>NC_087256.1:15632500-18032500 GCF_037042905.1 Lytechinus pictus
AATCAGCTTCCTACCATCCATCAACTGTTGTTTTTCTTAGTCCCCTATTCCGGTTATACCTTTTCTTGTATCTGTCGCCTACAGATAAAATGTTTGATCAGTTTCTCGAAAAAAAGGGGGAGGGAGAGAAAATAATATGTGTACAATATATGGGAAGTACATTTTATATATCATACCATGCAAATTGCTCGTCATAAATATGCCTATTACTTAATTATGTGTGCAGTTTGGGAAAAAGAATATTATTATTTTCTCGTCATTTTGGGACTTTATCATATGCATTCTTGTTATATACGATTCTGTCTCTTACAGCTTATCAAGGTTTAGCGTTTCCGCTAAATGCTGTCTAATTTAATGTGTTCTGTTTGCGTTAGCGTGAAAATCGACATTACTCATCATAATTGTCATTCCTCTCTCATGGCTTTTGTTTTTATACATATGTATTTTGAAGAAAAAAATGTGTTTAAAATGCAATTCGGCAGTTCACTTGACACTTAAATGTGCAATTGGGAATCGCCTCAAGGGACCATGAGAATCACCTTCACTTGGACAAATTGACAATAAATACAGTTTCATCATGCCATACACACAAGCACGTACCGGCTTGTAAATTTACATTGACATCTATTTACTTTGGAAATATGAGTCTTCTACAAATTGTTGCAGTCCCGCACTGATGACACTGCTGGGATGAATTTACATGCCCAGACGATCTGAAGCAAAGGCCTTTGCGAACCGGCTATGATGTACAGATCGGGTGGCTTGGGACCACTACCCCCCCCCCCCCCCCCCCACACACACACACACACACAAACACGACTAAAGGGAGAAATAGGTAAAAATAAGGATAGTATAAAGAGTGAAATATGATATAATTTTTCGAAAATTATATCAAAATCTATATCACAAAATTAAATGTTCCCCTCTAAAAGAAAAGTCAAAATTATCGCTCGCTCTCAGCTTTTTAGAGACACTTTGCCCCATAAGACAAGTTGCACCTCTTCAAAACTTTGGGCTTATTATGCCAATTCTAACCGGGTAATACCTAAGTGTATGAGAAAATTTCCCTGTGAAATAAAAGACACATAGGTATTACCATGGTCCTATTCATGGCATTACGGAATATACAATTCACAGTTATATGGCGAACTTTTACTCAATTCAAGAATCATATCTGATTGAAAAGATGATTTGTCTGTTTTGCAATAGTTACTTTCCTGAATTAATTATAGTTTCAGGATTTTCCCTGATCTTTTTTTTTCTAAGTATAGTCAAGCAGTGTATTAAAAATATGTAATAAGTGTTTCATATTTGCATTAAAACAAAAAGTCAAACGAAAAAGCTTGATGATTTCATTTGTAGATTCACCCATAAAAGCAAATATTAAGATTGATACATTTTTTTTAATTTCTATTATTTTGTGATTACTGTTTGCTTGATTTCCGAAATCATAACAAGTATGAAACGTATAGAATGGATGTCAATGAAGTCGTATTTCTGAATAATTCACAAAACATTTGACTTTTTCACACTCTACATGGCCATACAAACGGGTGTTCGGATTTCCACCCTTAAAAGATTTTAACAAATAGATAAGACGGATTTGTGGGAAATCTAATGATATATTTATGGTTATCGTTGGGGCTTTCTATTTTTCTCTAGGAAAAAATGTTTGGGGTTCATTCCTTTTTTTTATTGGAGATGGTTTGTAAATTGGGGGATGGAAATGTCGACCCATTCTACCTCCACTGTTAACCGTTTTATCGTCAACATGGTCAACAAGATTCAATTTACCCCCCTCCCCCCAACTCTAAAAAAAAAAAATGCAGCTTTGCCTCCACAAAATAATATGAATGAGAAAGTAGCATTATTTTACCATTCTTACGGCACAGAAGAGGTTGTAGGATTCTAAAAGGGTCATCTTTTGTGCAAACCAGAGAAAATATCGGATAAAGAAGGATGTACAAATTTCTTGTAAAATAATCAATTCATCAAATAACTAATTTGAGAATAATGATATATAAAACAAAATTGCATGTTTAGAGGATGTAGTGGTGGAGGCATTGCCCAGGGAAGCGGGGGCGCTGAAGCACCCCCAAGAGATATTCCTTGGGGTGCTGCGTGAATAATTTCCCAGGAATTTTGGACAGTGTGACAGTGTTCACCTTTTTGCTTGTCAAATTTCTTGTCACGAAAATGACCTTCATTTTGGAGTGAAACCATTTTTTCCCCTTTTTTTTTTAGTTGCTTGTCAAATTGAAATCAGCACCTCCAGTCAAAAACAAACGTTCACAGGGCCCTGGGTGGATGGTTAGAAAGACTTTCTTATCGTCCCTTTTACTCTTTTAGCTCAGCCTCGGAATCATAAACATCATAGAAGTAGAAGGGATTTTTCTTAATCTTTTATGACTTCTATTCATCTCTTTAATATTCTGTTACCAATTTTTATTCTTTTCACCAATTTTCTTTAGTTTCTTAAACGCAATAGACATAATAACTGATTTTTCATTTTGATTGCATCATTTGCATCGCACAGTGGTTAAATCTATTATTCTTAGGATATTTCGCCTCCATTAGAATCACTTTACTGATCTAATTCAAACTACCAGCCAGGTTGATTCGAAAATTATTTATCATAGGAGACCCCCCAAAAAAAAAAAAAAAAAAAAAAAAAAAAACCCAGATCATCACAGTACATGACTACACAAATTGCTTCAAAAGAGCACATAGACTAGTATAATGATTGCTCTATCAAATTCACTCGTTTTAACTTACCACTGACGACAATGACAGTAATCAGCAAAAGAGCGATGCAATCACGTAGAGCCATTTTATCGACCCTTCTTGAATTAAGAAACTGATGAATCAGGCTGAAAAAACTGGAAATGATGCAACGATTTTGTTATTAGTGTATATAGTCCGTATTTGGTTAAATTTGTTCATCTACAATCGTCGATGTTACGTATCGCATGTTTAGCAGCCATCCAGTCCTGTCATGTCCGTATAACAGAGGTCGTAGTTGATCTTGTTAGCTGCTGGACTTTTACTGGTAGATCACTTTAATCGAATTACCGATTCATGATGGCTATCTCTATTTGCGCTTTATGAATCACACAACTGAATAAGATATGCAGAGTCACGAATATATTATTTTGATAATAATTACTGGACGTCACTGAGCGTACGTGCAAATCATTTGTTCTAATGCCCACTTTGTTTATCTTTCTTTTTTAGAAGAAAGAAAAGGTTTGGTAAGCGTTGGTAGAATAAAGTTTTGTTTAATTCAAAGAGAATCTGAGAAGAGTTTCAATCTTCCGATTAAAAGGATTAGATTCCTGTCTTAACGGTGGTCTCCCAAACGACAACCCTTCTCGCTTTCCTGAGCCCGTCAGCGTGGATTAATATGAGCCTTGAGCAGTTTGATGCTAAAATATCGATTTTGATGTGATATCAAGCGATGAGCAGGTTGTTATGAGAGGCGGGCATGATGTTCTCATATATGGCTACCAAACATCGAATAGACAAGTGTAGCGAGCTCTATCTCTCTCTCGCACTCATCATCGTCTGACAAAATATCGATGTGATGCTGCACTTGGGTCGGTCATGAGCACGCAGTGCGCTTGCGCAGAAAGAGCTTGTGACGAGGGAGAATAGAGAGGCAAAGACGATACCATGACGGTTAATTGATTGGGAGTCTACGGGATAAGATTGCATGCTGAAATTGGAGTTCGGAGGTTTTTTCTCCCTTCAAGCTCTACCCAGGGTGAATTTAATCCGACGGCCCTGGTGAATATAAAGAGCTCAAATCGTCCCCCCCCCTTCTTTCAATCATATTCGCATTCTTTATCCTTGGTCGACAAGGGGAATATAGGAAATCAGATTAGAGAATGAGAATGTAAGACTGAATTATATATACCTAGTCATAAAAAGTGTGAGATTTTGACGCAGGGATCTGACTGCGCATAGATTTAAAAAACTCCCCTTCACTCGCAGTCTTCAAAAGAAAACTTAAGACATTTTTATTGGCTGAGTATAAAACCTAGCTCTCCTTGTTCTACTTAGATTTCCCTTCTTGTATTGTCAATATTATCACTATTATCATAATTATTTTTGTTATTAGTATCATGATTACTATTTTTCTTGTGAATATCAATATCATTAACATTATTATCATCTCTATTATTACTGTCATTGTTATTATTGTTGGTATCCGAAGAACTCGTCACTACTTCTCAACCAGGCATAGACTTGTTTATTTCACATTTTTCTTCCCCTCTTTTGGCCACTATCATTATTCTAATTATGTAATTTAATATAAATGAATAATTTGATTTGAGGGGTCCATGATTTACAAGCACAGCTTCACAGTGGACCTCTCCATTTCTAGCATGTTATTTTCAGCTACAAATATTTAGTGATCCATATTAAGTTTCAAATATATATGTATATATATATATATATATATATATATATATATATATATATATATATTGATCCATATTAAGTTTCAAATATATATATATATTCGATTCCCGGCAGAGACATTTTTTCGGCATCACCAATTTTTCCACAGGGTAGATAGCTCTGGGGAACCTTGATTTAAGCTACGCCTACCATTGTTCTCTTCATCCATTTCTTTACAATATATATATATATATATATATACATATATATATATATACTTCTTTATTACATTTCAATTGTTAGAACTGTATTTATGATGGATTTTGTCTACTGTTTTTTGGAAATGAGAAAAATAAAACTGAAACTAAAAACTGAAACTGCAATTGCTGAAAAGGCCTCTAGGAGATTAAAGAGAATTCAAAGAAATTTCTCTATCTGTGCGCAGCCTGAATATGATTTCACTTATTGATTGAACGGGTAAATCCGGTCCATTTTTCCGAGAACTTGTTAACTATATTTTAAAACAGAAAGAGATTTTTTCTATTCCAATCATATTGCACCATTAAGACGGAGCTTGTCTTTCATCACATTTCATATCATGGACAATGAATAATAAGCTTTGATGCGTGGCTAATACTTAGACAAACAATGTTCCACCATAATGGCAAACACAGGAGACAGAAAAGGCAAAGAAAAAATGAGAAATTTGCTGGAAATTGTGGCAATAAATCATTTAAAAGTCTTTTTTAATAAATATGTTTTCAAAGTGGATTTAAACTTGGGTGGAGAAGTGTTCTTTACATATGATGGGGTGAAGAAAGAAAGAAAGAAAGGGGAAAGAAATTACCTTTTTTCAAAGCACATGTAGATAGTTTTTAAGGTGATGAGATGGGATGTGAGAGACCAAGCAGAGGCGACCACACTATCTGGATTTCCAGGTACATATCAATTAAAAAGAAAGAGAGAGACAAATGAAAGAAGAGAGATGTGGGAAAGAGGAGAGGGGCTAATTATCTAGCTCTTTGTGTGCACCGCCCCTCAGAAAAACGAGGGAGAAATGTACTGATACTGAATGAAATATAATATGTACCCTGGAAACTATTAATTTTGTATATATGCATACTGATCGGAACATATAAAATATATATTATGCCATGGATGCGATACTGGGTATTAGAAGGAATAAAGGATAGGCATATGATTCCATAGGTAGTGTCAAAGGCAATTCATAAGGAGTAGGCCAAAATGAATAAAGTATTCAAGTATTCATATATTAATTTGATTGCAGAGGATGGGATTTCAGAAAGAGAATGGATGGTATTTTTAATCACGAAGAGGTGCTAACACAGATGTCAAACGCTTTATTGAAGTAGGTTTACAGCAATCACAATCATGGTTATGATCATAAACCGCAAACACAACCACCGGACTAACCATAGTCGCAACCAAATTTAAACCAAAACATGAAACACATTCACAAACACAATCGTTACAATTATCATCATAATCAAATCAGAGTCAAAATCAGAAACAGAATCATTTCGTAATCAGGGCTCCGTTTACACTATAAATGTCAAGGATTTAAAATAAATCCAGATCGGCTGTGAATAGTGACCAGCCGAATTTTGAATTTATTTCAAATCTTAAGGATTAAATTTTAAATCTCAAAATATTTAACTTCAAATCTATTAGGTTTATATTCAAATCCACAAGGTTTAAATCTAAATCTGATATTCGGCTGGTCATGCACTATTCGCATCTGATCTGGATTTATTTTGACATTTAGAGTGTAACACGAAGGTTTGCAGTTAATCGCTGAATACCAATGACCAATCAAGATCAGCGTTGCATGCGCATTCTGTTTAAAATACTGACCGAGAACCGAGAATCAGTATACGGTTCTTTAATATTTGCAATTCATCGCAAACCTTTGTGTTATGGAGCACAGGGCCCTATCTTACAAAGAGTTACGAAATCCATCAGTGTTATAATTTCTCCTACAGGAAATTTGTAAAAATTTCCTTTGTAAACAAAGGAGAACACACCAAATCGTCAAGAAATCAATGAATTACGGATATACATTCATATCTAGAAAAAAATTTGAACAAACAAGCATTTTATATGTTTATGTTGCTGGCCGTCCATAGCTGCGATTGATCGGATCAATTGCAACTCTTTGTAAGACGGGGCACAGGAGAATAATCACAGTGGTATACGCATGCAGTATAAACGCTGTTAAGAATAATTTATACAATGCTGTTTACTATATTAACTTCACACTGGTTCTGTAACAGTTCAAACAACCATGCTTTATTGATCGAAGAATAGATATCGAAAAAATATAAACTTTGTGATTTAGAATATTTAAAAAATTGTTTAAATTGTTAAACAACTACTGGAAAGCTCATTATAGTAAACAGCGTTGTAAAAAATAAATAAATAGCGTTTTTACTGTGAATAAGTATGATAATAATCAGGACCAACCTCTAACCGCAATCAAAACATGAAACACATTCACAATATCAATCGTCACTCATAATCATACATAAAATCAAATCATGATCTTTTTCTAAAATAATAATTTTAATCAGAAGTATGATCATAACTTATAATCATAATCGGGGAAGCATCAACATTTTCCTTCCGATAAGTTGCCAAGCCCCCCCCCCCAAAAAAAAAAAAAATTATTGGCTGAGAGGCACTGTTACTATGACAACGGTCGGATAAAACAGGACTGTATAAACAAGATAAACCGTCCTTTCATGAAACACTCCCCATGAGGAGAAGAGCGATAAAGAAAACGAGGGTAGTTTTGTGTTTCTTTCCAAGCTTTTTTTTTAAGTATAGGCCTGCAATAGATAAAGTTATGTCGTGAATGATGTCACAAAAACACATTTTAGATCATTTTGGCTTTTTTTTTAAACAAGTGAACACCTAGTTACCAAGAATGCGTATAGCATTTTCATTTATTTGAATGCAGGATAAAAGAACAATGTAGATTAAATACCTTGCTCATGGGCATAGGTGCCGCGGCCGGGGATCGAACCCAGGATATATATGATACAACGTATCGATTCTGTATGATGAAAAAAAATATTTCCAAATATTATAGTGATCGGCTGGTTTTGCGAAACCGATATGTGGTCGCATGTACATACAGAGCCCTCATGACATCAGTTGTTAATCAGGTCAATCTGAACTGATTTCAATGTGGATAATAAGGTATCCATTTGGTCATGCTTCGAGCCACCATGAACCCAGGGTCCTGGAAACGATTTTGAAATGGGGGTTGCTGGTTGGTTAAAAAGGCACCCCGCACCCCCCCCCCCCCCTTCAAAGGGCCATGTCCATTCGTGTCAAACTTGATATGTGGAGTTCGGGACCGAAATGTTGTCATCCAAACGTTGAAATGCAAAGAAAAAAACTATGACGTCACAGCTTTGTAATACAATCCTGAATTTAGCAACTCCTAACTATGGCCTAACAAGAAGCGCTCCTCAACCGTTGGTCACCGGACAATACAACCTGTTGTCTACTATAGGAGTGGCCATTTTCCTTTTTTTATTTAAGTTTTTTATGTGTAATGAAACGATGAATGTAGTCAACATTTTAATCGAATCAACAGGACTGATTTTTTTTATCAAAAGACGATGTTGACCACGATGAAGACTGAGATAATAATGAAGAAGATGATTTATCGATGATGACTATAATGGTGATGAACAAAAAAGTTTTTTCATATTATAGCGGCATCCTTTCTTATTTTAATCCCAATCCATGTCCATTTCACCATTTCTACACCTGCTGTTTCGTTTACAATTCACATTATTTCTACAAATGTTGGTCTTGCCATTGTATAAAATTTCAACTAACTTTAAATCATTTTCCCATTCGAGAGTATATTGCTTGTTTTTTTTAGTTTGCTTGATTGGTTGGTTGCATTTTGTTTCTTTTTTATTTTTGAAGTCATTAAAATTGAACGTACGGGTACTTCATTTACTAACTACTGTTAACTAAATACTAATTATAAATAACCATATTTTAAAGAACCGTAGAATAGAATTCTTTAGTCAATCACAAATGACCGTATTGGTCGATTTGAATACCAATATTTGCAAAGATATATTGAACTATTATTAAATTACAGAAGTACTTTGGGAAACAATGTACAAGAAACCTATTATCAGACCTTAACATAACGCATAGCAACATTGATTCTTAAGTTTAACAAAGAAAGAAAAAACAAATATTGTTTCCGGTCTCAAAACCTTGCTACACCTACATGCCAGTCACCTTTCGAAGCAATAACCATGTTGGTAGAAATAAATAGTTGATTGGATTGCAATGTTTTTGATTTATTATACCCTGCAAACTCTCAGTGTACTTAAAATAACAATCCCTGGGGTGTAGCATTTCTAACAGCGCCTCTGTTTAAATCAAAGTTATTAAAAATTGTATTTTTTATGGGAAATACTTGAATAAATGAATGGGTGTTCATTTAACATACTTCATAGTTCATAAATCATGTGTAAATAATAAATATGAAATTGGGGTGATTTCGTACCGTTTGCTCGAATTATTCATGAAGATATTAACTCTGTATGTTATACACGAGTTTAGTATCTTCATGAATAATTTTATACGAAAAACCTGTACAACCGCTTGTCTGTATTTTCTTCATCATATTTTTTTTAATTTTCATAATTTCTCCTCGACTTGATTTTTTCAAATTTTCTTCTCCTCGTTTTCCCTTTCTCTTCATCGTCCTCTTTTTTTCTTCTTCTCCTCACTCCTCCTGTTTTTATTGTTTCTAATCCTTCTCCTATTCATCCTTCTTGTCATCGTTCATTCATTTGCAAATTCTATTACTACCTTTACGTAACGGTTTCTGAGGTAAAAATTATTTTTGCATAATTGTTGCTGCGCTCGTTAACTTCTGTGTCAAAGTGAAACTAGTATATCAAGTCTTGCACGAGTGAAAACAGTTTAGATTTTTTGTTAAGTTTCACTTTTCAAAAGCAGTTTCACTTCGAGGAATTTGTGATCCATAATTTTGGTGATTATTCGCAATTCTTATTAGATTTCTTTTCAATTCAATTCCATTTCAATTTTATTTCATTTAAAATTGAAAACAATTACAAAGTAGAAATATAATAAATAGAATGTGGAGACGACTTGGAAAACATTTGAGTCTTTATCAAATACTGCCACCAATATACAATTAAAATCAAGAAATATACAAAGAACATAATATCATAACCTCACATCTTTTTAAACTTTGTAACTGTCAAATGGCTCAATTTAGATATGTTCATCTGGTCCCAAATGTTATTTTTGTTAAGAAATAAACCCCGTGACTTCTGATAGCTGAATATTATTTTTTTTACGCAAATTCACTGGTGCGTCCCAAAATTTTGAGATTTTTAAACAGCAGTTTGGCAATGAGTCTAAAAATTATCAAGTCAAATTATTTTGACATTATTTACTTATTTTGTTGTTTCTTTCTATCTCTCCATTTCTCTCTCTGTCCCATTCCAGTCCCTCTCTAGCCCCCCCCCCCTCTCTCTCTCTCTCTCTTCGTCTCTGTATCAGCTTCTGTTGTCATCCTTCCATGCCTATCTCCCATTCCTCTCGCCACAACTATTTGCAATAAAACAAGCATAACTTCACTGTGCTCACACCAGCAGCGCATCCATAATAGACTTCCATTTCATAATTGAAATGAAACTCAAACAAGAGACAAACAAAATATATTAAATGTCATACTTAACAACTTTCGTTCTCTTCTTTTTAATAATTTTTATTCATGAATGAGACTTTCAAACAAGAATTTTAATATCATTTTTTTTTCTCCTGATATATATTCATATATAATCTGTTTCATGTTTTTCACATTTTTTTACATTCTGAAAGAGAAATCAGCAACAGTTGCTTTAAAAATGTTTAAACAATACATATCGTACATCTGTAATGTTTCTATTTACACTTGAACTGCATTTTAATGAAATACACTGCCATACAAAACATAAGCACATGATATGCAATACACTCTGTATACATGAGTTAATAAGGCAAACAGATAATTAGGCGAGTTGATTTTCTGTCCAATAAAATAATTTCGTATTGTGTTTATATCAAATATAAAACAGCATAACAAGATAAAAACAGACAAAAAAACTCATGTACTGAAACATAAAAAAAAATCATGCTTCACACACCATAAAACTTTAAGTCATTTCATGACATCAATTGGCGAGTACTGTATGATGCTCATTACAACCTTGTCTCTCACACACACTGTAATATTGAAAAGGACTTTTCCAATTCCTTTGAAACAAAATAAGGCAACATGTTTAAATAAACAAAACTGAATAATCAAGAACTGAATAATCAAGAACTTAAATCAACAAAAGTACAAAATAATTTGATTCACTGCATGTCTATATCCCACTAAAAATCCCCATTACTAAAATTCCATTTCAAGATGTACAGTTATACTGTATCACAGAACGAGATTATGTTTGTAAAGTAATGAAAGGTGGGGGCACAAGGTTATAAGTGATTTTCATTTGAAAATTTGTTCCCATACAAAGGTGTAGAAAAACAAAATAACAATACAAAGGGGGGAGTCTACATACATGTATTTTGGGGTGTCTCTAAATTATGAAGTTTGTTTTAAAGATAGTATAGACTTGAGGCATCAGTTAGTTGTGCATCAATCATGATGTATGTCACTAGGGGGCTAAAACGACAAGTTACCCCCCCCCCCCATTCTAAGGAGCTAATAATTGGTGCGAGTTCAATGTAGTATGGGATGGTGTAGCTGGTGCACACGCATGTCAAAAACATATGATTGAAGTTATAAATCATTCCATCATTAGTAATAATAAATTGTCATTGAGAAATGTTTTCCAACTGACATGTATCAAAACAAATTGCAGCCAATCATCAAAGAGGACATCAATTCAAATTGCATTACTACACTCCGGGTAAACATTCTCAGATCCCCCAATGAAAACTCCAGCCAATTGCCATTTTGATTTCGCCCACTTGCTAATTCAATATCACCCACATACATGTGGTTTTTAGATGGTAGTCGCTACCAATGTACTTCTTAAACACAAACATGAATGGGAAACCAATGTTTATGCAGTTAGAGTGAGCATACTCTGTATACACCGGTAATTCTTCCCCCACATAATGTACATGTACATCAATCTAACCATATACACAGGAGATCAATCTTAACCTCTTGACTACTGGGTCCCGTCTTACAAAGAGCTGCCATTGATCCAATCAACCTCAACTATGGAAAGCCAGCAACATCAACATCTAACATGCAAATTTGTTCAAAGTATTTTCTATATATGATATATATTCATAAATTCATCGTTCTCATGAAGATTCAGCACAATTCTCTGTTTAAAATGGAATTTGTGCAAATTTCCAGGAGAAAAAGTAATGGTATGGATGGATTTCCATACAGTTGAGAATGATTAGATCAATCATAACTCTTTGTAAGACAGTGCCCTGGATTCTATTATATCCTATGGCTTTACACAGGGACGGCCCGGCTCCAGTAGTATGTTGTAATGGCAAAAAGACAAGAGAAACTGATTGATGATAGCCTCACATTGTTTGATATTCAACCAGAAGAAAGACATCAGAGCCCAAAGGATTACGTGATCAAATGCAAAATTGAAAGAACAGCACCCCTTGTTATAAAGACTTGCAGTGAGAAGCAGAAATTCAATTAACAAAAAAAAAACCTGTTCCAATTAGCACCATGAAGAGAAACGCAAAATGGCTGAAATCTTGGCACATTTGGTGACAGAAAAATACAAACATATGGAGAGGGTGCTTTGGGGTAATATCAAAATGAAATGGCAGTTCATCATTAATATTGATTAACAGGTGACCATCTATTTCTGTATGATTAAGTCCTACAATAATATAAGAGTAATAATGAATAAATGTTTATGTTTGATATAAACAAAATATTTGTGCAATGGTATAAATAAATAAATAGATACATTTTGGAATGATGTACATAGAATGACTTATCAATGACAATGACATACAATGAGCTTTAATACATGCATAATATGTATTTTTTTAAAGGCATCCTGGTAAAAAAATGAACACAGCATGAACAAAATAAGATAAAATGATCTGATTTAATTTCTTCATTGCAGCTTTCTAATGACTGAATTCTTTAGACTTTATTCAGTTTATTCATTTCCATTTATGCTCAATATTATACTGTTTATTATACTGTATGAATGCTCGTCTGTAAAATTGTATTTGATTTGTATTACTTAAAGTAATTTACTTTATATTACTTTGTATTATGTTTTGAATTGAAATGGAATAAAGAATTGAATTGATTTGAATTGAATCTAGAAATGCAGCTGCTCTTACTGTATTTTTGCTAAAATATATGCATACAAACATGTTTAAACAGCTTGTAATCAGTGGATTATACAAAATATCTATCATGAAATACAAAACCCCCAGGTATAAATTATGCACACAAGAGACGTATACTCAAATATGAACATACTGCCATGTGACTAATATTTGCTTGAGAACAACAAACTGAACTGCACAGCACATTTTGTTTTGTTCTCTAATACTGCTGGTATGAAATGAAGGCTGGAATAGTGTCAAGTAACATATTATTTAAAGAAAATAAAAACATGTAAATGTTCTGGGTCAATAATATGTTGATCAGGGACCCTTTACAGAAAGAGTTGCGATTAAACACAACTCATAAAATCAATTGCAACTTGATATTCATCCAATGGAACGTGCATATTAAACATTTGCAATTGACTTTTGAAGTTGCACTTAAACGCAGCTCTTCCTACAACACCCCCGAAGAATATGTGCACATATGAGACGTATATTCAAATATGTATGTACAGACATGTGACTAATATTTGCTTGAAAACAACAAACTGAACTGCATAGCACAATCTTTAATTCTCTAATACTATTGGTATGAAATGTAGGCCAAAACAAGTGTTACAAATAAATCTTGAACATTTTCCAATATTTCAAAGTCAGTTAATTTGAAGTCCATATGCAAATATCAGAATTATTGTGCAGAACTGCCCCCAAACCATAACCATAACATTTTATTGGCGGTGGAAATATAATGATGTACAGGCCTAATGTCCCTGAAAGGGGCATTAGACCTACTTGCATAAACTTTAATGGACATAATAATGAACATTGATGCATCCCCTTTATGTGTTTCATTCTGTGGAAGACTGTGAGAAGATCATATTCCACAGTTTTAAATCTTGATCGATACATCTATTTCCTGGTGTTTACCATAACAATTATTTGCTCTATAATGGTAAATGAAAAAGTGGCAAAGTTGTAGATATCCCAATTTGAGTAAAAGTGCAACTAAAAATTTGTGTTTCCAAACTGTTCATTGTCATCAGTTATGAAGATAGCCACTCCGAAATCTATGAAAGACAGATACATTTATCCTTTCACAAGAATTTTCACTTGGAATCATACATCTGATTTCTTTTCAGTATTATAAATTCCCTTCCTAGTATTGCAGTTTTGAACAAGTAAATTATGAGCCTTTTCTGACACTAGCCAATAGAAACTTTATTCTCTTTGATTTTCTACTCTCCGAATGACATCCCAAGAGGACAGAAGACCTCCTCTTCTTCAGGATCCTGAAGGAGTTTGTCCAGTTTCTCCAAGAGGGTAGCAGACAGAAGCAAAGCGATAAGTGGTAACATAAGTGCTGATTGCAACCGATAAAATCTTTGAAAACCTTCATATGTCTACTCTCCGAATGACATTCCAAGAGGATAGAAGACCTCCTCTTCTTCAGGATCCTGCAGGAGTTTGTCCAGTTTCTCCAAGAGGGTAACAGACAGAGGCAAGCCGGTAAGTTGTAACATAAGTGCTGATTGCAACCGATAGAAACTTTGAAATCCTTCATATGTCTACTCTCCGAATGACATTCCAAGAGGATAGAAGACTTCCTCTTCTTCAGGATCCTGAAGAGGTTTGTCCAGTTACTCCAAGAGGGTAACAGACAGAAGTATTTGTGGTAACATAAGTGCTGATTGCAACCGATAAAATCTTTGAAATCCTTCATATGTCTACTCTCCAAATGACATCCCAAGAGGATAAAAGACTTCCTCTTCTTCAGGATCCTGCAGGAGTTCGTCCAGTTTCTCAGAGAGGGCGACAGACAGGGGCAAGGTGATGTTCCGTTGGATGAACCTCAAGGTGAGCTGGTAGAGGAGTGAGTTACGACTGTGAGGCTTACAGATATTCTGATGATCCATAGGCATCTCATGGAACTCACCACATCCAGGATCTAAATGGAAAATAATATAATGATGGCATAAGAGTGATAAGCAACTTAAGCATTTAAAATATCAATTCCTTTTGTGAGAGACAGATTAGGGGATGAATACCAATAACTATACATGTTTGCATGCGTTCATGCATGTCCTGTATCAAAACTAGGCATCATATGATTCGATGATTTTGTTGTTTTTCTTTCTTTGTTTTTGCTGTTACTTGTGTGTCCCGTATGACACGGTACTATTTTTCATTTAAATTGTAAAGTATGTGTAATCAAGTCAAGTTAGTCTTGGTTTTTTTCCCCTTCTGGTACTACTAGAGGATTACCATCAATCATGAAAATATTCTTTATTTTTATGCCAACAGTTGTACACTGTTGTCAAAATGGCCTGTATGACACAGCGTGGAATTGCCCACATGTTAATTTCAACACTCCCCACCATGACTGCAACTGCAAATAGACAAAGTGATATTTAATATGGGGATGACTCACTGGAGGAGAGCGGAGGAACCACTAAAGTCTTGACTGACAGTCCTATATTAGTAGGAAGGGATTCACCAAAGGTTAGCACTGGAAGCTGATGCGTCTGGACCAAGGCACGGAAACGACCATGTAGATTCCTCAATACTGGAGAATCTGCAAAAAAAAAGAAAGTAGTAATCATATTGATTACTTAGCAAGGGTAAAACTGAGCTGTCCTGTGTAAAGGCATTATCAAATGTAATGCTGTTCTACATCATATAAAAACAAACGCTATCATACCTGATCGAAAGTATTATTCAAATGTAGAAGCCTCTTTCTTGTTGTTGATCCTAGTGAATACCCTAATCAAAGTCTTAATTTGAAGAATGGGTGTTTCTGGATGAAAGGATAATCACTAGACTTTGAACTAGAGGGTATGGGGTTCAAATGCCACTGAAGCAGTAAATTTGTATGATGATACATCTTTGAATAATCGATTGTCTGATCAGGGCAGCTTTGCTATTAAAGTTAGGATAATGAGATGCAGCATTTTAAATCCTGTATATTATTAGCACTATTTCTTGCTTTGAATGTTCTTTACCTTTCAATCCCCCCTCCCTTCCACTGTTACCTTGTGATAGTTCCTTGACCTCAGTTGAAGGATATAGAAGGTACTTGGCTTGTTGAGAGTAAGCAGCAAGGGATGAACCATGGTGAGGGGTACTGTAGAAGACCACGCCCTTCGTCTCTCCCATCACCATCGCCATGGTTTCACTCTGGCTTGCATCAATCAGCATCTGTTTCACTAAAAGACCTTGGAAATGTAAATGTATAAAAACATGAATATAATATTGTATGTTATGTAGGCTTTCATTTTCTTTAATAAGGTTGAGGTATTTTCCGTAAATTTTTAACCATTATATTTAAAGAAAAATGTCATAAGCATTTTATACAGAAATAAGCTTCTTAAAAAGTTCAGCATTCTTTCTTTTTTAAACAAAAACAAATGAATGAAAACTCACAGTACAACATGCATAAAAGCAAAAAAAAAGGAGAAATAAAAGGACGAGGAGGAAGAAGAAAATAAAAGAAAATACAAAGATCAATAAAAAGATTAAGAACAAATAATAGAAAGATGAAAAATAATAAGAATGATCATAATGATGATGAGGAGGAGGAGGATGGTAACGCTGATGATGACCCAGATAAATCAGACTCTTACCTCCCATGGAGTGGGTCACCCATATGATAGGTCTTTGCCCTACTCCAGCATCGTGTAACTTTCGTAGCATCTCACCACTACGCTGTGCTAATGAATGCCTAAAAAGAGGTGAAATACATGTATGGTTTGGTATGGTATTCATTCACATGGATATACAATATATTAAAAGATGTACAGTTTCATAACAGTGGTATTATTTACATAGTTAAAAGTACACGTTTATCACAGACTGAATGCAATTAATAACATACTACTGCATATTAAACCATATTTCAGGGGTGTGAGTGGTAA
Source organism: Lytechinus pictus (assembly GCF_037042905.1). Taxonomy (NCBI): domain Eukaryota; kingdom Metazoa; phylum Echinodermata; class Echinoidea; order Temnopleuroida; family Toxopneustidae; genus Lytechinus; species Lytechinus pictus. The sequence continues at coordinate 15,649,228 of NC_087256.1, forward strand.
CAAATAAAAAGATCTGAAAAAAGCTGAAGAGTGTTGTAAAAGTCTGATATAGAAAGAGCTCCCATACTTTTTGTACAGAGGAAGGCCCCAAAAAAGCTGAAATTCAGCTGAAAATAAAAACAAAAAAATCTGAAATCAGATAAAAATCTGAACTCTCACACCCCTGATATTTACGATAAAAGGATAATATTAAATGCACGCATAATCAAAACAAAGAAGAAGTAAAAGAAGGTCTATAATAAAAAAAAAACATACACATTATGTTAAACACACCTCGCACAGTGTGATCATCAGTGATCTAAATTAGGTGAATTGAAATGTCCTTTCATTCAATCAATGTGACTGATCAAAGCTTTTAAAGTGGGTTTCATATGAAGACCACCAATGTGTAGAATCAATAAGACTTCCGTTCATGCATACACATATATGCATGAGGCTACCCACATAATTGTCTGTAACAACTTCTAGACTGTGATTATTGATATGTGATCATTTGAATTGTTCCACAATTATGTTACCAAACAACATGAGAGGGAATAAATGATATTTCAAATAGTTATTTTCAATATTTTCAAGGAATTAGATAATGTGAGACCTTATATGTGAAATAGCTATCACTACTCATTTTAATATTTAAAGGATATTTAAAAACAGCAACTCCAGGATATTTATAGTCTATAGATTGAGTTACAGCTGAAAATGAATTCCCAATAAATTTTTTTTGGGGGGAAGACATATGTAAATTAGGTATGTATTTCATTCAATATTATTGACTACTATACATATTATATTCATTTCACTACCCATGATGTAACTGATTTAAACTCATGGATTAATATTAAAATGCTTGAAATAAAAGCCCACGAGTGAAGGAAATCAGTAAGCATTTCTCCTCTCTTAAAAATCTTAGAACATTCCTGTATCTCACAATAACTTCAGGCAGTGAGAAGATAATGAAAAACAAAAATACTTTGATATTAGCTTACTTTTCTCCTTCAAAGGGACATTTTGAAGCCCAATCAGTTATCTGTGTATCATAGGAGACGGTGACGATTCTCATGTGGGGGCAGTCTCGTGCAAGCCAACTCTGTCAAGATAATTAGGGACAATTATAAGACCAGCAATGTTGATTGGGTCAAAGGATCCTCTTCTTTTGATAAAATACTCACTTTTCCATACTAAAAAAAATCAGTGTAGATCTAATATTCGTGATTCAACAGCTCACACTTTTTCCATCATCATTTTAACACTATTTGTATGTCATGAAAAAAAAAATTATGACAAAAATTACTTGATGTCCTTACTTCATACCGGTCACATCATTATGTTATTGAGATAGAAAATGAATTGTATGGAAAATAAATGAGTTTTCATTCCAAATCACCATAATGTTCAGAGACTTAAAGATTTCAAAACATTCCAATGATTCATAACTGTATTATTTGAATTGACTTATTCAGTGAAGGGTTATTGTAGGAAGAGTATTATCAGTTCAATACCAGCTTTTTACTCAAAAGGATGGCAATAAAGGATCAATCAATGGCCATGGTCTTTTATTCTGTGCAAATGGAATAATTGATTGTCACATCATGAACCTGTAATAAAATGGACAATTAACGTGAGCATTCTTACGATGCAATCGTAGCCACCATATCCTGATTATGTGCATATTAATGATAACATACAGGTGTTTTGACAATAGTGGCTACCAAGGCATATGTGATCTTTTACAAAGGAATCTTTTTCCTAGTATTGGCGTTTGTTGGCTGATGTCCTGTATCAGAATATACCTTTCAATCAACATGCTTCAGATTTGGAACAGCGACATTTTGAAGCAGACGATTTTTGTGAAAAAAAAATTTTATTATCTATTTGCATGCTTCTGCACACTCATAATGGCTTTAATAACAACGAGAGAGACACGTCCCATACATATTATGTGCCATGTTTCTCTGGGACATTATGAGGAAATCTTCAAATGTGTGATTATAAATTATAAACAATCAATCTCATTTCAGCCTACATCTTTAAATATGCATACATTTTCCAAAATAAAACCCATTGAAGTAAGATTAGCATTTGTAAACCAGAACTGCACATTTGGTTTCCAGGATTTAAGTGCTTTATTATCTTCTACGCATACAATTTGTGCAACATTTATGTCTAATCATGGAAGGCTTGTGAGGGTAATTATGCCTCATGTCAACAATGCGCTTAATTTTATGCCAAAGAGAGGCTTCTTTTGCTTGACCTAAGCATATATAAACTTAAATAATTGGTTGATGATAAAATACTGGCATGTCAAAGATAAAAATACAGGATGTCCTTACAGAGATAAGACAATTTTCAGAATACCAATTTGAGATTATTTTAGCAAGCTGTTATCGTGCTGAGCTACAAGAAAAGTTATGACAATTTTCAAAACACCACCCCAGCAGTCTGGAACACCAAGCATTCATGGCGATATATTGGCATTCCCCTTTTCAGTCATGAATCAAGCATGAAGTCTCAAATTCAAGGACCCATAGTGAATGTGCCTTTCTAGAAATATTTCAGGTTTGCTTGCTGGATGGATTGTCTTGTCCTTTTTTTTCAGTACTCACCTTGGGCCAGCACCACACAAAATTATCTTTTTTCTTCTCCTCCACATCCTTCTGCCCGTCAGTATCCTCGGTAGGAGAAGGTGGTTGTGACGGATGCTGCGGTTGCTCTGGTAACACATCATCATTGGTAGGCTGCCCTTGTCTCCATGTGTAGAAAGCTCCGCCACTCAACCCATGAACGAAGACAACATCAGCAAGGATTGGCTCGCTTTAATGGGATATCAGTCAAATGTAAATAACGATTTAAACATGAGAAGAAGAAGAAGGCAAGAGGGAAGAAAAAACAGAAAGAGAAAGCAATAGCAATAGGAGAGTGAAAAAAGAGAAAAGGATAAAGAGAACAAAAGAAAGAGAAAGAGAAGAATGAGGAAAGATTTGCAATAATGTGACGTCACAAGTGAGCGGCACCCCTAATAGGTCATATGCTCGTTCTGTTTATTGTGATTTTATCTATGCATTCAAAATGACTTGAGACAAAATGTCACAGAATGAATTCTTTAACAACTCATACCAATTCATGCATTTTGGCGTAATTTTCCCTAAAATTAATTTACATGTACTGGATATAATAATTATCATGCTTGATTTAAGCTAACTTGATGTCAGGGTGGACCTTTCCCCTTTAACCTTACCTTGACCTGCCTTTGGGGTGTAGGACATAGACTCCATTACCAAACGTTTCAGAGGACCAGTCCCTGTCTAAGTTTGCCAGTGCTCTGCTGGCTTGGGCTGATAGAGGGAGGTGTTTAGACTTAATCCACTTGGCAAGGACAGAAACCCAACCTACAAAAGAGTGATAATAGAGATGCAAAATGAAGAAGAACTACGACAGTATAATTTCAAGATCTAAGCTCTTATGAGAAGAGAATATATAAAAAAATCATTAAAAAAATCATTTCAATCTTGAAAAAATAATCTTTCCCCGTAGCAAGAATTTGTTTGTGTTTCAATTGTTTACAGGAATGCGATAGAAGCACTTCTTTCAATCTGATAATATATATTATATTGGTAAATGATAGAACTGTACTGTATATAATACAATTTTGGTCTTTCTCTACGCTCACTGAGTTAATTGAGAGCAAACAACAAATCCGATTCAATCAATTCAATTCCATGTCTTTAAGGAAATATAAACATTTCTCTTAACACATTCCTTCATCAATCTGCAAAAAGAAAAGGAAAGAAATTGAAGAAGTGATTTTCTGAATTAAATCCAGAACCACAAGCAGACAATTTGATTGGCAACTTGATAATGTGAATAAAACATGCAAGAGATATTTCATTTCATGATTTTCTTTTCAAAACAACAAGCATGCATATCACTAATAACTCAACAAAAAGAAGAGATTATCAAGATGAAATCCTCTACTACATAACTGACCTGCTTGAATGATTTTGTCATGGACGGATTGATTGGTGGCAAGATTAGCAATGATTTGAGCGACATGTGAGAGGATCTTTGGACTGTTCTCCCTGGCTTGATAGACCCTCATCAGAAGCTGAAGACCTCCTAGCTTTACAATCTCCTCACAATGGCTGCTTACCTTGTCAACAACAATGATAAAATCAATTCTGACCGATTACAATAATACAACAGGTTTTAACCCAGGACAGATGTACATTACAAAATTCTAAGGTGAGGTCACATAACAGAGTGAAATTGACAAACATCTTGGTATTCTTGTATTGCAAATTACAAGTATTGACATTTCTTCATATCAGAAAACATGAAATATGCAAAAGGAAATATGATTGTACCAACATACAGTATATCAGATTTTCACATGGGACAGTCACAATTGCTGCAAATGATGTGAATATAAATACAGACATTAATCTCTGAGAACCAAATTAAATTGAATCGATTTTCTTAGAGTATCGCTAGGAGCTACAAAAGTCATACTACTTTGTGCAGTATTTTTTCACATGAGCTATACAATCTCCTCATTTTTGCAACTTTGTGAATTATTTTCATTTCTTCAAGCATCATTACGACATACTGAAATGAGCCGTATCCAAGCTCTCTACAGCTATCTGGTTTCCCCATATTTCACATGCCATTACTCATTTTTTTTCCCTTTTTTTTTTTTTGCATTTCATTGTTTTGACTGTATTGATTCTGTGCTGTTTGTGTCTTATCATGAGAAGTAAATTTGATTAAGCCATTAATCAAACTAAATACATTGCTTCTTCTCATCCTTCTTTTTGTTACTGAATAGAAATAATGAATTTAATACCAATTATAAATAGAGTTTTTTGTTTATCATAGAGAGGACCTAAACAAAATTTCATAATTATATTTTCAGAACACGACTGGAACATGCAATGTGCCGTTTGTTTAGGAAATAGAAGACTGGTAACATTAGACCTACCTCTGAATGACTGATGAGGGCCAAAAGATAGACCTGGTCCAGGGCTTCCTCCGGTATCTTACTCAAGGTAGCAACAAAGGAGAGTGCATTGCCTCCAAATACAATAGAACCAGTCTGCAATAAAATAAACATGTTCAAATCGGTTAACATAATTACAATAAAATTGGATTTACCTTAAATTTTTACAGGGAAATTGCATGGGGGCTTGGGTGCAAAATCGCCCCCAAAACTGCTCAATAGAGCCCTGGAAAATAAAATTTAAAAAGAGCCCAGTAAAATCCACACTCGCTGCAATGTTAAAGCTTATCCAATGTTGCAGATTAAGGCAGTAGCTTGTGAAAAGTAGCCCCTAATATTGAAAAATGGTTTAGCCAGAATTTTTTATTATATTTATATTATATGGAGACTTATGAGGAGCTTACAAGTCAGATCTGATAAATGAAAACTATCAAATGACAACTATCCTTGATAGTTGTCACTGATTGGCCAAGTAGCAAAGGCGTCTGACTGTTACTTTGGTAACTATCAGATATTACTGAATTTGTCGGATAAAACGTCTGACAAGTCTTATTATTAAACGCTCCCCACTGTTACGCCAACGATTTAACAAGGGATTTCTACAGGCATTTGGCCCATGGAGTTTGATTAATGGATGAAATAAAACTCCTAAACCAAACAATTCTTTCACTGTTCACATCTATTGTTTCAATGTATTTCACTGAAATGTACTGACCTGGTCTTCTGCCAAGGCTTTTTTACTTTGCTGCATAGCAGCCATTGTGAAGTACTGAGTGCATCTATCGACATTACTCCTGGGAAGAGAGGCTAACAGCTTTGTAAAAGCTGCCTCTATAGAAACCTGGGCAGAGAAAAATAAATGGCTTAATAAAAAGTTATGTAAAGTATGAACGTCAAAAACACAACTATGAACATTGGTCAATTGGGCAAGCCACCACAGGCCAGCTCCATGTGATGAAAATGAGCACAAGACCATAATCATTACCATTGATAATAATTTCATTGCATATCTGATTAAAGGCAAGAATAGTACTTGATTGCTATATGGCTCTATATTGTGATAATTTTTTAACAATTAAAATTACAGAGTACAAAATTAGTACCAAATTTAAAAGAATATTATAGAAAAACATTTTAACAAACCCCCTCCCCCCAAAAAAAAATCAGAATCAATTAGCGTAAGTATAAAGTATCTTGAAAATAAATTGGGACTTTATTCATAATTTAGATGTGTAGGTGAGGTGAATGGGTACCTGGTAGGATTTATTTCTCGATGCTTTAGCACCAATATGGCAGCTCAGCTACGGCCGGGGTAATAATATGATATCAAAACTTACTATGCACATAGTAACTGTGCTATATAAATGGACCTATTATTAATATTATAATTTTGCACCGACACTGAATTCATGTCACCTTTTGATCTTGCTCTTTACACAAAGGAGGAGGGGGCAAGAAGAATCTTGGATCACAGTCAGGTGATCTAGCTAAGCCAATCAGGGTCCTCGAATCACATGCTTGTGCAATAGCTCGGTAGTCCGCATCTATGTACCAAAAATGATGGAAGGAAACTCTTAGGATTAATTGAAGTCTGTATTCACTAACATGACCATATGCAAAAGAGTATATAACAACAAATTATGGTTTTGCCCTTTGTAACAGTGGCATTCCCATTATTATCAATTATCATTTCTCATTGTTGTAATTGAGTTCTTATTAACATGTATCAAAAAAGTAAATTAGACAAAGAGGAAATTACTTATAATCTGTCGGGAATTTTTCCACTCATAAATTTACATTTTTTCTATTATAAATAATCAAACTGGCAGAAATATTGGTGGTTTCAGAAATTTTCCCTAATTCTTTGACGTAAAATTCGCCAGACTTTGCACAACTTTACTTTACATATATAATGTATAACCTACATGATATATGCTGAAAAAATGCATAGACCTAAACCTAATTAAATTTCTGTACACCAAATGATGCAGTATAGCAATAGTGACCTTACCATGCCAAGACGTGTGTTTCTTTGAGAGGGCAGCGACTCCTAAAAGTCGTTCCAGTCTGTCACCTGATTGAGCTTTCTTCAACAGTGACTTTGGGTCCTTCCACACATGGCTCTTCTCTCCTGAGATAAACTTTGGCACACGAAATGGCAGCACTGTCAGAGAATTTGAATTAATGGAGAAAATCATTACGTCAAACCCCCGTTTGGAGAAAGACCGCAGTTCAGATTGCAAACTGCGGTTCTCTACCCCAATTTTCATTTGAAAATCTCAATAATATTTCCAAGCCCCGATAAACCCTTCTTGGCCAGGAAATCCCTGTTGTCTCAATTTTAACCTCCACAGGCCAGTAAATGAGCGTTGAGCCAAGGACGAAATGATAAACAACAGCTGTGCTATTACGTAAGACTTCTCTGCCTGTAGTAGGACCTTCGGAATGAAATTATTGTATTCGATATTTAATCACGTTTTCAAAGGCATATTGTATTCAGAAATCCAATGTTAGTCCATTTTCAATTTCAAACGAAGAAAATCGACCTTGAAATAAGGAAAGTAAGTAAATAAAATGGCAGCATGGTTTGCGCTCGGGCTGTTGTGTTATCTTCGGACCGAGGTCAAGAAACAGGTGTTTTGATACTTAAACTTGGGGCAGTGGGTTTGTTGTACTTGGAGAATTGAATTGATTGAGGGAAATTGGGGTATAGTGTTCTCAAATGGAGGTTTTCGTCATGATAACCACAAAATCATATTTCTTCAACTTCAATAATTACTTAACCCTAAATAGACTGTGCTATTTTGACGCGTAAGACGCCGTCAATCACGCGATTCTTACCAAAATTGGCATGCGCGTTACCCATGGAATAATTTATAAAACTATAAAAAGATCAAATTCGGCCTTCGATCGCTGCCAAAATTTGCACAGTGGTAGTGTGCAGTAAGATCTAAAAGGCTGCCTGGTTAATTATTTTGAAATTATTTTTCATTTATTGAATTAATTATGCTAATTTATGCATGAAATGAAACATTTGCTCTAATCAACTATCAAACGGCCCCAAAACTGCTAATTTTTTATTCACATACTCTTTGTAGGAACCTGATCAAATGTACTTCAAAAAAAATTTGGTATCGCAATTTTTTTCTTATGTATTTTATTGCTTTGAAATTTTTTATGTATTTCTGTGTTTTTCGACTTTTTGTTTTTTACTGTTTTTTCGATGGAAATTAATGCAGACTTAATTCTGATCATAAACAAGACAAATTAATTAAGTTTAATCAGTAAAAGTAGAAATAATGATCCATTTAAGAAGTTTGGATAAATACACAATTTGCATTGGATTTGTACATGAATTCACATTTTTGAGTAATTTTGGGTCTGACATGCACTTGCATAATGATTTCGTAACCGCATACCCAGGCATCGCAAATTTGGTCTCAAAAGTTGTGCGAGATTTAAAAGCAAAAAGTCAGCGAGTGGCGCGGTTGAAAAATTTCGCAAGGAAGATTTAACGTGAAAAATGTAGAGGGGGCGGAATCCGCCCCCCCCCCCCTTTTAGGGTTAAAAAGAGGATGATTACTACATGGCTTCTGACTGTCATGACCATCAGCCTATAAAGACCACTACCCTTTAAGTTTGGTGTTTACTTTAAAGGACATACTCACCATTCTCTGTTTCTTTATCTTCTAAAATGTATTCCAAAGCCTTGATTCTCCAATGTACTTTATTCTTGACTTGTTTAACAAGGTCATCTGGAAAATAAAAAAGAGCATGGAATTGAGCTTTATTATTCATAGCCAGCCGAAAAGGTATATGAATTAAGCTCAAGTAATACTCGAATTTTTGCACAGTAATTACTATATTGTGAGCTAATGACATAGAAAAGTGGGCACATCCTAGCACTTGCATATTTTCAAGCACAATCTCGGGACGAGTTGACCCATTGTGTAATCCATACTTGAATGATGCAAATTAGTCTGTTAATGGGGTAGTCTGCATATTTTTGGCAGGAAAGCAGTAATTCAGAGTCACATAACAATTATTCAAATAAATATTCATGGGAGTAATTTAAGGGAATAGAGCTCTGTGCTTTATGTTGTGGATAGTAGAGACTCCCAAAAATAGGTGGACACCGCAAACTGAGATGAAACTGCCTTTTAATGAACATCAACAAAGAAGAACTCTGCAAGGATACAGATAATTGAAAACAAGCAAATTAAGTGCAGATTACATAGCAGCGGCTATGGTAATAATAAACTTATAGAGAATAGAGATGAAAAGCAAATTATAGATTTGCACAGGAAAATTAAATTCAGAAAAAAATATATTTCAACCACCACAACTCTGACCATGCTGTCCATTGAGCCCTGGTACGTATCCAAATACTTATCATAGATATAAGAAAAAGAAAACGTAATGTAATCAGCAATGTATGAAAACATGTGGAATTAATATTGCTACATTATGAAATTAACTGTTTTATAAACATGAGCAGAACAAATAACTTACAATAACTTGAATATTTATTACCTCGATCTACTGCTGCATTGACATAGATGTACTCACTGCCTCTCTCTGGTAGGACTGCATCTGGTTTATAATGGACAGCCCTATCTAAGGTTAGCCATTCAATGTACAGAAGGCCACTCCTAAAAATAAAGAAATATGGGATAAACATACATTTCAAAAATATGTTTGCAAATACTTAAAAAAACTTCAACATAAGTAGTACACATTTCATATAAAATAGAGCACTAGATTTTTATCAAACAACCATCATGTGGATTACAAGTCTTGAGGATAAAACAAAGAATTGGAGAAAACTTTAAAATCTTTAAACCACACTATCATGGCATATAATAATATGATCTATCTACCACTTGCATTATTGGCGATGAATTTATAATTTTTTCACAATTTGACTTACCCAACAGCAACTGTGGTCAGAGCCGCAATTTGAACTAAAAAGGGAAGGAAAAATAAATATCTGAAACATGGAAACAACTGATTCATGGTAATTTGCTAAGTGAAATATCCTTTATAAACTTTATTCAACAACCAATGCCCTGGGCGTTGTGGCGTGAGCCTGTAATCCAAGCTGTGGGGAAGTTACAAATTGATGCAGAGGTTCAAGCCCTGGTCATGTCTTTCGGATGGTGACGTTAAAGGTCGGTCCCAGACGTTAAATAATCACATCTGATTGATACACGTCTGACAAAACTCAAATACACACACACACATTCTTGTCCTGATAAAACAAAAACTATGGTCCCATTATTTTCCGAATTATCTATTTTATGAGGAGCAATAGGTCTATGTTAAAGGGAGGATCATCGTCATCATGAAAGGAATTAGTTTTATGCATTTGATAACATATCACATTCTCTTGCTGATATTTTCTCCAATCAAAGTGGTTTAACACAAAACGTCTTTTACAAAAGTGATCCTGTATTAAACTGACCTCTTCTCCTTCCAGCAAACAAAATGAATTTGCTTTTAGCCTTGCTGCTGCTGTTGGTACAATAAAGACGTCTGAACTGAAGAATGGTTCGCATTGGCTTCTGGTTTTGGACAAAAATACAATTAAAAGCCAAATAAACTCTCTTTCCAATTACTGTGTACAGTAGAATGCCCAAGATTAGACTATTTTGACATGTTCAGCTTTTCTGCAATATATTTTGTTCTAATCTCTCTTTTTACTACCGGTAATTCACATTTGCAATTTTGCACAAATGTTTGTTGAATATATTGTATATTTATAATTGTAATGTTCATTTGCAACTTACAGTTACATATCTCATTTAAAAAATTCTTAAAATGCATCGGCTTGAGACGCATTGGCCATCGTTCGCTTTCCTGGAATCCTGGATGAGTGTGTTACTGTTAGGCCCGAATTGAATTGGGCCACTCACACTATTGCGAGGTTAGTATATGCTATACGAACCTCGCACAACCAACATGTTTTTGTAGTGGATTTTAGAGTTGTCGTTAACATCGCTTCATAACGTGAATGATGTTAGCCGAAACCCATTCCGCTACTCACCAGGGCTTTTTCTGATAGAAAGCATTCCATTTTCAATTTTTTACATTTTTTTTAATTTAAAAAGGACACAAAAAAGAGCAAAATCGCTTACCTCCGCCTGGAAAGTGGCTTCGCACGTCTCTTCCACGGAAATAAAAGGAAGGTCGTTGGTGGCGCTAATACAGTTCACAACCTTAATTCAGCTTGGTGGTATTTTTCAAACTAGATTCATGATTCATTGTATGCGCAATTCCAATAATTGTTTGATAAAATAGAGACCCCAATAAATGCAATAACTTAAAAAACGTACTTTTTTATTATTTTTGCTGACGATACTTTTTGGAAAATATTCAAAACGATGACAAATTAAACAAAAAATATAGAAAATTCTATGTACCTTGAACGAAGCCCTGCAAGTGCTACCGTTCGTTTGTCAATTAACGTTCCACCAAAGTCTTTACAGTAAAAAGATTGAACACTTCGCCGACTTCGCATAACCGCTTTGCATCGATTTACGTGTAAGATAATTTTTGTGTCTAGTCTTTTAATTGTAGTGTCTTTGATATGAAGATAAATCGCGCGCCCTCTTTCGCTCATTACACGAAAAATTTGAGAGCTAGAAAGGTGGCTTTCGTATTTTGTCAACGAGAAGAAAAATCAACGCTTAAATGACGCATTTTGAGGGATATTCATCAAATTATGAGGAATTGACTTCACATCGTTTGGTAAGTTTCGTAGGAGGACTTCATTCTTTAAGTCCTCGTATTCATTTTTCATAAAGTAACGTTATTTATTGAATGCGCCGTGCCTTCAATTATTCTGTAGTCGGCGGCAGAGATGTAGCCATGGGTGGAATTGGGCGACACATGCGCAGTAGAGGCGCACGGCCAATATTGGAGACTGTCTCCAATGTGGGAGATTATCTCCAATATCAGAGACTTTTGTAAAGAATTTGGGTATCCGATTTCAGAGACAGTCTCCAGTTTTGGAGACCAATTTCCTTTATTTACATTTGCTGCAAAAGGATTACCCTGGCGGCAAATATAAATGTGATAAGCAGATTCCTCGTGCAAAATTACCCCTTTTCACCATCTACTTTAAAAATTCATCGTCTACTTTTGTTTTGATAAGGATTTTTGTTGTCAATCACACACAAAACAAACGGGCTTCTGACCTCAGTGAGACAAAATATTGGGTGGAAAAAAACATGCTTTTGTTGGTGTTGTTTCTTTTGTCCTTTTGCAAAGCAAGTCTCCAATTTGGGAGATTGTCTCCCCTATTGGAGGGTCTCCCATATTGGCCGTGCGCCTCTACTGATGCGGGCTCGCACTGATGCACAACCGTCAGTGAATGGGGATTTATAGTAAAATGTCAGAAATTGTTGGCATTATCCTGGTTTAAGTCACCACTCCATTTACTGCCGTATTTCGTCAGCGACAGCGGTGGTGACTTCTTTCCTCTCCCATTTGGCATTGGGTGATTTCAAGTACGGTGTTGAAATCTGGTGTTGGTGTTGTGACAACACCAACACCAGCCACAACACCGTACTTGAAATCAGGCTGGTGTTGGGATTGACCTCGGAAAATATGACGTATTTCCGGCAGTTCGTGTTGAATGCTGGTGTTAAATGTCGTCTGCTGAACCCAGCACTGCGGCTGGTGTTGACGATCTACGTGCAATTTCCCCATTCACCAACACCAACCCCCAGGGATTGGGAAAATCATGATTTCAAGTTCGGTGTTGGTGTTGGTGTTGGCAATCTCAAGCTCGTGAACAGGCGGCGAACACGATGAAACATCCCCGTAAAATTAGCTTTTACAGTTAAGATGAGTACAAATCATTTGAGTTGTATATATTTTGATGAAGAATAATGTTCACTCTTTCGAATTCTTGAATTAATTAAAACATTGGTATTCTGTACGATGAGAATTTAATGCATTTCTCTCCGATTACATTTTCGTCGTCGAGCCTTCTCGCGTGAAGACTGAAGTTGAGATGATTTAGCAGCGCAGCGCAGAGGCGTGACGTCATGTGCTATCGATAACGCAATCGGTATCATTCCTCTGAACCCAGCACGGTGTTGGAGCTCGGTTCAGCGGCCTTTTTACGCTCTCAACACCAACACCAACACCGAACACCGAACTTGAAATCACCCATTGCATTGTCACTGCACTGGACACTGACTTTGTTAACGAGAGCACACACACTGACATACACGAGAAGCTGAGCCTGAGGCGACTTATTTCAGGATAAGGCCAAATTGTTAAATAAATCCCAAGAAACAACGGTTATTCCTGTCTAACGTTACAAAGTGCGTAGGTCCGCTTTACTTTAGACTAGTAGTATTCATTATGAATCATAACTTAAGTCCCCCGTCATACAACAATAGTCAATACATACACGATTTTCAATGGGTGGGACAACGGCTCATATTAATAATTGCAGTGTCTCGCAAGACAAAAACAAAGTTTAAAGTTTCCAAGCATAATCTAAGTGAAAAGTAAAATTAATTCAGTCATTACTTACTTTATTGGCATACATCAGAAATACAAGTTTGTGCCAAACTGATATTCGACACCCTATAACATGAATACAGGACGATCTGACTTTGCGTCGAACTCGAAGAATTTGTGAACGAATTTCGGTCGCCGACGTCGGATAAGAAGTTCGGATAGATTTCCGAACAAATAAAAAAGGAAATGTATCCGTATCCGAATATTTGGATACGGTGGGTACAAAATCACTGCCCTTGGCCTTGCACAACAATCTCGGCTAAAAACTGGCACAATCTGCCCAAACAAGTGATTAATACCTTGTTTAACGTATAGATATGTAATTTATTACTTAGAAAAGAAGGAAAGAAGGAAGGAAGGAGAAAAGGAAGGAATGATTGAATTGATTGATTAATTAATCAATTAATTAATCAATCAATCAATTAATTAATTAATGAATTAATCAATAAATTAATTAATCAATTAATTGATTGATTAATTAATTCAATTAATCTAATATTCAAGTGGGGGATGGAACAATATAACACCACCCCCCCCCCTCCCCTCTGAACAATATGACGCTAGTGCCCTTCTCCTAGTCATATAGCTTTACTGTCTCGTTCTTTCCCTGATCTAGCTCTCTTCCTTAGTATACAGTTATCACTCAGCCTAAACTATATTTTGAGCCTATGAGTAATTTGATATCAAACTCGAGGTGTCAGCGTGGAATTTGTCTATAATATGGCAAGTCCTGAAAAGCAACGTTTACCTGGAAAGCATTTCATGAAGTTGTGTCAGATTTTGGGGTCAGATTATAATTATGTACCTATATATATAGCCGAAGTAGATGTAGGGATTCCCATTAGCTTATAACTTTTGTCGTTGAAAATCACTGAAAGAAATCTTTATGAATCACTCTCTCGTTTGAACCAATCATGCACCACCAAACTCAATCGAGTGCAGTGCTTAAAGTTTTAATGTATAACAGCATTGATTTAGGCCTACAAGGCCATGGGAAGCGGGGTGCTCTTTCCCCATTTTCCTTATTTTGCTTGCCATTTTCTTTTTTTTGTGTGTGACCAGTATCGCCTTCATTTTTTGTGGAAAACCCTTTTATTTTGTTGTTGTTGGTTTATTTGTTTTGGTTTGTCATTTTTTTAATCCAGCACCCCCTCTTCAAAAATCGTTCCTGGTCCCCAGTAGATCAGTGGCGTAGCTACGGGGGGCCTGGGGGGGCACGTGCCCCCCCCCCCCCCCCCCCAGGTGCCCCCCCTGAAAAAAATTGGCAGAGCAAAAAAAAAAGGGAGAAAGAAGAAAAGAAAAAAGGAAAAGAAGAAGAAAGACAGAAGAAAAAAAAGAAGAGGAAAATAAGAGGAGGAAGACGAGTGGATGAAATAATGTGAAGGGAAGACTTGCAAAAAAAAACAAATCTTTCATGTTACTATATAAAACTTTTGCTTGCGCTTCGCGCCAGAATTGCATGTTCGATGAGATTCATATCTTGCTCAATAGGCTGATATGGAGCAAGTTTTGATGTCAATATACAAAATATATTTTAGCTCGGACATCGAGCTTTCATCATTTTTTCATTAACAAATTTAAGTGCTCTAGCTGTAAAATGTCCCTTTTATAGTCTACATATCAGCATTTTTAAGCTCACGCTGCGTGGTCAAATGTATTCAGACTGCCCAGATTCTAGGTCTAAATCTAAAACATGCCCGATAGCCTGCATGTTCTTTATATCAAATGTACTTAAATTATCCAGTTTCACATCAGAATATCAATAATTGTCTGCTCACGCTTCACGATCGCATAATTAATGATACCCAATTAACTATATCCTATTTATGATTTACAAAATATAAATAGTGTCTCGCTTTTAGGTCTAAAATCTCAATTTTCTTCCTCTCGCACTTCGCGCTCGCATCAATTGTTTAGTTACATAGCTATCCCATTTATTAATACAAAAAGTGCTTAGAATGACAATTTTTTAGGTCGGAATGTCAAAAAAATTTGCTCGCGCTTCGCGCTCGCATTATTGAAATATATACCGTCTTCGTGGGTAACTGTAAGCAGTCCTTAACAGGTCCATTTTCGATAATGCTACAACAGTTAATAAAAATTTCTGCTCACGCTTGGCGTTCGCAGTAACCATCTTGTTACATACGAATTTTGTTCAGGATCACACATAACATTGCCAAGAATATTAAATTTTCAGGACAAAATACATGAAAGTAACAAAAAAAAATCGCTCGCGCTTCGCGCTCGCACTTTTTATAAGGCTTATGAGATTATATCAAGTTATGTTGTTTTATAAGAATAAAACTAAGAAGTGACTGATCGGGGAAAATATAGGTGAAGATAATTTCGGCCCCCGTCCCCTTTTGGCGAAAGTCGGATCCGCCCTTGTGACACATACACACACAACGGAAAAAATGGTGCCCCCCCTGAAAAAGCAAGGACCCCCCAGTGCCCCCCCCAGGAAAAAAATCCTAGCTACGCCACTGCAGTAGATGTATTACAATTATAGCTCTACAGTCTCTATGCAGAATGAAGAGAATTAATACACTGATAATGTGTATAATAATGACTCTTTGTTTAATATTATCATCTTAAATTAAATATATACATTTTCAAATTGATAAAAATATTGTAGCAAGACTATCATGAAAGACAATTATTGTAATCTCAACCAAAACACAATAGTGATCATATTTGCATATTTTTCATGAAGTAGTATTCAAATCGGTAAGTGATAGAAAAATAAGGCTAAATAATCACTTCATCAACAAAAAGCGCACCATCGGTGAAAACCTGACGTAAAGACAATGATTATTACAAACAATACACCAGCATCGTCGTATTTACCAGGATCGCCATAACCGAATCAATCATTAAAATATGTGTAAAATACATTTCTGTCATATAATGAGGTATTTTTGTCATCATAAATAGCGATTACTATAATAAATTATTCTATCATAATTTAATATGGAAGAGCATTGAGAGATTCATCCGTACAATTTTGCTCAGAGTCGGGACGAGGGCAATATTTTATCATACGAGTCTACTCAGGACAATATTATGTTGTGTCCATGGGTGTCGATCCGGGGAGGGGGTGGGGTATATATCGCCCCCAATATTTCAGGTGTGTTATCATCCATTCAATGAGGGTTTCGATCATGGGGTGGGGGATATAATCTCCAGATTTAAGGTGGGGGAATGGCGTATGTTACCAATGGTAACATTGATTGTCGTATAAAGGTGTCCGCACACTGCGACCCGATTTCAGAATAAAATGTAGTAGAATTTGATGTTAATATTGAGACTTGGAATATCTTACTGTGTAATGTTCTAAATCATCGTACGAATACCTATGTTCAAATCTGTGACTATGCTATCATCCTTCTTAGAATAAAAGCAAATTTAATACCTAGTCGTAATGACGCCATAGCAGTCGTACGATTGGCTACGATTTGAAACTAATTTGGCATTTACTCCAAAATAAAGGCTTGCAATCTTTCAAAATGGTCATATTACTATTCTTTCAATTAATTTTAACCTCAAATAAAATGATATGTTCCATTCACATTTTCAGAGAATGAGCAAAATGCGATTTGCTCCAAAATCGGATCGCGAACAGTCGTAAGGTGTGCGGTGGCCTTAATACGCACAATGACCAATTTGTTTTTCTCTCTGAATTTACTTATGTATATATATATATTAAACACAAATCGACACCCATGATTGTGTCTCCAGCTATAAGGCAGTCCATAATATACCATATTACCAACAAATTCAGACGTGTATAGAGCGGAATTGAAATTAATAAATTACAAAGGGCAAATTATTAGAATGAGCAAGCCAATTTGTAACATATCAGTGTCTATTGCCTGCTATTTACATGCAAAATCCAATTGACATTGGTCAATGGTCAATGAACCTATTTCTGGACTGTTCTTTCTTGTCGAAGTGGGTCAATAAAATATAAAAATGAAATTGTTCAGATCGATGTCTGATATGGTTGATTTTAATCTTGAACACACTATGATAACACGAAATATTGCAATTGCAAACTTGAACATGAGTCTATAAACTATGTCAAAAGGTACATGTATCTCAAAACTTCTTCTCATCCACTTTGAAACCAGGATTGTCAAACGTAGGAGAAACTCTTGAATTGTTGCTTGTGTCTGTCAAGTCCCCGGCATAAGGTGGCATGATTTGTTTAAGCAGCATACAGGTCACGGCAACACCGACCGTGAAAATGATGACGAATATGACCATGAGGGCTATCAAGTCCATTTTGACGTCCAAGGCTTGGATGAGAATGGCGACTGTGACCATGATTGCGTAGGTGAAGACTACCCCTGAAAGGTACATGATCTCTTTGACTATACTAGGTGGTTGGAAAGGCTCGTTGATCTTGTCTGCTTTCACTTTCTTTTCAATCCAGAGGAAGAACCACATGACAAGCCAGGCGATGATCACGCAAAGGTACTCCGTTGCAGGGATGCGGATCATCTCATTCATGCGAATCCAGTAGCGACCTTCTTTATCAACAAAGACCCAACCATAGATGTAGATCCCCACGGCCATATAGGCGACGAATGGAAGAAACCAAAGCAGACGGGGAATGTATTTGAAGATTGGAAGACCAAAGAGTTGGGTCATCGTGAAGATCCACAGGAAACCAAACATGAACATTGGATACAGCGATGTGCCATTCAGAGCTGGACCTCCGGTTTGCCAAGCGACCACAGAACCATGGATTATGACCCATGCTTCAAGGAGAAGACGCCAGTATCGGTTTAGATGGAACTGCGTATACATGAGACTTCCCTGAAGCATGAACAACCAGGTATGTGTGAACCCTAGGGCATGACCGACTGTGTTCTCCATAGGATGATACCAGAATGTGTAGATGGCCGCCCAGGAGAAAGCATATCCATGGTAACGACGTATGAGTTCCTGTGGACCCCAAGGAAGTCGGAGCTTGTTGCTGATGTTGTTGGTGTCATCTTTGGAAGGCCAACCAAATGCCATCCCACGATTCCGGTACTCTATCATTAAGACGAACACAAGCAGCATTATAACAGAACCTTGAGAGCTAGCTTCTGACACGTCCTGGGCAAGAGCGTCGTACGTCCAATGGGTCTGTCCCAGATGAAAGAGATGGAACACCATGTTGCCTATCAGTGGTATCCAATTAAAATTCTTCATGTCGGTGGAGTACTTGGCATCTAGAGGATTGGGATAGACCGTCTTAAACCTTTGCGCATAGTAGATGCAGCCCCATACAAATAACTGATGGGTCACGTAACATAGCCACATGATGCCTCTGGTCAAAGCTGTGACTTCTTCGGGAGGTATCTGCCAGTAGTACCATCTTGCCGAGGCTCCAGATCCATATCTTCCTGGAACGCCAGGTTCTTCGATGTAAGGTTCTGGCAAGAAGCGTTCCTGTGATGACTCACTCTCGTTGTGGCAGTAGCCAGCATCGGCATCCCAGCCCCTGGATTTCCCTATGAACATCATGGCAAGCAATAGGGCGGTGATGAATACGATGCCTATCAACCATCCTATTACGTCCCAACGGAATCCGCTAGATGAGGCCTGCAAAGTTAGACAAACAAAAATAGAAAATTGAGGATTCCATTTACATTAATTTAAAAGACTGAAATTTAATCTAACGCCTTTCAGAAATCGACGTAATTTTGCTTCAGCTGCAATAGCTGCTTCTCTTCCCTCTCCTCTTTTAAACATTCCTATTATATCTACTATTTCTCCTACTCAGTACAATGTTTCTAGATCATGTAGAACAAATATTCCTATTAACATTGATGAAGATGGTAATGGTAAGGAGGAAAATGACTGATGATGATGATGACAATTATCATGAAGATAATAATAATAATATTATTAATAAATGTATTATTAATAATGATAACAAGAAGAGGAACAGGGGCGGATCCAGCTCCCGCCAATAGGGGGGCCGAAAAAAATTTCACCCATATTTTCCCCGATCGGCCGCTCAAAGTTGATTTTTGTTTGTTTATTTGAAGGGGTTGTCTAAGTGGCGTAATGAGCCAAAAATTTTGAGGGGGTTCGATACGACATATCGCGTAAAATTAATAAGAAGTTGCGAGCGAGCAAAATTTTTGACATTAACAAAATCAAAGTTTGTGATAGATTTTGACATCACATTAAAAAAATTTTAGGCCTATATTTCACACTTTCCTTTTTCTTTTCTCCCCAAAACGCCGATGTCCTAACAGTCATATTTTAACTTTATTGTTATAAAACAACTTTTAAAAATGTAATAATTTCATAAGCCCTATTTGAACAGTGCGAGCGCGAAGCGCAAGCTTAAAATTTTTGGAATTACATGTATTTTTTCCTGAAAATTGAATATTCTGGGCAATTTCTATGAACCTGAACAAGATTCGTATACTAATACTACAAGCGCGAGCAGAAATTTTTAATGGGTTCTGGCTTGATCAAAAAGGGACCTGTTAAGGACAATTTGCAGTTTGCCATTAAGACGATACACATGATATTTCAACTTTTAGATAATGCGAGCGCGAAGCGCGAGCTGAAAATTTTTTGACATCGCGTCCTTAAAAATTGACATTCTAAGCACTTTTTGAAATAAACGGTATAAAACTAAACAATTGATGTGAGCGCGAAGCACGAGCAGAAAAAATTTGAGATTTCAGACCTAAAAATGGGACACTATTCATGTTTTGTAAATCATGAAAAAGGATGGGTAATTTGGTATCTTCCTACATTAATAAAGCGAGCGCAAAATGGATAATTTCAGCACGTTTTGAATAAAGATCAAGCTGCATATCTCAAAAAACATGTGTGCGCGTGTTTTAGAGTTAGACAGAATATGGGCATTCTGAATACATTTGATATTCCGGTATGAAAAGGGTAAATTTAAGCACTATTTAAAGCACTGTGTATAGGGAAATTGTGAAGTGTATGTGGAAAGCACATATGAAAATGATGACTATCTTCCCATTCCTCTTCCTAAGCGCGATATGAAACTTGACGATATTCCTTTCCGAAAATTTAATAAAGTGACATGAAACATGTATTTTAAAATCATTTTCAAAGTCTTCCCCTGGCCTTATCTTATTCACTCGTCTCCCTCCTCTTATTTTTCCTCTTCTTTTTCCTCCTTTCTTTCCCCTTCTTTTTCTTTCTTTCCCCCTTTTTTCTTTTTTTTGCTCCGCCAATAGGGGAGGGGCGGGCTCCCCCCCTGGATCCGCCTATGGAGGAAGGAGTGGAACGCCACGGGCAGTCTCGCCTGCATTACGCGATTCTATATAGCAGCAGTGCCGACTTTGAAAACGACTACAGAATAATGAATCACACACAAAAAAATCACATTCATAACATAGTAAATGAGCAATAGGCCTACTACGTTCATTGACCCTAAATGACATGTGACCTTGGTCATGTGACCTGAAACACGCACAGGGTATTCAGCGATGTGATACTTGATTACTATTATGTCTAAGTTTCATGAACTAGATCCATAAACTTTCAAAGTTATGATGGCAATTTAACAAATACCCCCGACATGGCCAAAGTTTACTGACCCTAAATGACCTATGACCTAGGTCATGTTACCTAAACCTCGGGTAGGATCTTCAGTAATATTTGGTTACCCTTATGTCCAAGTTTTATGAACTAGGTCCATATACTTTCTAAGTTAAGGAGGCATTTAAAGATTTCAATGTTGACGCCGCCACCGTCGGAAAAGCGGCGCCTAAAGTCTCGCTCTGCTATGAGGAAGAAAAAAAAAACAGAAAAAATAAATTCGGTCGGGTCATATGGTGTAAGGGAGTCTCCCCCCTCTCTCTCTCCCTCTCTCTCTCTCTCTCTCTCTCTCTCTCTGTCTCTCTCTCTCTCTCTCTCCCTCTTATATCATCAAGTTATCATGAAAGGTGATAATCAATTAGAGTGAACGGACAATCAACTTGAAGTGTTTTTATCTCTCCTCTCAAGAAAAAATAGGTGAATATTTGTTATGTCAATACGAAAGATAAAGAACAAATTTACAGTCAATTGGAATACACACTCAATTTCATAATTTTGCATTTAAAAAGGAATCACAATTGGATATTTGCATCTAAAAGATGATTAATGAAATAGAGAACTAACAACAATTAAGTATGTAATTTAATAGGTACAGTAATAGGTATCTATACAATGGGCCTTTTCACACGTAAATCTTGAATCATCTTACCGACCTTTCACACGGTAAAAAAAACGTAATTTGAATGATTCCAGTGAAAAATAAGGCTACTGACGAATATTTAGCACGTGTGAAACCAAACTAGAACATGATTAGAATCACGAACGCTAATCAGTCACGATTACAATAGCAATCATCATTACAATGATGATTCAAAATTCACGTGTGAAAAAGGCCCATTGTAGTGATGATTGGAATTCGTTTTTAGGATCATCGGACCTTTCACATGGAAAATTCGTAACGTAATTTGAGTTCAACTTAAGTGGAAGTCACCTCTGGAGTAGAATTTGAATTCGTGATTGTGATTATAGCTTTCGTGATTCTAGTTTGGATTCACACGTGCTAAAAATTCATCATTAGCATTATTTTTTTCACTGGAATCATTTAAATCACGAAAAAAAAATTACAGTGTGAAAGAGCGGAATGTGATCTTAGTGCGACAAAGTTTTTCTCTCTGAATTTGAAAATTTGATTATTTTTGTTTACACAAAAAGGTTGTGTGACCAAGTTCATTGCTGTAAATGCTCCTCTTTTTATATTTTCTTCATTCTTCTCCAATCGTCCTCTTTTAATTATAGGGATGTGTGTATAGTCTCCCGATATTTCATACATGAAAAGTAATATAGTTACCTGTTTCTTGTACAGAGGTGTGGCCTCGAAAGGTTCATGAGATTTAACTCCATTCTGTCCTGTTTTATCAATCGTATCTGAAAGACAAAATAATGATAATTCAATAGATAGAGTTGATGCGACTGTTTTTAACAGAACTAGACTGAAAAGTATTTTGATAGGGGGGTAAGGCGCAAACCTTTTATTTCTGAACTGGATACCTTGATACCCCCATAACTATGTAACTATTTCTTCTTTCCTCTTTCCTCCAGTTTTTTTTTTATTCTTGTCCGTTTTTTTTTTTTTTTTGGGGGGGGGTAATATTTAAGTATTACAGGGGAAGCAATATGCTTAGGGGATAGGAGAATATAGGTTTGTGTTGTGTCATTTGTTTTCTGCAGATTCTAAAGTTTCGGTTTTTATATTTTTTTGTAAGTTCCTCATGTACTTTGCGGGGGCTTATCTGGGTCCATGGTCTTAGGGAGGGGAGGCGGCTGACGGCGGGGCCGGGGAGGGGGGTGGGGAAGGAGGGGACCTGAAGGACAAGGATTCATTATTTTTTGTGTGTGGGATGTCCAGGGGAGCGTTTCATGAAAGCACTTGTCAGACGTTTTATCCGACAGTTACCATAGTAACAGTGCTTGTCAGCCAATCAAAATCAAGGAAAGTTGTCAGATCTGACAACTTGTCGGACAGAAAATAATGTTGATGAAACGCTCCCCGGGTGTGTTAATTATTATTTTTTTCTGTATTATACTTCTTAATTTCTATCAGTGAATTGGAAAATAAATGGATTAATTTATAAATGTATATGTATATGTTTATGAATTACTTATTTACCGGTACCCTGATGTATTATTTATGAAGTTATTATGATGCATCATATTTTATGAAGTTATGAAATTTATGAAGCCAGTTTATGTTTGTATTCACTGGTTGAAAATATAAAATAATCAGGCCTTAAAACTAAAAAACAGTCTCCCCGCCCCCTATACGCATGTCCTGTCCAAAGGCCGGATATCGCAGGGGAGGTTTTGTGGTATTAATAGGCATGGGGGCAAAGATATGTCCCGACTCCCCCCCCCCCCCCCCCCCCCCATGCACAAAAGATAATCATCTGCTCCGCCGGCCATGGGTATAGGTGTCTGCATTTTTTTTTTTATAGAAATGAAAAAGCGAATATAGAGTTTTAACAGGAAATTTTCGTTACCATTAAAGTTGAAGGAGAGGATGTTCACATCCTATACGAATAAAGTTCAGGATCCGGATTCATAATGGCTTACATGAAGTAATAACAAATCCTGAAATCAAAATCCTAGAAAAAATATTTGCAAGAGATTCACTCTCAAATAAATCAAATACTGCTTAAAATCAATAACATATTTTATAAACAGTGCCAGAGTTTTGAGGAATGTCTGTGAAGGAAAGGGGCTCTCATCAGGGGCGGATCCAGCTTTCGCCAATAGGGGGGCCGAAATATATTTTCATCAACATTTTTCTCGATTGGCCGCTATAATCTGATTTTTTTTGTGGGGGGGGGGTTCAGGGGGTAGTCCTAACTAGAGACTGAAGTTTTAAGTATATGTTAGTTTGTATTGTTATAAACAAGATAAGGTATCTCATGTGGTCTTAATATATAATGCGAGCGCGAAGCGCGAGCTCAAATTCTTTGATATTTTATGTCCTTAGACCTGAAGATTCTGAGGAGATTTTATAATCATGAAAAAGATAAGTATCCAACTAAACAATGCGAGGGCGAAGCGCGAGCTGAAATTTTATCATAGTAACGTGAAAAGGGACTCAATTAGGACTGTTTTTAGTGATTAATGAAGAGGATACAAGTATCACCAATTAAATAATGAGAGTGCGAAGCGCGAGCTCAAATTTTTTTATATTCCGACCTGAAAACTGGACAGTCTAAGCGCGTTTTTATTTAAATACAGAAAAAGCTGTGTGTCTCAAACAATTAAATGCGAGCGCGAAGCACAAGCTCAATTTTTTTATATACTGACATGATAAAGGAGCATTTTGACAAATTTTGGTAAGAATTTCCAAAGAGGATAGGTAACTCATGAATCAAACAATGCGAGCGCGCAGCGCGAGCTGAAAATATTGATATAAACAATTTGTGTAAAACAAACAAAATAATTAAAGCTTGATGTGCGAGCTAAAATATTGTGTGCAAATTGATTTCAGATCTGGATATATAAGTGTCATTTAATCCTCTTGAATGGGATTCATTGGCACAGGCAATGCGAGCGCGAAGCGCGAGCGAAATTTTTTATATAAAGTTATTTTTCCAATTCTTCCCCTCACCCTTTTCTTGTTTCCTTTCGGGGTCGGGCCGGCCATTACGAGGTTGTAAATTACACATCCTGGGTATGACACCTCTTTCCTACTTTTCTTTAGTGTTTTTCCTATAGTACACTTTTTCTGCAGGTTGTCAAAAAATAGGGGGGGCCGGGGCCGGCTCGGCCCCCTCCTGGATCCGCCCCTGCTCATCCCCCGGAAAAAAAATAATGAAAATCAATCAGACGAGATACAGAGATACAATATACATATCAATTCAAATGATGTACATCTCATATTACTTTTTTTAAGATAATAAAAAGGGAATGAGGAGAGTTCAACAGCAGTTTCTATCGTATTAAAAGAGGTCAACTTAATCAATATCCCCAACGTTACCACCCCATAGGTCTAAGCTAATGCTTTTCGAGAAACAAAAAATTGCTCAAATACTTCGAATAATGATTGAAATACATGCAAGCTTCATCGCGTGCACAATAAATTCTATGACATAGAAATTAATGAGTTGAACTATATCTGGACTACATAGTGACGCAAGTGCATGAATACGTGGAGAACACTTGAATGGAAGAGACATATAGGCGTACTTAAAGGGATAGGGAGAAAAGAGAAAGAGCAACGAGGAAATATTTTAAAAGAAAAGAGAAAAAGAAAATATGAAAAACAACAGTAACAAACCCAGTTCTGAAAACAAAAACAGACAATGAGTACATTATGAGGAAAAAAATAGAAACTGAAACAAATTTGATTGATATATTTTACAAAAGAAAAGCAAAACTAAAGAAATTATAACTTAGCAAAGTATACAAGTACCGTATCCATAACGTTCACGCCTCCATGATGCAGGCAATATACACGATAAGTTCATATTTCCAAAGGAACAACATACATGCCTCCTAATGATGCAGTCTATAGCACGAAGCGTACAATCTGACACGTACATGTACTTGGCAAACCGGTTGTGAAAGTCCAATGTCATAACAGGTATGTGATGTGGTTAATTTATGATCGCGACCTTTGCACAG
Organism: Lytechinus pictus; assembly: GCF_037042905.1. Classification (NCBI taxonomy): domain Eukaryota; kingdom Metazoa; phylum Echinodermata; class Echinoidea; order Temnopleuroida; family Toxopneustidae; genus Lytechinus; species Lytechinus pictus. Next base: position 15,674,948 of record NC_087256.1, read on the forward strand.
TTTTCCGTTAGCTGGAATTTAAACGACATGTTTTTCAATAGGCACATCTCCCCCCCCCCCCCCCCTCCACGCTGCGTAATAAAGAGACATATTCGTTTCACAAGTTATTCGATCGTTGAGTGGCCATATTTACTGATTTGTAATTATATCTGGTATAATTAATGCGGCATTGCATATAGTTTTGTAGAATTTGGTAGCAACGCGAGGTCATAGCTGCATGCCTCATGTAATAAACACGATGGAAGGATATTAAAATGAAAAAAAAACATGAAAAATTAATGTCAAAATAATAAGTGGTGTTTCAAACTCTATGAAATTATGCAAGGGGCAACATATTGACAGATTATTTGTCCTTTAATAATTATGTTCATAAATTGCAGTAATATACAACATTGGCGAAATCTATATTAAAAAAATAAAAATAGATAAATGAAAATAAATACAAAAATCTAATATATGAGGATATATTGCAGGGGGGAACAACTAAAAAATTACCCCTTTCAATCACAGTCATGTTGAATAGAGGGTATATGCACTGTAAAAAATATTGGGTAAATTTTTTACCACCACGAGGATAATTATGTGTCCAACCGATTTGGGGCAGTATTTTACCCAATGCGAGAAGCATATTGGCCAGTAGGGAAAAAAAGAGAGAAAAAAGCAGCAATTACTTTAGAATGGGTAAAATTTTCATCACACTGGATAAATGAAAATTCCCAAAAGAAATTCCCAATGTTGGTTGGACACATAATTACCCTCATGGAGCACTTTTACCCAATATTTGCCACCTTGGGCATGTTGGGGATAGCTTTTACTCGCTCAAATTTTTTTCTCTTTGTTATTCACTTTATTTCCAACGTTTAAGCATGGAGATATTGTGGGACGTTCACATCCCAGGGTCTGCCACGGGGGAGGGGGCGTATTGCTCTACTCGTGTACACTACCGGTTTTTTTCCTCTCCTTTTTTTTTGCATCGTTTTGAGCAAACTGACTATTTACTTTTCGATTTTAACCAATTACCTTTGATATATCATGGTAAAGGGCCAGTTCACTTGTACATTTTAATTATTTGGTGAACTCTTCGTTTTGACCAATTACTTTTCGTAGAGGGTTAGTTTTCTTTTCTTTCTTTTTTTATTTCTTCAAATTCAGAGAAGTAATCATGAAAACTTTTTAATTCTTTACATCGCAATTTAAAGGTCAATGTCACCCCTAACAAAAAATCCCCAGAGAAGTTTGATTTGAATAAATTAAAAAAAACATGCACATAGAAATTATAGATCAAAATCCGATGTAAAGTAATAAAGTTATTGTATTTAAATGTCGCTTATTATTGCCATCTGAAATTCTACATGTAATTAACAAGAAATTTCCCTTATTTGCACCGACTCTCATCCTTATTCTGCAAGCCCTAGTTCATTGAAATTTGTAATGAACCAACCCTCCCCCTCCCCCCCCCCCCAACGCCAAATCCATGATTTAAATGCTTTTATTGCTAACACAGTAGACCTGGACCTATACGTACTATAGCCATGAGTGACTATCATGACTATTAAAACCAAAGGTATGTTGAATTTTTCAAGTTAATGCAGTCATAAAATGAGAAATTTATATAGGTTATATAGATTTATAGGTCTTCGTTGTTCTGTTCTTCATCGAAAAGTTTCCGGGGTTATCTTAAAACATTACAACTAAACATTAATTATCTAAAGGCATGTCTCGTAATAAGTTTACTTGAATTTAAAAAAAAAGGGAAGAGAAAAAAATACGCCCCATTCGGATGCAAAGGAGAGAGAGAAAGAGAGCCGAACCGGCGGGCCCGGTGATGTCACGTAAAGCTGAAGATGGGAGCCTTGCTTGGCCCTGCCCCCCCCCCCCCCACACACACAAAAATATATATATATGACCAGGAAAAGGTAAAAAAGAAAGAGGAAAAGAAAGAAAGGGAATGATAAAGGGGTTTGAATATTTACTCTGTCAAATGTGTCCTAAAAATAGGTTTCATAAAGAAATTGAAACATTTTAGCTCGATCGCTTCTCTTTCTCGCAACTCTTTTAAAGAAGTTTTCCCACGAAGGCCTAAGCCATGTTGTGCCCCCTCAATTATAGGCCCATTATGCCACTGTCATGTTGTATGTACATAATTCGTCAGTATATTCGACAAACATCACATATTAACATTAAAAGGTTCAGGACATACATGTATCTGAATAAAGAAAGCAAGCAAGAGAAATATAATTAACAGTTATGCGCCCCAATCATAATAATGAAAGATCACTTATTCTGATTAGGTTGAAAAAGTTTGCAGTGTTTAATAAGGGGGATCTCTATTGATCGACCCATTAATGCCCCCCCCCCCCTCCCGCACCAGCCATCAATACATCTCAAATTATAGTCAAGTCCTTTTAGGGTTAAAGTTTTCAAATTCACGAGCTTCAGGTGGGTTCTGCCTTCTTGGCCCCCGCATGGGGCTTTGCCCATGGACCCCATGCAGCCATTGGTTGTCCTGATTTTACATTTCTAAAAGTTGACAGGTGCATGTATAATATTAATACAACAAATAATGTCGATTTTATCTTCGCCAGGAGATTGATCAATATAAACAAATTCCTACTACTACTAAAAAAGCCCCTCAAAAATCGTTTGCTCATGATAAATATGTTGCCGATAACAAGCTCCACAGGTGCACAAATTACAGCGGAAAACATCAGACTTTTTAAAAATTGTTTAATCTACATGCAGGCTGAGCTTGAAGTTCAACTCAGCACATGAGGACGATGATCCTCCATGCATCTTCTCTGATCATCATGCAAACAGATGAAATATGGATCTTATGTCACAATGCAGCATATACTTGAAATGCGTCCATTTATCATACGTGAGGTATCCATCGTGGGGGTATCAGGTTGGCAAGTTCAGCTAGGAAACCACCCTGTATCTGTCACGTAGACAGCCATTAAAATCTATAGGCTATAATGATACAACCATGGAGTAATAGCTCCATGATACAACAATGCTTTGTTTCAAATGATCGAGTATGTCAATAGAAAAGGAAGGTCACCTCACAGGAATATGGCAGCGCAGTTTTACGTGCAATTTTGCAGTAGAATATTTTAGAAGATTTCGAGTTACCACTGACCCCAATCTGTCAATAGATATTATGGGGACAGCCACTAATGGTCACGGGAACTGTTTTATCAACCAAAAGTATTGCAATAAATATAGGATCAGTGACTTACCATCGCTTATTACAAATCTTGAACGAACAATCCAGTTAGATGGAGTTGCCATTAGAATTAAAATGAGCCAACGTGCACGTACCGAGTCATCGATTAATCTTTTTCGGTAATTGTCATGACACCTGTGTTTTTGGTTAGGGTGTCACTTAACATGCACGTGCGCAAACAGATAATGCATGAAATTGTAGTAGCAGTGGGCCTGGTGGGGGCAGAGGAGGGGAGGGGGGGTCGCAGGGAAAATGGGGAAGAAAGAAGAGTATATTTCAGAGACAAAAAGAAGGTCTGGGCCATGCATCTTCAAGTTGTTTCCCCTCCCCCATCATATGACTCCGTAGTGATAATATATAGTAGTATAGTAGTAGTAGTAGTAGTAGTAGTAGTAGTAGTAGTAGTAGTAGTAGTAGTAGTAGTAGTAGTAGTAGTAGTAGTAGTAGAAGTAGTAGTAGTAGTAGTAGTAGTAGTAGCAGTAGTAGCAGCAGTAGCAGTAGCATGCAGTAGCAGTATAGTAGTATAAGTAGTAGTAGTATACTACTTCTACTACTATACTACTTCTACTGCTACTACTACTCGCGAGGCGAGTCTGATCCGCGAGCTGGGGCTAAGTGAGAACGCTGTTGTATTGAGGATACGCCCCATGTGACACCGGGCCTTAAAAAGAGCTACAGTATTTACATTCCACATGTTCATTCAAGTGTGAGTGTTTAATTAAACGCCTTTGCATGTTAATTGGTCATGAACATAATTGAGAAAGGTGAGGAAAGATAATTCAGTTACCAAAATGAAACAATATACTTGCCTATGATATTTGAAAATCGTATTTTTTGTTTTCATTAAATGTTCATTGAACCGTGAAATGATGAATATTGTTGAAGATACTCTTCCCAAAATAACTGTCATAATATTTGATCATTTCTATCGATAGAAATGTGTAAAAAATCCAATTATAGCAAATTTTGATTTGTGTTTATACAACCGTGAAATCTAGCAAAAGAAGTTGTATCGTCTTTCAGATAGTACCTTTTACAAGCCTTCCGACTCTTTTTAATGATGAGAATGTGGAATTCGTTCCAATAAAGTGGAATCAAAGTCATGATATTTGGCTTGTGAGTTGTGACTAAGTTTGCCTTCTGGCGGTGCTCACTGAAGCATGACATAAAATACGTCCGGAACACTCCTTCAGAGTGTAGCTTATAAAATTACCTAAACGCTCATGTAAAAAAAAAATATTAAAAACTCCCAGTGGTTCGGATATTATGGATGTTTGTTTAAGGGGGGACTTACTTTTTGTTATGTATATGAAGAGTTTGGTTGCAAAAGGGCTTAGGTCCACTTTGGACCATTCCGAGAAAAGTCGTGTAATTCTCACTTATTGTAATTTATGAGAAACTAAATTGTCATGATGTACTACCCTATCATGTGAACATATAATTTGGTATAACAGAAATCTACCTGTCTCCATTTTTTTTCTATATATTTTTTCAAAATTATCATTGTGGACCTAACCCCTTTTGCAAGCAAACTGAAATGAATCCAATCTCTTTTGAATAAAAAAGGTGATTTTTCTTTGCCACTTTTATTCACGTTTTAATGTGAATTTCAAATTTTGTTTAGTATCATCAGAGCGACTAAAGATCTATAGATTTTGAGACAGAAAACTATAAACAATTATGAAAAATGGACCTCACCCCTTTTGACAAATTAGCTCTTCAGAAGAGTTTGGTTGCAAAAGGGGTTAGGCCCATTCCCAGAAAATCATTTTTTTTATTCTCCCGTACATGTATTGCAATATTCTTATGCGAAACTAAATTTTCATGATACCCTACCATGTGAACATAAAATTGGGTATAAAAGAAATCTACCTGTCTTCATATTTTTGAAAGTATTCTGAAATGGACCTAACCCCTTTTGAAAAAAAGGTGATTTTTCTTTGCCATTTTTATTTACTTTTTAATGGGAATTTATCTTTTCTTTGGTATCATCTTAGAGCTACTAAAAATCTATACATTGAGACAAAAAAAAAATTGATGAAAAATGGACCTAACCCCTTTTGCAACTGAGCTCTTCATATACAGTATATATATATATATATACTGTATATATAATGAGATGAGGCGAGGCCAATATACTGTATATATATATATATTACATAGGTTATGTAGATTCGAATCAGTGATAGGTCAATACGCCATCACGTGACCATAGCTGCGAGGATCGCATTTGTTATATTCTAGGTTTTGACGTCACTTCAGGGAATATACTGCGTTGTATTTTCAATTGCGGCGTTATATTCACTAAGGTGACGTCACTCGCTGCATACAAGTTGCGTAACAAGGTAGTTTATTTAATGTACGCGCTAATGTTAACGCGTCGATTGCATGAAGAACGCGCTTGATGTATTTAAAACAAAATCTATTATGACGTAGATGGATCAGAGCTGTAGCAAGAATTTCGGGTTTGAGCCAGATGATGAATGCAATTTCTGATGGCGAATCCACATAGACTATATAATATAACAGATATTGCCTGGTCTATCGTTTTAATAAATAACATTTCAACTCCCCTCCGAAGCTATATTTTTCCCTCGGGATAATATTTTCCCTCAGCGCTGCGCGCTTCGGGCAAAATATGATCCCTTGGGAAAAATATAACTCCGTCGGGGAGAGGAAATGTTATATTCAAACTCTAGGTAGGCAATATCTGTATAATATATATATATATATATATATATGTAGCTCCTGCGATCCAATCGGATTTAAGCGGCTGCAGAAAAGACTACTTCCTCAGTTATGAAACCAGCGATTGACAGAGCAAAGTTCACGATTTTATGGGGAAAGCTATTATGACACCAAATATTGATTTATAAAAGGTTGAATGATAATTAAATAAAAATTAAATCATCGAAAATCCCCCTGGGCCTCGCTCTCTCTCTCCCTCTCTCTCTCTCTCACTCTGCTCTGAAAGACACGAACTCGACACAGATTTTGCTGGACATGGGGTGTGGGGAAACAAAGAGAGTTATTTGCAGTACATTTGTTTATGTTTGAATAGCGTCGTATTTCCATTCCAAAGTTTGAATGAAAAATTCATCGTCATCCATCATTATAGGGCAGGGCTTCATGCATGGGAGGGTAAGCAATCGTGAAAAAAGTAGGTCATTTTCCATTTCTTCATTGCATAAGTAAACAATTGTAGTTTTCTGAGGGAGATGTTAATAATTTGTTCCACAAATTTAACAAACATATTCTCTTGATGTTGTCGATGAGGGTACATTTTTGTTCCGAATAATCTGACAAGCAAAAAAGGGGGATTCCCTCCCGAATAAAGGTGATTTATATATTTATGTCACAAAAATAATGGCAAGCAAATGAAAAATAACAAAAAAGAACAAAAAGATTTTTTTTAACTTCCTCACTTGATTGTGTCAGATATTTCCACTACAAATACTTTATAAAGTTATCAATTGGGGGTACAGGCTGGAAATGCCCCCCTTCCCCCTCCCCGATCCGCAAATGGGTCGACCATATAAGATCATCTAAAAACAAAAAGCCAATTGGTCATATTAACCAATCTGTTGGTGGTAAAATTAAAAATATGCCCGACCGAGGTAAAAAATTGTTAAAATCAGCCAAATCATTGATAAACAAGTGGAACGCCTCTGGCAGTCTCGCCTGCATTACGCAATTTAACATAGCAGCAGTGCTAACTTTGAAAACTACTATAAAATAATCATTCACAAAAACACCATTCATATAATGATATAATACCACGTTCATTGACCATAGATGACATTTGAACGGTGACTTAAGACCCATGTCCACATTTCATTCATTCTCTATCCATAAACTTTCAAAGTTATGATGGCACTTCAACAATTACCCCAACATGGCCTAAGTTTATTGACCTTAACTGACCTTTGACTTGGTTTTGTGACCTGAAACTCATAGGGGATGTTCAGTGAAGCTTGATTACTCTTATATCCCAAGTTTTATGAACTAGATCCATAAACTTTCAGAGTTAGGATGGTAATTCAACAAATACCCCCAACACGGCCAAAGTTCATTGACCTTTAATGACCTTTGACCATGGTCATGTGACCTGAAACTCGTACAGGATGTTCAGTGATACTTGATTACTCTTATGTCCAAGTTTTATGAACTAGATCCATAAACTTTCAGAGTTAGGATGGTAATTTAACATATACGCCCAACACGGCCAAAGTTCATTGACCTTAAATGACCATTGACCATGGTCATGTGACCTGAAACTCACACAGGATATTCAGTGGTACTTGATTAACCTTATGTCCAAGTTTCATGGACTAGATCCATAAATTTTCAAAGTTATGATAGTAATTCAACAAATGCCCCCAACTTGACCAAAGTTCATTGACCCTAAATGACCTTTGACCTTGGTCACGTGACCTGAGACTCGAGCAGGATGTTCACTAATACTTGATTAACATTATGCCCAAGTTTCATGAACTAGGTCCATATACTTTTTAAGTTATGATGTCATTTCAAAAACTTAACCTTCGGTTAAGATTTTGAAAATAATTTTCCCAACATGGTCTAAGTTCATTGACCCTAAATGACCTTTGACCTTGGTCATGTGACCTAAAACTCAGGCAGGATGTTCAGTAATACTTGATTAACCTTATGTCCAAGTTTCATGAACTAGGTCCATATACTTTCTAAGTTATGATGTCATTTCAAAAACTTAACCTTAGGTTAAGATTTGATGTTGACGCCGCCGCCGCCGCCGTCGCCGTCGGAAAAGCGGCGCCTATAGTCTCGCTCTGCTATGCAGGCGAGACAAAAAATTACTCGAATGTCGACTAATTTTGTTAATTCGGAAAGACAGTTTATGGACCCACTAACTGTACTGTAGTAGTAGTAGTAGTAGTAGTAGTAGTAGTAGTAGTAGTAGTAGTAGTAGTAGTAGTAGTAGTAGTAGTAGTAGTAGTAATAGTAGTAGTATAGTAGTAGTAGTAGTAGTAGTAGTAGTAGTAGTAGTAGTAGTAGTAGTAGTATAGTAGCAGAAGTAGTAGACGTAGTAGTAGTAGTAGTAGAAGTAATAGTAGTAGTAGTAGTAGTAATAGTAGTAGTAGTAGTAGTAGTAGAAGTAGTTGTAGTTGTAGTAGTAGTAGTAGTAGTAGTAGTAGTAGTAGTAGTAGTAGTATTATAGTAGTAGGAGTAGCAGCAGTAGTAGTAGTAGTAGTAGTATTATATAGTAGTATGAGTAGTAGTAGTAGTAGTAGTAGTAGTAGTAGTAGTAGTAGTAGTAGTAGTAGTAGTAGTAGCAGTAGTAGTAGCAGTAGTAGTAGCGGTAGTATAGTGGTAGTATAGTGGTAGTATAGTAGTTGTAGCGGTAGTATATAGCATCCATATAGACCCACTAACTGTACTGTAGTAGTAGTAGTAGTAGTAGTAGTAGTAGTAGTAGTAGTAGTAGTAGTAGTAGTAGTAGTAGTAGTAGTAGTAGTAGTAGTAGTAGTAATAGTAGTAGTATAGTAGTACTAGTAGTAGTAGTAGTAGTAGTAGTAGTAGTAGTAGTAGTAGTAGTAGTAGTAGTAGTAGTAGTAGTAGTAGTAGTAGTAGTCGTAGTAGTAGTATAGTAGCAGAAGTAGTAGTAGTAGACGTAGTAGTAGTAGTAGTAGTAGTACTTAGTAATAGCAGTAGACAGTAGACGGAAAGACAGTTTATGGACCCACTTACTGTACTAAACTTCTACTCTTCTGACCATTTTTCTATTTTGAAATAATGCTCGTATTATATTTGCTCAGAAATTTAAAGCAGAATGTACAAATAAGGATAAAAATATAACAAAATGTCTTAATGCTCAGCTGTTAATTGTAATTTCATCTCTAATTGAAAAAATAATAATAACATTAATAGCAGAGAAATAGATGTGAAGTTTCTATCAAATTATGTCTGAATTTCAACATAACTATGGTGTAACTGTTGAATAGATTTTATTTGCTGAAAAGGCAGGAATATGAACTATATAGGAAGAGCGTATAACAGATGCGCACTTTCATATGGAGAATTTTAGAGTAAAATCGGTATACAAAAGATGACATACATGTACTGTACATTGATTGTCCTTCGACCATATATCATTTTATTCACCATTAATATAGTTTATTGTGTGGAGCGTTGTGGCCCAGTGGATTAGTCTTCTGACTTTGAAACAGAGGGTCGTGGGTTCGAATCCCGGCCATGCATGGCGTAATTTCCTTCAGCAAGAAATTCATCCACATTATGCTGCACTTAACCCAGGTGAGATGAATGGGTACCTGGCAGGAATTTATTCGTTGAAATGCCGCGCTGTAAAAGACTGCGGGTCTAATGCCAGGTTAATAATATCCAAGTCCTTTGGAAGCGCATATAGGGACGTTATGACATAATGTGATATGCGCTATATACAAGAACTGCGTTATTACTATCATTATTATTTATAGCATGGTTTATATTCACCGATTTTTATTCTCCCCTTCTTCTTTGCATGCAAGGTTACCCGTTTACATGTACGTCCTGCATACTCATCCTAAATAAACCGAGGATATGAGATGAGAGGTGATTATCAGCATCTTCATTAATTATTAACTTATTGACCAGCAAAAGCTCGGGTGATTAATAATACCCAGCCTTGTCTTAATGCCTTACTTCTTTATTTCCCCGTAAAAAAATACATTTAAAATTACACTGACTGCACAGCCCATCATATCGTGTGCCCCCCCCCCCTTTTTTTTTTATATACAATATTGATAATTGATATGACAATCTGAACATCGTGAATGAACTAAACAAAATTTTCATAAAGTGGATCGAGGATCATTCTGATCAATAATCATCGTCAAGTCCTTTCCGTATTTCGATAAGTTAATAGTTAACATCGATTGTTTGCAACATTTTGGGTTTAGGCCAACTTATTGCATGACGATGTCAAAAGGGAGAAGGACGTAAACTATGGGCCGAAGCTATAGCGACACTGTCATTAACATGTATGCTGGCAACAAACTGTATATTTCACATGCACGAATATGAACTTATGAAGTTCTTAATTTTATGTTCCAATCATGCTGTAGAAATGTGACTTTCAATTTACTTTTAAAATATAATATCCTACCCTCCAAAAAAAAACAATAATAATAAAGGATTTACCAAAGTCTTAGTATTATTGTTCCGAATGGGTGCAGCATGAACCGCATTCAACAAATCAATTTCAACACAAAGCATAATCCAATCGAAATTATCAAATCCAAGCCAGTAGCGCTGCACACACACTTCTCCGTGTTTGGACCAATAACACTTCAGAAATTCAACACTATATTAGCTCCATTCTCCATCATTTATCTATTCTTTCTATCAACGGTATTTCATTTTCTCAGACTTCGTTCTCATAGGGAGAAATCATCTTACCTTTGAAACAAGAATCCGGACTTGTGTGGAAACAGAAAAACCAAAGAATAAGATCAAAGAAAGTTTGAGAAAAATCGGACAAATAATGAAAAGGTTATGACCATTTGAATATTGCGATCACGAATTCTATGAAGATCCTCTAATTGGCAATGCGACAAATTAAGATGTGTGATGTCACTTCAAATGGTCATATTTCGTTGATCTTAAGTTTCTTTGATTTTTCTGTATTGACACAAGCTATCTTGTTTCAAAGGCTACTATACGTTTATCTTTCCATTCATTTTTGTTTTCAACTTTAAGAGTCACCATGCACTGCACGTGAAGTCAATGTACCAAAATCGTCGCCTATATATACCGCGGATTATAATACCTTATAGAGGAATCCCTCTACAATACACCATAATAGAGAAAAAGATAAAGTATTACGTAATAATTGATTTGAGCGATACTTCAAATAGAGGACAAGGACTATTATACGATCTATATAGTCTGCTATCACCGTTTACAATGTTCTTATTAACCAAACATCTTGAAGATAAAAATATTTCTTTTTCACTAAACATGCAATATGCGCGACAATTTACAAGAATGTATATAAAGTACAACATAAGTTATTGCTATTGATTGCAGATGCTTTTTTTAGCTCACACATGCCTCCGATTGACATCCATGATGGATTGAATTTGCCCTCAGACATGTTTTTATTTTTACAAATCATATATGATGGATTATAAGATATTTAAGTTCATTTTGTGTTTATGCAAGAAAGGCCACCAGAAAAGGTCGGTTTTGCTGTTTGGGTGATAAATGGAATTATTATTAATAAATAATAAATCATACCAGCTATATACATGCCAAAATTAAGATAAATCTCCATCACTAACAATAAGTTACTGCATGAACATGATACGATGAAAGGAGTGTCATGCTATTGCTGACAAAGTTGGCATATAATAATAATTAACAAATCACGGTTGGATCGAAAGTAAAACAACAGGTCTGAGTAATTTTTCAATGTAAGTAAGTTAAATAACCATTTCCTGACATGTTGTAGGTCAAGTCCACCCCAGAAAAAAAGTTATTTGAGAAAATTCAAAATTCAAACAAGCATAACGATGAAAATTTCATCAAACTCGGATGTAAAATAAGAAAGATATACACGACAATTTAAAGTTTCGCTTACTAGAATTTTTCACAAAACATTTATATGCACAACTCGGTGACATGCAAAATGAGAGAGTCGATGATGTCCCCCATTATTTATTTTGTTTTTCATTGTTTGAATTATACAATATTTCAATTCTTACAGATTCGACAATAAGGACCAACTTGACTGAACCTTAAAATGTTAAAACAATGGTAATACCACATGTCCAGGGAGGAATAAAACTTTGTTTCACAGGACAACGGGGAGAAAATACAAAATAGTGAGTGAATGATGTCATCAGTCACCTCATTTGCATACCGAACAGGATGTGAATATAACTGTTTTGTGAAATTAAGCGAAACTTAAAAATGTCGTGTCTTACTTTACATCCGATTTTGATGAAATGTTCAGATTTGTGCTCGTTGGATTTTTCTCTTTTTATTGAAATCAGGTTTTTGATGGGGTGGACTTGTCCTTTGATTAACTAGGATCATATGTGCACAAGGTAAAAGTGAAAACAGCTTTTGTTCAAGTTAACTTCAACTTGATACTTCCATGCCCTGTGCTTATTCGATGATGTTGGTATAAAACGGAATGGATCGAATATAGGAAAGTTCACAATTACAATTCGAAAGATTTATATTGGGGTTTTTATTTGATAATTTGAATATTCTTACCTTTGACTTCGACAGGGGGTAAGCCACCATTTTCTGCCGTGTGTGCGTTCTTTTCTCCATTTTTATGCAACTCCGCGCCATTGGCAAGATCGAGTTTCTTCTCCATTTCAACCTCTTCGGTCGACATCTTTGGTTAGTATATATAAAGGCAAGATTAATGATTTTAAGTTTCGTTATTCCTGCCGGTGAAATGCAGTAGGTCGGAATGTACCAGTTCAGATGTATACTGCTAGCTGCTACTGCATATGTCTTGCTTGCGCCAGTTGCGGGTAGCTCGTCTAGCTGTGTGAGAACGAAAATACAGGATGGTAATATTATACTGTATAAGCCTAAATCATAATTCTTGGAATGACATTGACATTGTCAGTGTAGGTTGGAACTTGAGCCAGAATTAGGATGAATGAGCCAAAAACAAAGGATTATACACGAACAAGCCAGGATATACAGTCCAGGTTTACATAGCTGTACGTCTGTCTGCATTATACCATGGACCTACTAGCAAATGATTATACACAAGTCACTGGAGAATGTACACACTGAAGATTTCACTCAATGCGGAAATAATAACACGCTCTCGAGCTCCGATTAAGAATGAATGACACTTATTAATCTATTATCAGATTTAAAATTAGGCATATTTCTATTCTATGCAGCAATGCCATCAAAATCTTGAGTTTCAACAATTTTGATGACTGATCTGCGGGCACATATGAGCTAGAGTCGAGATAGACCTTGCTACTGCTAGCTACGCAAGTACAGAGTAGACCTGTAAAATTTACAATTAAGTATGTACGAAAATAAGTAATAGACCCTTGAAAGGGATTTATCAACAATGGATAAATCCTGTTTGTTTGTCCTACCGAATTGGAAAAAGAAGTAACATTTGACCAAAACTCTAGAAGATACTAAATTATAACAAAATAATAGTTATCGACGCGTTGACGTACTATACTATTAGTATTAGGATCGATACAGTGTATTCGGCAAAGTAAACACATCTTCTGACCAATCCATATTTAATAATTTGTCAATTTACAAACCTGAAGATTAACAGAGCCACTAAAGTGATGAGCCAGACATGCATACAAGCAACGAGGAGATAGAAATATGAAAAATACACGGATGAGTTTCATATGGTCATGTAGGATGGAAGCCAAACGTCCACACAAGATGACGTGAGGGATGCAGATACTATGTCCGTCAACACATGCAGTGAAGTCGACTGTCATCGAAGGTAGAAGAGTAGTCTATTTTCGCAGTCTTCAATTCACTCGATATTTCAGAAGTTCAATTATATGGCCCCGGTAATATGGCTTTTGGTTCTGGGGCCGGGGTGGTGATGATGGGTGTATCATGACGATGACGGACGGCTACTTCTCTACTTAACGTAGTATATGTTATAACTTATTTAAAAGAACAAGAGAACGATTAAGATTTTTTTCAAAGAAAACGGCGGGTAAATATAAAAGATCAACGTCCACCTTCCAGACTAATTTCTCTAAAATACCTGAACTGCAACTATGATTTTGATATCTTTAAATCCAACATCCACTTTCGTATCTATATATTCTGTGTTTTCATATGGAATTCAACTCAATTGACGTAATGTGAATTTTATGTGACAATATAAAGAAACACCGACGTCTTGGGCAAAGCATATTAAAGTCATCCCCAATGATCACTGGTGCGTAGCTGAAATAACAATTGATTGGATCACAATTCTATCCCCTGCACGCGAGCTCCCACGTGAATCGCTGAATAGCTAGTCTGATACGCAGGCCCAGTTCATGCATCATTTTCAGAAAGGCTCTTTCGGAGCTCTTTAATCCGAATATTCATTATTCCGAAACACACAAATTACACACGGCGCCAGGTAAAAATGAGATAGGTAAAATTCAAATCAGACACTTTATATTCACGGGTTTTGCATAGTGATTACAATGTGCGTGTATAGGGCCTAGCTACCCCTGTCATTTTTTTTTTACCTCTGTCATTTTATCATCTGACCATTTATATAGAATTTTGAGAGTAACAGAAATATGTGAAATCCAAACAGCAAGTTTTATGTTTCTATACTTCAAAAAATCTTTGCCTGACACTTTCAATGATATATTTTTATCTGAAAACTTGACCCGCAGATATGAAACTAGGTCATCTATTACATGTAGTATGCGTCTCCTATTTAGATATAACTTTTCTCATACAACTATAAAATATTCAGGACCTAAATGTTGGAACAGTGTACCATACAACTTGAAAGCTTGTAACACACTTGCATCATTTAAACGTAATTATAAATTATTTATTCTGAAAAGATTCACATTTACAACTTAGAATGCCTGCTTGGGGGGGGGTCCTTTCTTTTAAGTATTTATTTGTGATTGTTTTTATTTTTGTTTTTTGTCTTTGTTTATATCTATCTTTTTTTAACCATATGACTCTGGGAGCAACTTTGATAGGTATTTGACCTTTGTTGCTCCCCCACATTCTAGACATATATTACTATTTTTTTGTTTTGTCCATTTGTCTGCTTTGTATTCTGATGTATTATGTAAGTTTTCTATGTACTGGTGTCTTTGACATCTTTTTATGTATACGAATGTGGAAATAAATTTTTATAAACTTATGAACTTATTTTCTTTGCTCGAAATTTGCGGAAAATGTTTGTGCATTGTTTTATTCCCCCTTTTATTCCGACGGTTTGTTATTCCGAAAAGAAAGTAGGGTTTGTTATTCCGGAGAATCCCTAATCCGATAATGCTTTGAAAGGTAGTCAGAAAATAAAACAAAGTTGGTTAATCCGAAAATTCGATAGTCTGAAAATTACTTAAAATGAAATGATAAAGGTACAATTTTTGGTACAATAGTACGAAAATACAGGATACAATTCCCAGACTATTCGGAATAACGAAACTGTTTTTTCACTTTCGGAAACATTCTGACAATCGAAACAATGTTTCAATGTCGAAGAATATAAAATAAACCTTCGGATAAAACCGGGTGATAAAAGAATCTGCGATAGATGTTATCAATTTTAGCTTTGACAACAGGGAGATTGGCCCGGGCTGACGGGCAACTAACTTTGGCAATTTGCATGCTTAAAGGGATCGTTTAACTTTGTGAGAAGCTGATTTAAAAAAATTCTCAGAGTTAAATGAAATATGTTTATGAGTTTATGTATTTGTTCTAAGAAAAAATATAAGTTTTCAATAAAGTTTGCAAATAATTCTATAGAAAGCCATTATTGATTATCGATCAATTGAAAATTCCTTATGACGCGAGATGATTATGACGAAATTCATATACGTTTTCTACCTTTCAGGTAGGATATTACCAGTGTGACGTCATCAATTTTCTGTTTTTCATGACCATATTGTGATAGAGCAAGGAGACATCACCTCTAACGAGATGATGGATAGAGCATGACAAAGTCCTTTACACACAATTTGCTTAAGGTTTGGCAAAATGAAATAGGTCCCATCGATATCAGTGGAAATCATAACTGCTTGGACCAAGCAAATTTACACTGCATGGGCGTATTCATCATCTCTTTGGTATTCATATAGAGTGACATCTCCCCCCCCCCCCCCTGTTATAGGGCCTAGACAGATTCCCATCACTTTGGTTGTGGATGTATTCATCGTGCTCCGCGCCGCCGAGAAGATATGGTATTAGAGTTGCAGCTTAGTATCCACTTCGCATACCCTTTCTGCAATACCCATCAAATCATAATGGACAGATTAGAGGTCATTGTCGAAATTTGGTGGACCGGCCGGGACAGCACATCGTCATAAAATCCGGACCGGACAGTTTGCTCGCCGTTTGTCCAGAGTCCTGGGGCCCGTTTCATGAAAGGACTTGTCGGACGTTTTATCCGACAAGTCCCATTTTATCCGACAGTTACCATAGGAACAGTGCCTCTCTGCCAATCAAAATCATGGAAAGATGTCAGATCAGACAACTTGTCGGATGAAAATATTGATGAAACGCTCCCCAGGGCCCAGGACGACACTGCATGGTGTTTTGATTCACCGATATCGACAAAGGCTGCTTTAAGCTATCAAGGGCTTTTGACAAAAAAATATCTGCGTAGTGCGAAGTGATTGCTAAAATGCCCGATTAAAAGTGCTGTATTTAAAAAAGGGTATTTTGTGACATCATCGCATCATGCCTCCCGAAATCGAAATAAGGTATAAAAAGTCTCGCACAACAAGATGGACATCAAACTTTCGTTTCCGTTATACCATGGATACGATCAAGGTGTCTCGCCCCTCGTCCTCATGACTATTATGCACAAAAATCCCCCCCCCAAAAAAAAAAAAAAAAAATAGATACAAAATAAAATTCAATAGATATTTTTTTAATCAACTCTATATAAGAAAAAAATAGGGCAATATAAATTTTGTAGGAAAAAAATCACAATCGACATGACGTAAATTCTAATTAACAAAAGAGTATTATACTCTTTTGTTAATAAAAAATATGTTTTGTAATTATGCAAAACAGAATGGAATTTTTATGGCGACATTTCGTCGTTGTAAAAGGAAAAAATATCATCGTAGGCGAACGAGCAGATAATGATATCAAGCTTTAAGTTTCGCGTTTATATTAACATATCAAACAACCAAAATATTTTGTAAATAAAAGTTTCTGATCCCTGTGACCCCTAGGAAGCAATTCCAACCATAGGCTTATGCTTTATAGGCCTATTGCAATTTTTCTTTTCTTGAAGAAATTATTGGCCGGGGAAACTCAATACAATTGTCAAAGTAATACAGGTTTTCACATGAAGGGCCCTTTTTTTTTTTTTACCAAATACGAATAGAAAAGGCTTAACCAATCATCAAGACGTCACGTTCTTGATCATGTGAAATTATATACAAATTTTATAACAATTTTTTAATGAAGCACTATAATAATAATAGTCCTGTAAAAGAAAAATTAATAAAATCAGGGGAATTAATGTGTTACTAAAGCACCAAGGTTGTTTCATTATTCATTTTAAAATAAAAATCTCTTTAAAAAAATATATATATATATATTCCTGTTTTTTTTCTTACAAAATCAATGTATTAAATTATATGTTTGTCGTTGGTTTTGCTTGATAATGTGAAACCGCGACTTTACCTGTGTATCGCAAAATTAAAGTAACCGTCCGCACTCACTTACTCCGGGCCCCGAATTCTGAAGAAATAAAATAAAAACAATCTTGTTGGGATATCGGATATGACGCGACGAGGACATGACAAGTGACAACAAACGTACCTACCATGCCAATAACTTCAGCTTCTGACGTAACAATAGCTCTTGTATTTCAATCATTTATGACGCGCGCAATAATCATGATCGTATAGTTTGGCTGATTTTGAAGAGACACCCTTATGTAATGATAAGTTGGTTTTGATAAAAAACAAATTTAGGGGAAAATACTGGCTTTTAATGAAAATCCTTCAAATAATAAAGGAGTTTTGAACTTTTGATTTCATGACGTCACAGACGAACAGCCCCTCTATACATGTCGTGTAGTAGGGCCTACTATATGTTTTTTGAAAATAAATTCAAGTCTTAAAGGTCAAGTCCACCCAAAAAAGATTTTGATTCGAATAATTACAGAAAAATCAAACTAGCATAACGCTGAAAATTTCATCAAAATCGGGTATAAAATAAGAAAGGTATGACATTTTGAAGTTTCGCTATGTTTCACAGAACAGTGATATGCACAATATTCAGTGACATGCAAATGAGACAGCCAATGATGTCCTTCACTCACTATTTCTTTTGTTTTTTATTGTTTGAATTATACAATATTTCATTTTTTTACATATTTGACAAGAAGGACCAACTTGGCTGAACCATATAGTATTAAGTAATGCTAATTCCACATGTTGAGGAGGAATTAATCGTTGTTTCACTTGACAATGAGGAGAAAATTAGAGTATTTCATATTTCATATAATAAAATACAAAAGAAATAGTGATTGGATGACGTTATCAGTCTCCTCATTTGCATACCGACCAGGATGTGCGTATAACTGTTTTATGTGAAATCAAGCGAAACTTTAAATTGCCATAACTCTCTTATTTTACATCCGATTTTGGTCAAATTGTTGGGGTGGACTTGTCCTTTGAAGAAACACTTGAAAGTGATTTTAAATTGAGTCAATTTTCTCCAACATGTATACGAAGATTGCTTTATTCATCACGTTCCATTAAAAACATAGAATTTATGAAATTTATATTAGGCCTACATGATCTAATTGGGAAATTGCTCGCATATGACATCACAAACACAAAACAAAACAAAAATGAAATTTCATGACTCTCTTATATTATTTGATGAATTTTCATTAAACCTTCACTAATATCATTCTGTATTTTTCTGCTCATGTTAATATATGGTCACGTTGAACTCCCCTTTCTCTACCGTATAGTGCAGTGGCGCTCTTCAATCTTGGTAACAAAGAGCTCCGATCTGTATTCCCGATGGTAATATCTGCAGCAGAAGTTTATTTGTCTTCGAGGAAACAGGAAATATTTTTTAATATTAGGACTATGTCACAATCTAAAATATTTTTTTAAGAAGGTAATGTTTGTAAAATTGTCGCGATATTTCAAATAGAGCAGCCTCATTTCTGCCTTGTCGTGCATTCTCATTTTCGGAACTCATTGCGCTTCTGCCCATCATAGGTTTCCTTTTCTTATACTTCCATTGACCGATACACTGGAGTTTGATTTGAGAGAAAACAAACCAGCTTTTAACAGATATTTATATCGTTTTAACTTGTGGAATATAGTGCACAAGAGCGTAGACTGTCGTATATAGCTAGGCCTATACAGTACTAAAAATTGTGTGTTGTTGGCACGTCTTTCCACCACCGTGTGGCATTGTCCATTTCAATGGCTTAATAATGCATTTAAAAATATTTTTAAAAATGAGGGCCCAGTGTTGCATCCCGTGTTGCATATACAGCGAGCGAAAGTGATGACCCTTTTAAAACAAATATCTAATCTTGTGACAGATTTTGACAAAATAGTTTAGAATATATCACATTTAACCCCTTTCGCTCTCCATTTGGTTCCGCCTTTTCTCCTTTATTTTTTTCTTTGTCAAATTATTTGGTGGTCAACCCCATCTTTACATTATACCAGTATTTATCGAGACTACTTATTTTTTCTGGGTTTACCTTTCCCACTCATCCATCGGGGGAGCATGGCACTTTATCCGACAGTTGTCAACCAATTAAAATCTAGGAAAGTTGTCAGAACTGCTGACAACTTGTACTCAGTTGTAGGGCGGAAATGAAAAATGTTAATGAGAATAAAACGCTCCCCTGTTTTTTTTTTTCTAATAAAAGATTGATTACCCCCCCCCCCCCAGGAAAAGTTGTCAGACCTGACAACTTGTAGGACGAAAATGTTACTGAAACGATCCCCTGGTTTTTTTTTTCTAATTAAAGATTTACTCCGGCCCCCTTAGCTATTCGACACCCAATCCAGATGATTTGACTGGGTCGACTTGGCTATGAAGAACGGGTCGGAATTTTGACGGCACGGCTATCGCGCGCGCGCTCGTTCAATTCAACGAATTGAGTTTTGCGGCGGCTGTAAATCACTGTATACCATAGGCGCGGCATAGAGATATATACTAATAACGTAATTAGTATACATCTCTATGCAGCTGTATACCGATCACCAACGGCAAGGTACCGTATGTGAACTTAATAATTATGCCGAATAATGCATTTTTAGAGGCTGGAAAGCCTATATTTTTTCAGGTTTTCAATGATTTGATTATTGTGAGCTGTGCAATCATGATTGGTAGCTGTCATGTCTTGAAATGTATGCAAATGGTTATGCCATGTCACCAGGTTATGATCGCACGATGTTTTTTGAGCCTGTGTCTGTGAGTCTGTGACTGTGTGCGAATGTGCTGTTGTTGACAAGTCTGTATGTAGGCCACGTGCTCGTGCACATAAAGTCAACAACACGTCGTGTGTCAAATGAGTGTGTGCAATGTAGCTAGACTATAGTATAATAGTGTGTATTCCTGATAGTATGTGATAATCGGACTGATATTTGCCAGGCATAGGCCAAGCACATGGCTGATTTTCTGACAGTGTCTGAAAACTGTTGTTTATTATTAAAAATAACTTAATTGTAGGGCCTACTTGAATTTAATTAGGTCGAGGTCTAACGTAAGATCGCTCCAAAACTTTTTGACAATTATTAGGGCCTAGGATCTAACTTCTAAGTAACTAACAGTAACATTAGGCTACGACAGAACTTGTCTTTAGTAAAGACGAGACAAGACTAAAATAAAAATAAAGAATGACCACCATGGGCATGGCTCATGCCATGGGTTGAGTCACTCGTCATCCCCGACCATTTGCCAAACAGCAAAAGGTAGGGGATGGGACTAGACAGCTGGCAGCCGTCTGTTTCGAGGAGTTTTTTAACTTTTTTTTTTTTGTAATTTCTCCTCATACACAGACGGCTCGCTAGCGTGCAGCCACCATTAGGGGACTTGCAATGCAAAATCCCCCCGTCGGGGCTCTTCAATTTTTGTCTTTAATGAATAAAAATTTTGAAAATTAACGCGACCAAAATGCAAATTAATATTCCCTCTTGGCATTAATTGCCAAAAAACAGAGAAAAATCAAGTTAAAAGGAACAAAAACAGTGACTTACCTCGGCTGTCGTGCAAATTCACTTCCCCGTTTTATCCGATCTTAACTACATAAACATATGGCCATTGAGTCCCCTGTACAGATCGCGCTAGAACTTCGGTCTCTGTATTTGGTGAGTGAAGCCAACGGAGTTCAGCTGAACAACCAACATAACAGAGACCGAAGCTTTTGGTCTAGGGATGGGACTAGAGGTATGTGAGGCGTACTCATAGACAAAATTTGTGATAAAAAATGTAAAAGTAAGAGAGTTTGACTTACCAGTCTTTCCCCCCGAACCAAACGTTGATCTTCCTTCCGTTGTTGCTGGAATTTATCTTGGACTCAACGATATCTTGTCAATTATTCGAGGACTCTTCGGTAAATCGTCAGAATGTATGATGAAATTTGTCATGATCCTCAGCAGCGCATAGACTTCTACGTAGAGGATGTAACGCGCCCTCTTGTGCTCAATTAAAGAAAGCTAACGGAAGCGACCACACCACTGTCCTCTACAAAGCTGTATAAAAATGCTTCTCACCACAGATACCTGTTTCCGGTGATGCTTCTATTTCGGAAATCCAAGATCCAGCGATAGTAGTCTCTTTCTCCCCTGACACACAATATTTTATTTTTATTATTTTATACATCAGAATAATTTTAGCGCCATCAGCTTAGTTTATTCTATAATGAACTGTATCTTGTCGTATGCTGAAAGGAAATATGATGCCTTTTTTTTTGGGGGGGGGGGGTTATTGCTTCTTTTCTCGATCCCCGATGCCTCTCTTTTATTGAGTACTATCATTGTAAGGGTTAATTATTAATATTATTATTTTGGTTTTCTATTATTTTTCATATTATTATGGAATATTCATCATCATATCACTTTTGTAAGCCAACATTTTGTACCATCCTGAAATTAATATGGGTAAAGGCTGAAATGTGAAAAGAATGGAAGGGGCAAGAAACTCAAGACAAAGTGATAAAACAGAACATAATTACGTTCCAATTCTTTTTAATGAGTTTCTTTTATTTATCCAGGATGGGGAGCACATCAGGCTCGTGCCCACCCCCTCGAAAGCCTATAGAACACATTTATTTTGTATCCATTTTGTTTGATAATTTGTACTGTTAATTTCATTTGATTGTAATCCTTTATGTTTGGATTTGAAATCAATTAAATTAACTTGAAACTTTCCCGCCCTCCCCTTGAAAATTGTGATCTACCCCTAAATAGGCCTTTGTGGTAAGTGATTTTTTATTTTATTTATTTCTTAATGAAAATCCTTTAGGTTAGGATTTTAAATCAATGAAAACAAACTTGAAACTTCATACTGTATAGCGAGGAGCTGTTATCATAATAAATAAATAACTAAATCAAATAAATCAAAATCAAATCATAATTGTGAAATTATTCGTTACATAAATCTCCTTCACGGGGGGGGGGGGGGGAGCTTGTTATTTTTTTCTGTAAAAGAAACCACCCCCTCCCCCTTTGGAAAATCCTGGATTCTCCCCTGATTAGACCCACAGTAAAGTTTGTTATTCTGAATTTCTGTTACATAATAATTTGGAAATTAATGCCTAACTTTGTGAAAAGTATTTCTATCGTCAGGTTCATTAATTAGAAAAGAATAAGGGGCTTTTTCATCAAGAGTCCCATAACAGAAAATTAACAAAATCGAAACAACTGAATTTCTCCTTAATTTTTTTTTATTTCATACAAAAATGTCTTATTTCATTCCACTTTCACAACTACTAGTATCACTTTTGACTTTGTATAAACATGAAACAAAATTGCAAATTTGTCTTGATTGAGGCTATCAAGACTTCCTTACCAGAATTCATTACAAGCAAAGTTTCGTCGAAACATCAATGGTCAGTGGTCCAAACGGGTTGATGAGCCTCTATGGTTTCGTGAGTTCTTTTTTCTTTTTCGATTTGTCACTGTCGAACACAATAGACGTAATGGAGGCAGTTGGATGAGGTTCACGTTGAGAAATCGGTGAGTTTTTATTCATTTTTTATATCATATTTATTAATTTAAAGTCATATCTGTCAAAATAACAGTTTACATCAACGGATCAGTTCAAGTATGAACTGATTCGCGATGCTTTGGGCAACAGATGGGGGGAAAATGACCAATGTATATTTTAACAATAGAGAGGTATACAGCCGAGAACGAGGTTATATTATAACCTCGTTCGTAGGATGAGTGGGTTGAGTAAGTTACTTGCCTTGGCAGTTGGCACTATCAATTTCAAGCAAATTTCCCCTCAGAAATTGTTCCCAGATCAGTCATGCCTCGTGCCATGGATGGCAAGTCTCTGACTCATTCACATTTTTAGTAAAGGCCTAGGTCCAAATGCCCACCGCTTTTCCATATATTGCGAATGGCTGTATTTAAGCCCGAGTCGTATCAATTATTTTGAAAACCGGTGTTCGTCAGCTTTAATTCGCTCGATACATTGAATTTTGAAGGCAGGGAAATCGAGTCAATTTTTTTTTGCTCCGGCCGTCGCGTTGATGCGCTATTCACGCACTGCATGCACTGACGGTATGCGCTGGCCGGGTGAGCGTTGCACAAGCAGATGACAGAGCAAAGTTCGTTTGTAGTTTCCATGATCACAAAACACAAAAAAGGCCGGGGACCAAAGCGGAATTCTTCCCAAAATATCTTCAACAATGATATTTGCAGATGACAACATATAAGTTTAAAATGAAACAATATTAAAGACATGAATCACGCAGAGCCAACTAGCATTCGCAGTCCAGACTCGCACACACCAGCCCTGTCCGCAGCCCCGTACCCTCTCCTGAAACGACAGGCGTGCTTGCCAGCGCCAGCAAACAAGTGCAACCAGCGGAGAGCACTGTAACTTGCCTGAGATTGTGTATTTGGATCCAAAATGAGCTCCAAATTGATGGGAATAAATACGTAATTTTCTCTGGATCGTCATTTAAATTGGTATTCAATGCTGATATAACGATTGTTAGGAAAGATTGTGGAATATGAGTTATGACGATGTTCGAGAATTAATCCTGATATAATCCATTTTTATTTCAGACACAAGAGCATGTGATCGAAATAAATACGAATGTCTCAAATCTCAGCTCTCAAACTATTTTTTGATGGGGGTGTGCCTCACAAAACTCTGAAAAGGGGATCTAAGGAACTGACTACTGTACAAGGGTAAAGTACGCGGGGTCTTTGGAACTGAATATATACCGGACGGTGTGAAAAGCAGTAGTTATATGGAGGAAGTTGCGAAGCCGTACGTGCATCTCTTTCAGTCTTTACTGTTCTCGCGCTTGACAATTTTTGGCAAGGCTGGGGAACTGAGATGTTTCGTAACAGGGGTCTTGCGAGCGGGGCTGGGCAGCTTCTGAACTGAACTTTTGTCATTAGGAGTAACTTGAGAACTTAATATTAGGTCTGAAAAGGGGGTCATCAAAGCGGCACGTCCCCGTACCACCAATATGTAAGGCCCCCCCGGTCATATCGCCTTTTCGGCTTTGCCTAAAGTTGATCTCGACGTCATCGTTCAAATTCTAAGTGAGCACCTCGCTGGGCTTGCTGTAATTTGGACTTGGACTGAAGTTAGAGACCAAAATCATTCGAATAAACTGGTGAGCTGCTGCAGGTAAATCTTTTGGTCGCTAACTTGCACGTCCATATCAAAATTTATACGGCGAAGCCAAGTGAAGCAATGTCTGACTTAGAATTTGAAGGATAATGTCAAGATTGAAGCCGAAATACAGTGATCCCGATCGCGATATGTGGGAAACTGGTGGGCATATATTGTTTATTGACATCAAAATGTGACTGAGAGGCTTGCCATGACATTTACAAACAATTTCTGGTGGGGGAAATTTGCTCGCAGTCGGCTGGTGCTAACCTGCATTAGCACCAATTCCTTCCCACCATCGTTCATATGAGATGGTGAGAAAAGCCAGAGCAAAAGCATTAAAGAAACAAACACTAGGGCTAGGCAAAGTCAATCAACATGCCATGAAATATGTCTGATGATATTTCCACCATTTTCACTTCATGAAATCTCATCTCATCTCCTGTTGTTTCCCTGATCTTTGAAGATCAGCGGTTATCCGAAGGTTGGTTATTGACTTGGGAGTTTGTCTAAACGAATATGATGAATTTGGAGACTTGCCTGAAATTCAGCCTGTGTTGTATTGGGTAGGTGCCTGTCAGGAGTTGGGAACGGAGTCTTGCTGCAATAGGTGTGAAGGTAGTCCAGGGGCGAACAGTCTGCTTGGGCTTGGGAGAATTGAACAAATTTTCAAAAAAGCAAGAGTGTGCTTTTCCTGGATGGCATCAGCTAGGTCAGTGTCTTGTTTCTTGAAAGTCGTGTGGTGACACAGTCTTTTCCAGGTCGGGTAGTTGATGCTCAGAGCCAGAGAGGCTGGTGGGCAAGCTGTATTTGGTGATAAGCTGTTTCCAGTAGGATATGAAGGGGACACCTGTGGTGAGTGTATTCAGGAAAATCCTGTGCTCGAATCTGTTGGTAGGTAGAGTACACAGTTGCCCGAGTGTCAGTGCAGATTATTTTTAAGGAAACCAAAACCTAAGAAGAGAAGCAATCTTGGGAAGAGTAAAATGAGAGGAACAATTTTAAAAAGATTGCTTCTCTTCTTGGGTTTTGGTTTCCTTTAAAGATAAAAGATCAAGATGGTAGAGGATGTGGACCATTGAGAAGGGGGGAGGCAAGAAAAGAGAAACTTTCGTGATTCTCAGTGATGTTTCCTTAAATAATTGGAAATGAGCGAATCTATGAGGTAGTTAGTAATTGTAATTCAAACAATGAAAAAAGAAATAGTGAGGGACATCATGGACTCTTTGTTTGCATATCACTGAGCTGTGCATAACTGTTTTGTGAAAAATAAGCGAAACTATTGTTGCTCACAACTGATGGATCAGCCTTGTTCAATGTGCCCTTTCATTGTAATTATTTCGTTAGATGGTCATTTCTCTTTCATGGATTTTACTGGCGTAAAAGAACTTACATCACTTTGTTCCATGGATGGAATAATAATCATCTCATTTGAAAATTAACATCAATTTTTTTTCTTATTCAGTCATGCTACATGTAAACTAAATACAAGTAATTCTATCTGATTGAGGTCATAGAAATCCTTTGACTTGGGGACAAATAAGAATTGAAAATAGAAAACTAAAAACACATGTTATGAATGATTTGGTGTGAAAATATAACTTGAGTAGTTTAAGGAAATTAACTTTAATATGCTCAGTTGAAATACTCTATGCTTACCCATCATTTCCTATGTAATTTGTACATTCACTTGATTGCCTTTGAAAAATATGTTGGAAATAATTTTGATGATCTCACAGATAAAGTCCAATGGATGCAAGAAGCCAAATGGATTTTATTCAATTATTGAAAGTTATGAGGTAGGGATCGTTGCACCCATATTGCATCACTAATTCATTGTAACTGATAACAATCGTATCTTCATTTATTACTTTT
Organism: Lytechinus pictus; assembly: GCF_037042905.1. NCBI lineage: Eukaryota > Metazoa > Echinodermata > Echinoidea > Temnopleuroida > Toxopneustidae > Lytechinus > Lytechinus pictus. The sequence goes on from NC_087256.1 coordinate 15,701,598, forward strand.
TTTACGATTTTACTTTTCTTAATCCAATTTTGGAAAATATTACTTTGTTTCAACATTGATGATTTTTAGAGTATCCAAATGTTTCTACTAAAAAGTACAAAATTTGATATTTTAGAGATTTTCAAGCATTGATTGACATTTTGCACGTTATTAAACAAACATCCCATTTTGTTATATGTTTGAAGAAAGCTTCGTCTTTCTTAGTGACAGTGATTTTCCGTTTCATAAAATCTTAAATTCCATTTCAGCATGTCTGAAAATGGAATTCCATTTCTCCATACACTTTTTGTACATGAAAAAGTGACAGTTCCTTTTACATAGAGATCAATACAAATATTATGCATTGAGTAGCGATGTCAGAATACTTGTGCTGGGCAAACTTTGTATCTGCCACTGTACAAACGACACTTTAGAATCCACTCTAATCGAAGAGATCTACGAGCACAAAATTTTTTTTTTGAAAAGCATTTAACATGAATTCATCTTCACTTTTCACATAATTAGCATGATTTTAGGGTTGAAAGACATTTTATCGATAATTTGGGGAGCTTTTTGGACATAGTTTAAAGCAGTTGACGATTTTCGCGTATCTGACATTTTGGATTCGAGGATTATTATATAAACCGATCAGTGCTGTTATAATCAAATGATGTTTGGTCGCTTATTTCAGTGTAAAGCGACCAAACATTGTCTGATCATAACAGCACTGATAGGTACATGTACATGGCTGTATACATGCACGTATCGGTCGCTGACTTCATCATATTAACCCCATGCATTGCGTGGCCAGCTGTTTCTTGTTTCCTGCCAAATTGAGTTTCGCTGAAATGGAAAGTCTGTCAAAAATACGGTAAACAATGTAAATTTTGCAACTATTACTTTGATGCACTGGGCATTTTGAGGACAAATACGTTTTCCGTGATTTTCTGTTTGAAAAACCACTTTTCGTGTCAAAAGGCTGTTTCCGTGAATTCTGTCCGTTTTCCGCGATCAAGGAAAGTCACTGTCCCTACTTATTTTATCATATTCACTGTCATCATGTAGATAAAGCACAAATATGTATCTGAAACCAAGAGGCAGATAGTTAGGGCCTACTGTATGTGATTTGTTCCCCCATTAAGCAGAACAGTGCAGAGAGCTCCGTGGGTCCCATAAAATTTCCATTTGTTTGTGAATGGGATGTGCAATCACATGCTAAGCTGGGGTGGACAGATTGCAAAAAGGGGGGGGGGGTAAATTTTATGAATAGCAAAAAATAAAGGTTGAAGCTCACCAAAATCTGAGACATTTTCCAGTCTACATTATTATTTGACAAGCAAAATAGAGGTCCTCAAAAAAGGAGGGGACTTGGCCATTTTGCTTCTCTTCACTTGATCTGAGGCTGTGAGATACGTGGTGAAATAAGTACGTGTCTGCAACTATGCAAGGTTTCTAAGGGAAGCAACATGCATACACATGTAAGGATAATGTGCATTATCTGGAGAATTGGGACAGCTAAACGAGTATATCTTATAACCTGTTGTTGGTGCAGTCAGATTAGCCATTTGAACTTCAGTGAAGCAGGCTATAAAGCATTCTATGAAAATTGCAAAATGTTGATGTTGACACTCGTCACAAAGGCCTTGAGAGTACATACATGGGAATTGCTTTTCTCCAACATGATCATGACATATTTTACTCCAATCGTTTAGTGCCATTAAAAAAAAGAAACTTTTCTATTCAGTTTGGTCAAAGTCCTATCTATGTTGGGGAATCATGATTATGATTCTCAGATTCGCCACATTTTCTCATACAAGTTTGTTGGATAATACATTTTTTCTTGTTTCTTGAAATAAAAAGTGGGAGCTGCCAGAGAGTGGTCTTGTCAGTAGGAAAGCATAGAATAAGTAAAGACATCAGGCATGGGCCTTTAGGAATGAAAAAGCTACATGTATTGTAGATGTCTCAAAATATGCTGTAACTTTCCATTTCCACGTATTGACATTTTGATTACCAGCAGGATTGCCCAAATTACAAATTAATTAAATTTGTTTTTGTGTTTCTTTCAGATTGTCATGATCTCCACTTGGAGTAATTATGTACTAAAATTTGAATGCCAAATTATTCCTTTTCTTTACTGCAAGTTTTATTTCATGAAGACTAGTTCAACAACATTTATAATTTTTTTCTTTTTTCTTTTGTTCCAGTGTTGATGGTTGTAAAATATTTATTTTCTCAAATACAATCCTTCAGTCTCAGCTGTATGAAATTAGCACTGGTGATTTGTGCAGGTCTGTCGGGCTTGCCAGATCATGGAATTTCATCTTGAGATTGTCTCATTAAAAAAAAAAGATTTTATTAGGCCCTGTTACGTACTGCCATCCCACAATATAGATCTTTGCCACCTATCTTGGACAATTTATCTGTGGTGTCAGGCGGCTGCAAATTTCCAACATACTGTAGCACCATTTGGCAGCACCGCCTGGCAACATCTATAAAGTCTTAACAAAAGTAAACACTTATTTTTATACAGGTATTGTTAGACGGCAATACATGAAAGGGCCTATATTTTTTTTTTAATTTTCCTTTTTTTCTAAAAGAATATTTCACATATTACTAGTTCTTTAAATCACTTTTTTAATTTTCAGTTTGGTATTGACTTGACATATTTTCTACATGTATTTCAGTTTTATCTTCAGGCTATAAAAGAAAATACTTCCTGATTACGTACTTGCATGCAATTCTTTATTACTGTGGTCCAAGATTATTCCAAAGAGGCAATTGTCCACATTGAAAAATCAGAAAGGATGGGGATCATTTTTGTTCTATTCTATTTTCTTTGTGCATAGAAATCTGTTTTGTTATTTCCCTCTTTTGCTCAAGTCTCGTGTGAAAAAATTTGTCTGCCCTAACCTACACTATACCCGGCATGTGGCTGCAGTCAAGGCATCGAAGCACTAATTATTTTGCTTGGACTTGCCCAAATGTATATCAAAAGAAAAAAATGTCAGTTCTTTCATTGTACACTCCTCGCCCCCCCCCCCTTTATTCTTAAGTTAAAAAACATCAAAATCAAGACATCCTGATTACTGAAATTTTGTGTGGACAAAAAATGTGGGAAAAATTGCCATAGAATATTTCATGCCCCAGTCCTCGATACATGTCAAAGAGCCCAGTCCTTTTAGGGTTAAAGTTTCTCAAATCCAGGAGCTTCAGGGGTCTCTGCCTTCTTGACCCCCACATGGGGCTCCGCCCCTGAACCCCGCAGGGGCTTGGTCGTCACCTGGACCCCGGCCATTGGTTGTCCAGATTTTAATTTCTTAATGTTGACAGCTATGTAATGAATGAAAAATCTGAATATTATCAATCCCAAAGTCTTTTCAATTATGATTATAGTATATTTCTTATAATCCTAATATTCCAATAAGAATGTATTAGAGATCTGGATGCAGTTTGTATTGTTCATGATTATAGATTTTCTAGAGCTCATAGTGCTTAATATGAGAGGAATTGATTCTACATTCAATTTATCAAGTTCACATGAACATACATGTATGCACCCACTAGTCCCAGAGCTACACTTTGCCTCTTTGCTTTTTATGATTGATGATGTGAATTTATTGATATTCTAACAGAGCAGCACCAATACAACCTACATTTGTAATGGATAACTGGCACCCCATGGCAGATGACTATGCAAACCATTCTTTTAACTCATACAATAAGGGTCCTGCTTCCGGCCTCAGTGGAAAGTAAGTCTTATTTTGGGAAAAAGATTGAATATTTTGTGTATAAACAGTAGTTGCTCCTCCCTCACCTTTCTATTTGGGCTGAAAGAATTCCCATATTTTGTCAATATAGTATACATAAAATGGAGGTATGTAAATGCAAAATTTTAGGGGAAGTCCCCCCCCCCCCCTCCTCCCCTGCTCGACCATTAGCTTCCATAACAAAAACATGAAATGATTCTGACCTATTCAGATACATGCAGGCTGGGTTCCCACCATATGTCATTAATCATGTCTCAAAAACTCAAAAGCCAACTCTGGCCTCTTCAGTCTAGCTCTTTTACGCTCCAATCAAAGTCAATCTCCCATGCAATGGATGACCAACATACCTCTGGCTAATAATGTCAGAGTACGAAAGAAAAACTGACCCCAAAACACATTTCCGAGCTAGACTGACCAAGCCTAAATATGGCTGATTGGTTATGTGGGGAGTGTTTCATACCCTTTTGTGGACTGACAAATTTGTCAGATCCGGGGAGCATTTCATGAAAGGATATGTCAGACGTTTTTGTCCGGTTCCATCCAACAGTTACCATAGTAATCATGCTTCTCAGCCAATCAAAATCAAGGAAAGTTGTCAGATCTGACAGCTTGTCGGACAGAAATGTTGATGAAATGCTCCCCTGATAACTCTTGAAGTTTTGGTTGGTTGAAAAGTGTTATTTCTATGGCAACTTTTGGACAAAACAGGGCTTGTTAGATGACATGTATGACAAGTCCTTTCTTGAAACACTCCCCATGTCTTTTTGAGTTTTGACATTAAGAAATTACATGAAGGCCTGAATGAATCAAGGATACTGCAATGTAAATGATGAGAGTAATGATATCAAATGTTTTGTTTTATGTTCAGTGGGGCAAGTCGCAATGGACCTAGGAGATTTCGTTTGTTCGTAAATGGTTTGCCCAAGGAAATGACAACAGTGAGTGGCAGTATTTCTGTATGGATTTTAAAGTATGTTATATGGGAAGTGTTATGAGATGAGCCTGTCAAGTTGAAATTTGCCAATATAATAAGAGACAAATTGTAATTATTGTTAAAAAAAATAGCACCTAAATACAATATACATGTAAGCATGTCTGTACCTATTTTTCTAAATTGATTTTTGGGTACCTACCAAAAATCTTCTTTTTTTTAAACTTAGGATTTGAGAGACAGCAAATAAAAAATTGGCCCATTATCACTGCTCATTTCTTACAAAGCATATTTAAGTGTAGGCATTCATGTAGGAATGCATCTTTATCATTGATATGTGAAGCCTGAATAAACGTTTCAATCTTACTTTTAGAATTATACAGAGACTGAATGAGCTTTAAAAGTCAAAAACCTCTAGGTTTTTGTTTTCTTCTATATTTATATCTCTGTTGTAAATTTTTCAACTTAAAATATCTACATTAATAGTCTAATTTCACAAGGTTTTAGTTTCACCTTTGATAGAAAATGTGTCATATTCTCTCCTTTTTTTGTCATTTGCAGAAGGGGCTGGAAAACCTATTTTCTTCTGTAGCCACAGTGACAGACTGTTTCGTGAAAGCTTCTGACAAACCCCATACTTATGGGTGAGTATTTGTTTATTCTTTTCACACTGCACTTCCTTAACCCCATACTATCCTTATCCCCATACTATCCTTAACCCCGTACTTTCTTTTTTTGGATTCACACTGTCCTTCTTAACTCCATACTATTTGCTTAGACGAGGTTAACGCCTTAACCCTGGACTGTCACACAGCTCATGAATATTGATGATTTTACCATCCAGAGCGCGATTGACGTGCAATTTTGACTTCTGTGATTGGCTAATTCTTAGCCCCACTTTCTCTTAGCTCAGTTTTGTTTCACAATGCATCTCTTGGCACCGCAATTGTGCTAGCACCACAATAAGCCGGCTAACCCTGTTTTTTTTGCAGGGCCTGATAGTACAGTACTATTTTACCGTGCTCGCCCACTTTTGCTAAAACGTAGTGTTAAAAAGGAAGTGGGCTAAGCCTAACCCCGGGAAATTGGTGGGGCTAAGACCACCCCCTTAGCCCCACCAATTTCCCGGGGTTAAGGAAAAAAAGTGCAGTGTGAAAAGCATATAACATTGCCCTTTGAAGCTTCCCCTGTTGGAATGAATATGTGACATTGCATGTCAAAACCCCATAAAAGTTGCACTTATTAGCAGGAAATCAAGAGTGGTTTTGGTCAGACTGATCAAATTCTTGAAAGAGTACATACCTTTTCCATGTACTTAAAAAAAAGGAAGAAAAAAAAAGTTATGTACCAAACAATTGTAAAATGCTTCTACATTCTTTGTAGTATTTTGTATTTTGCAAGTGTTATCTGATATGAAATCTGAAAGTTCTGTTGAATCAGACATACAGCAAAATATTTTGCCAATACATGGATACTGTCTATTTAGGTGTTTTTTTTTTAATGATTCTTAAGAGAGGAAATAGAATCTGTTGCCAGGGCCAGGCAACAGAAAAAGCATGGTAACGAGAAGGGAAGTCTTTATTGGGGATTCCCCTCATTCGTGTATTGCGCAATATACCCATGATTCACCATGCATCTTGCTCAATGTCTTTTCCCAGCTACATGTACATTCTAAGCATTCCTCTTACTTTGTATTTGTATCTAAACGGTGCAGTTCTCAGACTGTCTTATTTGGAATATACTAATGATTCGTTATCATTTTTGTGTTTCATGTTGGATATTGAAATAGCCTATTTGCATTCTCTTCTATTTTGGGGAATCCAAGCAAACCAGAAGGCAGCTGAGGAATTTTGTACTTTTAAAAGATTACAGTTTGGTGTTACAATATTTAGGACTTGGAATGGACAGCTCAGTGGATTCTCAATTACATGTTACTGGCAAGCTGGTCTTAGAGTAAATATTAATTCGTGTGATTCATGTTCTTTCCATTTGTTGTAAGTTTATAGTGAATAATGATAATAATGATATGCAACATTTATATAGCGATTAATACAATGTATAAGTGCTGCATACTTAATAATTACATGATGATATTATTGTTAATCTTTGTCATGAAATTAATTTTGACAGACTCCCTCAGTTGACCTCAGTGTGCCATGGACCATTCATGTCATGAGGTCAAAGTTTACAGGGCAAGATGCATTATAGCATTAGAACAGATTTTATACTGCATTGCTTTTTCTCTCCATTTCCCTTTTCTTTTCTCTTGTAGGTTTGTGAATGTAGGTACGGCAAAGGAAGTAGAGAATGCTATAAGGAAACTTGACGGTCATCAAATTAAAGATACATGCATCAAAGTAGCCATGGCAAGAGAGGGCCCATCCGAGTAAGTTAATATTTATCAGAGTGAACTCTGTCTAAAATTATATTTAATCAAGGTTGAGGCAGGTTGTGTGGTAGTTTTGGGAGTTCATGAGAACCCAAATGTCTTCACGATTAAATTAATAGCAATGGGAATTTCTAATTATTTTAGTCATTTAGAATCGTCATGCCATACTCCACGTCAAGCACTTTGATAGTGGTTATCAGTACTTGAAGAATTGCTTTATTAATAGTCATTTTGAAAATGGAGTGTCAGCCGATTTCTCAGGTGAAATGTTCAATGATTTATTTCTTACAAAGTATCAATATGAATATTTTCATACATCACCCATAATCACTGCTAACCATGAAGGTGTCTTGTTACACTGATGTGACTTTGATTGGTTGATGCATTTGATTGCTATTTCTGATCATTTTTAGGCATTCTAACAGAGATGGCGGTAGGCCATTCCGACCTAGTCCTGGTGGTGACACACGTGAGACGATGAGACCTCCATCCCATTCGGCACCATCCAGCATGAACAATGGTATCCCTGTCAATGGCTTCGCAAAGGGTGTAGATGACAAGGCTCCCCAGAGCAACAGGTCCCCCGCCCAACAGACCTCTCCAATGAGCAGCATGGTGACCGCAGGATGTGAGGAATGCCAACGACTGCTAATGGCCCTGATGACTCACATGCAGCAGAACCATAGCCAAGGTCAAAACCAAGGCGGCGGAAAGCAAGAGGCTGCTTCCACGGTATCTCGTGACGTAACGTCCCCAGCCAATGGCAGGTCCAGTAGTCTGCCTTACAATGGTCCTGGCACCAGGATTCATCGGGCAAATGATGACGCAAACCAGAGGCAGGTCAACAGTCTCCCTACAAGGGGAAGGTCTCCAGCGGAAAGAAGTCAGGGCCAGAGCTTCGCAAGCCCTACAGGAAGTGCATTTAGCAAGCCCAGTCCGACAAAGATCAAAAGCCTTGATGTGAAGAAGCCAACACCAGTGCCTAAGGAGCAGGATGCTCAGAATCAGAGTCCACCAAAAGCCAAGTCACCAAGAAGGACGTCTGAAAGGAAGGCAGAATCTGACTTGAAACCATGTGAAGCATGCGGGAAGTCAGGTATGCTCTTGTGTTTTGATACATGTAATCAATTTTACAGTTAGTGTAACTACATTTAGCCTATGGCAAACCTTGTGTAAAAAAAACTTTCAATATTAAATGTTTGTCTTTGTGTTTTACACCCACTTGCTTCTTATAAGACTGGGAATCTATTTCATAATTGTTTTTTTTTAATATAATTCAGAAGTTTTCAATCAATCAAGAGTTGTTTTATGAACAGTGCTTCTTACCAATCACTGTTCATATTTATAAATATTTTTTTTTTATTACCTTAGCTACTTTATTTCATTTGCAAAGCCTTGTGATGGTACAGTTCCTTCACTTTAAGTGTGGCTCATCTGTTGATATTTGTGAATCTCACATTTTTAATCTTCTGAAATGTTTTTCCTGTCACTGTCAGACCAAATTTTTAGCTTCTTGTTTTCAATTAAATCTTGCTTAACAACTTACACCCTTTTCTGTCTTTATTTGTCAATCTTATATCCCACCAGTGAAACTAACTCCTATCATTCAAACCAATGTCATTTCCAATGTACCATCACTTGGGTCTTGTTGTGTTGGTATGCCTGTAGCATCAGTTGGAAATCTAGTTTCTCTTCAGTTATATTTCTGCCTTGTCTAGTAAACTTGTAATCAACTGCAAGTCATTTTTTATGGGGGGGTCCAAAATCAAACAAGACTTTCATTCGATCGTATATTTACACCCAATATCAGGGCACAGTCTTACAAAGAGTTGCGAGTGATTGATTGGATTGATCCAATCAATCACTATGTACGGCCAGCACCGTCAACATCTATTATGCACTTTTGTTCAAAATATTTTCTAACTGTGACGCATAGTCATACTTTCATCGTTCTCTTGAAAATTCATTGTGATTCTCATTTGCAGTTACCAATAGTTAAAATAGCTATATCACTTGTAAATTTAACACTGAAAAATTTTGTTGATCGCAAATATTTCCTTGCAACACATCATTTACTACTCTCTCTCTCTTGTCTTGCCTTGTTGGGACAGGGTCTAAGCATTGCTCAAAGTGTGGTGCTCCATACTGCTCTGTTGTCTGCCAGAAGGGTGACTGGAAGAAACACAAGAACAGGTGCAAACCAAGCCAGTCCAGGTGAGCTCACTGGGTGCTTTCAAGTGTGGTGTTGACTGTTTGGTGTAAATGTTGGACTGATGTTTACATTAGCACAGTACCGAATTTGAAAAGAAGTTGATCGTGGCATGCATCTCAGTAGGTGCTGCTGAGCTCTCAATTATGTGATTTGAATCATTTTATGAAATCAGATTAAGTTGTGGAGGTCGGGTAGACAACCAAAAAATTATCCTTCCAACACTACCGAAAACAACGAACTTGAAATCCCACATTTTCATGAGATGCTTGGAAATTGATTAATTCACCGTGGACTGACCTACATGTATAACATTGTAATATTTGTACTTTAAAAATTTTAACAAGTGCACACTTTATATCAAGAATGCTTATATCATTTTGATTTGTGCTGATGTAGGATAAAAGAGCACATTCAATGAGATATCTTGTTCAAGAGCATAGATTTCATGGATAGGGATCGAGTCACATAATTTCATGTGTCCAGTCAGGTGCCCTGTACCACTCAGCCCAACAACTCCCCCATATTGAAAAATTAATTTGATCAGGAACACCATAGGGCCTATTGGTATGGTAATGTACATGTAGCTAGCTTCCAGTGCCAAGTCAGCACGAATGGCACGGCCTGTTAATGAGTGCCCTCATCTCACAAGACTCCACTTTACCTCTTTACATACATGGTACCTTGGTTACAACAGAGCTTCTCCAATGGAAATCAAGTTGATTACACTGAAACTAATGAGACAACTTGCCTCGCAGTACTTGCATCAATTATTCTAAGCTATTATCTCTTCTTTACGTCAGTCCACCCCAGTTGTCATTAGTTACTTATTATTACCTTTGTAAATCTTGAGATACATGAGCAAATTTCCCACTTTCAATTGTGTATTAAAAAAAAGAATATATATCTACATATTTTTTTTTACTAGTGGCGACCAAAAGGACACAGGTGCGTCACCCCCTGCACTGTCATCTCTAAATCTGAAGTATGTTGAACCATCAAAGAAAGAAATGAGAGTAAGTCTGAAATATATCTTATTTTTGTATTGAATGTGACTATCATTTGGTTCTATGTTAATCTGACTTTGCTATTTTTATAAGTGTAGGATATCTGGAGTTTGCTCTAATCATGTCTTGGCAACTCTGCTAATGTCAGGGTTAAAGTACTACCTAAGTTGGTGTTACCACAGAACTGTGGATAGCTTATTTATCTGATCAGTATTCAGTGTGGTCAACCTTTCAACAGTGTCTGCCCAGCATTTAGCATTGAAGAGGGAGGATAAATTTGATGATGGTCTTTTTGGCTGAATAAAATGCCTGCTTCAATGAAGAGCGGATTCTATGTTCGGACTATAATCTTTATAAAAAACATTGGAATACAGTACAATGGAATTCTGTCTCCGGGCAATGCTAACAAGCTGTCCAACCTAGACATGCCCCTAACAACAGCATAATGCAGTGTAACCTATGGAAAATGAGATTTATGGTTAATAAACACCACACACCACCGCATGAGAAAATAGATAAAATATACATGCATTCAACATTCAAGCCATTCCTCTCTGGAAGATCACCTTGGTAAGCTCCCCATTGGTCTCAGAGATATTTCCCTCCACATTTTGTTTCCAATTTTCTCTGATGTATGTTCCCTCTGATAGGTGGTACTAACTCATAAGAACAACCCTGGCTCATTCTGGGTTCAAGTTGGCGATGAGGAGAACGTGACGCTGTACAATAAAATGCTGAAACTCCTCATGGAGCAAGTGCAGGCTTCTGGACCTCTACAAGACCCCAAAGTAAGTTCTGTAGAAGATTAATATATAGTCCTGCCACCCAGTGCAATTTTATTATATTTCATAAAATAGATAAATTAATGAATTATTCTGAAAATAAAATATGATGGATTTCAAAATATATATGTATTAAACCAGTAATATAAAAAAGAGACCTGCCACAATGCATAGGAACATTGTGCAAGACTGGACAAAAATACTTATATTCTTGTAGATTCCCAACATTTTATCTTTCATTTGTATATATCATCACTTACTTCCCCCTTCCTTTCAAAGGGAAAAAATGATAAATTTCAGTGTGACAAATTTATGAACAAAATACTACATGGAAAAGTTGAATTTTTGAGGGGGGGGGGACAAAATGTGATGAAGAAATGCTAATTTGGAGATCAGAATAGGAATCCAGTCTTCCAAATGTTGGGTACCTTGTTTGTACCAATTCTAGTACTGCATGCTTAACTAGGCCGGGCTTTTTTGGCTGTTCTGTGGCCGGGGGGGTTGATTCAACCCCCCCCTGAGATCTCGGCCGCCGATCGCGCAAGCGCCGCAAAAATTTGCACGCTGGTAGTGTGCGATGTAATCTACAAGGCTGTATGGTAAAATTTTCCAAAATAATGAGATTTTATTTTATATGAATTAATTATGCTAATTTATGCATAAATCATACTTTTTGCTCTAATTCACTAAATAAAGCTCCTAGAATGCTAATTTTTTGTAAAAATATTCTCTGTAGCATTCTTAACAATGGCAATTGAAAAAAACTTCGGTTCGGAAATCAATTTCTTATGTATTTTATTGTTTTATGAATTTTTCATGTATTTCCATGTTTTTCAACCTTTTGTTTTTCTTTTTGTTTTTTTCACCAGATTTATTGCACAACCTTTTTGAAGCATAATTATGCTAAAATCAATTGCTTTCAGCTGTTTAAAGTAAAAATAATCATATCTTTATGAATAAGATGAGAAAACTCAATTTGCATTGACTTTGTACACAAAATCACGTTTTGGAACAATTTTTGGTCTGACATGCACGCACAAAATGTTGCGTAATTTCGGAACCGCGTACCCGGGCGTCGTAAATTTGGTCTCAAAAGATGCGCAAGACTTAAAAGTATAAACTCTGCGAGTGGCGCGGTCAAAAAATTTCGCGTGGCGGGATGATCGCAAAAAATGTTGAGGGGGGGGTTGATTCAACCCCCCCCCCCCCCCCGGCCATTTTAGGGTTAAATGACATTTTGTCACCTTTCTAAACCTGTTCAGTGTTCTGTATGTATACTATCATAAATTGAAAATAAAAGAGACTTTGATCGTTCTATATTCAGTTTTGTGTCTGCACCAGTTCTATTTGATCTCTAAATAGTCAAAGATCTTGTTATTGACGTTAGTAAGCTTTTTAAAATAGGCCCCAGATAAACGGAGCAGCCGCTTTACAAAAGAAACAAATGCAAGTAGCAAAGAGGAACATGAATGGCAAGATAAATGTTTTATTATTCTTTTCAATGGTACACAGCCTGGGATGATGTGCATATCCAAGTATGCCGTTGATGATTCATGGTACAGAGCAACCATCCAGACGATCAACAAAGAACGTGTAGCCACTGTCTTCATGTTGGACTTTGGTAACACCGAGGTGGTTCCCTTCAACGACCTTCGACCTGCATTACCAGAGATAGTCGAATTCCCAGTATTTGTAAGTTAACACGATTGAAACCAGTTTCTTCTCAGTACTTCTGATTTATGATTTTTTTTATCAGAGATGCTTGTGCACGTGCTTGATCATGATAATTCTGAACCATGCAGTAGTATCGCTAAATGTATGTGAAGTGAACAGGATCATGAGGTCAAAGTTCTCTCACATGTCCAATGTTCAGTCACAGGTCAATTAATGCCAATGCAACGTCTGAAGTATAAACCCAGAATCTTTGCATAGATATAGATAATTTCATGATCTTTAACTCCTTCAGCATATTCACTAGTTACTTGCATCAGTTGGTGGCATTTTCATGTTCATCAGTGGCCATATACAGGGGTGACATTTTTGAGATGCCGAACATGTACTTTTAGTGAAAAAAGAAAACCACATTTTATGCTCATACAGTACATTTTTGTTTTGAACCACCAGGGATTGCACTGTGCTATAGCTGATGTAGAGCCAAGGGGTAGCTCAGGCAAGTGGTGCTATGACAGTGTGAAGCTGATGGACAAACTGATGGAGGAATGTCCATTACCCACAGTACGCTTTGAAGGAAAGAAAGCAGGCATCCACCAAGTTGTTATGAATGTCGAGGATAAGAAATTAGGTAAGTTAAATGTCGGGTTCCTTAGATTTCGTTACTTGTAGGGCATGGACTATATTTCTCTGTATTGCAGCACAAATGGGAAAAATTAAAAATCCTCCCAAGGCTAATGAGAGGAACATCAATGCCAGTGAACTAGGCGTCAACGTTTCTGTTTTTCTGTTTTGTTTTTTCGGCAGGACAGCATTTTGCTGGTAAACGCCAAGCTGGTATATAACCAATTACCTAGGAAACATTTTACGTGTAGGTTGATCAGTCATAATGGCTGACCTTATAGACGACAGATATTACTCTCGGGCCTTTTTTTTATCAAAGTGGAGACAATGGCAGAGTGGGGATTCGAACTCACAACCTTGCAATTATGAGTCCAATGTCCTAACCATTGGACCACACGACCCGTGCATTGTCTTCAGTTAATTTAAGCCCGAGTGAGCATTTCATGAAGGGATTTGTTTGGCGTTTTATCCGACAAGTCCCGTATCTAACAGTTTAAGTGTTTCTCAGCCGATCAAAATCAAGAAAACATGTCAGATTGGACAACTTGTTGGACAAAGGTGTTGATGAAACACTCCCTAGAAAGGGCATATTTGCATCTTTCCGACAAAATAAATGTGTGCATTGAGACATTTGTTCCTAAATAGACTGGGCTATTCTGATGCCTATGAAGACTGGGGGGGGGGGGGGGCTGGTTCAGCCCCCCCTATGATCTCGGCCGTCGACCGTGCGATCGCAACGAAAATTGGCACGTGCGTTACCCATGGCATAATCTCCAAGACTGTAGGATCAAATTTTCAGAAAAATCTCATAATTCATTAATTATGCTAATTTATGCGTAAAATCAAAGATTTGCTCTAATTAACTGAATAAGGCCTCTAAACTGCTAATTTTTTATACAGAGACTCTTTGTAGGATTCTGATCAAATGTATATTAAAAAAAAATCAATATCACAATTCTTTTCTTATGTATTTTATTGTTTTTAAAATTTCTTATGTATTTCTGTGTTTTTTTGACTTTTTGATTTATATTGTTTTTTCAATGGAAATTGTCCGGGACTTTATTCTGACCATAAACAAGATGAAATTAATTGAGTTTGATTAGTAAAATTGAAAATAATGATACATTTATGAATTTTGGCTAAAAACACAATTTGCATTTGATTTGTACACAAATTCGCGTTTTTTAGGAATTTTGGGTCGACATGCACCTACGAAATGTTGCGTAATTTCGGAACCACGTACTCGGGTGTCGCAAATTTGGTCTCAAAAGTTGCGCAAGATTTGAAAGGAAAAAGTAATGGAACAGCGCGGCACCAGCTTTTCACGTTACAAATTTATCGCGAAAAATGCGGAGGTGTGGGGCTGAATCAGCCCCCCCCCCCCAGTCTTTTTAGGGTTAATCCTATCTAGGCCTATCCGAGCCCCCCCCCCCCTCAACGATTCGCGCAATATTTTTGTCTCGCAAAAAAAAAATTGAGGTAAAAATAAAGAAATACATAAGAAATTGAAAAAAAAACAATATAATACGTAAGAAATTGAAAGGATATTGCAATTTTCTTTTTCATGTACATTTGCTAGGAATACAACAAAGAGTCTCTACACCGATAATTAGAACATTTGGAGCTTTATTTAGGGAGTTGAAGGAAAAAGTATGATTTTGCATACCAATTATGCATAAATTAGCACAATCAATTAGTGGCAACTTGTATAAAATTAATTAATATTCGATATTGTAGATTATATCCTAGACAACGTGTGTGCCAATTTTCGGCATGATTGCGCGATCGATGGCTGAGATCTCAAGGCCCCCCCCCCCCCCCCCCCCGGCCATATAAACTCCCAAAATACCCGGCCTAGACAGGGTTAAAGGGATCGTTTAACTTTGTGAGCAGCTGATTTAAAAATTTCTCAAACTGAGTTGAAACGTGCGTATGAGTGCCTGTATTTGTCCTAAAAAACCCTGAAACAGACCACAATATAGGATGAAAAACTCTAATTTAGATACAAGTAGCAATTTATTAGCCTGATTTTGAGAACCGTCTAGTAGACGGGTTCAGCTTATGACCAGTTTTCTCCAATTCAAAAAGTCCGTTGGCTATTTTGACTGCCTTCTGCTGTGTGTATCTCCTATACTATACACACGCTATTAGCTGCACTGTACATTCAGTGTATACCTTGTACACACTAGGTCATGCTGTGTTCATCTAGAATTAATGTGTTGTGGTGCACAGATTCCCTGTATATACACATAGTCATTGAAACCAACTCCCAACTATTTTCAAACTTTGGTTTACATTTCCAAGGTTTTAAAATTGATCCTGTAAATATAATACTTTGAAACTTTTGGGATGGTATTTTTACACTATAAGCCTAATGTTTAGCCCATTTTCAGGAACCAAAATGAGAATTTTTTAAATCAGAACAAAGTGAAACGATCACTTTAAGCTATTTCTTCATGTGCAGTAAGGACTTTCAGTAATATACTCTAACAAGGCAGCAGTTAATTTTATCTAACCGTGATAAATCAAACAATAAGAGTAAATATATGATAGCAAGAACGAGAATGCATGACACCAAAGTTGGGAGCAGTATTTTGTGTTGCAGCATGGGCAGCAATAGCATTTACAGTTTTGCTACCTGGGAGCATTTCATGTAACAAACATTGATTAGGACTGATAATAGTAATTATTGCATCTGGATTGACTCACAACAAATGCATGTAAGTCCATGAAAAAAAAAATAATGGTAACAAAATGCCTCATGACACACCAGGCCAAAAAATTATGTTTTATCTTCCGGGGCTACTTTTCATAACTTCCTATATCTGCAACGTCGGATAAACTTTAACATTGCAATGAATGGGGATTTCCAGGGCTCCTTGGAGCATTTCGGGGGCTGAATCGTCCTCAGTTCCCATGTAATTTTTCCCCTGTGAAACACTCCTAGGAATCCTGCAGTTTTCACAAATGCTCAGTAAATAAGTATTTGGTAGGCTGGGCAAGTTAGTAGTTAATTTGTTTGATTCATACTACTTGCATATGTCACCAATTTGTATTGTTAATGACTATTTCTTCTTTCCATAATATTGTTCTGTAGGAACAGTATCGGTTGGCGATGCTTTGATCAAACAGGAACTGGCATGGCCCAAGGGTAGACAAGCCGCACCACCACCCAGGAAAGGTAAATACTCTTCCAAGTCTTCTATGCCCTTTTTTTTTTAAAACCCATCATAAAGTATTATAGAGCGGAAATCCATAAAAAGAACATTGATAAAACATGTCCCGATGTGCTCTAAATGATATTTTGCTTCTCTGTTCTCTGTAACTTTAAGGCCAATTCTTATTTATTCATTTATTTATTTGTTGTTTGTGTAGCGGGCTTTTTCTTTTCAAACTGGATGATATGGATTTGAAATGTTATCTAACATTCTCGGAATTCATGCGCAATTCATGAAAGAAATAACAAACACTAACACCATTTCAAGGATGTGAAGACCATTCCTAAAGGTACAAAATCTACAGAGAAAACGGCTGTTTTAACCATAGTGCACAGGCATCTATGGCAAATTGGTGTTAGAAAAAGTGTAATCATTGTTGCTTTTGAAATTGAACCTTTGCTGCATGAGAGGTCCCTACCAGAATAATAATCTGATATCAATTAATCAACTTCCATGTAAACTGGATGTATATCCTTTCTGAATCTACAATTAATATACTCTCCACCAGTGAAAAAAAGATAATAAACGGGGATTAAGTGAATATCTTGAAATAATCACCATAATTGAAGAAAGAATGACTGTTAAATAATATTTCTGCCCATGGATTATTGTGCATTAATATCACTTGTACACCACAGGTAAACTTCTAAGCATTCCTCATGAAAGAAACTTAGGGGCAAGTCCATAAAATATGTACATCCGACCCCCTATAAGTGGGACCTTCATTAAATTTTCTGTCTCTTGATTTCTTGCTCTTTTGATAGTCTGTAATGTTCTAAAAGGACAATGACTTGGTCAATTTATGAATTGAAGTATGGCTTGAGAAAAATGGGTGTCGGACATACAAAAAGGTTGATCATTTTATGGAATTGCCCTTAGTTTACACTGCATACCACGTAAACTGATGCACTTGCCTTCTCCCAACCATCCAATTTTCTTGCTCCCTCTTTGTAGTTCTATTGAAGAGTTCTATGAAGCGTCTGGAGATGCCATCCGGGAGTGAACCGGTTAGGATAGCAATCAACAACTATGTGAACCCAAGGGAGATGCAGTGCCAGGTTATCACCCCTGAAAGTAAGAAAATCACTGTAATTTTCATCAATAAGCTTGGTTTCTATGTGATTTTATCCATGTTTCTTTCCTGAGAACCTAGTAAGAAGGCATTCCTGTCACTTGTTAGGAACAAATGAACTGCAATACTTGGAATCCAGTTTGTGTACATTAATTGTTGTTATGTCTGGCAAATTTTCATGTTATCAAGACTACTTGACACACATGGTGATAATAAGTTATTGACATCAATATTTAAGGAAAGGTTTTCCAGATTGTCTACATGTAATGAGGTGTAAATTGCACTTTTACTAGATTACAATGAAAGGTGATTTTCTTTTTTTGTACCATTGTATTTGATTTTCAGGAATTCATTTTACAGCATGTTCTTGGCTTATTTTCAGACATGGATGTAGGTTGTCATTGGAAAAATGAAATCAGCCTATGGCAATCAAAGTTTCAGTGAGATCAGACACCTTTGCAAAATAAAATGGTCTCTTTGATCTGATAATGCTCTCGCCATTATCATTTTATTGTAGTAAACTCTTAGAAAACAATATTTACATCTGAAACAAAAACACAAGGCCCGTTGACTGAACCATAGTAATTAGGAACTTAAGCTGTGGTCCAAGTCTTTGTGAAATTACTGACAGCCAACCAATATTTCTTCACACTACCAATCTTGTGCTTTCTGGTTTATTTACTCATTCTTTAAAAGTGAAAGAAATATTGGACTTAACATTTCCTTACTATTTCCAATAGTTTGAATTCCAAATGTGCAGATAAAAATCTGCAAAGATTTGTGCCCCATCTGACTACCTATAAATAAAAAAAAGAAGATTTCTACACAAGTTTTTAACCCAGGTAAACACTTATGATGTTCTGAGGAGAAAACCTGCAGGTTATTCAGTGTGCTTTTCCGCCTCCTATCCAGCCACAAGTAGTGCTTCAAAATGAATGCTATATTCCTCTCATTTTTTATGCAAGGTTTGAAGGCAATAGAAGAGATGTCAGGAGCATTGAATTCTTGCATGGAGGGCAAGTCACAGCCACCTGGTTTCACCCCAATGCTTGGTGAAGTTTGTGCCGGCAGGTTCACACGTAAGTACAGTATTTAAAACTCAAATTTGTATTCACATGCACGAAGTTCAGTTTGTAAGGACTTGTGTGTTGATAGATATTTTATTTATTTTTTAATTTCAGTTTTATTTAATCAGGGTAGCCTCATCAGCTATACTAAATGCTGTCCTTGAGGGCCCTGAGATAGAATATAATTAGAGTTGTTTTAGTTTTGTTGATGTCTCTTGTTTTATTTTCTGAATTTTCATTTCATCAATTTCTTTTCTGTTATTTTGATGTTTTACATTATTAATTCAATGCCTTTCACTTTACATAATTATTCAGACTATATCAAGTTGTATCAAATTATTTCAAGTTATATCAAATTAAATCTTTGCGAAACAACCCTTAAATTCACCTTCAGAGTTCTTGTCAAAAGTCTGTGCTGAGTTTTTAGCAGGTATCCTTTGCTGAATGCACATGTCTTATTGCGACTACCGGCATTCCCCAATTAAAAATATTCGTACTGAAAAAGCCGCTTGGAAAATTCCTGTGGGAAACGCACAGCTCTGACCTCTGAAAAAGGTGCCTAATATATGTTTTCATGTGATCCTACAGAGGATGACCAGTGGTACAGGGTGAGCATACAGTCTGCCAAGATGGACGGAGGTTACTTTGTGGAGTACCTCGACTTTGGTAACACAGAGGTCCTGGATCCAGCAAGAATGTGCCCTCTACCAACCCAATTCCACAACACACCGCAGCAATCGTTCGTTGCTTCCTTCGCAGGTATGATGATAGTTTGAAAATAGTTGGTACATACATTGCTGTTCAAGTAAAGACATGCAGGATATTTTTCAAATGTGTTGGGGGAAATGCATTGCCAGGGTAAAAGGACATAGCAATAAATCAGTGAAAATTCAATATAATTTATGTGCTTTCATTGGGCCATCATGGTAGAATGAGGGTGTTCATCACCTTTATTTTTATGTTATGAGTACTGTTGTAATATCTCACGTAGATGATAATGAAGATTATAACAAGATCTGTATATTTACCCGGGGTAGCCATTTCAGTTCCGAAAACTTCTCTCAGCGGGCCCTGCTATTATTATTACCCTGGCTAAGCTAGGCTACCTATTCAGGTGCACACAGCATTTTGAGGAATTACTTCCTGCCGGTACCCATTTCCCTCACCTGGGTCGAGTGCAGCACACTGTGGATGAATTCCTTTGCTGAAGTAAAGCACGCCATGGCTGGGATTTGAACCCATGGCCCTCTGTTTCAAAGTCCGGAGACTAATCCACTGGGCCAGGACGCTCCACAACCTCTCTTTATATTCCCCTCTGTATTGTTTATGTACACAGATCTTCCTGCTGGTGATATCTCCCAAGACCTCTCCCAAGCAACCATGCAGCGGCTCAGCCAGTGCAAGGAAGGATTCTTTCTGGCAACTTTCACAGAGAAGAAGGACGATACGATCTTCATGAACTTGCAGGATCCAAACACGAATGAGAACATTGCTGAGGCAGTTGGGCTTGTCCAGCCAAAGGTCAAAGCTCCCAAGGGTTCAGACATGACCTTCAGGACATTGCCATTGAACAAAGATACAGAGTTTGTGATTACCGAAGCAGTATCACCTGGAGAGTTTTATGGCTTCTCCCCGTCTGATGCTGAAAGTAAGGAAGATTTCTTACTAAATTTGTCTTCTAAACATTTAAAGTAGGCTTTATTAATTGATACAAATGATACCAACAATAAGCATTTTCACATTGGAATTGTGATCTACATGTTTACATGTTCCTTTTGATTGCCTGTCTTAATGTTTCACTTCCTGTTTGTTTATGACATTCATGTCTGTTTAAGGCTACTCTGGGGTACAGAATAAAGCTGTTGCATATGTAGATAAGGTGCAGGTTTATCAGGTTCAAGAGCGTTTAACTCTTCTTAGATTGCAAGCGAGTAATCAATGTACACTGAAGATGTTTAGCCTGCAGATGTATTATATTTCCTGTGTTGATGCTAGATGATGTAAAAATAATTTTCTATTGGAGATATTGTTCATATCAGGCATATTCTTACTTTGACGAGCCCAGATCAGTCAGTCTTGGCCACTGTTATCTCTCTTTTCTTTTTTTAAATATTTTAGTCAGTTCAGTTTTTGTCTCACCTGCATAGCAGCGTATAGGCGCCGCTTTTCCGATGGCAGCGGCGTCTTCAACATTGAAATCTTAACCAAGGTTAAGTTTTTGAAATGTCATTACGTCCAAGTTCATGAAACTTGGACATAAGGGTAATCAAGTATTACTGAACATCCTGCCTGAGTTTTGGGTCACATGACCAAGGTCAAAGGTCATTTAGGGTCAATGAACTTAGGCCATGTTGGGGGAATCAATATCGAAATCTTAACCAAGGTTAAATTTTTGAAATGTTGTCATAACTTCGAAAGTATATGGACCTAGTTCATAAAACGTAGACATAAGGGTAATAGTGTATTACTGAAGATCCTGCCTGAGTTTCAGGTCACATGACCACGGTCAAAGGTCACTTATGGTCAACAAACTTTGGCCATGTTGGGGTTATTTGAGGAATTGTCATCATAACTTTGGAATTTTATGGATCTAGTTCATGAAACGTGGACATAAGAGCAATCAAGTGCGAGTTTCAGGTCACATGACCAAGATCAAAGGTAATTTGGGGTCAAGAAACTTTGGTAATGCTGGGGGTATTTGTGGACTGATTATTGTAATCATTTCATCTGGAACGGCTCACAACAAATAAGTCCATGAATAAAAAGGGTAACAAGATGCCTCATGAAACACTAGGCCAAAAATTATGTTTTATCTTTGGGGGCTACTTTTCACAGCTTACTTCCTATATCTGCAACATAGGATAAACTTTAACATTGCAATGAATGGGGATTTCCAGGGCTCCTTTTTGTCTCGCCTGCATTGCAGAGCAAGACTATAGGCGCCGCTTTTCCGACGGAGGCGGCGGCGTTGTCAACATTGAAATCTTAACCAAGGTTAAGTTTTTGAAATGTCATCATAACTTAGAAAGTATATGGACTTAGTTCATGAGACTTGGACATAAGGGTAATCAAGTATTACTGAACATCCTGTGCGAGTTTCAGGTCACATGACCAAGATCAAAGGTAATTTGGGGTCAAGAAACTTTGGTAATGCTGGGGGTATTTGTGGAATTGTCATCATAACTTTAAAAGTCTATGGATCTAGTTCATGAAACATAGACATAAGAGTTGCAGTGTATCCCTGAATACCCTGTATGCATTTCAGGAACATGGCCAAGATCAAAGGTCATTTAAAGGTCAATGAACTGTTGCCGTGTTGGGAGTATGTGTTGAATTGGCAACATAACTAAGGAAGTTTATGGATCTAGCTCATGAAACATCGACATAGGGATAATCAAGTATGAATTATTGTTTTGCACATGTCTTAGGTCACATGATCATGGTCAAAGGTAATTTTGGGTCAATGGGCATAGTATTTTGTTATCATATTAGTGTTTTCTTTGAATAAAAAAATCATTAGCTATTTTCAAAGGAAGCACTGCTGCTATATCGCATTGTATAATGCAGGCGAGACTGCCAGAGGCGTTCCACTTGTTAGAAGTGGTTAAATCAATGCACCCCTTCTTACAGGTACCCAGATTCTAGGAATGGTTGCAGAAGGAGGGAAGGAGGTCAGTAGCCAGCCAGCTGTGCAGAACTTCAGACCAGGAGCTGGGAATGTGTGCTGGGCTCAATTTTCGGGTATGTATGGTCTCGAGAGCATGTTTTGAAAGACCACTGGACAAAGAGGTGCCCTTTCGCAAGTGATCATAAAAGAGATAATGGTGATGAAGAAAATGATGATGGTAATGATGGTGATGATGACGATTATGATGTTGATGATAGAGATGGTGATGCTAATGATGAAGATGAAGATGGTGGTGATGAGATGATGATGATGATGGTGATGGCGATGACAATGATGATGATAGCAATAATATGTTAGTGAATATGATAAGAATTACTATGATGGTGTTGATGACTATAATCAATATGATGTTGATGATCAGTCTTGATCCCGTCCCTCTCCAGAGGACAAGGACTGGTACCGTGCCGCCATCCTACAGGAGTTGCCCGACGACGAGTTTGATGTCCAATACATCGACTACGGCAATGGAGAGAAGGTTCACTTATCTCTGATGAGGCCAATCAGTGATGACATAGTGGCTGTACCAATACTTGGCATCAGATGCTGTATTGCCGGTGAGTGAAAAATGATCCTCGAAATTTGAATTCCAGCAGTGGTTAAGATCTCGAAATGAGTTGAAATGGAATCAGATAAAAGGGAAAACTGTTTGTTTACTCTAGTGAATGGAAATTATATGTCAAATAATTCTGTTAGAAAAATGTGTACTTGCTTGAAATTAGCAAAATACTAGTCTTTTTTTTCCAAACAATAGTGGTAAATGTTCCCACTTGTGCTCTTCTATGTTGGTGATCTTAAAGATAAATTCCAGTTGTGGGGACGATCTCAAAATGACTTTTTACAGAATTTAATATAATGATCACCTAAGTGTCTGTATGAATAAAAAATACGTGCCAAAGAATTCTGGAAGAAATTGTGTAGTTGCTGAGAAATGAGCAAAATAAGCGCGGATTCTGTCACTTCCGTCGGGTCTTTATTCCAGCAATAATGATACACTGTCCCACGTGTGCCTATCTGTGTTGGCGATCTTCAGTGTGATCGTTTTTGTCTCACCTGCATAGCAGAGTGAGACTATAGGCGCCAACACCAAATCTTAACCTGAGGTTAAGTTTTTGAAATGACAGCATAACTTAGAAAGTATATGGACCTAGTTCATGAAACTTGGCCATAAGGTTAATCAAGTATTACTGAACATCCTGCCTGAGTTTCATGTCACATGACCAAGGTCAAAGGTCATTTAGGGTCAATGAACTTAGACCATGTTGGGGGAATCAACATCAAAATCTTAACCTAAGGTTAAGTTTTTGAAATGTCATCATAACTTAGAAAATATATGGACCTAGTTCATGAAACTTATACATAAGGTTAATCAAGTATCACTAAACATCCTGCTTGAGTTTCACATCACATGACCAAGGTCAAAGGTCATTTAGGGTCAATGAACTTTGGCCGAATTGGGGGTATCTGTTGAATTACCATCATAACTTTGAAAGTTTATGGATCTGATTCATGAAACTTGGACATAATAGTAATCAAGTATTACTGAACATCCTGTGCAAGTTTCAGGTCACATGATCAAGGTCAAAGGTCATTTAGGGTCAATGAACTTTGGCCAAATTGGGGTATTTGTTGAATTACAGCCATAAATTTGAAAGTGTGTTGGTCTAGTTCATAAAACTTGGACATAATAGTAATCAAGTATCACTGAACATCCTGTGCGAGTTTCAGGTCACATGATCAAGGTCAAAGGTCATGTAAGGTCAAAGAACTTTGGCCACGTTGGGGGTATTTGTTGAATTGCCATCATATCTCTATAAGTGTATTGGTCTAGTTCATAAAACGTGGAAATAAGAGTAACCAAGTATCACTGAACATCTTGTGCGAGTTATAGTAGTTTTCAAAATCAGCACTGCTGCTATATTGAATCGCGTGATGCAGGTGAGACGGCCAGAGGCATTCCACTTGTTTAGCTTAGATATTATGATTTCACAAAGTTCAGTTTATGTAACTGTACCAGATCTAGATCCAAAATGATATAGTAATACTTAACCTTGGTTTTACAGACTTTCTCACGAAATCAGTATTTTACTGCAACTACTGTCATTTAGCTTTAAGTTCATGGGCTTTGCAGCTTAGGTTACATCTTTTCACCAAGTTGTGTGCAATAACTTCCTAGATCTAGGTCTATGATGATATTGTTACAATCAATCTTTTTTTTTTTAAGACTATCATATGAAATTATTGTTTGCTGCTCCTACTCAAGTCAGCCTTTAATTTTTGTCTCGCCTGAACGAAGTTCGGTAGAGACCCAGTAATACTTTTCCTGTTGGTCTGTTAGTCCATTAGTCTGTTCCAAACTTTTAAAGTTTTTGTTCAACTTGCTCTCATTTCTTCATTTCTGCATCAATTAAGTTCATACTTGGTACATATGATCCTTTGGTAATACCACATGTGTGTCCATGACGGTGATGGGGTCAAAGGTCAAATAATGAATACTTGGTACATATGATCCTTGGGTAATACCACATTTGTGTCTATGAGAGTGATGGGTTCAAAGGTCATCTAGGGGTCAAAATTTTAAGTTTTGGTGTTCAAATTGCTCTCATTTATTTTTGTATCAGTTGTGTTTACACTTGGTACAAATAACCATTGGGTAGTACCACACGTGTGTCCATGAGGGTGATAATGTCAAAAGATCATAGTTTTAATCCCGATATCAGGCAAGACATGTGGTTCATGAACCACCTTGTAATTGAATTAAAACTATTTGTAATTAGTCTTAGACATTTTTGTGACGCATCTATTTTCTCTTCTTCCCCATCCCAGGACTTCCCAATGACAATGGACAAAGGAGCGAGGAGATAAATAACACCTTGAAAGAGATGACTGGTGTTGGGAGCAAGAAGATCATCCTCAGAGCCATTGAGCATAGGAATAATGTGACATATGTAGAACTTGAGGACCCGGCTACAGGTCTTAACATATCCCAGGTATGCAATTATCTATTTTTAGCTCATCTGGCCCTTCGCTTATGCCATGGCGTGGCGTCCGTCGTCTGTCGTCCGTCCACAATTTCAAAATGCTTCTTCTTCGCCATTTCAAGTTCGATTTCAATTCTGTTTGCTTTATATGATAGCACTAGGTGGGGGATTCAAAACTTCTACACAGAATTTTGAAACTCATTAAATATGCTAATTTATGCGCCTTTTTCAAAATTCACTAAAAAATGCTTCTTTATTTATTGACCGGTTTTGAATTTTTTGCTTCCATCTGGTAGAGCTTTATGAGGTTCACTAAACTTTTACACAGAATTTTGAAATTTTGACTAGAACAATTTTTATGCTAATTTATGCAAAATTAATTTATGCATATTTTTAAAAATTCACATAAAATGCTTCTTCTTCTTTATTTGTTGACCGATTTTAATTTTTTTTCTATCTGGTAGAGCTTAATGAGGTTCACCAAACTTCTACACAGAATTTTTAAATTTGGAGTAGAAAATTATTTATGCTAATTTATGCAAAATTCATAAATCACAGAAAATGCCTCTTCTTTATTTGTTTACTGAATTTCAAAATGCTTCTTCTTCATCATTTCAAGTCTGATTTCAATTCTGTTTGCTTTATATGATAGCATTAGGTGGGGGATTCAAAACTTCTACACAGAATTTTGAAACTCATAAAATATGCTAATTTATGCGTATTTTTAAAAATTCAGATAAAATGCTTCTTCTTTAATTTTCGACCGATTTTGATTTTTTTTCTTCCATTTGGTAGAGCTTAATGAGGTTCACCAAACTTCTACACAGAATTTTTAAATTTGGAGTAGAAAATTATTTATGCTAATTTATGCAAAATTCATAAATCACAGAAAATGCCTCTTTATTTGTTTACTGAATTTCAAAATGCTTCTTCTTCATCATTTCAAGTCTGATTTCAATTCTGTTTGCTTTATATGATAGCATTAGGTGGGGGATTCAAAACTTCTACACAGAATTTTGAAACTCATAAAATATGCTAATTTATGCGTATCGACCGATTTTGATTTTTTTTTCTTCCATTTGGTAGAACTTCATGAGGTTCACCAAACTTCTGCATAGAATTTTGAAATTTTCAGTAGAAAATTATTTATACCATTTCATGCAAAATGTTTTCATAAATCACAGAAAATTCCACTTCTTTATTTTTGTTCCATCTGAGAGCTACATGAGGTTGACCAAGGTTCTACAGAGTTTCGAAATTTTTGACTAGAAAATTATTTATGCTTAATTTATATGAAATTTATTCATAGATAACAAAAAATGCTTCTATGTCATTTCTTCATCAATTTATGTTCTATATCCTCAATTTATGTCACCAATGTAATTAACTACAGTGTCAACTGGGCTGAAATTAAAATTGTGTTAAATTTCGTTGCGAGATGCCGGATGAGCTCCACATCATTGATGTGCTAGTTTAAGTCAGTGAGGCATTAGCTTTCATCAGGAATTTGACACTATTTGGATATAAATCACACATGGTCGATCAATGGTAGATCGAGATTTATGACTGGCAGATGCTGTGTACTGCCCCTGAAAAATGCCTGTGGTAAATTCATTATTTCCCTTTCCCTTGCTTGACACTTTTGACCGAGGCCAATGAGGCTTGGTCGAAGATTTACCGCTGGTACACCAAATATGATTTCCCCAAAAGATATCTTCGTTACAGGTATTTCCTGTGCTTTTTACCAAGTCTGGGCCCCCGTCTTACCAAGAGTTACGATTGATCCAATCAGTCTCAACTGTATTTAAATCCATCCATACCGTAACTTTTTCTACAGGAAATTTACACAAGCTCCTAAGTAATTAAAGAGAATCACACTGAATCTTGACGTTTCTGGCCATCCATAGTTGTTGTTGATCGGATCAATCTCAGCTCTTTGTAAGACGGGGGCCCTGGAGTCAACAATTCATCCATTTCCCCATTGAAGCTGACGCCCAGTCGTTTCCATATACTTTTGTTTGTCCCAATGACATTGCCTGGAGAGCTATGAAGTCGTACCGAATGCATGAGTAGAAAGACAGTTCTTCACACACTTTGCCCTTCTAAAATTTTTTATAATAGCCCGATTCACTCTCGGGATATAAGCTACTGAAATGTTAACGTATGGTTAGCTGAGGGAAAATTTGTCCAAGAATTCCAATGTTTATCAATTGCAAATTTCAAGAAGTCAAGCTCTTTACATTTTCTTTCAAATTCTTCTCACAGGAAATAATCAACCTGGTGAAGGAAGCTTCTGGTGTTGAACCATCTGAAGTCAGCGGACCATCCTCTCTTTCTTCCCATCCATCTATTGGGGAATCCCCAAGAGGACAGCAGCAGCAGCAAAAGCAGCCCAGAACTCCAAACCAGCCGCGTAGTGCTCCAGTCATCGCGCTCAGTCCAGAGCAGTTACAAACCATGCAGGAGCAAATGGCCATGCTACAAGCCCAGCTGGATATGGCTAAGGGCATGTCCGCATAAGGACACTTGTACGTGGAGTCTAGTCCACCCAAAGGTACTATATTGTCAAGTTGATCTCTAGAATTGCTCAAGGTCACAGGCCAAGCAAGATTATGGTTGCTAAGTTAATAGTGAAATCTGTGTGTTAACCTTTGTCAAGAGGAGATTGGTAAAAATGTAGAGACTGCTCCAGTTTCTGGGCATGCATAATTTTTTTTATTTTGTAATGAACCTGCTCGTTTTTATTTTACAGCTCCAGAGAGGTTGAAAATCTTATCCATGCATGCTATTCTCAATAACTTTGTTAGATAAGCGTTTTTATCATTTTGTGACTGTAGCCTCACAAGTTAAGCATCAATCATGTTGTGAGATGTTATGGGGATGGTAAAAGATTTTTCTTCAACTTTTTTTTAAACATTTACCAAATCCAGATTATCCAGTATGACAGTTGATTTTTCTTCTTTTGCTAAGAGGGTTACTGGTTGGTCTTTCCTTTGTAGATTGACCACTTCTTTAGTCAGCATGTGAATAGACTTTACTTGGCTTTGTCTTGGTGCTATACAACTTTGATCAACGATGATGCGTGGGATATCCACTGCTATTATCTCATACTTCCATGTGATATACTACTTCCCTTCCGTTAAACTCTGTTTGATGATTGTCTCATTGGACATCCATTATTCTCTTGAGGCAAGGGGTGTGTTAATGATATATCACTTCTATGCTACTAATTGATCAAGGATATCTCATTGGATATCCACCTGTTACTTTTCAATGTGTAATTGGATAGGAGTACTAGGCTAGATGATATTCTACTTCTATTCTACAGATCTCTATCTTGATCATCATCGGATATTCACCGTTACTATTCAATGGATTTTTGACGTAGGGATTCTATGGCTAGATAATATACCGTTTCTATTCCACAAGATCTCTCTATCTTGATATCCTCTGCTTGTTTTAGCCTGGATATTTGACACACAGGGATGCTGTGGCTAGATGACATACCACTTCAATTTCACAGATATCTAATCAATCATGGATGTCGCATGAGATGTCAAAGTTACTATCCTCTGGGTTCATGTGGGGAGGAATGTTATGGTTATGCAATATATCTCTTCCTTTTTCACAAATTGTTTTTTGATCTGTTTCTGTTCACTGAATAGTGAGAGATGCTTTGGCAAGATAATATACCACTTTCTATTCCACAGATTTTTAGTTTTCGCCTCCACCCACCGTAGGCAGTGGCCAGAAGCAGTATGTGTTCGGGTTGTCCATCCTTCCTGTTTTTAGGTCTCACTGTAACTAAAGACATGCTTGAGGGATCAATGTCAAACTTGGTCCAAGTATAAAGGAGTGACAGATATCAAGGTCAGAGGTTATTTAAATATCGTGTTTCCTGGCTACTAAATACTGTTTGAGGGTTCAATTCCATAATTAGCTCATGTTTGCTCACGGGAGCGACGGCAATCTGATTAGTTTTGGGGTCAAAGGTCACACGGCTCATCATTTTCTCAAATATCTTGCCATCGCAAAAACTGAAGAACCATTCGAGGGATCATCTGAAATCTTCTTCGTGTATGCGTACATGTGAGTGAGGATGATCTGAGTAGATTTGAAGGTCACAATTTCAAAGGTAACAACGATCATTTTGTGAACATTTTAGAAGTTTATATATTCTTGGTCTGGTAATGGCGGAGGCATTGATTTGACTGTGCAGTTGAGAAGCCATCCAGTGATTGATATCTAAATGAAATTTCCTCTTTTCCATTCCATGGATGTCTTTTTTTCACCTTGCCAATCAAGGCATAAATGTCTAATTCTGGAGCTTTTAGTAAAAAACTCTTCTCACTAATTGACCAGTTTGGAGTTACCACTTGGGCAATTTTGGTCAAATGACCTTTCATTTTTTTTTTTTCATTATGATAGGCAGATTTCAAAGCAAGGTATTAAGCATGCCTTACATAGCAGGATGCAGAAAATGCATAGACCAGGTGACTAGAATAGCACACCAATGAACACTCCATGAAGGTATTTGTTGCGTTTCTACTTTGAATGTATTAGCATGTTATAAAGATGTACTTGGCCAACTGTGAAATACCAGTTGCTAGTGGGGACGCATCGTTGTTCTTTGTGGATCTAATGAAAAACACAATTCAAAAGTTTATGTGAATAATCTAGACATCAAAGTTGGTGCTTATCTCATTAAATATTAAATCACCATGTCACTTTAATAGTATGAATGACCTTCTTCTGATCATGCACAGAATGGAACTCCGAACTGGCTTATAAACATTTAACATTTTAAACTTGATTCGATTCGCTTTCAAAACCATTCACATACACAAACACACACCATTTGATACTGATGAACAATTCAGAATTGGCACTGGCCTTTGCTAGATAGTATGCAGGATGATGGATGTCCAGTGATGAAATATTTTTACAAACATGACTACAAAACCAACTCCAAAACTTCAGGGAGAAATACAAAAATAATTTCTCTCTACAATTTATTTGCAATACAGACTCAATTTCTCATTAATAAAAACACTTCAAACAAAATACTTGTAACACACCATGAAAATGTCTACATTAGTTATTGTTGAGGGCTATGAACTCTAGCAATTTTAAGCTCAAATAACCTTAAAAGAAAAAAGCTGAAAGAACCTGAATAAACTTCAAGCTAATCCAGTACCATGTCTTGATCTACAAGTTAACAATCATCAGATCTATATTATTATTCCCCTCAACGATTCACGCAATATTTTAGCTGCGCGAATGTATTTGACCGCACTGTTCGCTGACATTTTACTTTCAAGTCTTGCGCAACTTTTGAGACCAATTTTGCGTCACCCGGGTACGCGGTTCTGAAATAACGCAACATAATGTAAGTGCATGTTGGACCAAACATTGCTCAAAAACTTGATTTCGTGTACAAAGTCAATGCAAATTGTGTTATCAACCAAAAATCATAAATGTATGATCAGTTTTAGTTTTGCAGGTCTAAATGTATTTACTTTATGCTGCTTATGATCTCAGAAGAATCCCCAACAAATTTCATTGAAAAAACAATGAAAAACAAAAGGTCCAAAAAACACAGAAATACATAAGAAATAGCAAAAAAACAATATAAAACATAAGAAATTGATCTGATATCACAATTTTTTTCATGTACCCTTGCTAAGAACACAGAGTTTTTATGCAAAGAATTAGAACATTTGGAGCTTTATTTAGGGAGTTAGAGGAAAAAGTATGATTTCTCATACTAATTACGCTTAAATTAGCATAATCACTTAACAGCAATTCGCATAAAATTTATTACAATTTTTTTACAATTTTCTGTGCGATTGCGCGGTAGACAGCCAAAAGAGGGGCCTGGGAGGCCCCCCCCCCCCCCCAGCCATATGAACTCCCAAAATACCCCAGCCTAGATAGGGTTAAGATCTGACAGATGTCGGAACAACTAAAGTTGGGTCTAGCTTTAGCCTATTGTTGATCTTCTTTTTAATAGAGTTGGATTAATTCACTTTACCTATCGTCATTTTACTTTGGTTTTTCTTGACCAATCAAATGACTGGATTATTCAACATTCTGAAAATTTACTAAACACTAATCCACAATGCAGGGTAAATAGGGCACTAGTTGTTATTATTACCCTGGCTGTATCAACCTACCTTCCAGGCACACAAGCATTCAAAGCAATGAATATTCCTGCCAGGTAAAATACCTTTCTTGCTGGATGTATTTCCATGGCTAGGATTTGAACCCACAATCCTCTTTTTGTCTCTTTCCACCAGAGGTGAAGGCGAGACTTAGGGATCCAAATGTCGTCCGTCCGTCCGTCACAAACCTAATGACACAACTCCACAACCGTAAGTCGCTTTTCATCCAAACTTGGATGGTAGATGGACTTGGGGGACCTGCATGTTAGGCTGCAGTCGGAGGTCACATGGTAAGGTCAAAGGTCATTTTCAGGTCAACGTTAAAGTTTACATGCAAGACTCTCTTATGACACCTAACTCCGCAACCGTTAGTCACTTTTCAACCAAACTTGGATGGTAGATGGACTTGGGGGACCTGCATTTTAGGCTGCAGTCGGAAGTCACATGTATAAAGGTCAAAGGTCATTTTCAGGTCAACATTAAAGTTTACCTGCAAGGCTTTTATGACAAGTGTTATTCCATCCCAGTCATTTCACAATGAAGTTTCGATACAATTCTGTTGTGTGCCCTCGCAAATCACGATATTTCTGGTTATTTTCATAAGTTGGCGAGACACAAAATCGCTTTTGCCTTGTTGAATGGCAAGAGTTAGAACAACATAACCACAACACTCCTACATTAACCCTCAATCTCCCGGGGTATTTTGATTCTTGTCATTCCCGGGGGGGGGCCATTATGGCCCCCCCTTAAGATCTCGGCCGCTGATCGCTCGAGCGACGCAAAAATTTGCACGCTGGTTGTGTGCGATGTAATCTACAAGGCTGTATGGTAAAATTTTCCAAAATAATGAGATTTTATTTTATATGAATTAATTATGCTAATTTATGCATAAATCATACTTTTTGCTCTAATTCAGTAAATAAAGCTCCTAGAATGCTAATTTTTGGTTAAAATATTCTTTGTAGCATTCTTAACAATCGCAATTAAAAAAAACTTCAGTTTGGAAATCAATTTCTTATGTATTTTATTGTTTTATGAATTTCTTATGTATTTCCTTGTTTTTTTTACTTTTTGTTTTTTTATTGTTTTTTCAATGGAAATCGTTCCAGACTTAATTCTGATCATAAGCAAGGCAAAATTAATTAAATTCAATCAGTAAAAGTAGAAATAATGATACATTTATGAATTTTGGCTAAATACACAATTTGCATTGGATTTGTACATGAAATCACGTTTGTGAGCAATTTTGGGTCTGACATGCACTTACATAATGTTGCGTAATGTCGTAACCGCGTATCCGGTCGTCACAAATTTGGTCTCAAAATTTGCGCGAGACTTGAAAGTAAAAAGTCAGTGAGCGGCGAGGTCAAAAAAATTTGCGCAGCGGATATATCGCGAAAATTGTCGAGGGGGGGGCCATTATGGCCCCCCCCCCGGGAGAATTAGGGTTAAACATCACAAAGAATAGGAAACATCACAAACTATAGGAAATGTCCCTTGTTCACTTCATTATACCCATACCAAAAGAATTTTGAAGGGGGAATACAAGAATCAGCATACAGTCGGATTTGCAGGCGGTCGGTCCGTCCTTCGCAAATCTTGCGCTTTGAATTGCTTCCTCAATTTTTGTCTCGCCTCCATAGCAGAGCAAGACTATAGTTGTCGCTTTTCCTACCGCGACGGTGGCAGCAGAAGCGTCGTCAACATTAAAATCTTAACCAAGGTTTAGTTTCTGAAATGACCAAGGACAAAGTTCATTTAGGGTCATTGAAGTCTGATCATGTAGGGAGAATCAGCATCGAAATCTTAAC
Source organism: Lytechinus pictus (assembly GCF_037042905.1). Lineage (NCBI taxonomy): Eukaryota > Metazoa > Echinodermata > Echinoidea > Temnopleuroida > Toxopneustidae > Lytechinus > Lytechinus pictus. Next base: position 15,734,958 of record NC_087256.1, read on the forward strand.
TCTAGGTTAATTTTTTGAAATGTCATCATAACTTTGAAAGTATATAGATCTAGTTCATGAAACTTTGACGTAAGAGTAATCAAGTATCACTGAGCATCTTGCCCGAGTTTCAGGTCACGTGACCTCACATGACCAAGCACAACGTTCATTTAGGGTCAATGAACTTAGATCTTGTTTGGGGAATCAACATTGAAATCCTGTCCTAGGTTAAGTTTTTTAAATATCATCATGATTTTGAAAGTATAAAGATCTAGTTCGTGAAAACTGGATATGAGACTAATCAAGTATCACTGATCATCTTATATGAATTTCAGGTCACATAATTCAGGCCATTAAGGTCAATGATTTTTTACCAAGTTGGGGTATTTGTTGAATTGCCATCATAAATTTATGGATCTAGTACATGAAACATGGACAGAAGGGTAATACAGAGCTTCCAAGTCTCCCGGATCCTGCGGGAGAATACTGGATTGCGATCCAATCTCCCGTTCTCCCGACCCCATGCCAAAATCTCCCGGATAATCAGGATTTTTAGCTGTTAAATTGTAAAATTCATACAAACGACTGTTTAACGAGTCTAGCATGTTCAACTCCCTAACACCCACGTGGAACCTCCTTATCACATTTTCATTTTACCCAGTAACTTCTACCAGTTTTTGTATAATCGTACATTGATTTCGCATGTAAATGAAGATAATTTTACTGAACGACTGATGAAATAGTCTAACAAGCCATTTTATTTCCGGGTTCTGCAATGTGTGATGAAAACTCTTCAGCGGTACTCCATGCACATGGCCCCCGATGCGCCCCGGCGCGGCTCCAGCCGCGCCGCGCTGCCCCAGCAAGCTCCGAGAAGGAAAGTTCACGAGCACTGCGAGGCATTTTTCGTAAGCTTGCTTGCACCTTATTCGAGCTGAAACTGTGGATCAACGATGGGATTAACAAGTGGATTACTTTTACACCTCGACTTTCAGTTTCAGGAATAATTTTATTGACAATCCTGAAGAATTAGAAGCAAAGTGGAGATTTTTTCGCCTACTGTCACTTGGGTTGATCGGATTCGAACATTTTCTCTTTCGTGAGTGAGCTAGCCTGGTGCGCTGGCTGGCTGAGCTTTGCGAAGCACGCCCCGTCCCGATTCATCCACACTACAATCGCATCGCCAGTGACCATGGAGATCATGGAGATGGAGTCATCCAAGACCAAGACGACAAAATACTTGTCGAAGTATAAAGATACTTTTCAAGCAGAATGGGACTGTGTGACAATTTTCACAGGAATCCCTCAGAGATTTTAAACAGTCCACATATAGAGCTCATTTACCATGTTTACCACTACTGCAGCCCCTTCCCCCTCTGGCCAATTAAAGGTATTTTCATGTTGAATGCATTCTTTTATGAATTATTTAAAAAATCTACTGTATTGCCTGAAGTGTATATTTAGTCAATGACAATTCATGAATTCTCTCTAATGTGCATTTAATCTATCGGAATTTTTTTTGATGGTTTAGACAGCTGTCGGTTACTATCAAATGTTGTTTCTTAATGTGTTTTGCTACCCAAAACTCCCATCCGTGGGACAACGTTCCGCCGCTCCCTCACAAAATCATACCTCCGCGAAATCTACTGGATTCTATCATCCCAATGTTGGCAGCTCTGGTAATATAATATCACTAATTGTTTTGCATGATTCTTAGGTCACATAATCCAGGTCAGATGTTGTTGGGGTCAATTAACCTAGTATTTTATTATCATCTGAGTGTTTTTGTAAATAATTATTCATCTTAGTTTGCAAAGTCAGCATTGTTGCTATATTGAATGATGTAATGCAGGCGAGACTGCCAGAGGCGTTCCACTTGCGTACCATTGCTCTTTAAATTTGACACAAACATTCATCTTGGGTAAAGATATGCAAGATTCATTTTCCAAGTGTGTTGCCATCTTAACAACAGTATTAGACCAGGGTATTTATCACCTTCAGTGGTATTTCCAATTTTTTCTTGGCTGATCACTCGGATCACTAATTTATAGTTGGGCCCCCCAATTAAGGGGATTTTTTTCAAATTTGCTCCAAAATACTGCTCATTTAACATCCTAAGCCATTTTCTTGACTGCATTGAAGTGACGTCCGCATCATACCAACAAGTTGCTCTCCATCCAACATCTTTACATTTGGTGAACCACCAGTTAGTCCTCCTTGGCATTTAAGGTGCTGTGCAGTCCATCTCTTTGTCTTGGGGCAGAACTCAAACCATCAGATTGAGTCATGGACCGGTAAAGTTTGCACTTCCTACAGCATTGGAATAGAAAAGTGTCAGAAGGCATCCTTACGGTTGATTGAATGTGAATGTGCTTACAGTGATTCTTGAACAGATTTTGAAGTAAAGTAGCATTCTGTAATTACCTCTTAGATGCCACAAGCAACATTTTGATAACAATCCATGTGTTCATTATAATTATACTTGCTTATATAGCGCTCAACACTTACTTTATCAGAAGTCTCTAAGCGCTCTACGGTAATGCAGCATAATTACCCTGGCTTTAGCAGACCAGCTGTTACGTACACTGCGTTTCAGGGTATAAATTCCTGCCAGCTCTCCATTTACCTCACCTTGGCTGAGAGTAGCACATCGTGCCTAAGGAAATTACGCCATGGCTGAGATTCAAACCCACGAACCTCTGTTTCAAAGTCCGGAGACTTGTCCACTGGGCCACAACGTTCCATGTTATGGAGCTTTGGGTATTTCTAATCTAAATTAGTAGAAACCATATACTTCTAGCCATGTGAAAGTGTGATGAGGAGGATGTAGAATACAAATTCACCCTGAAAACTTTCCTCGTCCTGCAGGCTCATTAATGTTCGGTAGCAAATATCCCATAAGCATCTAACAAATGCACTGATGCAATATAAGCGTGATTTTTCAGTCGGACAAATCTTTGTGAAACACACCCCATGTGTTGAATTCATGACCAACGGAGAAAACCATAAATGTTTCCATGTATTTTCACAGCTTGATCATTGCTTTCTCTCACCATATTATGGATCATTTTTCCCCCAAGAAGAAGAATCTAGCCAGAGTCTAGGGAAGGAACTTTTTCACAAATTTGTGGACATACCATTAGCATGTGTGTTTTAGTTACAGTTATATGGTTCTGAGATTGAATTGGGAATTAAATAGTCTTGAAAGCTATTGAGGTTAGGTTGATTGCATGCTGCAAAATTTTGAAATCGCCAAAATGACAGAAATGGAAAAAAAAAATTGAAAGCTCTCAAATGTTTGTTTTTTCTTATCTATCATTTTATGATCAAAAGTCTCCAGCATACTCCACATTGTCAGATTTCCAAACATTCTCAGACGTTTGTGTTTCATTAAGTCGTGTCCCGGTTCCGCTCCTACATTTAAGATTTTCTTGATGGAGTGTCATTTCAATCTATAACTTTATACTTCACCAGCATTAATTTTTTTGTAATATGCCGATGATTAGAAATAAATCCATGAGGTGTCTTTACCGATTATTGCTAGAAATTATATGATAATTGTTGATAATTTGAGAATTTTTCATGTCTCATGGAAATTTCTTTTTATATTGTTTACTCACTAGCACTCGCCTACTCTCAACTTTTGAACTGATCTTATTTCCTTTGCATGTTTTTTTTTCTAGTATTACAAAGTGGAAGTTGTCTAGTGTTACTGCTATCTTTCAAGCCTTATGAACATTTTTTTTAATTCACTTTATTATTCAAAATCCAGCCCATGAAAATTTGATGTAACATAGAAAACATTTTGTGAGGTCATTTATTTGTTTTTCAAAAAATCTCATGTTGAATCAGTACTCAAGAGCATAATTTGTGCATGTATGTTTTCAGATGTTTTGAATAATACCATATTGGTTTTATTGAAACGCTGTGTGAGATAACCATTTCTTGAGTTGTTTTATTTTTACAAAGATGTTTCCTTTTTTAATCAAGAAAAGGTCATTAACACAGATTTTAGCTTTTTTAATTAAAAGATGGAAGCAACCATAGAATTTGTAGTGCCAAATAGAAATTGTCATAGAAATTTAAGATTTCCTTTCATTACTATAATTTAAATTATTATTATTATTATTTTTTTTTAATGTGTTTTATTGAATCAATAGAAATTTTACAATTTCTTTTGTGTGTGGCTGTGTGTGATGTCACGCAAAGAGGGGTCGGTGTTGTATATAGTAGATCTTAAGCAAGTCATGTTGAAATGTTTCTTTTTTTATTGTGTTTGATATGTTCATGTGTTTTGACATTAACTGATTTCCTTGAATCTGTTCTGTGTTTAAAACTTTGTTCAAAGCAGAAATGATAACTCCAGGAGTTCTAGAAAATTTGCAGCTTCAAGTTTCTTTTTTTTTCCATGTACAGTGTAAAGTACTTCTTTGACATAAGTATAGTTTGATAAACAATCATGAAGTAATCATTTGAGATGTTCTATTGAAGGGGTCAATTCCCAATGATCTTGTCTTCAATTGCTACCTGTAAATTTAGATAGGTTAGTCATCTGATGCATTGATTGATTCAAGATTTGAGAATTTGTTATCCATTCAAATGCCTTTTTCTGTATTAGTAATGACTTATTTTACACAAGGAATTGTACTCTGTAGGAAGTGTGACAAGTGAGTGTCACATACATGTAAGTCAATATAAATGCAAATGCGATTTTTTTTTTTTCATTTTTTTAACACAATCCAATTATGAGGACTACTCACTTGATACGGTGCATCACTTTTGCATTATCTGCCTAATGCTGTGATGTGTATGTATAGCACGCAACAAGATTCTTGTTCAATGTTTATTATTTTCTCTTTGAGTTGAACAGCTCTCTTATTTGGTATTTTGAATTACTGCTTTAGTATCAGCATACCATACAATCAGGTAATGAAAAGGAAAGACTAGATATTTCATTTGCTCTCTGAAACTGTTATTCCTTAAATTTGCTTAAGATGTTTTGAGATTCATTCAATTTGATTCTGCGGACGAATAGTATTTAGCAATTGGTGATCACTTTTTATTATTTTTTATTGAAACGTGTCATCGAATACCTTCAAGATTTGCCTGATGAACTGATCTGAGACTGACTACATACACAGATACAACCATAATATCTAGTATGTTATAAGACTTGAATAATTTTTAGACTCAATAAGTCTGCAACTAAATAAGTGATTACTCGCTGAATATTGTAGTCCTTTAGTTTATCCGACTGATAAAGAAACTAACTTGTATGTGTTTACGACCCTAGTTGCTAAGAAAGTACAGATGGCTTTGTGTACTTTCAGAGGAAAATGGGAATGTTGAATAATGCCTTACTTGGACCACTGGCATATCAACTCCAGCGATCGAGCTCTTATGCCTCAGAAAATGATTCCTCCATTGTTAGATGAATCTTATTAGAGTTTGTCGTCTTCTTTTTCTTCTTCTTCTTCCAATTAATTGCAGATGGTCTGTCTAGACCTGTAATTGCAAAGATGGCTTTGACCAGTTGGATGTCCTAAGGCATCTATTTAGGTTGATTTGTGAGAAAACAGTTGAGCATTGAATTGCTTTAAGCCTGGTAAATTTCTTATCATACCTGTATGGATCCAGTTTGAAGTGTCCATCACTTATTCTCCAGTAAGATTTATCAAACATGGTCAAATCGTCTCTTACTTTTAGGTTTTGTTGATCCTTGAAGTCTGCAAGGTCATGCAATCGTGACCTTCAAGGTGTCATCCTTGTCAGTGTTTTGGAAGCCATCTTTTCTTGTTCACCACCGCACCAAATCTGCTTTCAATAGCATGTCCCATGGAGATCGGGTTAACAAGTTAATGGTGTTGAAATCCTGGCCATCTATCTTGAGACTGCTTACATTCTAAATGTTTATTCATTGTAGCATGAAGTCTTGGATGCAGAATGTTTGCATCTACTATCTGCACAAAATTGCCTTCAGAATTTCTAAGTCATTATGCATCAAGGTAAGCTGTAGTGCTATGATTGGGCGATAAGCGATATTTTAAAGAAATCTGATGGCCCACATCAAATGATTGGATGGTAGAGGTTGATAGATTTAAGCAAGAAAATAGATAATCCAGAGCTCAAATTTTGTCTTGATATAATCTAATTTCATTTATTTAAATTCATTATAAAATTTCAGTAGATCCCCCCCCCCCCTGAAGTGCATTTCACTCTTGATTTATTCCAATTAATTACCAGTTGTGTATACCCTAAACAGGTTTGATTGCAGAGAAAATAAAATAATGTTTATTGGACGAAATTTTGCAATTATACTTTAAATTTATTCTGATCGTGTGTCAAATCAAAATGAAATATCAGATTTTGTTCCTACTTGATATATAAAGATATTCTCATGCATGGATTGAGCTTAAATTTAAAGAATATAATCTGAATGTTTAAAGAATATAATCTGTCACTTTCTGACCATCAATCACTGAATTAATGAGAAAAGTGGATAAATAGCCCTTTACGAAAAAGGATTTCAGAATATGGGTGCTAGATATAATGCAGCAATCAATTTTTCTCAAAGAATCAATTGTGAAAGATTCAATGGCCCCTAAACTTTTGTAAGATTGGCGTGGAAGATGGTACTCAAGTACAATTCTTATTGACAAAGCCTTAATAGATATCAATGTTTCAAATTTAATATGTCAACATTTTGATATGAAATGTGAAATTCATTGGATAGAACACATTTAAGACTTTCATTTTATTTTGGAATCCCAACACCTGATCTCAATCGATGCTACTCTTTCAGGAACGGGTTTAAATAGCAAACATCAATCCTGATAACCCACCGCTGAATGTAACACAACTTCTAGAAGAGTGGTAGTGCTTTTCTGCACTTCATTAATAAGGTGTCTTGTACCATTTGCTGAGCCACCTTATTAAGGTTATAACGCCTTCAAGGATGTAATTTTACCCTTGGATACTTTCAGATGAGTGGAGAGGGGTAAATCTAGATAATGTCTGAAAAAGTTATTAGGACTGTGTCATGACTAGTTCAGGCTCTGGCCTCAACTTCTTTTCTTTCCCCCTTGCCTTCTTCAAGTCACCAATAGTGTCGTTACCGATCTGAGACCTCCACAGAGGACTGTATTTCAGATATAATGCAATATCTAGTTTGCACTTAGTCAAGAGATACGTAGGTGGTGCATTGTAGAAAAATAAATGTCAAGACTTGCATCTTGAACCATACACATAGTTTGGTCCGTGTATGATTTTAAAAAAAATCAGTATTGATTGCCACTGTTATGCCTCTGCCTGTCATGCTGCCGGGTCATCCATCCATCTTTTCTTCATTCTCCTGATTGCTTAAAAACTGTTTGATAGCTAGATTTCAAACTTGAGTAGTGATCTTTGATGTATGAGTGATGATCATCTGAGTAGTATTATCTTGGGTATCGAGATCAAAGTTTAAAATTTACGGAGGTCATTGTATAATGATGATAATAGTAATATGTGACTTGTAAAATTCCAAATCCAATTTGTAGAGTACTCAAGGCACATAAAGAAATTAAATAAAAAGAAAGGTTTTAAGAACATTTTTGAAAGACTCAACAGAGATACACTTGTTGATGTCTTCAGGAAGTCTGTTCCATAGTATGGGGCACGCATGAGCAAAGGATCTTTTCCCCCCAAGTTTTTGAATTTTTTGGAACCACAAGCAAACGAGATGTTGCAGAGCATAGAGACCTAGTGGGTGTGTAATGATTGATTAAAAGGAAGATTGTATTGGGTAGCTGATCCATGAATGCAATGAAATTCGAGCAACAAAATCTTAAAAAGTTATCAGATCCTTGATAGGGAGCCAGTGCAGCGAATTCAGAATTGGGGTAATATGTGAGACTTTGTTTGGCAGTGTAACAATATGAGCTGCAGCATTTTGAAGCTTCTGAAGCTGAGATAGCCGTTTCTGGGGTAAATTGAACAGACGTGCATTACAAAACTCAAGACAGGAGGAAATCAAGGCATGTACTTGTCATGATATGTGTAACAAACTATCCTCATACTTGGCTCATGTATGCATATTACATGTAGAAGTGACATTGGACCAATAGATTTTCAGGGTCAAAGGGTGATGACCGGGGGGGGGGGGGGGGGCACTCGACCAAAAAAGTGGTAGGGGTGTGCCGCGGGCGAGACAAAAAACGGGGGCCTTGGAGCGGGCTAATTGTAAATAGGAGGGTCCTCGGAACGGGCTTCGGAACTACAAATGTTTGTGAAAACGGGGGTCCTTGGAACGGATCGCCAGCCTGTGATGAGTGCGTATGCATTCCTATGGAACAGGCATGCGTGCATGATGCAGCTAGCGCGGCCTCCGCTGGGTGCGCTCGCGCAGAGGCGATGGTCGGATAGCGCTCTGCGGCCGCTTTTCACCAAAATTGCAGCTTCTTGTAGCAGATCAATGCGACCGGAACGGCGTAACGAAAAATATGCGAAGCTTTGGAGCGGATTTCTTTCTTCTTTTTTCTCGATAAGAAGAAAATGCTAAGCTTTGGAGCGGCTTTCTTTGTTCTTTCTCAATAAGACAAAAATGCTATGCCTTGGAACGGAAATTTGAGTGTAAAAATGGGGGTCCCCTCCGCGGCACATACCCACTATGCATTATATACTGAGTGCCCCCCCCCCCCCCCCCCCCCCGGGGGCGATGAGGTCATACTTAACGTGTGTTTCTACAGAGAATCCTTAAAAACTATTTTTTCCGGAATCGAAAAACCGTATAATCAACCTGTTTCTACAGAGCGAATAATCCGATTAACTCTCATTCCGCGTCGCAAATAAACGGATTAACACAGCAATAACCATCTCCCAGAGGTGGTTATGAGAAACCGTATTTTGCGTGATGCGGTTTATCAATAAACCTCATCACGTCTGTTTCTACAGGGAAGTTTTCCGGAATTCTGGATACTTACCTGGGTATTACCGTTTAAAGATTCTCCGTAGAAACACACTGATTGTTTAATTGGTAAATGTCCAATTAGTTAATCTCATCATCATCATCATCATGTTACGAGGTGAGGTAATCCTGTTGACCTCGATCTCTTCATCTGAAATTACAGTCCTCCATCTCCATATTATGTGTTATTATACAAGAGCGAAAACTTGCACACAGTCATAGGTCCATGCACACATGGAGGGTAGAGACGGTTTTGATCATTGAAGATTGAAACGCTCAGACCACCAAAACTTATTGAGTCTTAATTTAAATACATCAATGGAGCCTGAGTCAATAACTTCTTGGGGGAGGCTATTCCAGTCATTCACTACCTTGTTACTAAAAACGCATTTGCGTATGTCGAGTCTAGATCGTTCTTTGAATATCTTTAACTTGTTGATGGCAAGAAAAAGTGACTTGAGTCCATCTTGACCATCTGAAATGGTCTTAACTCAAACTTGTATGCAATAGGAGGTACAGTAATCTGATCAGTGCTGGGAGTATCAAGGTCTTACAGAGGTCATTACATACCTGAAAATGGCTTGTTCTCTCCAGATAATGAATTGTTTTGCATATCGAACTCTAAACATTTCTAGCATGTGAATACATAGGTAGAGTTGACATTGATCTGATTAGTTTTGGGAGTGCCTGGTCATAGGTTAGAGATTAACTCTGGTACTGGCAATAAAATGTTTACAGAATTTGACAAACTTGCATGGAATTTCGATAAAAATGAATTAATGATATCTGCCAAACAATTTTTAGGGAAATGTTTAGTTACAGAGTAATGAGCAGATGAAGATCAGAAAAAATTACTGAAAAATGCACATCCATTTATGGTTTGGTATGTTGTTTCCTGAGTTAGCTACACAAAGAAAAGCATGTAGTAATGAAATTGTTTTTATTAAAATTTGTTCAAAATCAGCATTCTGACATATTATAAACATTCCAGGGTTACTTCCACCCATTTCCTATCCAAAGATGTTTTCTATACCAAAACTCGAACCTAGCTTTAAAGTCACAGAAGTCATAATATAGGCCTGCTGGCAAAAGTTAAAGAACCAATAATGGATCATCTTAACACTTAAGTCATGTGGGATGATTTGTTTCATATTTTAGGGTTAGGTCAGACATTATTTGAGCTCAAACATGAAAATTACTCTTTCTTACAATAATTTGATAAATCCAATTAATAAATTGAAATTTGACCCATGGATGCATATCGGAATTAAGATCTTTTAAGGAAAAATTAATGTAAATTTTAAACTTTGTAGAAGTTCCAAACAATCAGCATAGACAGTCAAGAATCCACTGAATAAATATGATTTGCCATTGACTCAGACATCAATCATTTGCACCTGTTATTTACATGGCCCTAATCACCACCAATGATTCATGTAATCTGTTAGTTACTGTATTCTAGAAAATTCCCAACATCGGCTCTTTGTCCTGGGCACTAAATTGTTATTATTAAAAGAAACCAATTTATTCCCTGGACAATTTAAGTGAATACTAAAATGTGTATAGTGTATTTATGTAAGCTCCAAAATTGGTAAAGAGTGGTAGAAGATTCCTGCTTTTCTATTACACTCTCTATATCACCCCATTGTCCACATTAGTATGAATGGAATTAAGGCCATTTTCCTCGGTGTAAGAATTTGTGACTGTTAGAGGTTATCTAGTGTACCTTCCTTACTCATCAAGTGGGGTTTTGGAAGGTTTCCTCCATTTTTTGTCGATGTGAGAAGTCTTGGATAAGGTTATTTCATACACCTCATTAAAAAACTGTGGCAAATGAAGTATCAAGGGGGTCTGAGAAGATTTCCTATTTCTGTATTGAAATACTTGACTATACTATTTCTTATTCCCAACTCGGTGGTCCCATTAGCGAGTGATAAAGTAAATGGGTTTCAGAGATTTCCTGTTTCATTATATGGGAATGATTGACTAGGTTATCTTTTGTACCTGAATCGTTTAAATTCCCCCACAGATGGAGTAACAAGGTAGTTCAGATTACCCAAGTTTCCTTCATCTCTGAAATCTTCATCAAATTAGTCCTTGTACCAAAAAATCACTGAAAGACTGAAGCAAATTAAGGAGCAATTGTTGTTTTTTTACAGTATTTCCCCAGTGTCCTCAAAGTGAGTTCTTGACTAGGTTGTTTCATTCATGAAATGCCATAACGAGTGATGTAGCAAGGGATTATAAGAAGATTCCCCCACTATCCTCAAGATACGAGAATTCTTGACGTGATACACCTTATTCAAGACCCAATCAATGAAGCTTGGGTGTGAAGGATAGTTGTATCTTTCTTGTGAGACATGCTGTCCCACATATTGTTTGGAAGTCATTGCACAGAATAAAGAACTGCATGGTTGCCAGAAAGCAACACCACCAGGACAATGGTGCTTCAAGGAACAGTTTACAGTTTCCTTGAAGGACCACCTTGGTGAACAAGTCATTGAATTTTTAAGGGTCCCTGCGATGAGTAGACCCTTGGCTACCTGCAAGAATGATCGTCCACACTAAGACCATTATTGCAGAGTCCATCTGCCCTTCTGAATTTCTCCAGTGAATGAAATCATTGGAACTCCAGTGTCTTTGGTTTCCTTTGAAGTGATATCCTATTAGACATGTTCTCGGAAGAATGGAAGGGTGATTGGGACAGAATGTATGGGCTGAACGGTAGCAGAAGCACTTACTGATCCGGATGTGGAGGGCTTACGCCACCCCCTCCCTTTTGCCATTGTAGAGCCCTGACCAAGGTGATCTGTTGACACAGGGTGCTCACTAGCCACCCTAACCTTTCTATACTCGCAACAACCCGTCTCTGATAGACCTTGTTAGGTATAGGTCCCAATTGCAACTCGAGGAGGCCTGGATTTTAAAAGAATCCAGATCCAAGGTCCCCCTTTTTGTTCCCACACAACAACAAAGTCTTCTTTGTTCCCACAGTGGCACTCTGAAATGGTAAATTTGTCAATGTCACGCCAAAGTGGCATGTTCTTGGGAGAAGCAAAAGAATTATGTGATAATCTTCAATACCCCATTGACCACATAAAGGTTCTTAATGATTACATGGGATCCTAGATAAGGGCTATTAAAGTATTTGAGCTAAATGATTACTCTGTGTATGTTTGTACCTGTCCACCTTGGATATTTCATCCATTGTGTATTCTCAATACATAACTGATACTGTTGATTTCCTTTTGGAATTAATACCATACCTGTCTCAGTAAGGTTATGTGGAGTATTAAGCTTGTGTGAATAAATGATCGTGAAAAAGATGCCCTTCAGAGAAGTCTGCCTGTTTTTCAGCAGGCATCAGTCATTGACAATATAGTCTTGGATAGGATCAGATATCAAATAACTTAAGCGGAAGTGGATGGAGTTTGGAAAGCCTTCCATTAATCTGTAACAGCACTTGCAACTTCGTCAGGTATCTGTTAGGTCCACCCAGAAAGGAATACTGTCAAAGCACGTACCATTACGATGTTAGACTAAGAACTTAAATCTTAAGAGTACTTCTGCAGAGCATGAGGGCTGATATAGAATTGGGAGAATTGTTTAACTGTTTAGATGTTGATATTTCCTTAGAAAAGTAGTAATTAAGGGTTTCAAACAAAACAAAATGGCTCGCTCAGGATAACCTCATGGTCCAGTAAATTTGAGCCAGAAAATTGATAAATCCTACTCAGTTCTCTATTTCCATAGTTCCATTCTTGGCTGATTAAAGATTTGAAATGTATTTCCCGATTTCTTCCCCTGGTTCCTTGACTTTTTCGCGAAAAATCCACTCAGCAGAAAACTTTGGGCACTACCTAATGCCGAAATGTGCTTAAAGGATTTTTTCTGATGCCTAAAAGTGCTTTTATGATCGTTTTCTTCTGTGATGTGAATAAAAATGCTGAGGATGGCTATAAATGCAGTGATGTTTTTGCTTCCTCTTGACTCTATCTGAATTTGAATTTTGTGGACAACCCCAGAAAGTAATCCAGGTATCCTTGAAGTTCATCTTGACACATTAGTTATATTGCACTTTGATTTGATTTAGAGTGTCACTCTTATTTGAACGCAAACCAATATCTTGTAAGACCTTAGAGAGCCTTTTCTTTCAAATTGGGAAAGTCGTTGATTTTGCTGTCTCTTTGCAAATCATTCCTCTCTTTCTCTTAAAGATAATGACAGCAGTTGGAGTCTACTTAACCATGTACAGTGGTCCTCAAAAGTTAGTGAACCCAACACCAGGAAATGAACATATTTAAAGTGTTTGTCAAGTTGTGTCCTGTATTAGATATTGTGAAGTCGGTTGATAATATATTACATTCAATAAAGTTTGTTTCCTGGGCTCGCTGAATGTTTTAATGTTGTCTACATTCAACACCTGGCATGAAGGGTTGCACTTTGTGATGGGGTTCACTAACTTTTGAACACAACTGTATCATACATTATGAATCCATACTGATACAGTACACTAAGAAATACTGTCCAAATAATCTACAGCTGGAGCCCATTGCATAAAGAGTTACAATTATGGTGACCTTGCCATATTACCATGGTAACAAGTCTCAGCAGCCAATCGCAATCAAGGGTTTCATGGTAGTTACAATAGTGGTAAAGTTACCGTCTGTCAGGTAAACTATTGGAGCACATTTTTTTTTTCAATTGGACAAAGCCGGAATTAATTAGGCTGTGCTTTAAGTTTTTGTGTGCAAATGATTGCATTGAAAGTGACATTAAGACCTCTGTAATTTTCTCATTTTGACCAGTAAATGTTCAAGTTTTTCTTTCCGAAGGAACAGTGCGTGTTCTGTCTTCATGTATAATGTCCTTGTTGGTTTTCCATATTTGTTATGGAATAAATTGCAGGCCTTTGGAAATCATTTTGCATTTTGCTTTTTGTTGATCTTTACCAATAGGCCTATTGTTTGATACCAAATAACAACTCCAAAATTATATTGCTGCATGTGTTCAATTAGTAGCTTGCTCAGATAATAATAAACTTATGATCCAGCTTTCAGTGCTACATTTGTTGAGAAATAAGACAACCAGCAGCCAATACAATTCTGGACAAAGGGTGGTTGCCACTCGACTTGATAGGAGTACCCATAAAATTTCTGCTACTATCAATATTAAATGTAATTTCCAATAAATGAGGATTTTTTTTTCATGGAAACCTCTCTTAATTACATGTACATGCATGTACATTACCATAGAACTATTTTTTACACTTTGCTTTATTTATATGCCAGGCCCAAACATTCATTATTTGTTTGTGTTACCTTTGCTGTATTACACATCTCTAGGCATTGGGATCCATGAATCAGAATTTTAGATCCTCTTTTCACCTAACCAGAGTAGCCCCTGTTTTCCCACCATATCCGCTTCCACTCATATCGCCATTTCCCTCCAACTGTTATCCATGCCCTCAACCTACCATCGTATTGTATACGTGTAGTTAGTCATATGTTACAGGTCAATTATGCTTTGCCTCGAACATAGTGGTTAAGCGTTAGGCAAGTGTCATTTGAATTAATTGTTTTATCATTTGAGTATTCAATACCAATGTTCTATGTATGAATCATGATGGCAAAATATGCTCTGATTCATCCATCATTTATTTACCATTTAAGAAAATTGAATAAGCGAAAATGTACTCTTTGTTTGTTATCTTCAGTGAGTTAATGCGAGTTACGTTTTTAGCCATAAGAGTTGACTGTAGTATGCATTTTATTAGTTTCTTTATACATGTCAGAGGTGATGCAAGCTGTGGCATTATTTTATCCATCATGTCTTTATATTTTATTTTTTATCCACAATAAATGCTGTTAAGAAAGGCAGATGTAAAATTTTTGTAATGAATTGGTATGTACCGAGTGTACTCAATATTCTTGCCCCCTCCCCCGGTCTCTTTCTCTATCTCTCTATCTTTTTTTCTTTCATCCTTCCTCTCACATCCCTATCTCTCTTTAAGTCCAGGGGGTGTTTCACAAATATTTAAGTATGACTTAGAGTCGCACTTAAATGCTGACTCGTACATGATATGCAACACGCAATCTTATTGATCAATACGCAGTAGTGCGCGTCCTATCATGATTCGACCAATGTGGTCATGCCTTTTATACCGCAAGCAACGAGGCATTTAAGTGCAACTCCAAGTCATACTTAAATCTTTCTGAAACACCCCCAGATTTGTCTTTTCTATCCCCTTTATCTTCTCGTCTCATCTGTCTTTCTGTTTCCCCTTCTATCCTCATTTCACCTATTTTTCCAATGCTACACCAATGAGGCTGACTCCAGACCGATCCAAGATATTATGTGATATATATATTTTGAATGGCTTATCATTGGTCAGTTTGGAGTTGGACTGACTGTAAGCATATAGGTTTTGTATGATGAGAAGATAATTGTAAGAACAAAGATATGAGGGGTTGAATGTAGTAGATGCACAACCATGTTTTGGACAGAGTGATGTCTTATACTTTTTACAATTATATGATATGGTTTGGAATGAGTTCTGAATTCAGGATGGTTTGATAGTTTGTACGGGAATTTTTTTTAAAATGTTAATTATGCATTCATTGTGTCGTGCTGATCAATGAATTGGAAGTAATGTGAGTCTGAAAATATGTGAATTGTGGTCCGTTGGCTATAGAAAGGCGATGTGGTGAATTTAGAACGGTTGAGACCAGTAAGATGTAGCCAACAAATAGAAATGGCCAAACACCTAAACAGATGGACACCTCAATACCACGTACCACAAGGTGGGAATAGACAAAACACCAAAAGTACAAGATGTGCCCCTCCCCCTTCCTTCATTTTGATACTTTCACCGGAGTAGAGGAGAGAAAAGAAGTCTACTCCGGTGAAAGTATTAAAATGGAGGAAGGGGGAGGGGCACATCAACTAATGTAAACATGAAAGCCCCCCCCCCCCCTTGTCTTGTCTATACTGCACAAACCGTCGCATGTACATCGTAGTTGCTCAAAATTTGGCGGTGGATATGTTTTACCGTAGGTGCGGATTTTACATCGGGAGGCATCACAAAAACACTCTCAACAATACCATTATTTAATTTCAGTATCAAGTCAAGACTGATTTGTAAGTACCCCCCCCCCCCTTTCACCTTATCTCTCCGTCCAGAATCCATACAATGCTGGCCGTTTTTTTACCACACTCAATCTTTTTCTTCGCGTTGTTACCCAGTTTGACGTCATTGACACCTATTTTCAATGTAGTCACTGAATGCGTCAAGCAATGGCCAAGGCCTATAAAAAGGAAAAAAAATAGGCCAACATCTTGTCGCACCAAGAAAATAGTCTTTGGGCGTCAAAGATTCGTTTGCAAAAAAATATATGTGCCTTGGACAATTAGTGATTGTAATAAGGCCATTGAGGGCACCGTTTCATGATGGCTGTCTGTACTTTTTCTCCCTTCAGTAAAAAACGGTGGTTTGATTGTCTGAGAAGCGCTGGTAACCGACTGTTAACTGGAAGACTGACTACAGTGCTTGTCAGTGCTGTGACAATCATGAAACAGTTTCCTGAGTGTTTCGTCATATTCATGGAACCCATGGGCGGAAATCACAGGGGGGGCAAGGGGGACGCGTCCCCCCTACCCAAAATAGTAGGGGACACAATATCAAATGTCCTCCTTATATTTGTGGTCTTTTATGATGGTAAGAAATACATCATTCAATATCGAAATAAGACATGTATTTTGGACGAGATGACCTTACTTTTTGGGGTGATAACGTTTTTTTTTTTTGCTTATAAAATTTTCCAGTCCCTTGTCCCCCCCCCCCCTACCTTTGGAAAGAGATTTCCGCCCTTGATGGAACCCCATGGAACTGTTCGTTAGTTATACTATTCTTTACTCTCGACGATGGATGACCTGTTTTTGGCTCCAAATCAGATTCCCAATCATTGAAATCTGATTTTGTTGAACTTAACGTTACCAAGAAGGAACTGCTGAGCGATTTCATATTGGAGCGTATTAATGCAAGGGTTATGATTTTATGATTTTTTTTTTCAATTTGTTCAGGAAATTCATTCCCATGTGTTACAAAAGGGAAAAAGGTTTGGGGATCTCATTAGACACCAAAACGGGTCACCGGTCGGATGTAAAGTGGTGTGTAACAAACATTTTTTTAACATATATAAATGTATATCAAACACCACTTACCACCATGGAGTAATTTGACTGGCAAAAAATGAAGTAGTGTGCAGAGAGACGATGAAATTAGATTGAGTTTATAAGAACAAATAATTAAGGGAGTACACATGTATGGGAGTCGAGCGAGAAGAAAAACAGTAAAAATGGAAGACACTCCTGTTGACCAAGCTATCGAAAATTGCGCCTTCTTTATCGTCCATTTTTAGATCTCAAGTTCAACATTCTATCTTTTATAACATTGTTAAACAATTTATGCCATAGTGGGTCAAATGGAAATCAGTGTTAAGGGTTATGGTGATATGATGTTATTATTTGTACCAAAGTATCAACATATTTATGATGCTTTCAGTGGAAGTGTATTCTGAATGTGTAACTAAATAGGTAAGGTAAAACCGTTGTCAATTTCATTATTCATTTAGTGTCCCTTTTTCATGGCTGGGTAGAGTTAATTTATTAGGCCACCGCACATCCGACGTCTGGTCCTTGATCCGATTTTGGAACAAATCGCATTTCGCTCATTTTCTGAAAGTGAATGAAAAGTCTCTTTTTATTTGAGGTTCAAATTAACTGTAAGAATACTAACACGACGACTTTTGATGATTGCAAGCCTTTATTTTGGAGTAAAGGTCGATTAGTTTTCAAATCGTAGCCAATCATACGATTGCTGTGACGTCATTATACTGAATTCGCTTTTATTCTATGATAGCATAGTCACAGATTTGAAATAGGTATTCATACGATGATTTAGATATTCCATGTTATAAGCATTAAATTCTACTGCGTTTTATTCCAAAATCGGGTCGCAGACTGGTGTGCGTTGGCCTTAATACGCCGAGTTGTGCGCGACATAACTCTCATTTTCGAATAATCTCATATGAATATAATGTCATAAAATTGGCGCCAAAATTTCTGTGTATGATGCTGCATGAATAATTTCATGTACTGATATTTTCTATTTCTTGTTTGGTTCAAAATGCGGCTCGTGAGTGTCACATGGACCCTACATGTAATTCCTTAATTTATAATTCAAATGAAATCGGGGTAACAACTACATGCAGGCGAAGTGAACGTGTTCCGCAATAACAGTAATCAATTCCTGAAAATTCAGGTACTTAGTACAAAAGCTGAAGTGCGGAAATTCAAGGTGAAATTCAATCCGTTAATACGCAGGGAGGGGATGCAAATTTTACCAATGGAACTTAAACAGAATACATTATAGGGACACAGTAGAGATGATCGAAAACTTGATACATGTATGAATAAATAGATTGTTGTTTAAAAGTTTGGAACTTAGATGGAAGAAACTTGGCAAATACTGATGCCCTAATTTTCATTAACAGTAGTAGCGAATGTTCAACCTTTACAAACGCTGCAAACGCTCGACCCGATTATCATGACCATGTCTAGAAAGAATAAGTAGTTTCAAAACTATGATAAGTGCGCTAAATTATGCGACTCGCGAGGAATCATGCGAGCGAGCAAAGCAAACGAGCTTTACAAAGAGTTTGCCATTAACGGCCTCTAAAGTCCCTCTTTTAAATTTATCTTTAAATGAGGGGGAGGCGCAAAATCCTCTAAATGCATCGCGTTACTTTTGGTTTCCTCCATTTATCTTTTGCATTTTTGCCCCTCAGTTTGCCGCCAGGGGAACTTGCCTCTGCTCCTGTTTTACGCCACTGACGGTGCTTATTTTCCTCTCCACGGCTATTCAAAATTGAAATTACAATATTCGTTGCACTATGGCATGACGCAAACAAAAATAAATTAGGTGACTTTTTACCAAGCCTATCTGCACGAATTTCATCACTTCAATTCAATTTTTTTGTTCTCTTGTGCCGATGTATTATTTTTGTGCCGAGTAAAATACATTAAACTAATATGAATTCACCCCCATTTTTGACCCCACGCGGTTTCCGAATTCCTCTCATCAATTGTATCAATAAATTCCCTATGGTTCCTTCCGTTACGTCATAATATCAAGCAAATATATCGAGGGCCTACCAAAAAATTATCAATAAAAGTCAGCGCCGGGGTATTTTTATTTGCTCTTATAATTATCATGCCTTCCTTAACAAGCTAAACGAACCATTACGAAACTACGTACGTAGATGATGGTATTGTTTCCGAAGCTATTATTAATGAACAAAATGTTTCTTTTTTATCCTACTCTACACTGTTGATATTGTGTTCAATTAGTTCTGAATGCGGTAATTGGTTTCTCAGGAATCGAGAGCTGACTCTTGACAACACTCTCCTGCTTGTTTCTTCCAATGATATTAAACAGCACTTGCCCTCACGTCCTCTATACGACGTCATGTCTTCAAGACACAGATAAAGATCACTAAAAACATCATTGGCAGAGTGGGGCGGTTGTAATAACACAACCACTTTCGTCGCATCTGATGCTAATTTTCCTCTTGGAGAGACGATAAACTCATCGTCAAGTGCCAAAACTGGGTGACAATAATAACCCTGCCGAAATGGTCCGGTATGAGAAAACAGATTTGAATTCAGAGAACATGTCCTATGCTGATTGGTCCTATGTGAGACGGAGATTTTCATGAACTTAAAGCAGAAGTTTTTCACCATCGTGCATTCAAGCATTATGTGATATCCAGAATATGTTTGGATCTTTCGTAGGACGGTCAGGCATATTCATGTAATAGTTGATACGATATTCATCTCTTGCCGTACCACCATCGATTAGCAATAACAGAATTCTTCAGGAAGAATTTTTTTTTCACGACGGATTCCATTCAAACTAGTTTTATAGTCGTTTCATGCTACATGTGACTTCTCGAAGGTTCGTGCTGATAAAGGATTCTTGCAATGATTATTTGATTCATGTTATTGATGACATACCTACTACCCTGCCATTTCTGTTAGAATGCCGAAGAGGAATTTGAATGACTTACTATAACTGATTTCAGTGAGACCTGATTATCGACTTCATAACTCGAACTATTCTTTCGATTCGTCTGAGGCTGATCGAAAATTGTTATCTTGCATTACAATATTCAGCTTTTATTTCAGCAACTTGATAAGCCTATACCCTGTCAGCCCCGCTTGTATTTAGGAATTCTGACTAAAGATGAATTCATCTTCGTCCAATTCATCTTCAGAAATAGAGAGCGTGGTGGATATTGTCCACTTTGCGGTGTGTGTCTTGATCACGCTGGTCAGTTTTCTTGGGAACACTTTTGTCATCTTGGCAATTGTCAAGAACCCTAACCTTCGCACGGTGTCCAATTACTTCGTGAGTTCCCTTGCAGTTACAGACATCTTAGTCTCCATCCTCATCTTGCCTCTAGGTCTCCAGTTCCTCTTCCTCAGACGATGGTACATCGGAAGGGTGGTGTGCACGCTTTGGGTTAGTCTGGATGTTCTTCTGATCACGGCATCCATTCTGAGTCTTTGCGCCATCTCCATCGACCGTTACCGAGCCATCAACCAACCTGTCAAATACTCCGTGAGACGCACCCCGACTTTAGCAGGCAAAATTATAGGAGCAATTTGGTCGCTGTCGTTTCTTGTCAGCGTGCCATCCGTATTCGTAATCGACTACTCGGACGAGGAACTGCAGTGTGGTCTGAAGAGGAATGCCGCATTTGCCGTTTGCTCGTCTTTTGTTTCTTTCTACGGGCCACTCTTCGTCGTGCTCTTTGTCTACGTGAAGATCTACCGAGCAGCCAAGAAACGTGCCAAAATGGTCGGTAACAACGCGGCCTCCATGGCCGAGTACTCGGTTGAGATGAAGCCTCAGCTCCAGCGGCAGACGACTCTCCAAAGACTCCGATCAACGCTTTCCCGCGCAAATATGTTCCAGGCAGGATCGCAGAATTCAGAAGGGACTTCGTCCTCTGGTAACGCGAACAGGATTTCGACGACGCGTGAGCGGAAAGCGGCTAGAACGATTGCGATCATCGTCGGCGTCTTCATAGCATGTTGGTTACCTTTCTTTGTCATGCATGTCACGTTGTCTGTTTGTGACGCGTGTAACGTTTCAGAACAAGCTTACATCATCATATCGTGGATTGGCTACTGGAACAGTGCACTGAACCCGATAATTTATACACTGTTCAACAAAGATTTCCGGCGAGCTTTCAGTAAAATTTTAAGGTGCAAAACTTTCTCATAACAAATTCATAAACTTCAAAATATTAACATTTGATCCTTGCTACCACCTCCGGCTTTCGGTTTCATGCGATGGCCCATTTTCCTGAAGATATCTTACCATAAAAAAACAATAAATGGATTCTAATTAATGCTACGTACCACTCATTCAATTTCTTTGCAATGGATTTTAATTGAATTAAATATTCTGTTGATATGCAACACAGTGATTCGAAACTTACGGTTTAGATTTATATAATTTTGTTATTCTTAAAGACCTACCTTGGAGGGATATCAATGTTGGATTAGAAGAGAAAGCTGAAAAATTATTACGGCGATACTATTATCGAAACAAGGTTAAAATAAGGTCGTTTCAAATCACGTTTCCAGTGCCATCAAAAAGCTACATTATTGATGTATAGGAAATTTACAACTTGCCTCATTTTACACCATGAATTCGACTTACTTAGATTCATGGTGAAGATGTCATTTTAAAGTTGACATTGAATTTCACTCTTGGTCAAAGGTGTCAGATCTACATGTATTTCACGCTTTTCGTGATACTAAAATGACTGCTGCATCAGTTGTTAATTGACTAGTATGGGAGTATACAGTAGGCTTGAGATTAGCATGTTTATATAGTATAGAATAGTATAGTATACATCTTGCTGTAATTCGATTGAACTGTACATTTCAGTCTAATATCAAGAGGTTATACACCCATTTGTGTTTATGAAAACCAACTAAAATTTTCAGTTTCCTTGCGATTGCCATCCTAATGTTCTCAAACATAATGCAGTAATACCTTATCAAAACAAGTCAACCGTTAATTGGGCATCCCGTCAAAAGATTGTTAATAAATAAAAAAAAATTATATCAATAAATAAATTAACCAACATTCAATTTCTTAATCATGTTAACACCTTGTTTTATTCTGTCTTTCCTTAATTCATATTTCCTGTAGGCTAGGGCACACATAATTATTTTGTAGGAATGAATGAGAGTGAAGTTATGGATACGTCTTGTAAATGATAGATTTAGTTTTTAGGAAGCTCTTGTCTCTTGAGGGCAGTCGAGTTTGGAAGACGGTAACTGCAGCAAATGCAATGGAAATCCACCATATAGCTATAAAAAAAAAACGTTCGGAAAATATCATAATATTGTTTGCTAAATAGAGTTTTTTTTTATTGTCAAGAGAACATTGTCATAGTACCTTCAAAATGATATTTTGAAGATTATATATCAAAATAAATTTTCTTTGTTTTCTGATAAAAATGATATTATTACACCACATTATTTAGAATTTAAGAAAAGTTTTGAAAACTGTTACCATTAAAATATTTGGACTAAATATTACTAAAATGGTAAACGTGATGGATGGATAGTGTTAATGTTACAAAACGTTACTTTAAAAAAGTAATTGGGGGGGGGGAATAATCCCGAGTCATTTAGAAATGACTAGAAAACATTGTGCTATAATAATGCCGGGGTACGAGCATAATCGAAATCATCGAATAATAATACTGCAGCCAACACTTCAGACATGAACATACTGACAGACAGTACACTATATTGGAGTCACAGGCGCAGAGTAACCAAAATGGACACAATTTTATATGTTTAATGTCATGAAAAACTTGAAGACGGAGTGCGTTTGTAATTTATCAGAGTAGTATTCATGTGGATTCGACGTATTCTGTTGGATACCGTATAATATAACGTAACAAAAAAAAAGAAAACTCTTTAATGGACTCGGCTCTGTAACCCCCCGCCCCCTTCGGATTCGCCTGCATTTTTCGAACGAATAATGATACTGGTATTGATCGAGAATCGCAAACTATCATCGTCGTTTTCAAATTATCAAGATAAAGTTTGCATTCAGTGACGCTCGTAGATAGGAGTAAAGTGCTAACAAAATATCGAGTCCCATATTTGCCGAAAGTGTACCTTGCTCGCTGTCACGCGGCGGGAACTTGCATAATGTTTACAATGTACATATATAGGCAGAGATATTGGCTTGAAACTTAAAACTTCAAATAAAATACTGCAAATGAACCCCCATCCCCCTTCCTTTCAGCAAGTGCTGCCGATAATTGTGTATTTATAATTATTATTATTTGCCTCTATATAGAGTTAAGATTAACATAACAAGAATTTTGAATCGAACTTGGATGTAACCATAATTATTAATGGCTGAGCCGGCAGATTTTTTCCCCCAATGAATGAAAATATTTAACAAGAATCATTGTAGATCCGTTCATTGCAAAAACTCCGGTGTTATTATTATGTATTATCTATTATGTCCACACCAGAGAAGTATTGAAACGACACCAGTTTGGAATCAAACCCATGCTGTTTTAATACTAATTGGTGTTGTATAAACACATATCTGGTGTTAGACCGAAACCTAACTGATGTTGTTTAACACTTCTCTGGTGTGGGCATATAGATTCCGGGCTGGTGTTAAATCAACACCGGTGTTTTTGCAGTGTATATTTTCATCAGCGTACAGCCTAAAGCTTTGTACAAGAACAATTCCCACCATTACTGACTCCTAAATCTAATAAGGGTCAATAAGTGGATTGGTTATATTTCTTGTATTTTGTGTTATAATCGGAGCCCTCCGCCCCGGGAAACTATAAAATGAGGGAAAACCACTCTCGGTAAATCACTAAGTATGAAAGCGCCAAAGATCTTTCATAATGAGTACTTCTCATTTTAACGAAACGACCTATATTCGTAAATTAGATTTGATAGTTCTTTGTATTTCCTTTCAGAAGATTTGCGAAACAAACGGCAAGATCTCCTCTGGAATAGGAGGCTGAAATTTAAATATTTACGGAAGAAAGATGCTCAGTAATTTTTATTTGCCAGAGCACTCGAGTGCTTACGTATCGGTAACATGAATAAAATGATTGCAAACTAGTATTGATACAACGTTGTGTAACTTGTCCACCGGAGATGTTACGTGTGTATGTAAATGAGAGTGGTGTGTATGGCTGGTAGGTTGATAGATGTGCACCGTATGGTTGGTTTATTTCCAATTCGTCCAATTGCCAACTCGTCTTCTATCATTTGGTCTATCATCAGTTCGTCCACTACCCACCTGGTCTAATTTGTCAATTCGTCCACTCACCATTTCGTCTAATAACCAGATGGTCCAATAGCCATTTAGTCCATATACAATTAGGTCTAATTGGAATAAGTGTTAACTGTGCAAAATGAATAAGAGTGAAGTGGATATTAGACCAACTGGTTATGAGACGAAATGGTCATAGACGAAACGGTGATTAGACTGGACCAAATGATTATTGGACCAAATGGTTGTTACACTAAATGTTGATGGACGGAATGGCAATAGACTAATTGAGAGTAGACCATGTGGTGAGTGGACAAGTTGGCAGTAGACGTATTAGCATTTTACCCGTATGGTTGAGGTTGTGTGCGTGTGTGCTGATGGTAGGGGATTCGAGGTCGCGGATCCAGGATTTACTATATAGGCATGATATGAGAGGCAAATCCCCCCCCCCCCCCAAAAAAAAAAAAAATGTTAAAAAAGCAAAGCAACAAAAAAAATAGGTGGGGGCAAGGCTCCACCCCAACTGCCTTCCCCTAGATCCTTGGGCGAAGCAGTATTCAATAACGGGAACTCGTTAAATGAATACTTTGATGCCAATGAAATATGGATTACGGATGGTATGTCATCGTGGTCATGTTTTAATAGGACCTACAAATGTAATGATGTACAATATATATACGTGCCAAGATGTTCGATATGAGTTTTGTACGAATATGAGACATATTTCAGGGCGGCGGCAGGAGATTTTTATAGAGGGCAATACGACCAACGATGGCGTCATCATTTGTCTCAATTGAACTGGAGGGGTACAATATAGAGTTCGCTGCCAGACTTCTCTTTTATAAAATTCTTCTTCCGTCATTCTTTTCCTCCCTTTTCTCCCTGTTTCCTCCAGTCTCTCTTTTTTTCACTATTCGAAAAATCGAAGAGTGACCCCCCCCTTCCATGCAGCACCGCCCTTGATTATTGAATGAAATCTGTGTCACTCCATCATTCATTGAATTTGCCAATTTTTATTAGAACGTGTGCTGCGTGAAAGAAAAACTGAACTTGCCTTCTATAACAAAATTTAATAAAAGCAAATTGATTTGATTTTGCTCTACCATATAGCACGTTTTGCTGGTGATACGACATTTTCTCCTGCTTCGGTCTTAATATATCAGAGGGCAAAGGAATAGAGTTGGGATAGGAATAGAGTCTTTGGTTCCGAATAATGTTAAGATAAGGAATATCGTTTTAACAGCGTTTATTTAGTTTTGTAGGTTAGATTCCAGGTTACAGCCCGATAGACCGCGGGTCCGATAGACCGCGGGTCCGATAGCCCGCGGGTCCGATAGACCGCGGGTCCGATAGACCGCGGGTCCGATAGTCCGCGGGTCCGATAGACCGCGGGTCCGATAGCCCGCGGTGTGTGTAAAATTATGGTCAGGATATAGTGAGATCCAATGCCATCAAGAGGTCAAAAGGCCAATGATACGAGTCCATTGGGGTTCTATAACGATGACCCAAAGGACAATCGCCCTCTGACATCTACTTCAAGGAAAATATTATCCCCATATTATCGTCAGGGACTGTTACCCCGGAAATTTACCCTCTAGACGCCATACGGAGCCATCGACTTGACGACATGGCGAGATACTTTATCTTGCCATGTCGACTAAATAATGGCGCGATCGATACATTATCCTGCCAAGTCAGTCCACTTATAAAAAGTTATATGTCAACATGGCGAGATATTTTATCTTGCCAAGTCGACTTAATAACATAGCGATATATCGGGATTCTCGCCGGGACTTGTACACTTCATATCTCGCCATGTGGACATATCGACTTGACAAGATAGAATATATCGCTATGTCGAAATAATAAGCGTATTAATTACTTAGGCGGCGGAAGCGGGGGGGGGGGGACCTTTCCTCCTAAATTTGAGGTGGGGGACGGTCCCCCTAGATTTTTAGTTGAGACCCTTTTCTTTTGCTTGTCAATTTGTTTTCTACGTCCCCCCTAAATTAAGGTGGACCCCCCCTAAAATCTTTTTGTCCCCCTAATTTTGGTTCTAACCTTTTTTTTCTTGTCAAAAAAATTTCAAAATTGGTGGTCCTTCCTATAAATTTTGGTTGATTTGCTTGTCAATTTTTTTACCTGTGTCCATCCCAAAATTTCAGGTGGACCCCCCTAAATATTTTTGCCTTCCGCCGCCAATGATTTATTAAGACATGGCAAGATAAAGTACCACGCCATGTCGTCACGTTAATGGCATTTTCAAGGCTCCATACTAGGGGTAATTATCCGGGGTAATTATCTGGAGGGTAAATTTCCGGGGGGGGGTAACAGTCCCCGGCGGTAAAAATATGGGGATAATATTTTCCTTGAAGTAGTTGTCAGGGGGTGATTGCCCTAATTGGGTTATTGTTATAGAACCCAGGCGCGGATCCAGGATTTCGTGGGGAGGGAGGGGGGGGGGGGCAAATTTGACCTGATTTTTGGCGCCCATATGTGTACTTTTCGAAAAATGGCGCCCACTCCCTCCCGGCCAGGCTAACTAAAGTGCCTTAAATGGATTTTGAATTATCTTATAATCACATTTTAAAAAGACCACTTTTTCATGTGTTCTTGAAAAAAAAAATCCATGAATATATAATGTAATATCAATGGGAGCGCAAAGCACGAGCGATTTTTTTTTTTTTTTTTTTTTGGGGGGGGGGTCAATTTGGTTTAACTTCTAACCAGAATAGGCCCTACTAGAATATTCTGTGAACGGGAGCTGTAGTTTCTGTACTGTTGTGTTAGAACACCCTTCAATAATATTAATGATAACCTCTTGGGAATAATGCAATCTCGTAGCAATCGACTAATTCTCCTCATCAGTGGCGTATTTATTCAGCATGGGTGCACGGGGGGGGGGGGGGAGGGTGGGGGGCGAGGGCACCAAGTTAAAAAAAATAAATGAAATGGGGGGGGGGTAGACGTCAAAGAAAATCTGATATTTCATTCTTAAAAACAAATTGAGGTATCTCATAAGGCCTAAATAAATAATGAGAACGCGAAGCGCGATCTGATTTTTTAAATAGATTTATCATGTATTATATCCTGAAAGCCTAAGTCAGGGGCGGACCCAGCTTCCGCCATTAGGGTGAGGGGCCATTTTTTCACCCATATTTTCCCCGATCGGCCGCTCAAAGTTGATTTTTTTTGTTTCTTTGAAGGGGTTGTCACAGTGCCGTATAAATGAGCCAACAATTTCGAGGGGGCTCGATATGGTGTATCGCATAAAGTTAATCAGAAGTTGCCAGTGAGCGAAGCGAGCAAGCAAATATGCTGACATTTTTATTACAAAAATACAAGGTTGTGATAGATTTTGACATAATATTTGGAAAATAATATTATATTTCACCCTAATCCCTTTCCTTTTCTCTCTATTTTTTCTTAGTCTTGATTCTCTCTCTTTTTTTTTGGGGGGGGGGGCAAAACACCCATGTCCTAACAGTCATTTCCTAGCTTTACTTTATAAGCAACATAAATGTGTAATAATCTCTTAAGCCCTATGTAATCTAAAAATGAAATTTATTGTATTTTGTCCTGAAAATTGAACATTTTGGGCAATGTTTGTGAACCTGAACAGCGTATGTAACTAGATAATTACCACGAGCGCGAAGCCGAGCAGAAATGTTAAATATTCGTTCTGGCCTGGTCGAAAAGGGACATGTTAAGGATGTTTTGCAGTTAGCCATTAAGACGATACATATTTCAACGATTAAATAATGCGAGCGCGAAGCGCGAGCTGAACATTTTTGATATTCCAACCTAAAAAGATGAGATTTCAAATCCCCCAATGGGACATTCGATTCATGTTTGTCAATCATGAAAAAGGATGGGTAATTTTTGGTATCTTCCTACAATAATAATGCGAGCGCAAAGCGCGAGCAAATTTTTTTTGATATTCTGATTCGAAACTGGATAATTTTAGCACGTTTTGAATAAGATCAAGCTTTGTATCCTAAAAACATGCGTGCGCGTGTTTTAGAGTTAGACAGAATCCTGGCAATCTGAATACATTTCATTTTTCATCATAAAAATCAATAATGCGAGCGCAGAGCCCGAGCTGAAAATAATATTTGAAATTCCGATATGAAAAGGGTCAATTTAAGCACTGTTTACAGCACTGTGTATATAGGGAAATTTGATAGCACTATATAAATAATGCGAGCGCGAAGCGCGAGCTGATATTTTATTATTTATTTGACCTAGGATCGAGACATTTTAGGCCTAAGGACATTTTGTCATCATATAAGAATGATGACTATCTTCTCTTTCTTTTCCTAAAACTTGTTGATATTTATTTCTGAAAAAGGGACAATTTAGTTATAATGAATTTATACAAATTTTATTTCATATTTATTAATCTGTTAAGCCTGTGAAATTTGTTGACAGTGCATGAGGCCTAAAAACTGGATATTTTAAGTATTTTTGTAATCATGAACAGGATTCATTAATTGGTTGATATATTTTTAGCAAATAATGCGAGCGCAAATCGCGATCCGGAATTTTTTAATGGGGGGATTTAAGTAGTTTGTTATAAAATTAATATATAGGTATACATATTAACTCACCAATCAAAATGCGAGCGCACAGCGCTAGCTCATAGGCCTTTATTTTTTTTTTTACAATCGAGACACCTGAAAAGGTATATTTAGAGAATCTTATATGAAATATAAAAAGACAATACGTAGGCCTACTTGGCATATAGTGCGAGCGCACAAAATGTTGCAAATGTTGATTCAAACCATAAAACGGACATTTTCCAGAGCACTTAAAACATAAATTGGTAAATAAAACAAAATAATGAAAGATCGATGTCCGAGCTGAATTATGTTTTGTATATTGATATCAAAACTTGATATTTTAAACTACATATCAGCCTATTGAGCAAGAGATGTATCTCATCGAACAGGCAATGTGAGCGCGATGCGGAGCGAAACTTTAATATAGTGACATCAAATATTTTTTAAATTGTTTTCCAAGTCTTCTTCTGACCTTATTTTATTCACTCGTCTTCCACCTTTTATGTTTCGTCTTCTTTTTTCTCCTTTCTTTCCCCTTTTTTTTCTTCCCCCGTTTTTCACAATTTATTTGCTCTGTCAACAGGGAGGAGGTTGCCCTCGGGCCGCCTCGATCCGCCTATGTTAGTAATTGTTATGATGAACACGATGCATATCTATTAAGAAATGAATGCGACCGCGAAGCGCTAGCTGAAAACTTTTATAATGATGAAATGAAAAATACATTTTCAGTTGTCAGGTTAGAATATCAAATATTTTCAGCTTGTGCTTCTCGTTCGCATAAGAAACTGTAAGGTCGGGATGCGTATAATTATAACTAAACAATTTATTGATGTCAGCGCGAAGCGCGAGCTCAATTTTGAATATACTGACTTAAGAAGGACTAAGGTATAATTCCTATTCTAATTGCTTGTCCTTTTCTCTTCCTTTTTTCTGTTTCTTACCCCTTTTTGCGCCACCATGGGGGGGGGGGCAAAATCTTTGCCCCCTGGATCGACCTATGTATGTTGACTTGAAAAACACTAACACTTACATGTGGGATTGAAGCAGAGGATATATACCTCATTAATCAAATATTGCGAGCGCGTAGCGCGAGCTGAATTTGATAATAACCCTTTTTTGTGACCCTGAACAGGGTATCTATCTCGCTAAACAGACTTAAAACTCGAAAACATTTTTTTTTTCTGTTATCGTAAAAACGGGATATTTTAATTCAGCCGCATTAATTGAAGTTTTTTGGCAGGACATATATTTCACTATAAACAGGCAATGTTGCGTCCCCGGTCGAAAATGAATTTGCATGAAGCCCTCTAAGTTCAAGGTCAATTTGGCGCCCTCGGTTGAACATAAACTTGGCGCCCCCATGTGAAATATAACTTTGCCCTCCCTCCCCTCTCTGAAACATGTATTTGTCGCATTATGGTCAAAATTCTAATTAGCGCTCCCCTAGTTCGAACATCAATTTGGTGCCCCGCTAGATCGAACATCAATTCGGCGCCCCATAGTTCGAACGTCATTTTGGCGCCATCAAATCGACGTCCAGGTCAACATCTCCCTCTTCCGTTTACCATCTCCTTTTCTTTCTTTTATCCTCATTCCCCTTCCTTCCTTTCTCTTTCTTTCTCTCTTTCTTTCCCCTCTTCTTTTCCCCCCTTTCTTCTCTTCCCCCCCATCTTTTCTTTCCCCCTTTTCTTCTCTTTTTGCTGTCTTTTCTTTCCCTCTTTTCCTCTCTCTTTTCTCGTTTTTCCTCTCTTCCCACTTACTCTCTCTCTTTTTTCTTCTTCTTTTCCCCCTTTTCCTTACTCCGTTCTTTTCTTTTCTTTCTTTTCCCTCTTCCACTTTTTTTTCTCTTTTCCCCTTTACTTCTCCCTTTTTCTTTTTCTTTCCTTCTCCCTTTTTTCTCTTTTAATCTTTTTTCTTCTCTCCCTCCCCTTCCTCCCTCTCTCTCTTTCTTCTCTTCTTTTCCCCTCTTCCTCTCTCTCTCTTTTTTCTTATCTTTCTTCCCATCTTCCTCTCTATTTAAATATTCTTCTCTTCCTTCCTCTTTTTTTTTCTTCTTTTTCTTCCTTTTCCTTTCTCCTTTCTTTTCTTCTCTTCCTTTTCCCTCCTCTTTTTTCCCTCTTCTTTCCCCTTTTCTTCTCCCTTTTTTCTTTGTCTTTCCTTTCCCCTTTTTCTTCTCTTCCTTTCTCCTTCTTACTTTCTTTTCTATTCTCTTCTTTTCCCATCTTCCTTTTTCTTTTTTTATTCTCTCCCTTTTCCCCTCTTCCCACTCTTTTTTTTTTGAGCTGGGGGTGGAGGGGGGGGTGAGGCAGTTCCCCCTCGGCCCTCCATGGATCCGCACCTGATAGAACCCCATGGCCTCGTATCATTTGACCTTTGGACCTCTCGATGACATTTGATATATCTGATCATAATTTTACACACACTGCGGACTATCGGACCCGCGGTCTATCGGACCCGCGGACTATCGGACCCGCGGTCTATCGGACCCGCGGTCTATCGGACCCGCGGTCTAACGGACCCGCGGTCTATCGGGATGTCCCCAGATTCCATGTTTGGCTTAACTTAGCAGATTTTCTATCGGAGCAACTGTCGTCGGAGCAAATATCGGGGAACCGTTTTGCAAAGGTGATGAAACCCTTTCCTATCGTTGTACATTTTGAATGCGTATATGTCTGTTTTCACATTCTTCTACTCCCCCCTTCGATCTCCATTTCCCTCTCTCCTTCCTAATTCATCCCCTCTCTCCCTCCCCTCTCTCCTTCCTTCCTTCCTTCACCCTTCTCTCTCTCTCTCTCTCCCTCTCCCCCTCTCTCTCTCCTTACTTCACCCCCTTCTGTCTCTTTCTCTTCACTAGAGCATTTTGACACCCCCGTTCCCTCATCCGCTCCTCATTCATCGATGATTATAAGAATCTGCGCGTTGAATAAAGTCGTTCATATTTTTTGTGTATCTAATATCACATTCCATAGTCACCAGAGAATGTGAATTTGATATCGCATTCCGTAATGGCCAATTTCAAAGACATTGTTTGCATTTAAAATGTTCATTTCCTCGCCAGACATTATTCATGAAATCAAACAGAAGATGACACACAATACATAAAATAAAAGAACAATACACCGTTTTTTTTTAAAGACTTGTTGTTGACCGACGAAGGGCAATTTTAGGAAGAAACATTCTTACGAACATGATAAATGGAAACTTCTTCGCCAATGTGAACTTATTACACCGCTATGATGCCTATCACGTCTAACAGATTCCAGTTCGTGTGGGGGTGTATGTGTCTGATTGTTTGGGAGGGGGTGAAAAAATAGCCTTGCTTTGGTTTTTAATAAAAACTGTTCTTTATTATATCACACAAACTAGGTCGCCAACCATTATTAATCACTTGTGTATATAGCCTACCCAATTGGGTTAACTCGATCGATGAACGAAACCAAAAAAAAATCTATGGATATCACACATATTCAGATATATAAACCTAGATAGTAACAAGCGACTTTCAAATCTTTATTTGAGTCAGGATATGCAAAGTGAAGTGGTGTTAACTTTTTAAACAACTTGTTTAAAACCTTGAAACAATAGCTGTTAGAGTGACGGGCTTTAGCTCGGGCTCCCTGAAATTCTCGAACTGCCTCAAATCTTTAAATTTTGAAGCGAAATAAAGTGGTTTATGACACATAATTTTCATCTTGTATTAATATATGCTCTGATTTTGTTGATATTATTTGTAGACGGCATTGAGGTTGAATCACATTAAACATAACTACTTTTGCTATTTCTTGCATTATTTTTTGGTGAAAACATAAGGCTCTAATCCACTAGCGTACCTACGGGGGGGGGGGCAGAGGGGGCAGTCTGCCCCCCCTGACGAGCCACAACCCATGCAAAGGACGTATCCCTGCCCCCCTGACGAGCTTGAAGACCTTTATTGCCCCCCCCCCCCCTGACGAGCTTGAAGACTTTTTTTTTTTTTTTTTTTTTTTTTTTTTGCTTGTCAAATTTTTTTCTGGTACGAAATCCTTCATTTGTAATTGAAGACCTTTTTTTTTTTTTTTTTTTTTTTGCTTGTCAAATTTTTTGGCGGACGGTTTTGCCCCCCCTGTGGAAAAAAATCCCAGGTACGCCACTGCTCTAATCCTTAAAAGGCTGCAACGAATTTGCATAGTTCTAACAACATTGATGTCTTCTACAGGCAGGTAGGAAGGAAGGAAGGGTTGAAATTAAAAATTGAACGATAAATATAAACATTAATAAGGCGATATGAAGTGGAGAAGGGAGAAGGGTGAGAGGGGTAAAGGGAATGAGAGCTACTGTATGAAAAGGATCAGCAATTAGATGGAATATGATCTTTTCTAACTTCTATCATGTCTATAGACAAAGATAAGTTTATGAACACGAAAGTATCCCTGATATATGTCAGGGATACTCCTCATTATGACATAATTAGATTCGTAATAAAACCCACGTCCTTTGACAATCTGATATTCTTCCGTCACCATGGTGACGGGAACAAAAGATCTTCAATTTGTTTTTCTTATATTTTTTCATTTAAAAGTATGGTCGCTGAAGTTGATGCAGGTTGCCCATGGTCAATGACTTTTCTTGCATCCTTCGATTCAATTAACGTTTTTAAACTTTAGAAATAAAATATCTGAGAAAGTTATAGCAAAACACGTAACATGACGTAGTGAGCTAAAAAAAAAAAGAGGTACAAAGTAGGGTTTGGGGCAAAATTCTAACAAGTCGCGATAAAGCGAAACTGCCGACATTCTTAAAAAAAATTATATTCTGATTCTAACATTATATCGAGAAAATTATATAATATGTCACCCTTTTCTTTTCCCTTTCTCCCTTTTTACGGGGCAAGTTTCCCAAAGCCCCCCCCCCCCCCCATCCATACACCAGGGAAAAGGAGAGTTGCCAGGTATAGTAGACCGGCCAAACGTCAAAAAGTGCTCTAGATAAGGATTCGACGGCAAAATTTGTTAATACCTGGCATCCCAGCTAAAATTCTTGCAAAAATACCCAGGAATATCGTACGGCCGGATGCCAAGCGCACTTTTGCGTGAAAGTGTCATTTTTAGCGTAAAATCTGAAAGAATGTCGAAAATCACGCATTGTGATATTATGACGGATTATCATCATATTTTTTATTATCTTTGATATGGAATTATTTTTATTTAGAGTTTCAAATTATAAGTCTCATAAAAATGCATTTTAAATTTGAATATTACACACAAACATATGGCACAGTGAAACATAAAACCGCGATTTCCTCAAAATGAAAGTTTGTGAAAACTATCAATAGTTTGAAGTTTTTTTTTACGCAACTTAAATTCTTCGATTTAAATGCGTTTATCCATCGAATGTATAATAAATGTCCTAATGCCACAAATATTAAAAAAAAATCAATTAAGATGGAAGATATCTCATTTTATGTAATCCGAAAGGAGACAATGTGCATTTTACCAGGTGCGCATTTTGAAAGAAAAATTGAAAATACCGTATATTATGTACATAATTACATGGATAAGTACATACTGAAGCGAGTATTTAATTACATGTATAAGTACATACTAAAGCGAGTTTTTAATTGGATAGCACAATTTGTCAATTCTTTGCATCCCAGCTGAAAGTCTTGCGGAAATAATGAGGAATAACGTACGGGCGGATGCCAAGTGCACTTTTGCGTGAAAGTATCATTTATAGCGTAAAATCTGAAAGGCTGTCTAAAATCACGCATTTTGAGCTTTTGACGGGATTTGTAAGAAATTTTGATTCCCTTTGATATGCGATCATTTATATTTGGAGTTTCAAATTATAAGTCTACTAAATATGCATTTCAATTTGGAATATTACACACACATATGGCACTTTGAAATATAAAATCGTGATTTACTAAAAGTAATAGTTTGTGAAAGCTATCAATAGTATAATGTTTGTGTTCCACATCTCAATTTCGTCCATTTTAGCGCTAACCGAATAAATACATAATAATTGTTTGTCATGTCACATATAGTGAAAAAATTGAAGATGCAAGATATATCATTTTATGTTATATATGCGAAAGATAACAATGTATTTTATCGGATGCGCATTTCTGATAAAAAAAAACAGCGTACAATATTATATCTATATTGCACATAAATTATATACTGTATCTGTGGAAGAGCCGTGGTGTAGTGGATCTGACTCTCGCCTTGTAAACAGAGGGTCGTGTGTTCGAATCCCACCGCGGTCTTGCGTCCTTTGGCAAGGCGTTAATCCACACATTGCCACTCTCGACCCAGGTGCTAAATGGGTACCCGGTAGGATGCGAAAGATATTGTATGTTTGATTTTGACACTTATAAGAGTATTCAAATATTACTGATCGTCTTGCACAAGTTTTAGATCACATGATTAAGGTCAAAGGTCATTTAGAGTAACTGAACTTTGCCATACCTATTACCATAGGTCCATGCTGTTATATATCGTAGTCTAAGACGGGGGCCGGACAGCCCGACCCTGGGTAGCCCTGGACATACATGTATGTATTGCCAATGCCATTTTGGGAAATGCAGTTGTACGACCATCTATATTTTACAGTATCTGCACTGGACGCTGGTCATTAGCCTTTAGATTTGTTTGTCTTAATGGTCGTACGACTGCATTTCCCAACATGGCAATACATGTGATGAAATGAGCTTTAAGAATTAAAATGTGAACTTTAAGCAGGGGCCGCGGAAGCGGGGGGGGGGGGCTTCAGCCCCCCAATTTTTTCAAAAACCGTATACAAAAACGTAAAAATGACCATAGGATTGTGATTTTTTTTGCATGGTCAGCCCCCCACTTTTGGCTCCGCCCCCCCCCCCCACTTTGAAAACCGTTCCGCGGCCCCTGTTAAGAACCTTCTCTTTTGGTATTTCAAACATAATTCTCCACAGATGAAAACTCTTAGCTCATACAAATGGTTATTGACCGATCTATATATTTTAATTTCTGGTCTAATGAACTGTTCAATAAACTGATAAAGAGACCGTAGTTCCATTAAACAATGCCTTCTACATTCTAGAATTGAAAAAATGAGCTACGGACACTGACGTAAGCCTTTTGATGGAAGATGCATAGAAGTGAGGGGGAGGGGGAAACTTGCCCCCAAAAATCAAGAAAAAGCATAAAACAACAGAAGCAAAATAATGGAAAGCTTGTTGGGGAGGGGATCATTTATTTATTCTTTTATTTATTTATATATTTATATATATATATTTATTTATTCATTATGACCTCAATTGAATGTAAACATTGTAATTTAAAACATTTTTTCTTAATAAATACAAATTCTTCCCTAAATTAAGGCTTTTGTTAAAAAAACTTGGTCAGTCAGCTCGCTCACCAGCAGCGTAGCTAAGCTTTTGTCAGCAGAGGAGCACGGGGGCGGGGTTTGGTATTTTGCAGGGGGGGGGGGTACCAAATTAGATTCATTTATCAAGTATTTATTTTTAAGTACATATTAGCTTTATTCTCACAAGCACGATTAAGTATCTGACAAGGCCTATTTGAATAATGCGAGCGCAAAGCGCATGCCAAGCAGTTTTTGTATATGCCATGAAATTTAGAGCTGAAATTTAGAAAGTTACACAATTCGTACGTGTAATCATGAACATGATTCGTATCTAATTGTAATGTTAAAAATCTCAGAATTTTTTTAATATTCTGACATGAAAACAGGGCATTTAATACATATTTTAAAAAAATAATACACTGTTGGTCATAAAGGTGGAATAAAATATTTTTTAATAAAAATCGACAGTTTTGTTGGTATTTGAAAGGCTACGCGTAGACAAAATGGTAATTGAGTGATAACATAATGTTTCCCAATTACACAGGTGGCATTATAACGTGAGAAATTTGGATTACGTAATAAATTCTTTTGTTGTAGACTATAAAAGCCTATGCATATGATATTCTGTCCCTTTCCCTGATTTAGCACTGTGTATATGAAGGTTGTATTTTTTCGAGTTCCTTGTACCGTTTGAAATAAAAATCGGTAGAGACGTTCCCTGGACTATGCCTGGTCCAACGGCAACAGCAACACGCGAGAGAGTGGTAGCACTGCGACAGGAGGGCTACAAGCAGACTGATATCGCAGAAGTCCTGGGGATATATATCACAGAGTGCAGTCTCTAAGATCCTGAAACGTCAACGTGAGGCGGGGAATGTGCAGCCACGGAATCTCCAGGACGTCCCAGATTGACCACAAGAAGAGATGATCGCCAACTGTTGAATTTCAGCCGCAGAAACCGGAAATTGCCCACGAGCCGTCTTCGTCGCTTGTGGAGGAGATATCATGGGATCAACGTTTCCCGGTCAACCGTTAATCGCAGATTGCCCCAACATGGTTACCGAGCACGACGGTTGACCAAATGTCCTCACCTGTCTGTTCGCCATAGAGTAGCTCGTCTTCTTTGGGCTAGGGAGCACAGAAGGCTTCATCCAGGATATTGGCAATATGTGGTCTTCACGGACGAGAGCCGGTTCATCCTTGACCGAAAGGATGGGAGACAACGAGTTCGTCGATTAGCCGGGGAAAACCTTCGCGATGAATGTATCCACGAGACGACTCAAGGCGGAGGCGGCTCAGTGATGATATGGGCCGGCATCCATTGTGGAGGGAAAACGCCACTGGTGGTTCCGGACGGAAACGTCAACGCCGCCGCCTACAGGGATATCTTGGAGTTCCACTGTCTTCCATATATGCAAGACGAGTGTATGGGCACAATTTCCGACTGCAGGATGACAACGCTAGACCGCACAGGGCAGCTGCAGTAAGGGAATTCCTGGAGGCAGAGGGCGTCGTACAGTTGCCATGGCCAGCTTGTTCGCCGGATATGAACCCCATAGAGCATGCATGGGATGCCCTAGGCCGAGCCATCAACGACAGAGAGGTCATTCCTCAAAATCTGCAGGAGTTGGCAGATGCTCTGAGGGAAGAATGGGACGCTATGCCTGTTGACGTCATCAACAAGCTAGTGGACAGCATGCCACGACGTCTGCATGCGCTGATTCGTGCCAGGGGTGGACATACCCGATACTTGTGACCGAGTAAGAACAATGACTCAAGTTTGATGCAAATTTGTCCATGAAATCACAAAAAGAAGTCATCTGGAAAACTGAGAGAGATTGAAAACAAATATCTCATGATCCTCTAATTTACTGTATATTGTCGTCATTGTTGTTCTATGCTCATGACATCCATCGCTTAGGACATAAACTTGTAAAATATCACTGTCAAACGTGTGTAAAAGGCAGAATAATAAAGTAAAGTGGTTATCATGCACCATAAATGCCATATTCAAATCATGTTGTAATAATTACGCTGTGAAAATTGGGTGAAAAAAAAATATTCCACCTTTATGACCAACAGTGTATATAGGCTATTGATGCGAGCGCGAAACGGAATCTGATTTTTATATTCCAATCCGTAAACTGGACATTTTGAAGAAAATAATGTTATGTATCTGTTTAAAAAAAGCCAGTACAAGCCGAGCTGGTTTTTTTTTTATTAGAAACGAAACATTCTAAGGCGCGATAGCTCAATCGGTAGTGGGGGGGTTTCGGATTCCGGTGGCCTGGGTTCGATTCCCACTTGGTGCGCTAGTGCCAAGGAAGGCATTTAAATGCCTTACTTGTAATGGTAGTAAGACATTTCAATCCTCATTATAGGTCCATCGGAGAGTACCTTAAGCCATCGGTCCTCTGGTTGCTTGCTTAGAATTTATTAATACCAGCGCGAAGCTCGAGTCGAAAATTTATTTGGCATCTTTTTTGTAATCCCGTGTAGGGTGCCTATCTCGCTAAACCAAAATAAAGTATACACTCGAATCGCGAGCAGAATACTTTGGGTATATTATCTTGAAAACGGGATACTTTCAGCTCCATGTAATCCTTTCGGACACTACACATGACCTTAGGCAGTGGGGGGGGGGAGAGGGGGGGGGGGCAGAGGCAGTTGCGGCCAGAAATTTTGTAACTCGTTTTAAGTATGTACTTATTCATGTAATTATGTTTATAATGTTTTTACATTAAAAATGCCCCCCCCCTCCCGATAAATTTTGCATGTCCCCTCTCCGAAAATATATCTTCCATCTTACTTGAAAATTCTTTTGATATTTGTGACATTAGAAACGATCGATATTCAATAGATGAACCAATTTAAATCGAAGAATTTAAGTTGTAAAAGACTTAGAACTATTGATAGTGTTCACAAACTTTTATTTTTAGTTAATCACGATTTTTTATGTCATATTGCCATATATGTGTGTGTAATATTCGTAATTGAAATGCATATTTAGTAGACTTATAATTTGAAACTCCAAATATAAATGATTGCATATCAAAGGGAATCAAAATTTCTTACAAATCCCGTCAAAAGCTCAAAATGCGTGATTTTAGACAGTCTGTCAGATTTTACGCTAAAATGATACTTTCACGCAAAAGTGCACTTGGCATCCGCCCGTACGTTATTCCTCAGTATTTCCGCAAGACTTTTAGCTGGGATGCAAAGAATTGACAAATTGTGCTATTCAATTAAAAACTCGCTATAGTGTGTACTTATACATGTAATTAAAAACTCACTTTAGTATATTACATGTAATTATGTACATAATGTACGGTATTTTCAATTTTTCTTTCAAAATGCGCACCTGGTAAAATGCACATTGTCTCCTTTCGGATTACATAAAAAGAGATATCTTCCATCTTACTTGAAAATTCGTGTAATATTTGTGGCATTAGGACATTTACTATACATTCGATGGATAAACGAATTGAAATCGAAGAATTTAAGTTGCGTAAAAAACTTCAAACTATTGATAGTTTTCATAAACTTTTATTTTGAGAAAATCGCGGTTTCATGTTTCACTGTGCCATATGTTTGTGTGTAATATTCAAATCTAAAATGCACATTTATGAGACTTATAATTTGAAACTCCAAATAAAAATAATTCCATATCAAAGATAATAAAAAATATGATAATCCGTCAAAATATCACAATGCGTGATTTTCGACATTCTTTCAGATTTTACGCTAAAAATGACACTTTCACGCAAAAGTGCGCTTGGCATCCGGCCGTACGCTATTTCTAGGTATTTTTGCAAGACTATTAGCTGGGATGCCAAGTATTAGCAAGCATTAACAAATTTTGCCGTCCAAAGAATAAAAAATCATTTTGGCCGGTCTACTAGTAGTATAAATCATTATTATGCTAAAAGTGAGAAGAGAGAAAGGGGGTTCGGTGTGGGAAGAGTGAAAAGGTTTGAATAATTTAGAAACTAATATGCCCGATGCAGGCGTTTTCTTCTGCCCACAGCACTCGCAATTTAAACCTTTCATAAAAAATTGGGGCGTGTTGACGAATTCTGCCCGACGTACGCAGACTATAGACGCTAGTGCGTCTTCGTTAATATGATCAATATGAATGTTGCGAACGTTATCCTGTC
Source organism: Lytechinus pictus (assembly GCF_037042905.1). NCBI lineage: Eukaryota > Metazoa > Echinodermata > Echinoidea > Temnopleuroida > Toxopneustidae > Lytechinus > Lytechinus pictus. The sequence continues at coordinate 15,775,332 of NC_087256.1, forward strand.
AGACGTTTTGGGTTCAGACAGTATACACTGAGCATGATAAGATACTATTTAATATTTTTGTTTTCATCTCTTCATAGCTTGGATCATGTCAAAATAAAAATCGTGCGCAAAGGTGATGACAAATTTCACCCATTCAGCAGATACTAGTATACCTTTCGTCAACTCTGCATGCAGTTGTCTGCATTTTAAAACCATCGACTCATAATGACTGTTTCTCATTGTGATCAGCTATTTGGCTGTGTTCGCCTTTCCTTCATGATTTCGTCGAAAAACTAAAACTTTGACATTAAAAAATAATTCCCGATCCATGGCTTACGAATTATTTCCGCTTATTCCATAATTATTTGACATGTTGAGGTGTTGGAGAAAGCGATCGGTTTTATCTTGTGGAAAGTGGTAAAGAGTCTTTACTAAATTCCAACGTTTACAATGAGAATATTAAAAATATTGGAACGAATCTTATTCTAGCCTCTTGGATTCAGATTGTACATTTACTTTCCTCTATTTTAAGAATGTACTAATGCTATTTATGTGGCTGAAGCTGAGTACGTCATCTATAATCACTGATCTCAAAAGGTTAGCGGACTTAATGTTGTGAATTGAATTTAGCACTGATATTCTTACAAATCTTGGTCGACCTGAAATGGAAACACCCAGCGATCCAACGGAACCATCAAGTGTCTTAATGACGACATGGACGGCTTTTAAGATAACCATTTATGTTGTCATCATGTTAACCGCCATCATTGGAAATTCTATGGTCTTTATTGCCATAGGATCGTTTCAGAATTTGAGAACAGTATCCAACCAGTTCGTCTTATCACTTGCGACATCCGATTTCGTTGTATCTCTTGTGATCTTACCCTTTTCAGTCCAGGAAGCCTACTATAGTAAGTGGTACCTTGGAGATGTCCTCTGCAGGTTCTGGCTTGCATGTGATGTCCTCTTTGTCACGATCTCCATTTTCAATCTGGCGGCGATTTCTATCGACCGGTACCGCTCCATCAAGAACCCACTCAAGTACTCCCTCAAGCGCACCAACCGGATGGCTTACAAACACATAGCAGTTGCCTGGCTGCTTTCGCTTCTTGTAGGTGTACCTCCTTTCTATTTTTCTGCATATCATGACAACAGTTGTTACCTGAGACTATATCCGTACTTCATCATTCCTGCCACCACGATAGGCTTCTTTTTGCCCCTGGCTATAGTTATTTTCACGCATATCCGCATCTTTTGGATTGCCAAGAAACACGCGTCTCGAGTGTCCCACGGACCTGGAACAGTTTCAGAAGGCACCAGAAGTGATCCAAACCGCAGGAAGGAGAGCACTGGCAAGAGGGCCACATCACTTGCTGTAGCTGAAACAAAAGCTTCTGGTAGCCGAATCCTCAACGAAGATGCCTCGATAGCTGCAAGACCTACTCCGAGCGGGTTACACCAGCCAGAATTTGGGAAACCCATCAGCAATAAAATCTCTGTGGCTCGAGAGAGAAAAGCTGCTCGCACTGTTGCGATTGTAATAGGAGTCTTTACGGTTTGTTGGATGCCTTTCTTCGTGGCAGTATCGGCGGCTTCAGTCTGTCCGTCTTGTGATCCTCAGCAGTTCCATCTTCAGGTTCTTACGTTCATAGGCTATGCAAATAGTGCCGCCAATCCGATCATCTACACTATCTTCAACAAGGAGTTCCGACAAGCTTTCAAGAAGATACTACACTGTAAATTCAGATAGACGTAGATACAATCATAACCTGGCAAGAACGGACTCGATATATACTTGATGTGTAAAATTACCAAATTGTGCTTTACAGAATTATCAACTCTTATGTGCTTTATTAAGATTTAGAATGATATCCTGAAATCATGCAAGGGCCGAGTAGGACTCCCATGATACCACCCACACTTTATGATCTTGTATCATCAGCATTCTTCACGACATTTAATAGGTTGGTGCTACTGAAGTAGAAATCTATAGAACTTTTGCACAGATTGATGTATAAAAAGAAAATCGCCTCAGATCTAAATTAGATGTGAAACTCCTGCAGACTTCACATTGGGCAAATTCAAAATAAGCCTACAAGATGCTGCGGTAGTACTGTGGTGGTTTTCTGTTGTTGATGGTCATGTGCTAGTTGTGCCAGAGGTGCTGGTGGTAATGTTGTTGATGATCGTAATGTAATTGTGGTTAGGGTAGCTTTGATGTGGTTGTGGTGAGGGTGGTAGTAAATTCAGGTGGTGTCAGGTGTGTGGATAAAAGCAGAATATAAAGTGCAGAATAAAGTAGGGGAAACTATCGCCTCTATTTCAGACAAAAAAGTGCAAGAATATCCTGTACTTGAAAATGTGGAACTGCTCATTGATTTTAATTTTCTGTAATATTTATCAAGTTGTTATGTTTCGGGGTTTTTTTCTTCGCTCTGTGGACTGGGTTCAATTGGTTTCATGTAGTTAGACGAAAAGCCGATGCGACACGATTTACAAACCATGTCTACCAACACTCTTATAATGGATTTACGAAATATCTAGATCGGCTGTCACAGTAGTAACTGCATGGCGGAATTTGAAATTATATATTTATTGGAGTTACTTTAATTAGATTTCTGTATCTGTTGCTTTTTTATTGCCAATAAAATCCCTGTGGAGTGAAAAAAAGTATTAAAAAAAATTACTCGTGGAGTATTTTAATTTAAACATGAAAGTTATTTGATCTCAATTCATATAGTGAATTAAATCCAGAGTTCGTCTGAAGGTCTACTCACATAATCAGTGGCGTACCGTGGGTCACGGCATTGGGGGGGCACCCGAAATTTTTTTGAGCCACTTACTGATGCGAGCGCGAAGCGCGAGCTGAAAATTTTTTATATTCAGACCTAAAAAAGGACATTATAAGCAATTTTTTTTGTAATCATGATACGTACCTGTCTAGCTAAACAAACAATGCGAGCGCAAAGCGCGAGCTGATTTTTTTTATATATTGACCCCAAACAGGGTTATTTTAAGGGCTATATTTTAGGACTCCATTAAGAGTATACATATCTCACAATAATCATGCGAGTGCCAAGCGCTAGCTGATTTTGTATACATCTAAACACATGAAGCAAATGTCATTATAATCATGATTTAATAACATACGCATCTCACTAATCAAATATTGCGAGCGCGAAGCGCGAGCTGAAAATTTATGAAATTCAGACTTGAAGAGGGGCATTTTTAGGCTTGTTTGTAGGAATTCACTAAGACCATATTTTATCAACATAAACATGCGAGCGCGAAGCGCGAGCTGAAATTTTTTTATATTCAGATCAGAAAAAGGGACATTTTTAAGGACCAATTTTAAGAATTCATGAAGAGCAGATACCAATCCAATCCACTAATGCGAACATAAGCATGGACAGGAAATGTTTTACATTAAGACCTTAAAATGGGGCAATCACTTTAAGAAGTCATGAAAAAGAAGCATATGTCAGTACATAAAACAATAATAACTCGAAGTGTGAGGAAATATATTTGGTTTATATTGACTTGAAAACGTGAGGTTTTAGTATAACAGGATTATCTCGTTAAACAGACAATTCAAGCACCAGGAACAATGAAGACATAGGCCTTGAGCAAATTATGTTCATAAAGTTATCAAAAAATGTTTCTTATGTAATATAACATAACATGATTATAATATAACATTATAATGAACAATAACTTCTCCTTTCCCACTACGTTTCTCTTCCTTTCTCCCTCTTTTTCTCCTTTTCCCCGTTTTTTTTTTTTTTTTTTTTTTTGCCAGCCGATTGGGGGGGGGGGGCACGTGCCCCCCCCATGCCCCCCCCCCCCGTAGTTACGCCACTGCACATAATTATCAATTCTCTGATAACAATATTGGAATACCCCGCAAGATTGAGACGACTTCCTTTGAATATGTAAGAAGATTAATGTTGCCGCCCACTCAGTATAGTTCATACAACACAAAATGTAGCGAATTGCATGGGAATAATGAAAATTTAGGTCACGACGAGGAATAAACGTACAACTTTCCATGATCTAAATATTATAGATCATTGGAGTTCGTCTTTAAACATTGCTGGATAAAAATTTCGTAATGAATGATAATGTTACAATATATTAGTGCTTAATACCTAATATTTCTAAGCGCTTTACCTTATATACCTTATATTATATTAATTATTATTTTACACCATACTTCCTCTGGATTTAATAATTGGGATATGGTAATTGTATTGTGTTTTATTTCAGTTTTTAGGTCAAATAAAAATATTTTTTAAAGATCTTAGACGAAAATTGAAACGGTCGTACAAGAATTTCGAAATTAAAAGTTGGTTACAAAGTTATATTTTATTCAAACGTTTATCTGGATGCTTAAATTACATATATCGATCGATCCCTTAAAGCTATATTGTAATAGTTTGATATAACTGTTAACTTTGATAACTTTGATAATAACTGTTTTGATAGCTAGTAACTAGTGCCTTTTCATCTTTGTAAATATTCATATAGGATTTTTTTTATTTGTGTAGTGTTTGCCTATTTCTTGGTTATCCTGTCTTCATCTAATAGGCACAATATAAAACTCAGTTTATGATGATTATACGGTGTCTTGTTAATTAGGTATTGGGTATTAGAAAGGATGGTGCGACAGGATGGATGGGCAGGGGTGGTCACCCCCCCCCCCCTTCCCCGCTCTCCTGAAGATTTTGAAAAAATAGGCACGGGGAGAAGCATAAAGAGGAAGAAAATGAAGAACGAGGGAACAAAATAGGGAAGAGGTAGCTTTATCATATACAACGTCTCCTTTTTCAATAAGAATAATTTTGGGGTCAATACCCCCACCCGACATAAAAATACCCTGGTATTACATCTGAGCATATCCCCTGCCTCTGATTTTCATATCTATATCATCATCATCAGCAGCAGCAGCATCAGTATCGACATCACCACCATCGCCACCACCATCATCATCATCATTTGCATCACCAATTTACCGTGACCATACCGAAAACACCACCATCATGACCACTTTCATCATAATCATCCTCATCGCCATCACTACAATCTTCACCATATGGTCATCGTCGTCGTTAAAATGAACTTGACCTCTCAACATTATTGCTGTATTATGTATGGAACTACAGTACATGATGTACCACGGAACTACGTGATGCGCGTACGCACATTATTGTAACAGGGCTTAGGAGGCGCGTATTAAAACCTCCATCTTATATTGGGAGAGTCCCACATCACAATCACAATGACAAATTCTGCTCTGCACTTAATTGTAAACAACATTAATACAACAAACAGAGGATATGTTATAATGTATCCTTTATGTGCTCACCCGTCATGTCAGTACTAATTTGCTGTCGGTCACATATTGAAGAGTAGGACGTCATCTCTTTATAAATGTGTTTTCCATAGGCCTATATTAATTGCATGCAGATAAAAGAATGAGCCTCGACCACTAACATCGACGTGAGAATAAATAACCACTTAATGTAACTTGTTAGCTAAGATATGACATTTCACTTTTCGTCGTAAACACCAAATGCTGCGTTCTCATCTTAAATGCAAATCTTACAACATAATTATAACATGATTTCGAACTTTTATTATACTCACGCACGCTATTGATGGTATCCATGGCAACTGTGATAGACACTTAGCTCTCAATATAATTACGATACTTAATGTTGGTGTACTTAATGTTGCACATAATTTGATGTACTGAATCTTTTATATATGACATTTGGATTTTATGTGTGCCAGGTGTGTGTCTATACTTCGGGTGACTGGTATTCTCCTCCTGTATACAGTGAACGTGCTGCTTTTAATAGGACAATGGAAATGACGTTTTGGGCCGAAAAAATAAACCTACGCATAATCTGAGAAATTCTTTTAAAGGTTTTAAAATAAGTAAACAAGAATGTATATTTCTTTTTTAAATCTTGGAAGGGAATCAGTAGCTTTAAAGGCAGACCTGTTGGAACAGCAAAACTATGTTGATCACCATCATCGATCACCTTTCTCCGTTTATTGGGGAGTTTTCTCAAAGCAGGCACTTTCTGGAACGTAGAGAATCTTTTTTTTTTTCAAATGCCCTTCATGACAGAGTTCTTTGTCGAGGATCGCTATATCGAAACAGCAAATTCATCGGTGACTCTGGACAATGACATAATTATTTTCTTCTTTTTTTCGTCAGCTCTGAGCGTCTAATGAAACTGCTGTTTCGAATCACCGGCCCTCGATAAAGACTTCATTGTGAATTGACTTGAATTTTCAATGCATTTGCTGTGTTGACGCAGTCATTTCGCGTCGCCGAGCAAAAACTCGCTATTATCCCGGCCTTCGCCGTTTGCACCTCTCATTTCTTTAATGTGAGGGTTAATTTGTCATTTATAGCACTTAACTGCAGCTGCTGTCCATCCATTTCTCTCCTAACTACTTTCCAATATCTGAATAGCCTCCCTTCTCTTCATTTTCTTCTTCATCGCCAGGAACTCCCCCGCCCTAATTAAGGCCGCAGGCGTACACTGCAAAAACTCCGGTGTTGATTTAACACCAGCCCGGAATTTATATATGTCCACACCAGAGAAGTATTGAAACAAAACCAGTTTGGAATCAAACCGATGCTGTTTTAATACTAATTGGTGTTGTGTAAACACCTATTTGGTGTCAGACCAAAACGAAACTGGTGTTGTTTAACACTTCTCTGGTGTGGACATATATGGATTCCAAACTGGCGTTAAATCAACACCGGAGTTTTGCAGTGTATGGACTTAGAGAAACAAAAAATGGAAGAATAAAGGGTGACTTTCGCTATCATTTTCGTTCTCTGAATATCATGCCAAATCTATTACAAAATTAAATTTTCATTCAAATTAGGTCAAATTTTTCTTTCGCTGGCATACTCGCGAGTTTTCAGAAATTTTGCTCCGTTGATCGTTGTTTAGTTATGTACCATCCTTTAAAACTTCAGGCTGGGATGATGATCCTAAAACCAGGGTAATAAAAGTGCGCCCCGTAACAGATTATTTCTCGTATGTCTCAAAATACTGCATAATATTAATGCCTTTACCATTATTTTTTTTCTAATATTATCAGTTTACTACCTTAACCATCAAACCAATCATGAAATTATCATCTTACAAAGTGGACTTTATGCAACATTTACTCAAAATGTTTTCCGATTATTCTACCCGGCGGTGTACAAACAGATTCAACTCACCAAGCACACCTTGCAAATAGTTTTGATAAAAATATGAGATTGCTGAAAACGATTGCCCAAGACCTCATCTTCCTATGTAAGGAAGCATTAAAGTGCCACAACTGGTCGTTGTGGCGTGCACCTGTAATCCAAGCTGTGGGGAAGTTACAGATTGATACAGAGGTTTGAGGTTCAAGCCCTGGTCACGTCTTTCGGATGGTGACGTTAAAGGTCGGTCCCAGACGTAAATAATCATATCTGATTGATACACGTCTGACAAAACTCAAATACACACACATCTCCTTTGACGAGACTGTGAGATATATTGTCTCGCCATGTCGGCTTTATAAGCTTGTCATGTCGACATGATGAGATACGTTATCTTGTCAAGTCGACGTAAAAAATCTACATGTCGATACACGCCTGCATGGCTAGGTCGTCATGGCCAAATATACGCTAGCTTCCTTGTAATGTCGACTTTTACGAAAAGCTATAATAGGCTTGTCTACACAATTCTTGTTAACTCGACTTGTAAGGTATTTCTTGTTTTCATGTCAACACATAACGCTTTATAAATCGACTCGTCGAGATTTCTTATAGCGCTATTTCGACATGATAAGGCTATATCAATTCGACTTTGCAAGATAAAATATCCCGCTAACACGATCAAGTAATGTAAACGGCGCTTTAAACTATGAGACAGAAAGGCAAATGGATTTTAATAACCATTTCAATGATAGCATTCATCAGATACAGTCCTCATCCACAGAGTTTGTTCTGACTATGTTGACATTGCAATATTCAAGGGTACTGTAATATACCTTAACAAATTCCTAATCAAACCTTTTCACGGCTTACCGCCGGGCGAGAGGTTTGCTCTCTTGCATATACCTGGCTCGTTAAGTAGCATGTTTTAGGCATTTCCAGTCATCAACACCCCGATGGCATTACCTAAGGAAATAAAGAGAAGATTTAGGAATACCTCACTGTCAGAAAAATCAATTGCACTCCCGTTCTTATGAGTATATAAAGTCTACTTTTGGGAGTGAATTTAATGTGAATTAGTAGTGGATGTTTTTTTTTTCATTTTCATGACGTTCATCCAGGAATAGCACTTTTGGCCTTGGCCTCTCTTATGTTCCCCAAAGCCAAACATTGAAGGATACTTAATAAAAGGCAACAGTACCCCTCCCCTTGCGACAATATTGGTAGTGATTTTGCAATTTTGGCGCGTTTTGGCGTCAAGACAGTTGGTTGCCAATGAAGTGTATTACGTCGCAATGGTGTGTGTGTATGTCGGGGGAGGGGTATGGGTAATTTGATCTTTGTGAGTCTCACTGTATGATGAGGTGTCGTTTCGTTTCTTTCTTTTATTTTACTCACACGGTATAATATGTTCCTTGGATGACTTGCTCGGGGCAATTATCATAGAATTTATTACAATCCTCCAATCAAAAGTGTCAATGAATGATGTATTGGAATATAATTAGAGCTGTATACCGTTGTCGTCATGTCTTACATTAATTTTGACATTACATTATTAAAGTATTTTTTATTCTTATTTCACCTCGATTATGCTATCACTTTGAAGGTATACCTGTGTAGCGCCGGACCATGGCATTAGCTGATCCATCGAAGAGACGCATTATCATGATGTCATCATTATCCTTCCATTCCTTTCTAAGGCATCTACTCATACTAATACATGTTATTTGTCTTGAAATATTGTACGAAAATACAGGACATCACTTAGCCTAAAAATATGAACCTGGCTATAGGTCTTTTGTGAGAGGGAATTGTACCACTAACATGATGCTAGACGTAAGTGGGTGAGCATTGGAGCTAGAAAACATCCTTTTTTATGAGAGGAAAAATACTATAAGACCAAATTTGAAACTTTAACTTAATCTTGATGACTCTATCAATATTAATGTGACCCCTACTGTAACTATACATATTTTGAAGAAAAAAAAACTATGAATTGCCCTTTCCGTCCCATTCTCTCCCCTCACACATACACACTTACCACCTCCTCCCCCCCCCCCCACACACACACACACACGCACACACCCTGAGCCTAAGACAAACACGTACACAAACGATGGATCCATCGTGGACACGAATAGAAGGGGGCACTCAATCAGCCGGGGTCTCCTATTTTCGTCCAAAATTATTTGACAAAAATTGAATGATATAGCCAGAGGGTTGGGCAATTTCTTAGAATCATAGAATCATACTTGTCCTTGTATTGTCTTTAAATCAATGGAAGATGTTGACATTTTTACTCAAGACCAGAAATGGGGTGCCATCCAACCCTAGATCAACCACATACTGCTGTATATACATGCAACCGTCACCTGTGACAATCTACGATAAAATAAAAGTTCATTTTGTATCAACCGATGGTGGGCATATAAGCGACAATATTAGATTGCAACCTGTGTAATAAAATCATCGCAAATATGATTACAATGGATCTCCTGACAAGAAGGCAAACTAAGAAAACGATAGACACCGGAGTAAAGGGGGTCAACAAATTGGCATGATTGACATCCGCGGAAGACTCTTCCTCGCCGGAACATCGGTCGTCAAGCAGTAAATTGGTGATGGATATTTCCTTTATATTTACAAATATCTCATGTCCAGTATGAAAAAAAGACAACCCAAAAGCATAGCATGGGAATTGATAGTCAATTATCGATGATACGATCCCGACAGATTCATTTTACAACGTGTACATAGTGATAGGGGAGCTTATTCAGGGGCGGCACCGTGGTATATTTTGTATTTTGATGAGGGGGGTAGGCTTAATGAGATAAAGAGGTCATTTATTTATTGAACAACACGGGGGTCACATTGCACGACACGAGAGTTCCTTTTTGACACTATTCCATTCTTATTTCTTCATCTTTACTCCACATATTCATTTTTTTTAAAGAAATCAAAGTGGACACGTCGCCTCCAGAGCACCGCTCCTAGAATTTGCAGATATCAGTGATGGGAAGCAATTTGTCCCGTGTCAATCGAATAAAGATGGATTAAATTCGATCATATTTAATTCTCTTTCAGTCTTTCTCTTGCAAAGTTGAAGTGATATCTTCGCATAGCTGAGATGGAACTTTACATAAATCTTTATTTTCATATTTTTATACTATACTTTATAAAATAAAATTTTACATTTCAGAGCACCCGGAGAGCAGAGTGTAATTTCGCATCATTATCCGTTACACAATTACAATTCAGTCATCTAAATATTTAAGGGGAAATCCCAAATTCAAGGGGGACCCCTGCCTCCATCTCTGTTTCTTTTTCCTGTTCCCGGTACAAAATCGGAATATTTCTAAATTGATTGGAATTAAGCAAGTCAAATTAACGGTATAATCAATATCACCAACATAACTTATCAGTGTGGAACTGGGATGAAAGTTACAATTAACAGCTCACGGAATGTCACAAACACGTGAGGTTGGAACCAACTCAACCAGTAGCGGAGGCGGTCACGTTTCCAGTATTACTTTGCAATAGCCAATTCGTAAATAAAGTTAATTTCAAAACAATTAAAACCCTTGGTCTTAGTGCGGCATTCAAAACGTGTATTTATTTACTTTAAAATGTCAAACCTCACAAGCTCAGAATTGAGCACCGTAGAAAAAAATGATTTCGTTCTGTCAGGATTCATTTTAAAAATATAAAATGATAAATAATATTTTATTGGGATTTCTACATCTGTGGCAGATCTACCTACCTTCCTCGATCTGGATTCGATATTCTCCTCTCATACTTTTTATATTTCAAATTTCCCTTCCTCCCTTCTTCCATTGACCCCAATTCTTTCCCTATGTTAAGTCAGAGATACTAATAGAGTCAGAGAACATATCTTCTTTTCATATTATAGGCAACTCGCTTTAAAATGAAAACAGGATCCAGACACTATACTTAATTGGCAGAGATTTTAAATAAGAAAGGTTAGTAGGTTACACACATACCACTTCGTTTGACTCGTTAGACATTTTTCTATCAAATTATTAACAAAATGTAATTTGCGATACTCCAGAATATGAATTAAGTTTTGATCAAGACTTGTACTTCAATTACAATCAAATCAAGAAAATTAAGTCTGATTTCTTCATGACAAGATGTCAAACGATATACTCGAGAAAATTAACCCAACAATAAGCATTGTGTGGTCGACCCAATTTTATTCAATACACCTGTCCATCTACCGGAGGTTGTCATCTGTCATGAATATGTATGAAAAAAAGTGTACTCCAGTGACTTTGGAATAGTGGCATAGCCAGGAATATCGGCACTGGGAGCATGTGCTGAAATTGCACCCCTTTCAATATGATTGTGACAACAGAATGTAAAATTTTGATTTCAACTTCAAAATTTTTATGCCTGTGGCATCTTTGGTTTGTTGGCTGTTCAACTTTCCTTTCCTTTTTTTTTGGTGCTCCTCCCCCCTGAAAGTGGCTCTCAGGGCACATCCCCCTCTGCATGGGTGTAGAGCTTGGATGGCTGGCTCCTGCCCCCCCCCCCCCCTCAAAAAAAAAAGGAAAGGAATGAGTCAAGGGTGATATATGATATTATTTTCCGAATTTCATGTCAAAATCTATCACAAACTTGGATTTTTGTAATAAAAATGTCGAAATTTTTGCTCGCTCGCTTCACTTTCTCGCAACTTCTTATTAATTTTACACGATACGCCATATCGAGCCCCCTAAAAACTTTTGGCTCATTACGCCACTGCCCCTCCGTCCTCCAGATATGCCACTGTATTCTGAAATATTGATAACAAATACTGATCACTAATAAATTCATATCTATAGTTTAAACACAAATTTATCTTTTCTTTTGACTGTTAATGTACCTTTAGAACCTCAGCCTCAGGGTAAATCCAAATATTTTTCTTTCTACCTATCTCTCTTTCACCCTAGATCATTTCTCTTCTCCCTATTACATGCCCCCCTCCCCATCCCTGTTACTTTTATTTCTTATTAACTGCACCATTAACATCAAGAGATCAAATTCACAGATTTTTTTCTCTCTCTCAAATGCATAATGAAGTTACAAAATACCTGCCACAATTGCCATTTAACCTTTACTGAGCTTTGTATTGCTACATTGAACATTGGCAAGGTGTCACTATCACTGGAGTGGTTAATATGGCGTGCTGTCAGTCAAAGTACTGCCATTTAACCGAATTTCATTTATTACTTCCTCAAATATATGTTTAAAAATGCATTCATGACATGAGCTATTCACATACCAGAATGGCAAATTACATCAACTATTCAAACATTTCGTGCCCTGGTGCAGTCATTCATGTATCATATTTGCTTGGCAAATAAAACGCTAAGATAGGGAGTAATACAAGGTTTTGCTCATCCCTTCCTTCCTCTCTTCAGTCTTTCAACATCTTCTGTCAATCATCCCCCCCCTCCCGTCATCTCATGTACATCATAATTTCCGTTCTATTGATAACAGTCAGTTGGCAAGCCCTCAAAAAGTAGCTTCTTTTATCAAAGTGATATTCATGGCCAGAAGGTTTTTGCATTGTTAATGAGCTTGGTGCGGAAGAAAACACTTCTTTTTATTCGGCCATTGCTGCTCTAAATATCATGTTTTTGGTATCTTTATAAAGAAAATCGTTCTTTTAGGTCATGTTTTTGGACTTTTAAAAAGATTTTGTTATATAGGTGAAACTTTTGATCTAAAACATGCAACAAAATAATTATTTTCATGCAACAAAAGTTGTTTTTACACTTGATTTCTGTTTGAGCCCAAATGATTTTTGGATTATGATAAAGCTGAAGATCTAAACTTAATTATGGTATAATTTTAAAAGGTATTTTAGATGGGTCAGCAGCCAGCTTTTCATAGGCCAAGTACATTTGGTAGGTCAAAAACAAGAATACTGCACTCTGATTGGTCATAGACGGAGACCACACACCCACGTATAAAGAGTGGCATTGTAAGAAAGTAGGCCTATAGAGTTTGAGCTTTCTGATGATATAAATGTTTGTGCCCAAAACACAGAATTTTGCACAATTTGCAAGTGAAAACAGAGCAAGAAAATTCTGTTTGAGGCATCTTTTCAGGCATGAAATTCACTTATTTATCAAAATATTTTATACACAAGAAATGACCAATATAAAGAGTAACATTACTCTTTCCTATGGTATAAAAAAAAACAATTTTACTCATGGAGAAAGTGGTAAAATTCTTTGAGAAAGAAAGTCTCACAATTCACGAGATTTTGCAGGGATATGAATTCAGCCACGAGAGGACTTGGATAAATCTTGCTCATTTTCTCATTAGGGACTTGCAGACTGACTGATTAAGCTTGATTTCAAGTCTTTACCAAGGAACCATCATGGAATAAAAAAACAAACAAAAAAACCCTATATATTCCTGAACAACCGGTGGCTCCCTTCACGAATCAACAACAGAGACATTGAATGCAAATAAAAGATGCACAAAGAAAGCAAACGTGCGAATGACGGAGACAAGAGAATCATGTATACATGCATATGAGGAATAAAATTTATTTTGACTGCTTCAATAGTACTACTCTCAATACTATTTTCACTATTACTGAAATGAATAAATGTGTCACATGCACTGTCACAATACAAATATATGCCTCAAGCAAGTTTGTTCAGCATTAAGGCACTGTAACACATGTCTGCACTGCATCTTTTCGCTGGAAACCAACTCAGTATTTTTCACAATGACTTTCCTGTATTCTTCATTGTGTTGTTGAAGATGAAATTGGATGATTAGACTTGTAAAGATGCTGAGCAGGGTGGTGTTTCATAAAGCTGCTCGTAAAGTTACGCACAATTTTAGGAACGACTGGAACATGTTCTTAGGTACTTGGTCAGCTACACGGGGATACATCCTGCAGCATAAGCATCAACAGTCGTGTGTTAAGTCAATCGTAACTTGCGAACAGCTTTATGAAACAGCCCCCGGGAATCCTACTGAAAGCCCCTTTTTATACATGTAGAAGCTTAACACAAGTGGATTTTTTTTTACAGAAAACAGACAAATCGGATTTAAGAAGTTTGAATCAAAATCAGATGAATCATACGTTACAAGAAAGTTAAGAATTTTCGAATATTTAGTAATCATTATACTTAGAGTAGGGGGATTTCATATTGGTAACACACAGTAGGTGATGTCATCGAGATAGAAGGTACGGGTAACTCCTCAGTTTGTTGAAAGCAATTTTTTTTAAGGAGATTGAAACTTGAGATTGTGGGGTCTTTAAAGACAGGTTTTCTAATATATTCCTTTCAAATAGGAGATAATTGTGTTACTCACCTAAGACAGGTGGCAGCACAGACATGCTTGACTGTACACAAAACAAAAACATGTGTAATCTAATTTCTCAAAGTAAATGATTTAATCAAGCATCATTGATATATGAAAAACATTTCCTAGAGTAATAACCTATTTGGAATACCAAAGACATTTATCGCATCCATCTTTCAGGAAAAATTTGAAAGAAACTGGACAGATCAGCATCATCACAAATATTCCCATTTTAGGTAATCAAATTTGCAATCAGGGAGTCACTGATTATTGGTTGTTCTTTCAGCTGAAATTCATCTACTCTCCAGGTCCAAGTCTTTCTGATAAAAACTTGGGACCTCTGTGCATGGACCAAGTGAAATGTTTTGAAGCTCTACAAGCCCTGGGGGCCGTTTCATAAAGCTGTTTGTAAGTTAAGAGCGATTTTAAGAACAACTGGTGACTCTTTCTTACGCGCTAGACCATCGGCAATGAATATACCATTTACCAAAAGAAAGGATCACCAGTCGTTCTTAAAGTCGCTCTTAACTTACGAACAGCTTTATGAAACACCCACCAGGCCCTTATTTCATCAAGACCTCTGATTGCCGGGGGGGGGGGGGGGGGGGGGCTACTTGAATTATAAAATGACACCAAAGTCGAAAATAGGGGGCTCTGGAACCAAATCTTGCTCCTAAACTGGGGGTTTCTGAAACAGCTCTTTGATCAATTATTGCTAAAAATCCAATGCTCTGGAACTGACCACATAAAAAATGGGGGTCTCAAGAAAAATATTTGTAGCATGTAGCAGCTACCGTAGGCATGACTCCGCACCATAGGGGATCGAACTCTACTCTGTGCCGATCGAGCTCGTCGCTCTAACCGGCTGAGTAGTTCATGATGGGCGTGCACTGGAACGAGAAACCACAAATTTGAGAGTTTCTGGAACGGAGGGAAATAGGAATTTCTATGGCTTTCTAAATTGGTGATACTCTGGAACAGAAATTTAGGCTGAAAATGGGGGTCTCGACAGCGGCACATATGTATCATACAAAGTAGCCCCCTCCCCTGAGTTCCGATTATGGTAACCTTGCCATTTTAACTATCATATTAACAGTGCTCAGCAGCCAATCAACATCAAGATTTCCATGGTAGTTTCAGTAATGGCAAGACTCTTTGAAACAGGGCCTTTGTACTGAAATCCAGGGCCCAAATACAAATAGTAATAGGAAAGTGTTATATTCCCACATTCCATTTCTATGATTATTTCAATCCTATTATGATATCATGATATGGAAATATTAAATTACAAGAAGTACATTTCAGATTAATGATAGAGATTAGATTTGCCAAAGCAGTTTACAAACTTCAATGTCCTAAACAGGATTATTCTTTTCAAAAATCATTCTATTTATTTTGTAATTATTAGTACTGAAATATGGGGTTAATCCAATAAAGAATAGACAACGGATTCTGATCCTGATAAAACAATGACCGTTTTAATACTTTGATCATTTCAATTGTCAAACATTGATTCATGACACCCCAGTATGGCACCATGCAAGGAGTAGCTACCAATGCTAACTCTGGGATACTGAGTACCGTAGTTTTACTCATAGTTCCCACCCGACATAATTCCATACATGTGATTTTCTTAGGATACTGATAAATTGCCCAACCTTATAAGCCAGCGTTTTGGTGCACAGATGTATTTTCAAGATTTTTTCATTCATACAGCAAAGTCACCAATTCTCTTTAATATTCTCATGATTCTCATGCTGTCATGATTCGGGAGCAGCAATGGCAATATACAAAAGCTGTAATTCTGGTGATGCATAACAGATGAAATTAGCAGAAATAAAGCCTCTGATCAATTTTCAGATTATTACAAAAGCTGTTCATCATCATCTTCAAATGTCCAAAGTCAATCTGAAGAAGTCGAACAAGGCATTATGAGAAGCTTGCAATTACAGGATATCTCAAATATAGTCACTTCTGCAGAGAACGTTCAGTCAATGGCTTACAAAATATCAAGACAACTCTGCATCGTACTGCCATAGTTTCACCGAGCCATCATCAGAACATGATGCCAGGAGTCCTGGCTGCTTAGGGTTCCAGCATATGCTGTTGACATCCTCAGTGTGAGCTCTGCTTGTCTTGACCGCAAGATCAAAGGTTGGTTGGTTCCGCCTGTCTTGGACTGATTCATCCTCCTTGAAGATGAGGATGCTGTCATCCGCTGCACAGGTTGCGATCAGGCCGGTCTGATGGCACCTGGGGGGGGGGGGGGGGGAGATGGAGGAAAAGAAGAATCTGCATGAGATGACCGTCTATATCAAAGGAAATTAATTTGATAGATCGATACATACAAGCAATTAAAATAGTAATGTGCTAAAAGGGGTATGAAAACTCTTTGCTAAAAATAGATTTTTGGTTTGATACAAAGTGCATTAGCACCACAATAGCACAGGGACTACTTACGAGAATGAGTGTGTGTAGAAACGACATACATTCTTGTTAAGTGTGACTTCACAAGAAGATTGAAGCCAATGCCTTCAGTACAGTCATGTGGCCATGGTCAATCTTCAAAAGATAAAACTTGGGATTTTCTATCTTTGACATTTGTTCAGACAGATACTTCGATAATATAATAAACAATGCTATGCTTTCAGGAACTTAATTTTCCTCAAAATTGAATTTAGTTCCTTTTGGTATTTAAAACTGGGTGTGTTCATACTTACCAATTGATGTCAAAGATAGTTCTGGAATGGTATCCTGAAAGAGTACAAACGCACTTCCAAGAAGGCATACTACCTGATGTAACAACACCTGTGGAGATAAAACAAATAATGACTGAAACGGTGAGTCAATAAAAGCACTAATCTTGCACGTGATATGTGGGTACGCTTTGAAGACAACAATGTCACAAGCTTTAGATTGGAATGTAGATCTATGAATGGATCTCATATCACACTGGAGTTGGTATAGGCTTTTGGATCAGGAACAAGTCAAGCCACACCAAAGACTTTATGAATAGGACATCCTTTCCTTCTAGTCAGGCACTCAGGATGTTAGAGTGGGGGATTACTTTGAATTGCCTGCAAGAGCTTTTCACAGTTGTCCAAGTTATGAAGACAACTACTATTACATTATCTGGGAACAGAGATATTGGTAAGTAGATTTCTTCCTTGATTGAATGCAAATGTAAAATTTAGGTCTGAATTTGGTTCAATAAATGCCCACACAAATCATAATTAGTTTTCATTCTGTCTTGCTATTAACAAGCAAAGAGATCAGACATAACAGTTAGCACACAGCTTGCTCTTTGCCATGAAAAGCAAAACACAGTTCCCATGATCTTTCTCACAACTTTTCATTGTTTTTGCTTTTTACACTTTCCTAAATTACAATTTGTGCGAATTAGGCCTTTCCTGTAACAGGAAAAGCATGTAGGCAACCACAAGGATAGAGCTGGGCCCTGTGATATAAAGAGATACGACTAATATTGCAACCACTTGTATTGACCATAGAATTAAAGTTATCCATAATTGTTCAATCAATCTTATCTCTTATGTTGCTAGGCCATGTTTGTATATATACCTTCAGGATTTCCTGGCTGATATTCCTGCCAGATCTTGACGGTCTTGTCATCGCTGCAAGAAGCCAGCCTGGAACCGGTCTTATCGAAGCTGATGGCCCATACCGTCGACTCGTGACCGTCGAGGGTCTCAAAGCTGCTCCAGTCATCGTCTTCCTCGTGGAACAACCGGATAGTGTTGTCATAGCTACAGGATGCCAAGATCTATGTGGTAAAGATAAACATGAACAGATGGAGAGAAAGTGAAAAACAAAGCATTGTGAGAAGAGGACAGGGAAGAACAAAAATTTGAGGGAATAAGGTAAGAGAGAAATAAAAGAATAACTATGTATACTCAGGGTTTCCACAGAAATTTGAAAACAGAATTCCATGACTTTTCCATGACTAAATTGCTGCTTTCCATGACTTCCTGTGACGTCCCGGGAGTAATGTAGATTTTGGGATGTCACAAAACTGGGAAAAATGGAAATCATGAGCACCAATTATAATAGCATAGTATGAGAGTTGCGAAACACGACAAACTGGAAAACTGCCATAGCCAAGAGGTAAATGCAATTCCATGACTTTTCACAAATTTCCCAAAGTCCCTGACTTTCCATGACCACAAATTTTTCCACGATTTTTCATGACTGTGGAACCCTGATACTGTTGAGAGACAGAACACATTAAAGGTGAAGAAAATTCAAATTATACTAAATTGTAACTCAATAGAAATAAAACTACATAATTACTATCATTGTTTAAGAAAGGCAATTATTGACTCAATGACTTACATATCCTTTCATGATGCAATCTTGTATGAGTTTACGGGATATTTTCTTATATATACCTGTATGATTATTCATTTTCTATTCCATAAGAGTGTCAATACTAATTATGGTATCTTAAAATTATAACAAGTTACATATCTAAGGGAAAAATGCAGTCTGATAGTTATGAACAGGTGTATTGATTATTCAGAATGCATATATCGTACCTCACGTCCAGGCTGCCAGGCGATATGCTTCACATCTTGAGTATGAATGCTGAGTACACTGGCACATTGGTAATCATCGTCTTCTTGGTCAACTGCAAATTAGTCATTCAAATATAAAATAAAAACACAAAACAAAATAATACCATATCGATAGCTCCCCCGATCATATGTCCAAGCTTTTTCAAAAGTTAATCAGAACAGTTAATTCAGAAGGATTTATGAACATCCACAAGAAGGCTATTGCAGTAAGTATGCTTTTCTTAATAGTCTATCAAATAATCTACATGTATGATCCAATTTTTCTACACCTTGGAACAATACCTATAGAAGTAGGCATTTAAAAATCATAATTGATATAATAATTCATCGAATGGTAATATGGATCCTCATCAAACGATTGGCTGAAATCAATCACATGGCCATTCATCAGTAGCTAACAAGATAATTTGACAAGTTCTATTGACCAGTCATGGTTTTGCAATGAGGATGGTTCATCAAATAACAAGGATCAAACATCACTATCCAGGGGTGGATCCAGGATTTTCCAAAAGGGGGGGGGGCATATTTTCCAGAGGAAAAATTTGACAAGCTGAAAAAAAGAAAGAAAAAAAAGAAGAGTTTGACAAGCAAAAAAAAAAAGAAAAAAAAGTAAAAGGTCTTCACTTTCAAAGGGCGGGGGTACACTTCTGTTTTAACAGCATTTTCACATTACAAATTTTAATTGTGCTTCTCAAAAGGGGGCACCGGCCGGCTTTGCACCCCCCCTGGAACTGCCAGTGTCACTATCTCACAAAACATAATCCCATAATACACATGATTTTGCTTGGACATGAGAATAATTACACTTGTTACATCTGAAACAGACCAAATAATAATTATGGGGCTCTGGCGTTTTATTCTAACACATGCCCTTGATGATGTGTGTTGTACTGTCAATGCTTACCTTCCCAGATCCAAACACTTTTGTCCCTGCTGCACGTTGATAAGAGTGAGCCAGACTGTGACCAAGCAACACTCTTCACCTCATTCTCATGGCCCTCTAGGGTGGCGCTGCACTCAAACTCTCCGCTGCGACGATCCCAGATGCAGGTCTGGGCATCAAAGCCTGCCGAGGCCAGCAGCTGACCGCAGGGTGACCAGGCAACACGTCGGATGGTCCTTGTGTGGCCATCCTGGAGGATCTTCTTACAGACCCAATTATCACCTTGTGAGAGAACACAATAATCATTATTGTCATGATAATAAAGTGTTTAATGGAGTAATGAACTAGAACTCTCAGTATAAGACAGATAAAAACAGCTTCCAGCAGATTTTCTGTATTTTTTTAATGCAAATAGAGTCTCGTCACTTAATGCAAAAGAAGAAAAAAAACACTACCGTATGGGTACTAGTATTCAACCCGGCATAATTCAAAGATTTTGACATATTCCCCAAAATATTTAGAAATAGGGAATTTATCTTACTTTCATACCTTTGTTATTTCCAGGGTAATCTGTTGTCGATATTTTCTTTGTCAATCTGTCGACTGTATGCGCGGAGGATCGAATTATGCGGCGATGGCCTTTTGCACTGAATGGTACTAGTATTCAACCTAGTGAGGATTGATAGCAAATCTCAAAAGGGTTTAGATTGCTAAATTAGATGTAGATCTATGTAAGTCTCTGGCTTTGATTAATTCCCCGTTTGGTCTCATCTCAAATGGTCTAGTCCATAGTCGGATGGGACAAGGGCAGATTGAGAGACAGGGCCATCTTTCATCGCTAGGTTGAATACTAGTACCGACGGGTTGAATACTAGTACCAAAATTCGTCGCCGTATAATTCGATCGCCCGCGCACACAGTCAACTGGTTGAAGAAAAAAATAACGGAAAAAGAATCACCAGCATTTGCTCTTGGAAATAAGACGGGTCTGAAATTCAGGTAAATTCTATATTTCTATATATTTTAGGAAACTCTCCAAACGGGTTGAATACTAGTGCCCTTACGGTACCGGTACAAAAAGATTTTAAAAAAAAAGTAAATTAGGAGTCTATATATTACAAAGAGCAAGAAAGTTATTGGTGTAAATAATTTTCATAACGAGTAGACGTAGGGGTCTACAATCTACTTGAGTCTAGGCCCGCCCTAACATTAGACCCAACTTAGATATCGAACTTGTTAACGTTAGATCTAACGACAACGTTAGATCTAACTTTCGTTTAATTTAAGGCTAAATGACGCACGTGAGCGCCTAACGAAGTCAGACTAACTTTAAGTTTTTAAGTTTTAACTTTAACCATGTTCTAATGTTAAACTTGTTAGGCTCCGCCATTTCAAAAATCTTTGTAAACAAGGCACAAGTGCACACATTATTAGCAAGAATCATTCCCTATAGATCTACTTAGCATTCAATTCTTTGATCGGGAATTATCTACCTTCTTTGCCCCAGATTCTGACCGTCTTGTCACCTCCACAGCTCGCCAGAAGTGTCCCGGTCGGATTCCACGAAACGCACCAAACGCGGTCGTGATGACCAGACAATGTTGAAATCGGCTGCAAATTTCCATCCATTTGGTTCATTGACTGTTTTACAGGTCCTTTCCACTCCTGATCCTTTAGGGAGAATAAATAGATCGTTAAAGTTATCAATAATTGGGAGTTGTTTTTCTTCTATTTCGGCTGGTTGCATATGCACATCACAAACTTTCCGGTGTGTAGCGCCATCTCGCGACATTTATAAAAAATTGAAAATCCGGGAAGATTAAATTTGGAAATGACAGAACATAACATTTCAGGATCATCTCTGCAAATCGTCTTTAACCAGCTTAAGGATGTTTTGACTGCACAGAAGAAACTAGTGGACCGTAAATATTCAAATGTGAGTTAAATAACCAACCGACTTCAATCAAAAATACAAAGGAGAGCGAAAGAGGGCGAAAGAGATCCATTCCAAGCCGAGCGCGCGCCGCTACGTCTGCGACGGATGCTCATGCTCCCCGCGGGCCGGTGCGGTGGCGTGATGAGTCAGGCCAGGGCCGAGAGCGAGAGCAAGGTGGTAGTGTAGATCAAAACAAGCTTCGGTCTCTGTTAAATTGGTTGTTCTGCTGGGGCCTGTTGCATGAAAGGGTCTTTCGTAGAACCATTCTACGTAAGAACGAGATATCGCTCAACTGTTTAACAAAGCCGATTTGGGCGATTACGAAGAATGGTCCTTGGAAAGACACCTCCAGAGGACCAGACATGTCCTACGACGAGGCATGATCTTCTTTGCACACCGCCCGCCACCGTCGGCATTGAGAGAAAATGCATTTACGGCAAGCCACACTGACATATCACCTCTAAACATTTTTTTGGTTGCACTCTGATGCATTTTATCTGGGTGGGATGGCGCCAAGTTATTTTTTATATGGGGGCTGGTTGTCATCAATTTCAGGTCGTCTTTTTGCACGGCAGGACGACCAAAAACGGATGTCATTTTAACTTCTCCGGGGTACATGTATTATTCCCGGGGGTAATGTATAGTAGCCAGGCGGCTTCTTGAGAGTAAAAATCATTTACTAACGTAGGCTTACTCTCCATGAAGCCAGGGAGTCCTTCCTATTCATCTGCGTGTACCGCAAAAAACCCTGAAACTTTCGCCCCCGATCGGCGATCCGAAGAGAGCCTGAGGCTATTTTTCCATTAAAGAATATTGATGAGAATCATAATGTAGGCCATGATACATGTATATATTTCCATAACTAATAAATTTAGCTAGTTTTTGTTATTTTGGGGGAAATATAGTCCTTTGCAAATCGGACTTTTGAGTTTGATCATTACAAGAAAGGGGGGGGGGGGGGTTAGACCAAAAGCTTCAGTCTCTGTATTTTGGTTGTTCCGCTGAACTGTGTTGGCTCCACTCACCAATACATAGACTGAAGAGTTGTTGGCAGTATTAGCAGTAACATTAGATCTAACATTCGGCGGAAACCCGATTTTTGGATTGTTTTTTTTTTACATAAAATGTCACATTATAAAAAAGAAAGTACATTCAAACTTAGCAAAAAATTAAATCTGTGGTAATTCTTACAGCTATAGACAGCACATCTTTCTCTGCCACCCATAATTAAGAAGAAAAGTGATGTTAGACTCTGGAACAAATATGACGAGGCGTTTACTGGAAGTTAGCAAAATGTTGGCTGCGGCGTTGATCCTATTTTGATATACTATGGAAATCGTCCACTTTATTGTCGGCTGCTTGCGTTCGCATGTCCGCATCCGGACAATAGCGGCGCTATTGCTCCCTTTTTGATCCCATGATCCTTTTCGTGAATCTATTTGCGATAAGGTCTATCCTGGTTTAAGTCACCACTCCATTCACTGCCGTTCATTTTGTAAGCGGTGGTGAATTCTTTCATCTCCCATTGACTTTGTACACAGCGAGCGCACACACACTGACACACACGAGAAGAGAGGTGACATATTTCAGGATAAGGCCTAATAATCTTTATTTTGGTCCAGTTCTTTTTATATATTTTTATGATATAAAGACAAAAATCGATGAGCCCCGTCCACTCAAGGGTTCATTACATGCCGCCACGCACATAAAAATCAAGCCATAGAAGTCGTGTGTTGTGGACACCAGAAGTGGGATCGCAGCACGCGCGACCCACTAGTTAGAAATCCACTGCCAAACGCGGTTCATGGTGCGAGGTTATAGTATACTAATACTAACCTCGCAATATGTGTGAGTGAGCCCCATCGGGGGGATTTTGCATTGTTAATGCCCTAATGGCGGCTGCACGATCGCGAGCCGACTATGTACGAGGAGAAATAAAAAATTAAAAAATGTTAAAAAACTCCTCGAAACAGACGGCTGCCAGCTGTCTAGGCGGTACAGTAGACTGCTGGCAGCCGTCTGTTTCTTAACATTTAATAAATTTTTTTAATTCTCCTCATACGCAGATGGCTCGCGATTGTGCAGCCACCATTACAGGGTTAACAATGCAAAATCCCCCCGACGGGGCTCATTGATTTTTGTCTTTTTTTTTCTTTAGACCCTATTTCATTGGTCTAGCCCTAAAAAGAAGATTATTAGAATTTAGATTCCATTTTGGCCTGAAATGCACCAAAACGGGAAAAAATAAACTTAAAAGGAAAAAAAAGAGTGACTTACTTCGGCTGTCGAGTAACTCCCACTGCTCTGGTTTATCCGAACTTAATACATGTAGTTCATAAACATATGGCCATTGAGTCCCTGTAACTACAGATCAAGTTAAGTTAGAACTTCGG
This sequence comes from Lytechinus pictus, assembly GCF_037042905.1. Lineage (NCBI taxonomy): Eukaryota > Metazoa > Echinodermata > Echinoidea > Temnopleuroida > Toxopneustidae > Lytechinus > Lytechinus pictus. Next base: position 15,799,665 of record NC_087256.1, read on the forward strand.
TCTCTGTAATTGGTGAGTGCAAGAGCCAACGGAGTTCAGCGGAACAACCAATATAACAGAGACCGAAGCTTTTGGTCTAGGTGGTAGGGAGCCAGCATGACCATGCCTGGGCCTGTTTCATGACGAGATGAGCATAGTAGGGACGTCGAAGGACCATTCTTCCGAGATAGGAAGATTGGCGACAAATCAGCGCTTTCAGTTTCACGAAGGCAAATTTGTCATCCAATCCAACTTTGACATTGAATTGTTTGATTAGACTACCTGGTATAGGCCTAGACTACATGTATATACATCATTTAGTCACGACACGTTAAGTTAGATCTAAGTTAGTATCGTCAAAAAATTTTGTCTTCATCGCCACCTGAACCTAATTCAACCTATTACGGAATGACAACTTTTCATAAAATCGTATAGACCTATTTAATTTTCCATAAATGGAGATCAAAAAATTATGTATGTATTACAGATTGTGGAATTGATGTACATATGGAGATGTTGATATCCGGAGCTTACATGTACTTTATGAGGTGAAAAAAAAAGAGAAACAACTTTAAAGTTAAACTAGATCCACAAACATAATAACTGGATAAAATCGAAATTTTCATTATTTTCCTTATCTAGAACACATAGTCTTTTTAAGGACACCTTTCATTGATATACGAGAGAGACACTTGTTCGAAAATGAAAATGGAAGTAAATCAGTAATTTCGACATATTGAAATATTCTGAATTTTTATGAATACTTTAATATTTGAAGTGATAATTTTGCAAATTATGCTTTAAAAGTTATTTGTTGAGGTAAAAATAGGGTTTGAATCAAGTAAACAAAGTCAACGTGTCTGACTGTATGAGACTAAGAAGGAAAATATGAGAGGCTGCTTGTGAAAAATCTAATTTATTTATTTCAAACGTCAGGTATAATGCAAGAAATACAAATGTGATTTAATGTTTAGACTTGAGAGAAAATTGGGTATGAAAAGTAACCAAGGACAAAAAAAAATGTGAAACTTGCACAGATACAAACATGCCAAGTAGGTAAAGTAGCATGGCAATAATAAACAAAATAGAAAGATGTGTAAAATCAATATTTAGGCAGTGGAAAAATACTATTTAACAGAAAACAATGTTAAAAATTACGATGATCATAAATGTTGGTCATAAAGTTCATAACTTTATGGAAGTTTATATACAGAAAGTCAAAAAGGGGCCTAAGCTTTTGATCCTAGCAGAATCTTCGTCGGAGGCAAAATGACAAACATATAAAGTGGAACAACCATAATATAGACCACAAACAAGCTACAGCAACACTATAAACAAGGAGACAAAAGGGGCATTAGTGAGTAGAGAAGACCAATCAGGTTAGTGAAGGGGATGAAAGAAAAGGAGTAGGCAGACACAAAGGGAAGTTAGTATAAGTAAGGCCAGTAAAAGACCTCAAGCCAAGAGGGATTAAGATAATGAGGCAGGCAATATCAAACAGGATCTGGAACAAAACAGTGATAATGGGATGAATAACAAGAGAATTAGTGAGAGGTGGGTCAAACAGGTTACAAAGAAAGGCATAATAAACTGGTGCATAAGAGTGGGGGAAAAAAGGAAAAGAATGGGGAACAACTGATAATGTGCAAAAGACATATAAGTATATATGATAAAGCATTAAACAAACTAAGAGAAGAAGGTAAGTGTAAATATGTATCTATAAGTGATATGTATAAAAATATATCCAAAAAAGAAATGTATATGAAAAAATATAAATAAACATATGGTGTAACTGATATTGTAATCCGCTAGGTGTGACAGGAAAAAAACATAAGACTATATAGTAGGAAAAAAAAAAAAAAAAAACCTGTATATGTGAAAAAGAGGAAGCAAATTGCCTAAAAAGGTAAAAGCAAATATAGAAGAGAAGGGGTGTATTATGAAGAAACCAAAGTATACATGTAAATAAGCAAATGTGGTAAATCTAAAAGAGGTGAGTGGAGAAAAAACAAATATATATATATAATAATTATTATATCGCCTGAATAAGGAAGGAAAATTTGGAGCTGAGCTTGTATGAGATATGGGAGGAAAGTAGAGGAAGAAACTATAATGTAACTATTCAAAAGAGCTGAGGGGAAAAATTATATGTATATATAAATTGAAAGTGGATAGGAAAGAAAAATCAGTCGTTCCCCTCTTGGATGTTCAGGCCATGAGGTTGGGTGGTGCGAAGTCGTCTCATCCAGAGCTTCTCCCTGCTAGTACGGACTGAGTCAGGACGGGTACCTAAAGATTCGATGCCCTGTAGCATCATGTCAGTGATGGAGTGGTTTATATACATGTAGAACATGAACTTCAAGAATATTAAAAAATATATATACATGTATATGTCAAACACTAAGTTAAGGAGTCGAGACATTATTTATTGCTTTTGACACCCTATGGCTTAAACTTTATGATGTCACAATCGTTAATATACAGTGTAATAATAAATATTTTGCTTAAATTTGGCTTTAATAATAAAGTAAAATACTTAACAAGTTTAAGAATTTTGCTTTGCCATTGTTAAGTATTTTACTTTGCCAAGTAAAATTATGCTAAGTAAAATTAATACTTTCAATTGAATACTGGCCCATTGGCAATTTGACAACAATGAATGTGCATATATGCATGAAATAGTGTGCACTGGGGAACCTTCCCCCCCCCCCCCCCTTCTGTTCTCCCTAAATTGTTATTTGTAGCAGTTTACAATTTGAATGTTTGTTTTGTTTTAGGTGCCTTCATCAAAGAGCTCTGGTATTGAACAATCAGAAGTTGACAGACTTCAACAAGAACTTGAGGTGAGATTGTCAAGATCATCTTGTATCCACCTTAAAACCAAAATTAAATCACCAGGAAATGTCCTCTATAGTGTCGTTAGTCAAAATAGTCATGTGGTTTTCATGAATAAAAAATTTATAATCTGAAGGAGGCCAACAGTATTATCTTTTTCTCCAAACTGTAAAAATGTTAGTTGAAAAGTTATTAAAGACAAGAAGATTTTTTTTCTTACACTTTGTTTCTGCATTGCTGGAATCTTGCACATTATGTATCATGCCGGGAAAAACCACGAATTTCAAATATTAATTTCTCTTTGTTCTTTGAGAAATCCCCTCTGGAATTATTCTGCCTTATACTGTACATATTTACAAGTATAATTTGAAAGCTAATTCAAACTTCAGAATTCATTTTGGCTGACTTATTTGGTTTGAGGCAGATGGTCACAAATGTAGAAAAAGAGGAAAGTGAAATGATAAAAATTCAATAAAGAAAAGAGAGAGATATATAAGAGACAAGAGGGAAAGAGCAAGGAAGGAAGGAGGAGAAGACAAAAAAAGAAAGATAATTAAATTTGATTTTCATTTAATTTATTACTATGTATCACATGATACATGCATACATTTATCACATGGGTAATAATATGTACATTGCAAACAGTGAGGGCAGCTTAAAGATACTTGAAGAGTTGCAATAACATTTATTGAAATCACAATTTAAATGTATATCAACTTCATTGCCATTCAGAATTTCTTGTTTGAATGATACCATAGATATCAGGAGGGGGAGGAAGGGAGTTCATATTTGCTAGCAAACTCAAACTTGAATTATTATTATTATTTTTTTTTCATATTTCCCTTTCTCTCTCATCGTCATACTGCACACCATTCTAATGTCCTGGTCCTTTCCCCACCCTCATTTTAGGATGAAAGGAGAGAGCATGAAAAGACAAAAGCATTGCTAGCAAGCCAGTCGGACAAATTTCAGTATGCACTGGGTGAGATTGAGATCCTGACAGCTCAGCTTACCAGAGAAAAGAAGCTCTTTGAATCATCGTAAGTTCATTTTTTAAATGCTCTTTTTAAATTTATTTTTAACCAGAATAAGAAATTGACGTTCCCAACATGATGCTATAATGCTATTTATGATCGCAAAAGGGTCCCTGACAAAGTTAATTGAAAAAAACAATAGAAAACAAAGGTTTGAAAAACACAGAAATACATAAGAATAAAAAAAGCAATGAAATACATATGAACAAAATTGTGTTTTGGCATTTTTTGTAGCTATTTGTTAAGGCCAACGCACACCTTACGACCCGACTGGTCTGCAACTGGCTTGCGACTGAGTGAGGGGAGATGAATCGCAAGGTGGTCATAAGCCTCGACACCGCACACCTTGCGATCCGATCTGCGACTCACGCATGCGCTTTTTGCTATTTGGCATAGCAACTGAGAAAGTGCACTTACTAGTGCGTATGCGCGTTGTTTATCATATACGCGTCGTGCAACTCTGCTGTCTGATTGGCTGGAAGCTGGATTGAGCTTGCGATCAAGTCATAAGGATTCGACATGTCAAATCCTTCCGATTTTCCTTGCGACATGTCTCTGACCGGTCTGCGACTCGAAGCTGACAAGAGCTGTGACGTCACATCTCCCCTCACCCAGTCGCAAGCCAGTCGGCGACTGGTCGGGTCGTAAGGTGTGTGGTGGCCTTTAGAAATGTAATAATCAATATTTTCATTAAAAAATTAGCATTCACTAGCTATATAAAGTGAGTTAAAGAAAAAAAAAGCGTATTTACCGCAAATTTTGTGCGCTCATTTGCATAATTAATTAAAGGATGTAAATAATCAAGTTTTTGAAAATTTTACAATACAGTCTTGTAGTTGACATCCGGTTTCAGGTGCGTGCAAATTTTCACGGCGATTGTGCCATCGGCTTATATCGTGGTCTGAAATAGCCAAGTTAAATAGTGTTAATGGTTGTATATCTTTCAGGTTTGGTAGGATCAGTGAAAGAGTGAAGAAAGAATCGTCAAAGAGTCAGCAGCTGGAAACAAAATGCACAAGTAAGGAGATAGACAAATCTAGACAAGTCTTACTTTTGGACAAATTAGCAAGTTTGGTGTGTATATGTTTGTAACTTTGATATTTTTATGCAGTGCTACATGTGGGGGTGGGATGATATGCCTCCGAGAAACAAATATTTATTATGCTTTTATCATCGCTGACAAGCATGTAGCATTGCTCCATTCTGTATCGTTTGTTTTTACCATAAGAAAAGTCATTAATGTTTGTATCAGGATTCGGTCAAATAAATAATACTAATAATAATGAATAGTATCCACATAATATTAATTTTGTGGGCCCCTTTCGTTTTATACACAGTGATTCCTACCTACTTTTCAAATATGCTGAGATTGATAGATCAACATTGCATTTTTGCATCAGATTATAGTAGGCCTGATGCAAGTGGAACCTGTTACTAGAATTGTTTTTCCCATTCCTTTGTCCCATCGAAACAAGTAAATAGCATTTCATACCAATTAATTCTATGTTGTAGTTAGACAGCAAATATTCTTTTTATTTTGTGTTTCTCACAATATGTCAAACTAAGTGAAATCATTCTATAGATGTGGAAATAGAATGCTGTACTGCATTTTTTCATATATTATTGTCCAAAGTCATTGTCCTTAATGTCCATCATAAACAAAGGTTGTCTATGCTTTCTTGTTGCAGTGGTTGCAAGCGATCTCTCTACAGTTTCTTTTGATTTGGCTGATGTGACTTGCATATTTTATCATTTCAAAAAGCCTGCTGGGCGACAAATAGTGCATATCATCGTAGCCTCATATTACGGAAAACATGAACATTTGTGTCCTTGAACAAGGAAATTATTAAATGTGACATTCTAAAATCCTGTTCTAACTTTTGATTTGATTGATTTAGCATTGATTTAGCATTTTTTAAATTCTGATCAATGTAGTTTATGGATAAAGAATTTTCGTTTTTTATTAATGGGGGAAAATAAACTATAATCTGATGCAAAAATGCAATCTTCTGAGATCCATCTTTCGGAATACAGCTTTCCGTCCCGTAAGACTTGGTCAGAGTCATGATCTGAGTGACAAATTCCAACAACACACAGCCCTAGGTTCCAGCAATTTTGTAGAGAACAAATTCTAAGAATCATATAGTGATTAAACACAGCTTGGAGTTAAGTATTCATTAGCATGAAGTTTTATAAATTGTACTTAAATGATTAACATGCAATTAGAAAGAGGGTAATATCTTTACTTAAACGAAGCCTCGCTTGTGAGCTTATCTTTAATGTTTCAAGGTTGATTGTTTTACATTAGTTTGGAATGATCTCATACTGATTATCTCATTTGATTTTTAAATATGTGCAACTACAGCTATCAAGGCTGAGAAAGAGAAGCAAGAGGAGATACTGGCCTTCAAGGACTCCAAGATCCTGGATCTCAAGAAACGTCTTGCTAGTCAGAAAGAGAATCATCAACGGCACCTGGAGGAAGTCAAGATACAGATGGAGCAGGAGGCTTACATTAGTCGTAACCTATCAGCCAAGCAAGGGAGAGATAGGACTCTGAGGAACAGTTCTTTGAGATGACACTGTATGATTCATCATTGCCACTTGGGAGAGGTTGAGATGCAGATGGAACAGGAAACCTTACATCAGTCATAACTTATCCACCAAGCAAGGGAGGGATGAACTCTGACGAACAGCTCTTTGAGATGACACTGTATGATTCATCAACGCCACTTAGAAGAGGTTGAGATACAGATGCAGCAGGAGGCTTACATTAGTCGTAACCTATCCACCAAGCAAGGGAGAGATAGAACTCTGAGGAACAGTTCTTTGAGATGACATTGTATGATTCATCAACGCCACTTGGAGGAAGTCAAGATACAGATGGAGCAGGAAGCTTACATTAGTCATAACCTATCCACCAAGCAAGGGAGAGATAGAACTCTGAGGAACAGTTCTTTGAGATGACATTGTATGATTCATCAACGCCACTTGGAGGAAGTCAAGATACAGATGGAGCAGGAAGCTTACATTAGTCATAACCTATCAACCAAGCAAGGGAGGGATAGAACTCTGAGGAACAGTTCTTTGAGATGACATTGTATGATTCATCAATGCCACCTGGAGGAAGTCAAGATACAGATGGAGCAGGAAGCTTACATTAGTAGTAACCTATCAACCAAGCAAGGGAGGGATAGAACTCTGAGGAACAGTTCTTTGAGATGACATTGTATGATTCATCAACGCCACCTGGAGGAAGTCAAGATACAGATGGAGTAGGAGGCTTACATTAGTCGTAACCTATCAGCCAAGCAAGGGAGAGATAGGACTCTGAGGAACAGTTCTTTGAGATGACACTGTATGATTCATCAATGCCACTTGGAAGAGGTTGAGATACAGATGGAGCAGGAAGCTTACATTAGTCGTAACCTGTCAACCAAGCAAGGGAGGGATAGAACTCTGAGGAACGGTTCTTTGAGATGACACTGTATTATTCATCAACCTCACTTTGAAAAGGTTGAGATACAGATGCAGCAGGAAGCTTACATCAGTCTATCGACAAAACAAAGGTGAGATAGAGCTCAGAGAAACAGTTCTTCAAGGTAACATGGTATAAATCATCAACATTATCTGGAAGAATTTGAGATACAGAAGCAGCAGTAAATGGAGTGATTACAACTTTCAATAAAGTTAGGTCTTTCTCAGTTCAAGTTGGCTTCTCTGATTTTGTCGTATTTAGATCAACTTGCAGATTTCTGTACTTACAGCTGCTCTCCTGCAGGAATACTGCAACATTTTTTTTATTTTTTTATTACCAGTCCATACATTTCATCATAGACAAAACGATTGGTTGGCAGGATTCCTTGTAAAAGATGCAGTACAGACATTTGGTAAGGTGTTTGCAAGTGCCTGCACATTGAATGCATGTACGATCCAGACGCTAGTCTGATATTAGGGTTCATATTAACCCTAAAATGACCGGGGGGGGGGTTGAATCAACCCCCCCCCTCAACATTTTCTGCGATCATTTCGCCGTGCGAAATTTTTTTACCGCGCCACTCACAGAGTTTATACTTTCAAGTCTCGCGCATCTTTTGAGACCAAATTTGCGACGCCCGGGTACGCGGTTCCGAAATTACGCAACATTTCGTAAGTGCATGTCAGACCAAAAATTGTTCCAAAACGTGATTTTGTGTACAAAGTCAATGCAAATTGAGTTTTCTCATCTTATTCATAAAGATATGATTATTTTTGCTTTAAACAGCTGAAATCAATTGATTTTAGCATAATTATGCTTCAAAAAGGTTGTGCAATAAATCTGGTGAAAAAAACAAAGAAAAACAAAAGGTTGAAAAACAAAGAAATACATAAGAAATTCATAAAACAATAAAATACATAAGAAATTGATTTTCAAACCAAAGTTTTTTTCAATTGTGATTGTTAAGAATGCTACAAAGAATATTTTTACCAAAAATTAGCATTCTAGAAGCTTTATTTAGTGAATTAGAGCAAAAAGTATGATTTATGCATAAATTAGCATAATTAATTCACATAAAATAAAATCTCATTATTTTTTAAAATTTTACCATACAGCCTTGTAGATTACATCGCAATCTACCAGCGTGCAAATTTTTGCGGCGCTAGCGCGATCGGCGGCCGAGATCTCAGGGGGGGGTTGAATCAACCCCCCCCCCCCGGCCACAGAACAGCCAAAAAAGCCTGGTCTAGTTAGGGTTAAGATAATGGAAATTAATTGTTTTTGCATATTCTTTCAGAAGATGATGTTAATGCCAATCATTCTAAAACAAGACAATTACCAGAATAGATGGTTCATGCTCACTTGGTGTACAAGCAGTTGGTCTATTTTCAATTGATATAATGGTCATTTAATCTACACTTCACTTGATCTAATACCCACTTAGTCTAATTTTCACTTTTTCTAAAGCCCAGTTGGTCTAATTTCCACTTCGTCTCCTTTTATTGTGTACTTTTTTAGATGAAAAATTTGCCTTTTAAACAGTTCATCTTACCATAGATTAATTGGGCATTGCAAAAAATGTTATATTACATATACAGTGCGTCCCAAAAAAAACTATACACTTTTGAAATGGCTGCCAAACAAAAAATATAGCACTTTGGGGAAAATAACTTATAGATATGAAAAGCCAATAAAGTCAACTTTCAAGTGACACCAAAAAGTTGGAAAACTATTCATGCTTGAGCGAGCACTGCCCACTGAAACAAAGGGTATGAAAATTAGGGTGGGCCGGAATTAGCCTTCCAATTTCTTTCAGGTTTTTTGTTTGGTACTTGCAAAGTTGAGGGTTATTTGGTGAATTAAAGATCAGTTGTGATCAGTTTGTTGTTTGTGAAAATTTAATGCGTTATTAAATTGAATTTATTACATTGAAATTTAATGCATGAGTGATCGTGAATTGCAATTTTTAGTGCAGCATTTTGTCTTTTTTCATGTGGATCTCAACAATGTGTTTACGAAAGTCAGGAGAAAAGGGGGTAATATGACTTAGGTAGGTGAAGAACATTGATGGGAGAAAGGTCAACAGAACATTTAGCAACCCCTCCCTCCATCTCAACCCCCCCCCCCCCCCCCCCCGCTTCTCTCCTCCTCAGACACTAAGCTCGGCTAGGCTGGGCAGGAATTAGCCTTACAATTTTTTGAGTGGTTAGTCCTTTGGAACTTGCTAAGCTAAATTAATGAGTGAGATAAGTTTTGGTTTCTTAGGCAAATTTCATGAGTTACTAAATTGAAATTTAATGCATGAGTGAACAGGAATTGTAATTTTAGTGTAGCATATTCATCTTGTTGACCTCAGAAATGTGTTCGTGAGAGTCAGAGTAATGTGATGGTACCTGTTACAAGCAAGAGGGCGAGATATGCTAAGACTTGGTTAAAAGGGCATTCCTCTTCTTTTTGTCCTTTTACAAATTAAAAGTCATATGTACCCTCCCCTCTCCACCTCCATTTCCCAGCCCCCCTCTCTGTCTCCCTTCCTGGCTGCCAAGTGACCGGTGGCTGATGGTCATTTTTTATTGAATTATTACCAAGAAATTTAATGATTATGATGATTAATGAAATAATTTATAGAAGAAAAAAACCTGAATGTTTGATTGATCACATTGCACATTGAATGAGTTGATTTACTGATAAATTGTTGATGAAATGATTGATAGGAAAAAGTTGATGCCCCAATTCAGAATTAATCATTAAATCAACATTCCGCTCTGGACTTCACGCGTACATGACAATAGCCATCAGTCTCTCAACAGGAGGGGAGGGCAGGAAAAAGGGAGGGGGCGGGGGCTGAATGTTCTGTTGACCCTTATTCGATCAACCTACTTCTCCCACTTAAGGCCTATCTCACCCCCTATTCTCCCGACTCCCATGAACACACTGCTGAGATCCACATGATAAAGTTGAAATGCTGCCCCAAAAGTGTAATTTGTGTTGACTCATGCATTAAAGTTCAATTTAATAATTTAGAAAATTTGCATAAGCAACCAAAACTGGTCACGGTTGATCATTAATTCATCACAACGCCCTTAACTTTGCAAGTTCGTAAGGATTTGCCTCTTAAAAACTGACATAAATTGGAAGGCTAATTCCAGCCCACCCTAATTTTCATACCCATTGTTTCAGTGGGCAGTGCTCGCTCAAGCATGAACAGTTTTCCAACTTTTTGGTGTCATTTGAAAGTTGACTTTATTGGCTTTCCATATATGTAAGTCTTTTTCCCCAAACTGCTATATTTTTTATTTGGCAGCCATTTCAAAAGTGTATAGTTTTTTTTGGGACGCACTGTAAATTACATATTGCACGCTTCGAGCAAAATATATTCCCTTGGGAAAATATAACTCCACCTGGGAAATGAAATGTTATATTCAAAGTCGAACTTTACATAGGCAATATCTGTATAATGTTCAATTGCAACTCAAGCAAAAGTCCCAAGTTCAAGCATATATTGAAAGGTGTTCTAAGAATTTTGAAATGCAATTGGGCACATCAACTACAAATGTGGCTTTACCTGGCTCAATTTTTTAACACTTTAATTGGAATTGAACATCGATGTCTTACAAAACAAGTTTTATTAGACCAAGTCGATTTTAGACTAAATGGATATAGCGGAACTGAAAATTAGACAACATGGTAAATAGGCAAAATGGCATAGACCGATTGTTTGGAACACATCCTGGTTGTAGAGGAACCGTGAGACCACATTGGATGAGACTGGACAGAAAGAAGACAAGGTGTAGACCAAGAGGCAATTCACCAAATAGATAAGGCAGTCATGTCAGAAAGAGATTTGATCAGGTTTGGAGCATGGTTACTCTATTAATTATGTGATAAGCAACCCCAGAACCAAAAAATAAGTTGCCAGGGCAGGTTCTCTGTAAATAGCCAAAATGGTAATTTGGTCTTCAAAAAAGGACAAAATAGAAAATAAGTTTATCTGAAAGAGTAATTTTTCTTCATACTGTCAAGACTTCAAGTTCTAAAGTTGACTATAAAAGGAGATACAAGAGTTTCCATGACACCAGTCTTTGTGGACTGTTTGGAATTTTCACTGAGATTACACAGTGGGCTCATCTCATGCTTGAGTGAACCCCAAACTTCAAACCTTGTTTTCTCATTTTTTTAAAGCTATCGCTGAGTTTCTTCTACATTCAGTCAACGACTTATATGAGTTGTTGTTGATCAATTTTGCCAAGTTATATATCTTTTTAAAGCTAAGGATATAGGCCTACTCTTTCAAACTGAATGAAAATCCCAAAACTCTTTGGCCCGAATTCACAAAGGTGGTTTTTAAAACCATCGCTTGAACCCATTGTTTATGCAGATTTCCTGTACAAATTTACGCCTATTTACCACGTATATTGAAAAATGTCCAATGCTGATGCATGCTTTTGTCACAGTGCGCCAAATTGAAGCCAGCTGCTATGGTTATCCACGCTATTTTATTCAATAGTCCACTGTTTTGAATTAATGAGTCCACTCAAACAGTAGACTCATGAATAAAATGACGTGCTAAACCATGGCATCAGGCGTCAATTTGACGCACCGTGACAAAAGCGCACATCAGCATTGGAGGTTTTTTAATTTACGCGGACAATAAGGGTAATTTATACAGGAAACCTGCATAAACCATGGGTTCACCCGATGGTTTTAAAAACCACCTTTGTGAATTCGGGCCATTATGGGTGACTTATTGTTTTAGGGTGGCTGGTCACATATTAAGTGTGTTGGTTCCTTATTCATTGCCTTTCTGTTTTAAAGGAGAATGAAACCCTTGAAACCAGCTGAATCCATATCAAAGAGAAAAATCAAAGAAACATATTGTTGAAAGTTTGAGGAAGATTGAATGAATAATAAGAAAGTTATGAGCATTTGAATATTGAGATCACTAATGCCATGTAGATCCTCCCATTGGCAATGCGACCAAGATCTGTGATGTCACAAACGTACAACTCCCTCATTACTTTAGTACTTATTTCACTTATATTCTCACTTTTATAGAGTCTATCACAAGGTGAGGTGTTCTCTTTATGAGAGGACAAGTACAGAGGTTTCACAACATTATATCATTGACGAATCGTTTGTCATATGATTAGAATGAGCAAAAAGAGATGTTTTGGGGTATATTTTCAGTGTCCAAAAGGGGAGAGTTGTTCATCTGTGACATCATAGATCTTGGTCGCATTGCCAATGGGAGGATCTCCATAGCATTAGTGATCTCGACATTCAAATGCTCATAACTCTTCTATTGCTAGTCCTATTTTACTCAAACTTTTGTTGATCTTATTTGATTTTTCTGCTTTCACAAAAGCTAACTTGCTCCAAGAGTTTCATTTTCCTTTAAGCTTTATGTGGGGTATGAGTAACCACAAATGAAAACACCTAAAATTGCAAAAGTACACAAAAAGCTGAAAAAATAGCAGAGTTCAGCTAAAAAGCTAAACTCTCACATCCCTGCTTTTGTGTACATGTATTTGTATCTCTGACTGGTGCTAGGAGCGTGCTGCATGCATTAATATCAACAAAGATCTATATGAGACTTTGAGTGAAATATTCATGAATCACCACAAAGACTATTTTGCGTGTTGCAGAGTGTTGATGGTAATGGGGGGGGGGGTGCCCCTAGCTCCCTTTCTGTACAGTAAGGATTAAAGTGGTTTCATTTACATGCATAGGTCGATATACATATTCTTTTTACGAATTCAAAACTAATCTTTTGAGAAGATCAGATTTGCTCAGTCTGGACAGATTGACTTTGGGAAGGTCACGTATGTGTGTGAATCAAACATTTTCTGTATACTTGTGTATGATTTGTATATGATATTGAAACAGAATAAAAAGTCTATTAGTAAAATGTGATGATAAATATAATCTCTTGGTTTTCATGAAATTCTTTTGATAAAGAGAAAGGCCTTGTGATTTATTCAACTTTAATAGCAAAGATTCAATTTACATGTGGTTATCATGACACGGCCGACAATGTAAAGAATCTGAAATACAAACAGAGCAACTTTGGTGGGTTTATTTTGTATTTAATACATTATTATGAACATCTACAAGAATGCACATTTTAAATAAGCAAATACAAAGATAGTAAACTAAGCAAAATACAGAGGGTAAAGATGAACTTGATAGATACACAATAGTAAGACATGGAATGCTTTGACAGACGAGGAATAAATTAACATTTCTACAGCAAAACAAAAAAAAATCTATTTCTTTGTACAGATACTTATCTACATGGTGTCCAATATGCACAAAGCATTAGCTACAACAAATGATAAAACGTGTCAAATAATGAGCAACTACAAGTTAAAATTGTCCAATGTAAGGAGGGCATTAGCATACATGAAATGAAATCAATGATCATTATACAAAAACATGCAAATTGTTCAATAAAATAATACATATAATTTTGTCTTTGGTGAAACTCAGAGCAAATGTCCAATTTAATGTGCAATGGTATGTCTAATAAAGCAGCTAAGCATGTGCAATGCTATGTCCAATTAAGCATTTGGCTTCATAAATACTGAATACTGCTATCATTTAAAAATTAAAATCAATCAAATACTGATTAAGAATCTTTAGATTGTGCATTGGAAGAATACATTGACATAGTATTGGTAAAAGCAACTCATGAAAATCATGTATATCATTATTTAATTTTTACACTTCAAGATTGGCTCCCATAATGCATTATTCTTCCTTTTTAGGAGCTTCTCATACTTCATGCATTTTTTACTTGACAATAAGTAATGTTTGTAAAATATATAGTACCAATAGAGAAAAGTATACTTTATAATTGAATTAGAGTGATCAAATATAATTTCAATTTTTTTATGTGATAAATGTAATCTAAATTACATAATGCTGTCATTCTTTGGGTGTTGCACAAAACTTGTATGAATTGCAAGTCAATATTAGGTCCCAAAGTCAACTGAAATCAAGTCGTGTAATTTATTGCAATCTTGCTAACAATTATCTTGAGAACACATTTTCAAATGTTTGGGTTCATCAACTTTGACATGTCCTTATGACTCCTGATAAATTGTCCTTAATATGAATAGCATTGCTTATTCCTTATGGATAGAGCTATACCCAAAACTTCTACATTTGCGTTTGAATGCAAGAATGGTAATTTCTCGATACATCACTGGAAGTAAAGTTGATCTCCATTAAAAGGAAAATTAGATCAGCTTTGGCACATAGCAAAATCAGAAATTCAAATAAGAATTGAGAACACATTTTCAAATGTTTGGGCTCATCAACTTTGACATGCCCTTATGACTCCTGATAAATGACATATGAAGATTCCTAATACTGGAAGTTCAGAATTTGGTGCAAGCAATCAATTTTATGGTAATGAACAAGTTTCCAACAAAAGTTCCGGGAAGATGTAATGCTAAGAACTACATGGAAACTAAGGGATCTGTTTGCTATTCACATACTGTATAGGGACAACTATTAAAGCAAAACGTGGTCTCATGTTTAAACGGTTCTGATGCATACATGAAATTGTCCTTAATATGAATAGCATTGCTTATTCCTTATGAATAGAGAGCTACACCCCAAACTTCTACAGTAATGATTCAAAATTTCCCATTATACTCCTTTCTTTCAAGGTTTCAGTGCCATTTTATAAGAAGTTGAATAAGTTAACATAATGTAGGGTTAAAGCCCTGCTACATGAAGACAATCGATCAATCCCACCATCAATCGCAACTGAATGGTACATAGTGTGCCATAGACCTACAATTGATATCAATCATAAAATCGATCCTATCTTTCATATAACAGGACATACTTATTACAACAAATCTGCCTTCTGAGAGGTAGAAAGTGAATAAACAAGGAAAGATATGAATTGGATAATGATGAAACGGGTGGCAATTAAAGGAAAGATGAGCATACGCATGGCGGCGTATGGACTACAAAAGGCGATACGCGACAATAATGGTTACATGTCTTTACATACGTATCAGAACTACACAAATTAGTTTAACAGACTCCTATATTGACCATGATGTCATAAATCCTCATGTAACAATTAACTCCCCCTTTCCTTGATATTAGAAAAATCATATAAAATTGAGTTTATTGACAATTCTATAAAAATATCAGATATAAAATATAAAGGTTACACTTACGGGAAATGCATACACATCTTCATTAAATAATACTATGCATGACAACGGTTGTGCAAGTACATACTGTGTACTGTATGTGAAAAAGTGAGCCAAAGCTTTTCCCAACTCACTTTTATATTTCATGTATTCAAATTTGTCACTCCAATAATGTTAGATGCGATTTTACATTAAACCCAATGAAGAAAAACAAATTATATTTTTTATTTGCAGTAATTTAACAATGAATTCTTCTTTTTTACTGCGTTGCACAAAAAAATTAAATATTTGGACACTTGATCATCAATACATGCAAATCACTGAGATATGTGCATACACCATTAGGTGAATCATAGACAGGTGAGTGTGTCATAATGCTGCTTGTAAGTTACGAGCGACTTGAAGAACGACTGGTGATCCTTTCTTACGCGCTAAATAATCACCAATGAACATTTGATGGTGAATATCATTTACCACAAGAAAGTATCACCAGTCGTTCTTCAAGTCACTCTTAACTTACAAACACTTTATGAAATGGCCCCCAAGGGTTATTGACGTTTCAATTTGTGAACAGCAAAAAGGAATATTACCATGTGATACAATTATAACAAGATCATAATAATCAATACTGAAATAAAAAGAATACAATTGTCCAATACCATCACGCATATAATATATAATATGCAACAGCTGCATCTTCTGATGGTGGCAATATCTGGCAATTAAATCATTCTTATGTTAATCAGAATTAAATCATTACTATGTGAGCAATCAAATCTAAAGCAAATTTAAAATATCACAAACCAGGATATCCAACCTATCTTCAACTTTGAAGACCAAACATATCAATTACAAAGCATTCCTTTTTTGTGTGTTCCTATAATTGACACCGAAAAGCTTTTCAATAGTTTTTGTCGCTTTTACTAAGAAATTTAGGGAGAAATTTACAACCATTTATACATTCAGGTTTCCATACACTTATCGTTTTGTCTATCTAGTACTTGTGATCCTTTTCATATAGAATTATATTTCACATGCATGCTCAGTCAGGCCACAGCTCGCGCTAATGAGCATATTCACGAAGATTTATTCAGCGGCCCTCTAGCGGTCTCCGAAGGAAAACGTGCGATCAATTTGGCTTGATTTTCCCAGTGAATTGGAGGGGCTGAAGTTATAGCTCTGTACTGGTCGCTAACTTCAGTTTACGTCCGAACTAATTATGGTAAGTTATTCTCAAGACCTTCATCTAACATCATGAAAAAAATCATTTTTTCTAAGCTAAATATCGGTCTTCAAAATACGTTAAATGTGCATTTTATTTAACTGATCAGAAATTTCAAAGTTTTATCTATAAAATAAGACCAATTTTGTGAGGAATAAACGCTTCTAAGAGCAAAAAACACTGATCGGAAAGTTCGTCTTCACAGCTCATTACGTATGCATAACCACGGACGGCTATGCATACCGCTGAATAAAATAGAGCACTTTCGGACGGGCTGCGGACTGACTGTGCTATTACAATATTTTAACATGTAAACATTAAATAATCAAATACTAGTTTTAAAACAGTTATTTGTAAACATTAAAAAAAGAACAATACTTTTGCTTCATGGTACATCATATGAACTCAGCAAAATTTGTTACAGCATAAAGAGGCTGACATGCACAGAGAGTATCATATCAAATTTCATCTGCATGCCAATAATAATGATCATATTTGCTCATATAGCGCTTTGAATTTTATCATGAATCTCTAAGCTCAACAATAATGCAGCAGAATTAACCTGGCTTTAGAAGAGCAGCTGTTATACCTTGGTCACATTTGTTCTACGGCGGCCGTACGGCGAGTCGAAAACAGCCGTTTTAACATTTTTTTTGTACCAGCTACACATAGGTGGTTTGAATAAAAATGAATAAAACGGCTGTTCTCGACTCGCCGTACGGCCGCCGTAGAACAAATGTGACCAAGGTATTATGCACCCTGCATAATGTAAATGATTTACGGGAAAATTTCAAAGAATAACTGCATATCATATGTCAGCCTTCTAGTTTCCCAATGCTTGTAACTATATAAGAAAACAAAATTTATGTCAAAGAGAAACATTAATCACTTTTTACTAATTCATGAAAAGATGAAATCCTGATTTTTGCTGGGAACACAGCGTTTGGCATTTAACATCTCAGAGTTTGACTATTGTAAAAATTGTTTAAAAGGTGTTAAATCATTTCAAAGATTTAAATTCATTATAAAATGAAGTCAAAAGTTGTGGGTGCGATCTTTTATGTTTTTTATAATCGAAGCAAAGAATGAAAAAAGTGAATTTACATATGTGATTATATGTTCAGGAAAAACATTAAAAAATGTACTTCTATATGTACCATCTTGTTACAAAGGGAATTTTCAGGTAGGGGGGGGGGTATACAAATTAAAGGGACACAATATAACAAAGATCTTTTGAAAATCCTTAGTAGGGAATTAAAGAAATTTGTTGCTTTAACATAACAAAATCATGTACCTTAACTAAACAATTGTTTGCTCAAAACAAGTAATAGTTGGTGTTATAGGAATATAATACTTCTGAAAAATCTACCATAATCTAAGCGCTGACAGAAATGTATTCAGAGTAAAGACATTACTCTTTCCTCTCAAATCTTCTTTTGGCTGCCTTCTTTTATTTAGATACATAAGAAATCATTCAAATACAAAATCATACCATTTTAAATAAAGAATGACTGAACTGATATCTAATGGGATGTTGCAAGAAAGTTACGTTGCAATTGATTGCAAATCGACTGCAACTTTGCAGCCGATCCCGATCGACTGCAACTAGCAATCAATCGCCAATTTGCGTTGCAAGAAAAAGGCTTGCGATTGAACGCAAGTTGCAGCTGATTTGCAGACGATTTGCAGCTGTAAACAGGGTCTGCAGCACAAGACTAGCTGATGAAGCAAAATAATCCTTGCAATAATCATGATTGTGGAAGAGAGTAAGTAGAAAATATTCATTTTTCACTGCTTTCTTTCTCCATTATGTATGTTTTCAGAGAATTTATATGTTTTAGACCTATGCCAGGGAAAAAATTATTTTGTAAAATGTGAAAATTTATCTTTATCGCCAGTCGAAATTTCACCTTCAAATTTTTTTTAACCACAGTTTAAACCCAGTCCCACACTTGACTTTTTGTGTCGGTAATGCACTGTTGTACCAACAACACGGCAGGACATTCCCGGTGCAGTGCTGTTAAAAATCACCCTGAAGCAAGTAAATTTGTAGGCTCTAATTATGTATGAAACATCGAAAATGACCTTAAAAGATTATTATTGTTCATATTTGAAATGATTTTTAAGTTATATAAGTTTCAACGGCTAATAACCATCCAGTAAATGGATTCAATGCAGTCGAATGGCCACAACTTTTGAGAAACACTCGACAGAAAGCAATTTTTTGTTTTTAACTTAAAGGATTTTTAATCTAACGTTAGGCTTTAAATCAAAGACTTCCATTATTAGATCCTCTCCATTAGTCTCTCTTTTTTAAGAGTCTGTCTAACCTCCCTTTTTATGACTTTCCTTTGCCTGGCCTGGGATAGAATGAAAATTTTGCTCTTGACTTTGGAGGAATTGTTTAGATTTATTTAATATTATTTTATTTATTTATTCCTTTATTTTTAATTTTTTGGAGGGGGGGGGGGGGTTCTCCACATTTTTCGCCAGGCCAAAAAAAAAAAACAAAGGTATAGGGGGTCTACATGTAGGCCTATATTATTAATTATTTTTAAAGATGTTATTGGGCTATTAAACCTATTGGCCACATCTGCCACATTCTTTGGGAAGTTTTAACATTGAACAGGGAGTTGCCCGCCCGGGGCTCTTTTTAAAATTTCTTACGGGCAGATTGCACAAGAGGTTCTTTGCAAGGACAGTCTATTTGTGTCGTTGATTTGTAATGATGTGCCGTATGAGTCACATTTTTAATATCCATCACATATAAATATAAAAAGATATAGGGCCTACATGTAAGCCTAAATAAATCTATTTTTTAGATTCAATATGTAGGTCTACTATGCCAGGGGGAAGGTACTTAGATTTGGTTTGGACAAAGGTGTGCGGCTGAAGGTTTGAAACCCGTACCCATATTTACAGGTCATTTCGGCTAAAAAGGTACCCATTATTAGGGATTCATTACAGGGGCGGATCCAGGATTTCCACAAGGGGGGGGGGGGGCACATTTTCGCCTGGAAAACTTGACAAGCAAAAAAAAAAGAAAAAAGTTATTGCCCAAAATGTAAGGTAATTTTGTATTTGCACCAAAGACAAGAGTAGAATATGGACCCATGTTTAAGGCCAGTATCTAAAAATTGGGCCATGTTTAGGGATTTTCCAGCATAAAATCATACCCCATGTTTAGGGATTTCTTCCAAAAAGGCGACCCATTCCAGCGGCACATCCCCATATGCATTATTTTGTGAGTCCCCCCCCCCCCCCCCCCCCCCCGGGCTACTATTTAACTGACTCTAGTCTTAACTTGATTTTTATGCAAGCACATGAGGTGCTATATAGATGACAGATTTTTTTTCACTTTAAATTGTTTAATGGATGATTACAATGCTTTTCCAGGTGCTTACAGTAAAAGGGTGTCTCATATGGTGCATCATTATCATTTTATTAATATTGAATGCATAATCATGATTTTTTTTTTACATCCTTTTACATCAAGCACAATACTCGGGGGGGGGGGGCATATGGTCCCCCTTCACATTTTTCAGAATAAATCTGCCACTCAAAATTTTATTACCGCACCACTGACTGGCGTTTTACTTTCAAGTCTCGCGCAACTTTTGAGACCAAATTTGCAATTCCCAGGTACAGGGTCAGGAAATTTTGCAACATTGTGTTTGTTTAAGTACATGTCAGACAAAAACATGATTACATGTAAAAAGTTAAATGGGTAATTTTTTTTATTGACAATAGTAATTTAATGTCACTGATGAACTTTGTCTTGAAAATAACCCCAAAAAAAATACATTTAAGAAGTTAAGAAAAAATATTTAAAAAAAAACATGAAAGGATTTTTTTTTATACCAGATTTTTTAAAGTAAAGTTGTTAGGAATGCTCTAGAAAGGAATATGTACACCAAAGTTTAGCATTCTATTACAAGCTTTTTTTAGTAAATTAAAGCAAAAGGTATGATTCATAATTTTTTTATTGCGCCGCCCATAGCTGAGGAACCATAGTACCCCTCCCCAGGACAGAAGTGACTTTAATCAAAACACCCTGGGACTACTATAATGATTAACACACTGGCAACTGAGCTTAACTTGTATATTAATTTCATGAACATGTTTTATCTCTTTGCTTTTTGCTTTTAATTGCTTACTACAGTTATGACAAGGAAGTCTGGAATAAACCGAACCACCATAACTGTGTCTGCTACCATGTGTGTTCTTGCAACCAGCTGATTGATTCATTTTATCAACTCTTGAATGGTAGGTTACATGTAAACTGTATTATTATTAATAATTCACCATGATTGTAATGCGGATGGGGGTGAAATCTGTACACATTGACCAAAGGATAATGCAAAATGAAAAAAAGGCAAACACAAATCTCTATCTTGACTGGACTTCTCAGCAATGAAGACATCCCATTGATGGGGGGGGGGGAGGGGAGGGGGCGGTTGTTGTGCTCATCCAAGGTGTACTGTATGAAAGTGTGTATTTTGCTTTCATTGATTTAATTTATTGCATATTTTAATTTCCATGATTCATTTATTTGGGGAAAAACAATCAGTTCACACTTTTTTAGATTACATCATGGCAAATTGCCAATTACTATGGTCTCAGGAGTAAGCCACTTTCCCTCTATCATATCATCATGTCGGTGCAAACAACGCCCTTACCAGCAGGCATAGGGGCATTTCTGCACCAATGGGGTGCACAAAAATGTTTTGCTAAGGGCGTTTTTGCACTGAAAGGACAAAATTTGAACTAACCCAAGCTACATGTATGTATAGTTATGGGCTTGCATTATTTCCTATATTATTATTTTTTTATGGACAGGTTGATTATCAGAACTGAATTCAGAGCTGCTCCTGTCTGTAGTAAGATCATTTAGAGTGGACTTCAGAATGAGGGCGTTGCTTGTTTAAAATCTTCACTCCATGAAGCTCTCCAAATTCATCTCAAATTAGACTGCTTCTGGTTTCTTGCAACACCCCATTAGACTGATATCATAGCACTACATTTCAGTTCAACTATTGTGACAATGAGCAATGTTAATACTTCATCTTAAATGCTTTGTGTTAACATAATTATACAAGATTGTCATCATTAGAATAAGTCAACATTCTATGGCACCTTTCAATTCATTTATATTACAAATCAATGTTAAGCTAGCAGTCTTTGGCTAGAGCTAAAAATTGTTCATCATTAGAATAAATGTTCTTTCTAGATATGGCACCTTTGAATTCATCGATACTATGAATCAATCTTTACCGGTAGCTAGCTGTCTTTGGCTAGAGCTAGAAAAAGTCAATCATTAGAATAAGTGTACTTTCTATGGCACTACCGAATTCATTGATATTACAAATCAATGTTTAGCTAGCCATCTTGAACTAGAGCTAGAAATAGTAAATGTTGATCTTATTGTAAGCCACGGCCAGACGGCACTATTAGCCAACACAAGTCAAATGCAAGTGGAAGAACTTACTAACAACGTCACAGTTTACTCCATTAAAATGATACACAGCACAGTTCAATTCTACTGTTTCAACAGTATCAGAAATTAAAAAGAAAAATCCTAATTTTCAAACTTGTGTTTACCATTGAAGGACGCAACAATTTCAAATCATGCCTTTGTTCCCAAAGGTGTATGACTAATAATGAACCAAAATGAACCAATTGTCAGATTTATGTAAATTATTTAGATTAAAATCATATTAAAAATATGAAAGCTAATGAATTAGTAACAAATTTTTCATTTCTTTTAAAGAAAGAAAATACAAGTAACAAGTGATAATTGTGCTACTATGTGTTTGTCTTTTTCTTCCTTTCCTTCTTCTTGTGATCTTGTAAAAAAAATCATTGGAAAAGTATTTTATTTCTATCTATCAAAAATATGTTCACATAACATAAAACTCTCACAATCTGACCAAATTAAGATTCTTCTTTAAAAAAAAGTTGTCTTTTAAATGAAAGTTTATCATATTGTCACAAGCATATTGATGAAATTAAATAAAATTCGTACAAACACTTCCATTTTGATCGATGTAAATATTCCGTTCATGATTTTCACAACAGTATAAGAGCAAGAAACAAATATAATTGTGGGGAAAACCAAGAATGGATATTGCAGAAATAATCATCGATGTTTCAGGGTGGGATTTCACTAAAAACAGGGAATTATTGATGGGCTCTCTTAAAGAGGTGCAATTGATTTAAATCAGACTCATACAGATTGATCTCAAATCAAATTGAATTCCATTTTGAATTAATCCCAATTCGTGTAAAGTGGGCCCCTGGACCGACATCAAATTTCATTAACAACTATGACTCACCTCTTGTGAGGATGAAATATAGTAAAAGGTTTTCTTTACTGTCTATGGATTCATTGCGTCAAAATTACCATCAATATTTACTTTGCCATCAAATGGTAGCTAGCCAAGAAACTGATTTGATTGGTTGTTGAGCAATGATGGTAATTATTAATACAATTTTTATGCACTGAGCTTTGAACCCTCAGGCCCGTATTCTGAAGCCGGGTTTAACTTAAACTCAGTTTTAAAGCTGTGGTTGAAGTATGGATAGCCAATTGTTACATAAATCTCTAACAGTAGAGATATCATTTGGCTCTCAAATTATTCATAATTGTCTAGGAAGTATAAATAGATGATTGTCTTCACCATCGATGAATCAGGAAAGAGCACAGTAAACATAATAAACATACAACTTAATAAAAATGTTGATACTTTTGGCTTCCCATAATTTTAGCACAGAGTTAGACCACGGTCTAAGTTAAACCTGACTTCAGAATACGGGCCTCAGTCTTCAAAATTGTCTTGACTTTTTAATATTGCAAATACTCCCGAAACAAGAAGATAATGTGGTGGGATTGTACGTTGGGTTAAGGTATAGTCGTCAGCAACACAAACTCCAAAGGTGCTGACGATTACCTTCAATTGTTGGGTTAAATCTCACTAAAGATGGTTATACCTAAGTCTCTGGAAAACTGGCCCGGATCGCACAAGATATAAAAGGATTCTCATATCAAGCAAGCAATATACACCAATAAAAATTCATAACATTCATACATTCTCATACATGTAGTACATTTCTTTTTGAATCATTCACGCTGATAGCATTGCAGAGATAGATGTAATAAATTGAATAAGTGCTATGCAAATGCAGCCAAGTGTTCTATGTCCAAGGCTTTTTCACATCAATACGTTCTCCTTGTGGCGTATTCCAACACCAGGCTTGCGGCACCGAGCAGGGCCGAATCCGTCAGGTGTGAACTGACGATTTCCACATCGGACATTGCCGAGGGGAGACTGTGGGAGGTTACCGCTTTCTTGACGGGTTCCAGGTACACGCTGGACAGGACACCGCACAGGATGACAAGGCTTGGGTTCAAGACGTGGAGAAGGGATGTGATGGCTATCCCAAGGGCTTGGGCACCTACAACAACAAAGGTACAGGATATATGTGAAATGGGATGGGAAATGGTGCTGTTCTTCTGACTATCCTCAGGGAATCAGAGGACCATGTGTTAAAATTTCATTGCACAGGACTCCATTGGCACGACACGTTGCAAGGCACTTCTTAAATCGGTAGCTGGAAGGATACAAAAGCAAATATAGTATGCTTGGCTATTTGAGCTTGGAAGCTCTAGCAGGGGAATGGTTACACTGCATCCGAATATAAAGCCAGATTCAGATGGCCAGTTTGATGGTATATCTGTAAGCACATGCAGGTAAAATCTTGCTCGATTTCATGTAAGTGCAGAGCTGCCAAGTTGTATTTTGCATTTTCAGTATTCTTATCCCCCAAAATCAGTATTTTGACAAAAAAATCAGTATTTTTACCATGTGAGATAAATATGCATGCATAATGGCAAAGTTCGATCACTTTTTACATTTGCGCCCCACACGTAAACAATTGTGTTGAAGACTGAACACTCCACAATGAACAGAACTCCCTACCTCCTGTGACTTGTGCTTTTTTTATTTCAAGTGTGCTTGAATGTCATTCGCTCCTCCATGGCTCAC
Organism: Lytechinus pictus; assembly: GCF_037042905.1. NCBI lineage: Eukaryota > Metazoa > Echinodermata > Echinoidea > Temnopleuroida > Toxopneustidae > Lytechinus > Lytechinus pictus. The sequence goes on from NC_087256.1 coordinate 15,824,435, forward strand.
AGAAAAATCATATTCACAAAGTGTGCATCTCGCACTGAACTGGTCCCTCTTTGACGCAATGATACACTTCCATCGTTTGCAAGATTCCTCCTTGAAATGTTGTTTGCGTGGTTGAGCTGATTTAGAAGACATTTTGATGATTTCCACAATAAAATCTCAAATCAAACCACAAAACACCACTGGCACAGTGCACAGATGAAAACGATGCAATGCGCGATGCGATGCGACACACGTTCAATCAATGATGTCGCATGCACACGTACACACACACACGTGTATATACATTGGCAAGTTGGAGCACCGATTTACTACAAGCACCGCACACATGCAGAAAACATACACACATGGATGTACGAAGTCCGTTGCGAGTGACGCGGGCTGGCCGCCATATTGTTTCCGCCCGAAAGCTCCCGGATGCGTAGTGGGGCGAACAATACCTTTTCTTCTCTAATTTGTTTTTTTCCCGTATTTTATATCATGAAAAAGCGTACTGCCGTATTTTGAATTGATTTCCGTATGAAATACGGGAAAATCGTACTACTTGGCAGCTCTGTAAGTGCCATATAAAAGCAAAAAGCTATCATCATTATTATGCAATTCTCGGTTCCATCAATAGTTTTAGGAAAAACAATTGACCAGATTGCTTGTAAAGCAGTGGTCTTGCACTGGCGAATAGTGGTCTCTAAATAACCTCATTATCAAGGCTCCAATGAAATGACTGAATACTAGTCCCTAAAAGCTGATCATTTGCTTTCAAAATCAGGTGAATGGTTGAATCATGAAATAGATGAATGGTTGAATTGTGAAATTTTGAATTTCAATACAATTTGTAACAAGGACAATAAAGTGAAGAAACATCAAAATTTGAATGATATTCTACAATTACACACCTGTCTCCAGTGTCTTCTTAGCTTTTAGATTTCCATGGTTGGAAGCTTGGATGAGATGTTTAGCAGTGATCTCCTCGCCCTTCTCTAGAATCATGCCATCTACAAGAAGTGCTCCAGCTGCAGTAAACGATAGGAAAGAGGAGGATTGTTTAAACAACTATTAACCCTGTCGTGACCGGCTGCTCAGCGGATGTTTCGCCCTGGCTTACCGGGTCATATTCAGTGTCACATGTGCAAAACAACTCCATGATTTCCATGATGGATAGAGTGGTCAGAACAGCAATTTTGGCACATGTAGTCAACATAATATATATTTAGTATATCATAAACTTCTATGTCTTACCTTGAACAAAATGTATTTCCAATTATTTAGGTCAGGGGAAGGAAAATAAACATTGTTTTACCTCGCAAAACGAGATATCAACGCGTCTATGGGATTTGTGTACATTACGAAAATCTGTGCGAGCGACTCGATGCGACCTCACACACAGAAAAGATGGTGCTTGAAAACGGAGTGAAGACTCGAGACGCGTCCGATGATGTCACTCATAGCGTGGGCTACGTGTATTGTATGTGTACGTTGCCTGCTCGGACCAGGCAGAGTGCCTAATCCATCATTCAAAGAATCCCGAGTCCGCTCGTATTCAGGCTTTTCAGCAGCTCTCCGCCGACATGCATGGAGTCTCTTCGTCGGGGAATGGCCCACAAGAAGTTCATCCTCCGAAGAAGTTTCCATCCTTTCAAACTCGGAATCACCATGAATTCGATCTAATGTGTTGTCAGAATGATCCGAATTTGATTCTGACATCGTGTCCGCGAAATACTCTCCGCGTTGCTCCGCCATCGTGGACCTTCTCAACGCTAAAAAGTGAAATACTTCGATAGTTTCTCAAACTTTGATGAAGGATTGCGTAAAAACTTTCAATAGAAGTGTGTGTAGCGACAGTCACGGCCGGACAATGAGCTTTCGGATGATACCAAACTCGACTTGTAGGGGTGTTTGGTTCGTGAAATATTCTTTTTTTTTCGGAGGGACTGATTCTCAAATGCGACATTGGTAAATGGCGCGGGGTTGCCGCTTGTCGCAATTTGGCGACAATGGTCACGAAAGGGTTAACAACTATTATCACGGCAATTTACAACTTGTCACAAGGTCAACAGCTTGATGAAACAGGGGGGGGGGGAATTTAAGGCTATTTGTAAGTTTATGTGACTTTATGCAAGTCTTGTATCCTTTTTTGTGCTAAAAGATACATCCCTATGCAGCCGACTTAGCACCTGTAAACATTCCAGTTGTTCATAAAGTCATGCATAACTTTAAAAGCTTCATAAAAAAACATTCAGGACCAGCACCTAAGAGGAACGTGTGAGTGATAGAAACATGGCTTTAATCAACAACAAGTGCCACTGGAGGATACCCACCTTCATGCAGCTTGATGGCTTCTCTCTGCAGAGCCATGCCTGAGCTGTAAGCCTCCACACACCCATGGCTTCCACACTGGCAGGCAGGGCCATCCAGGGATACCTTCATATGGCCAAGCTCAGCAGCGCAGAAGTTAGTGCCATGGATCAGATGCTTGTCTAAGACTATTCCTCCGCCGATACCTAACCAAACAAATAGAATACAATAAATGACTTCACCAACATGTTAAACAATGCTAGTACATTTGCGGTTTGAGGTGAAAACTAACATGTAGACTTATGATGCATCACTTTCACCTATAAACACTTACTATTATGCATCTTGGAGCATTTGTGCAGAACAAATGCTAATAGAGTCAAATGCAAGTTCTAAAGCCTCATTTGTTGCAAATCAAGTTGTCCAAATATGTATTACATGCTGGTAAAATGGGGAAATTATGACCCTACGCCTTGAAACTACATGCATCTTTAAAAATCTTACTTCCAGTATTTGGGGTGTGTATTTTAATTCAATTTATAATATTTTCCATCTAAGAGAGTACAAAACTATAATATGAATATGACAACAGAAGTTTCTTAAGTAAGGTTAGGAGCAAATTCCCCTTATTTAAACTAAACCTTTTATGTGCTCCATTTACATGTATTTTTTAATGATATAAAGCTATTTTAAGTGCAAGTTTCAAGTTTTCAAACTTTTCAAAACAAATAAATTTTAAAAAATAAATAAAAATGGAATACAATAAAAAAGGTTTGAACCCTGAGGAAGCAATTTTTGTGAATTTGAGCAAGAACCTCAAAATTTCAAAAAGAATTCTTACAAATGAAACAAAAAATGCCAATATCTCTTTTTCTCGACAACTATTTGAAATAATTGACTAACCTGTTCCCGTTGCTATGGTGATGAAATCTTTAACCCCTTTGCCCAGTCCAAACTTTCTCTCTCCCAGTGCGGCACAGTTACCATCATTATCCACCCAGACGGGGAGGTGAAGGGTAGTTTCTATTGGTGTTCTGAGATCAATCTCGTCCCATCCTAATAAAAAAAAAAAAAAAAAAAAAAATTATAAAGATTTATGAATCATAATGCTTATTTGACAACCATCAAATTGGCAAACTTTGGTATTCTTACTGAAAAATAGCAGCTAGCTTCAGCCCATCAACTAATAGGCATGACATCTCTACATTTTTACATTGACCTTTAGCATACACGTATTTGACAACTCTACTTGCGTGCAGACTCGCTTGAGAATAAGTAAATCATCACACGTCAGAATCGCAATTGGAAAATTTTCACCTCTCTTCTTCAAGATTCCAGTGTTATTCCATGTCTATTTGGACATTATATTGGAAGGCAATTGAATGTGAGAACACATAGGTCTACAACCTATGCTCATTTGGATCCATTATAGGCTATTATTAATAGGAAACAAACAAAATAAAGAACCTGTTCAGGGAATAATTTTGCTTTACAAATTTGAATTGCATTTTTGGTCATAAGAGAAAAGCTCTCAACTAAGTAATGTACAGTCCTATGTAAAAATATGCCATACAAAAGACTTCATGCATAGCAGTCTTTCAAAAATGTGGAGCAAATTGCGATGTGATACCAGGAAAATTATTCCCTGCTATTAATGAGTAAGGCTGTATAAATTAACAGAAACACCCCGTCAATAAACATAATGGACTATCATAAACACCTTTTTGCAGAAACAGGAAAAAGAATGCATATAATGACATGATATTTTTGGCAAATACCGGTAATTAAATTTGTACTCGTACCCCTATATATTCAAACAATGCAACTTCATGCACAACCACTCATTCAAAGATAACGAGATGGAAACCTGTAATGAATTACTTCCAGACAAACTGTTTGTCAGGGGCGATACCGGTTCAACCATTTTGTGGATTACATCGACAATGTTTACACATTACAAAGCCAGGATATGGGATGAGCAAGATAAATACACAATGGAAGAATAAACATGAACTTTAGACAGAGGCAAAATCTTATGAATTAGCTGTGCTTGGGAAGGTCTTGGGAAAATAATTCACTTCAATGTCATCTTGTGTCACCCTCAGTCACCCCAAAGGTAAATAGTTTGACCTTTTTTTCAGTAAGAAAAGTAAATAAGAAAGGCTGTAGTTCTTTCATTCATTTTTTAGTACTTTGCAGATACAAACTTTTCTTAAAGGACAAGTCCACCCCAACAAACAGTCGATGTGAATAAAAAGAGAAAAATCCAACAAGAATAACACTGAAAATTTCATCAAAATCGGTTGGAAAATAAGAAAGTTATGACATTTTAAAGTTTTGCTTAATTTCACAAAACAGCTATATGCACATCCGATCGATATGCAAATGAGGAGACTGATGATGTCATCTACTCACTATTTCTTTTGTATTTTATTATCTGAAATATGAAATATTCTAATTTTCTCCTCATTTACAAGTGAAACAACGATTAATTCCTTCCTGAACATGCGGAATTAGTATTGTTTAATACTATATGGTTCAGTCAAGTTGGTCCTTCATTTCAAATCTGTAAAAAATGAAATAATGTATAATTCAAACAATAAAAAACAAAAGAAATAGTGTGAAAGACATCATCGACTGTCTCATTTGCATGTCACTGAATTGTGCATATCACTGTTTTGTGAAAAATAAGCGAAACTTTAAAATGTCATAACTTTCTAATTTTACATCCGATTTCGATTAAATTTTTAGCATTATGCTATTTTGATTTTGCTCTATTTAACCAAATCAACATTTTTCTGGGGTGGACTTGACCTTTAAGTCCAAAGGGTCCATTAGACTATCCCTCAATGTAAACAAGTGTATAAAGAAGAATCCTCTTCCACATCCACCAACATCATCATTCAGGCCTGCCAACATTTGAAAACGAAGAAAGGAATCCTAATTGCGCAGCGCTAATTTTTCTGCAAAATGTCTGGTGTGTCTCCCTCACTTTTTTTTTAAAGGTCAAGTCCACCTCAGAAAAATGTTGATTTGGATCCATAAAGAAAAATCAGACAAGCATAATGCTGAAAATATCATCAAAATCGGATGTAAAATAAAAAAGTTATGACATTTGAAAGTTTTGCTTATTTTCACAAAAAAGTTATATGTACAATTTAGCCAGATGAAAATGAGAGAATCGATGATGTCCCTCACTCACTATTTCTTTTGTTTTTTATCGTTTGAATTCAACAATATTTCTATTGTTACAGATTTTATAGTAAGGACCAACTTGACTGAACCATAAAATGTTAAACAATGGTTATTCCACAAGTTCAGAGAGAAATAAAACTTTGTGTCACAGGACAATAAGGAGAATATTTCACATAATAAAATACACAACAAATAGTGAGTGAGTGAGTGATGTCATCAGTTCCCTCATTTGCATACTGACTGGTTGTGCATATAACTGTTTTGTAAAATTAAGCGAAACTGAAAATTGTCATAACTTTCTTATTTTACATCCGATTTTGATGAAATTTTCAGTGTTATGTTTGTTGGATTTTTCTCATTTTATTCAAATGAACTTTTTATTGGAGTAGACTTGTCCTTTAATTAAGACATGTTTAGCATTCTTATATTTAAACATTGAGAAATTACAAGTGTTGAAAAACTATATTACTCTTACACCTATACCCCACCACACAAATACATATATGGGCTGATTTATTTTTTTTATCTTAAATAAATGGAAAAACGGAATGCTCCTCTTTTTGGTTGATAAAAAATCTTAAAAACGGGGTAACTCCTGGAAATAGGACGGGTTGGCAGGCCTGCATTATTACTACACAACTACTACTTCTTGCCAACTTGGCATATGTGACGTAGAACATGCAGAAATGGTTTACCAACTGTAATCCTGGCCGTCTTCCCATACAGTAAATGCAAATAGCATATTTGGCCAACTCACCTGCTATGGCTTTTGTTGAATGCATGACAAGTCCTTCCTTAGAATTGACCCTGCCTCCAGTACTGATGCCTATAAAAGGACAAAACATAAAACTCTTATCAGGCTAAGCTTCCACATACATGGAGTACACAAAAAGTCTATGTAGTGAAAATGTACTTCTCTTATGGGCAAGGAGCATAACATTGGACGTGTACACTATTCATTTTGCAAGGTGGGGAAAGAGATCCAATAAGATCTCTAAAATATGATCTGGGGCTCGTTGCAGAAAAGAGCTTCGATCAAACGCAGCTCGTAAAATCGAACGCAACTTGACTTTCGAACCAATGAAATGCACATATTAGGGACTTGTGCCTGATGTTTCAAGCTGCGGTTAAATGCAACTATTTCTGCAATGGGCCCCTGATGTAATTATAATAATAATAGCTGGATTTATATGGTGCTTTTTGCCTGAGGACACAAAGCGCTGCTATTATTACCCAAGCTTTAGCTGCGCCGCCTATATAGGCGCTCAAGCATTCAAGGAATATTTCTTTGTACCGGGTACCCATTCACCTCACCTGGGTTGAGTGCAGCACAATGTGGGTAAATTTCTTGCTGAAGGAAAAAACGTCACGGCTGGGAATAGAACCCACATCCCCCAGATTGAAAGACGAGACGAGACAACACCACGACGCCCCCACTAATATCAATATTCACATCATTCAAGGAGATGCTTCCTACAGGGTCAGGCAAATATGTGTCGGCAATTTCAAATGAAAGGAACGCTTCAAATAGCCGACCCCAAAGATGCAGCCATGATACAGAAACTTCTAGTACTTTTTAAATTGTCTATCAGTAACTTGTATTCTTTTCTAAATTATTGCTTATGACACATTTTCTTTAAAATTAATACTTGTCAAATTGTAAATATCAGTGCCATGAATGGTATCCTGAAAAAAAAAAGAAAAAAGAACACAGAGAAAGGTAAACTTACCGACACCCAGAACTCTACAGTTAAGGGCATAACTCTCCTGCATAGCTTCTAAGAGAAGCTCCAGAAGTGCTTTTATTCTTTCCTCATTGGTTGTGTGGGGAGTTAACTTTGATTTCCTCAATTTAACTTCGCCCTGTTATGAAAAAAAAACATGTAAGACCCTATTTTAGTTCACAATTAGTTTGGCACACCCAAAGCCTCTCTCATACTCATATCATATCATGCATGGTATTTTTTAATGGAAATCTACTATTATAAATTCTTTACAAACAAGAACCCCCCCCCCAAAAAAAAAAACCTATTGTGGACAATAATGTGGCTTTTTCATTTTGATATAACATGGGAACATGGCCCATCAGCCCATCAAATCCAGGTTTTAATTGTACAAATATACCTCAGTCACATTTGCTCTACTGCGGCTGTATAGCGAATTGAAATCAGCCGTTTTATTAATTTTAATTCAAACCACCTATATGTAGCTGGTACAAAAAACGTTAAAACAGCTGTTTTCGACTCACCGTACAGCCACCGTAGAGCAAATGTGACCGAGGTATTGGTTAATATAATGGCAGAATTATAATGGTAAATCTTTTGGGCCCAGACCCGTTTCCTCTAGCATGTACCTGCTGTGAATAACCCAGAACAATGACATGGCAAAAATTTATATTTATAGGCAATAGAAAGAAAATATAAATTCAGTTTCTTTTGGCAATAGTTTGTAACCTTTCAATAAATACAAGTTTCATGATAAAAGGCTCACTCACATCTGCAGCTATCAAAGCCACCCGGAGCTGCGTTCCTCCCATATCAACAGCGAGGGCGCTCTGCGTCTCTAGGATGTGATCGATGTCTATGCTGGGGCTCTCTGGCATGGGTGGGAAGATGAACTGTTTCTGGATGGCTTCATCCTTTTTGATTGATTTTAAAAACTTGATGATTCTTGGTACAGCATGCCCATCCCCATAGATGTAAGATCTAACATGAAAAAAAAAAAAAGTAGATGATGGATTCATCTAGTGCTATGTCAGCTGGAGAGGGTACGATGGTTATCATTCCCATACATGTAATTTTCAGAAGTGTGATCCAATGGGGACATAAGGGATCCAATTTTTCTTCCAAAATGTTGAAAAGCAATAAAAATTTCACTACAATCACCCATTCCCCTTGATGAGAGAATTGGGGCGGTTTTTTTCACACTTTTCAATTGTTTTTCCCAGAGTTTTGATATTTTTGCTCAAGGGAAGGGGGGGGGGGCTAGATCCACAAATGGGCTGATTTACTATGGCAGACACTCATCAGTATTAAAGGGGGTGGCTATATTTAATTTTTATTTTTTTACAAATATCATACTTGCCATGCAATTTCATAAACACTAAACATATTGTTTACTCTAAAAATGCATTTCATCATTTTAAAAACCTTCAAGATCTTGGCCAACCAGTTTGAGTAGAGTAGGAGTCTAATATGAAAAGTAAACAATCATTCTACAGGTGATATGGATTTCATTTGGTGCATATACGTCATTGCTATTTGCATAATCAATTTGAGCTTAGACATAAGTGCTTGCGGCATTGTATACCCTCAATAGAATAGGCATAGCACAAGAAGCTAAGTTCTTTGCTCTGGAAAATTACCGAGTTCACATCAAGGCCTTGAGTAGTTCTTTCTACATGAGTTGTTTGTTATTTTAAATTCTCTATGAACTCCATGAAAGGAAACAATTGAATGCAATGATTGTAGAGTTAGGAAATTCAAACTAAAGACATTTAAAATATACCCAATATGATTAGGAACACATTAACTGAAGGACATGACCTTTCATGTAAACTGTTTCACTTTTTGCTATCTGTTGCAGATAATCACATATAATGTCAGTTCATCAGACAAGCTACAGATGTAATACATAATTCACATAAGCAAGGATACAAATCATTTTGCTGTGCAAAGGGTGGCAAGAGTGATAAATATAGAAAGATGAGAAAGCAGAAAATATGGAAAAGGCAAAATTAGCCATATCTTCAAATAAATTCTTTTCCACTTCAAAGTCCAATGATCACCCCTATCCTCCATCCACCCATCCATCAATGATACACATACTACACCATAAATAAAATTTTCACTTATCTATTTGGCCAATCCTTCATATGAAACCGTAACCAATAATGTGAATGTAACCAATCCTAAATATATATACATGTATAGGCCTATATGGAATCCTGGCTTCTATGATAACTGGTATGTACAGCACACAAAGATTTTTCTTTTTACAAGTAATTAAAGACAAAATGAGTGTAAAATGAAAATCCAACTTACGGAGGGAAGTGTCTTTGGTATTGGATTTCTAGAGCATGGTGTATCTTTTCTTTGGTATCCGCATCTCGACAGTGTAACACATTTTCACCTGAAATGTACAAAAAACATAATTATAGATGATTTGAAACTATCCATACACATGTACATGTAGGTAGATTAGCATTGTATACACAACAAAAAAATCTCACATCCATCCCTGACTTTTGTTCCCTAATAATGATGAGCATGGACAACATGACAACCCCTAAACCCTGGTACATAATTTGCAACTGTCAATCAACTGCCCACTTCACAGCATACAGCTGCATTGTTACAGGAGTATTTTCTTTGAAGTCTCATTCATGAATGTTTTGCTATCAAAGTTACAAAATCAAATAGGTTTGTGAGAGGAAGGCACAGTTTGTTACAGTATATGAGCCAAAAAAGCATATAAATAGGCTCAGAAGAAATAACAACATAATGATATCAAAATATACCAGGTTTTGAGTATAGCAGGAATTATTCATCCGAGGTTGGACTGGCATTACTACTTAATAACAAATATTTTGCCAGTACAACCGAGGATGAATAATTCCTTCTATACTTTCGAAATAAAGGCCTTGTATATTTGTTTTATATCCTACTTTGATAAGTTAGAGCAATAGATCTTGATAATCTAGTTCCTGTACTCGTAGTTCATCCGTTTTTTAAATCTGAACCAAATATAATTAACCTGCTGCGCTGAATTTCATTTTCAACATCATCGCAAATAGTGAGAATATGTTTGGTCATATTATGATATTTAAACCAATCAGCACACAGGATTTAATTCATGTAGGATTTCATAATAATAAGTACCCAAAATATCATCTTCTTTTTTTTTTAATGTGCAATAACACAATTTACACCTGTCTGGAATGTTCATATGTTCAGTCAATTATACCTTCTGGAGAAGAAATCTGAAGGTCAATGGAACAATCAACCCCTTCTTCCAACGGTTATCTTCAAAAACAATTTCTAAAGAATTGCTATTAAACAGCATCTTATCAAAATTTGTTTGAAATGTCACTGATACATGAGTACCTATCTTAACCCTAATTCTCCCGGGGGGGGGCCATAATGGCCCCCCCTTGACAATTTTCGCGATATATCTGCTGCGCAAATTTTTGTTACCTCGCCGCTCACTGACTTTTTACTTTCAAGTCTCGCGCAAATTTTGAGACCAAATTTGTGACACCCGGGTACACGGTTACGACATTACGCAACATTATGTAAGTGCATGTCAGACCCAAAATTGCTCATAAACGTGATTTCATGTACAAATCCAATGCAAATTGTGTATTTAGCCAAAATTCATAAATGTATCATTATTTCTACTTTTACTGATTAAACTGAATTAATTTTGCCTTGTTTATGATCAGAACTAAGTCTGGAATGATTTCCATTGAAAAAACAATAAAAAAAAAAAGTAAAAAAACAAAGAAATACATAAGAAATTCATAAAACAATAAAATACATAAGAAATTGATTTCCGAACCGAAGTTTTTTTAATTGCGATTGTTAAGATTGCGACAAAGAATTTTTTTACCAAAAATTAGCATTCTAGGAGCTTTATTTAGTGAATTATAGCAAAAAGTATGATTTATGCATAAATTAGCATAATTAATTCATATAAAATAAAATCTCATTATTTTGAAAAATTTTACCATACAGCCTTGTAGATTACATCGCACACTACCAGTGTGCAAATTTTTGCGTCGCTCGCGCAATCGGCGGCCGAGATCTTAAGGGGGGGCCATAATGGCCCCCCCCCCCCCGGGATTGACAAGAATCAAAATACCCCGGGAGATTGAGGGTTAAACATACTTTATTGCCTTTACCAAATCAGTTGTGTATCAAACGACATATCTGACGTCCCTGCCACACCGTTCCGTGCAAGCCTTGTGGTTGAGTTGTGGGCAATCCCCCGCAACTCACCCACCATTCAAAACTTTTCTGCATGCAAATCAGACTTGTGTGCACTTCTGTGAGCAACTACATGTGAGATACGTGCAAGATTAGGTCATTGCGAGCAACCTGCGGGTAAGAAAAAAAGGCACCCGCAAGTCCACACAAGGCTTACATGAAACGATGTGACGGGGCTTAAATTTTGCAAAATTACATAATCAATTTTAATGAATGGTAAAGGTAAGCTACGTAAGCTACATGTTTGTAGCTTGTTTCTTGCAATCTTAAATTGTAAAACAGGTTTACCCACAAGAATGGCCTTGAATAAATAGATATTTGTTTGTATTGGAGTACATGTAAGTATCTAAAAATGCATAGGCCAGGTTTTATTGATTCTGTACTAAATAGCAGACATGATAGTTTATTACTGCCACGTACTAGTGGCACATGTGTATTAATACTGCTATAAGTTAGAATTGGACATTTATCTTCAGATCTGCCAAGGGAGATTGTGTATGTGTGTGTGTTTGGGAGGGGGTCTGACTTTTTAAAAACAAAAAATAAATCACTTATGCTGGAACCCAGCAAGAACCCAGCTGGAAAGAGTGTGTCTTATCCCATAAGGAATGACTCACTGGGTTGTCTCCAAGGTAACTTCTGACTATCAAAGTACAAAGTGCTTGAATTCATTTCTGACTCTTCTGCAGTTACTGTAGATTACCATGCAGACATTTATTTCTTCGATGACTTTAGATAAACATCGGGTGTGAGGTTAGGATTCATGTTAGATTCAATGTTTAGATTTTCCATCAGAATCATAGTAAACGTTTCCAAAGAATGTATGGGATTGATTTGATAACAGGCATATCGCAAACTGCTTAGATGAAATTTGCAGGGTTTTTTTTCATAAATAAATCAATTATTAACCTGTCTCTCTCCCTGTTTGCCTTGATCCAAGGTTGACTACCGGTGTACCAAACGCTCCGGCTTCTCTGACTCCCGCACTGCTGTTCCCGATCATGCACCCTGCATTGGCCACTAAGATGATGAATTCTTCAAACGGTATATGCTTGACAGGATAGAACATGGGGTTGGTCTCCACTCCCTTCTGCCGCATGATGCGGACGATGTCTTTGCTTCCTGGAAAAGGATGACATGGAGACGAAAACTATGTCGTCGTTCACATACTTTTAAACTCTTTATCGGGTGTTTCCCAACACACAATTCACTTTCAGTTAAAATATCTTTTTAGGCACATTTTTACAAAACATGCCAAATATTTCATGCATGAAATTGAAAATAAAGCCCAAATGTGAAATAACCTTCAAATTTTTTTAATATGGTAGAGGGTCAAATAGAAAACATTGTTATATGAATTACATATAAAAAGTAAAGGTTGTGGATAAGTATGCAAGTAGAAACCAAAAGCAAATTTCCATTCCAATTTGTTGAATATTTCAGAAAAAATATGAAGTGAAATGACTCTGTACAAGTCAAACACAAATCAATAACACTTAATTAAAAAAATAGCATTTCCAACTTTTGAAGTACACTATTGAAACAGATGTATGATTATTGATTGACAACATCAATCAATGACGTGACAGAAATAAACACAGGTGGTTGCTAACCTACCTGCGTCAATGTTTGGGAACAGCATGAGGACACGCTTATTAAATTCCATCAAGGCGTCAACCATAAGACTGTACATCTTTAGAGAGTCAACAATATTTGTGGTCACGGGATGCTGTACGGCTACGATGTATTCTTTGGGCTTGCCCTTACCCTTCAGCCATTTGTCTAATATGTGCTGCAAGAACGAGAAGAGATGGAAATTTCAACGTAATGTTATTAGAGGAAATTATGTCATTTTCAATCTGTTGAATGCACTACCTTGTTATAGTGAATTCTATCTTCTCTTAAAACAAAATACAAATACACATATTATTGACCAAAACACCACATTTTATAAAAGGAGAAACTTTTGAGCATTTAAAGTATTAGCTTTCAAAAATCATGGAAGTAATTTACCTCTATTTTATTGTACTTATTTCATGAATTTATACAAGTAATGCACCTGACAATTACCAATGTGCACCAATTATTATGATAGAATGGGAGTGAAAAAGAAAACAAGTTAGTTTATAATCAAACTTTTGTCACTTACCTGACAGTTTTTCACATCTGCACTTAATAACCTGTCGTACGACGGACATCCTGCCAGCAGTATCCTATCGTTATCCTCGCACATTGCCAACAGACGCTTGTGAGCACGCTCAGTACAACACACGTGATAGTGCGCAAGCTTTGAGATAGTATGTCTGATGCTATCATCTATTGTGCCGCTAACCTCTCCACCTTCCACGTGGACAATGCGAATGTTCATGAGAGCGGCGCAGGCGGCTAACGAGAGAACGTCAAATCGGTCCCCGTGAACGATGACGACGTCGGGTTTAAGGCGGAGCATGATGTCGGGGAGCTTGACCATGGCGAGACCCACCGATTCCACCATAGCGGCTTCGTCTTCCCCTCTGACGATGGTGTGGAGCCGACTGTCAATCGTGAAGCCATCTTTCTCAATCAATCGATAGGTAGATCTGGACAAGATGGAGACAAATTTGAGAGCAAACTTAATATTACAGACCAATCAATATCAATCAATATGAATTGATGTTGAACTGTAAGTTAGATGGTAAACTCCTAGTTGGATATACATGTGTGAAATGAACTGTGGAACCCATCTACATGTATGCGTCCAATCCTGAAATAAATACAAACACGTTTATGATAACAAGTTAACAACCTTATATTTATTTTGATATCAAGGTAGCCACTTCAGTTCCAAAACACAATTATTCACTAAAATCAATATACTAATATGCAGTTCGACTAAAAAGCACGTCACTGGAACATCAACTCTGAAATTCACTCGTAATACATGTGTTAACTTTTCATGGACCAATGCTAAAACTTACACATTACTTATACATACATGTAAAACTCCCCCCCCCCCCTACGAAAATAATGAATACAATATAAATCAATAATTCATCAATTCAAAATGCAACATAAAAATCATAACATTAGTAATCATAATAGAGTTTTAAAAAATACATTCAGCTCTTGGCTAACAATTTATGACAACTATTAAACAAATCTGGCAGGAGTACAAATTTGAACCATGAATCTAGATATCCGATGAATCAAACCACAGAGAAATCCATAAGTCAGGGACTGAGGGTTAACATTTACAAACTGATTCAATATGAAACATCTGTTTTTCTTGAGCTTATTAAGCACCATACCCTGGACCACCCATCCAAGTACATGTAGTATGAATTCCATAAATATAAAGTTTACAAGGGGGGGTTCCTGCACACTTGTGATCCAACCCCCTCCCAATAACTTCCATTGACATAAATGCACTTTACTCTCACTAGCATGATAGGTCAATTTTTATAAAAGGAATTAGTGTTGTTGTTTTCTGGATATGTAATATTTTTAAAATGTTTGTGCTGACCAATGCAAAAAATAGCAGTCGTTCCTTTAGTTTTCTCTAGTGCTCACTCATCGTGGGCCCACTTTCACAAATAAATCCTAAGAAATAGGTGCCTACATGTATATTTTATAGCAAAAAAAACCCCTAAAAAACACCCATGGTGGATGTGGGTATGGGTTTGGAGTTCTCAGCCACATACTGAGTAGCCCCTCCCCCCTCCGGCGCTGAACGTGCAATAAATTTTGTACATATATGTATCATTGCACATTGCACACGTACTGTCCAAAATACATGGTTTATAGGTGACATCACAATTAGATGCAATTCATACTGTACATGCAGTGCTGGCTATTGTGCAATACTTGCAGGCCTACTAAAATGCGCACTGCTGCGCTGGCACGGCAGATACATGCATGATGCGTGCTTGAATATGCTGCTCCGGGATTTGCTCTTCGCGTAAACCTAGGACTTCATTTTCATGGAAGAATGTACATTGTGTAGGGAAACATGCTCTTGCCCTAAATAATTCTTTCCCCATTTTTATAGATGAGCATAGAAAAAGACCAATCATTCTTTTCAGCATTTATATTTTTGTTAACTTCCATGGCGTTGTTCAAACAAAATCAGCAAATATAATCGTTCAATGGTATAAGATTTCGTGTTCTCTGAATGAGAGAATGCTCTATTCAACATGCCTGTATTTCAGTTTACAGGCATGGGAAATCTATCACCATGGTACTCTGAATGTTGTTCAGACTTTCACCATCTGGGCAGGATTCACCTTTAAAATATTCAAAATTGCTAACAAGTATAAATTAATTTAAAAATCGACTAAAAACCTATCTTTTCAATCAACAAAAAAGTAAGCTGTTGCAATGACCAGTTGTCTGTTATTATCTTGCATTTTCATTCATTGATTTGTCATGTACTTACCTCTTAACGTTGTACACTTATAATAAATACTTTGTTTCTACATGTAGTTTTATTTACCTTCAATTAAAGTTGTAAAGCGCTTTTAGAAAGTGTATTGTATTAGCGCAATATAAAAGCTCCATATCATCATTATGGAGTCAGAAATAGTTCTAAGTATTAGTTTGTATGTTAGTACCACATGCAAAAAAAATTGAAAATATCATTCTGTAGCATTTAATATGGACCCCATCCCCTTAAAAAAATGTTAGGAATACAGAGTACTACATGTACCCATTAATGTACGTATTATTACAATACATATAATGATAATCCAATAGTTCCATCACAGGAACAAAGTATATAAAAAGAGAATTTTATTCTTTTCTTTAATCATAATTGACCAACAAATAAAATTGGTCTTCCAACTCTTCAACTCCATGTACAGTAGGTGTACATGTTTGTACAAAAAAGCAGCAAAAAATGCAGTACATGAGCATATTTGTTTTATTAGATCTTCTAGATGAAATCCTGGAATACAAAAGAAGGGACCCTATTGAAACCAAAACAAAAAAATCAATTTTGGCAAAAAAATCCTACGGGATAACACACCATACCGCAATTTATCTCCATATATTTAATATCACCATCACTGAAGGTGAATAATGCACATGGAAAAAATATGCCTTGCCCATTTTTACCCCAAGAACTATGTGTGAGCAAGGTATCATGAGAATTGGTTAAAAACTAATGAAGTATTTCGAACCGCAAGAATTTTGACCAATTTTTTACATATAATATATTGTTACCAAGGCAACACGATTTCCAACACACAAAATATGTCCTGCACATTTTTACCTAAGGACCAATGTGTGAGCTAAATTTCATGAGCATTGGTAGGGACAGTGATTTTCCGCGATCGCGGAAAACGGACGGAATTCACGGAATCGGCCTTTTGAAACGGAAAGTGGCTTTTCAAACGGAAAATCACGGAAAACTTGTTTTTTCTCAAAATGCACAAAATATCAACAGAAATTAATCCCAAATCCTCAACAAAATACGAATATCAACTGAAAAAAACACGATCTCACTTTGCAACAAAAATCATGACAATCAACACATCGTAACTACACTCGAGCCCCTCCATCACTCGATCGTATCTAAATTAGTTTACACTGACGTCCGCATATGAGGCAGAATACGGCCGTGTGTTGCTGCCCTCTGCGTTCGGTCATATTACAATGATCACGGTGATTCAACATATCCAACATGGCGGATAAGCGGAAGTCGTCGACTGCTCAAAACGATGTCCGAAAAGTCCCCAAATCAGCAATAAAATCCCATGTAACCATAAAATAATGCTAATAATATGAAAGGTGAGGATGTATTAATGTTGATTATGTTTCTCTAAATAGTTTTTGAGCTCGAATCTCTTCGATTAAAATGGATTTTAAAGCGATTTTAGTACATTGGTGGATGCAAATTTTGACCAGCGCTAGCATTTTGACATCGCGCTACTCATTGCGTACTGGTTTTCTATGTAAACGGAATTGTCACTTTTTCATGTACACAAAGTCTATGGGGAAACGGAATTTCCGTTTTCAGACATGCTGAAACGGAATTTGAGATTTTCTGAAACGGAAAATGCAATTTTTAGAAACGGAAAATCACTGTCCCTACATTGGTTGAAAATTGATGAAGTAATAAAAACTGCAAGTTTTTAACCCAATTTTGCCATAATATGTCGTTACCATGGCAACATGATTTCTGACACAGACAAAAATACGTCTTGCACATCTTTACATCAATACCAATGTGTGTGCCAGATTTTATGAGAATTGGTTAAAACTGAGGGTGTAGTTTGAACTGAAAAATGTTTACCTTAGTTTTGCCAAAATATATTGTTACCATGGCAACACAATTTCCAACACATGTGAGAAATGTGTATAGCACATCTTCACCCCAACATGATATTGGAAGTTAATAGATGATACTCAAACCTAATTCACAATAATGACCCTTTACTGAATCTTCAGGCCAAATAAGATATGCATAGAATTACCGGTATGATAATATTTCATTTTATCAAATTCAAAGATGGTAAACTGGAAAACTACAGTTCTGTAGATTTGTTAGAATGGGGTTTAGTGTTCAAACTCCTAATACTAAAAGTATATATATTATATAAACCTCTACATGGTTTACTTTTTTTTTTCAACAGCTTGGACTAAAAGAAAATCACAGAATTGAAATAGTGAGAGGGGAGATTTTTCTTTATCATAATTCATGTAAACCATAACCGAAAAATAAAGCATAATAAATATAATCAATAAAAAGACAATAATAACGATGATAAAATATCTCCCATAGACCCATCATTTAACCATAATCTCCCAGTTAATGTACTGTATTACCAGGTCCTTTATAATGATTCCTAACTAGACCAAATATGCACCTCCATAGTAGGCCTACTGTTATTATTATGTATGTAGGGCAGGTAATATATCATCCCAATAAGAATAGAAGATTGGGAGGGTGAGGGTGTACATTGCGTTGCCAAAGAGAGACATTGATATACACGCAGGATTAAAGGGATGGTCCGGGCTGAAAATATTTATATCTTAATACATAGTGTAGAATTCACTGAGCAAAATGCCAAAATTTTATCAAAATCGGATAACAAATAATAAAATTATTGAAGTTTAAAGTTCAGCAATATTTTCTGAAAACAGTCGTCATGAATATTCATTAGGTGGGCTGATGATGTCACATCTCCACTTTCCATTTTCAATGTTATTACATAAAATCATAATTTTTTCATTATTTCATACTTGTGTGAATAACATGTCTCCCTTATAATGAAATAAGTTGCAGCAATGAATATCTCATGCACTAAATCAGTTGTCAATCCAATTTTTCTAGTTCTTGGAGGAAAATTTTTGAATAAACCTAATTTCATATAATAAAATACAAAAGAACAAGTGGGGATGTTGGTCTAATTTCCATTTCGGCTAATTTCCACTTTGCCTAATTTCCAGATAGTCTAACATCATTTCGTCTACATGGCACTTTTTCTTATTTTGTTAAATTAAGTGACTTGTTTTCAATTTTCTGGTGAAATTTTTAAGATACTTTCCGCACGCCGGCTTTGAATCTAAATTATTCACGGTAACGCTCGCCCACTCGGCCTCGTAAATCGATTGGAGTACCGTACGGTACAGTTTCAGATTAACGTCAGACTCGTGCCGATTGTGGGAGGGTATATTTTGAAATGGGGTCAGTTGGTCACGAAAATATAGAAAGATGACATAAAGCTGCTCAGAGGCATGTAGAAAATAATTATTATTTATCTCCCTTTTCTCTCCCCTCTCCCTTTCTCTTTCCCCTTCCTTTTCTTTTCCCTTTCCGAAAAAACAGATTATTCGTTTTTCCGTTCCAATCACGAAGAAGCGAAAATGGAAATCAGCCCCGTGGTTTGGTTCTTGAAAACACAAACACGAAATCACAACGAGAAAAACATGTTGTGATTTCGTTTTTGTAGATCAAAAACAGAAAATTGAAATCAGAAATACGTTTAGGCTTTTTCTGATTTCTCTAGATTTGTGTTTTTATGTATCAAAAATTTAGCAAATCAGTCCGCTCCGTGATTCTGTATTCGGACAATTGCACAGCAAACATCAAAATTGCCGTCGGCTCTCTGGGCAAGACATGACATAAAGGGCTAAATTAATTTTGTCTAATACCACTTGGTCTACTTATCAGTTTGTCCAATATCAATGATTGTATAACAGCGTTATTTTACAGAAAAATAGCAAAATTTATTGTTTTTCCCCAAATCAAAACCTTCAAAAATCCCCAAAGTTTGTTTAATCTCCAAACGTTTTTTTTTCATCTCCACAGGCTTTGAAAATCCCCATATTTTTCAAAATTCGGGAATGGAAATATAGTCACTCTAACTGTACTCCAATATCGAGGGGCGCACGTGTGAAGATTCGAAGCCGGCGTGCGGAAAGTTACTTTAAAATTTCACCAGAAAATTGAAAACAAGTCACCAAGCAAACTTTACAAATTAGACCAAGTGGCATGTAGACGAAATGAATGTTAGACTATCTGGATATTAGACCAAGTGGAAATTAGCCGAAGTGGAAATTAGACCACCTGCACATTAGACCAACTGAATAATGGACCAAGTGAGGATTAGACCAACTGGTATCAGACCAAATGCAATTAGACCAAGTGACAATAAAATACATTAGACGAAATGGCAATTAGACCAAATGAAAATTAGACCAAGTGACGATTAGCCCAACTGGGCACTAGACCATATGGCTATTAGACCAACTGGTCATTAGACCAATTGGATATTAGACCAAGTGGAAATTAGACCAAACGGTCATTAGACCATGTGACAATTAGACGAAATGAAAATTAGACCAAGTGGAAATTAGGCGAAGTGGAAATTAGACCAAGTGGTGTTAAACTAACTGGAAATTAGACTAAATGGTGTTAGCCCAACTGCTGATTAGACGAATTGGATATAAGACCAAATGAAAATTAGACCATATGGATATTAGACCAAGTGGTCATTAGACCGATTGGATATTAGACGAACTGGTTGTAGACGAAATGAGTTTAGACTAAGTGAAGTTGGACGAACTGATAAGTGGACCAAGTGGTATTAGACCATCCGATAATTCACCATCCCAACCTCTTATTGAAAGAATACGTTGCACACTTACGGTCCGGAACCTTTAATATATTTCTCAGCCACAATATACACATCTCTAAGAGAAAATGAAGTGAAAGTAAGTGGGATAATGCAATTGAATTAAAAGGGTAGAATTTTTTTTTTTTTTTAATTAAAATTTGTCATTTAAAATATTCATGATGGGAGGGGGGGGGGGCATGGCCACAGCCTACAACTATCCCGATCCTTAATTGACTAGAAATTTATGTGCACTTTTGAAAACTAAATGGGAGTTCATACTGAATGACAATGTTTTACCAAATACACTGTAACCAAATGTTGAGTGCTGGAGGTCTACCAGTTTATATCCAATAAAGGAGATGGTATCATATTTTGCCTATAAAAAGGGAAAGGAAGGAAAATTCTCCCAAGGACTATTCGCTCCAATTCAGTATCATTCTAATTTTTTTCTTCTTTTTTTTTCGTCGGAGGTAGGGGGTGGGGTGGGGCTAGCCCAACTTACCCATAATCATCGATGAGATGGCATCCTAAGACAATGGTCGATAACTCAAGGTCTTCGTCTTCTTTAATGGATTGCATGATGTTACCGAGCTTGGAATAATCTGCTCGGTTGGTGGTCGAGACACAGACCCGCAGCTTCCTCCTCTCCACAATGTCGCTGTCACCGTTGGCATGGATGCCTGTGCCATTCATGGTCGCCATGGTACCGGAAAGTTTGCGTTGGTACTGCTCGTTTAGAAGAAAACGGTTGTAGGCAACCTGGAAATACAAAAGGAAATAATTTAAGTAACATTGACAATTTTTTTTAACAAACATTTGATAATGATCATGCAATCATTGCAATGTGCCTTTTCACTTCAAATCATTAAAAAAAATCAAAGGCATGATTTCAAATGTACAAGATAGGAGGTATTAGGAAATATATTGTACATTGAAATGTCGAAAATGGGGGATGCTAAAAACTGAGCAAGTAGGCCTATGCTTCATTCATCTTGTACATGCACATTCATGTAAGATACAAAAACAGGCATTTAAAAAACAAATATTTACATACAGGTATAGGGGTCTAATATTTCAGAACAACATGTACATAATACATCAATATGGACAAATAAATAAAGAGCGAGTCATGTACATGTGTTTTGAAGTACTTCTTGACCGAGGTGTTAATCTGTAAATTCTTTATTTCAGAAGGTGGTTTCAAACTGCCTTGATCACAAGAATCTCTGTTAAATGACAAGAACTCTTCAGGCTCATTTTTATACCCAATAACTATTCCCCTTTCACACTCCCCCAAAACACACCGTACTTGGAAAGTTCTCAAAATTACGAGCATGCGCAGTATAGTCTGATAAGCAGGCAAGGCGCAAGATTGAAAATCGCGAGCTCAGCAGCCACCAGATGACGCCCGCGCCCTAAGAAAGTTCTGGTAATTTGCTTTCACACTGCCAAAATCCCTGCAAGCTTGGATAAATCTCTGCAAAAGTTCTCGTAATTTTGACAAGTACGTACATGTACTACATGTATTAAGCACATTTTTCCTTCTGGGGATATTACACATAATTTGCTTTCACACTGCCAAAATTACCTGGTATTTTCTGATCGGGGTAGATCAGGGCAAATTTCCCAATCAGAAAATACCTGGAACTGACACACTTCGAGGCGGTCTCAAACCACCTAAAGGGCGCAGAGTTCCATAGTTGGGGGGCTACAGTTGAATATAGGCCCTACCATGGCATCAATCAACTCTTCCTTTGAAACATTTGCATAATTTGTGTATGGATGACCGTGAGTTTACATCAGCAGGTATTTGGTTTGTCAACTTTTGTAAATTTGTGTGGGTTTGGACGTACCTTCTTGAATATGTATTTAATGAAAACCCTTGAACATTCAAAATTAGCATTCCTTATCTCTGGTTGCAGAAATAACTGCAATCAAACATAACTCCTTCAGCTACCAATCCCTGATCATCCTTGATTATCAATAATTAGCATAGCCCGTGGAAAATTCCATGGGCGCTACCTGTATAATAATCATTTGCCATTACTTCGTAAATGAGTGCTGCCTGATATCACTCAAGAGGATTTTTTCTACCATCAGAACCAACAGAACTATCTTCTTTTTTCCCATCAGGGCATTTTCAAAGAGAAAATTCTAAAAAGAAGAGGAATAGAAATATGCCTTGTGAATTTATTTGAAACAAAATTAATTCCATAACCTCAATTTCCTTCCTTTTGTATTTCCCTTTCCAGCAACCCTTTCATATTCCAATATGACATATTTTGATTAATTTCCCCCCTATTCACTCATTTATTAGTTAATTCCCTTTCCCCTCTATTCTTCTATTTTTCCTATCTTCTCTTATGTCCTTTCTTTCCCCATCTCTCATTTGACTTTTTTCTTTCTTCCCAGCCCATCTTTACTCTTTTCTTCCTTTTCCCTTTTCCCCTAAGAAATCGCCAGGGGGCAGACTGTACCCTTCCCCCTCCCGTTCTTATTTTTAATCCTCGGCAGCCCAGCCGTGTTATTTTTCTTTTCCCGTTTTGTTATTTCCAATTCAGCTTTTCCCCTAGCCTTTTAACTTAAGCAATTCCATAACCCCACTTCCCTTTTTTTTAGCTTTAACCCCTTTCCATTTTTGTCATTTTTTATTTACTTCCCCATTTTCACTCATTCATTCGTATTTAAGGGTGATCTGTTCTTTCTAACATATTCTTCTTTCCGTAATTCATTTTCCCTGTTTCCTTCTGTTTCCATTTCTTCTCTCTTAATGATGTCCATTTCTTTTCTCTTAATAATGTCCATTTCTTTTAGCTCTTCCATTCCCCTTTCTGCTCTTTATTTTTTCTTTCCCTTTTCCCCTTTAACCTTCCCTTTCTTCCCGGCCCTGCTTTCCTCTTTTCTTCCTTTTCTTTCCTTTCCCCTTTCTTTCTCTCTTTTAACATCCCCTGTTTTTTTTTCATTTTCCCCGGCAAGATCTGCCGAGGGGGGTCAAGCCCTGCCTGTAACACCACTAAGAAAGGAAGATATACAATAAAACAGAGGGAGAGAAAGGGTAATAAAGGTATGATTTGGATATGAGGTTGTATTGAAGTATAAGAGTTTAAAAGAATGTGAACGGTAAGGAATTTCGTATCATTATCATTATTTGTAAGTTTTTGCTACTTGTTTGATGCAATTAATACAGGACTGATTAAAGCTCAAAGTGAGAAGGAAAAAAGTGAAAAAGAGATAAAATAATGGTTTGGAATATTTATAACATGAAGAAAGAAACATAATTATTTAAAAAGTTTTGATTAAATGAAAAAAGAATAATAGATTTGGGAGATAGTGTCTGTGTGAGCATAAATAGCACTTTCTTCAGCCTTCATGCCTAGCCAGCGATTGGAAAATCAAATGCAGTAATAAAGAAGTAAGAAACTTGTTCTAACTGTGGTTGGAATGGGGAGGTACATGTAAATGATTTATATGAACAGAAAAAAAATAGTGTATCGCCACTGTTATTACATGAAATTTAGCAAGACTATAGGCTTCACAAGCGTATTTTTTCTTCCTGTTCTTTATTTTTATCTACGGCAGACCGGCCATGTCCTTAGTACTTTTTTTATCTTTTCTTTTTTTTATAATTCCAATTCAGCTTCCATCCTAGCATTTTAGCTCATTCCATTCTACCCCTGTTTCCCTTCTTTTTGCCTCTTTTTCCACTTTCCCCGACATCCTTTCCTGTTTTCATTAATTATTTCCCTTTTCTCACTTACTATATTGGTATTTTCAGATGATCTGTTCTTTTTAAAAATCTATATTATGAAAATACCAAGGAAAAAGTGATAATGAGAAAAAGAATTGGGTTGGGAGAAATTCAAAAGCAGTAATAAAGATGTATGAAAAAATAAATACTTCTAACTGTGGTTAGAATGGGAAGGTATATGATTTTTAAGAGATAAAAAAAGAGTATTTCTTCCCCTCCCTATTCGGGACTGTTAATTGCATGAAATCTATTTAGAGTTTATAACAGATTTCATACACGTACGGCATCTTTCTTCCCTGTCTTCCACTCCTCCCTTAAAAAGAAGAAAAAAAAAAGAAAAAGAAATATGAACATATATATGACTCATTATTAAATATAAGGATTGATAACAGCTAAGAGTGAGGAGGAAAAAGTGATAAAAAGATACGAACTGTGGGTGTAATGGGGATGAATATGATTTTTCAGAAAATAAAGAATATTCCTCGCCTTCCTTTAAAAAACAAAATATAAAATGAAGAGGAGGATAGGACTCAATCCCAGGTCATCTAATTCGAAGCACTGAGAGCTCAGTGACAAAAGACTCACGCAACGCGCCACACTGCCCATTGTTAGCCGGAAAGAGACAATAGTGTATATACCGGTATTCTATTGCATTTGACTTTGCAGCACGTACCGTTTATCATACGTAAGCGTTAATCATCTGCGCTTCTTGAAAACGACGTGCATCACGCGGGTGAATGGCGTTAGGGCATGAAAAACATGGTACATGTACATTTTTCAAAAATAAGACAAATTCAGCCCTAATAAAGAGCGTTCCATGAGTGTGAGCGAACAATTGGCTGCGATGCATCATAAAGCGATCTCTAGGGTAAAGTGGGAAAAAAAGCCTTTTTGGGCCTTGCAATCACGTTTTTATAGCACGTAATTGCCGTTGAGGCACGGACAGCTTTGTGGGGGTTGCCCTTACGGTATTATTATATAGATTATGCAATGAAATTTTCAATTCTGAAAATGCTTTTTAAACTTCTTTCTCATGCTGACACAACTGACATAATGTACATAAAGGCAATACACCCGAGGGTTTAGGCAGGCCCTTCATGTAGACTGTTGTATCTGAAAATAGCCTCCTTAGGCAGCACAATATGCACTTTAAGCCTACACGTAGATGAAAGTGAAACATCAGATTTTCTGAGATGAGGCACCCACGACCTCTACCTACTCAGTCCTACAGTGTATACAATTGGTATACTGGGGTGTGTTGTGCATGCAAATGCAAAGTTGTGTACACACATTTCAGGTACTTGCTCTGATGTACATTCATATTTCTATTAACAAAAAAACTGGATGTATCCTTCATATCAAACAAAATACGGCAAACAGCCAAAAAGTTTTAAATGTTCATAAACATTTTTCATTCTTTACAAGTATTTTTTCCACAATAGATAGAGATCTTCATAAATATTTTCATTAGATTTTAGATCTATTTTTTTTTTTTTTTTTGCTGCAGTTTCCCAATTTCTTCCCCCATATCAGCTTATAGAAAGGAGACCTGAAGTCTGCTCGTGAATATTGTAGATCAGCAATTGCTGGCCCCGGATTTGTACATAAAATGTAATGGGTAAATAAGTCTGGAGACAGCTTTAAGTCTGGAGACAGCTTCAAACTGGTGGGTGTAAAGCCAACTCTGGGGCCAGCAAATAGAAGCCATTGTCTGTGTCATTTACCCCTTTCACAAACCCAATTATGCGGATTATATCAGCATAATTTGGTTGTAAAATCGGAGCGGGACCAGAGTTATCCGCATTATTTCGATGCCACAATTATCCGCATAATAGCAGCATCGGGACCAGATTTGGCTTTGTGAACGCATTTCCAAAGAAATGCGGATAATTGCCATGGTGCGGTCACAAAAGGTCACCCTTTTCCAACACAACCCCATCGGAGGGGGCGTGTGCAGTTGCCATGACAATTATCCGCCTTTTTCAGGTCGGGCGCTCGTAAAAAAATAGTGTGGATTATTTTCAGAGTTTGTGAATGCAATTTTTATTGAATTATCCGCATTACTTTTAGGCGGATAATTGGAGGATGGGTTTGTGAAAGGGGTAATAGAGGACTCAGAGATGTCCTCATATGGCACGAAACCCACACAACCGTCATTAAAGATTTAAAGGAAAGTCAGCCAGAATCTCATAAAAATTCCATCACCTCTTTGTATTGTGTGGCTCCTACGTGTAGATATGGATGCTAATCATTAAATCATAGTGATAAAAATATGAATGTTTGATCTACAAAGACAAAGAAATAAGATCTCTGGGCCTCAAAAATAAAGAGCTCATGTACAATATGTACAAAGCTGGGGATAAGTCAAAACCACAGTGTGCAGCTGTAATGTACATGTACATACATGTATATGTACTGTATCGTCTGGGGAGCGTTTCGTGAAAGGACTTGTCGGACGTTTTATCCGACAAGTCCCATTTTATCCGTCAGTTACCATAGTAACAGTACCTCTCAGCCAATCAACATCAGAGAAAGATGTCAGATCTGACAACTTGTCGGATGAAAATGTTGATGAAACACTCCCCAGGACTTTCCACTCAATATTTCTAACCCTGATCAATTCTACAGCCCTATATATTAATTGATTTTCAGTAATTTTTTTTTATCATCATTTTACACATGGCAGAAGTCCTGACCTTGATTTCAAAGGTGCCTTCACTACAACCATGTACTTATATAGATGTGGGATGTGTTCATTACTTATTAAGGGGAAAACTCGATTTTGAGATCAATGTCAATGTCAAATGCTTCCAAAGATGTCTTCATGCAAAATACTCGTACCTAATACTAGTAGCTGATAGTGCATAACACTTTAATAAAGCTGTTAAATAGGCATAAAGAGAAATTTGCAAGCTTGTTTTTAATTGAAGCTAGTGGCCAGAATGCTTGCAGCACACCTATTTCTGTATGGGATATAACCGGTTCCACAATTGCTCTAATAGCAAATCTGCACATTATTAAGCCAAACATAAAACCTAACCTCCAAAACTGGGCAATTCCATGAAATACATGTCTGTACATCCTAGCCCCTACATGTATGTGGGACCTTTATGAAATTTTCTGTCTCTGATTTCTTGTTCTTTTGACAGTCTGTAATGTTCTGAACAGCCCATGACTTGGTCATTTTATGAACTTAGTGAAGTATTATAGACTTGAGAAAACTGGGGGTCGGACGTACAAAAAGATTTATAATTTTTATAATAAGGAATTGCCCAACTAAATAAACCCTAATCTCAATTCTTTACATTATTCCGAACCCGAAATGTACTTTGCCGAGATACATGCTGAGCTGGAAGTCAAAGGTTATATACATACATTTACAATCTCTGCTTTTTATGTGGGGATCATTCATGAATGCAAAATTCATTCTGTTTTCTTCAAAATTTGAAGTTGGATATCTTTGAAAGAAAACGTTTATTTGATTTTCAAAGCTAGCAGGAAGCCAAAAAACAGGATCTCCAGGAAGAAAAAAAACCACAACAGCTGGTTTTGACAGATTACATACAGTATATATATATTGGTTTATACAATTCATTGATCAAATTAAAAGGCTCTATAAATATATGCCATTGTCCATTCAATTGTTGATACTGTACATGTACATGTGTCCAGATGTGACTACGATCTAAAATTTAAAAAAAAACTTGCATTGTCTACCCAAACAAAGATGCAATATTAATTTCTTTTAAATGGGAAGTTAGATCATGATATTATTAAAGGGAATACAGGTACATTAAATTGCAGAGCTGCCAACCTTGTGCAAGCAAAAAAAAGGAATCATTATGGCCAAAAAAAGGAATTTCCAACAAAAAAAAGGAATGTGTTAAAACGAACCTTAAAACCACACGCGACAAACATCCAATGCAAAAAGTATGTATGCAGTGAACAATTAAAAAAAAGTTAATCTCTAGGCCTAGTCTGGGCTAAGTAACGGAGTGTTACAAATTGGACCCTTAGTCTTGGGCCGTTTGATATAATCTACCAACTTTAATTAAGTCAGTAGCAGGGCTTGAATTGAGAATTGAGAGGGGCAAGGCCATTTTTAAATGAGCACTTTCAGCTTGGGGCAGCCGGCAAAGTGGCCTTGGATGCCCCAAAATTTCAAGGGGTATCAAGGCCATTCTAAAGGGCATGAAGGCCACTTTTATTCTAGTCAAATGGGCACCTAGGCAAATTTTTCTAAAAATGACAAGTAGGCCTTTCATTTTGTAGTGCAACCTACTCCGGCACTTATCAAAGTGAAGATCTGTCGAGAAAAAATTCTTTCAGGGGCACCAAAATCAGTTTTGATGAACATTTTTAGGGCTCCATTTTTCTGGGGCTTCCTTTCCACTTCTAAAATAATTCATTGTTTTATGTTGAGTTTCCTGACAAAACTACCAAATTGTAGACTAAAAGAGAGAGAGAAAAAAAGTTGACATCAATTCAGACTTCTCTTCCCAAGTAACATTGTTTTTGCCAAACAGTACCCTTTAAAATTAAAGTGTCATAAAATGGAAGTGTACATGTAACATTCCACAAATATAGAAAAATTATTCATAAATCAATCAAATCTAAAATTCAAATAGATCTATAGTATAGATAAGAAGTTGAAATCATTCCACAAAAGTCCCATCGTAAATCACTTCACGATGTGCACAGCTCAGCCTCAATCACACTGCACGCACATTCAATCATCCCCAGCAGTGACAGCACTATACTTATAGAGCAGACATCTAGGCCGCCAGAACAGGGGGAGAAATCTTCCCATTCCTGCTAAACTGAATGCTTAAGTGCCGACTTTTTTAATGAATTCCAAAGGCAGTAGGACATCTCTCTAGTATAAATCATGTGAAACTATCAATAAATGTTGAATATCACCCAGAATTATTACTTCAGGGGACAATGAAGAGCTTTCCAGGTCTTTTCAAAGCCGAATTCATCGTATTTGTTTGATACGAGTTGATGAAAATTAACCAGACAGTACCGTTATCCAAAGGGAATTGATATTAATCAATTCAAGAAAATGGCCTCAAAATATCATTTCTTTATCACTACAATTAATTTTAAAGTATATGAAAAATATCTTTTGATGATTCAATCTTTAATATATATGATGAGCATTTTTGTAAAATTTTGCAAATGGAATAATAATTCCCCTCAAACCTCCAAATCCCCCTCCATTACAAATGGACTCTTCTCTTACTACATTTGGGGAATTACCCTACCCAATTCATCGTACTCCTCGCTCTGCGCTGCAAGAACAAACGTTGGCTCCACTCACCTGAAGAGTGTTGGCCCGTGCGTAAAGACAACGTATTAGCAGTAACGTTAGATCTAACATTCGGCGGAAATCCGATTTTCGGATCGTTTTTTTGTACATAAAACATCACTTTATAGGAAAGAAATTACATGCAAATTTAAGATAAAATATATAAAATTCAGAAATATCGTACCTTAGACCGCAGTTACTGTTATTTCCTTTCAAATGATGATCAAAACATAATCATCCTCGATCCTTTCGTTTGTCATCGTAAGTTGCCATCTTGGATGACGTCATCATCCTTACAGACGTATTTACGAGTCGCTATACATCGCGATTCGTACCATGCATGCCGCTCGCATATTCAACTAACGTATATGTACGTGCACGCTATCAAATTATTAAAGTGCGCTGGAAAACCGGCCGGCGGGCGACTACGCACGCGCAAGTACCAGGCTCATCTCGGGCTCAACACGCACTCCACATACATACAATTATGTACACACATTATCAAAATTGTCAAAAAACGTAATTTGAAAAGAAAAACCATAATGCCGTAATTTGAATGAAAAAACGTAATGATTACGGCAAAAACGTAATGGTTGGCAGCTCTGAAATTGGTTTTAATAAAAACAAAAAATGTAACTAAGGAATATATTAGGTTTGACTAAAATCTATCCCTGTCCTTTTAAACTGTGATATCATGAGAGATGTTGCTTGCCAGCATCTGCTTTATTTCCTTTTCCTTGTGGTTCATGCTGAGTTAGAATATCTCTTGCACTGAAAATCGTAGGAATAAAAAATTGATTGTGGTGTGTGCAGGTACAGTAGGGACAGTGATTTTCCGCGATCACGGAAAACGGACGGAATTCACGGAAAGGGGCTTTTGAAACGGAAAGTGGCATTTCAAACGGAAAATCACGGAAAACGTATTTTCCCTCAAAATACACAGAATAGCAACAGAAATTACTCCAAAATCACAACAAAATGAGAATATTAAATGGCCACAAAACCCCAGAAAACACGATCTCACTTCGCTACTATCATGACAATTCACACATCGTGACTGCACTCGACATCAGCACACTCGATTGTACCCCGCACCCGGCCGGCCGGGTTGGGCTTCACATAGTACATGCACACATATCGTTCAACTACACGGTCGTGTGTTGCTGCCCTCTACGTTTGAAGATGTAACAGCACGATATCGTGGTCTTAAAATCCAAGATGGCGGATTGGCAAAAGCCGTTGACTGATGATAACGATGTCCAAAAACCCCCTAAATTATCGATGAAATATCATTTCACCGTGAAATAATGCTAATAATGTGAAAGGTGAGGATGTATGCATGCTAAATGGGTTCGTAAAAATATTTTATGCACCCGCATAGATCCGATTCGAACGGATTCTATTGTGTTGTTGGTACAGTAGCAGATACAAATTTTGCTATTCAATGTGTAAACGGAATTGTCACTTTTCCGTGTGTACAAAGTCTATGGGGAAACGGAATTTCCGTTTTCTGACATGCTGAAACGGAATTTGAGATTTTCTGAAACGGAAAAGGCAATTTTTTGAAACAGAAAATCACTGTCCCTAGAACAGGGTATTATCATTTCCTATTTTCAAAGAAAATGGCATTTTATGAAAAGTATGTACAGTACATGTTGCATCACTTGACTGTGAAAGTTACAACTCTTTTTAATAAAACCTCCAAGTCAAGTACACCCTAGCAAAAAAAATTGAGAAATTGAGAAATATCAAACAAGCCAAACAATGAAAACTCTTATTTATAATGAATGGACTGAAAAATTTCCTTTAAGATTGGATGTTAAAAGAAATTCAAAGTTTCACACATTTTTACATACAACGGTTTGTATGCACATCACTCTCAGTTAATGAGGGTTCTACATAGTCTGCTGGGCAAACCCTTCACTCGAGTTAAGAGTCTGAATGTGCAGCCTACTCATGCCTTGTGTACTGAAGGCATTGGAACAGCAAGTTTTGTATGTGCTAGTCTTTGCGTGGAGGCACACTTATTGATCAAAGTTCCAATCAGGGTCTGTGCCTGCAGACTAGGTTCTACATGTAATCACATCCCCCACTCATTACTACTTTAACTTATGAGCGGTTATTGATTTTTTTTTTTTTTTCTATTTGTAAAAAATGGCTCACCCTATAGTTTTCCCTAAACATAAACCTACATGCATTTCAATTTAAAGAAGAGGTTCCCGAGATTGTTACAAAAGTAGATCTGAAAAAATTGAATAAAAGTGAGCGATATCAACTCTCTCAATAATTTGCATCACTCTCTGGTGCATAAATATATTGTGACAAAAATAGGAAAAAACTTAAATATGTCATAATTTTTGCATTTTACATCTCAATTTGATGACATCTTCAGCATCACGTTTGTTGATTTCTCTCTTCAATATTCAAATCCACATTTACTGCGGTGGACTTGACCTTCAGTATAAAATTACAAAGCCATAATATATGGATTCTTGCCAATCAATACAAAGCCATAATAGATTCTTGCCAATCAATGTTTCTTTCATGCTCTATAAAGAAAAAATGAAAATAACACATGCAACAAAACACAGAATAGAGGGCGATAGTTTCACAAGATGCATGGAACAAGGGATGTTCAACACTAAACTCTGCCCTATACACTGTACTGTGATATTTTCTCAGAAATTTGGATTGCAGAGAGTACCAGGTATTTGGAAAATTCTATGAATTTTTTTATAGTATTGCTCTTTCTCAAATTTGGGTAAGTCATGGGGTATGAATTATGCAAAATGTAGTGGGAAACTCAAAGTGGCACTTCAGATATTAATGTACACGTTCTGTGAACTCTCCCTTTCCCTTTCTCACCTCAAAATAAAACAAAGAGAACACTAAATTTTTCAGTTGCTTGGAGAAATCCTTGTGGGAGACCTCGCGAGACAAGGGGGACTATCAAAAAGACTTAATAGAAGAAAAAAGAAGACAAAAATGTGTCGACTCAAAACATCACCCACATTGACATGAATGACAGGACATTATGGAGGGAGCCATTACGGAAATGAACAGTCCCAACCCCACAAAGTGGGAAAAACAAGTATTGAATAATGTCGATGACGATGATAATGATGATGGTGATGATGATGACGTAGTTCAACTACATGTAAAATGAAAATTGTTAGATCATAAGTTACAATTTACAAACACAGGAATCATTTGTTTGATTGTGACGATTAATACAGTTCTAGGTGAGAATTTGAATTATTTAACCCTTTGAACCCTGAATTATTTGGGAAGGTTGTGACCCTCACCCTCAATTATTTGCAGATATTAAATTTATTTGCAGAGTGAATGAATACATGACATTGGAAATATTGATCTCCTATTGTTCTCATGATGCAAGCCTACATTGTAGCTACATACATGTATAAAGCCAGCGGAACCCAGCTGGGTGATACCCATCCTGGCCCGGCTGATATTGTATAGCTTCCTGCACTTACGATAATCTCACATTAGGTGGTTTCAGACAGCCTCGAAGTTCGTCAGTTCCAGGTATTTTTTGATCGGGAAATTTACCCGATCAGAAAATACCAGGTAATATTGGCAATGTGAAAGCAAATTACGCGTAATATCCCCGAAAGAAAATACCCACTAAATAGTAGGTACTTGGCTAAATTACGATAACTTTCGCGGGGATTTTTCCAAGGTCGCAGGTATTTTGGCAATGTGAAAGCAATTTACGGGAACTTTTAGCCCAGCGTGTAGTTGGGCGCGGGCGTCGTGGGTGGCTGCTGAGCTAGTGGTTTTGAATCTCGCGCCTTGGCTGCTTATCAGACCATACTGGGCATGCTCCTAACTTCAGGAATTCATCCCGAAGGGTATGTTTCGGGGCAGTGTGAATGCAGGAATAATTAATGGGTATTTTTTAGCCTAAAAAAGTTCTCGTAATTTAACAGGGATTCTTATGATCGAGGTGATTTGAAACCACCTATTTTGTCTCAAAATCACTGCTTTGACAGAAGTAAAATTCATCAATAGCTTACGCATAGTCCGCATATAACTCGCCTTGTATTATCGCACAAGCCCTCTTGGTAGGGTTTAATATGAAACGTCTTAAATTTGCTTTTGCAGTGGAAGCCGGCACAAGCAAGTGCCAGAATTGACTTTTCTTATGATGGCTCAAACTGCGCACTGAAACTATGCTAACAAAAGCGGGAAATTCTAGACGATCAACAAAATAATCAGCTTTATATTTTGAACACCGACAGTGCACTGCTGATCGTGCTTGTGTTCTGTGTTTTGTAATCGAGTTTCAATCGTGATTCATGTTGCTGTTTAAATTTGAAAATGGACAAGTATTGAACACACCTCAAGTCTAACCAAGACTGACCCAAAACAAGAAAACAGGTTTAATTACGTGTAGGCGGTCTGTAGACACCGTGCACTGCATAGTTCCGATTTGAGTACAAATCAATACACCCTTCTTACATATTTACCCAGTACACAGTATCCCTGATAACAAACAAGACAAATATGATTAGCTTTCGCAAACAACCGTTATGAAAAATAAATATTAAAATCCTCATACACTGTACATGTCATTTTACCCAGGAAGGCTATCATTGAGGATCCTGATTAATATTTAACCAAGAGTTAGTCATATTATTAACAGCTGCTGTTTAATATTCCAAGAATGTAATCACAAATATCTACCACACATTATACATGATGTAGGCCAACGTGAAGGAAAGCAGGATGTTTTCATTGAAGTATCACAAGACGGCCAAGAGACCCAGATCAAAGAAAATAAAAAATCTAAATTTGTATTGGTATGAATTGGAGTAGAATTGTTAAATGCTTTAATAAAAACCTCCCAATATCATTATGGTTTCCCTTCATTCCCCGATAAAAATAGGAATATTTAACTTGTATAATATAACCAAATGATCAAACAAATGCTAAACTTTTTATAAGTCAATCTTAAAATTTATTTTCTTGGGATGGTTTGTAAAAAAAGATGCTATGTTAGGAATGTACAGTCTCCATGGTAGCAACTTTCAAAGAAATATTGGCTTGCATCCAGCATCAGGATGTCTCTCTCTTGTATACATGTACATAATGTACCGGTACACAACAATGGCCCTTCAATTAAACTAACTGTAGTAGTCATAGCAATTGATATTATTTAATTTTTTTTTAAAGCTTTTTTTTATTTCCCTCCGATAGGGCATATATTTGCATAAACATTTTAACAATGATATAAATGAAATAACATATCATACACACATAGCATAATTTTGTACAAAGTATAGGCCTACAGGGCGTTTCAAGCAAAAGGCAACTGATACTAGAGTGGCCATGCCCTACACCCATCCGTTCCGCCGCCGACACTTGCAGCAGCAAAGAACAAATGAGCACCGAACAAGGCCACTCCAACAATAATTGATCACCTCTCACCCGAAACACACTGCACATTCATCATGAAAATATGTTTACATTAAACAGAAATACATATAAAGGTCCGGAAATCTTATTACAAAATGACAAGAATTCTTTCGAAATTTACCAATTTTTTATCAAATTTATGTGTTTTGTTTTCCATAATACTGATTTGCCTCTCATTTTTGTAACATTTTCTTATATATTGTTTAATTTTCTCAAAATTAGGTATGGTTTTTTCCACACGAGCAGAGTATACTTGTTGTTTCGTCCAAATTATTAAACAATTTAAAGCATCGTTTCTTTTTTCTGTGAAACCAAACAAAACATGTACAGCAGAAAGATTTATTCAGATTCTAAATCTTGTTAAACTGTATAACCAGTCTGTAAATCGTACCCAGATAAGATTTACCACATGACATTGATAAAAAAAATGTGTAGCGTTTTCTTCTTCCCTTCCACAATAGTATTTAATAGTATCGAGAGAGCATTGGCACTTTGGACAATTAACGGGGGGGGGGGGGGGGGGACTCACGAATCAACTGATTTGTCCGAGTGACAAAGGTGGGATTTCATGAGGGAAATATAAAACTCATGCACCAACACGATTTTAAAAAGAATAAAAAACTTATCTTTCTACTTTTCATTCTAATTTCACTCCGTATCCATCCTCCGGTTAGTCTCAAAATTGGTGATTTAGAGCCAGTATCGGGTTCCTCACACTTATTAAATCACTGCCGATTCCAAAACATCGCAAACTATTCGAAGAGGAAGTTCATTCTGACAAAAATGTCAAAATAGCAGAAAAAAGAAGAAAAATATTGGCAAAGGGTTAAGGAAAATCCACTCAAAAATAAAAATCTATTAGTATTCAAATTATTTGATTGTGACGTCATATGTAATGCGAGTAACTTTCCTACAAGTACATACATGTATTGTATAGTAAATAATGAAATGTCATTTTCTCAGAAAATTGACATTTTTTTGTACCTTCAGTATATCACAAGACAAATCATTTCACATGGATCCGCTCTTCTAAAGAAAAAAATAAGGAAATCATTACGAACAATTAAAAACTTTGAATTTTATGTATTTACACATAACATATGGGACAGATGCTTGTTTATGTCACAAATCAAAACTTAAAATTCTAATAATTTTCTTAATCTTCGATGGACTTTCCTCTAACCTTCACAATTATTTCTTCTTTTTTCTGCTGTTTATACAACAAACTTTTTGTCGTTGAACTGCCCCTTTAGATACCAAATCCTTTGTGAAGTTGAAATCAATCAGTTTTCCCACCTGATTACATTCATCTACATACATGTACAAGTAATCTATCATATCAAATATTTCCTGGAAGGTATTCCCCCCTCTTTACAGAATACATGTACCATCTTTACACCTAGGGGGGAGGGGCACTTCTATGGGGTCTTGAAAAACACCATAAACAAGTATTTTCCATTTTCTGGTGCTCTCGCTCATCACGGCGCTCAAGCTGCATGCAAGCTAAAATGCGCACTGCTCTTGTAGATGAAAAAAAAAAACATTTAAATATGTGTATATCTCACCCTGGTTTTAACAAAATGATTGAAAAAAACCCAAATTACCTGAAATTACAATGATCTTGAAAAACACCATAAACAAGGATTTTCCATTTTCTTAAAATGCACTCCTTAGCAAGTATAGGCGTGTGAAACCCTACCCTTTATTGGAAACAAAACGATACTTTTGGCAAGTATTCCCTGAATTGAACCCCTAAACAAGTAAAGCGATATTTAAGGACGTTCCACAGTAAAAGTGAAATCCATGTCATTTTCACCAAACTTTGCACATAGATACTTTAGAACCTTAGTATTCGAAATATGCAAAAATTAACATAGGTCCATGTGCTTGATTTTTTGCTATAGAGCTTCAAAGTTCACCCAAATTGATGTTCTTAAGAATTGCGCATTCAAAAGAATTTGGCATTTTTAGACCGCCCAGGATTACTACAATGAGGTTAAACCTCTATTACTCAGTCAAAATACATGAAAAAGTCATCAAATTTCGCAAGAGAGTTACTAATTGTATCGTTAGAATGGAGAATCTATTTAGAGTGCTATTTGTTTGCAATTTTTAGTTTAACAGCACTGTCAGTTCTTAAAAATGGCGTAAAAGATAACAAAATCCCAATCTAAAAAATGTAAAATTTCAGTAACAAACTACAAACGTACACTAAATGCTGCACTTTATTCAAAATCGATGTCATTTTCACCAAACTTTGCAGAGTTGTAGAGGAAGGTATACCTAAGAGGTACAAACATTAAAAAATAGGGGTTCATGTGCTTGTTTTTAAACTATCAGCATTTTTATTAGAGCAAATGTGCTTGTTAAAACACAAAAAATGCGCCGAATGCTATAGTATCTATGTGTAGAATAAATCAAAACCACTCTACCATTTATTCAAACTCGGGGTAATATTCGTGATTCTTGGCAGTACTGCAGAGTAAAGTATTTTGAAATTGTAGAGAATATTTTTTTGAATTGTCCATGGAATAATTCAATTTTTTAGCTTTATGAAATAACGCAACGGATCTGCAGTTAAGTGCAGAAGATGAGAAAAATCAGCTCATACCCGCAGCTAATTAATCACCTGTTCATCCATTGTGACGTCAGCGCGCAGAGTGTAAACTATGCGCAGATCATAATGCGCACAAACATAACTGTGGAACGTCCTTAAATTGTTATGTCATGGGCCGTCGGTTTTACCTTTACCTACAATCTACATCATTGGGTTTAGTACCGCCCCACCTCCCACACCTCGTACTCTAAACATGTAGTGATGACTGTTGGGACAAAAGTACCCTTTATAAAACATTTTAGTCTTAATTTTTTTATACAAACACCTACATGTAACCTTCCGAGCAAAATAGATACCCTTTTTTCATTATTTCAGTGTTTTTGACACCCTTATTACATTACTTACATGTATGTAACATGCCCTATTTTGAAAAGGACATCCTTTTAACGTGTTTTTTAGTTGCGCATGGTATCCACTCGTCAATTTACATGTAAGTGCCCCCCCTCCCGTCTTTAAAGAATACATGTAGGCCTACATGTAGGTAGTTACTCAAATACCCTTTTTACACAGGATTTTCTTAACCCCGGACTATCGCTAACCCCGTACTATCCTTAACCCCGTACTATTTTTTTTCCTTTTCACACATGCCAAATTGTTATCGCTAACCCCGGATAAGGAATGCTTGCTTTTCACACACGAAACTCGCTAACCCCGGACTAGTGGTTTTTGTCGATCATTCGTAGTACAAGTACTTCACTCGTACCTTTTTACACACGCTAAAATTTCCTTAACCCCGTACTATATAGTACGGGGTTAAGCTTAGCCCACTTTCGTTTTACACTAGCGATCTTAACCCCGTACTATCGCTCTTAGCACCGCAATTGCTGGGATAACCCTGCTTTTTTGCAGGGCCAAATAATCCCGTACTAAAGGTGGGGTTAGCCCACTTTGCAAAAATGCTGTGTAAAAAGAAAGTGGGCTAAGCTTAACCCCGTACTATAGGTGGGGCTAAATTGCCATTTAGCCCCACCTATAGTACGGGGTTAAGGAAATTTTAGCCTGTGTAAAAAGGGTAAAATAATCACTGAACATTTGGGTTTTGTCCTGTATAGGTACATTGAAAGAAGGTTTCAGTGTGTTTGTTTTGTTGTTATGTACACACAATATTAGATACTGAACCCAAACAAAGTGTACAATGAGTGAGGGATATCAACCATTGGGGATGGGTAAAGATTATCAAGACAGGTCAGTAGAGAGAGGAAGAGAAAGAGAGATGGAGAAAAAAAGATATGCTAGAAAGAGAGAGAGAGACAGAGAGGATTAAGAAAGTCACATTTATTCCAAGGGGAGTTGACAGTTTCCCTGAACAGTGCCACATCTTTTTTTGTAATTGACAAGATCATTCATACTTTTTGGACAAAGACTCTGACTCTAAGCCTAAGAAATATGCAAATCATGTGTACTGCATACTGGTCATATTGGACTTTATTAAAGTACAAAATCACCTGTGCATTAACCATGCAACCAACATAGAACATATCAAAAGTCTAAAGATAGTATCCCCTTAAATTTAAAACAAAAAAAACGTATTTTTTCTTAATTCAATCCCTTCACACTCACATTTTGATGTTAGATGTCACCATGATTTTTTTTCAAATATAGCCTTTTTCTGATGTAGTTATTTCCATTTCCCAATAATGTAATCACTTGATTTCTTGTTGAACAAAACAACAAAGAATCCCAGTATTAAAAGGAATAAAGGTCACAACGCAGCCCTGAAAAACAGAAGCTCTAAATCCCTCTTATTGGGCATTAATCTGTACATCAATGGTCTATTAGAAAATGTCTTGTCATTATGAACACTTACATGTACATGTAGTGTATTGTACCATTTGTCTTCACAATGATCCATCATGAGAAAGACCCCTCCCAAAGAAAATGGAACAAAGGGCTTTTAAAAGCCATACAATCAAAATACAATGATGATCCCTTTGACAGCTACATAAAAGCATTGTTGGTTTCCCAGTATAGTGCAGAAGTCAATTCTTCCTTTATGAACTTCGTCAAAGCAATTCTTATCCAAGAAAAATGATCCTGTATTTATCAACTTCTTGACACTTTCTCACAATAATGTGGGGAACTCAGCAAGTGGTGTACATATAAATTACTTATTGAACAAAATATTGCTCCAATTTTTGTTGGTGTCCTTTCTAAGTTTTCTTTTTTTCTGAACAAAAAAACAACAAAACAAGTAACTGTACACAAGAAGGTATAATTCCAAAAAAATAAAGTTCTGCAATTACACTGTATAAATATAATATTTTGAAGTAATCACCATGGATCTTCAGGCTCGTTTTGGGACAGTGATTTCCCGTATACATTTTCTATCACAAAATGGAATTTCCATTTTAGATTGATCACTTTTGAAATGGAATTACAGGTTTTCAGAAATGGAAAAGACCATTTCTCAAAAATGTTCTTAGAAATGTAGGGACAGTGATTTTCCGTGATCGCGGAAAACAAACGGAATTCACGGAATCGGCCTTTTGAAACGGAAAGTGGCTTTTCAAACAGAAAATCAAGGAAAACTTGTTTTTTCTCAAAATGCACAAAATATCATCAGAAATTAATCCCAAATTCTCAACAAAATACGAATATCAACTGAAAAAACACGATCTCACTTTGCAACAACAATCATGGCAATCAACACATCGTAACTACACTCGAGCCCCTCCATCACTCGATCGTATCTGAATTAGTTTACACTGACGTCCGCATATAAGGCAGAATACGGCCGTGTGTTGCTGCCCTCTGCGTTCGGTCATAATACAATGATCACGGTGATTCAACAAATCCAAAATGGCGGATAGGCAGAAGTCGTCGACTGCTCAAAACGATGTCTGAAAAGTCCCCAAATCAGCAATAAAATCCCATGTAACCATAAAATAATGCTAATAATATGAAAGGTGAGGATGTATTAATGTTGATTATGTTTCTTTAAATAGTTTTTGAGCTCAAATCTCTTCGATTAAAATGGATTTTAGATCGATGTAAGTACATTGGTAGATGCAAATTTTGACCAGCGCTAGCATTTTGACATCGCGCTACTCATTGCGTATTGGTTTTCTATGTAAACAGAATTGTCACTTTTTCGTGTACACAAAGTCTATGGGGAAACGGAATTTCCGTTTTCAGACATGCTGAAACGGAATTTGAGATTTTCTGAAACGGAAAAGGCAATTTTTAGAAACGGAAAATCACTGTCCCTAGAAATGCCACCGTGCTATAAAAAGCTGCAGGGCTACAGCCAGGGTAATAATATCCAAGTCCTTTGGAAGCGCAAAGGGACGTTATGTGTGATATGCGCCATTCTGTGTTATCATAATTATCATTATTAAAACTGGGATTACATGTAAACTGTCTCTTATATTTGTTGTGGTTCGGAGAAATGAAACCATCAAGTGAGTCATGCTTGACTGTGTTGCTCCTGCATACATTGTCATGTTACCCTTGTCATTATTGTCTGGAATGAACAATGATTTACACTTCATGGATTATAT
The DNA here is from genome assembly GCF_037042905.1 of Lytechinus pictus. Taxonomy (NCBI): domain Eukaryota; kingdom Metazoa; phylum Echinodermata; class Echinoidea; order Temnopleuroida; family Toxopneustidae; genus Lytechinus; species Lytechinus pictus. The sequence goes on from NC_087256.1 coordinate 15,865,619, forward strand.
ATATAGCTCACTGAACTATTAAGTCCATTCTGGTGGCAGGTTTCTTTCATCCTGATCATTTGTATTAAAAATAATTGTTTCTGAAATCAGAAGTCTTTCAAATGAGCATGTAATTTATTTGAGTTTAAAATCATTTTTATAAAGAGGCAAAGCATTTTATAAAAGACAACTAACAGGCAATAAAAACATTTCAAATTTTCGGTCCTGATCCTTTCAATTACCCCTTCATGTACTAAGAAGATACAATTGGGTTGCGGAGGGGGGTCTTTTGTTTAAAAATTAAATAAATCTAATCAGTTTTGTAGAGCTGGAGTGCGAACAGGGTTCTTCAATAAAACCATAAAAAATATGTTCAACTGGCTGTCATTGAACCTGGTTACCCAATACCCATGTGATAACAAACTCAAGGAGTCACACGCATATATCACTCTTATCTCTGGCTTTTGTGTCTGATTACCAAACAAGAACCACATTTCCTCATCAATATCCATGTGTACAGACAGTAAATAGGTAAATAAAAAAGAAAGTTGTATAACAAAATTAGACTTTAAAGATGAACCAAGTAAGTATAAAACACAAACTACAGTACTGAAATACATGTATCTCATATTTTCCAAGGTCGATCCCAACACCAGCCTCTTTTCAATTATGGAGTTGTGGCTGATGTTGGTGTTGTCAACACTACATTTTAATACCATGTACATGTATAACCCTATGGTAAAGTGGAACTGAACCTTGTTACTCCCCAACGCACACGGTTTTGTGGGGGGGGAGGGGGGATACAAGTCTGTCACACATGAATGATAAAAGCAACACCTTTCCCTCTTCCACATTTGCATAGAATTCATATGCACTGGAAGACCTTGCAGCAAACCCTGCCATGGATTCATTGGTATTGCATGAATATATATGATCAATCATCACTTTTTGATAGGCCGACTATGACCACTGAATTCTTTTGACATGAAAATTTTTTAGTGAAATAAGCTGCTGAGCGCTGGCAATATATTTGAATTCTAGTAGCCTGAGGACAGTGGAAGTGTGCTTGTTTTTGCCATCATTACCGGGTTGATACCGGAACACACCAATATTTTCCCCATTTAGATACCGGTACAATTAGTGACACCCTCCCCCCCCCCTCTTGATCATCATGATTCCATGTAAGCAGAAGTCATAACATTTTTTGTTTTTAGTTCTTGTTTTGACTGGTGCCCGTCAGGAATTTTTCTGCAGGAACCCCTGGACCGGTGAAATAAAAAAAATATGTTTTAAAAAAATCATTGTCATCAATCACTGTAAATCAGTACATTTAAGAACTAAATTTACTAGAATCTATTTTTCTTTAATATCTTAAGACTTTTTAGTTTTTCATGATATTTACAGGTGTATCCAACCAAAATAAAAAGTTATTTTTAGAGAAAAGAGAATAATCAGAAGACTTTCGAACAACAATAAGAAATTCATGAATTTTTAAAAATTGTCAAGATTTCTATAGTAATCACTATACCAATGGAGACTTCAACTTGGCCGCATTGATGTCATAGTAAGGCCAAGGACTACTCTTCCATAAGACTCCAATACGGATAATGGCTTTTTTTTTCAATTTTTCTTTACTTTGAATTATATTTTTCTTTCATGACAACACAGAACTATATGCTACCTTGGTTATAATCACAAGTAGGTGAATAGGTACTTTGAAGAATTTTTGATAATTCAACTACATGTACATATGGCCTGTAGGAAAGTTGTCCTTTCCACTTGTCATCATATCCAGTTGCCAATTTGAAATTTACTTTGGGATCTCAATTTTAAAACGGCCATAACCATCTCTTTTTTTTGTCCAATTTCTTTAAAACTTTCTTCATTCTGTACTTATTTTTCTCCTCTCTCACATAACATTTTATGACCAAGGTTGGGTTTTCCTTTAATTTCAAACCTTCAACCAAGTATATAGAACTACATTGCTTACAGTTTGCTCAGAAAGTTTTCTAACCTGGGTGCCCATGGTTTGAGAGGAACACAAATACATGGACACTAAGAACAAGAAGAATATGTATTGAACCTAGAAATAGAACTGATCGCTACAGGAACAGCCCAGTCCCCTTCTTTAAAAGACTTCTAAACTCCATGGACTGTGAAGAATTTTTTATACCTTTGTTATTTTATTTGTTGCTTCTCTTGAACTGTAACCAACTTTTGAAGTATTTTTGTAATTGTTAATTCCTGCAGAAATCATTGAACTTTCTTTTCCGAAAAGTCACTTGCACATTACCTCAAGTGATGTTTGTGTAGGCTTCACTCCACTTCACTACCGCTACACTACGCTACACCTACCCAAACATCAAGGTAGTGAACTCGCTCTGATACTCCGAGTGACAAAGGTGGGATTTTATGGGGAAATATAAAACTCATGCACCAACACGATTTTAAAAAGAATAAAAACTTATCTATCTACTTTTCATTCTAATTTCACTCCGTATCCATCCTCCGGTTAGTCTCAAAATTGGTGATTTAGAGCCAGTATCGGGTTCCTCACACTTATTAATTCACTGCCGATTCCAAAACATCGCAAACGCAAATTGCGCATGCGCAGCTCAATTTAAGAATATTCATGATGGGAATAAAGATTAAAGATCGGGATCGTTTCGCAGATCTCTATTTATTAAAATCTTTGGTGGGAAAATAATGAATTTCAAGCATTTCATGTGATGACGGCCTCAAAATGCAGCCTTGCCCATTCTCATCGAAATCTCCAATTCATGTAAGTGAATGGGTGTGCAGACATGGGGCGCCAATTTCTTTTTTTCAATCTGAAAATGATTGGCCCAAGGTTTTTACCAAGTTTCTTTCAAATTTTTATGAGATTTTTAGCACACTTACTCAAAATAATAGGCCTAGAATCTATATATTATAAGGAACATTATCAACTGATTTTCTTTTGTGAAATTAAAAAATATTATGATTAATATTCAGTTAAATTGTTAGGTGCACACACATGGAGGCCCCCCTTCATACTACTCAGCAAGTTAGCAATAGCAGGGCTGCCAATTCTCACTCATCAGACATTGTCATTAAATCATAAATGAGGGTGAGAACAATTCATTTTGGTCCTTTCTCACTCTTAAAAAAATCTGAAATGTTGTTTCATTTGCAAGCATTTCCATTGATCTCACTCATTTTTACCCCAAAATTAACTCACTGGCCTATGCTATGGCTATGGAGTATGGGAGTCTAACTCTCAACTAAAATAACAGAAGTAAGAGTTAGACATAGTTATCCAATCTTGGTAGCCCTCACTTAACGTTAGACTTCGTTTGTATTGGGGATGGAGATAGAACTGGGCCGGGTTCTTTATGGGTTGATGCACACGAAGAAAACGACATGGACACGGTAGAGTCGTTATAGAGACAATACACAGCACACAGAGAACAATAAATAAAGCCGAATACATACGTCGTGAGGATCTTTGCCTTCAAATCTTGACCGCCCGTTTATTACACATTTTTCTTGGATTCCAGATCCTGGCATTCTTCAATGTATCGTGCAGTTTGAACCGTTCCAACACCCGTCATGCACATGCTACAGTTGTTTGTAGAATGAATGGAAGAAAATTGTATGCGTACCAAATATATTTGCCCCGCCTTCCTAGATCTTGATCGATCCTCCGCGACGACCTCGAAGTTTATACGTGTGCATGTGGTGATGATATCGAAGATGCAATACTAGTAAATGGTGGAACGATGTTCATTTTACTAACAGTAGAGGGCTTATTTCTCCATATCGCTCATGTCAAATTGCTCATGTCAAATCGCTCATGTCAAATCTGCTCAGAACTTTAAAAAAGTCTTTCTGTTTGGATTTTTTTTCATCATACATTAAAACAATACCGCATTATTATACAGTAAATACAAGTTTTTGTGTTTGTATTATGGTTTATGATAATCTTTGTTCAAAAAATATAATCACAATGTATAACATTTTTTTGCTATATTGCTATATACATGTACTTCACTTTATTTTGTATAATTTATTTATTACCCTTGTATATATGAAAAACTTATGTGATATTATCTCAATAAAGGCTAAATAAAAAGCATTAAAACAAAAACAAAAATTGAGCATGCTATTGAATATCATTCAATCAAGTAGAATTTATCTATTTGATAAATTTCATTTTCCATTGATTCGATAATAATTATATATGTTATTATGAATTAGAAATAAAATTATCTTCGATGCTGAAATTTTTCATTCACGAAGGCTTTTTTCATGAAGTATCGGCTATAATTTTTGATTGATTTCATAATTTCATATTTTTTTAGGTCTACATTTCACAAATCGCAAAACATGAACAAAATAGTAAATAAATTACATATTTTTAAAGATATATGGTATACCATCAAAAATAGGCAAGTGAGCATGATCGAACATCTCTCCGTTAAACTGAAGATAATTATAACATTATAAATATGATATATTTTGATATTTCTGATTATTCACAAAACAGCCCATCGATCTGCACCTGCTTCGTGATTCATCTACCTTCAGATTGTCCTCCCCACATAATAAAATCATAGTTCGTTTTCAACCCATTTTTTTAATTTCTATTATATCAGAAAGGCTGGGGTCGTTGAAAGGAAACTTCGCAAGATTGAAAAAATGAAATGTTTTGTTAATAAGAGTTGAAATCAATTTGCTACTTACCGGCCTACCGTTCACTTATTAATCTTGCTCCTTTTTATATTTTCTGTCTCATTCACCCCGCTCTTTTACTACGCGCACAGGTCTTCGCTCATAATTTCATTATATAAAAAAACCAAGTACAAAAATGACATAGGGGTGATAAAACATTCTGTGCTGCTGCACCTGTCTCTCTTCAGCCACTCCAAAGAAACTTGAAAAGAAATGAAACTATGACCATCTCATGTCTATATCCTCGGCCCCTCTCCCTGCGAATTACAATTTCATTTCGATTTTTTTTAATCATTAATGTTTGATTTCATTTTTTCTACCTTACTGTCTATGTAATACTGTCTATAATCTATGTTGAATTCTCGGGCGCCATGAGCATTCCTTAAAGTGGATGTGTGCCCATAAGAATATTGGTTTTTATTATTATTATAATTAGTATTATCATCATTATTATTCGGCCGTGATCTGGCAAAACCTTGTAAGATTATGTGTTTTTCTGTTTCTTAGAGTTTCTTATAGTTTTGAATATGCTCTTTCATCTGGCAAAATTTCAAGTTTCAACTTTAACCATTTTTGGGGATTAAAAAACAGTTTTTGAAAAAAAATTATCAAAAATCAGAAAATATAAAAGGCAGAAATACGTAAGTCGTCTTACGAAAGTAGTTTTTCAATTTTTGACGATAATGAAAATGTAAACTATGTAAGTCTAGTTTTGTAGTTTTATTAGAACAAAAGCTTCAAAAGTAGAAGTTGATTTATCAGGCAAAACTACGTATCTCCCACATTTCTGCATTGTAACTGCATCATGTGCAGCTAGCATTATTATTGTTATTGTTGATACAAATTTAATCTGTTAACACAGTGCAGCTGAAAACAAAGACTTGAAGTTGATATTCCATATTTTTTGCTCCATTTAAAAAAAAACCCTGGCTAAAGCATGGCGATATATATTTTTCTTAATGTCGATTATCACATAATTTATGTTTTAAAATAGGACCACTGACCTCTATACAGATCAGTGAATGGGACTTATTATATAGATTAAATTTGTATGTAAACAATGTGCACATCTCCAAGCAACACCATGCTGCTTTAACTATAGATGGCGCTATATCACTTTTTTTACCTTTTCAATGACATGAAAAGTGACTGGTAAAGCACGTTTTAAATAAACGAGCCAAGTGAAAAAAAAAATACATCATACTTTGAACTTTCAATCCATTATTTCCTTTGAAAAGGGATAGTTTATCTGAAATAAGAGTTTATAAAAAAGGCCCAGTTTTAACAGTATAATGTTTCCAACTACAGATGGCGCTATAAATTTAGTTACACGTTCAGAATGTTTACTTCAAACAAAAATGCAAAGGGTTACAACGGCAACAACATCTACCCTGCATGTACTTGAACTGCTAGAATGAATTGTAAACTAATATTATATTATATTATATTATATTATATTATATTATGTTATGTTATGTTATGTTATGTTATGTTATGTTATGTTATGTTATGTTATGTTATGTTATGTTATGTTATGTTATGTTATGTTATGTTATATTATATTATATTATATCATATTATATTATATTATATTATTATTTATACATTTATGCATTCATTCATTGATTTATTCATCTATTTATTTATTTAAAAAAATATGTAGAAGAAGAAGGAGGAGGAAGAGGAGGAGGAGGAATGGGAGGATAGAAAGAAATTTTAAGCAAATGAATAAAGTAAAAAGAAAACAGAGAAGGAAAAGCCATATTTTATAAATCAGACAATACGAGGAATAAGTAAACTAAATGAATCAGCCTACATTAACCAATCCTGAAACTTTAAGGAGATTCGGAAGGTAAAAATATAAAGGTAGAGAAATGTATGGGCAGAAAGGAAACTGTAAAAGGGAAAGAGAGAGAGAGAGGTGGAGAGTGAAAATTAAAAATATATAGATCAAAAATATAATATAAGAAGCATCTTCAGTAACAATACAATGAGATGATTTAATAATCCGCCATGGCCGGGTACCTGTCATTATCATCATCATAATCATCATCAGCATCATCATCATCATCATCATCATCATCATCCATCATCCAGCATCCATCATCATAATCATCATCATCCATCATCGAGCATTATCATCATCATTATCATCATCAACATCATCATCATCCATCATCAATCATCCGTCATCGTCATTCATCATCATCGTCGTCGTGATCACCATCATCATCATCACCACCATCACCATCATCAATCATCCGTCATCGTCATTCTTTATCATCACCATCATCAATCATCCGTCATCGTCATTCATCATACTCATCATCAAAGAGCACACGAAAACAATAAAGACGAACATTATTGATCACTGGACTGTCTTTGTCATCACTACAAAAAGTGAATTTTATGATGATTTATTATTTTTTGTACATATTAAAACTATTGCAATTTTGCACACGTAAAATAAATATAATCATGTAAAAAATATATACATGAAAGAATGAGCGTGCTTCGAAATACGATGGATGCAAATTTATATGTTGCAACATGATAAATATTGTTTTCCTCCAATCATAGGCGGCGGAAGCGGGGGGACGGTGGGGACCCCCTAAATTTTAGGTGGGGGACGATCCCCCCTAAATGTTTTGTTGATAACCTTTTTTTTTTTTTTTGCTTGTCAATTTTTTTTCCTGCGTCCCCCCTAAAATTTTTGGTGGATAACCTTTTTTTTTTTTTTTTTTGCTTGTCAAAAAAATTTTGTGGTCCCCCCTAAAATTTTTGGCTTCCGCCGCCAATGCCTCCAATATGTCTGAATAAATAATACACAATTTTTACTCTTGTCAACTTTTCATTCTTTTCTTCAATTTAGCTTTGTCCCTGATCGATCGGTCGCATCTTTAACTGCAAACATTAGAAAAATAATTTGCTGTAGTTGGATACTTTCAGGCCTGAATAAACTTAATTCTTCAAAATAATCGTAGGTGAAGTACGTAGGCCTACAATATCAGCAGAAAACTCTAATAATATCACAGGTTTCCGACAATTCTTTTCTGTATTTACCAGGGGTGGTTCTTAACATCGCTCATTGAGATCCATGGGCCATTTCTCTTTAAAACAATAATAAGTTAAACATAGGGGATCTCGGAAGGGGACACGTACCCCCTTGCCCCCCCCCCCCCTTCCCCGGACCCACACCCGGCTCTGACCCTACTCTTGGGGAACGGATAAACCCTTTCTGGACGTAGGTCAAGATCTGTCCAAGATCATCTTTATGCAATTATGCTGTCGATTATAATTTTGTATTGATTTTGTATTACTTGCTGTTGTAAATGAACCGTACGAATTTGAATTCCAATATTAATCTGTTTGATAACCCAGCACCTGACTATCGTCAAAACGATTGCCTATCACCTATCGGCGGTCGTAGCATTACCCCGATATTGTATATTGCTATTGAGACTGACATTGTCATTCAGTAATTCAGTACATGAACTCCCATTTAATTTTCAAAAGTACACATAATTTCAAGTCAATGAAGGATCAGTATAGTGATGGCCACCCCCCATGAATATTTTAAATGACGAATTTAATTGCATTATCCCCTTTATTTTCACTTCATTTTCTCCCAGAGATGTGTATATTGTGGCTAAGAAATATATTAACGGGTTGCGGACCGTAAGTGTACAATGCATTCTTTCAATCAGATGTTGGAATCATGGTTCTATGATAATTGGGATCACTACCTGCCCTACATACATGTATAAAAGCATAACAGTAACAATATGGAAGTGTATAATTGGTCTAGTTAAGGGCCGAAGGGGGGCCGAAGTCCGAAATATCGCGCAACTTACATATGGGACATTCAGATATCCTCAACCTCTGAAAAAATGTCCATGTAGGCCTATAAGAAAACAATACACCCTGTAATATATAGTCAGGGGCGGATCCAGGATTTTCCAAAGGGAGGGGGCAAATTTTTCAGAGGAAAATTTTGACAAGCCCCCCAAAAAAGGTTTTCAACCACAAATAAAGGATATTTCGTACCCGACCAAATTTGACAAGCAAAAAAAAAAGGTCTTCAACCACAAATTAAGGATATTTCAATTTCATAAGAGGGGGCACACCTCTGTTTTAATGGCATTTTTACATTACAAATTTTAATTTTGCTTCTCAAGGGCCCCTGGATCCGCGCCTGGATATGTCAAGGGAACCCATCAGCGCTTTGAAAACATTGCAAAGCGCCATATTAAACTGCATAGGTGTATTATGTGAATAACAAAAACGTCAATCAATGACCATGGACCTGTCCACAGAGGATCATTCTATTGTTATTGGGGGTGCTGAGCATTGTCACAGCACCCCCAATAACAATAGATAATCCTCCGTGGCCAGGTCCGTATATGTCAATGACGTTTTACTTGCGATAATGGTAAAGATAAAACCACGGAAACATTTTCACTTTTGGCTAGTTTGCATCATCCTCCCTTGCCACTGCATCTCCCGTCTTCTCCTTTAATTGACCACCCCTGTTTCATCCCCTTTCTCCTCCTTCATCTTCTCTCCTCCGGCCATTATTTTCTATCTTCTCTCCATCGTCCTTCTCATTTCCTTCCGTCTTGTCTTTTTCAGGCTTGTCGTTTGCACCGCCATTTTGCTCTTTGCCTGTATCCGCATTCGGCTGCGACTCCTTCTTGGCTTCTGCCGGAGCTTTCACGACAACCCTGCGGACTCCTGGCCCTGCTTTCCTGCTGGCCACCTTGGCTTTCATCGCAAGTCCAGAAATCTTCTTAGCCAGATCGCCTTGGTTCCCAGCCTTGGGCGCTGGCATCGGATAGTGAGGTTTGATCCGACGGATATCCACGCTGATGTTAGTGTACAGGGTGTGCAAGTCGTAAATAGGTGTCGGATAGATGATGTCGGATAGCCCATCCATTTTGTACCGGTTATTGAAATTTTTCAGTAAACTATATCTACAGAAACGGAGAAGAAGAGAATCAGATACTGCTTTAGACGTCTTCGGTATGCTAAGAACAGAGGAACTTATTTGAAATGCATTGAAAATGTTTATTTATATATAGAAATTGATTTGTAAGTACAGGATCCAATATTTGTCTATAAGCTCTCAACTTGTTTTCAGATTTCGACAGACCTAATACATTTAGACAAAGTCAACTATTGGTCACAATTTACCCTGTGAAAATAATTGCACGTAACATTTATTCTTGGGAGGGTAATTATTACCTTTAATGTATTACATTTTCCACTCCAATCGGAGTAATCAAGGCAGACGCCTGCACATTGAAAACGGCCCGATCTCCAACAATTTAAGGCACTTTGCATCAAAATAATACCTACCTGTCTTTTGCCAGTGGTGCGCTTTTGTGATGATGCCTGATGACGTCATAATGGGCGATAGGTCCTTTATGGCGAGTGATTTCGAGTCCAACGTCTTTAACCCTCTTCCATATTTCATCATCCTCACCGCCCCATCCCCAGTAGACATTGGGGAAACCATTGATGCTTCGAATGTTACCTTTCGTTAGACCCGTGACAGCTCCGAAGAAGTTATCATATGGCAATCTAAAACAATTGATATGAAAGAATGGTAAAAATAATGATGATGATGGCGATGATGGTAATAATAATAATGATAATAACAATAGTAATCTTAATAACAACAACAATACTAATGATGATGATGATAATAATAATAATAATAATGATAATTAGGGCTTTACTTAGGATGGAATGCTTGTATATGGTATTGTGAATCATGATACGAGAATTCATTTTAAAAATCATATAAAAATGTGGAAATATTATTACTTGTAGTTCCATCTGTCAGCCCCGGAGACAAAATGCCTAGGCATACCGGAACAGCCGTAATAATTACGATCGTCCAAAGGTACGTGGTCGACGTCATGAATGACGAAACAATCGTAGTCGGTAAAGTTGAGAGATTCGAGGTATCCAATGTTCATGAGCATTGCGCGGTTGAAGAGGTCTTGATTAGCCTTGGCGAGAATAAAAGTAAGTGGAAGAAAAATCAAGTATCTTATAATTAATAATGTTCTTCAATTTTTAACAAGTGCACACCAAGTTACTAGGAATATCGTTTTCATTTATTTGAATGGAGGATGAAAAGAGCACGATCGATTAAATGCCTCGCGCAAGGGCACAGGTACGGTGGCTATAGGGATCGAACCCCGGACTTTCAAAATAATGTATGGTCAGGCGCCTTCGAGTCGGCCACGGCACCTCCACTAAATGTGGGTGGAAATTTCGATACATTAATATTCACTTTTTAAGCCGTAGTCATTGTCGATTCTTTGTTGATGTTGATGATCAAAGAGATAGTCGAATAACTTAACAAGAAGAAGAGTCACAATCTTCACAGAAATTTGGGGGGGGGGATGATGACAGAGCGATGGTATCCTTTTCCGTTTTTTCTTTGTTTCTTATTTTAATAAGAAAAAAAACTTCAAATTATTTTCTTATCCAATAACATAACATTTAGATTTATTTCTAATTCAGTATTTGAGACATCATCGTTTTTGCTTTTCCGTTACATGGTAGGTATTTTGTATTTTGTATGTATAATAAAATGAAATAAAATAAAAAATGCATTACACATGATACAAAAATTGGGAAGTAACATAATGATCATCCTCCAATGAATACAACTGCTTTGCCGAACTAATGTGAAATTATAGAGATTCAATAACTTTTGTTTTGGTTATTCAAAACATTATATTTTCGGCATACCCCTTTAATGTGTTAATAGAACCCAAATCAATGAGAAAACAATTAACAATGAATTTTCTAGCCAAACAACTATGTCAACGATGATAACAAAAACAACATAAATAACAAAATAAGTCAGTTGATATTTTCCATTTACTTGGAGGAATCAACAACCAATATCAACATTATTTTGTTGTCTTCCATTTCGATGTTTTCCCGTTATGTTGTTTTTTCCGCTGCAAAAGATGAGATTAAAAAAATGGAGAATATACCAACCTGCTCAATGATAAAGAAGCTGAATTCGAGGAGCTGTCTTTGAAGCATTGGTACCAGGTAACGAAGAATAATTGGAAGATGATGGAATCGATCTCTGAATGGAATTAAAACGGCAACCTAATCAGGCCAAGCCCAAGAGAAAAAGATATTGAAAGATGTTTACAGGAGGGGAAGGTGCATCTCTTTTCGAACAAGCAATTGGGTTTGGGGCCCACCATAGCAAGGCGCCATTGGCTTTTGTCATAAATCATAATTATCATTGAAGAGTGAAGACGACAATGAAAATTCGATTTCATTGCTCCATCGCACTATTTGTGACGAAACCTATTAGTCAAGGGGTTTATGACATATATTTTGATCATTTTCAGAACTTTCAAAATGCTACATATTACATCAGAAGGTGGCAAGTTGCTCAGATAAAAAATATGTATGTATATATTAGATCCGCGGTGCGTTGTCTATAGTCTGTAAGAGATAAAGATAGATTAGGGCCTAATCTGATATTGGATTTCGCAATATTTTCGATGTACAATGATATCAAGATAAAATTAGCTTCCCCCAAAAATGAAATGAATATTGAACATGATGTGCATGTATGTTTGTTCTGAAAATTCGAAACGAAGATGATAATTACAATAACAAATAACGCATTGTATAGTTATGTATATATGAAGCTGCATGACAAAGTGGAAAGACATGTGGAACAATTCGCCTTTTGATAAGGAAGACCAATTGCTGTTCTCAATATTTTCGTGATAGGCCCCCTCTCAGAAAAGGGGAGAAAGGGGGGGGGGGGTGTGCACAATTAAGGGATGAGTGATCATCGATACTGCCCTTATATAACAAACAATCAGGCATTCATTGCCAATATCTCTCTATATACACGCGCAAACAAAAACAATATATTAAGAAATCTATTTCAGATCTCATTCTGATTTCAAACAGAATGAAGATGAACGAACATTTACCTTCCATCTTGGTAAACAATTCGCTGGTTTCCAATGTCCTCCCGGAAGATACCAGTATTTGCTAACATTTAGTGCCTCCGATTCAATCACTTGATCGAACAGCCAATCAACGTGACTGATGTTTCCAGTCTTGGGATCGACGAGCTTCTTACGGAGAGTGTCATTGGCTCGTTTCACCCCCTCCCGAACCCTCTCGGCCAATGGTCCAAAAATAAGGTCCTCTGCATTCTTCATGGTTATATCCTTCAGATCAAGCTTTCTTTTACCAACTGCATCATGTGAAAATAATAAATTCATAATAATACCTTCATTCTTAATTTTAATTATTATTCGTATATAAAGAACTCGAGGTATCAATCCTGAAACATATATAGGCCTACATAATATAGCTAATCCAACCCGACTACTTTGATAACATCGTATTCAAACCTACTTAATTGTTCTTCCAGAAATTTGTTCAAAGAAATGGAGACATAAAGTATACTAATAGGAAAGTCAGGGCCCCGTCTCACAAAGAGTTACGTTTGATCTAATCAATCACAACTATCGAAAGCCAGCAACGTCAACAGCTAAAATGCATGTTTGTTCAAAATATTTTCTAGATAATATATTTGTACATTCATTGTTTTCTTGATAATTCAGTGTGCTTCTCTTTGTTTTCAAATGACATAGTTCTAATTTCCTAAAGAAAAAAATATGGCATTGATGGATTTCCATATCCTAATTGAGGTTGATCGGATCAATCGTAACTCTTTGTAAGAAAGGACTCTGATAAAGTAGGCATAATGCCACGTTATGGGAGCATTTCAAACATCAAGAGGCTGATCTCTCCCGAGTTTACCTTTTTTAATTATTACAGGTGTTTTTACTTACCAAGACCGGGTATATCAATTTCTGGACATATCGGTTTCGAAGTGCATGAGAATGGACCTACATAAATCACAAACACAAAATAAAACGTGCATTTAAGAAAGAAAAATCTACTTACTATTCATTCCAAATTGAATTCGATTTGAATAATACAATCCCCGGCCGTCTTACTATTATATTTAAGACGAATTCGAGTAATCACAGAGTTCATTCATTTCAAGAGAACGCCTTTAGTTCAGCCATAATGAATTAGTATTGCCTTAGTTGGTCAGTTAGTTGGATCCTCTTTTCTTCCATTCTTACCGTACCCAAAACTGACAATTATCGTGTTTTTTATTACAATATTATCATAATGGTTGTGTTAGCAGGGGTACCCATGCACACTTCATTCTCTTCCTCTCCAGAAATGTTCAAAGCCGGCTATATTTACACACGATCGCTCAATCCAACTAAAAATATCGAATTCAGCTAGGTCGCTTCGCTTCATCGCGCATGAAAAAAAAAATGTACGTATACCCTGCCCCACAAAAGGGAACACAATTTCGTACGGCCATGTTTTCATGATCATAAAGATGAAGATGGTGACAAAGCTGATGACTAGGAGGACGAAGAGGACACGGGAGAGAATGAAAAAAAAATGGCCTGTCTTTTTAATATTTATTTTTGCTTCTGTGAAACTCATTTTTACTTGAATTGATTTCAAAACATTTAGAACAGTTTTGCATAATAATGTCATACCATGAATATTTCGAAAGTTTTGGTAGGGCAGGAGTACATAAGTTAGAATGCTTTGCTCATTCTATGATACTACAAAATCTGAAAGGCTTTTATCATATAAATGATTAATTCTCCAATGACATATACCGTAACCATGGTAACTATGGTGTCCTGTTTCTTGCGGAACTTCGATGTCCTTTTTTCTTTCTATTTCTTCCCTTTCGTACTGTTCAACAATCTTGTCTTGTTCCAGCATCTGAGCCTTGAACTTGGACTGGTCCTGAGCAGGCTCAACCACGAATAGGTTCTTTAGGTCTTCGTTAACATTGGATAAATCGAAGAGATCTCTAAGGCCTCCGGTATCAAGACTTCTTACTGCCCGGTAATTTGCTTGGGATCCTGTCAATAATTGATGGATGCATTCAAACAATAAAGTTTAAAAACTGAAAGGGGAATCCAACTTTGGAAAGATATATTTTGTGGATGGAGACAAATAAAAGAAAGCTGATGGAGAAAGCTTGAAAGAAATAGACAAGAAATAAGAAAGTTGTAAATGTTTGTAAATGAGATTGGTTACTTATCAGTTTTGGGATTTTGCACTACACATCTTTCACCATAATTCGGGGAAATGATAAACATACAAAAAGCATATTGCTACATAATTTATACATTTTCAAGAGTCAGTTTGTGTATTGAAGAAATAGAGGAGTTATTCTACCCTGCACCACAATGACAGCTCCTATTTTTTAAATTCCCATTATATATAGATAAAGATCTTACTACTTTTTACCAATTTAAAAAATCTTTTTGTTTCTTTCCAGTTTTGTTCAAACTTTTATCTATCCGCTATATTTTTTTCTGTCAACAACTTACCTCTTTTGTTGGACTTCCCTCTAAATTTTAACTCTTATCCTGCGTCAATTTTTCTCTACAAAATCTTTGTCATTATTTATCTTCGATCACAGTTTTTATTTCTGTATATGTCTTGTTTACATGTACGTACATCCGACAGGGCTCCCTTGAAAAGCATAACAATGATAATAATGATAATATGGTGCTTATATAGCGCATAATCAATCAAAACTGCTCTGTGCGCTTTACAAATACATTAAAAACGCTGTTTAAAAACTTTATACAACTTAACAGTAGCTGTTTAACAGCTCAAACAACTGTTCTTTATTTATTATCATATCTAAAGATTGCAACATCAGCGGGCAAAGGGATATACACTTTGTACTTAAAAATATTAAACTACTATAAAGTTCATGTAGTAAACGGCGTTGAATGAATACTTTAAACAGCGTTAAACTGTGTAAAAGTATGATATTTCGCCTACCTGTTGAGCTGTTGAATACCATAAATTGCCAGAGAGCAAGGGTTGATACAACGCTTGCTCCAATGAGTAGATAGATCACAGCAGAGATGCAATCCTTGTTGGGCTTAAAATGCGAAATACATTTGAGGTCTACGAGTCTGGCCCTGCCTGACTCTCCCAGATCTTTCTCTCTCCATGAGGCAGTATTGCTACACCGACAAGACAAACATATAGATTTTGCTCCTCGAGAAATCTTCGTCAACATTTTGATGGCAAGGACTTAAATTAACATTTTTACGCTCTGATATTATCAACACGCTAAATGTGGTTCAAGATCATCATGATGACTTAAAACTCAAAGTATAAATAGGCCTATATAACGAAGAGTGCGAAAAAGAAAGTATATCGAAGTAAGACGCCAGTATCTTTCGATGCGAAATAAACTATTGACAACACTGACGTTGTGACATTTAACAGAATCAAGGGGTAGCATCGGCATAATCAATAACTGACCGTGGACAGGTGCTTTCGTTCAACAATTTTATTGATTATAGCATTGGGGTTTAGAAGTAGTCCAAAGGCGATGTGGTAACAAAGAAGTTCTGATCATTATTTTACAAACCATACTACTCAAGAAGTATACATTTTAATGTATTCTCTGTCAGAGAGCAATGGTTCATAAAGTTGTAAAAGAGTACGTTTCTATGCAACTGATTTGTCCAAAGTTTGTCACCGAAGTTTGCCATGTAGGCTTATTATTATCTGTAATTGTTTTTTTATCTATCCAAATAACACTCGATACATCAGAGAATAGATCGAATATCGAAAAATCACGGAAAGTTCAATGATACTTCATTTTTGCATTTTCTTCTGTATGTGAGAGTATGCATATAGATACTATGAAAAAACCTAAATTGAGCTAAAGGAATGAAAAATAAGATGTTGAATAAACTCAGTTCATGGAAATACATGGATCACTACTAAACGCCACAACTTGTATATAGTCCAATCGAAGTAGGATGGTATCATACACTGTATATAGTTTACTGTAATTTTGTTGTCCGTGACAACTCTTCTATTTCACCGATTCCTTATAAATTTATTATGCTATGTTGAACGAATTTCGTAACACCGATTTTTCTGATTTAATGTATTTAAATGAATTATATTTGTAGAACCTATAAGTTACTCTTTCTATAATGTATCTACTGTTGTTATTGTTTTATGGTAACGTGCTGACAAACAGTCAACCTTAGCATGTTATCCTGTATAAAGATACTTTATTGAATAAATAAATAAGAAATGAATATTCTTCTTCCAATTCGGATGTTAATTAGCTTTCATTCCAGTCTGGTACAATACAGGGGCCGCGGAACGGTTTTCAAAGTGGGGGGGGGGGGGCTGAGCCAAAAGTGGGGGGGGGCTGACCATGCTAAAAATCACAATCATATGGTCATTTTTACGTTTTTGTACACAGTTTTGGAAAAAAGTGGGGGGGCTGAAGCCCCCCCCCCCCCCCCCAGCCCCCCCCCCCCGCTTCCGCGGCCCCTGCAATATATTGAGTTTTCTAATCCAGTCCAGTTATTCGCCATGTTGACATGTTTTTCCTAATATTGATTATTGGTCTATGGTGGGGTCTATGGCTTCCTCCCTTCTATACCCATAACGTATCTTTTAAGAGGATTTTGTGGTTCACTGTTGAATACCGTTAATGGTCAGGATTGTAATGTCCTAACAGGCAAGATTCGTCATCCAACATGTCCAAGTTCTATAAACCTCGTGCATAGCGAGGCTTTCTTTCTGGACGAGTTAACCAATTCATCTTATTATTACATTGTTTCCATATACATCCATTACATTTAAATGAATGGTCCAGGCTGGAAATATTTCTATCTCAATAAATAGGGTAAAATTCACAGAGCAAAATGCTGAAAACTTCATCACAATCGGATAACAAATAACAAAGTTATTGAATTTCAAAGACTTGCATTATTCCGGTGAAACAGTTCTAGGCATGTCGTTATGAATATTCATTAGGTGGGCTGATGATGTCATATCCTCACTTGTTCCTTTGTATTTTATTAATGAAATTAGTGCATTAGTTATTCATTGCTGCAACTTATTTCATCATATTGGAGACACATCATTTACGCATGTATGAAAAAATGAAACAATTATGATTTCATGTAATAACATTAGAAAAAGGGAAGTGGGGGTGTGACATCATCAGCCCACCTAATGAATATTCATGTCGTTGTGCATATAACCGATTTCAAAAAATATTTATAAACTTTGAAATTTAATAACTTCGTTATTTGTTATCCGATTTTGATGAAATTGTCAGCATTTTGCTCTGTGAATTTTACTCTATTCATTTAGATATAAATATTTTCAGCATGGACCATCCCTTTAATACCGTACATGTAATAATTTTCCCAAATAAAGCATCGACTTTACAAAAACCACACATAAAACATGTACTTTCAAGTTATAGTGTTTTTATTTCAGAATACAACTCAAGAGTAGAATACGAACTTTCCCTTTTTATAAGTACAATATGGTTATACCTCCTTGACCTTTTCATTGTTCAGCATTACGAAAACTTGTACACTTTTTACAAAGAAAACAAAATCTTGCCAAAGAGAGTATTATGGCCTATATAGAAACAAAATATTAACATTAATTTTTGATATGTCAAAAAATAGTAACAATAATTGCTGGGTTACAGTGCTTTTTGCCTGAGAATACACAAAGCGCTGTTATTATTATACCCCAGCTTGAGCTTGAGGTACCATCACTGGCGCTGAGTGTTTTCAAGGAATTAATCCTGCCGGGTATACCCATTCGCCTCACCTGGGTCGAGTACAGCACAGTGTGGATAAATTTCTTGCTGGAGGAAACACTCCATGGCTGTTCGAAAGGTGAGAGTCAAAACCACGATGCTCCCCACGTTGAATTTATTTGACTAAAAAAATGTGGGCGATTGCCCGTTGACTTATAAAAAAACTTTCATCAGGACAAAGTCTAGGCCTTCAAAATATTAATGTTACAACAATGCATTAATTTTTAGCATAATCATGCTATTGCACTTTATTGTACACACTATACGGTTTAGGTTTTCAATTGGTCTAATACCAATTCGTCCAATTACCAACTCGTCTACGATCATTTGGTCTACCATCAGTTCATCCACTATTTACATGGTCTAATTTCCGTTTCCTCCACTGACCACTTCTTCTAATAACCAGTTGGTCCAATAGCCATTTAGTCCATATTTCATTTGGTCTAATTGGACTAAGGCATGTTAATTGGGCGAAATGGATGGAAAGAAAATTAGTATTTGACCAACTGATTATATGAGACGAAATGGTAATAGACGATCTGGTGATATGACGAAGTGATGATTGGACCAAATGATCGTAGACGAGTTGGTAATTGGACGAATTGGTATTAGACCAATTGAAAACCTAAACCGTATAGTGTGTACAATCTTTAATATAATATAAAGGGTAATTTTTTTTTTAAAGTAACAATGGGCTTAATAATTGTAATAATAAGAATAAGAATAACAATAAAAATAATAATCATGTCAATAAAGCGCCAAATTGTTTATTATAAATAATTCCTATCTGATAAAAACTTTCTAATGATATATTTATGTATTAAAATGGATTGCACTGCAGTAAACTACTACTTGTAACAACAGAATATCATACATGTACACAATTTCCCTATCTCAAACATTTCATAAATATAGTTGTCCAGTGAATTTAAACTGTTTAATCATTAGGATCTACTTCAGTTTTTAAATATGAACATAGGTAATGACATTTTCATGGTATAGAAAAAAATATCGAATAGCTAAGATCTGGATACCAGAAATATTTTACGGGTTCTGGGGTTAGGGAATACAGAATTACCAATATTGGAACAAACGAATGGATAGTGTATGGTGTACCACCAAGGAAAGCCATTCACTATCTGTAACCATTATAAAAAAAAAATAGCGCGTGTTAAGCCCGTCTCACACTATGCGATCCGTTGCGACGCGATTTTTCAAGAAATCGCATTTTGCATTAGATATGAAAGTTCCAAGAAGTATAATTATTTTGTTTAAAGTTTGGCATATATTGTTAGGAAAACTAAAATCATATTTTTACTTTGCGGCAAGCCCTAAGGTCGGAGTAAAGTCCAAATCGGCTGCAAGTCGCAGCCGATGATGACGTCATTACGATTTGGAATTGAATTTATTTTTATTCATTCAGGGAGGCTCTAACTAGACTGAACTTCGACTTCAGCAGTCCTACCACTATTCTGAACTCCAGAGACTCCAACTCTCCCGCTTTCGGCAGGAGATCTCCCACCGAAAGCCCATTTTCCCAAAATCTCCCGTTCTCCCGCTTGAGATTTAATATCTCCCGCCAATGCTCTGTTTCACCCGCTTAAGATGTATTTTCTTCCCCCTTAAAATGATCTTTATCCCGCCTAAACACCTTTTTAAAAACTGGAATTAATTTTTCATATCCAAGCCGATTTCAAGGTAAGTAGAGCGCCAAAGCTGTGCGCAATCTCGTTAATTTAGAGGACGCGAGCCATCTAGGTAGCATCATCCCTCCTAGGTCCTCCTACGTTGCATATACCATGGACCTATAAAGAATTGATAACATGACATGATATGAATTGATGACTATACATCATTAGAATGTTGGTTTCTAGGAATACCATGTGAACTAATTAGAGAAAGCAGTTAAATTGCTGATAACCAACTTTAAGCAATCTTACTCCAGAGATCATCATCAGGGGCCCGTTTCATAAAGGACTTGCAAGTGTTTTAACTTTGTCATTATGATTATGGCAACTACCATGGAAACCTTGATTATGATTGGCTGCTGAGCCATGCTACCATGGTAGTTGCCATAGTGGTAAAGTTACGTGCAAGTCCTTAAAATCAGGCCCCATATGAGACAAGATGGATATGGAAATGTCAATTAAAGGTGAGGTAGTATTTAATATGTCTTTACTGGTTGATACGAATGAAGATATCGCAAAAATGTATGGTTTTGTAGATGCTTATCAATTTCATATGCATGCATGAATAATGATATATGAAAAGAAGTTTCATAAAGCCAAAATGTATGATTTGATTCATTGAATTGTTATTTACTTAGAGCCATCATATATTGAAAATAAGCCTGAGATAGCACGGGAAAGCATCTAGGACCCTAAAGCTACACCCCGACCGCAAGGGACTTCGCGTTCGTGATGTGCGCTTCGCGCAAATCAAGTTGAAGTTTTCAGTTTGCTTGGGAATCCAGGCGGGAGAATCTCCAGATCAGAAGGTGCCTGGGGTTGGAGTCTCTAAACTCTGATCCGTAATATTTTATTAGATGGAATATCCATATCAAATGTTATCATAATTTATTTGAAATTCGGATCGCAACCAATCGCATAGTGTGAGAAGGGCTTTAGCGCGTGCATTCAGGGCAAAATAACTACCGTGTTTACACTTAATCGGCATTTGAATCGGCTCGCGGTTCTGAACCGCGAGCCGATTCAGAATCGGCTTTTTTACTACGTGTAAACAGAAAGCCGATTCTGCACCGGCAATTTGTGCGCATTTCAATTACTTTACCATTGTGACGTAATTGTAAGCGCACTGATCCAGCGTTGTATTTATTATGACGTATATTGTAGGTATGCGTATCATTTCAGGTTTTTGCATCGGCTCGCGGTTCTGAACCGCGAGCTGTAACAACGTGTAAACGCAATCCAAATGCCGATTCTGCATCGGCATTTGGTTCAGAACCAAATGCCGATTAAGTGTAAACACGGTAAACGTCTCAATGTGCGAAACTTACGCGCACTGAGGTCCGCAGAACCGCTTGTGGTGGGCATAATTTTATTATCCATGTATTTAGCAATTTGAACGCTTTGTTTATTATTTCGGCCCTTGAACGCAAAGAAAAACAACCTCCCTATACCATTAACAGTTATAGTCACTTAGTTGCACTAAAAGCAAGTAAAACGAATTTAAGGTTTTTTTTTTCTTTCAATTTTTATTGATAAAAAATCTATGTTCGATCATCACATTAAGTACTTCGCGCAAACATTGACTCGTGCGTTATGCCATGCCTTAAACACTCCGCGCAATGTAAATTTACATCTATAATTCTGAGCCTGTGCGCATTCAGCCAACCAAAATGTATTATGCATGCACTCCGACAAGTGCAGTTTATACAACTCCCAAGAATGTTGGTCCAAATCGGATCACATGATATTCAGCGAATTGCACAATGGCATCCAATGCACTATCCTGCACTCTGACGTCATACCGCATGTACTATCCTGCACTCTGGCGTTAGAGTGCAGGATAGTGCATTGTGGCGCGATGTACTATAGACCCTAGACTATATCTAGAATTTATATCAAATATAGCATTCGAGGCAACTCAGTAACATGGGGAAAGGGGGGGGGGGGTTGTATAAAACAAACAATACACGCATTTTTGTGAATAGAGAACCTAAATAATGAACTATGTGCTCGACTCACCAAATGAATATACCGCACTCGGTCATGCGGACCTCGGTGCGCTATAGTATATCCATTGGCTCTTCTCGCACATCGTTCGCTATTTGGCCCTGCATGCACGCGCTTACGTGCATTATTTGTATAATATCGTACCCACATTCGGATGCTGCAGACAAGCCATATCATGTGACCCGATCTGAACCAATCAAATTACAGAAAATTACATTATTCATTTTACCGTGCAATATTACGTAAAATTGCACAGGAAATTATGTACATAAGCCATTGGGGAATTTGTCCGATTTTTGCACACTGTGCAATATGCTTTGTTATACAACACATGGATAGATCCTTTACAGCTGATTGGATGAAAGCGTGTCACATGACATTCAGAGGAATCTGCTATAGCACGCTAAGATATGCTAGCCGTGCTATTGTCGACTATTGCACGCTCGTGCTATAGTCGACTATAGCACGCTGAAGTAAATGAGCCAGCACTGCACAAGATCCCTGGGCACACTGAACCCATAGACATGCCCCGTACACGTTAAGTGAATTAGCGGTATACGCGCATATACGTAATCACGTTTTCGTATCTCTGACCATGCTCTGACCGATGTACGTAGCACTGCGCATACACGTTGCTAAGCTGAACACAATGCGCGTACGTACGTTGCTAAGCAAACTATTCCCAGGGTACGGCTGCGTACCTTCTGGATTTCCTTCTGGATTTTATGGAATTCGTTCACAAATTGGACTTCATGGATCTATGACTTTATGGATCTATGTTGAAAGTACTTGACTCTCCTGGGATTACTGGAGTAAATCTACTGACGCACAAAAGACAACATTGTAAGCAAAATAAGACCTAACGCGCATTAGTCATAGACTAGACCTATAGATCTAGCCTATCTAGATCTAGTCTAAACTGTAAGCTACCGGTGTTGTATAAAACAAATATTCAATGTTGTATTCGTGCGACGTTCCGAATATTACATTCGTTGCAAGTTGAAACAGTCTATTCAACTCCGCTTCGCGTCGTTGAATAGACTGTTTCAACTTGCAAACTCATGCAATATTCGGAACGATCGCACTCATCAACATTGAATATTTGTATAATATTGCATGGACAAGTCATGCTGATTAAAATACTAGTTTTATTGCATCAAATTCATCATTGGCACATTTAAATATTTCATTTTATCTAGCATCTTCGATTTTCATGTTGAAATCGTCATTCTCAGAATACAGAATGCTGCCTTTGCAAGTTTTTGTTTATCAAGTTTATAAACTACCATGGACATTATACCTAGCTTTCTCAACTAAAAGTCTACATTCTTTTTGAGGTGGATGACACTGGGATATTGTTTTATCATTATCATTTGAATATTTCAGCAGTGAGTTGATTATCTATCCGAATTATCAGGACTTTTATATTTATCGTCTGGGGTTTCTTTCATTAACATTATCCATAAAATGTTCAAGCCGACATCACAACTAAGATGTTTTCTTTTTTTCTTCATAAAATTGAATCATACGTAATGAACATACTTTGGATTGATTTTCCATTTGGCACTATGTCATACATGATGAACAAATAAGTGAGCTTATTGATGAGAATGAACAACATGTATTAATTTCTTTCGAAAGGATTTATAATTGAAAAAAAGTTTCATGCTCGTACTTAAGTTTGGACTTACTCTAAAAAATGGAATGTTAAATCAACGATTGAAAGGTCGGAGGAGTGACCTTTTCAAAATGTTATATTCAACCTTGCTTACAGCTGAATCCAACAATTTAAGTGATTGGTCGAACCAGGGGCGGATGCAGGATTTTCCAAGGGGGGGGGGCAAATTTGTGCTTTGACGGCATTTTTACATTACAAATTTTAATTGTGCCTCTCAAAAGGGGGGCGCGAGCCAGCTGTGTCCCCCCGTGGGTCGAACCATTTATAGTAGTATATGCAATATTTAGAAAGTTGTCATTATAATTATACTGACTGAATGAATTCGGGATAGTCTACTTGGCAAGATAGCGTTTCGTGTCCAAATGAAATACTGAAGTTGAATTGGTGAGATAGTCCCATTCGGTAGATCGATGTTAAGATCTTAATTTAATAATTCCCCCT
The DNA here is from genome assembly GCF_037042905.1 of Lytechinus pictus. Lineage (NCBI taxonomy): Eukaryota > Metazoa > Echinodermata > Echinoidea > Temnopleuroida > Toxopneustidae > Lytechinus > Lytechinus pictus. Next base: position 15,889,860 of record NC_087256.1, read on the forward strand.
TGATGTTTTTTTAACAAGTGACGACAATAATGTATTGCATTTTCAAATGAAACACTTTCATTGTCGTTTTGACGTCGCTATAGGTATACACGTCGACTAGCACTGGCGTACCTAGGATTTTCCAGAAGGGGGGCAAATTTTTGGAGGATATTTCGATTTCGTCCGCGAAAAAATTTGACAAGCAAAAAAAAAAAAAAAAAAAGTCTTCAAAAGAGGGGGTACACGTCTGTTTTTATTGCATTTTTACATTAGAAATTATTAATTTGGCTTCTCAAAAGGGGGGCAGGGAAACGTCCCCTGCATGAGTTGTGACTCGTCTTCCCCCCCCCCCTGCCCCCCCCCCCCTTATGTACGCTAGTGTCGACTAGTCTATAACCCAAAATATACCATACCTTATTGGTATAGTTCAAAGAACGTATAGGAACAGGCAGTGGCGTACCTAGGATTTTCCAGGATTTTCGTCAGGGGGGGCAAAAAGGTCTTTCAAGCTCGTCAGGGGGACAGGGATACATGCATGGGTGGTGACTTTGAATGGGTGTTGGCTCGTCAGGGGGGGGGGGGCAGACTGCCCCTCTGCCCCCCCCCCTGTAGGTACGCTAGTGGGAACAGGTCGCTCTTACGTTGACATCCTGAAAATATGTAATTGCCTGTGCATCATCAATGAAGTGCTGCCATGCAGATCCTATGCGGGTGGAAAATATTCGGCTTTAGGCCCAACGTCGACAAATTCACTTTCTGGTACCTTACCGGTACTTTACTTTGACTTGGAAACTCTTAACCTTGTCAATTCCCACTGATGGTAAGTGTAATATTTTGACGTGTGTAAACTTCTTTTGCATCCCACGAGATCGCGATTTGGGAGTCATGTTGTCATAGTTGTCGTCTTTAGCACAAAACCGATCAAAACCTTCACCCGGAAACAGTTGTAGTCAACATCAGCTGTTGGCAATGGACGAAAGTCAATGTTCAGTGTTTCCCTTTGGGATATCTTAACTGTGTTTTACATGCAGCTAGGCACTATAACCATGCTGGGATTTGAAAGGAAGTAATATCATTCATTTAGATTTAGATCCTATGGATATCGACGCTTATGTTCGTATAAAGTGTATGAAGTTCGTACACGGGGGTCGGATAGACAATATTCGATAACCCATCCTTTTTCAGTCGGTCATGTGATTTACGGAGCAGTTCAAATCTAAAGAGAATAATAATAAAAAAAGGCGTAAAATAAACATTCAAATCGACTCACACAGTAATAGTTCGATGTCAACTTAATTTAATAAAATAAATGAATGAGACAAAAGAGGAAGGCATAAACAGAGAGGGAGGGGGTGGTAATAAGGTGGGGCATTTAAAGATAAGAAAAACAAATCTAACAGTACAACAGAGGTAGGAATAAAACAATAAAAAAAAATGCCAGTCAATGGCATATAATTAGAAAACCATGACACGTTTTTAAGACTACCACTTATAGTGATAGCCTTAATCGTTACAAACCCTGTACTATGTATATCCATGTTGCAAGTTATAGAAGCCGATTGCAAAAATACTGAATGGTTCAAGCTCCCCCTCGCATTCCATAATCACCTGTCTTTTGCCAACGGTGCACTTTTGTGATGATGCCTGATGACGTCATAATGGTAGACGGGTCCTTCATAACGAGTAATATTTAGGCCAACGTCTTTAACCCTCTTCCATATGTCATCATCCTCACCGCCCCACCCCCAGTAGACATTGGGGAAACCATTGATGCTTCGAATGTTTTCTTTGGTTAGACCCGTGACAGCTCCAAAGAAAGTCTTGTATAATAATCTAAATAGGGTGAGGACCATCATATAAACAATTCATTTTTGAACAAATATTACGACTCGAAATAAACAAGAGAATGCATTATCTACAAAGATCTAAACACAAGATAAACATTAGATACTTCTACTTCTGTTCATGATTAATCATGAATTATTGGCTTTTCGCTTTTAGACTTATGGAATAACACGAAGACATGATGCAGCATTAGATCACCCTCGTGGTGCTCATGTCTTCTTGTTATTCCACAAGACTTCAAGCGAAGACATGATCCTCATAGTGCATCATGTCTTCGCTTTAAGACTTGTGGAATAAAACGGAGACATGATGCACCACGGGGATGATCTAATGCTGCAGTCACACAGGAGAAGCCAACGCAAGATCGACCCAATGATACATGATCGGTCGGTTTGGAGGCTGTTTCATTGGTGTGAATGTGGTGAAACCGACCGATGATCCGTCAATAAGTTAAGGGCATAAATCCGATAAAATTGTGAGGAAGCTTGCCACCCAGATGTTCAGATAATAACATTGTTGTGTCTACATATGTACATCCCTTAAAAAATTGACCAGATGACGCCGAGATCGCGGATCTCGTCACCCATACATCCTGAGGGAGAGATGATCAGATGACAAGATCTTGGATCTCGTCATACTACATCCTGTGGGAGAGATGATCAGATGACTAGATCTCGGATCCCGTCATGTCTACATCCCATGGGAGAGATAATCAGATGAAATTAAAATCTTGGATCTCGTCATATCTATATACATCCTGTGGGAGAGATGATCAGATGACAAGATCTTGGATCTCGTCATATCAGCAATCTTTGTGGGAGGGATGATCAGATGACAAGATCTTGGATCTCGTCAGGTTTACATCAGGCCTGTAGGAGAGATGATTAGATGACAAGATCTTGGATCTCGCCATGTCTACATCCAGTGGAAGAGATGATAAAATGAAAAAATCTCGGATCTCGTCATGTCCACATCCAGTGGAAGAGAGGAATAAATGACAAATTCTTGGATCTCATCATATCTACATCCTGTGGAAGAGATGATCAGAATGACAAGATCTTGGATCTCGTCATATCTACTTCCTGTTATGGGAGAGATGATCAGATGACAAGATCTCGGATCTCACCATGTCTACATTCCATGGGAGAGATAATCAGATGACACGATCTTGGATCTCGTCATATCTACATCCAGTGGGAGAGATGATCAGATGACAAGATCTTGGATCTCGTCATACTACATCCTGTGGGAGAGATGATCAGATGACTAGATCTCGGATCCCGTCATGTCTACATCCCATGGGAGAGATAATCAGATGAAATTAAAATCTTGGATCTCGTCATATCTATATACATCCTGTGGGAGAGATGATCAGATGACAAGATCTTGGATCTCGTCATATCAACAATCTTTGTGGGAGGGATGATCAGATGACAAGATCTTGGATCTCGTCAGGTTTACATCAGGCCTGTAGGAGAGATGATTAGATGACAAGATCTTGGATCTCGTCATGTCTACATCCAGTGGAAGAGATGATAAAATGAAAAAAATCTCGGATCTCGTCATGTCCACATCCAGTGGAAGAGAGGAATAAATGACAAATTCTTGGATCTCATCATATCTACATCCTGTGGAAGAGATGATCAGAATGACAAGATCTTGGATCTCGTCATATCTACTTCCTATTATGGGAGAGATGATCAGATGACAAGATCTCGGATCTCACCATGTCTACATTCCATGGGAGAGATAATCAGATGACACGATCTTGGATCTCGTCATATCTACATCCAGTGGGAGAGATGATCAGATGACAAGATCTTGGATCTCGTCATACTACATCCTGTGGGAGAGATGATCAGATGACTAGATCTCGGATCCCGTCATGTCTACATCCCATGGGAGAGATAATCAGATGAAATTAAAATCTTGGATCTCGTCATATCTATATACATCCTGTGGGAGAGATGATCAGATGACAAGATCTTGGATCTCGTCATATCAACAATCTTTGTGGGAGGGATGATCAGATGACAAGATCTTGGATCTCGTCAGGTTTACATCAGGCCTGTAGGAGAGATGATTAGATGACAAGATCTTTGATCTCGTCATGTCTACATGCAGTGGAAGAGATGATAAAATGAAAAAATCTCGGATCTCATCATATCTACATCCTGTGGAAGAGATGATCAGAATGACAAGATCTTGGATCTCGTCATATCTACTTCCTGTTATGGGAGAGATGATCAGATGACAAGATCTCGGATCTCACCATGTCTACATTCCATGGGAGAGATAATCAGATGACACGATCTTGGATCTCGTCATATCTACATCCAGTGGGAGAGATGATCAGATGACAAGATCTTGGATCTCGTCATACTACATCCTGTGGGAGAGATGATCAGGGGAGTGTATCATCAACATTTTTGTCCGACAAGTTGTCAGATCTGACATCTTTCCTTGATGTTGATTGGCTAAAAAGCACTGTTACTATGGCAACTGTCGGATAAAATGGGACTTGTCGGATAAAACGTCTGACAAGTCCTTTCATGAAACGCCCCCCGGATGACTAGATCTCGGATCCCGTCATGTCTACATCCCATGGGAGAGATAATCAGATGAAATTAAAATATTGGATCTCGTCATATCTATACAGTGCGTCCCAGAAAAAACGAAACCGAGATTTAGCGATGATTTATCATAACTTAATGATAAATAAAATAGACAAATGACCTACCAATGTAAAGCTTAGAATCTCCTCTTTCATCTGGTATTACTTAGATTATTCCTCATTCACGCATGATTGAGCAAAAACAATTCGAAGAAAGGATGCCAAAAACTCATTTGGCGGGGGGTATCTATATTTCAAAAAGAAAATCACATGACTAAAAAGTTCAATATCTTATCTTTTCTTTGATACCTAAATCACAAAAAATGGTCAAGTAGTAAAAAAGTTATGATCCCTCGAAACAATGCTTGTAATTCCATAATTTCATTAAATAAACGTGTTTTCACCGGTTTCCCACTGAAGCTATCGCACGGTAACAAAAGACTTAATGCATGGCTGAGCGTCAACAAAACGGAGTGTCGAGTGAGTTCAAACGCTTGCCTGTAAAACCTCTTCATTTTATGAAATTATTGAAATTCAAGCCTTATTTCAAATAACCAGAACTTTGTTATTTCTTGACCATTTTCTGTAATTGAGGTATCAAATTAAAGAACAGATATTGAACTTTTTAAAAATGTGGTTTTCTTTTTAAAACCCAGATACGGCCCGCCAAGTGACTTTTTGGTATCCCCTTTTCAAATTGTTTTTGTTCACTCATGCGTGAATGAGAAATAATCTAATTAATTTTAGATGAAAGAGGAGATTCTAAGCTTTAAAATGGTAGGTCATTTGTTTATTGTATTTGCGATTAAGTTATGATAAATCATCGATAAATCTCGGTTTCGTTTTTTGTGGGACGCACTGTATACATCCTGTGGGAGAGATGATCAGATGACAAGATCTTGGATCTCGTCATATCAACAATCTTTGTGGGAGGGATGATCAGATGACAAGATCTTGGATCTCGTCAGGTTTACATCAGGCCTGTAGGAGAGATGATTAGATGACAAGATCTTGGATCTCGTCATGTCTACATCCAGTGGAAGAGATGATAAAATGAAAAAATCTCGGATCTCGTCATGTCCACATCCAGTGGAAGAGAGGAATAAATGACAAATTCTTGGATCTCATCATATCTACATCCTGTGGAAGAGATGATCAGAATGACAAGATCTTGGATCTCGTCATATCTACTTCCTGTTATGGGAGAGATGATCAGATGACAAGATCTCGGATCTCACCATGTCTACATTCCATGGGAGAGATAATCAGATGACACGATCTTGGATCTCATCATATCTACATCCTGTGGGAGAGATGATCAGATGACAAGATATCGGATCTCGACATGAATATTACTAATTTCCCAGGAATTGGCCACCCTTTCTTTTGCCGAATGACTATAAGTCGTGCGTAAAGTCGTATCGCGACTGTCGTGCGTAGTTTTAAAATTAGCTTAATGAATTAGGAACACCTTTAAGATCTATCAATACGCGCAAATGTATATGGTGAATTATTATTTAGAAAACAAAAACCCTAAGAATCTCGTTTAGAAAAGTAGCCGACCATTAACTATAGAAAAATCAAGTAAAATAATTTTGTATGGAGTTGTAGAATTGTACTTACTTGTATTTCCATTTATCAACACCTGAGAGAAAATGCCTGGGCATGTCAGTACAGCCGTAATAATTACGATCATCTAAAGGCACGTGATCCACGTCATGAATGACGAAACAATCGTAGTCGAAAATTTTGAGGGATTCGAGGAATCCAACGTTCATGAGCATGGCTCGGTTGAATAGGTTTTTATTGGCCTTGAAAGAATAGGGAGAGAGTGAAAAAAAAATCATAATGGTGCAATTTAGACAGGTTAGATCCATCGGTATACCCTCCCTACCATTTCCTTTCCCCCTTCTCTATCTCTCTATTCTGGTCTCTCTCGCCTTTCCCTTTTGCCCTTTCAAAATTGTTTATAACGTCTCCTACCCATCATGCCTACACTTGTATATAGTGTATAGGCCTACAAGGTAATTTTCAGCCAGATGTCCCCATCCCCAGTGTCATGACCCCTGAGTATTGTCTATAAACATTTTTTTTTCACATAGGCCTATTTGTAATTATCGATTATATAAACAAGTGGAGCGCCTCTGGCAGTCTCACCTGCATTACGCGATTCAATATAGCAGCAGTGCTGACTTTGAAAACTACTATAAAATAACTATTCACAAAAAACACCATTGATATAATGATACAATACGTTCATTGACCCTAAATGACATTTGACCTTGATCAATGTGACCTAAGACTTGTTAGTGATACATGATTACCCCTATGTCCACATTTCATAAACTATATCCATAAACTTTGAAAGTTATGACAGCAATTATTTAATAATTACCTCCAACATGGCCATAGTTCATTGACCTTAAACGACCTTTGACTTTAGTCATGTGACCTGAAACTCACACGAGATGTTCCGTGATGCTTGATTACTCTTATGTCCAAGTTTTATGAACTAGATCAATACACTTTCGGAGTTATGATGGTTATTCGACAAATACCCCCACATGGCCAAAGTTCATTGACCTTAAATGACCCCTTACCTTGGTCATGTGACCTGAAACTCGCACAGAATGTTCAGTGATACTTGATTACTCTTATGTCCAAGTTTTATGAATCAGATTTATAAACATTCGAAGTTATGATGGTATTTCAACAAATACCCCCAACTTGGCCAAAGTTCATTGTCCTTTAATGATCTTGACCTTAGTCATGTGACCTGAAACTCGCGCAGGATGTTCAGTGATACTTGATTACTCTTATGTCCAAGTTATATGAATCAGAATATAAACTTTCAAAGTTATGGTGGTAATTCAACAAATACCCCTTACTTGGTCAAAGTTCATTGACCATAAATGACCTATGGCATTGGTCATGTGACTTGAAACTCAGGCAGCATAAAGTCATACTTGATCACCCTTATGGCCAAGTGTCATAAACTAGGTCCATATACTTTTGAAGTTATGACGAAATTTCAAAACTTAACCTTCGGTTAAGATTTGATGTTGACGCCGCCGCCGCTGTCGGAAAACGGCGCCTATAGTCGTTTTGCCCATTCTAAAGTAATTGCTGCTTATTCTTTTTACCTTACTGGACAATATGTTTCCCGCACTGGGTAAAATACTGCCCCAAATCGGTTGGACACATAATTAATTATCCTCGTGGTGGTAAAAATGTTACCCAATATTATTTACAGTGTAGATTTTAAATGTTACAATATTTTTGGCATCGTCCCTTTTCAACGAGTGATGCAATAAAACTAATACTAATAACAGAAGTTGTTCGTTCAATTTTTTTTTCAACAGAAACCGATGCAGAGAACATGTACGAAAACCCATGTTTCCATAAAGTCCATGACCAGTAAGATATCCAACTTTATTTTATTTTCCTTTCAATAGATAATGAAATAACCAACGTACCTGTTCAATAACAAAGAAACTGAACTGTAATAGTTGCTTCTTAAGCATCGGAATTAGGTATCGCAAAAGGATCGGAAGATGAAAGAAGCGATCCCGGAAGGGGATCAAAATTGCCACCTATAATCGGGCAATAACAACGAACAGAGAGAAAGGGGGGGGGGTAGAAAAGAAAACATTGATTTTCACGGGCTATCTTTGAGGTAATTCTTTTAAACATTATCTCTAAAGGTTAATTTGTGAAAGAGGCAAATGTTCACTAAATATTGGTATTTTTCAAAGTCCGCCAAATTGGCATACGCTAGGGTTTCAAATTGTTGCCAGGCTGTTCTTTTGCACAGTTTCGAGAATGGGGGGGGGGGTGAAAAGGCGCGGTTATAGACTTGCATTTTCGTTAAGGGGGGGGGGCTTTGAAAAAAGTGTGACATTATCATAACCTAATCATGATTAAAATTAATGAATGATACGCATTTGTAAAACTCAGATCAAATTTTCAGCGTGACGGACGTATATGGACATAAATATCAAATGATTGACTGTCATTGATCACGTGACCAGCCAGTTAGATTGGCTGAAAGGTTCATTTACCAATGACTGGTACTGATGACTCGTTCTGCACCATAGTAATATGCATAATAATTTGAAACAAAATTTTGATCAACTTTTCAGAATTGTCCCGTTTATATTGATTCGCACTGTATTGACCGGCCTCGCTTTATGAGATGAGGATGGTTATCGAATGACAAAGATCCACAACAATAGCTTATAAAACAAATAATACACATCGTGAATAATTAGCTTGTTACATTTGAAACTGTCTAAACGCCTGATGGATACACGTCATTAGAACTATTCCAAAGGTTCCTTTTGCGTGTAATTCGTACTAATACCATGAACCTATACTACTCTAGCTCCAGGCTAATAACCATGATGATGATTGCATTATATTTTTGTTCGAATATTGAAATTCCTACCTTCCATTTTGGTGAGCAGTTGATTGGTTTCCAATGTCCACCTGGTAGATACCGATAGCTATCGTTTGTTTTTATTTCCGGTTTGAGAAGTTCATTAAAATGCCAATCAGTGTCCGTTTTGTTTCCGGTCTTGTCATCGACGAGTTTCTTACGAAGCATCTCATTGGCCACTTTCACAGCCGTCCGAACTTCTCCGACCAAGTGTCCGAATACTATTTCCTCTGTGTGTGCTACGGGTATAGCGTTCAAATCGGGTTTCACCCTGCCCACTGTGTGACGTAATAATTGATATCTCAGATTCAAGATGGGGCAACACGTCATACATGTTCAAACATAATAATCTGTTTTATATAGGGTCCTCAAAATTTCTTTTACATGATATTCGTGAAGTTTAAACTGTGCACGCGAACAGGGACGCACGGGAGTGCAATGCTAAAAAGTTGGATTTCATATATGGCGGAGAAATCCTCCAAACTTTAACAGGCACTTTTTTATTTTAAGGTGAAACACATTGAAATTATTTTTGTATCAAATTTGGTATAAATCGTTTTTAAAATGACGTCACGTATATGCTGATGTCACATCCGGTAGTTGTAGTGCTAAGTCTCCTGGATGTTCATGTACAAACATTCATGGGATGAAGGTGAAAAAAGGAAATGCAGTTGCTTTCACCAAAAAGACATCTAAATATATTTTCCGCTACAACCGTAGTCTGCAGTCTATACTTTTTGATAAAATAAAAGATATATCTCATTTTATCCAGGGATTTATTCCTACGAGCTTACTAAAAAAAAGAAGAAAAACTGCGTATAAAATATTTCATTTTGAAGTTTCGATGCGGTATGATCGACCTTCCATTTGTCATTGAAGTTTTGAGAGCTGCAACTCTCTATTCCTACTGAATTATTCAAATTGACTTTTCTAATTGTTCTATAAACTGTTTGTCTTCCTTCTGACGGGTTCAACTCCTGGTACTTACTTTTACAATGTCCTGGTTTGAAGACTATTTACATAATCGACAACAATACGTACATTTCCAATCTCAAAACTCACAAAAACAAAATATCAAGTGCGGCGTACCACAGGGATCAATCCTGGGACCCCTACTTTTTATTATCTATATTAATGATATCATAAATTCATCCCCAATTCTAAATTTCATAATTTTTGCCGACGATACTTGTATTTTCTATTCCCATGCTAATTTAGATACTCTAACTCATATTCTTAATTCAGAACTCTCTAAAATATCCCAATGGTTTAAAACAAACAAACTTTCACTTAACATAAGCAAAACCAATTTTATACACTTTCGAGAAGCTAATCCACACTTACCAGCTCCCAATTTATCAATTGACGGTTTACCTCTTACTGAAAAGCACTCTACCAAATTCTTGGGAGTAACAATTGACTCCAATCTAACGTGGAATGAACACATACACAATGTACATACATCTATATCAAGAAACATAGGAATAATTTACAAATTAAAAGACTTTCTTTCTGAAAAATCATTATTGGTTCTATACAACTCCCTAGTACTTTCACATATGATGTATTGCAATATTGTATGGGGTAACTGTAGTATAACGAAAATAAACTCTCTTCTACTTCTCCAAAAACGAGCAATTCGTAACGTTACTCATTCGCATTATATTTCCCACACAGAACCTCTATTTCAGCGTTTAAATGCACTTAAAATACAGGATATTCACACTCTACAAACAGGTATATTTATGTTTAGATACACTTACAATAATCTTCCATCATTATTCCAAAATCTATTCAATTTAAATTCAAATATACATGCATATCCAACCCGCCACTCTTCTGATTATCATCTACACAACCCCAAACTTATTCTTGCTCAAAAATCAGTTCGCCATCATGGACCAGATACCTGGAATTCCTTACCACAATACTTAATTCCTTACCACAATACTTAAAACAATGTCCCTCTCTTAACTCATTCAAATCATCCTTTAAAAAATTTATGACACGCAAATACAATTCTGAATAATTTATGCATATATATATAAAAAGAGTTCTACGGGTCTTGGTCAATTTTCAATTTTCTTGGTAAATTTTTAATTTATATCTGATGTCATAAACTGTTACATCAGACAATGAAAAAAGTTAAGTCATAGTATCAAACTTTTCTATCATTTCAAGCTGTATCCTGGAACCGTTCAATAATTCCTAATTAATACTACCCCCACACCCTCATATACCGACACACATACACGCACACCCACTCTCAACACACACACACACACTTATACATACACATACAATTTTAAATATACATTTGCACACGCGCACACGTTTGCACATGCACAAACACATGAAAATACGTCAAATGTGCACATAATATCAGGCATACAAGGTTCTTGCATGTAAATATCGTATTAATAATATCTGTTTATAATTAATTTAAGTCAATGCTTGATTTGTACTTCGTTCTTTTTTTGTCTATTTCGCTAATACGTTTTGAGGCCGCTACCCTAGTCAAGCACTGCTTATGGTAGCGGTCTCCAGCATTTTTTTTTGTCTACTCAACAAAGTACAACTTATAATATTGCAAACTAATACTATCTATATACATTTTTGCAAATGAATGATTATTTGTATTTATTTTTGTAAAAAGAAATGTATCACTATTTTTTTCTTTATGTTGTACATTATGTTTGTTAATTATTTCTGTTGAAAAAATGCTGAAATAAAATAAAATCAAAATCAAATCAAATGTATTAAAGCAAAATCATCTTATATCTGTGTACCACATGTGAAGTTCGTGTAGGCTCCACTCTACTTCACTATACCGCTATACACTATGCCAAACATACTCGGGTAGCATAGTGTAGCGATAGTGAAGTGGAGTGGAGCCTACACGAACATCACTTGAGGCAAGTAGGTCTATGCTTGAGGCTTGAGGTAATATTTGCGTTGTTATTCTCGAGCCTGGTGTTCATTGAATTCGAGTTACAACATCCAATTCAATGTCATGACAGTCCGATACTAATTGCAAAGGCGGGGGGGGGGGGGCAGAGGCGGACTGTTTGCAGCTACCCATGGAAACAATACATATTTCAACAATCAAATAATGCGAGCGCGAAGCGCGAGCTGAAAATTAATGACATTTTGACCGAAAAATTGCACATTCTATGAATTTTTGTAATCATATTAATCAGAATAGTTATACATGGTATATACATGTAACTAAACATTTCATGCGAGCGCGAAGCGCGAGCGAAAAATATGAGATTTAGACCTAACAACGGGACACACTATTCATAGTTCGTAAGTCACAAAAAGAATTACTATTATATAAATAATGCGAGCGCGAAGCGCGAGAATTTTTTTTTAGATATTCTTATATGAAGCTGGATGATTCAAGCACGTTTTGAATAAAGAACAAACTGCGTGGTTTTGAGATTTAGACCTAGAATCTTGGCATTCTAGATACATTTCTTTCATGAAAATCAATAAAGCGCATGCGCGAGCTGAAAAATCGATTGCGATCTGAAGAGGGTCAATTTAAGCACTATTTCAAGCATGGTAGGAAAATTGTGGAGTGGATAATGATTCGAGCGCGAAGCGCGAGCCGATTTTTTAAAAAATTATTATTTAGACCAAGCACCCGGGGAAATTGTAAGGACATTTTGTCATCATATGAAAATGACGAATTTTCCTATCCCTCTTCCTAAGCGCGAGATGAAACTTGTCGATATCGATAACATTCTTAAAAAAAGGGACAATTTCATTATTTGGAATTAATGAAACAGTTACCTTATTTATCTATCCAATATTGATGAGAGCTCGAAATCTGTTGATATTAAGGCCTGAAAATCGGACATTTTAAGCATTTTTTAAATATCGGCCGTTGATGGGCCGGTGCAGGAGACCCATGTGCAGGAGTATGTCTTGATGCGCGCAGTTGCCGCTGCAGTAGCGTGCATGGTTTACCTACATGTGAACCAACATAACGCGGTGCCACTGCAAGTAGGCCTGGGATCGGGCCGGTCGTTACGAGGCTGTAAATTAAACATGGGTATAATACCTCCTTGATACTTTTCTTTCTGTTTTTCAGCGTTTCTCTCAAGTTAAAAGGAAATTTTTTTTGGTTGCCAAAAAATAGGGGGAGGGGGCCGGGGCCGGCTCGGCCCCCTCTTGGATCCGCGCCTTGGGGTATAGTCTTATAGTCAATCTTGCTTCCGCTTCTGTGGTCAAACAGATATTTGCATTCTATTATTTTCTGTTAGTATTTTCAATAGTTAAACAATAATCCTTACCTTGTCCTGATATATTATGCTCACGACATTCCGGCTTCTTGGTATTAAAGAAAGGATCTATTAATGATTTAAAAAAAAGAAAGTCCGAATAAACAAGAACAAGCGTCATCAACCAGAAATAAGTATCTCTATAATCATCTCTCTTAATGATTTAAAAATAAAAAATAGTACTGATGAAAAAAAGTTCGAATAAACAATAGAAGTGTCATCAATCAGAGATAAATATCCCTATATTATTGTCTATATTATCGATATAAAAATAATAAAAGTACTGATGGAAAATAAAAGTCCCATCAACATGATCAAACAATAAAGAGTTTCATCGACCCGAGCAAACAACATTCTAGTCAAAAACTTTCTGCAAAACTCAAGAGAGAAAAAAAAACCCGGATGATCCGCAAAAAAGAGAGCTTACACATATACTTTAAATATTATTTTTTATTGTAAACATTTATTAAAATTTAAACAATACTTTATCAGTTCATGAGTTCAATCATGTTATATAATCATTTGAGCTGTATAAGAATTTTAAGAACTGATTCTAATCACACTTCATCTTAATAAAGGGAGGTCCTGTGAGTTTGTTTTGATAAATGCAGAAGAAATTCGAGAAAATATTTATATAGGCGAAGGTTTTATTACAATCCATTAAAGAAAGAAAGAGTTATGCCTTTTTAAAATTTTTATTTCGTGACGGCGAAGCAGGCGAAAAGGTAAAAACATGTTGTTTCTTAGGCCTACTTAAAATCAGCTAAATGGCATTTTCATCCCTCGTAAATAAAACATTGTGGGAAATTTACCATTCATATCATGAAACTAATTTTGTGGCAATTGAATATTCATGTTACAAAAATTCAAATCTTATATATGAAAATGGCAGCCAATTCGGACGCCGTCTTTGATTTGGAGGTTTTCCCACAATTTTGTTGAGGTAGACCTCATTATTAAGGAAAATGAAACCTTGGGACCAAGATAGCTTGTGTGAAACAGAAAAACCAAATAAACAGATCAACGAAAGTTTGAGAAAAAAACGGACAAATAATGAGAAATTTATGAGCATTTAAATATTGCGATCACTAATGCTATGGAGATCCCCTTATTGGCAATGCAACAAAGATGTGTTATGTCACTTAGATTTAAATTTATTTATTTCATTTAAAAAAATGATATAATCGAAGTAACAGTGTAAATACATGCTCAAAATAATACATACAGTTCAATAACATTTTATAACAAGCATTTAAGATAAATTAACAGAACGGAGGGACTTGCCAAGAAAAGCAGAGCTTGTAAAAAAGGCAAGTCCCTAAACTTAGTTCCAATACTAATTAAACATAACAACTCCCCCAGTACTTTTATATATATTTCACTTAAACTGCCCCTTTTTATGCCCCAATTATTCTTTCTATATAGGAGGACATGTAATACAAATTTTAAAAGAATACATTATGGATGAAGAGTTTGTATCACCATAAGAAAGAGCAAAAAGAGACATTATGGGTTTTTTTATAGTCCACCAAAGGGAAAGTTGTTCACATGTGACATCACACATCTTTGTCGCATTGCCAATAGGAGGATCTCCATATCATTAGTGATCGCAATGTTCAAATGGTCATAACTTTCTCATTATTTGTCCGATTTTTTTCAATATTTCTTTGTTCTTATTCTATGATTTTTCTGTTTCCATACAAATCCACATGTTCCAAAGCTTTCATTCCCATAAGCCTGGTCTACTGTGAGGATAGTAGAATGAAACTTCCCTTTTCTGACTCTGGCTCTCCGAGTAAAACGTACCGTGAGTTGGTCGTAATGACAGTCCGACTTTCTCTCGGAGCTGCTGACGCCAAACTTCCACGTACCTCGGCAAAATCTCATCATTCACTGTATTGATAAAAAAAAAAAATCAAGAAAATATCGTCCTGGGTTTATCACACAATATTTACTAGTTCGAAAGAACAATGTAATCATCTAAAATGAATTGAACACACAATTAGCAGGGTATTTAAGGAATGAGAAATTCACCCGGTTTGGAGAGAAGAACTAGGAGATAGAGTATGAAAATTATGAAAGCTTAAAAGTGCTTCCCAGATGTTCAGATAATCACCTCGTCATGTCTACATCAGTTTTCTAAACGATAAGATGACGAGATCTCGGATCGCGTCAGGTCTGCATCTTGTAAAAGGAATGATCAGATGATGTGACCTTATAGATCTCGCCATGTCTACATCTTGTGGGAGAGATGATGTGAGATTGTCATCTCACCATCTCGCCCAGACGCCCACAAGATGTATAGACTCGGATCCAAGATCTTATCATCTCATCATGTCTCCCACGGGATGTAGACATGAAGAGATCCAAAATATTTTCATTTCATCATCTCTCCCATGGGATGTAGACATGAAGAGATCCAAATCTTGTCATCTCATCACCTCTCACGTATGATGTAGACATGACGAGATCTAAGATCACATCATTTTGATCATTCCTTTTACAAGATGCAGACAAAATTTGATAAGATGATGAGATGACAAGATCTTGAATCTCGTCATGTCTACATTTTTCCCCTAAACCTTAACCGAATCAGCTGCGAATCCACCCGAATATGCGTATTCGGGTGGTTTCGGGAGTATTCTGTTCTCCCTCCGCGAATGCGAGAAAATTCGGGAGGGATTCGAGAACGTTTGCGGAGGAATTCAGTTCGTTTTGAAATGTTCAAAACCAGCCGAATACCCTCCTAAATACTCCCGAATGTAGCCACAACAAATTTCATTTGTGCCACATTTGGAATGTATTCGGATGATATTCGGTTGGATTAGGGGAGGCCTTCGGAGTATTCTGGGCATATTCGGACCTATTCATATCACTCGGGGCGTAACGGTACGAGCTTGGTGCATTCAGCCATATTCGTTCCAATTCGGGTCAACATTCGGGTCGTTATTCGGCTGTAATCGGAGCAATCGGGCCACATTCGGCTCAATTCTGGGAACTTTTGACTCGATTATTGCCACTATTCGGGTTGCATTCGGCTTTATTCCGGATGGCCAAAATTGATTCGAGTCAATTCTTGGCGATTTTGCGCTGAATTGGGACCTATTCGAGACCCTTTCGTCTCCCCGAATCAGACACGAAAAAGTTCAGAATCCATCGAAACCATCCGAATCAGGCCGTATTCGGGCAGAATCGTTTTGTTCCGAATTCATTCAGGAGATATCGGTTCTGGTGTAACCCTGTCTTCAGAGATAATAGACATGACGAGATGAATATCTGAACATTCTGGGTGGCACTTTTGAGCTTCCATATAAAAAAGAGCGCTCTGATATTTTTGAAGCCAAATGAAAAAGAAAAGAATGGCTCGAAAGGTTATGTACAATGAAAAGAAGACGAGGAATGAACAAATAAAAAAAAAAAGAATTGATAATTAAGAAGAAATTCAAGAAAACGTGGAGAAAGGAAGAGACTTGGTTTACCCCCTCTGCGGCTCCGCCTTACAGAAAATTGTTAAAATTGTAGTTTGCATTCTATTTTCTTGTTAAGAGGGGTATAGACAAAATGGTTACATCACCTATTTACTATGATTATGATATTACCTATTCATTCTGGCTCCATTTTCCAAGAGAGCAAATACATTTATCATGCAGTGTTGGTATTTGCCACTGTCTCGGCATTCAAAGCAAATTTGATCATGCAGCTGCAGCAAAATAATGTCTGATCAAAATTAATGGTTTATTTTCAATTGGTCTAATGCCAATTCGTCCAATTTCCAACTCGTCTTCTATCATTGGTCTACCATTGGTTCGTCCACTATCCACATGGTCTAACTGCCATTTCTTCCACTCCACCGTTTCGTCTATGACCAGTTGGTCTAATAGCCCTTTAGTCCATATACCATTTGGTCTAATTGGACCAACTGTTATTTGGGAGAAATGAGTGAAAAGAAAATGGGTATTAGACCAACTGGTTATGAGAGGAAATGGTCTTAGACGAAATGGTGATTAGGCGAAGTGATTACTGGACCAAATGGTTGTTAGACGAAACATTGATGGACGGAATGGCATTAGACTAAATTTAATCAAGTTAGACCATGCGACGGCTTGGCAATAGATGAATTCGCAATTTACCGATCTGATTAAAGGGATACTCCGGGCTGAAAATATTCATATCTTAATAAACAGAGTAAAATTCACAAAGCAAAGTGCTGAAAATTTCATCAAAATCGGATAAAATAACGAAGTTATTGAATCTAAAGTTTAGCAATATTTTGTGAAAATCATAATCATGAATATTCATTAGGTGGTCTGATGATGTTATATCCCCACTTTCCTCTTTCTTATGTTATTACATGAAATCATAATTTTTTCATACATGTGTGAATGATGTGTCTCCTCTATAATGAAATAAGTTGCAGCAATCAATATCAAATGCACTAATCAGTTGTCAATCAAATTTTTTCAGCTCTTGGTAGATAATATTTATATAAACCTAATTTCATATTAATTATTATAATATACAAAAGAACAAGTGGGGATATGACATCATCTATTTGTTCATTGAAAATTCATGAAGACATGCCTAGAACTGTTTCACTGCAATAATACAAATCTTTAAAATGCCATAACTTTGTTATTCGTTGTGCGATTTTGATAAAATTTTCGGTGTTTTGTTTGTCTGATTTTCTTTATCTGTTTAAATCACATTATTTTCAACCCGGAGCATCCCTTTAACAGGGCTTAGTATCCTCTGAAAAAAAGCGTTATATAAATCCAATTGTTGTTATGATTATTACTATCAATATCATTATCAAAATATTGACAGTGTATAAAAGTTAAAATACTTCAATCATACACTACCAGATTTCTAATTTTCAAATTACAGCTTACATGATTATACCAATAACAGGTTCTCAAATGAGCCTTGTTTTTATTATACACAAGATCCAATAAAATGGTAATACCTACCTACTGAACTATTGAATACAAGCGAAATGGTATATCCAACAACCGAACATATTAATACAATAAACACCGCGTATTTAATCCTTGTTAAAAACATTTTGCAGCACGTTTTCCTAAATTCCTCCCAATTTTATATCCTGATTGATGAGAGTTTTATTTTCCATCTCAGACACATCGAAATATGGCTGCCAGTGAAGTGCCGACGAATGGAATGGTAATCTCGCTCTTTTCTTACCAGCATGAAAATAGGCGGTGTCAGCCTTGTAACAGAAGCAGTCAGCGCTCATGGATTCATTTACGAGTGGTCATGTTGACAGAATCTTTTTGCCGTGACTGCCGAGTTGTGTGCATGGACCCATGTTGTGTGTGACCCAGTGGCGCAATTAAGGGTGGCACGCCCCTCCTCCCATCGGCTGGCAAAAAATAATGAATAAACCATACAAAAAATGGGGAGGGAAAGGAAGAGGGGAAGGGAAAGAGAAACAGATTGGGTAAAGGAATTTTTTTTTTTCACAATTTCATGAGACATAATTTGCTTTAGGCCCCTAACGTATTTACCGCTCTCTACATTCCTTTCCTACTTTGAGTGCTAAATATGACATTTTTTTCATGTTAACACACGTCCCTTCATTAAGTAAAAATGCTGGCTAATTGTGATTAGAGTAGGCTACAAATCCAGAGAAGGATCGGGGGAGGGGCGGCGCTCACATTGCCTGTTTAATTTGATGCATAATCCCTGCAAGAGGATTAAATGACGCTAAAAATTCAGTTTTCAAGTCAATATGCAATAAATATTTCTGATTTTTAATACGAAATTTGCTTAAAATTCCGTTTTAGGACGAAATTTAAGAAATAGTTCAGCTCACACTTAGCCGCCATCTCATTACCATTTAGAGAGCATAAAGTAAATTTATGCAAAAGTATTAGCTTGCGCTTCGTGCTTGCATTCTTAAGTGAGATACGTGGCACAACAAATGTGATAAAAAAATTCCTGTTTTAAGATCTTAATATAAACGAATTTCCAATCGCACTCCGTGCTCTCATTATTATCCTCTTCATGTATCCTACAAACTACCATAACAATGTCTCTTTAAAGGGGTAATCAGGGCTGAATGTATTTTTATCGAAAAAATAGAGGAAAATTCACAGAGCAAAATGCTGAAAATTTCATCAAAATCGGATAACAGATAACGAAGTTATTGAATTTCTAAGTTTAGCTATATTTTGTGAAAATATATGCACATCATCATGAATATTCATTAGGTGGGCTGATGATGTCACACCCCACTTTCCTTTTTCTTGTCATTACATGAAATCATAATAATCGTTTCATTTTTTCATAAATGTGTGAATAATGTGTCTCCTTTATAATGAAATAAGTTGCAGCAATGAATATCTAATGCACTAAATCAGTTGTTAATCCAATTTCTTAAGTTCTTGGTAAAAAAAATGAATAAACCAAATTTCATATAATAAAATACAAAAGACCAAAGGTTTGCGATGAATTTCAAATATGAAAGAACCACACTTATTGGTTCCTGGTCAGTATTTTAAACCAAATGAGCGTGTAACATTGATCTTTATTGGCCAGTCCATTTAGCGATTGATCGCTAATCTTTGTGTTACGGAGCCCAGGTAGGGATATGGCACCATCAATTTGCTCACTGAATATTCATGATGACATGCCTAGAACTGTTTCACCGGAATAATGCAAATCTTTAAAATGCCATAACTTTGTTATTCCTTGTCTGATTTTGATCAAATTTCAGTGTCTTGTTTGTCTGATTTTTTTCTCTATCAGTTTAAATCGCGCTCATGAAGTGACACAATTTTGTACCCCTCTATTGCCGCGGCCCACGATACGCCATGCACTGTTTCCACCCCTCTTCCCAAGCCAAAGTCTCAAAAGCATACTTTGCCCCTTATCTAAATAGGCAACGTGCCGGTTACATTTATAGAGTAGGCCTACGGTGTCGGACTCTAGACCCACACCATAAACATAAATTTCTTTAAGATCTAATCTACATGTTCTAATATTTGCCTAATATGATATATAGGGGCTGTATATAGGGGCTGTGTATCTAACTGAACAATAAATACGGAAGCGAAACACCGGCAAGCAGAATATATCTGATATTGCCTAAATAGGCTACATTTCAAGAGCTGTTTCTGGGAATTCATAAACAGGATACTTTTTTTCAATTATTTAGTGGATGCGTACATCGCTAAAACAAACTAATGAATATTCGAATTGCAAACAGAATAATTTATGTGAGTGTATACTATTGACTTGAAAACGGAATTTTTAAAGCCCCATGGTTATCCTCTTGATCGGATTATTATCTTATTCAATTACCCTGATGAACATATTAAAAATATCTGATATCAATATTAAGATCGGATTATTATCTTATTCAATTACCCTGATGAACATATTAAAAATATCTGATATCAATATCTTACAAACTGCAAATTTTATGTTCAATTATACTAATCACTTGGTTCCAAGCAATTTTAATTCAATGTATATACGCAATACCCAGGTTCATGAACACAATACCAGAGGTTCTAACAATTTTCACCTTAGTAATCCCAAAACAGTACTTGCTAGAGGACCTGATGTTTGGCACTCGCTGCTTGTGAAATTAAAAAATGTTCTTCGCTTTATTCTTTTATACGTAAGCTAAAAAAACACATTATATCATCATATGACTCATAAATCTTCTTAAAGTGTATTTTGATAATTTATATATTGTTACACTGGCTTCCAGTTCCCGATGGGGGAGGGGGGGGGGGGTTAGGACATTTTGTATTTATATTTTTTTCATCCTGTTCATGTCATCATTTTAACCTATGCCAATATATGTATTGCCATGATGGCACTCGGGGTCTGCCTCGTCAAGACCTTTCGGTCTTTTGCAGTCTCCCAAATTTCATTTTATATTTATGTATGTTTAATTGTTTTGTTACTATGTATTTCTCTGATATTGTATCTTGTATTTTTATTGAATGGAATTCGAATAAATTGAATGTTCAATAACCGGTTTTGTAAAAATATATTCTTGAACAGTGGTAGATCCTGGTATAGGGCAATTCCGGCCCGTGTGCCCCCCCCCCCCCTAATTGAGAGCCATAACATTTGTTAATTTTTTTTGGGGGGGCATGCTATTTTTTGGATAAAAATGCCCCCAGAAAATCCTGGATCCGCCCATGCTCTTGAATGATTTTTTTACAATAATTGTTCATTACCATGGATAAAGTGCATTTCACAATGACTCGTCCACAAATTTGGTACTTGTTAAAAAAAATCGTTAAATTTAATCTTCGATATTTTATCACCGGCTGGGGTTTAGGGGGGAGCAGACCGCGCTTCCTGGGCTTGGATGGGATGTGGAGGCGGTTTGGGTGGGAGCATGTATGTTTCTTTAATACTCATTCAAATCCTCACTCAAAACTCACCTTTTCTCAACACTTTTTAATTATTTTTTATTTAATTAATGGATTTTGTTGTTTACCTAACTGTGCGCTGTGAAACATCCGTTTAAAGCGCCCTATAAATGTTATTAGTATTATTATTCAGTTTCATTTGATTCCACTGCTTCGCTGTAAATTCATTTTATGTTACATTTGCATCTTTTACACTAGGTATTTACCTAGTTCTAGATTATTTTAATGTTATATTCTGTAAGTTTTGTAACTTTTTTTTTTTGGGGGGGGGGTAATATTCTATCAGATTATGTGTTAAGTATATGTTTTAGATTATGTATATGTTTTTTTAACTGAATGATTAATTCAATAAGGACTATTAAAAAAAACAATATAAATTTCATTCAGTTTCATTAACAGTGAGCATTTAATAGTTTTGCAGAAAATTCATTGCTCAGTGAGCAATGAATTTTCTGCAAAACTATTGAAGCATGATTTTGTGATTTTATACAAATGGCTAATGTTTTCATTTTTTGTTGCGAAAATTAGCCGCCTGTCTATATATAAATACATCAAAATACTATGATTTTTGTACAATTTTCTGTATTGTGAATAATAATTTGACTTTTGTGAATAGTGCTTTTGTTGATATTGTAACAATTTTGTAACATTTTGCAATGTACTCTTTCTTGTATGATTTTGAACTGAATGATTTTAATAAATACTATTACATTAAAAAAAATCGTTAGACGGTCTTCATCTTACCAACAGAATATTTGAAACGAAAATGCATGTCAGGAATGGATTGATATAGACAGGTGTTATGTACCGATTTCATGTCTGTTTCCTGCATGGTAAATATTTACTTGGATCATATACAGAAAACCATTAATACTTGAGAGAACACGCCTCCATAAAAACATTCTGTCTCTAACTTGATGTTTGGAGCCAAGTCTACCTCTCCTATATTGTGCCTTCCTTTTCCCAATTAGTGGCCGACGCTCTTATTCCCCCTCCCCATCTCTTTCATTTCCACTGCTTTCTATTTTACTATCCCTTATAGCTTTCCAGGGTGTGCTGCCTATGGAAATAACACACGACCATGTCTTTCTCTCTCTGATGAAGCAATATCAAACAATATCTAACAATCTAAGATCGAATCCCAAAATGAAACTTAAGCAAAGTCTATATTTGCATTTATTTATTTGTGAGGTATGAAAAGATTTATTTGCAAACTGGAAGGGGATGCATGTATCAACCCCCGAGCGACATTCCTCGAACTATTTTTTGTGTATTTTCCTTTGCAATGTTACAACCAGTGGCGTAACAGGCGGGGGGGCAGGGGGGCAAGCTGCCCCCCCCCCCTGGCGGAGCTCACCGGGAAAATAAAAAAAACGGGAAAAAGAAAAAAAAAAGGGGGGAAGGGAAAGGAAAGAAAAAAGGGGAAAGGGGAAGGGTAAGGGAAAGGAAAAGGGAAAAGAAAACTAAGATAAAACATAAAAAAGGGAAAACGGAAAGATAACGGGAAAAGGAAGGAAAAAAAGAACAAGTGAGAAAGAATAATTCGCCCCGATATACAAATACATTAGCATGATTAGTAAGACAGGGAAATAAATTAAAGATGACAAAAGGGTAAACAAAAGCGGGAAATAATGGCAGAATGGAATTAGCCAAAATCTAAATTGGAAAATAAAGAATAGGGACAAGATAACGTATACACTACCGGGCTGCCGAGGATTGAGATAACGAGCGGGAAGAAAAATGGATGGTATTATAGCATAATGTCGTATGAAAGTCTATCATAAACTTGCTAAATCTCCAAAGGCTCTGTCCAAGAGTCAAGACCCCGTGCAGTGGGGGCTCTTCATCTGTAACCTTTAATGGGTTCTATAACGGGCCCCTATATGGACCCTTCCTGCATTAAGCTTTACGTTGAAGCACTGGCGTACCGGGGGGTGGTTCCACAGTCAAGGGGAAATACAAGAAAATAAAGGGGACAGCGAAATGAGATGAATGAAAAAAAATATATGATATGATATTTGCTATAATGATGTAAAAATCTATCACATAATTAGAATTTCATTTTAACAGGCCTTTTTTCTGGCTCGCTTCGCTCGCTGGCGACTTTTTACAAATTTTCCCACATTTGCTATGGTGTGCCCCTCACAATATTTGGATGATTACGATACACAACTGCATTGAATTTATGTGTTGTGTTAAAGCTATATAAATATACACGCAATTTGATTAAAATAAGTGGCCATCTGTAAGGTTTAAAATGGCTTTGATATCAAGAGGTTCCGGGGCTTTGCCCTGGACCCCACCCATAAAGCACTGTTATATGGATGGGTTTGGACCATGGCCCCCAAAAGTTCTACAACCAAACCAAAAAAAATGAGGAAAGAAAGGAAAGTGTATTATATTTTTCTGAATATCACGTTAAAATCTATCTTCATGATCTTCATGTTAGATTCTCATGAAAAGGTGATTTTTTTTATCTCGCTCGCTTCGCTCGCTCGGGACCTATATTAAGCTACTTCTTGCCAGAAGCGCCATACTCGGCCCCCTCGAGCATATAGAGCTTCGCCCTGATGCTCACAATCATAACAAAAATCCTGTTCACCGTGGCGTACAAAAAGAGAGAAAAAAGGAAAAAGAGGAAGGTGAATATGATATCATCTTTTTTATATTATGTCAAAATCTATCACAAAATTGGATTTTTGCAATAAAAAATTCAAAAAAGTTTTGCTCGCTCGCTTATATATATATATATGCCCGATACGCAAATCGCCCCATCAAAATTTTTGCCTTATGACGCCATTGCCTGTACCATGATATGACCGGGAAATTTTTTGCTCTTGCCCCCCCCCCCCCCCCCCCGCATAAGAGAGACTGGTAAAAGAAAATAATGGTTATTAACGCGAAATGTCTGAGCTTTCTCAAAAAGTATGTTTGATTAGGTTTATGAAATAGAACTTGATCTCGAGTTCCTCGTAAAATTTAGTTTACTGTCAGTCATCCCAAGATATCTATTTATAGAAATTTGATCATAGGGATGATGAAGCAATCACGCACTGAAAGTCCTATATACACCGAACAACAGAAGAAAATAAATAATTTCCTTGGATTTGCTAACGTTCAAGACGAAGTAGGGAGTATCACATCAATAATTTATTTGACTGAAACAATAATTTCGACATCTTTATATCGAAAATAACATCGGAGAGAACGCACAACCCTGGGGTGCACCAAGATTGAGATCCTTTACACCTGAAGTGATTTGTTCATCCATTGTGGTCTCGATTGAGAAACTAAGCAAAATCAGGGCAAGTTTGTGTTTGGGTGATACCAGTTTTAACAGTTCATCACTTCGAATATGAGGCATAACAATAGAAATGCGCGAGAAATTATTAAAAAAAAAAGAACTAGCAAACGATTTCTTAGTTCTCAAGAGTTGGTGCATTGTACAACAAACATGAGGGCTGTATATTGCACGCTTCTTTTATTTGTGTAAGCTTATTAACAAGAGTCATTTATGCTAAACGACTCCTCAAAAACGAAGCAATATTCCTTTCAAACACTTCACGACATTGGATGTCAAAAACAGGTTCTTACATTTTTGAAGGGCAGGAATGACAAACGCTTTCCAAAGCAGGAGAATCGAAGCAACGTCTAAAAAATTAATGAATACATGATAAACATAAGAAACTTATTGGCTGCAAATTATAAAGAACCCTGCGGCTTGCGTACTAGTTGTTGAAAATTAATTTCTATCTGATCGAAGCTCTAAAGAGCTATCTAATGATGAATGACGAAACACTTCATCCTGCCAAGTTGACTTAATAGCGCAGAACTGTTTACGAGGGACTCATGAAATATATATATTCATATATATTCAGCTGACAATTATCTTTATTCAGACCTGACAAAGAGACACTTTAAGTATGTTTTATAATAAAGAACAGGAAGAGTATCTCACTAAAAATTAGTGAGAGGGCGAAGCGCGAGCAGAATTTGTGTGATATATAAATTTAGTTTTAAAACCGGGAGTACCAATTCAGTCCACGAATTATCACCCCCCCCCCTTCCATATCATTCTCAATTGTGATTGAAATAATGTGACCTGATACAATCAAACTGCTAAAAATTTTACCTACTAAACCAAATTAACTTTTCTTCCTTACATAGCAAAAGAAATTAAAAAGAAACTACTTAGCAAATAATATCACATCAGGACGACCAAAATTACGAAAACAGGGCTTCAAAAATTATTCGTATTGGCGATTTTTATTAAAAATCTATGAAATGATTGCACCGAATTTTCTCGTCACAATCCATTCAAACCATACAAACATGAAGTACAAATCTGTACACCTTCTTTACATTTGTGAATACAAAAAAAAAATCTGTTAGCAGCGGGTTTTGTCTCTGTCGTGCCGTTCACCTTGGCATCAGGTTCACCCTTATTCACCGTATATATATATATATATATATATATATATACATGTATATACATATATATTAGTTTCATTAAAAAAAATTAGACTCCATGAAAATTTGAAGCTCTTTTGTTTGTGAAATTCTGTGAGGTAAAACAAATTAGCTATCATTATTTTTTATTCATGATAAATAATGTTTTTGTCAAACAAACCATGGACCCTATTACGAAACCAAGTTCCAGATCCGATTTCATATTTTCACAGTAAGTACAGCTGATTTAACATAATTGAATAATACAATTTTGTCAACAATTTAAATCCATAAATATCAGTCTAACCAAAGGCAAACATGAAACTGATTTAAACATTTGTGACCACTCAGCTACAGTGGTGCACAAAATTTGGTGAACCCCACCAGAAAATGAACATTTTTAACATGTTTAAAGTGTTGAAGTTCTGCCATCTTTTAGATATTCAATTGTGAAGTCAAGTTGTAAATATCACATTCAATAAAGTTTGTTTCTCACGACTCGCCAAACATTATAGCGTTATTGTCTACACTTAGCATGAAGGAGTGTAATTATGACACTGATAGATTTCCATAGAGTTACGATTGATTGGATCAATCGTATCTCTTTGTAAGACGGGGCCCAGATGTAAAGCAGGAGAGAATATAATAAACACTTATCATCTGACAAGTTTCCCTTATTTTGATTGACTGATAAGCAAAATGTGTCTGACTATTACAGTGGTAACTGTTTAAAAAAAAAGAGACATTGTCACTCTTTCAAAACATGCTCCCCCATGTGACTTTTCTTCTTCTATAAAATCCAATGCATTTGTGTGGTTAAGAGATATTAGACCTGGGTAGGCTAACTTTGGGAATGATACATTCATTTCTTTCACCATTAAAATATGAGAAATGAGCTCAGCTAAAAACACACAGTAAGATTTTACATTGTTCATTTGGCCTTCCATAATTTAGTACTGATTGAGAACTACAGCTCACACTTCACCATAGTTCAAAATACAGGGCCTTTATGCGATAACTTTGAAGTTCACAGAATGCAAAATCTGGGTCCCGTCTTACAAAGAGTTACGATTGATCCAATCAACCACAACTATGGAAAGACAGCAACGTCAATATCTAACATAGACGTTTGTTCAAAATATTTTCTAGATATGATGTATATTCATACAGTCACTGTTTTCGTGACAATTCAGTATGCTTGTCTATGTTTCAAATGAATTGAGGTTGATCCAGCTTTTGGCGAAAGGGGGGGGGGGGGCGCACTGCCGAGCGGCGCACATATTTTTGCACTTCACCGGCGCCATAAAAGAAAATGTTGAAAAAGGGGTAAAGTCTGACCCTGTCAAATGCTCTTTTCAAAATGTAGGATTTCCAGTCATGCCATTTTGCATGACCACACGCAGATAATATTTCCGGGGGGGGGGGCAAGACTCGAAAATTTGGTGCACATCTCAGATTTGCACATTTTTCATAGTTTTCATGAAATGTTAAGGAAAAAAAAATTGTTTTTCACAACAGCAGATCGCGAATGTGCCCCCCTTCCCCCTTGCTGCGTACGACCATTCCCTAAAGTCCACTTAAACATATCTCATTATAACAGACATATACATCAATTTAAACATATAATCTTTCTAAAACATATAGAGAGATTGAAAAACTTATTAAAGAAAGAAACAAGCAAAAAGTAACACAAATTATGCATGTTATGTGCGATTTCAAAATCTCGTGTATTAACCCTTTTATTGCGATGAGGCCAATACTTTTGTATATTAATAGAGATACAAGTTTTTTTTACTATATGTATATATATATATACACACAGGGGCGTCGATCCTTTTTTTAAGATTTTGGGGGCAAAATCATGAATCAACTTTCCAAAGGCGCTCGATATCACACAAAACAAACAAACTCACACAGACACACACACACATATGCATATATATATATATATATATATATTTATATGACTCATGAGATAGAAACACATATCTAACCAACAAATTAATGCGAGCGCGAAGCGCGAGCTGAAATTTTTTAGTATACTGACCTGAAAACAGGAAAAAGGTGCCTGTTTAGGACTTATTGTAGTAACTCATGAGGAGGATGCATATCTCACTACACAGATAATGCGAGTGCCGAGGGCGAGCTGAAATTTCTTTATATTCTGACCAGAAAGCTTGATATTCTATGCATTTTTGGTACCAATGATTAAGATGGGTATCTAAAAAAACAGTAGATGCGAGCGCGAAGCGCGAGCTTAAAATTTTGATATTTCGATCTGAAAAAATGACAGTTTAATGAATGTTTGTAATAAAGAACAAGATTACATCCAGCAAAAGATTATTGCAAATCGAAGCGGGAGTTCTTTTGACGTTTAGTCCTGAAAAAGGGACATTCTATTCACCTATTTAATCATGAAAAGTATGAGGTTTTGCTACAGAAATGCGAGCGCGAAGCGCGAGCTGAAAATTTTTATATTCCAATCTGTGAAGCGGATAATTTAAGCACGATTTTAAATAAAGAACAAGTTGTGTAGCTCAATCTCAATATACGACTGGTTGCGTAATTATACACTCCCGGTACTAGCAACGGGTTTTAGCAAAGTTTTGGGCTAAAATATCGAGTCATCTTCATAAAACACTATAGTAGCTGTCTTAAACTAAAGGCCATAGAGGTGGCACAATGTGGAATGTGTAAAGAAGAAAAGTGACTGACCTTCTTTTTATTAAAGCATTGGAAAATAAGATCAAAATTAAAGGATTTGCTTTACGCTTTTGTATGATTCTGGGATTTTTAAAATAAATTAAAGATTTCATGACATCTGTCGTTCTGTGGGCAACTGCCCCACCCCAGTCCACTCTGTAAGGGCATGCGATAAGCTTTGTTATGACCATTCAACAATAAAATGTATAACCAGGTGCCGCTGATCATTTTTGACCGGCGCCGATCTAGATTTGGTTGGCAATAGGCCCTTCTTCATTATTCTACCGGCGCCTATTTATTGGAACCAGGGGACGCTGATTATGCTTGACCGGCGCCGATTTAGAACAAGTAGTGCTGATTATTTTTACCGACGTCACGTAAGATTCAGGCAGCGGCAATTCATAATTGACTGGCGCCGATTTAGAACCAGGAGGCGCCGATTATTCTTGACTGGCGCCGATTTTGAACCAGGTGGTGCTGATTATTCTTGTCAGGCGCCGATATAGATTTAGGTGGAGCTGATTATTCTTGATCGGCGCCGGTTAAGACTCAGGCAGCGCCGATTTATAACCAGATGGCGCTGATTATTCTTGACCAGCCCCGATTTAGATATAGGTGGCGCCGGTTACGAACTCAGGCAGCGCCGATTTTTCTTTACCGGCGCCGATTTATAACCAGATGGCGCCGAATATTTTTATCTGGTGCCGATTTAGATTTAGGTGGCGCAGATTATCCTTGATCGGCACCGGTTAAGACTCTGGCAGTGCCGATTTTTCTCGACTGGCGCCGATTTATAACCAAATGGCGCTGATTATTCTTGTCCGGCGCCGATTTAGATTAAGGTGGCGCTGATTATTCTTGATTGGCGCCAGTTATATGCAGGCAGCGCACTGCTGATTATTTTTAACCGGCGAAGTTGTTGGGGAAAGGGTAGTTAAAAGAAAAGATAAGGAAGATGATATGATTGTGCTTTGCTGGGGGATAGTCTTTCCTTACTGTTGCTAATATTATATCAGTGTATAATTATTTTAAGCGGCGCCTTTTCTTTTTTTTACTTTTATTTTTATTTTTTCAAGCAGCGCCTTTTCTTTCTTTTACTTTTCTTTATTTTTTTTTCAGCGGCGCCTTCGGCGCCGCTCAAATATTAGGGGGGCGCGCGCCCCCTGCGCCACCCCCTGGATCCGCCACTGCGTAACTCTTTGTAAGATGGGGCCCTTAACCATCAACAGGCAGTTTAGTTTTGGGTAAATGTGACATTTAAGTGTAGTTTACAAGGCCATACAGCTTACTTTCTTTTTTACATCAAAACATTATGGTAATTTGTATGGCAAACGTGATCAGAATTTAAGCCTTGGTTAACAAGTATCTTTCCACAGGAAATTCACCATCATTATGTTGCAGTTCGATCAAGTGAAATAAATGAGGACCTGGTCACAGAGACCCTATAACAATGGTAACTGCCATTAATGTAACTACCATCCAGCTTTCATTAAATTTTCCCTGATGTCTTTTTAGCTGCAAATAGTATTGAAGACCCTATTTATTGAGACACTGTGCATATACACCTGCACAAACAGTACAAAAATACACCAGACTGTGGTCTGTAGTTAATGCGAAGAACAGTTCTTGACAGTGATTGGCTGCTGGCCCCTGATACCATGGTAGTTTGTATGCTACAATTTAATGTCACATGTGCACAAAACCAAACTGCCTGTTGATGGTTTAGATTTTGTGTTCCTTGCACTTCAAAATTATCGTTTTCTTTTCACACGGATGATCATGTGATATACACGAGGGCACATTTACTCAGTTTGTTATTTCAAATGTGATTTACCTCATATTTTGGAATAGTTGCCATAATCACAAAGTTACCATAGATGTAACTCTTTTAGAAACGGGCCCCTGGTAGGAATTACTAAGCATACAGTCTTGTAAAGGTACGAGTGACAATTGTTTGGCTAATTCCATAGTAATGATGCCGTATGGCAGTATACTGAGCAGAAACTGCTCAAGAAATAAAAGAAAAACGTTTTTATTTACTAACAGCAAGTTCTACCATTCATCAATTTTCCATTACGTTGCAAATGAGTTGAAGTCACCATCAATTACAAAAATACAACTGCTCATGTTGTACATCCTCTATAACAGACATAAATATCCTACTCAAACATAAAAATGACAAGTCAACACTATAATGTAATCCATCAAAGTGACTATATTTTTTTTTCTATTTATCCTCAATTGAGGTACTTTATTGTCCATAAAAATATCAAAAGATACAAGTTTTTACATCAACAAAATTCATATCGTATCACACAACAATATTTTACAAAAAGTACAACAAATACAGTAAAATATCAAATATCAAAGTGACTATATTATATCAATTAAACCAAAAAAAGGAATGACAAATGATTTTCCCAAGCCAGTCCCGATTATTTCATAGCCAAATAATAGTAGTAATTATTTTGAAAGTCGCACTTAAAAATTATCTGGTCAAAATTAAACTATCATCACTAGAGTGTTTTGGTTCTAAGTTTCTAACACTCCACAAAGACTGAGAATATTTCCCCGAGTCCAAAGAAAGTGGGACAAAGCAATCCAACATACCTATATGGGAGGTGGCAAGAATGGTAATTATCCTAACATGATTATACTTGGGCAGACCATAATGAGTACATCTATTTCATATTAACATAAAGATGCCTTCATGACAGCGTAAAAGAGAAAAATAAGTGTGAAGGTTGGGCAAATCCACCAAAGAATAATAAATTTTGATGCTTTGAATTTGTGAAGTCATATGCGAGCAGCTGCCCAGAAGGCATGTTATATAAATTCAAAAAATTCAAATTTTTAATGGTTCATGACGATTAAAGCAGGTATGAAATGATGTGTCTAATGATATATCACATGCACAGGTAAAATCATTTTTATTTTTGTGCGTGTGTGAAAACGGCATTTCATTGAATTTAAATTACATTTTATACAAATGGGGGAATTCTTGCATGTGACATCACAAAATAAAAACTATGAAATGACATAACTCAATTAATATTTGATAATATTTAATGATTTTTCACCAATCTTCACTAATATGTTTCTTCTACGTATCTGCTTTTCATGAATAAAATCAAATTATATTAGGGTGAACTTGCCCTTTAACCTGTTTGAGATTCAAAGTTTTATTGCCACATTGCAAACACTCAATAGTCTATCCAAGGAATGTAAAGGCCTGTGTCCAATCAATGAATTCCTTTTGGTTTATAATGCGACAGCACGTAAACCACCTGGAAGACAAATTACGCCATCGCTCGGCCCTAATCTGGCAAAAAGGTCTATCTGCACATTCGCCCTCGAAAAACTTTCTGAGAAAATCAGCTTTGAAGTTTGAGCATTTAATTTACTTGTAGAATACTTGAGAATTTATTTTAGCTGGTGGACTCTATTCTCTCACTTAGTTTATTTTTGAAAAATTATTTTTAGTCCCTTTTTATTATTTTAATCCCTTTACTTTTCTTGTAAGATCCAATTTAATGCAGATAGACCCTTTTGCCAGATTAATCTCGGGAGCAAAGACAGTGATATTTATCTGGCAAAAGGGTCTATCTGCACATAGACCCTATAAAAATTGGCTGTAATCTGGCAAAAGGGTCTATCTGCACATAGACCTTTTTGCCAGATTAAATGATGGCAGATAATATGTTTATTTTATCAGGCAAACGGGGTCTATCTGCAGATACACCCTGTTACAGAGGGAAATTGTGTTAATTTAACCAGGCAGAAAGGTATATCTGCACGGTTGGTAAACTATTATAATATTGGACAGGCTGCGCAGGACTCTCAACTTCATGGTCTACAACCACTTGGTTTACTATCCATTTTGTCCAAAACCATTTGGTCTACTGACCGTTTGGTCCATAACCATTTGGTCTACTAGGCATTTGTTACAAAACCATTTGGTCTACTAGGCGTTTGGTCCACAACTATAGGCGTTGTTACAGAACCATTTGGTCTACTAGGTGTTTGGTCCATAAGCATTTGGTCTACTAGACGTTGTTACAAAACCACTGGTCTACTAGGCGTTTAGTCCACGACCATTCGGTCTACTAGGCATTGATACAAAAAAAACTATTTGGTCTACTATGCGTTTGGTCCACAAGCATTTGGTCCACAACCATTTGGTCTACGAGGAATGTTACAAAAACCATTTGGTCTACTAGGCATTTGGTCCGTAACTAATTTGTCTAAGTAGGCATTTGGTCTACCAGAATGTAACAAAAAACATTTGATCTACTAGGCGTTTGGTCCGTAACTAATTGGTCTAAGTAGGCATTTGGTCCACAGCCAGCCATTTGGTCTACCAGGAATGTTACAAAAACCATTTGATTTACTAGGCGTTTATAACTAATTGACTTTGTTCTGAAAGCAATTGGTTGGATGCACAGGGTGTCTTAGCGATTGGAAAATGTAAAACCTAACCCCCCCAACAAAAAATACATAAATAAATAAATAAATAAAATAATAATAATAATGATGACACTATCCAAGATTTTACACTTAATTGGCTAGGATATTGTTGATTATACAAAATTAATCAATTATAAAGTTGGGCATAACAATATTTTTTTTTTAAATTTAATCCATCTTATAAGATCTTCATTAATTATAACCCATTGTATTTTGATTTCTCTTTCTCATGCCACAGACTGACAAAGAGTTTTACTTTGCCTTTCATTCTTTAAGAGCTATCTGTTTTCTTCTAAAATCTATTATTTTATTTTTTATATGGCAGTCTAACATCTACCAATTGTGTTTTTTCATTTCTTCTATTTTTTGCCTTTTTCTCCTCTCTCCCTTGCTCTCCTGTTCTTTTTCTCTACTCTTCTTCTTTCGTGCTATCCTTCTTTTCTTAAATCTGTATTCACCTTTTGCAATGTTCTGCGGCATTGCACATTGACATATAAAAGTAGTGTGGGGAGCTTATTTCAAATATTGCCGGCCCTCAGCGATCTGATCCCCTGAGTCAGGGTTATACGGGCGTAATTACAACTGGCAGGCCAAAGATATTCATTCGAGCAAACCCATTTTAAATCTTTAATTTTGATATTGCTGATTGACAAAAATGAATGAATATGATTGATAATCTTACACTGATTCTAGGGAGGGTAACTTTACTGAACTTTCTTTTTTCAAATTGGGATGATATATCACCACTTTGGAACTATTTTTATACTGGCGGAAGAAGTATATTGCCATTTTACTGTCTCAAGTCATGAATTTGATCCTGTCAGGTGTAGTCTTCATAAATGCCGATTTATTTTTAAAATGAGCTACTCGAGGTACCCTTTTCTGGTCAGATATGGAATGTCAGATATGTATCCTATCCACTGGTAATAAACATTCAATTCTCGAATTTCATCCTTTTTTGAGCGCCTCTTTAACACACGAGTCTATGGGAAATGTTTTAGGCCCTTGATACCTCAGCTGCAAACTGGCAGCCATCTTGAAATCCAAGACGGCTGCCATGAAAACAAAATTATTTTAAAAAATCAGGTATTATAATTATAACGTAGATATTATTTTGAAATTTGACACTTGGGGTATTGAAATTTCCCCCAGTAGTCTGTCCAATAGATAGGCTGCAAAATGGCTACCATCTTGAAATCTAGAGAGGATCGACTGTCATGAAAATCAAAATTATTTTCTTGAGTTTTAAATAATTTGAGGCACTGCATTTTAGACATACATGTACAGGCAGGTTTTGGCCTGCTGGTTTTAGAATATTGCTGCCCCATTAATTGATCCACCAGGTCAGCTGAAAATGGCCGCCACTTTGAAATCTAGGATGGCTATTATGAAATATCTTTCCTGAGCTATACATTACATGTGACACTGTAAATTGGTATTATGTACATGTATGTATTTTGTTTTCATGGCAGCCATCTTAAGAAAAGGGTACCTCGAGCAGCTCATTTTAAAAATAAATCAGCATTTATGAAGACTACACCTGACAGGATCAAATTCATGGCTTGAGACAGTAAAATGGCAATACTTCTTCCGCCAGTATAAAAATAGTTCCAAAGTGGTGATATTCTTCCCAATTTGAAAAAAGCAAGTTCAGTAAAGTTACCCTCCCTAGAATCAGTGTAACATTATCAATCATATTCATTTTTGAAAATCAGCAATATCAAAATTAAAAATTTAGGGTGGCTTTGCTCGAATGAATATCTTTGGCCTGCCAAGTTGTAATTACGCCCGTATAACCCTGACTCAGGGGATCAGATCGCTGAGGGCCGGCAATATTTGAAATAAGCTCCCCACACTACTTCTATATGTCAAAGTGCAATGCCGCAGATCATATAAAACTCAACGAAATAATTGCAAAATTTCTATGGCAGCCAGCTTGGATTTCAAGATGACGGCCATTTTTCCGCCGACCAATTGTCAGATTCCTTGGAGCCAGCAATTTTTTTTATTAACGCACCCAGATACCCATATACTACAAATTTTAGTGGCACATATGTAAAATTCAAGAAAATGAGTTCAATGATTTTTCATGGCGGCCATCTTGGATTTCAAATGGCGGCTGACCCGATGGTCAAATCGCTTGAGGCCGGCAATATTTGAAATCAGAGCCCAAAATTAAGCCTATATGCCAAATTTCAATACCGCAGTTCATATAAAACTCGAGAAAATGATTGCAACGATATTTCATGGCGGCAATCTTGGATTTCAAGATGGCAGCCATTTTGCTGCCAACCAAATGGTCAAATTGCTGGGGGCCGGCAATATTTGAAATCAGTGCTTTAAAATACCCTTGTATGCCAAATTTCAGTGTCACATGCCATGTAAAACTCAAGAAAATGACATTTAATGATTTCTCATGGCGGCCATCTTGGATTTCAAAATGGCAGCCGACCTGATGGTCAAATCACTTGGGGCCGACAATATTCGAAATTAGCACCCCAAATTAAGCCTATATGCCAAATATCAATACCGCAGTTCATATAAAAGTCGAGAAAATGATTGCAATAATATATCATGGCGGCCATCTTGGATTTCAAAATGGCGGTCATTTTGCCGCCGGCCGAATGGTCAAATTGCTGGGGGCCGGCAATATTTGAAATCAGTGCCTCAAAATACCCCTATATGCCAAATTTCAGTGTCACATGCCATGTAAAACTCAAGAAAATGACATTTAATGATTTTTCATGGCGGCCATCTTGCATTTCAAAATGGCAGCCAACCCGATGGTAAAATCGCTTGGGGCCGGCAATTTTTGAAATCAGCGCCCCAAACTACCCCTGTATGCCAAATTTTACACTTTCTGCCAGATTCGAGCATCTTTTTCACATATCTACTGGACTAGATAGACCCTTTTGCCTGATTAAATAAATACGTCTTCTCCACCATGTAATCTGGCAAAAGGGTCTATGTGCAGATAAACCCCTTTGCCAGATTACTACCACTTTTTATAGGGTCTATGTGCAGATAGACCCTTCTGCCAGATTAGATACCAGTAAAATGATGGAATTTGATATTGGTGTCCTCTGGTATCTCGAAAACGAAAGCTCGAGCACCACTGAGAGTTGGCCAGATGAAAATTTTGGCCTCATAAACCCTAGATATGAAAAAAAAAAAAAATCCAAAATTTTGCAGATAGACCCTTTTGCCAGATTAGGGCCGCGCTGTCTTTTCATATTGATTGACTTGAATCAATAATAACCCTTCGTGAACTAGAAATTTCTGCTTAAATAAACACGAAAGTATTGATGATACGTATAACAATAATGATTTTGCAAGCCTCTGGGAGATCCAACCAAAGCTCCAGACAAATTACTATTTGAATTTAGAAAAAAAAAATTAATACATAGCAATATTTCATATACATTGAGTGAGTGTGATTTCATTTCTTTGCCACTGCAATATGCACACTTTCTTGTTAATCATCAAGAGAAAACGATATGGATTGCAAGACTGCGGCAAAAGAATGCAGAAAGAGATATTGCTTTTAAACACAATACCCAAACATTCTTTGTACAATACTCACACCTTACCTTAACCCTATTGGGCTATTTCAGACCAGGAGGGGGGGGGGGGGTCAATTTGACCCCCTATTCAGATCTCGGCAGTTGATTGTGCGATCGCCGTTAAAAATTGCACGCGCAGAGCCAGATGTAAACGAGAAGACTGTATAGTAGAATTTTCGAAAAATTAATTGTTTATATTTGTTAATTAATTAATTATGCAAATAAGTGCATGAAATTTGCGGTAAATATGATTTCTGCCTTTAACTCACTTTATATAGCCAGTAGAAGGCAAATTTTTTGTGAAAATATCAATATTTTCTAACAAATATCTACAAAATATTGCCAAAACATGTAACTTTCCTGTGTATTTTTATGTTCTTTTAATTCTTATGTATTTCTTTGTTCTTTTGAACCTTTGTTTTCTAATGTTTTTTCGATGAACTTTGTCGGGGACCCTTTTTTTATCATAAATAGCATAAAATAAATCCATTTTTACCAACAAAAGTAGAAATAATCATGCATTTATGATTTTTTTTGGTTGAAAACACAATTTGCATTGACTTTGTACATGGAATCACACTTTTGAGTACTTTTGGGTCTGACATGCACTTACAAAATGTTGCGTAATTTTGGAACTGCGTACCCGGGCGCCAGAGGCGTCGATCCTGGGGGGGCAGGGGCGATCGCCCCACCAATGAAAATATTGGGGGGGGGGGCAAACATATCATTTTGCCCCCCCCCCCCAATAATTCCGGATATGCATTAAAAAAAACTAGATTGTAATGTTCAGCAAGCGAGATTGAGATACACAACTCGTTCTTTATTTAAAATCGTGCTCAAAATGTCCGCTTTTCAGATTGGAATATAAAAATTTTCAGCTCGCGCTTCGCGCTCGCATCATTTCTGTAGCAAAAACCCATACTTTTCATGATTAAATTGGTGAATGCAAATGTCCCGTTTTCAGTTTTAAGCCTCAAAAGAACTGCTTCAATTTGCAATAATCTTTTCTTGGATATATAGCTTGTTCTTTATCAAAAACGTCCAGTAAACTCATTTTTTCAGATCGAAATATCAAAATTTTCAGCTCGCGCTTCGCGCTCGCATCTATTCTTCTTTTAGATACAAATCTTAATCATTGGTACCAAAAATGCTTAGAATATCAAGTTTTCAGCTCAGAATATAAAGAAATTTGAGCTCACTCTCGGCACTCGTACTATCTGTGTAGTGAGATACGTGTCTGTGTCTCATGAGTCATATATATATATATACAACTGTATATATATATATATATACATATATATATATATATATATATATATATGTGTGTGTGTGTGTGTGTGTATGTGTGTGTGGGTGGGTGTTTTGTACGATCGAGCGCCTTTGGAACGTTAATGATTTTGCCCCCCCAATCTGAAAAATGGATCGACGCCCCTGCCGGGCGCCACAGATTTGGTCTCAAAAGATGCACAAGACTTAAAAGTAAAGTCACCGAGCACTGCAGTCAAAAAATTCGCGCGCCAACATAGTGACGAAATTCGTCGGGGGAAGGGTCAAATTGACCCCCAATTAAGTAAGGGTTAAATAGAAAATTTTAGCACAGACTGAGCTGTGAATTGCAGGAACTTTTTCTAGACAGATAACTATCAAATTGTTTTGTTGCGACAGGGCGATGGATCCAAACAAGAAATTCTTACACCAGGTAATTATAAGTTTACATAGGGCAGATAGCTAATATAATAACGGATAATCATCATTTCTCATTTACATGGTTAAAAAAAATATTCCTTAATCTTCATACATGTAGTATCCCTGTTTTCACAAACCTCTGGTGTGTTTAACAACACAAATAACAAATATTCCCATTTGTGCAATAATACGGGA
Source organism: Lytechinus pictus (assembly GCF_037042905.1). Taxonomy (NCBI): domain Eukaryota; kingdom Metazoa; phylum Echinodermata; class Echinoidea; order Temnopleuroida; family Toxopneustidae; genus Lytechinus; species Lytechinus pictus. Next base: position 15,928,499 of record NC_087256.1, read on the forward strand.
GATGAAAGAAAGACACTCCAAGTGAAAAAGGGTGTATCGCTTTGACCAAAAGCAAAATTTTGAACCATTGCACATATAAGAATATTCGCTATTTGTGTTGTACAATGCCTTTGTTCCCTAAAATATGGATACTGTAAAGAATATTGATGTTTTAGCTTAAAATATGAAAAATATTGCAAGAAAACAGCAAAATCCTAGAGCAGCATGCCTAGATAGCAGTGATTCAAACGTGCATCATATTTGTAGCAGCGCACATGTAGCCAATACACAGATTACACCAGGGGAGTGTTTCATCAACATTTTTGTCCGACAGTTGTCAGATCTGACATCTTTCTCTGATGTTGATTGGCTAAGAAGCACTGTTACTATGGCAACTGTCGGATAAAATGGGAGTTGTCGGATAAAACGTCCGACAAGTCCTTTCATGAAACGCCCCCAGGGGAGCGTTTCATTAACATTTTCGTCCGACAAGTTGTCAGGTCTGACAACTTTCCTCGATTATGATTGGCCAAGAGGCAGGGTTGCCATAGTAACTGTCGGATAAAACAGTACTTGTCGGATAAAACGTCTGACAAGTCCTTTCATGAAACGCTCCCCAGGGGACTGTTTCATCAACATTTTTGTCCGACAAGTTGTCAGATCTGACATCTTTCCTTGATGTTGATTGGCTAAGAAGCACTGTTACTATGGCAACTGTCGGATAAAATGGGACTTGTCGGATGAAACGTCTAACAGGTCCTCTCATGAAACGCTCACCTGTATGACCGTGAAATGGTTCATTTTCATGATTTTGGATGGTATGTGTGTGACAGCACGAATGTTCTATGTTCAGCCTCCCATTTGCTTGTGTACAATTTTGAAAAAGATTTGTTACTATCCATGCAATCTGAAAATGCTTGGCCTATAATAGCTAGTTTTTATATAGCGCTTTTCTAAGAACAGCTCGAAGCGCTTAACAGCATATTATTACCCCAGTCTTTGGATTCATTTCAATCCCGCAAAAAAAGTGCACAATTTCTACTCCCTGGAGAGCATTCCTTGCATTCATCGCAGCCTCATAATGGTGCTGGCAAATTCAAACATACAATAACTTTCGCATCGTACCGGGTACCCTTTTAGCACCTGGGTCAAGAGTGGCAAAGTGTAGATTAACGCCTTGTCAAAGGACGCTAAACCGTGGTGGGATTCGAACACATGACCCTCTGTTTACAAGGCAAGAGTCAGAACCACTACACCGCGGCTCTTCCACAAAAAACTATATAGAACCGGTTGCCAATGGGATGAATGTCACACCACTGGGGAGCATTTCACAAGACAAATAGTCAATTACTTTCCCTGATGATTTGTTATAAGCTACTAAAATCCTTGCATCTGATTGGATCAGAGCAAAATTGTGAGTGAAAATCCCTGACCATAATGTATCATGAAATGCTCCAGAGTACTCTATCGTGAGAAAAACTTCCAAACATGATACATGTACCTGGATCATTACATGTATTACAAATTGAGGTGGGCAGAATCAGCCTAAATAGTATAAACCTCATTCTACTTCACAAGTACTTGTACAAATTGGCCCTTGGATCTTGCTCCTTGGCAGCGGGTTTTGTCTCTGTCATGCCGTTCACCTTGGCATCAGGTTCACCCTTATTCACCGTATGGGCGGTGAGCTCAGATAGCATTGTCTCTAGTTTGTTGAACCTGAGGTCAAAGTGAGTTTGTATTGCCTCCAGTTTGGCGTCCAGTCTGGACATCATCTTCGCCTCCATGTCGGCCAGGAATGATTCAAGATGGCTTCCAAGAGAGGTCTGGGATGCACTAGGTTCATCATTCTTCTGTTCTTCGTCATTGGAAAAAAGGGAGAATTTTACAAATAATGATGGGTATGAAAAGCATGTTATATTAGGGTGGGAAATAATTTTTATTTTTAGGGGCTATTATTTTTTCCCACATTGGGGGAATTCAGAATTTTGGGGGTATTTCATTCACTTTAAGGACTATTTTTACAGGCAACATGCAATTATGCAGTGAATGTAAATATCATTATTCTGCCATAGTTATAACTATAAGACCGATTTTCTAAATAATATTGAATATCATTTGTGACAGATTTTGGGGCAAATTTAGAAAGAATGGTATGCATTTAGGAGGAATTTTAGGGGCGATTTGGGGTGTAATAGAGGCAAAATCGCCCGTCCTATATAAAACAAAGAATGTCCAAGTAAAAGACAATAGTGGTTTAATTTCTATTCACTAATATCAAACATTAGAATCTGTAATTTAAAAAAACAAGGCAAACGACAAGCGTTGTCACGCCTGCATATTGCAGTCATGAAGAGACTGCATGTCAAAACTACATATATGCTATATGACTTAGATGGACCTCTGTTACGAGTTTGGCGATCCCACCTTGAAGCTATAGAAAGTTATTGTGTGTACAACACAGCAGTGCCAGTCATGGAAAGTTCATTGACCTTTGACCTTAATCAAATTCAACTCACATTCGAACTTGACCTGCACCTTCAAGAGATGGACCTCTTGTTTGAATTTGGCAATCCTACCTCGAAGATATAAAAAGTTATTATGTGTACAACACAGCACAGTGCCAGTCATGGAAAGTTCATTGACCTTTGACCTTAATCAAATTCAACTCACATTTGAACTTGACCTGCACCTTCAAAAGATGGACCTCTTGTATGAATTTGGCAATCCTAACTCGAAGATATAGAAAGTTATTGTGTGTACAGCACAGCACAGTGCCAGTCATGGAAAGTTCATTGGCCTTTGACCTTATTCAAATTCGGCTCACATTTGAACTTGACCTGCACCTTCAAGCGATGGACCTCTGTTATGAATTTGGCGATCTCACCTCAAAGCTATAGAAACTTATTGTGTGTACAACACAACACAATGCCAGTCATGGAAAGTTCATTGACCTTTGACCTTATTCAAATTCGACTCATATTCGAACTTGACCTGTACCTTCAAGAGATGGACCTCTGTTATGAATTTGGCGATCTCACCTCGAAGCTATAGAAAGTTATTGTGTGTACAACACAGCACAGTGCCAGTCATGGAAAGTTCATTGACCTTTGACCTCATTCAAATTCGACTCATATTCGAACTTGACCTGTGCCTTCAGGAGACGGACCTCTGGTATGAATTTGGTGATCCCACCTCGAAGATATAGAAAGTTATTATGTGTACAACACAGCACAGTGCCAGTCATGGAAAGTTCATTGACCTTTGACCTCATTCAAATTCGACTCATATTCGAATTTGACCTGTGCCTTCAGGAGATGGACCTCTGGTATGAATTTGGTGATCCCACCTCGAAGATATAGAAAGTTATTATGTGTACAACACAGCACAGTGCCAGTCATGGAAAGTTCATTGACCTTTGACCTCATTCAAATTCGACTCATATTCGAACTTGACCTGTGCCTTCAGGAGATGGACCTCTGGTATGAATTTGGTGATCCCACCTCGAAGCTATAGAAGTTATTGGGTGTACAACGTTATTGTGTGTACAACACAGCACAGTGCCAGTCATGGAAAGTTCATTGACCTTTGACCTTATTCAAATTCGACTCATATTCGAACTTGACCTGTGCCTTCAGGAGATGGACCTCTGGTATGAATTTGGTGATCCCACCTCGAAGATATAGAAAGTTATTATGTGTACAACACAGCACAGTGCCAGTCATGGAAAGTTCATTGACCTTTGACCTTATTCAAATTCGACTCATATTCGAACTTGACCTGTGCCTTCAGGAGATGGACCTCTGGTATGAATTTGGTGATCCCACCTCGAAGCTATAGAAAGTTATTGGGTGTACAACACAATTGCTGACGACGACGACGACGACGACGACGCCGACACCGGAAATAGTGATACCTATGTCTCGCTCCGCTACGCAGGCGAGACAAAAATGGGATTTACGCCCATTCCAATTTACAGGTATCATAATTAACCTGAAATATCGCTGAAGGTGATTCTGTTGCACAATAATTCATGATTAAAGGCAGTTAGAAATTTTGTCTAGGAGTCAAATGATTCAGTGGGTTAATAAAGCATACATAATGTCAAAGTCTGTAGATTCATTCAAACAAACATTGAGAAAATGGGGGTTCGACTGTACACAAAGGTGCAAAAATAATGCCAATTACTTTTTTGTTTTAAAAAATGTGACTAAACAACAACATACATGATTCACAAGATTCATAACTCGAAACAGTATCGTGCAATTACTTTAAATATCAAGATACCCATTATCTGAAAATTTCAACTGACCCTCTAACATTGTTTTTTTTTACCTACCATTTTTCTTTGTCCTGCTTGGCTTTGTTGTTGGCATCTTCTTCCTCCTGTAATATCATGTTAGTTACACCCCTACACATCATCTTCAGGGCTCCATACATGCTTTCCTTGCCTGGGGAATCCCCTCCACCACCTTCAAATGATGACATCATCTTTGTTATAAGCAACGATTAACAAACCCAACAAAACGTAGTCCTCTAAATTGTTTCTCTTACAGGAATTTATATATTGGTTGCATAAATTTTACTTAGCTCTTATTAAAGATGTCACAAGAAATAGAAATGTACATGTATGTAATTACTTCTGTGACCTTTGACCTTGTTACCTCCATATATGATCAGATCATCATCACTCTATACAGGCAACTTCCGACAATGACCTCATGACAAGTAGAATTTTAAATTTAAATTTAGAATTTAAATTTTATTCGAGAATGAAAAGTGATTCCAAGCAACTCCTGCAGAAGATTTTTGAAGTTTACAAACCTTAAGTGCGTGGTTCGTACACTTTTGCTGCATCAAATGAAAACGTTGGACTTTGCCATTTTTTTGCATTTCTGTCCTTGCAAAAGTTTGATTAGTGAAAGAAAAAAAAGGAGTCCTCATTCCCCCCTCCAAGACTTGCATGTATTAGTTCTCTGAATGAGCCAATATTTGTGTCAAATAATTGCCTATTAAGCTGATCAAAATAAAGAGTAATACTTTATGAAAAAGCATGTTATTTTCGTCTCCTAAGATGAACAAAGCAACTCACTGTCCAAACATAAGCCACCTCAATTGTTAGCATTTTCAAGATTGTTCTGGCTGGCATACACTCCTTACAAGACCTTTGTACCGTACCCCTTCACTCTCAAAATCAATTCACCTAATATCTATACACTGGCTCTCTAGAGGCTGCACCCTGACTTTTTTCTCAAAGATACTTTAATGTTTCTCTCACCATTATTTATTTTATTTTATTTATTTATTTATTTAAAAACAGGGAAGCCCATTCAACAATGTGTTGGTCTCCCATGGGGCCCTGTGACAATGTACATAGCATAACATAACAGTTATAACAATTCATTTACATAGCAACATCATAAGAGAGGCATAAATAAATTAGTAAGTACATGTGAAGGAAATAAGGAAACATACAATTGACAATAAAAGTACAATTATTTAAAAAGCAGATGACGTGAAAGTAATAAGACGTGTCTTGTTACAAATTACAATTAGCCAACATCTGTAAAATTAAGTAAGTAAGCTGAAGTTGTGAGTTGAACAAAAGAATCAAATAGAGGGCCGAATGTTAATTACGTAAGTTAATGAGGTACAGCTTAAAAAGAAGAATGCTTATGGGTCATGATTAGCTAATGCTAAATGCTTCTTCAAATGATGCAAGGCAATTTGAGATCTTATTTCAGTTGGTAGGTTATTATATAGGGAAGGGCCGTCATAGCATAATGCGTTTTTACGGTATTCTGTGCGACATTTAGGGAGTACGAGATCGCCTCTTGCTGATTGTCGGGTGTTAATTTGGTGAAATTCACCAAGTTGGAGAAAAAACTTGCCAAAGTAGTCAGCAGATAAGTTGTGAATGCATTTATACATGAAGACACATCTGAAATATTTGACACGTTGATTAAATGGTAACAATTTTAACTCCGTAAACATATCTTTAGAAGGAGTGTACATGTTGCAATTTAGAATAAGTCTCGCAGCCCGTTTTTGAAATTTAATGATTTTGTTGGTCTGCGTTTTTGAACGGTTTCCCCAAATCTCGCAGCAATAGTCCATTTGCGATTGGATTAAACAATTATATAATAATTTCATAGTGTCATTGTCTATAAATGGACGGATTCTTTTTATCATTGCCAGACCTGCAAATACTTTTTTGCAAACAGAGTTAACATGATCATTCCACATAAGGTCAATAACTACTCAGAGACATTTTATACTGGAGCAATGCTCTATCTCTGTCCCATCATAGGTTAAAGAGATGCCTTCAACTCCAAAAGAATTTATTTTTGGTTTACTTCCAATAAGGATGGATTTAGTTTTGTCTACATTTAAACCTAATTTATTATTAACTATCCAATGATGGATGTTATTTATGTCTTCCTGTAATTTTATTTGAATTTCATTAAGGGAAGAACCTGTACAATATAAAGTAGTATCATCGGCGTACATTATAAGACTCCCATTCTTTGCCACTTTTACCATGTCATTGATGTATATCAAAAAATAAGAAGGGTCCAAGTATCGACCCTTGAGGTATGCCCTGATTTAAAATAAGTTGATCAGAATTAGATTGTCAAATTACAACATGTTGCTTTCTATTTTATAGGTATGAATTAAACCACGACAATGCAGTAGGGGACAATCCTATAAGCTGTAGTTTATTTAACATTATAGATGTATCTACCGTGTCAAATGCACGCCTCAGATCTATAAAAAGAGCACCAACTACCAATCCTTCATCGATGGCTTTTAGCCATGACTCAGTAAGTACGCCTAGTGCTGAGGTCGTCGAGTGACATGGTCTGAACCCGAACTGTACTTCTGTTAAAACATCATTTGCAATTAAGAAGTCATAAAGTTGTTTGTGTACTATTCGTTCGATAATTTTACTGACAGCGGGAAGTATCGATATCGGACGGTAATTGGTCATCGAATTTACATCTCCTTTCTTAAACAAGGGGAACACCTTTGCCTGTTTCCATTCATCAGGAAAGGTGCCACTATTGAATGATAAATTTATCAATTCAGTGAGGAACGTAATAATTTCATTTCCGGCACTCTTTAGTAATTTCACACTTATTTCATCTACCCCGGTTGCTTTAGAAATATCTAAAGTTGAAATTAATTTTTTAACAGAATCACAATCAATTTGGTCAAATTAAAAAACACCCAAGGTAGAAGCACACATATTAAGGGGACTATTGGATAATATTAAAGAACAGTTACCTGGATCAACGTTTGTAACATTTGGTAGCTGTTCTCTTGCATTAAGATTAATAAGGTAATCATTAAAGGCATTGGATATGCTAACGTCATCTTGATAAGTTTGACCATTAATATGTATGTAAGGCACTTGGGAGTGCAACACGTAGTTTAGGGATCAGATGACGTATGCATTTCCACATACTTTTGTAATCATTCGAGTTAGACTTAATCTGTGACTTAAAATATTGACTCTTACTATTTCTCAAAGAAAAGTTGACTTCATTCCTCAAAGATTTATAGGAGGTCCAAAGAACATTATATTCATGTTCATTTGAGCTTTTCAACTTCTTCTTCATTAGCAAACGAGTTTTATATACCTTAGCTCTTTTTGTACATTAATTTACGAATATTGGAGTCGATCCAAGGATCGGGATTATTTATCACCCTAACCTTTTTAACAGGGGCAAGAGAGTGAGCTATTGATATGAATGTAGTCTTCCATTTAGCCCAGTAATCATCAACATTTTTAGTATCATTGAGAACATCCCATGTGGCTCGAGATAATAGATACTGAAATTCTTCAGAATCAAAGTGCTTAAAAGATCTGTAATTCAAAACTTTTTGTTTTTTATGCACATGTGCCGTGGAATGTGGTTTTCGAATAACGTACACCATATAGTGATCACTTATCGATGTAAGTATGCAACCATGTTCAACGATAGTATCAACATTGGTAGTAAAGATAGTGTCAATAAGAGTTTCGCTTCTATCAGTTACACGGGTAGGTAAATCGATGATCTGCGAAAAGTTATATGATTTCATAAGAAAATCCAATTTGCGAAAATTATTTGAGTGACAGTTGGAATTCGAGTAGACACAGTTAATGTCACCCAAAATAAATATTTCACTTATTGATGAACGAGGACAAGTCACAGAATCTAGTATTGTCTCAAACCTATCAAAAAATGTTATATCACATGATGGAGGTCTGTAAATACAAAATACAATAATACTCTTTGGGAATGGAAGTTGAATTTGCAAACAGATCATTTCAAGGGAGGAGTCTTCTATCATGTCTTCTGAAATAAGTCAAGGATTCTGTAATATAAATAGCAACGCCTCCGCCTGAACGATTTCGATCTCTGCGTTCGATCCGCATACCTTCTATGAGAAGTTCATTGTCACCGATTGTCTCGTCGCAAAACGTTTCATTTAAGCATAAAAGTTCAACTTGGTTATCAAACAATAAATGACGAAGAATGTCCATTTTATTTACGAGACCGCGAATGTTTAGCAGAAGAAATTTCGCTCCTTTTGGTTATGGGGGAACTTTACCATCCACTAGAAATAATGTTTTACTGTAAAATTTTGGCTTGTTATTCACATCATCAGCTTTATTTAAAAATTCAATATCTGCATTAAAGGTAAAAACATTTGGCTCATTTGTAGTTGCTGGTTGAGTTTTAATTTCATTATCTTCTAGTAAGAGTTCGGGTTCAGTAGTCTCCTCGCTGTGTTTAGGGAATCCATCCAGTCTCGGGGGAAGATTCAATCTCTTGCTTTCCGTTGATGGTTGCTTCGTCGATAATCTGGGGAATATCGATCAGCTAATTTCGCTGAATTCCGTCGTAGGTGGCGTATGATGTTTTTCGCAAGTTCGATGACACCGGCTCCGTTGAGGTGTCACGCGCGTAAAACATTCCCCATAGACTTGTGTGTTATAATGGCACTTTTCAAAAATTCATAAAAAATAAATGTGAAATTAGAGGGTCGAATGTTTACTACCATTGGATAGGATATATATCTGACATTCCATATCTGACCAGGAAAGGGTACCGTAGCCAGCTCATTTTAAAAATAAATCGCCATTTATGAAGATAACTATGAATGGATCAAATTCATCAACTGAAACAGTAAAATAGCCCTATTTCTTCCGCCAGTCAAAAAATAGTCCCAAGTCACTTATGTATCTCCCCAATTTGGGCAAAGGAAGTTCAGTAGTTACCATTTCTAGAATCAGTGTTAAATTTTCAATCATATTCATGCATTTTTGTCAATCAGCTATATCAAATTAAAAAAAAATTGAATGGGTTGGGTCGAATGAATATCTTATGCCTTCCCGATGTAATTAGGCTCGTGGGACCTTGAAGTGAACACCGTTCTGTTGAAGGTGAATATCGGGATAGATGGCGCTATTGTCGATCATATTCCATCCTCTCTCATTGGTCAGAAGTTTTAGCCGTGCGTTAACCGCGTAGATCTTACTCCACTGAGTATGAGATTCTTGGTGACGATGTATGATGCTAGACAGTGTGATCGTACTAACTTCGGTCTTCGTGAGAATTTTCTCGCAAAGTGATGGGAATTTTACTGACAATTTGATCCTCATCATCTGAATTTATATTGTTAGTTCCAAGATGTAGTATTACTTCCTTAACTGCATCTTTCTTAGTTAGCTGGATGACTTTCTCCGATACATCCTGAATTTTTGCTCCAGGAAATGATTTACAAGACACATTTAATCGCCTAGATAGTTTAGATGGATCAATTTTCTTTAACATAGAGTCCCCTAACAACAAGACATCAATGTTGCGAGAAGAATTCGCCTTTTGTTGATGGGGTGCAGATCGACTTTTCGACTCATATTGTTGGTTTTGTTTGCTACGATAATCTGCTAACTGTTGATCAAAAGACGTACCACGTTGAAAATCGTGTGTTATAATAGGGTTGTCTCTCAATGTATTGTTCTCTTCAATAGGATCTTGCGAGAAATCGTGAGTAGGTGATCCCTTCTTATTATCAAAATTCACTGATGTAGCGTTTTGAATGAGGGTATCAACAGTCTTTCCAATAGACTCTATCTGCGCCTTTAAGTGAGATAATTCAGATTCAATAGAGATGGTGGAATGTGTGGAATCTGGACGGCTTTGTTGTCTAATGCCGTCTTTAAGTTCAAGGACATCATGGCTGCCATGATCATGATGATCGATGAGAATAAAATGCCGACATATATGCTTGTTAAGAGATAGGTATATCTTTCCAATTTCTTCTGTCAAAGCCGTATTCTGGTCAATAATATCATTCTCATTGTGAGTACTTGATGCATATAGGTATTTCACTGCTGTTGAAATACTTCGTTTGGTCAAATGTTTTGGCAGTTTATATTTGAAATCAGATGAACCTGGCTCACCCTTATGAGCATTCGTTTTCAAAGACATAATTCCAAATTCCAGGAAGGTGAAGTACTGGTCACAATAAAAGTAGTTAATATGATAATAAAATCAATATTCACGTACCATATAGGATGATTCTTGAATAAAAGTTCATTGTCAGTACCAGTAAAAACTGTCCGTACGAATATACGCATGCAGCAAAATGATACCGATGGGACTGTAGCATTAGATCCGACGGGGAATGCTCAGAATCCAGTCTTGAATAACGTCCAATTTGTCCAAATTATGACATCAAAATTGTTCAAATTGTTCTCCTTTCGAGTTTAAATGATTTATCCAACTCCAACAAAATACAGACAATATCATACAACATTATAAAAGTAAAATTCTAGACGGCATTTTCGAAGCATTTGCGTCCACTTTCGAAGCATTGAATTCGAAATCATCGATCTTTTTGTACAGGTACCTCTCATTGTAGATCCCCCATTCTTGATCAATTTCACTTAAATCAATTCTTTCAAAGGTCTCATTTTCTCATCTTGCCAGTCATAACAAAGAAATATGCACGATTTAGAAGGATTCTGTCATGACATTATTCATTTATTTATCAACAATACATTATTATAGAAACAAACAATTTTTCTTTATGAGTGGTTGCATGGGAGGGATAACGGTCATGTGGAATGAGTATCTGTGTGGGGGGGGGGGGTGGGCAGTGTTACTTATACCGTGTTTACACTTAATCGGCAATTGGTTCTGAACCAAATGCCGATGCAGAATCGGCATTTGGATTGCGTTTACACGTTGTTACAGCTCGCGGTTCAGAACCGCGAGCCGATGCAAAAACCTGAAATTATACGCATACCTACAATATACGTCATAATAAAGACAACGCTGGATCAGTGCGCTTACAATTACGTCACAATGGTAAAGTAATTGAAATGCGCACAAATTGCCGGTGCAGAATCGGCTTTCTGTTTACACGTAGTAAAAAAGCCGATTCTGCATCGGCTCGCGGTTCAGAACCTACTACTTTGGTGGTGCAAATTGCCGGTTCTGAACCGCGAGCCGATTCAAGTTGCTCGCGTTTACACGCTATGAAAAAGCCGATGCTGAATCGGCTCGCGGTTCAGAACCGCGAGCCGATTCAAATGCCGATTAAGTGTAAACACGGTATTAAGGACGTTCCACAGTTATGTTTGTGCGCATTATGATCTGCGCATAGTTTACACTCTGCGCGCTGACGTCACAATGGATGAACAGGTGATTAACTAGCTGCGGGTACGAGCTGATTTTTCTCATCTTTTGCACTTTAACTGCAGATCCGATGCGTTATTTCATGAAGCTAAAAAATGGAATTATTCCATGGACCATTAAAAAAAAATTCTCTACAATTTTTAAATACTTTACTCTGTAGTGCTGCCAAGAATAACGAATATTACCCCGAGTTTGAATAAATGGTAGAGTGGTTTTGATTTTTTCTTCACATAGATACAAAGCATTCGGCGCATTTTTGGTGTTTTAAAAAGCACATTTGCTCTAATAAAAATGCTGATAGTTTAAAAACAAGCACATGAACCCCTATTTTTTAATGTTTGTTCCTCTTAGGTATACCTTCCTCTACAACTCTGCAAATTTTGGTGAAAATGACATGGATTTTGAATAAAGTGCAGCATTTATTAAACTTTTGTAGTTTGTTACTGAAATTTCACATTTTTTAGATTGGGATTTTGTTATCTTTTACGCCATTTTTAAGAACTGGCAGTGCTGTTAAACTTAAAGTTGCAAACAAATAGCACTTTAAATAGATTCTCCATTCTAACGATATTATTATTAACTCTCTTGCGAAATTTGATGACTTTTTCATGTATTTTGACTGAGTAATAGAGGTTTAAACTCATTGTAGTAATCTTGGGCGGTCTAAACATACAAAATTATTTTGAATGCGCAATTCTTAAGAACATCAATTTGGGTGAATTTTGAATCTCTATAGCTAAAAATCAAGCACATGGACCTATGTTAATTTTTGCATATTTCGAATATTAAGGTTCTAAAGTATCTATGTGCAAAGTTTGGTGAAAATGACATGGATTTCACTTTAACTGTGGAACGTCCTTAAGTAGAGTAAATTTTTCATTTCTCGCATTTGGTACTTAATATTATTCGACCATCACTTCAGGCTTTTAATATTAACTTGGACCAAAATAAAAAAAAATGAAAGTTAAACCTCACCTACAAACTGAAAGTTGTGAAACTATTTTGGGAAAAAAAGTTTTATTTACTCCATGTATGAGTGGGCACTCCTCTTACATAGATCATGGGGATTATTATTAAAATTTATCTGGAAGTCTGGAACAAGTGCCATCCATATCAAACTGCACAGTAAATTTATTTCAAACCATACCCTCAACTTAAATCTTAACAGAATTCCATGTGAACCTTCCTTTAAAGTCATGGACCTTATATCTTTAAAGTTGAATTCCAAAAGAAACAGAGAAACGCACAGTTCATCACCTTTCCTTTCTTCATTCAATTGATAATAATCCTGATCATCATAGAAAATTCAAATTTATTTGAAAAACCAAAGTTCTATTCATACCTTTATACAGCTCAGATTGCAGGGGGTAGCCCGCAGCCAACAACTGAGGCTTCCTGTTCTATATTTCAGTTAGATCCACCATCCAATTTAGCTAAATGGGTTAGCATACAATTCGTTTCTACTTGAGGTTTTAAATCAAATCAGTAAATTAAACTGATGAGGATATTCCTAAGAGGGTGGAGTTTTCTTTACATGATTCCAAAAAGAGGGGCATTGTTATTTACTTGATGGTAATTAGTGGGTCTTCATGCCATGACGTAACAAAAGGGGAAAGACTCAGTTCTCTTCATGGTATATTGAATACCTACAATTTTGGAGTCTCCCGAATCAGAAAAGATTCTGAACAATTAAGCTAGACGGACCCAAATAATAAAGCAACTAATCCTTACCCAGACAGTTCAAATCAAAAGGAATGGCTCCAGTTATATTCCTTCTCATGTGATTTTGCAATTAATCAAATCATCAATAGTCTTATACAAATAACAGACTTATTATAAAGACATGTACACGTACTCCACCCAATCTAGGATGTTAATATTCGGTTGTTTTTTTAATAATAATAATATAACAAGTCATAACAAGGACTTAAATTAATTTTGCATTAATATGTCCCTTTTAACTATTTAAAGAAACAATAAATGTTTTGATCTTACCTGTATGCATAAGCCTATAAATAAAAGTTCAATCATTCCCACCATAAAACTGACTCGCTCCAATCTTCATATCATTCTGTTTCAAACTGATAAGATTGTTTCAATTTTTTCAAATGACTTTTAAGGTCAAGTCCACCTCAGAAAAATGTTGATTTGAATCAATAGAGAAAAATCAGACTAGCACAATGCTGAAAATTTCATCAAAATCGGATGTAAAATAAGAAAGTTATGACATTTCAAAGTTTCGCTTATTTTTAACAAAATAGTTATATGAACGAGCCAGTTACATCCAAATGAGAGAGTCGATGATGTCACTCACTCACTATTTCTTTTGTTTTTTATTGTTTGAATTATACAATATTTCAATTTTTACGAATTTGACCATTAGGACCTCCTTGCCTGAAGCACAAAATGTTAAAATAATGGAATTCCACGCGTTCAGGGAGGAATGAAACTTCATTTCACATGACAATGACGAGAAAATCAAAATATTTCATATTTCATATAATAAAATACAAAAGAAATAGTGAGTGAGTGATGTCATCAGTTCCCTCATTTGCATACCGACCGAGGTGTGCATATAACTGTTTTGTGAAATGAAGCAAAACTTGAAAATGTCATAACTTTCTTATTTTACATCCGATTTTGATGAAATTTTCAGTGTTATGCTTGTTGAATTTTTCTCTTTTTATTCAAATCAAGTTTTTGTTGGGGTGGACTTGTCCTTTAAGTTTTATTTAACTATCAGAAGTTAAGTTGGGACCAGGGAGTTACATTCATGTTGAAACCACCATTTCGGCTGTAAATCAACATACATTCCTACAATAACAGCACATACTACATGCACCAAATTACAAAACCTCCCCCTTTTTCCTCCCCCTCTTCCTCCCCCTCTTTCCTCCCCCTCTTCCTCCCCTCCCATCTCCATACAGTGAAATACCATGTAACCTTATTGGTGTCAAGAGACTTAATCCCATTCCCCAATTAGTATTAAGGATGATCTCAATTAAACCATCAAGGGATTCCAATCCCTCTTGCTGCAAGTGATAAATGTAGCTTACATGAAGCATACAACACAGGGTGAGGGGGTTGGTGAGGATTCTATAAGGAGGGGTGGAAAGAATTTGTTCATGCTTGGAGACTTATACAAGATCATATTCAAGGTTAAATTATACAAATAGATAAAAAGAAACCTGCATGTAGGTCAGAGTTCTTGATAATGGCCTACATGTACATTTACAGTAGTTCGAGCATAATTTCTCTAGAGCAATTTCCATATACCTCATTTTTTAATCTTTATTGGAACTTAAAACCACTACCCTATTTGAAATATATTGGCCATTTATTAGACAAGACAAATTAGTCAAGAACATTATATCTTTTACTTAACCATGCCTCACAGATTTCAAAGTATGCAGGCTTACTCTAGCCAAGTCCTCATTTTCCATCAATAGTTCAACCTATGTTTAATCTTCTCCGGACACTTTCACCTTCCATTAAAGATTTCTAAAAATCCCACCATCTTTTCCATCTCCATCTTACCCGTCCCCCCCCCCCCCCTCCCCCTGTTAAGTCCTCCCTACTCTTCCAGCTCTGGTTCTGCCTGTATGTGGATTATCCGCATAGTTTGCATATTTCAGAAAATTAGACCATCAAGAGTGAACTGGATCAGGGGAGAATAAACTTGTCACTTACTCAATGCACTTGGCCTTCGAGTGCTCTAGGAGAGTGTAATCGACACCATAATGTTTGAATTTGGAAGTTGTGTTGGCAGAAATGAAGGTGTATACAAAGTTACACGTATGGCATTGTTAACATTTCACTGACTACACAGGCTTTGTTGATGGAGTTCGTTGAAATGCTCAGTTTATTCTTATTTCAATCTACATTATACATATCATTACCCTTTGTCTACAAAGTTTTATGAGACAATCAACCAGATAAAATAATATTAATAGTCAGTTCTTGTATAGCGCATAACACATAATGAATAACGTCTCTATGCGCTTCCAAAGGACTTGGATATTATTAACCTGGCTGTAGCTCAAGCAGCTTTTACACGCTCGGCATTTCAAGGAATAAATTTCTGCCAGGTACCCATTCACCTCACCTGGGTTGAGTGCAGCACAATGTGGATTAATTTCTTGCTGAAGGAAACTACGCCATGGCTGGGATTTGAGCCCACGGCCCACGACCCTCTGTTTCAATGTCCGGAGACTAATCCACTGGGCCACAACGCTCCATATTTCATAGATAGAGCCTCAAAAATATGAATATTATGTTAACAGTATTGTTCTGAAATGCAGATGTAAATATAGACAGGGAAAAAAGAGAAAACAAGTATGAAAATAATTTCATATGTGGCACGTGGGAAGTGACTTTTTTTAATTATTTATCTACTGCTGCTTGACGCCAAATAAGGAATACGTAGAACTGAGGATTACAGTTAGTAAAAGATTTAATCATATCTCTTCAATCTTTCTGATGTTCTCTTTTGATGGTTTTACAATAATTTGTACATTGAAAATATACACAGATATAACAAAATACAACTTAACTTAACGGTAATCGTTGACTCTAGCCCCCATCATCTCATCTGGCCTGACTTGCCCCACTCGGCCCTGGTGGTCGGTCCAGTTCCTGGCCTCCGCAGCTAGCGATGTCTCTTCCACTCGGCCTCGGCCTCCGCAGACTGTTGCCCCTTGATGAGTAACCCCCAGATCAGAGAGATGTGGCTTCAACGAATTAGTGGACGAGATCGAGCCCCCAATGATGACATGAGTTTTGACGAATCATGTCGGTGGAAAACCGGTGGCAGCTGGGGTCGTTATCTCGTCACCGACGTAGTCCCTCAGTTTTAACTTAGACTGCCTATACGAACATCTGTACTCTATTCTAGCTTAGGTGGTTCTCACTGAATTACTTAAATTAACCTCCTAATATACCCTACCGTTATTAGGACTAACTGTAAAACTTCTATAAAGTAATTAAAAGAATTTCAAATAACAGATGTGCATAAAGCAACACATTCTTATTAATAAAAAAACACTTCCTGTGCATCTGTCAATTACATTCATAAATGCTAGAGCACTGTATTGGCTATTTATGACACCTGTATGAAAATGCTACACCTAGTAAGAAATATTTCTAGCACCGGTACAAAATATGACATCAACCTGGTACACTTGTACTCTAAGGGGGGGGGGGGTATCAAACGTTTCCAACGCTTGCTTTTAAAATATTCAAAACATATGTACATGCTTCTCTACAAGACAACCCTAACCTGGACAAGTAAATATGTTGAACACATGTTTAAACTGAAACATTTTATAATTAAATTTTTTTCCTGACAATATGCTTGTTTACAAGACGTATATTGTTGATATTCAAAACATAAAGAAAAACTAAAAAGCAAATAAAAATATCCTTATTAAGAAATAAGGTAATTGTGATTAGTTTTGAAATGCACTTCAAATGTTTCAAAAGTGTTAACCCTGACACCTCTGTCACGTTAAAACGCTGACATACTTCACAGCTGACATGAAATGCCATCTGATAATTTGATAATGACATTGTGATCAATGTGCTACATTATCCAATGTGAGACTAGGAATGTCAATTGCGCTGACAGCATGCCTTTTACCTGGAAGGTGGTGGCAGCAGTGGGATAGTAAATTATATTAAAGGGCAAGTTCACTCTGACAAGAAGTTTGTTGTCAAAGTAGCAGAAAAAAGGGATAAAATATATTGGTGAAGGTTTGAGAAAAATCTATCAAAGATTTTAAAAGCTATTAGTATTAGATTTTTTAATGTCATGCGCGAGCAGTTTCCCCACATAATCTGTGATAGAAACTCAATGAAATGTCACCCAAAAAATTGAAAATGATTTTTATTGTATCAACAAAATATTTCACCCCCACTCCTGAAAGAAAAAAATATTGTAGTCATCATGAACCATAAAGAAATTGAAATTAATGCATTTTATATTACATAACATATGGGGTAGCTGCTCATATATGATGTCACAAATCAAATACTTCAAATTCTAATAACTTTCTTAATCTTTGAAGAACTTTTCCTCAAATCTTTACCAATACTTTTTACTGTTTTTTATTGTATTTTTACAACAAACTTTTCTCCAGGGTGAACTTCCCTTAATGAAAGTAGGCCTAACCCCATTGTAGAATACATATACATTGTAGGGGTCACTCCAAGGAACTTATTTGCAACTGATTGTAAATTATATCAATTGCGAATGCCAATTGCAATTTTTTTTTAATATTTCAATACAGTAAAATCAAACTGTACTTTCAGTTGCAAGAAGCACACAAGATTGCAAACTTGTGATTGCTTGTTGAAATTTAGGATTCACCGACAATTGACTGCAAGATATATTTTGCAATACTCCCATGGTAGACAATTAGCACTTACATAATGTTTTGAAATGAGCCGTTATCTAACGCCACTGTATAAAAATATATTCTACAAAATTAGACTTTAATGAACAGTGGAAGTTCTTTGTCAATCAAAAGAGGATTGGAAGCACATGATGCAAAGTTCATTTCTCTTGAAAACAGCGGCAAAACTTTTAGAAACTCACTTACAGAACTAAAAGATTATTCTACCTTACTGGTAGGCCCCAAAGAGAATCAGTGCATAGTTTACAAATACATTGCCTTCATCACCACTTAACTATAGTTTCTAACTACCATCATTAACTTTAAAAGACTCATCATTTATTCAACCAACGATTTGCTTGTGGACTTCTGCCCTCTGGTGGGTGCCAAGCTATTCCTTTCCCAGGCACACACACACACACACCAGGCATCCGAGGCAGAAGCAACAAGAGTGATTAAATATTCACTTGCGGATATAAGAAGCATATTAATTATTGAACTAGATGCAGTGAAGCGGGTCTCTGATTTGCAATCCATCGGGATAGCGTGTGTATACAAACATGTGATATTTGATACGTGTAGACTTTTATAAACAGGACAAATCCAGGTCAAATGAAGCGGATCATTCCAACTGGTTTTATTGTCTCGCCTGCATAGTAGAGCGAGACTATAGGCGCCGCTTTTCCGACGGCGGCGGCGACGGCGGCGTCAACATCAAATCTTAACCTAAGGTTAAGTTTTTGAAATGACATCATAACTTAGAAAGTGTATGGACCTAGTTCATGAAACTTGGACATAATATTAATCAAGTATTACTAAACATCCTGCCTGAGTTTCAGGTCACATGACTAAGGTCAAAGGTCATTTAGGGTCAATGAACTTAGACCATGTTGGGAGAATTATTTTCAAAATCTTAACCGAAGGTTAAGTTTTTGAAATGACATCATAACTTAGAAAGTATATGGACCTAGTTCATGAAACTTAGTCATAAGGTTAATCAAGTATTAGTGAACATCCTGCTCGAGTTTCAGGTCACATGACTAAGGTCAAAGGTCATTTAGGGTCAATGAACTTTGGTAAAGTTGGGGGTATTTGTTGAATTACTATCATAACTTTAAAAATTTATGGATCTAGTTCATGAGACTTGGACATAAGGTTAATCAAGTATTAGTGAACATCCTTCCTGAGTTTCAGGTCACATGACCAAGGTCAAAGGTCATTTAGGGTCAATGAACTTTGGCCAAGTTGGGGGTATTTGTTGAATTACCTTCATAACTTTGAAAATTTATGGATCTAGTTGATGAAACTTGGACATTAGGTTAATCAAGTACCACTGAATATCCTGTGCGAGTTTCAAGTCACATGACCATGGTCAATGGTCATTTAAGGTCAATGAACTTTTGCCGTGTTGGGGGTCTTTGTTAAATTACCATTCTAACTCTGAAGGTTTATGGATCTAGTTCATAAAACTTGGACATATGAGTAATCGAGTATCACTGAACATCCTGTACGAGTTTCAGGTCACATGACCATGGTCAAAGGTCATTTAAGGTCAATGAACTTTGGCCGTGTTGGGGGTATTTGTTGAATTACCATCCTAACTCTGAAGTTTATGGATCTATTTCATAAAACTTGGGATATAAGAGTAATCAAGTATCACTGAACATCCCCTGTGAGTTTCAGGTCACAAAACCAAGGTCAAAGGTCAGTTAAGGTCAATAAACTTAGGCCATGTTGGGGTAATTGTTGAATTGCCATCATAACTTTGAAAGTTTATGGATAGAGTGAATGAAATGTGGACATGGGTGTAGTTCTGTTGACAAGTCTTAAGTCACCGTTCAAATGTCATCTATGGTCAATGAACGTGGTATTATGTCATTATATGAATGGTGTTTTTGTGAATGATTATCTTATAGTAGTTTTCAATGTAAGCACTGCTGCTATATTAAATCGCGTAATGCAGGCGAGACTGTCAGAGGCGTTCCACTTGTTGGACTGTCACTTTGTAACATGAGATATTGAACAACATGAACTATTAAACCATTGTTCTTTTATGTATCTCAATGGATATTAAACATATACTGGTCTTTTTAGCTTTCACTTCTTAATAGTTCAAACAAAATGAAAACCAGATTTCATTAAAAGGCTGCACCATTTGAAAAAAAAAATAGCACAAAGTGTGAAAGTGGCAAGCATCTTATCTTCTTTTTATTTAATAATTGTAGCAAAAACTACCTCATTTTCACTTTATTCTGTATTATATTTTTTCTCTGGGGGAAGAGGGATTGAAAAAGGGGGACCAAATGTTTCCATTAGGAAACAGGGATACATAACTTTATCAAATGAGTTTAAAGCGAAAGAACAGCACATTTTATAGATGAGTGAAAACATGAAATCAGAATGAAATCTTCAACTAGGAGAATTTTGCGGCGCATGAAGGAGTAAAATAAGGGAGCCTTATCAAAAATTAATTTCAGCATCTGACTGAGCGATATAAAAGCAAAAAAGTGCAAAGGGCACTGGAAGGAGATAAATAAATTAAAGTGACATTAACAGTGAAAGATAATATGCTGAGAGCATCATGGGAAGGAAATTGGTCCACCTAATAAAGTGTAGAATTTCAACGGCCATGCAAAACATGAAAAATATGGAACTGTTTCCCAGTCTTCCAAGTTCGGCTGCCATATACTGTCTGCTTTATGTTGCTACATCAGTACATGTTCGTCTATTCTCTCGGCCACACAGCAGGCTTAAGAAAGCAGTGGTACCCGAGACAGTTTTGCTTCCTAAACCCTAATATCCTGCCCGGCCCTCGGGGGAGAAACTTAGCAAAATAGCTTGGCCTTAGGGCGAAGAAAGATGCAGGGTCTCTTAGACTTTGTGAGGGTTGAATGTTTTAAATTTGAACTTGAAAGACAACCTGTATGCAAGAAGGCAATGACCCAAGGAAACAAACCAAATTTAATATGATATCACATTTCAATTCTACGGGGATTCTCTTGACCTTAGAATATGTTTCTGAATGCAGATCATAAGCATTTGTGAAATAATAAACTACACAACACAATATTACTGTAGTTTATTAGCTCTGTGAATTAATTATATTAATAATTTGTAGTATTTCTATGCAATGGAACACAATCACCTCAAGTAGCTGAAATATTTTTATGTGGGGGATAAGACAAAATAAAACATGTAGGCCTATTGTTCCAAAGACATCACTTGAAACTAGAATGGGTTGTTTGAGACCCCCCAAAAAATCTAAAATACTGAAAAATATTCTGACATATCAAATCTATATTCACCTTCAGTAAACAGCAGTTTGGGATATTAACAAATGTTCATAATTTTATCAGTTTTCGTGTTTCAAAGATGGAAGACCCCGGATCATAAACATTAAGGAAAATACAATTGCACTGTTGCACTATCAGGTAACGGAATTAATATAATCAACATCAATTGAATCTAATCACAGAAGTGTCAAACGAATTACATGTATACCATTCTCATGGAGCAGCTTTACTCAGCTCTCTACGGCTGTTATCCTTTCTACAAACACGCATTTAATTGAGCGTGCGCATGCCGAATAACAGAAGAACTCTGGTTGACGCCATTTATGAAACCTTAATGATCCATGACCATGACCATACTTGTTATGAATTTGAAAAGCGCGCTAAAACGCTTGATAGATTTCCGAATCCCCCACTGTCCTCGCACAAAGGCACCAACTACGGAGCAAGGATACAGATATATACGGTATTGAAATATTCAGTTGCTAGTTTTCCTCAACCATTCTTCTCAGTCTCTATCTATCTATTCTACATGTGTTCCACAATCCCAGTGTTGCTATTACAGATCTTCACCCATTTTTTTTTCTAAAAGCTTTATGATCATAAATAATTGTTGATAGTATAAAAGCATTCTTTCCAGGAGAATTGATATTCAATTTTTGGTATTTTTTAGCAGGCTGTACAACATGTAGCAAAGTGTGAGTTTTGTTACCAATACATGTATTTCCAGACTCTAGAGTCAATTAAGAGGCACGGATCATCATATGAATGTCCATCAGCATAGGTAAAATTTTTCATTCTAAAAGAAAAGACAAAATCCCTCTGAACTAGAAACTTTACAAAGTATGAACTGAAGTGTGAAGTATTAAACAATAATATTATTGTTAATAGAGAAGTTCTAATTCATCTGTAACCACTTGATACACACAATAAAATTAATGAATTCAATTCTACATATTATGATGACAGAGTCAATAAGATTAAGAAATGTTAGCTTATTTTCCTTTGCGGAGAGACAATCTCGTTCCAGTCAGTTTAGGGGATGTGGGTGGTGGAAAGGCTTGGTCATCACGGCATGATTTCAAACCCCGAAGGTTTGGGGGCTCCATGACGTCTCAGAGCCTCAGACATGCCATCAAAATGACAATGGTAGGGGAGAAGAAAGGAGGGTGCAATACACATTGCGTATGAGAATGAAAGAAGTGAAAATGAGAAAGGGTGAGAAATGATTTAGATAGGAACTGTGAATATTATTAGGTCAATTTTATTTGACAGGGCTCTATTCATAGAGCAATATGCAGAAATAACACCTTAGGATTCAACTCTCTCTCTCACTCTCTCTTGGCTCTTCATATTGCCTTCTACTGCAAATGAACTTGACGCAGAGTAACGTTTTGCTGTAGCACTATATCAAAATCTATTCAGGTTTTTTTTATTGAAAACGCATGGTGGGTTACCAGGATTTATACCAACTGTTTTGATAGATCCTTTGGAGTATTTGAGGGGGGAGAAGCAGAAATTCTGCTCTCCAACTTCAAGTGCTTTCTTTCTTATGAAGTTTACGTGCTTTACACTTGAAAGGGGAAGCGAGAGCACGAGGGGGCAATGCCACTCCACTGGCATTCCAGTCTTATAAATATGTTCTACCAGAGAATGAGGTTTCTTTCCTGATGTATGTTTGCTGATCATCTGGGGATTCTTTATCCCGCTTTTTCATTTTTTCCCGGATTTTTTCATCCTCGCTCTGTGCAGAGAGAAAACAATAGAAAGGGAACACCTAGCCTCTCCTTCAGAGAAACATGACAATATCTTATCCCAAACCAGAGATTTTAGAGAGTTCATCGTGGGTCTCGCATCAACTCACAACTATGGTATTTGTGGGCAATATCAGAACATGACTATTATTTCACCTGCCAGCAACAATACCTTCAATCTACAACATAGGCTACAACTTTGTTTTCAAACAACCTCTTACTAAACAGATGATAAAGTTGATCATTTTCATGGAATCGAGGCTAGAACAGGGCATGAAGCAAGGCTGTGAAAATGTTATTCTTGAAGCAAGAGATGGTAGAAATATGAGTTACCCAAAGGTCCAACATCTTGAAGCATCTAACCTTATATACACCGGGATGATAACCCATGGGGTAATATCTTGTTTGGATTCAAGAGTAGTGGATTATACAGGAATATTAGCATGGGTATAGGCCTAGACTTCAAAGGATATTGTTGAGAATTGAAGAGGTAAGGGGCCTTTCTGACATTTTGGGACAGATACTCTTCTGTGACAAAGAAACTGACCAGACTGGACCAGTTTCCTAACTGTGTTTGCTGAGTTCCTCAATTGCATTTAGGACTAACGAGATGCCTCATGGTGTTGGGTGTAAGTTTAATGAAGTTGCAAAAGTCTTTCAAAGAGAGTTATAGAGCTAGCTAGTCCTGACCAGAGGATGACTCTGTGAAAAACAATGATGAAATCAATAACCCTTGTTCTTCAGGACTCATGATTGATAAAAAAAAGTTGTGTTTTGATTCATCCAAAGTTAATTCCTGGGTCTTCCTTACATTTTCAGATACAATCCAAATTAGCATAATCTTTTTTTTTTTAAAATCCTCAACAAAACGCTGTGTCAGCGGTCAGAAAAGTCAAACAAAAAAGGTTATTCACGTCTATATAACGTCTTTGAAATATCATTGTATTATTGTTGACATTTATGGATGACTTTTGAAGCAACATTCCACTCAAGATCAACAGTGTCAAGTTCATGCAGACATGGACTGTATTGTTGGGTTCCCAGCAAGGTGTCAATATGGAGGAATTCATCAGGTCACCTAACCAGTGGTACTTCGTTACCATACTTTCCATCTCTCTTTTCAAATAGTTTACTTCACACAGCAGAGGCATACCTGCCTACATGTAACCCATGTACTTGGTGCAATTTTCAAGTCTGTCTTGACTCCTGATGAGGACCAACATTTTCCTTCCTGCTCTAATCTTCAAGAGCAAACATTAAAATCTCTCTTTAAAATTATCCAGTTTGGCAGATCTTTGGTAGTACCTTCAAGGGTATATTTCTTGTCTTCCTCTTTTCCTTTCCCTTATACATGTACCTGCTGATGTCCTGCTCCATATATCCTTTGACCCCAAATAGGTGAATCTTTGTTTTACCATCATAACATCATATGTTTCTCATTCTCAGAAAGGTAGTATCATCTGCATTAAACATGTTTTGTTTAATATGGGTACAGAATACATCCCTATCTTATGCATTTCTCTGTGTTATTTAGCTCTGAATACAATCTTTATCTTGGCCACTATGTAGCCATTAAGGCAAAAAATAAATCATTTTGAAAATAAACCAAACAATCAACCATTTCAAGGACTACTAACTAGACAGATTCTTGTCTGTGTCAAAATCTACGCCTCTGCCAGATCTGAAATATATTGCAATTCAATTCTAATTTTTGAAAACTTTCATAATCTAATTTTAATAATTGAATGTAAAAATATGAATATAAGGGAAACAAGTTTTAAACTGATATTGTAGGATTGATTGCCCCTTTCGGGTCAGTATGCATAAACATTAGTAATCATTTTTTTTTGGGGGGGGGTGATGGGTTCATTGTTTTCAAATATCATTACTTACGACTTAATGACTGCCCATATAGATGTTTTTCAAGACTTGCTCTGCCATGTGAAGGGAACTAATTCGATGGAAGAAGTATTGGAATTGGGTGACAAGTGGGAGGTGTAGCCGAAAAGGGCCATGAAAGTTGTGAAATTTGCTGGCTTTGTAAACTAAAATTCCTATTCAAGTATCAGTGGTACTCTAAACTGAGGTTTAGAATACACACAGCAGGGAAAATTATGTGTACTCTTTGAAGCAAAAGAAGTTAAAGAGAACGTGAAAGAGAGAGAAAAATTATCAGACTCATCATACTGAGCGATGGAATGTAACAAACAATATTTTAACCTTTGATTATTTTGAAAGAGTGAGAAACTTATTTCATAGGATCAAGGGAGAGGGGGGAATACAGGGTGTGGTGAGGATATAAGGAAAAGAAGACAAGAAAAAAAGTTAGAGATTCATAGATAAAGCTGTGGGAAGGATAACAGAATAAATACCCCTTTCCACATCAAGGACATTTTGACCAGTAACTGTAAATCTTGATGTGAAAGGCCTTTGGCCGGCCCAATGTTTGAGATGGGAAATAGGAGTTTTAGGTCCACGCAGCTATGGCCTAACTTCAAAGAGAGTACTCAAAATTAAAGCCCACTTAAATAAAAATGTCACTCTTTTTGTGCAAATCCAATACCGAGTTTTACGAGTTATTTCTGTGACGTTTTTGGCCAAATTTGAATGCAGTATGAAAAGCTTGTGAGTAGGGGAGTACAGGGGTACGATGAAAGGAGCTGGTACATGAACAGAAGGAGAAAGAGCGGGAGGAGAAATAATATGAGGAGGAATAAGAGGAGAAATGTAAGAGCAGGAGCAGGAGGGAAAACCAATGCAGGAGGGAAGAGGGAATACAGATGTACAAAAGAACATTGATGGATATTATAAAGAAAAACAAAGGTACAACCCAAGGCAGATAACCTTGCCTCACTTTCATATTTTTTATCAACCTGTGGGAAGGTAAATGCATTCTATCATCAGTAGAAATCTGAATAATTCCCACTTCTAACACAAATCATTCAACAATATCATTATAAAGCACTCCCTTAATTTCCTAATCCATATTTCACAATGGCCTAAATAAATTCAAAATGAGAAGTAATGCCAATGATTTACACATCTTTGGCTCCAGTTCCATCATTTGGCTGTGACTTTAACATTGAAACTTCAAAAAAGCGAGATGGTGTCCTCATTTCACTTTACAGGACAGCAAGTGGGTCTTGTTTGGCATCCACCTGTGGCCATTCTTCCTGTGGTTAGCTCCACACAGTGAGCAGGTAACGAATGGCAGCAACTGTCTTATTTCAGTGGAAACGTTAAACTCATTTCTGATGATAAATAGATTATACAAATTTCCTCCAAGCATGGACCTACTACAGCCAGGAAAGATCGAGCGTGTATTGAGAAATGATGGCTTAAACTCTGACATAGACCAGCTTAAACTTGGAGTCATCATGGTCATACATCTTTGTCAATACACATGCAATATCTTATACAATATTGTTTAATTTCCCTCTGCATGATCCTACCAGTAATGCGATTCATCATAAAAACAAGACCTACATGTATGCATGGCTTAAACATCATTTTTTTAATAACATTTTGTTGACCCCCCCCCCTCCCCAAATTCAATTGGAATTTGTTAACATACCAACACCGACATCATTAATAATTATTGTGAACAGGGATACTATTTTTTGTCCTGTAATGCACTTTAGCTGGAGGTTGCACCTGTATTTGATCTTTCCAGATTGATAGGTAATTCCTGTACGACTGATCTTACAATGATGGTTTGATCAAGTGCTTTGGATTTCGGCTATGACTATAACCTGGTATTGGTCTTAACTACAGATCAAATCAGATTATCAAAAGAACCACATTTTTCATCAGAAAGTTTGATGCCATTGTGGGAAGCACTTCAAACATTCTCCAAAAGAAATAATTAGAAAAAAATGTTCCTCCAAAATGAAACAACAATCATTAATTGTCACATGGGAGCCAACTTTAAACAAGTGGAATGCCTCTGGCGGTCTCACCTGCAGCACGCGATTCAATATAGCAGCAGTGCTGACTTTGAAAACTACTATAACTCACAAGATGTTCAGTGATACTTAGTTGCTCTTATGTCCACGTTTTATGAACTAGACCAATACACTTACAGAGATATGATGGTAATTCAACAAATACCCCCAACATGGCCAAAGTTAATTGACCTTACATGACCTTTGAACTTGATCATGTGACCTGAAACTCGCACAGGATGTTCGGTGATACTTGATTACTCTTATGTCCAAGTTTCATGAATCAGATCCATAAACTTTCAAAGTTATGATGGTAATTCAACAGATACCCCCATTCGGCCAAAGTTCATTGACCTTTGACCTTGATCATGTGACCTGAAATGCGCACAGGATGTTCAGTGATACCTGGTTACTATTATGTCCAGGTTTCATGAATCAGATTTTCAAAGTTATGATGGTAATTCAACAGATACCCCCAATTGTTCACATGTGACATCACACATCCTTGTCGCATTGCCAATGGGAGTATCTCCATAGCATTAGTGATTACAATATTCAAATGCTCATAACTTTCTCATTATTTGTCCGATTTTTCTCAAACTTTCTTTGTTCTTATTCTTTGATTTTGCTGTTTCGACAAAAGCCTATACTTGTTCCAAAGGTTTCATCCCCCTTTAAGTACTTCGCGCAAACATTGACTCGTGTCATGCCAATGTATTAGTTTCTATCGAAAGGATTTATAATGAAACATTTGTCCACTTTCCCTCTCATTCTTTAATATAATATTTGGCTTTGCCTTTGTAGTCTGATTTTTTTTAGTGTCCGATCTCCTTGATTACTAATTTCATAATTACTTTAAGAAACCTGCAGACATTACAAGCTCTTCTTTTTATGCAGGTTCCTTCATATTTCACTTTATTTACTGCCATTATCTTTTGTATTTTGTATGTAATCAAATGTATTTCTTGTATTATGTTGTTATTTGCTATCTTGTGAAGTATGAAAATAAATTCAATTCAATTCAAATGTTAAATCATCGATTGAAAGGTCCGTGGAGTGATGACCTTTTCAAAATGTTATATCTTAATTGCCTAAAGCTGAATCCTACAATTTAAGTGATGGGTCGATCGACCATTTAAAGTACTAATGCAAAATTTAGAAAGGTTGTCATTTCTCGTAACTCATATACTGACTGAATGAATTCGGGATAGTCTACTTGGCAAGATAGCATATCGTGTCCAAATGATGAAAGATACTGATTACAAGTCGATCTTACGTTGACGTAATGAAAATATCAGGTGACCACTACGCCTTAAAGTGAAGTGGAAGAATTCTAACAGTGTTACAAAGTTGTTTCATCATAGGTAATTGTATGTGCTGTGCTGCCAGATCCTATGCAGGTAAAGTTAATGTTCGGCTTTAAGCCCACGGTCGACAAATTCACCTTCTGCTAACTTACTTTGACTTCGAAACTCTTAACCTTGTCAATTCCTACCGATGGTAAGTGTGATATATTGGGGTGTGTAAACTTCTTTTTTTGCATCCCACAAGATCGCCATTTGGGAGTCATGTTGTCGTCTTTAGCACAAAACCGATCAAAAACTTCACCCAGAAACAATTGTAGGCAACCTCAGTAGTTGGCAATGGACGAAAGTCAATGTTCAGTGTTTCCCTTTGGGATATCTTAACTGTGTTATACATGCAGCTAGGCACTATGACCATGCTGGGATTTGAAAGGAAGTAATATCATTCATTTAGATTTTGATCCTATTGATATCGACGCTTATGTTCGTGTAGAGTGTATGAAGTTCGTACACGGGGATCGGATAGACGATATTCGATAACCCATCCTTTTTCAGTCGGTCATGTGATCTACGGAGCAGTTCAAATCTAAGGAGAATGGTTAAAAACGGAGTAAAATAAACATTCGAATCGACTCACATAGTAACAGTTCGATGTCAACTTAATTTGATAAAATAAGTCAGAAGAGGAATGAGACAAAAGAGGAGGGCACAAAGAGAGAGGGAGGGGTGCAGGTGGGACATTTAAAGATAAGAAAAACAAATCAAACAATAGTACAGAGGACGGAATAAAACAATTAAAAAAAATGTCGGTCAGTGGCATAAAATTAGAAAACCATGACAACCAAACTTTAATGTTTCTAAGAACACTTATAGTGATAGCCTTAATCGTTACAAACACTGTATTATATATCCATGTTACAAGTTATAAATTCCGATTACAAAATACTGGTTGAATGGTTCACGCTTGCCTGTCCCCCCCCCCCCCTCTCCCTGGCATTCCATAATCACCTGTCTTTTGCCAATGGTGCACTTTTGTGATGATGCCTGATGACGTCATAATGGTAGACGGGTCCTTCATAACGAGTAATATTTAGGCCAACGTCTTTAACCCTCTTCCATATGTCATCATCCTCACCGCCCCATCCCCAGTAGACATTGGGGAACCCATTGATGCTTCGAATGTTTTCTTTGGTTAGACCCGTGACAGCTCCAAAGAAATTCTTGTATAATAATCTAAATAGGATGAGGACCATCATTATAAACAATTCATTTTTGAACAAATATTACGACTCGAATAAACAAGAGAATGCATTATCTACAAAGATCTAAACACAAGATAAATATTAAATACTTCTACTTCGGTTCATGATTAATCATCAGATATTGGCTTTTCGCTTTTAGCCTTATGGAATAACACGAAGACATGATGCAGCATTTCATCATCCTCGTGGTGCATCATGTCTTCGTGTTATTCCATATATAAGGCTTCATGCAATCAAAGACATGATCCTCGTGGTGCATCATGTCTTCGTGTTATTCCACAATGGCTTCAAGCGAAGGCACGATCCTCGTGGTGCATCATGTCTTCGTGTTATTCCACAATGGCTTCAAGCGAAGGCACGATCCTCGTGGTGCATCATGTCTTCGTGTTATTCCACAATGGCTTCAAGCGAAGACATGATCCTCGTGGTGCATCATGTATTCGTGTTATTCCACAATGGCTTCAAGCAAAGACATGATCCTCGTGGTGCATCATGTCTTCCTGTCATTCCATAAGGCTTCAAGCGAAGACATGATCCTCGTGGTGCATCATGTCTTCGTGTCATTCCATAAGGCTTCAAGCGAAGACAATGTCATGATCCTCGTCGTACATCATGCTTGTCTTCGTGTTATTCCATAAGGCTTCAAGCGAAGACATGATCCTCGTAGTGCATCATGTTTTCGCTTTAAGACTTGTGGAATAACACGGAGACATGATGCACCACGAGGATGATCTAATGATGCAGTCACACAGGAGAAGCCAACGCAAGATCGACCAAAAAGTCTCCAATGATACATGATCGGTCGGTTTGGCTGTTTCATTGGTGTGAATGTAGTGAAACCGACCGATGATCCGTCAATAAGTTAAGGGCATAAATCCGACTAAATTGTAAGGAAGCTTACAAGTGCCACCCAGATGTTCAGATAACAACCTTGTTGTGTCTATACGTACACCCCTTAGAAAAATTGACCAGATGACGCCAGGATCGCGGATCTCGTCACCCATACATCCTGAGGGAGAAATGATCAGATGACTAGATCTCGGATCCCGTCATGTCTACATCCCATGGGAGAGATAATCAGATGAAATTAAAATCTTGGATCTCGTCATATCTATATACATCCTGTGGGAGAGATGATCAGATGACAAGATCTTGGATCTCGTCATATCAACAATCTTTCTGGGAGGGATGATCAGATGACAAGATCTTGGATCTCGTCAGGTTTACATCAGGCCTGTAGGAGAGATGATTAGATGACAAGATCTTGGATCTCGTCATGTCTACATCCAGTGGAAGAGATGATAAAATGAAAAAATCTCGGATCTCGTCATGTCCACATCCAGTGGAAGAGAGGAATAAATGACAAAATCTCGGATCCTGTGAAAGAGATAATCAGATGAAATTAAAATCTTGGATCTCGTCATATCTATATACATCCTGTGGGAGAGATGATCAGATGACAAGATCTTGGATCTCGTCATATCAACAATCTTTCTGGGAGGGATGATCAGATGACAAGATCTTGGATCTCGTCAGGTTTACATCAGGCCTGTAGGAGAGATGATTAGATGACAAGATCTTGGATCTCGTCATGTCTACATCCAGTGGAAGAGATGATAAAATGAAAAAAATCTCGGATCTCGTCATGTCCACATCCAGTGGAAGAGAGGAATAAATGACAAAATCTCGGATCCTGTGAAAGAGATGATAAGATGACAAAATCTTGGATCTCGTCATATCTACATCCTGTGGGAGAGATGATCAGAATGAGGAGATCTTGGATCTCGTCATATCTACTTCCTGTTATGGGAGAGATGATCAGATGACAAGATCTCGGATCTCGCCATGAATATTACTAATTTCCCAAGAATTGGCCACCCTTTCTTTTGCCGAATGACTTCAAGTCGTGCGTAAAGTCGTATCGCGACTGTCGTGCGTAGTTTTGAAATTAGCTTAATGAATTAGGAACACCTTTAAGATGCAGGTGGGTGTTTCATAAAGCTTTTCGTAAGTTAAGAGTGACATTAAGAACGACTGGTGAACCTATCTTACGTGCTAAGAAATCACCAATGAACATTTAATGGTCAATATCATTTACCACAAGAATGGATCACCAGTCGTTCTTAAAGTCGCTCTTAACTTACGATCAGCTTTATGAAACGGCCCCAGATCTATCAATACACGCAAATGTATACAGTGCGTCCCAGAAAAAACGAAACCGAGATTTATCGATGATTTATCATAACTTAATCACAAATACAATAGACAAGTGACCTACCATTATTTTTTTCTCTTTGCCTCTTCCTTGAGTATTTATTGTTTCAAAATATTTACATATATACATATTTACATAGGACCTCTAATACACAAAATTGTTTAGATCCGTAATGATTTAAATAAATCTTCAAATATGAAACAAATTCCGTGATCAAACTCGTATTGCTATGATTTAGATTCTGAAGGTTGCATTTTACATAATGATTATAAACTACAAACTGGGCAACATTGATCGTCAAATTAACAAGATCAAATTTTGGGTTTTCTATTTTATACCCAATTAACAATGTTTTCATAGTTATCACGATTTCTTCTTTGAAAATAAAATAAATCATCCTCGATATGATTATCCAATAAACTTTAATCTTTTTGCAAAAAAACAGAAAAAAGGCCAATGGTCTCGATTTCATTACAGATTTCGCATTGATTTGTATTTACAACTTTCCACTTGAACAAATTGTCTTTAGAAGGTAATATTTTATGTAGCAGTCTGAAATTGAATTGCTTAATTCTGTTATCTTTTATCTTTTTTAATTTAAAATGAAGGCAATCTTTCCAAACTAAATTTTCAATAGACAAGTGACCTACCATTATAAAGCTTAGAATCTCCTCTTTCATCTGAAATTAGTTAAATCATTTCT
The DNA here is from genome assembly GCF_037042905.1 of Lytechinus pictus. NCBI lineage: Eukaryota > Metazoa > Echinodermata > Echinoidea > Temnopleuroida > Toxopneustidae > Lytechinus > Lytechinus pictus. Next base: position 15,961,038 of record NC_087256.1, read on the forward strand.
CATTCACGCATGAGTGAGCAAAACAATTTGAAGAGGGGATACCAAAAAGTCACTTGGCGGGCTGTATCTGGCAGTCAGTCGGCAAGCCCTGAAAAAGTAGCTTCTTTTATCCAAGTGATATTCATGACTAGAGGGTTTTTGCATTGTTAATGAGCTTGGTGCGAACCAAAACACCTCTTTTTATTCGGCCATTGCTGCTCTAAATATTGACCAAATTTCATGTTTTTGGTATCTTTGTAAAGAAGAAGAATTATTCTTTCAGGTCATGTATTTGGATTTTTAAAAGGATATTGTAATATAGGAAAAACTTTTGATCTAAAACATAAAACAAAAGTTGTTGTTTTCACACTTAATTTCTGTTGGAGCACAAATGATTATTAAATCATGATAAAGCTGAATATCTAAGCTTTAATATGATATAAGTTTTATAAGAAGATGTATTTTAGATGCCCATAAGGAAAAACCAGTAAGACCAGTAAGAATTTTTACTGGTTTCCAGTAGAATTTTACTGGTTTCCAGTATATTTTTACTGGGCCAGTTGATTTTTAACTGGACCAGTAAAAATCAACTGGAGACCAGTTCCAACATTTGCATTCCAGTTGAAGCAATTAGTAATACCAGTTTAATTGTTTTTCATCAAACTGGTGTTTCTGGTCCAATAAATGGTTTCCAGTAGATTTTTACTGGTTTCCAGTATATGTTTACTGGACCAGTTGATTTTTAACTGGACCAGTAAAAATCAACTGGGGACCAGTACAGACAATTGCATTCCAGTTGAAGCAAAGTAGTAATACCAGTTAAATTGTTTTTCATCAAACTGGTGTTACTGGTCCAATAAATAATGACTTTATTTCAAGTCAGATCATTTGACGAATTATGGAAAATGAATCTTGCAATTCAGAGAAAGTTATTATCGTTATCATTGTTATCATCATTCTACTTATAATTATCATAATTATTATTATTATGATTATCATGATCATTGTCGTTATCATTCTTATTACTGTTATCATTGTTATTGATATTGTAATTATTATTATTAGTATTATCATAATTATCAAGTATTAACATTATCATTAAAATAATTATTTCCTTTAATTATGATTAAGATCAAAGCAAGATATATTCCTCTGATATAGTCAACTGGTCTAAAGTAATTCATTGTTTTAAATTGAACTGGTCAAGACCAGTAATACCAGTAATTCTGACGATGACCTCATTTGCATATTTCCTATTTAAAAAAGACCAGTATATACGAGGACCAGTTCGACCAGTTTGAGGACCAGTCAGACCAGTAGAAAATACCAGTAAAGACCAGCTTGAATTGGATACCAGTATGAAGACCAGTGAGACCAGTAACAACCACCAGAAACAAGACCAGTATAAAATTCCAGTAATTGAAGACCATGCAATTTAATTTTTAACTAGACCAGTAAAATGTTAACTGGACCAGTTAGACCAGTAAACCGATAATCCAATTTCCAGAGTTACCACTTAAAATTCTACTAGTCTAACTGGTCCAGTGGAACTGGTTTTCCCTTCTGGGTGGATCAGCAGCCAGCTTTTCATAGACCAAGTACATTTAGCAGCTCAAAAAACAAGAATACTGCTCTCTGATTGGTCGTATAGACCACACACCCACGCAAATTCCAATGTTCCCCACACCGGGCCTCTGCAAGGTCACACTCACCATGTGGCAATCTCTTCAAATTACCCGCGCCAGTTGTTCTGAAAACATTATTCAGCCAATCAGATTGTATGTTACTCAGAAACTTCAGAAATCTAGTCTTGCATCTTGATGGAAAAAGTTGGCTGCTGACCCATCTAAAAGATGCCACATATCAAAAGTAACATTGTAAGAAAGAGAGTTTGAGCTTTCTGATGATACAAATAATGTTTGTGCCTAAAACGCAAAATGTTGCACAATTTGCAAGTGAAAACAGAGGAAGAAAATTCTGTTTGATGCATATTTTCAGGTTAAAAAATCACTAATTTATCAAAATATTTTATTCAAAAGAAGTAACCAATATAAAAGAGGTAACATTTACTCTTTCCCATGGTATAAAAATAATCAATATTACTCAAAGAAAACGTGGTTAAATTCTTTGAGAAAGAAAGTCTCACAATTCACGAGATTTTGGAGGGACATGAATTCAGCCACGAGAGAACTTGGACAAATCTTGCTCATTTGCTCATTAACACAGGGGCTTGCCGACTGACTGCTGGGTTTAATAAAGAAAACCACATTTTTAAAAAGTTCAATATCTGCTCTTTATTTGATACCACAATTACAGCAAATGGTCAAGAAATAACAAAGTTCGGGTTATTTGAAATAAAGCTTGAATTTCAATAATTTCATAAAATTAAGAGGTTTTACATGCTAGCGTTCCGAGTCACTCGACACTCCGTTTCGTTGACGATCAGCCATCGCCATTACATAAAAGAAGGAAAACCCGGACGATCTCGGGTTAGGGGTGAAGGTAGTTTATTACCGTGACCGAGTCAACCAGGACGTGAAACGCCATACGAATCACAAACAATTAACTCATGTAGTGGCGCATGCATTAAAGTATACAACCGAAGAATCAAAAGTATTTTATAATGACTTTATGTAGTCATCATTGTAAAGGGAAAGTATTACTAATCAGATATATAACTTCACTTTTCAAAATAGTGATCAGAGTTTGCAGAAATCAGCTCTCAAAAATGATTTATTTTCATGCCATATTTCTGCCTTCCACCGGTCCTCTTGCGAGCTCCAGCTGAGTGACGTCACATAATGAGCAGTGAGCAGCTGAACTGACAGCAGCCCATTGGAGACGATCTTTCCAATCAGCGTTTTTTGCTCTTAGAATTGTTTATTCCTCTTAAGATTGGTCTTGTTACATAGATAAAAGTTTGAATTTACTGAACAGTGAAAAAAGTGCACATTTAACGTATTTTGGTAACCGATATTTAGCTTAGAATTTTTTTTTTTTCAAGAAATATATGTGAATAAACAAAGCACATTTTCACGTAGAAATGACACTTGCGTCACATTAGTAATCAATATAAAGCATAGACATTCTTCTTTATGACTGAACAAAAATTATGAAATTTCATTAAGTAGCAAAGTCAGGAACCACAAAAAAAACACGGCAATATCCATCGCAAAATGACTGAAATTGCAGTTGAATTGCCGAAGCATTATTAGGCAACAGCGGCGAGCGGACTATATTTCATATATATCTTAAAAATGCCTTTTCGATAGGGTAAAGGTCTGTGGCCAAATGCATTGGCCTTTGTTTTGTCATGTGCGAGGTCTAGGACCCTGGTTCGAAACTCGGATTTTTTTTTCTGGGTTTTTTTTTTATTCCTTCCCCGTCCCTACCCATCTTTTTTTCCCTTTTCATTTTCTTGTGAAATTCTATTCACACCTGTATTTATCAAATCTTGTTTCTTAATTGCTGCTTTTGATTTTCAAGTTCTTGATTAGATTATTTCTACTCTTATTTGGGATGGGAGGGGTAGAGTTAAAAGTCAAGTCCACATCAACTAAAAATTATTTGAATAGAGTAATTTCCCTTGTTGTTTTTACTCAAAACAGTCATATACACAAAACAATGATATGCAAATTAGAATTGTCACTCACATCACATTCGTTTCTATTTTTTGTGGCATTTAGTTTTTTATTCTTTGCAGATTTGACGATAGGAAACTCTTCATCTGATCACAATAGGTTACATTTACGGAACTCTTAAAATAGTAATTATATAAATTTGAATCAAAGTTTTTATGAAATTTCCTGCAATATCTTGTTATTTTTCTTTAAATTCAAATGAATTTTTGATTGCGTGGACTTCTCCTTTACTCTTAATGTAGGGAATGCATAGCAAAATTTATCCAGAAACAAAATTGTCTTAGAATATGCAAATCAGTAATTGGACACATGTTCACTTTTCTTTCATCCAGGCCACTTCCTCACATCCACCAGGCTTTCAGTCTTAAAACAAAAATGATGAACCATCACACAACAGCACACAACATTCACAGTGCTTCACAATAAATATTTCACTTCTGTTCATACATGCAATAAATATTGTGGAAAACAAATAAAAGGCGTACCCATATTCAAATACCGTTTAAAAGGAGAAATATATTATACCTTTCGAGAAAAATCAGCACGTTAAATATCTGATAACAAAACATAATTAAGGGGCACTGCAAGAAACTTATGTTCAATTGCAAATCAAGCGTAAGTCTTAAATTCAAATTCAAGCGTAATAATAGACTAGAGCCATTCTGGAAAAAGAGGCCTGTATAAACTTTAAGAAGCATTTTGGGGTAAAAGTTGGGAACCGGACTATTTCACACAATTCGAATATGCTGAATCTGATAGGATCGGTTCCCAAGCTAATTTCTCATGTTTTGACCACCTAATTTGCATAAACAAAATGGCTGCCAAATTGACAATTCAGAATATTATTTCGACAATGTTCTTTAATTATATTCGCTTTCACAGACATGAATACTGCAAAATCCGGCATACATACGTGTACCTTTCGGGAAAATTTGTTATTTTTGTTTCCGGCTAATTAATTATGCAAATTTATGCTTATTTTGGATCATTATGCTTTAATTTGATAATTTCAGCTCAAATGTTTATATTTTTGGTACAAATAGCATTTGCATCATTATGAATAATTGTACGGCCCTTAGAATATAATATCACAGTGAATGTTAATGTATTTTATTGTTTTTGAATTTCTTATGTATTTCTTTGTATTTTGTACCTTTTGTTTCGTGCATGTTTTGTTATGGGATCTGTCAAAGTATTGATTATCAATGGCAGACAATAATTAGTTTCAATGATTTTTAAAGGTTTGTATTCGTATATATCCATGGGCATTAACAGATGCACCGACTCCCACACTCACATCTGCATACAAAGGTAAATTCCTGCAGGGAGGGCCTTCCCATTTAAAAGCACACTGGTGGTGATCCAACGAATTTCATGAACCTATCTGTATTCAAGCGAATGTCACTATTAATTGCTTAAATTTTCATTATAAAATGTTTTTTTTGAATTATGATATCAATCAATTCATTCATATTTACAATTTTAGATGATGGATTATTAAATTTGAATCATGACAGTACTGTAAATCTCAACTCCTAATAGTCAATCAGTTGCATTTAATATCCTTTGGAGTAGTTATGTACCCCGACCAACAGAATCTGATCACACATACATGTATATAATATATATATTTAGTGCGTTTTTCTTTAGCAAAATGAAAAGAAAACAGTCTGCTGAAAATGAGATGTCTTGTGTGTTCTCCATTATGCTTGTCAAATTGTCCCAATTTTGAAAAAAAAATTCTCAGAACTGAACCCACATAGTAATAAACCATCTAATGTCTCATTTTGCCTATCAATTAGACCGTTTTCCATGTTTTAAAAGCCAGACTCTGGTGTTCTAAAGTTCCACAAGTGACAACGAATAAGTCACTGCATGTCCTTTTAATAACAAATTTTGATAATTGGACTTCATTAACTGATTACATGTGCATCTCCATAATATATATTTTCCAATGCAGTACTACACCTGTCCTATCGAGGATTGCCGCTTCATCCAACTTAGAGGCATCCAGCTTCCCCCCAGCTTGATATACACTTTTACCTTCGGGGTGTTGAATGATCAATGTCAGTTATCATCGTGCTGGTGTTCCATTGGATGGCTTGATTGATAGGGCAGCCTCATATTATAAAAGTGATCTCTAATTGTTGAAATCAAATCAATTTAGTACAAGTATTCTGCGGAGGCAGTTCGGATCGAAGTCATCGTGTTTGTGTTCTTGAGATATGACCGATTCTCATGTCACAGATCCATAGAGAAAACCTAAACTTTTGTCTTGAGAGAGAATCTGCTGTCTGACCAGATCTTGTTTCAGGTGTTAAAATGCTCGGAGTGCACCTTTCAATACCGCAGTGAACTGTGTAATGTCGGTGCCAGGTAAAAATGGCAGAGGTAATAATGGCAGAGGTAAAAATGGCAGAGGTGAAAATGGCAGAGGTAAAAATGGCAGAGGTAATAATGGCAGAGGTAAAAAATGGCAGAGGTAAAAATGGCTGAGGTAAAAATGGCAGAGGTAAAAATGGCAGAGGTAAAAATGGCAGAGATAATAATGGCAGAGGTAAATATGGCAGAGGTGAAAATGGCAGAGGTAAAAATGGCAGAAGTAAAAATGGCAGAGGTAATAATGGCAGATGTAAAAATGGCAGAGGTAAAAATGGCAGAGGTAAAAATGGGAGAGGTAAAAATGGGAGAGGTAAAAATGGCAGAGGTGAAAATGGCAGAGGTAAAAATGGCAGAAGTAAAAATGGCAGAGGTAATAATGGCAGAAGTAAAAATGGCAGAGGTAAAAATGGCAGAGGTAAAAATGGCAGAGGTAATAATGCCAGAGGTAAAATATCAGGGGTTATAATGGGAGAGGTAAACGTGGCAGCTCTAGGTAAAATATGGCCAGTCTTAAACCCCCATGCAATGAATTGTCTAAAAGCCCCCGCATGTAAAATCCGGAAGATTTTTCCACATTTCAACATTGGTACAGATCCATTTAAGCAAATGACGATATAACTGTCGAAGAATATTTCCGCTTGAGTGAGCACCACTTACTTTTGAAAAGTTAGTGAAAAATGGGGTGCTGGTTTGTTAAAAAGCCGAGAAAAAAAAAATCACTCCAAAATGGAAGGGGAATTGGTTAAGGGGGAAAATGACACACAAAATTATTTCAACTAAATGAAGTTCTTTTAGGTCAGAAAAAGAATTACAACAAAAATAATAACAATAAGATAATAAACAATGTTTTTTAACAGAGATTTGTATCAAATCTCTACATTTCAGCATACCAAGCTAATTTCCAAGAGGGTGCTGCTTATGGTGTACAAAATACCCAACAGTACTTCCGCTTCCAAGGCGTTTATATCATATTGGATGCAGTGGTAAAGTTTCAGGGTCTTCTTTTATGCAAAGAATCTGAACCAGACGGTCTCTCTCGATCGACCCCAAATTGGTTTACCAGTCGAAACAAGATTATTATTGATTTTCATGATCAGTTACATATTCAGTGCCAAGCCTGGGAACGCATGCTTATTGTCATTCAATTATTTAAAAAGAAAAGTACAGACGACATTACAAATAAGGAAATAATATTTAACCACAATCATTCGTGATAATTTCAACGTCTAAGCTTTCCCCGCTATGTTCTCTATGTTTTTCCCCGCCCCTAACCATCTCTGTCTCTCCACCTCTCTTATGTCTACTCTGCCTCATTTTTGCATCGGTAAACCTGGCAAAACTTTTGATTAAAAAAAAACAGCCAGACAAAAAGGAATGTTATAAAATGATGAATGAGAATAGTGCAGTTTCATTTTGCTCCTGATAAATTGAATGAAAAAATATCTATCGTTTGATTTCTTTTTAAAAAGCGTTCACGGTACACCTCCAACGAATTCGTAAATAGCATTGTTAGGTCGATGAAGACATAATGATAATGAAATGCCTAACCGTGACATGCACTTCTTATTTAATGTATGTACATGCGGGGGCTTTTTGACAATTCATTGCATGTGGGTTTAAGACTGGCCATATTTTGCCTAGAGCTGTCATTTTTACCTCTCCCTTTATAACCCCTGCCATTTTACCTCTGCCAATATTACCTCTGCTTTTATTACCTTTGCCATTTTTACCTCTGCCATTTTTACCTCTGCCATTTTTACCTCTGCCATTATTACCTCTGCCATTATTACCTCTGCCATTTTTACCTCTGCCATTTTTACCACTGCCATTTTTACACCGAGCCGTAATGTCCACTTGGCCATTTATCGAACTTCTAATATCACACATCTTCATATCTTCATAAGATAGACTATTTATAATTGATAACGAAGATATCTTTCAGAGGATGGTGGGTTCCTGACATTTTTGGTGTTCCTGTAGGTTATTATTAATCCACTTCTTTTGATCGGTATTAAACCCAACAGCATCCAATAGCTTACCCAGCTCTGATATGCTGCATGCGAGTCTGAGATATCACCATCAAATTCTAGGTCGAGAATTTCTTCGATTGTAGAGCCAGGAGATCTCTTTCTATGAAGAAAGCAGTTGCCTAAGTTATGTTTGACTTGTCAACCGGTTTTGATACCACTGAACATGTCATTCTTCTTGGGATACTGACAGTCTGTTTTGGAATTGATGATTCTGCACTCCAATGGCTTTCCCTTTACCTTTCCAACAGAGGACAAGCTGTATTCATCACTGGCATGCAGTCTCCTTTGACTACCCTTTGCTATGGAGTCAGTGGCGTACCTAGGATTTTCCACAGGGGGGGGGGGCAAAATCGGCCGCCAAAAAATTTGACAAGCAAAAAAAAAAAAAAAAAAAAAAAAAAAAAAGGTCTTCAATAAAAAAATTTAGGTTTTCGTACCAGAAAATAATTTGACAAGCAAAAAAAAAAAAAAAAGGTCTTCAGGCTCTTCAGGGGGGCATTAAAGGTCTTCAAGTTCGTCAGGGGGGCAAAAAAGTCTTTTAAGCTCGTCAGGGGGGGCAGGTATATGTCTTTTGTATGGGTTGTGGCTCGTCAGGGGGGGCAGAGTGCCCCCTCTGCCCCCCTCCCCCGTAGGTACGCTAGTGTATGGAGTTCCTTGGGAGTCTGTCCTTGGTCCCGTGTTTTTCAAACTGTACATCACTCCTCTTGGCTCTATAATGTGGCAACATGGTTTTGGTATACACTTCTATGCTGATGACATCCAGCTGTATACCTCACTTTTGATCCAAAAGTTAAAGATACAGAGGTTCGTGCAGCTGCTGTTGTTGGTGCTGCCATTGAGGATTCGATGTTGGATGATGGTCAACTTCCTGGAGCTTAACGATTAAAAGCGAAGTATCTTGTTCTGTCATCTCCATATGCGTAATTATTATGACTACAACTCCAGTCTTAATAGGTGAGGAAACTATAGATCTCCAGTATGCAAGGCTAGATATCTTGGCGTAGTCTTTTGATAGAACAATGAGCATGAAGAAACACACATCACATGTCTGCCAATCTGCATATTACCAGCTTCACAGAATTGCTGAGATCAGACATTGTCTTACATGAGGTGGTGCGGAAAATATCATCCATGACCAGATAACCCCTAGACTGGACTTCTGCAAACTGTCTCCATGCTGGATTACCTTCCTCAGGCTTCCCTAGCACTTTTCAACCATAGGACGCAGTGTGAAAATTTGTTCTGCATTGGGCAGTGACTGGGCTGGAAACCTTCTTGTTTTGCCCATGTTTTTTACCATGGATCTAATCTATGTTTAGCCCCCTATTTTTATCATTTCCTCTTCTGTATTCAGTATCGTTCGGCAAAGAATCTTCAATGGCAAGGATTTGATAGAAGCTGTGGTATTCAGTTATTACTTTGATGGTTGACTCAGGGGGAAAAAAATAAATCGGTAATGACCAAAAAAAATGAGTAAGTGATCCGGTAGTACAGACCCTTTGCCTTTATTACAAATTGTTCTTTTGTTAACTGTCATGATTGCCGTTCTGAAGGAGCCGAATCAAATATATAATTTTGCTACAAGGATGTTAACAATGTACTGATACTTATGTCCGATTGATAAACTACACTGCATAAATCATACGTTTAATTGATTATTGGGTCTGTTATCTAATTATAAAGGATATATAAGACATTTTAACATACATTTTTCAAGAAATTTAATTCCAACATGAACAGATTTTCTAACTTCAAAATTCTTCTTTTCTTACGGGTTCATTGAATTTGGTAATTGTCATGATTATAGGATCAGCATCAATTTGTTTTATATTGGGCATGTATAATATACCTTGCAAGTATATTACTTTCTATATACAGGTGTGGGTGTGGGAGCATGTGTGTGTGTTTGTTCCTGAGTACAATTAACAGTTGTGGCAAAAGAAGTTTATCAAATGATTCAATGATTAAAGCTTGCTATTTGTCTGCCATTGATATCATTATTTTTAAAGGTCATATCAAACATATACAAAGAAGATGGTTAAAAATACAAGAACATAAAAAAATATCAAAGAATAATGAAATACATATAAAAATTGACTTAAATATTACATTTAAGGGCCAAACAGTTATCATAATGATACAAATGCTATTTGTACCCAGAATAATAATTTTTTAGGAGTAATTATCAAATTATAGCACATTTTTGCAAAATATGCATAAATTTGCATAATTAATTAGCCGCAAACAGAGATAACAAATTTTCCTGAATGGTACATGTTATGTATGCAGGATTTTGCAGTATCCACATCGGTGAAAGCGAATATTATAAAAGAATATTGTAGAAATAAGATTATAAATAGTCAATTTGGCAGCCATTTTGTTTATGCAAATTAGGTGGTAAAAACATGAAAAATTGGCTTGGGAACCGGTCTTATCAGATTCAGCACATTCAAATTAGGTGAAAAAGACCGGTTCCCAACTTTTACCCTAAAATGCTTCTTGAACTCAAATTTTCCCCATATTGGCCTTGTCTATAAGGTCGAGTTGCAATCGCAATTCAACTACATGTTTAATCAAAGGACTTACCCTTGATTTGGGACGTGTGATTGAGTATAACATTTCTCGCAAAATGCCCTAGTAACATTAAAATTGTTCTTTCGTTTTAAATTGTGTGTTATTATTTTTGACAAGCTGTATTCCTGTCCAAGTCGAATTTCTTAGTTCTCTCTAAAACTGTGCTCAAAATTGTTTCCAAGATTGATAAAGAAAATTTTTCTTTAGTATCATTATCAGTCCACAACTTGCAAACCGTAGGCCGGTCCTGGAAAGAGTGAAGAAAAAAATGGCTATATCCAAATCATAGTAAAAGGACATGATGGAATCTCCCAGATTGAGGTAGCAAGCAGAGACCAGAAGTCACCAGAGTCAGCAAGTGTGCAGATCTGTGTGTAGAAGAGAGAAAAAAGAAATAGTTTAAATAATCAAATCAAAGTATGAATTTAATTATCGTGATGATTGATGACGTGCGGTGGCATGTAATTCCCGGTCAAAAACAAATGATAGTAGGTTTAGACACCTGAAAAGTTCCACTTAGAACACTGGTGCTCTACCTCAAGTGATGTTTGTGTAGGCCCCACTCCACTTCACTACCGCTACACTACCGTACATGTACTCCACACCTACCCGGGTAGGTGTGTAGCGTAGTGTAGGCTGTAGCAGTAGTGAAGTGGAGACTACACGAACATCACTTGAGGTATACGGTGCTCTCCGAGTCATTACAAAGATTGCATTTATCTTCATTGTTGAAGGCATTACGCATACATATATGCAGCAACACTCTAATCAGAAAGAAACACCAGACTCTAATTTTGGCCCACCCAAGGGTTCATTACATGCCGCCGCGCACAGAAAATTCAAGCCATAGAAGTCGTGTGTTGTGGACCCAAGAAGTGAGATCCCAGCACGCGCGACCCACTAGTTAGAAATCCACTGCCAAACGCGGTTCGAGGTTAGTATACTAATACTAACCTCGCAATACGTGTGAGTGATTTTGGCCAGGAATCAGGGTAATCACTGCTGAAAATTTGTCTGGCTTCATGACACCGGCATCATGGTGATATAATTCTGTGTATAATAAAAACTTAAACATTCCTCTGAAACAGCAGATTTTCAGCCATGGTCCATACCAGTGCTCCTAAATAATTTAATCGCCTGCCTGAGTCCTGACCAGTTTTAGAAATCTGAAGAAAAAATCTGCTGGAATTGTGCAAAAACATTATTTCTAAAATAAAGACTTTTTAATTTTAATAGTAGTTATGCCAAAATGCATGATTCTAAACTTATATCAGATCTGTATCTGTCATCTGACCTGAATGCATCGTCAGAACAAGTACAGTTTCCAAACATGCTTACCTTGACTTTTGACTGGATCAAACAGCGTAACCTGCAACATGCATCGGGAGCAAGTGAATGGGACCGTGCAGCTTGGAGTTTTTCAATAGTTAGTAGAGCAACACAACGAAGACTGTCGAGTGGACAAAATCGATCTTTCCAGTTCACAATTCAATAAAAAACGGGCAAAATAACACAGTTCTGGTTCCCTTATAGTCTGAAGTTGTCGAAAACAGAATTCGGATATCACAATACATGAAGAAAACGGTAAATTCGAAGAAAAATAGAGACCAGGAAGGTGAATCAGCTATCACTATCAGTGTACTGCTGGCTTGCACAGAGAACTGAGTGAGTCGATCATGTGACGTCATTATTCTCGACTGTTTTTGATCGCCGCGATTGTCTGTCTGGGGGCGGCTGGGGGGCTGAGAAGGGTCTCTAATAATTTCATTTCTTGCATTTCCACGACATCAATAAGACTTTTAGTGACATATTTGTGTATAAAAAGACAAGACCTTTCCATTCATATATAATTTGTCTATAATCATCACTTTCGTGATTTTTCTTTGGATGTATACTTAAAGTCTTTTGTTGACCATGCGATAGCTTCTGTGGGGAAACCGGTGAAAACACGTTTATTTAATGAAATTATGGAAATACAAGCATTGTTTCAAGGGAACAGAACTTTTTACTTCTTGACCATTTTCTGTGACTAAGGTATCAAATAAAAGAGCAGATATTGAACTTTTAAGGCATGTGATTTTCTTTTTGAAATTCAGATACACCCCGCCAAAAGAGTTTTCTGTATCCTTTCTTCAAATTGTTTTTGCTCACTCATGCGTGAATGAGGAATAGTAAAAGTAATTTCAGATGAAAGAGGAGATTCTAAGCTTTACAATGGTAGGTCACTTGTCTATTGCATTTGTGATTCAGTTATGATGAATCATCGATAAATCTCGGTTTCATTTTTTGTGGGACGCACTGTATAGTGAATTATTATTTTGAAGAAAAAAAAACCCAAGAATTTCGTTTAGAAAGGTAGCCGACCATTAATTATAGAAATTTCAAGTAAAATAATGTTGTATGGAGTCGCAGAATTGTACTTACTTGTATTTCCATTTATCAACACCTGACATAAAATGCCTGGGCATGTCAGTACAGCCGTAATAATTACGATCATCTAAAGGCACGTGATCCACGTCATGAATGACGAAACAATCGTAATCGAAAATTTTGAGAGATTCGAGGAATCCAACGTTCATGAGCATGGCTCGGTTGAATAGGTTTTTATTGGCCTTGAAAGAATAGAAAGAGAGAGTGAAAAAAAATCATAATGGTGCAATTTAGACAGGTTAGACCCATCGGTATATACCCTCCACGCCATCCCCCCCCCCTTCTCTATCTCTCTATTCTGGTCTCTCTCGCCTTTCACTTTTGCCCTTTCAAATTTTTTTATAACGTCTCCTATCCATCATGCCTTCACTTTAAGTTAGTGTATAGGCCTACAAATAATTTTCAACCAAATGTCACGATCCCCAGTTTCACGACCCCTGAGTATTGTCTATAAACATTTTTTTTTCACATAGGCCTTTTCGTAATTATAGATTATATTTTTAAAATGAAATACGAGCAGACGATATTTCCCAATGTGTGGTAAAATATTCAATCTTGTTCAATATTCACCTGAGGAATGCCCCTGAGAGCAAAATGAGGGCGTAAATGCCAGCTACGTCTAATAGCGTTCAGCTTCCCTTGCGTCCTATCTCATATTATCATTTTTCTCCCTCTTCAGGAATCTTATTAATTGTTTAACATAACAAAACATCTCATATCACGAATAAAAAGTAGGCCTAGATATTAAATGTTACAATATTTTTGGCATAGTCCTTCTTCAAGGAATTATACAATAGCAATAACACAATAACAATAATACAAATAACAGAAAGTTGTTCGTTCAATTTTTTCCAACAGAAACCGATGCAAAGAACATGTACGAAAACACATGGCCATAAAAAGTCATAACCAGTAAGATATCCAACTTTATTTTATTTTCCTTTAAATAGATAATGAAATAACAAACGTACCTGTTCAATAACAAAGAAACTGAACTGCAATAGTTGCTTCTTAAGCATCGGAATTAGGTATCGCAAAAGGATCGGAAGATGAAAGAAGCGATCCCGGAAGGGGATCAAAATTGCAACCTATAATCGGGCAATAACAACGAACAGAAAGAAAGGGGGGAGAAAAAAAAACATTGATTTTCACAGGCTTTCTTTGAGGTAAGGGTTTATACATTACCTCTAAAGGTTAATTTGTGACAGATGCAAATGTGGACTAAATATTGGTATTTTTCAAAGTCCGCCAAACTGGCATACGCTAGGGTTTCAAATTGTTGCCAGGCTGTTCTTTTGCACAATTTCGAGAAAGGGGGGGGGGGTGAAAAGGCGCGGTTATAGACTTACATTTTCGTTAAGGGGGGGGCTTGGAAAAAAGTGTGACATTATCATAACATAATCATAATTAAAATTAATGAATGATGTGCCTTTGTAAAACTCAGATCCAATTTTCAGTGTGACGGACGTATATGGACATAAATATCAAATGATTGACTGTCATTGATCACGTGACCAGTCATCTAATTTGGCTGAAAGGTTCATTTGCCAATGACTGGTACTGATGACTCGTTGTACAGTATAAAAAACAGGAGAGTTTTATAAAGTCGGTCAAAATTTTGTTTCAAATTATGATGTCAATATTTTGATGTTCATAGATGCTCTGAAGTCTTATCTTTCAAATGCCATTTATAAAAAATAAATTTTCTTCATGATTGGATGTTAAAAAAAGACTTTCGCCAGAAGTGCAGAACATGAGAAATGATCATCAGACTTGCTAATCAGCAGATCCTTCTTAACCTTTTCATTATTTTCGCCATTATATTTTAATGCTGTCAAAATTTATTTTCAAAACTATTTATTTACCTGATTTTTTTTTGTCTCGCCTGAATGGAATTTGGTATAGAAACGGTTCCAAGACTTCCCGTTGGTCTGTTACAAAAATATTAGAGTTTTTGTTCAAATTGTTCTTATTTCTTGATTTCTGCATCAGTTATGTCCAAATTTAGATCTTTGGGAATACCACATGTGTGTTCATGATGATGATGGGGTCATGTCATCTAGGGGTCAAAAGGTCAAATGATAGGAGGTCATGTCCATTTTTAAAAATAGTTTTTGTTCCACTTGCTATATATATTTTTTTTATTTCTGCACCAATTTTGACCACACTTCGCTCGTGTATAGTTAAGGATGGATGGGTCAAAGGTCATTGATAAGGTGACAAGCTCAAAGGTCACCTAGGGGTCAAAAGAACATATTGCATATTTCATTGATCGAAAAATCAGGCGAGACTCGTGGTTCGCGAACCACCTTATGATAGGTTATCTATCAGATTGAATATTCCTTCATAAAATAAACCTTTTTGTCAACCCTTGTATTAATGGGAGAGCTTGTAATTTATTCAAATCCTTTCATTGTGAGCATCAAAGATTATTTTGAAAGCATTCGAAAATAATGAAAAAAATAAAACGCTAAGAGGATTCTGCTAATTACCAATTCTGATGATCACATTTCCAATTTTCTGCAATTTTGGCGCAAGTCTATGTTTGAACCCCCAACAAAAGAGATCCGTGTTCGCTCAAGCAAGAACGAAACTTATGTTTTTAAATGGCATTTGAAATATAAGACTTCAGAGCATCTTTGAACACCATAATAATTTGAAACAAAATGTTGATAAACTTTTCAAAAGTGTCCCGTTTTTATTGATATGCACTGTATTGCTTTATGAGATGTGGATGGTTATCAAATGAAAAAGATCCACAACAATACCTTATAAAACAAATAATACACATCTTGAATAATAAGCCTGTTACCTTTGAAACTGTCTAAACGCCTGATGGATACACGTCATTTGAACTATTCTAAGAGTTCCTTTTGCGTGCAATTCGTACTAATACCACGAACCTATACTACTCTAGGTCCAGGCTAATAACCATGATGATGATTGCATTATATTTTTGTTCGAATATTGAAATACCTACCTTCCATTTTGGTGAGCAGTTGATTGGTTTCCAATGTCCACCTGGTAGATACCGATAGCTATCGTTTGTTTTTATTTCCGGTTTGAGAAGTTCATTAAAATGCCAATCAGTGTCCGTTTTGTTTCCGGTCTTGTCATCGACGAGTTTCTTACGAAGCATCTCATTGGCCACTTTCACAGCCGTCCGAACTTCTCCGACCAAGTGTCCGAATACTATTTCCTCTGTGTGTGCTATGGGTATAACGTTCAAATCGGGTTTCATCCTGCCCACTGTGTGACGTAATAATTGATATCTCAGATTCAAGATGGGGCAACACGTCATACATGTTCAAACATAATAATCTGTTTTATATCGGGTCCTCAAAATTTATTTTACATGATATTCGTGAAGTTTAAACTGTGCAGGCGAACAGGGATGCACGGGAGCGCAATGCTAAAAAGTTGGATTTCATAGGGCGAAGAAACCCTCCAAACTTTAACAGGCATTTTTTTATTTTAAGGTGAAACACGTTGAAACTATTTTTGGACTAAATCTTTTTTTTTAATGACGTCACGTATATGCTAATGTCACAGCCGGTAGTATTGTAGTGCTAAGTTTCCTAGATGTTCATGTACAAGAATATATGGGATGAAGGTAAAAAAGGGAAATGCAGTTGCTTTGACCAAAAAAAGACATCTCAATCTATTTTCCGCTATAACCATAGTCTGCAGTCTATACTTTTTGATTGAATAAAAGAAATATCTCATTTTATCTAGGAATTTATTCCTACGAGCTGACTAAAAAAAGAGGGAAAACTGCGTATAAAATATTTCATTTTGAAGTTTCGATGCGGGTATGATCGACCTTCCATTTGTCATTGAAGTTTTGAGAGCTGCTCCTCTCTATTCCTACTGAATTATTTAAATTTACTTTTCTAATTGTTCTATAAACTGTTTGCCTTCCTTCTGATTGGTTCAAATCCTGGTACTTACATTCGTGTACCTCAAGTGATGTTCGTGTAGTCTCCACTCCACTTCACTACCGCTACACTCGGGTGGTACGTGTAGCATAGTGTAGCGATGGTGGAGTGGAGTGGAGCCTCCACGAACATCACTTGAGGTAATATTTGTGTTGCTATTCTCGAGCCAGGTGTTCATTGAATTCGAGTTACAACATCTATTCACAGTCATGACAGTCCGATACTAATTGCAAAGGCGGGTCCAGGGGCGTATAAGGCGTCGATTGTACCAATATTATATAGAACAATTATTTGTTATATAATCATTATTTATTAAATAATAACTATTATTTATATATAATTTACATTTCATTTGTAAATAATTACTATTATATAAAATAACATTTCTAATTACTTATATATAATTCCAAATAATACTTCATTATTTGTAAATAATAATAGTTCGACATTCCATTATTTATAAATAATGATTATTTGTTTTTCATTATTTATAAATAATGATTATTTATTTTTCATTATTTATAAATAATGATTATTTATCTTTAATTATCTATAAATAATGATTATTTATTTTTCATTATTTATAAATAATGATTATTTATTTTTCATTATTTATAAATAATGATTATTTGTTTTTCATTATTTATAAATAATGATTATTTGTTTTTCATTATTTATAAATAATGATTATTTATTTTTCATTATTTATAAATAATGATTATTTGTTTTTCATTATTTATAAATAATGATTATTTGTTTTTTATTATTTATAAATAATAATTATTTATTTTTCATTATTTATAAATAATGATTATTTGTTTTTCATTATTTATGAATAATGATTATTTGTTTTTCATTATTTATAAATAATGATTATTTGTTTTTCATTATTTATAAATAATGATTATTTGTTTTTCATTATTTATGAATAATGATTATTTGTTAAATAATGAAAATGTCTCGAGTGCGCCATTATTCTCATTATTTATAAATAATCATTATTTAATGTTCGAGTTTTCCATTATTTATAAATAAAGATTATTTGTTAAATAATGAAATATCTACCTCATTATTTATAAATAATGAAAATTTATCGTGTTTCATTATTTATAAATAACAATTTTGTTTCAATATCCCATTATTTATAAATAATCATTATTTATAAACAATTTGTACAGTTTACCATTATATACAAATAATCATTATTTATATACAAATAACCATTATTTATAAATAATGGAAAACTCGACTATAACATGCAAATGTGGACCGCCCATGATATGAATATTCATGATGCGATCTCCTTTTTCGTGATTTTTCTTCACAAATTTTTGTCTATTTCCTCTTCATAATGACATTTCTTGAAGCAATTTTCTAGGGATATGGTCTGATGGTAATATTCTTCATTTTCTATATAACTTCGTCTTCGTAGAAATATCAAAAAGTGTAATTTTATACGATTTTTCCTACAGTTCACAATCCCCATAGGCGCGCGTGTATTTCACCTTTTCTCTCTGATCGTAGGACCAACCCAAGGGTTCATTACTTGTTGTCGCGCACAAAAAAATTAAGCCATAAAAGTCGCGTGTTGTGGAAATCCACTGCAAAACGCGGTTCATGGTGCGAAGTTTAGTGGGAACAAGCGGTGAATCGACGGACTGCTCTTCATCGAAATACTACGTTGGTTGGTCCCCGGAACTGGTGGGCGGGATTTATCCCGAATCCTCGACGGAAGTGGATCAAGTGCATATGAGCTCAGAGAGTGAAGTATCAGTGTACGTGCATCAGGCCCTTCTACTTTTTATAAATATTCGTTGTTGCTTTTTTTTGTTAAGTTAATTTTTCCTGGTGTAGAGATAAGTTTCAGTTCTAATAATGCACTTCAAATACATTTTGGAGTGTCTGTTTGAGGCATTTGGGGCGATTTCACCCCGGCCCCAAAATGCTCAAAGCAACGACATTACGGGGGCATGATGACCCCTAAATTTTTGAAAACCCCTAAATTTTTGAAAACTTATTTTTTTATTGAAAATTATCACAAAATTCACCAAAAGTGTTCATATCTCACTTTTAAAACTCCAAAAAGTGCCCAAATGACAAGCTTGGTCGCTTCGCTGTCACTTTCAACTTGAGAACGTTTACGCGTCTGCTCCCCCCCCCCCCACCCTCCGAAAGAAATTCTGTGTACGGCCATGCTCAAAAGAGCCTAGCTGGCACATTGATTTATATATACTTTCATTTTCATTATTTTTATCTAATTATCATCATGGCCTTACGCATATTTTTTTCCAGGGGGGGTCAGGACGCGCGTAAACTTTCTATAAAAAAATCTTAAAACCGAGAAAGCCACGCAACCAAGCCCAAATGACAAGCTTGGTCGCTTCGCTGTCTCGCTTTCAACTTGAGAACGTTTACGCGCGTCTGTTCCCCCCCCCCCCCCCCACCCGAAAGAAATTCTGCATACGGCCATGCTCAAAAGAGCATGGCACAATGATTTATATATACTTTTTATTTTTATATCATTATCATCATGGTCTTACGCAGACGCGAGTAAACTTTCTCAAAAAAATCTTGAAAAAGCGAAGCGACCAAGCTTGTCATTTGAGCTTGGTCGTGTCGCTGTCTCGCTTTCAAGATTTTTTTTTGAAAGTTTACGCGCGTCATATGCTCCCCCCCGGAAAAAAATTATGCGTAAGGCCATGATGATAATGAGATAAAAATAATGAAAATGAAAAGTATATATAAATCAATGTTCCAGGCTCTTTTGAGCATGGCCGTACACATAATTTCTTTCGGGGGGGGGGGGGGGCATGCGCGTAAACGTTCTCAAGTTGAAAACGACACTGCAAAGCAACCTGCAAGCTTGTCATTTGGGCACTTTTTTGAGTTTTTAAAGTGAAATATGAAGGAGTTCGTGCACACTTTGGTGAATTTTGTGATAATTTTCAATTTAAAAAAATAAGTTTTCAAAAATTTAGGGGGCATGCTTTGAGCATTTTGGGGCCGGGAGGCGGGGGCGGGGTGAAATCGCCCCAAGCGCCTCAAACAGACACTCCAAAAAGTATTTGAAGTGCATTATTAGAACTGAAACTTAACTCTACACCAGGAAAAATTAACTTAACAAAAACAGAAAAAAAATATTTATAAAGTAGAAGGGCCTGATGCTCGTACACTGATACTTCACTCTCTCAGCTCATATGCACTTGATCCACTTCCATCGAGGATTCTGGCTAAATTCCGCCCGCCAGTTCCGGGGACCAACCAACGTAGTATTTTGATGAAGAGCAGTCCGTCGATTCACCGCTTGTTCCCACTAAACTTCGCACCATGAACCGCGTTTTGCAGTGGATTTCCACAACACGCGACTTTTATGGCTTAATTTTTTTGTGCGCGACAACAAGTAATGAACCCTTGGGTTGGTCCTACGATCAGAGAGAAAAGGTGAAATACACGCGCGCCTATGGGGATTGTGAACTGTAGGAAAAATCGTATAAAATTACACTTTTTGATATTTCTACGAAGACGAAGTTATATAGAAAATGAAGAATATTACCATCAGACCATATCCCTAGAAAATTGCTTCAAGAAATGTCATTATGAAGAGGAAATAGACAAAAATTTGTGTAGAAAAATCACGAAAAAGGAGATCGCATCATGAATATTCATATCATGGGCGGTCCACATTTGCATGTTATAGTCGAGTTTTCCATTATTTATAAATAATGGTTATTTGTATATAAATAATGATTATTTGTATATAATGGTAAACTGTACAAATTGTTTATAAATAATGATTATTTATAAATAATGGGATATTGAAACAAAATTGTTATTTATAAATAATGAAACACGATAAATTTTCATTATTTATAAATAATGAGGTAGATATTTCATTATTTAACAAATAATCTTTATTTATAAATAATGGAAAACTCGAACATTAAATAATGATTATTTATAAATAATGAGAATAATGGCGCACTCGAGACATTTTCATTATTTAACAAATAATCATTATTCATAAATAATGAAAAACAAATAATCATTATTTATAAATAATGAAAAACAAATAATCATTATTTATAAATAATGAAAAACAAATAATCATTATTCATAAATAATGAAAAACAAATAATCATTATTTATAAATAATGAAAAATAAATGATCATTATTTATAAATAATGAAAAATAAATAATCATTATTTATAAATAATGAAAGATAAATAATCATTATTTATAAATTATGAAAAACAAATAATCATTATTTATAAATAATGAAAAACAAATAATCATTATTTATAAATAATGGAATGTCAAACTATTATTATTTACAAATAATGAAGCATTATTTGGAATTATATATAAATAATTAGAAATTTTATTTTATATAATAGTAATTTTTTACAAATAAAATGTAAATTATATATAATAAGATTATTCGAATAAGCGAAGAAGATAGTTTGCGAGAGAAGACAGGTCTTCTCAAAAAACCAATTATTGGCAAGCCATACACGGCCCGCGAAAACAAAGCGCGCCCCTGCGATTCCGCGGGAATTCTCCAAGGACACGCCCCCAGCAACATGTCTGTGATTGGCTGGGCATGTCATGGATGGCGCCGTTACACAGCGCCCTTGGTGACAGCCAGGCAACGGCAACGGGGGCACAGCCTCTACGCTAAAAAGAACCAATGAAATGCATTGAAAGAATTCAGGGACGTGCGCAATACGCGACAGATTTGGAAGCACATGTTCATTCTCAACTAAGCTCTGGGGGATGCAAGACGTTAATTCGTAGTTCGCTATGAAACCGTTCTTGGATCATCATAGTTTAGGCCTCACTTTAGCAGGCTAATACAAACAATTCAAGTACTAGTATTGCTCATCCCAGGTCACAGGGATGTCAGGATAAAATGGATCCCGGGAAAATTAATTCTCAGCGTTTTTATCAACATTATGAATGGCTAGCCGTCCAGATCTCGCTGACGACACGCTGGTGGAGCTGCAGAGTGCAGTGAAGGGATGGACGGATACAACGCTGAATTACCGAACCCCTACAGGGACTATCTCAGTTAGGCCGGGATCACCGTTCTCGTTAGAGGTCTAACGTTAGATCGACCGCTATTTTGCCACGGTCTATCGGTGAGACTGCAGAGTTGGAATATACATCAGCTTCCACAGGAATAATAAGTACTTTCAGTCAAACGGAAGCTCTGACCAATGCCGTGAATGAGGATATTTGCCGGAGTTGTTCTCCTATGAGTACAACTAGGCCGATTGTCTTTTGAGGCTGTGCCTGTGATAAAACTGCCGGCGATGCTGCGAGTTCGATGGAGCTGGATCTAATTGATTGTTGATGCGAATGGAGTGGAGTTAGGGCCCGGACCACAGTGTATATATCTTGACCCGGTGAGTGTTTGGATCCATGTTTGTACTTGTAGTTGCACATCTTGACCTAGACCTTAAATGAATTTGGCCTGAACCGGCCGCTATTATATAGCTATTACTTAACCTGGGGCCCGGAACTCTAACGTTATAACTTGTGATACTAGATCTAGGCCTATATCTATTGACCAAATTCAAAGTTCCAACTCAGACTAAATGTTCTCTGGGCCTGGATCTATCCCTATAACCCCTTTGGCTTTGGTTCTAGGGCCAACTATGATATACGATATCGATCTAATAGGACCGAACATTTTTCAATATATTTGTAATGTGGTTGCGGGAATGCAGGATAAATGGAAACTGAAGGACCTAGGCTAGCTTCGACTCGGCTTGGTTTGCGACTGGAGTTGAGTTGCTCCATGAGTTAAGTTGATTCAATATGACTTTATGAGAGCGTTGGTAAGGGTCGAATCAGAGGGCTTGGCGTCGCGCCCCACTCGGAAAGGCAGCGTTGAACAGTGGACTGAGTTGAATTATCAAATATTAGGTCAAAACCTATCACAATATGAGTTTTTTGTATTGGATCTAATTAAAGGATCAACATTCTGTTTCGCCAGCTGAGTCCCGGCTCATGCTACAAAATAAACAAAAAAGAAATAAACGATGCTCCATACATCAAGCTGGATCCCACGATAATTTGAGCCCTTTGATCAGCTGGCATTTTGTAACCAAATTCCCCAAAATGAACAGGATAGGGGCTATAAATGAAACTGGGGTGGCTGCCTTCGGTGTGAACAGGGATACGATAAATATGATGAAATAAACTGCATTCGCCTACCGGTACTAAAACGATATTATTCATTGAGATAGATGGTAGAGGTATAGGTCGATGTACCGTAATCCGTATTTTGCTGTCCATTGGGCGTGTGTAATAATAGTTATTTGCTTGGTCAACTTCATCCTGTTCTGGACCTACATGAATTAACTGGCAGCTTAGTTGCTTGATGAGGTTGGGGAATGCTAAGATACGTCATTTTTTATAGACCTCTATTACCAAATTTCAGTTCGGAAATGTAGTCAATGTATGCCCAGTGTCCGTACCACTTATCCCTTCTCGCCGGCCTCGAGTTTATAAGATGGCGTAAAGATAAAACATGACCACAATAAAATATACGTCGATTGAATCATTCCGGGTGAGGAGGGGAAGTTGAGGGCGTTTGTGCCCCCCCCCGAAATGCTCAAAAGAGCCCTGGAAAACCCCATTTATTGCCATGTTAAAGCTTATCCAACGCTGTAGGTTCGGCCCCTAGTTGTGAAAAGTGAAGGGAACGAGTGCGGGATTCACAAATTCATTGGCATACTTTTTAAAAGGGCGCCTTGGAAAATCCCCTTTTATTGCAATTCTGGAGCGTTGCAAGTTAAGGCGATTAGTTGTGGAAAGTATAAGGGAACAGGTATGGAATTCCTGGCACACATTCTTGTCGCGTTGTGTTGAACAATACTCTGCCGGAAGATTTGTTTGTTTTTTACCTCTCCAGGGACGTGGAGTCTGAAGTTAAGTGGCCAGGGCACAAATGATCAAGCCTAGACCCAGACTGATGTACGAGGAGACTTAGCTAAGCTTGACCTGGACTGGTGTACGAAGGGACAGGGCTTAGACTTGGCTTACTATGGTTCACATTGGATGACAGTGGTTGCAAAGGTTTTCACACTGCAAGATGAGAAATCCGGATTTATTTGAAGATGCCGGATTTATGGTTTAACGTAATGCTCTAAATAGACGAGAGGTTGAGAAATGCAGTGATCAAGATCCTTAAGTCCAGACTTGAAGAGGAAACATGAATAATCTCGAAGTTGTTGAGAAGTATAACCCTTTCGGAGAAAACTAAAAAATCTTGGAAAAAAGGGGCATTATGGGAACACCTTCAGTTCGTATCTATTTGCAATTCTGGGCAGCCAGCAAAGTCGGTTGAAGCATCGATAACCAAGAATATAAACAAAAACTGTGAGGCATGTCCCTCTGGTGCATTTATTTGCTTATATATGTCTCTTCCTTTAAGACATAACCTCACCTGTTGTAAGAGGCGATCTCATATACGAAGCCAACTTGAATGTGGGAATGCACGCCTTGATTTTTATGCCCCCATTTAACTTCATTAATCGATGTGGAATGGATATTATTTGTTTAGATTCACACTGGTGACCAAAAACGAAAAAAAAAAAAAAAAAAAAAAAAATCCCGGTTCTTAGCTTGAAGGAAGGCATTCCTACATAAACATTACACATGAGAAAATCATGCAAAATTTCCTAATGCATGAACTGTTACCAGGGATGATGAAATTCAATGGTCTTATTTAACGGTTATGGAGGCCACAGTTTGTTCACTTGAAAAGAAATACACATTTATCAAATAGTTGTGGAGATTGATTTTGTATGGCATTTCATCAAACAGTTGAGTTGTACAATAATGATAGAATTACTAGCATGGTTTGGCTATACATTAATTTGATATATTCTTTGGCCTCAAATTATTTTATGTTAGAGTTACTTCGATGACCCCCTAATTGACATTAAGTTGAAATTAGTTGAAAGAAGGGTACTCCTTTTTAAGGTGTGCCAAGACATTTGTTGATTTGTTGTTTCACATTTCCGCAAAAGTGGATCCGAAGGTTTTCCAGAGTTTCTTCTCACCGAGTTTTATCTCTGGTTTTTTACCCTGGACCTACTTGACGTGGAATTGGTTTCAGCTCTCGTTGCATGAGTTATGTTTAGTGCAACGAGGGCTTAAACTTGCGAACAACATTCACTCGCAGGGGGAATGAAATAAGCAAGGATGCGATGTTGTCAAGCTTGTTAATGGTTTAGAGTGAGAATGGTTGGCCAATGTCCAATTGATGTAGAGATATTTATAACAACTTGGAGGTGTAGACGAAGAGTATGGTATATGATGCGTCCATTCGTTGATCGCATGAGATTGCTTTGTATGGAATAAATTTTTGATTGTTGACTATCCATTCCGATGGCTGGCATGGTTTATTGATCATTAACTTAGTTGTTGTCCTTGATTATTGAATTGGCTGAGTTGTCGAGCGTGAAAACTCACTTTTGAACTTATGGCTTGGTTGGGCTTGGTTACAGAATTACCGACTGATTATTATCGGTAGCTTTGACACCAGCTTTCCAGGGGAGGCAATGGTTTGATAATTTAAAGTCGACGGCACCGATGCACGGCCCTCTATTCTACCATTTAGGGTCGCCGCCGAGGAGGCAGAATATGGGACCAAATCCTACCTTAGTCATGATATCGGGGGTGCTTTGGAAGAGTGGCCCTTATTTTATCGAGTATTATTATACGATAAAATGCACAAAATAGAATTCTCATACTAGTATAATGGCGACATTATTGAAGTACGAGTATAATTACATGACAAAAGAAGATGACGCTCATAGTATATATTTTGGTCCTAGTGCAGAGGACAAGGGAGAGAGAGCATAATTTATGGGTTTCCGAAACCATGAGTTGCAACCAGGAAACCAGACGCGATGGTTTGGGAGGGATGGCCTTGACATGAAGGGACTCCCAAAATCCAATAGTGTTTGCCAAGTGTCACGGCAAAAAAAAAAAAAAAAAAAAAAAAAAAAAAAAAAAAAAAAAAAAAAAAAAAAAAAAGATTATTTGGGGCTTTCGCTTTTTTGTGGGTATTTTTTCTTATATCGGTCAAATTTCAACACCAGGGGGAGGCACTGTATAATAATTATGTCAAGAAAATCGGGACAGGGGAACCCAACTTTCCAAAGTCTCCTGGTTTGGAAGTCCGGCTGGATGTCTTCCGGCAGGTTCCCCTTCCAAGAATTCACGTTCTGGTCTTGAAGCCTCTCCCCCAATTTTATTTCACACATGAGATAATCTTGTATTGAATAGATGATAAATGTAAAGAGGGGAATCCGCACCCCAGGAAATACCTGTCCTGGGATCCCGTTGGATCTCTTCCTTCTGGGAGGTCACGTGACCCGGTTTCCCCCTTAAAATCTGGTTGATTGTGGCTTGATGAATATTGTTTAGAAACTGTGTACTTGTTAAAATATTGTAAATGTCGTTTTAATGATTCTGGTAAAATCCCCCAGAGGCAATAAAGTTGAGAAACGGCAATTTCATGTTCGATCTGTATTTATTCTCGCAATAAGATTATTCGAATAAGCGAAGAAGATAGTTTGCGAGAGAAGACAGGTCTTCTCAAAAAACCAATTATTGGCAAGCCATACACGGCCCGCGAAAACAAAGCGCGCCCCTGCGATTCCGCGGGAATTCTCCAAGGACACGCCCCCAGCAACATGTCTGTGATTGGCTGGGCATGTCATGGATGGCGCCGTTACACAGCGCCCTTGGTGACAGCCAGGCAACGGCAACGGGGGCACAGCCTCTACGCTAAAAAGAACCAATGAAATGCATTGAAAGAATTCAGGGACGTGCGCAATACGCGACAGATTTGGAAGCACATGTTCATTCTCAACTAAGCTCTGGGGGATGCAAGACGTTAATTTGCCCTCCCTCCCGCCCATTTAATAATGGTTATGAGTGGTTGGTTATAATATTGTCAGGGTCGGAGGGTATTGTTTCTGCCTCCAAAAATGTGGTACACATGTTATGAAAAAAGATTGGATGATATAATACATGGTTGTTAATAATTCTGTCGTGATTTTTGTTTATACTCAAATCTGTCAAAGGCGATTGTGCTAATTAATCTAAATGTGGTAATAGCGAATTTTAAAGACGGGGCTCGAGATTGCTCAATGAGCCTGTTTAAGTGCAAGTTGTGCCGGTTACAGTTGATTGAAATAACCTTATATTTTGGTTGGTTGTACTGTTGATAGATAACATGGATTTATTTTGGTTGGTTGGCTGGGCATGTGTTTGGATAGAATTGCATTGGTTGCATAGGCTTGTATTAGTTGACTGGATGGGCTTGATTGGCTTGTTGGTCGGATAGACTTGCATTGGTTGGTTGGGCGATATGTTTGGTTGTTTATTATCATAAGGATCCACGCTCTACAGGCAAGGCTTTTAGTGGATCCCCTCATTTCCAAACAAGTTCTTGTTAATACAATTGCCCAAATTTTCATAATTTGTCTATAGCTGATTTGTTATTACAATTGTTGTGTATTTGTGTTTATGCATTTAGTGCATATTTGATTTGTACCGTGATTTTTTATGATGTACATGACGGAAGTTCAAAATGAACTCGTTTCTATTCGGTTGGATGTGCTTGCGCTGGTTGGGTGGATGGGCTTGCTATGATTGGTTGGTTGGTTATAATGATCATAGGGATTCACGCTCTCCAAGTAGTTATTTTAGTGGATCCCCTCATTTCCAACCAAGCTATTAATACTTTTGTACAAATTTTAAAATTTTGTCTGTAGTGGACCGGCAATTACAATTTATATGTATTTGCAAATTGTTTATGCGCACTATGATGCATATTTAATTCGTGTTTGTATTTGGTAATGATGTACAAGATGAACTGAAATTTGTTTGGTGGCTTTATATGGTTGGTTGGCTGGGCTTGTTCTGGTTGACTGGGCTTGTTCTGGTTGACTACAATTGCACAAATTTTCATAATTTGCAGTTGATTTGGAATTATAATTGATGTGTATTTGTGTTAATGCATTTGATGCATATTGATTGGTACCGTAATTTTTTGTGATGTACATGACGGAAGTTCAAAAGGAACTTGTTTTGTTTGGTTGGATGGGCTAACATTGGTTGGATGTTTGGGCTTGTTATGATTAGTTGATTGGTTATGATCATATCGATCCACGCTCTATCAGCAGATCCTTTTAAAGGATCCCCTCAGTTTCAACCAAGCTGATAATACTATTGTACAAATATTGAAATTGTGTCCGTAGTTGACTTGTAATTACAATTGATATGTATTGTCATTGTTTATGCATCATATCATTCACAATTGATTTATGTTTGTATGTGGTAATGATGTACAAGGTGAACTTAAACTCGTTTGGCTAGTTAGATTGGCTTTACATGGTTGGATGGTTGGATGGGCTTGTTATGGTTGGTTGGTCGGGCTTGTTATGGTTGGTTGGTCGGGCTTGATATGGTTGGTTGGATGGGCTTGTTTTGGCTGGTAGGATGGGCTTGTTTTGGTGTTTGGCCTGATTACTGAGTATTTTTTCTTATATCGGTCAAATTTCAACACCAGGGGGAGGCACTGTATAATAATTATGTCAAGAAAATCGGGACAGGGGAACCCAACTTTCCAAAGTCTCCTGGTTTGGAAGTCCGGCTGGATGTCTTCCGGCAGGTTCCCCTTCCAAGAATTCACGTTCTGGTCTTGAAGCCTCTCCCCCAATTTTATTTCACACATGAGATAATCTTGTATTGAATAGATGATAAATGTAAAGAGGGGAATCCGCACCCCAGGAAATACCTGTCCTGGGATCCCGTTGGATCTCTTCCTTCTGGGAGGTCACGTGACCCGGTTTCCCCCTTAAAATCTGGTTGATTGTGGCTTGATGAATATTGTTTAGAAACTGTGTACTTGTTAAAATATTGTAAATGTCGTTTTAATGATTCTGGTAAAATCCCCCAGAGGCAATAAAGTTGAGAAACGGCAATTTCATGTTCGATCTGTATTTATTCTCGCAAATAATAGTTATTATTTAATAAATAATGATTATATAACAAATAATTGTTCTATATAATATTGGTACAATCGGCGCCTCATAGTATAGGGGGGTATATAGTCTTAGTCAATCTTGCTTCCGCTTCTGTGGTAAAACATATATTTGCATTCTATTATTTTCTGTTAGTATTTCGATAGTTAAACAATAATCCTTACCTTGTCCTGATATATTATGCTCACGACATTCCGGCTTCTTGGTATTAAAGAAAGGATCTATTAATGATTAAAAAAAAGTCCGAATAAACAAGAACAAGCGTCATCAACCAAAAATAAGTATCTATATAATATTATCTGTATTAATGATGTAAAATAATAATAGTACTGATGGAAAATGAAAGTCCGAATAAACAATCTGGGGAGCGTTTCATGAAAGGACTTGTCGGACGTTTTATCCGACAAGTACTGTTTTATCCGACAGCTACTATGGTAACAGTGACTCTCAGCCAATCATTATCAAGGAAAGTTGTGAGATCTGACAACTTGTCGGACGAAAATGTTGATGAAACGCCCCCCAGGTGTCAATAATCAGAAATAAGTATCTCTATAATCATCTCTCTTAATGATTTAAAAATAAAAAAATAGTACTAATGAAAAAAGGAAGTTCGAATAAACAATAAAAGTGTCATCAATCAGAGATGAATATCCCTATATTATTGTCTATATTAACGATATAAAAATAATAAAAGTGCTGATGGAAAATGAAAGTCCCATCAACATGATCAAACAATAAATGGTCTTATCAACCCGAGCAAACAACATTCTAGTAAAATACTTTCTGCAAAACTCAAGAGAAAAAAAAACACGTATGATCCGCCACGGTCTAGCTGTTTACACAGTAAAATTGATACAACCTGGTTTACTTTATTGCGGTTGTAGTTTTTAAGTTTAAAGAGAGCTTAAACATATACTTTAAATATTATTGACTATTGTAAACATTTGTCAAAATTTGAACAATACTTTATCAGTTCATGAGTTTAATCATGTTATATAAATCATTTGAGCTGTATAAGAATTTTAAGAACTGATTCTAATCACACTTCATCTAATTAAAGGGAGGTCCTGTGAGTTTGTTTTGATAAAATGCAAAAGAAATTTGAGAAAATATTTATATAGGTGAAGGTTTTATTACAATCCATTAAAGAAAGATAGAGTTATGCCTTTTTTTTATTTTTATTTCGTGACGGCGATGCAGGCGAAAAGGCTAGGGTAAAAACATGTTGTTTCTTAGGCCTACTTAAAATCAGCTAAATGGCATTTTCATCCCTCGTAAATAAAACATTGTGGGAAATTTACCATTCATATTATGAAACTAATTTTGTGGCAGTTGAATATTCATGTTACAAAAATTCTAATCTTATATATGAAAATGGCAGCCAATTCGGACGCCGTCTTTGATTTGAAGGTTTTCCCACAATTTTTTTGAGGTAGACCTCGTTATTAAGGAAAATGAAACCTTGGGAACAAGATAGCTTGTGTGAAAACAGAAAAATCAAATAAACAGATCAACGAAAGTTTGAAAAAAAAATCGGACAAATAATGAGAAAGTTATGAGCATTTAAATATTGCGATCACTAATGCTATGGAGATCCCCCTATTGGTAATGCAACAAAGATGTGTGATGTCACTTAGATTTAGATTTATTTATTTCATTTCAAAAAATGATATAATCGAAGTAACAGTGTAAATACATGCTCAAAATAATACATACAGTTCAATAACATTTTATAACAAGCATTTAAGATAAATGCAGAGCTTGTACAAAAGGCAAGTCCCTAAACATGCTAAACTTAGTTCCAATACTAATTGACATAACAACTCCCCCAGTACTTTTATATATATTTCACTTAAACTGCCCCTTTTATCACATCTATTAGTAGATCATTTATTCTTTCTATAGGAGGACATGTAATACAAATTTTCAAAGAATACATTATGGATGAAGAGTTTGGATCACCATAAGAAAGAGCAAAAAGAGACATTTTGGGTTTTTTATAGTCCATCAAAGGGAAAGTTGTTCACATGTGACATCACACATCTTTGTCGCATTGCCAATAGGAGGATCTCCATAGCATTAGTGATCGCAATGTTCAAATGCTCATAACTTTCTCATTATTTGTCCGATTTTTCTCAATATTTCTTTGTTCTTATTCTTTGATTTTTCTGTTTCCACACAAGTCCCCCCGGGGGGGGGGCACTTCCATTGACGAGTGGATACCATGCGAAAAGCACCCTAAACACGTATTTTCCATATTCTAAAAATGCACCCCTTAACAAGTATTGGCGTCTGAAACCCTATCCTTAACAAGTATTGGAAACAAAACAATACTCTTGGCAAGTATTCCCTGAAATGAACCCCTAAACAAGTACAGCGATATTTTATTGTTTGTTCCGTCGGTCGTCGGTTTTACCTTTAATTTACACACCATTTTGGTTTTGTACGGCCCCAGCCTAGCCTCCACACCTCGTGCTAATCGGACTCTAAACACGTAGTGTTGGGGCAAAAAGGACATCCTTTATAAAACATTTTAATTTTGTTTTATCATCCCCGCAAATTTGACCCTAAACACGTAGCTTTCCTAGCGAAATAGATACCCTTTTAACATTATTTTTGTGTTTTTGACACCCTTATCAGGTTACGTACGTAACGTGCCCTATCTTGAAAATAACATCCTTTTTACTTGTTTTTCTGGTCACGCATGGTATCCACTCGTCAATGTAAGTGAACCCCCGGGATTGAATGACTTTCCTCAATACATTGTTTCTTCTTGAAATTGTTTCAGCCTGTTGGCTGACAAGTGCATGAAACTTTCTATTGTGTCAATTTCAATCTGAATGTTAGGTTCGCTTTGCACATGTCTCGTTTCATTCGGAAGCAAGCGACTTAACGCGTCCGGTACAAACATTTCCTTACCCGGTCGCCATCTCAGAGCAATATCGTATGCCATGACATGTAGTCTCATTCTCTGAAGCCGCGGACTAATTTTATGCAACGGTTTGTCAAATATGCCAATTAATGGCTTATAGTCTGTAGAGGATTCTAAAACCTACTTCTACTGTTCTGCTCTTTCCACAGCTGTGAACATTGCTGATTCAGCATCTACTGGATAAGGACAAACGGTACAAGAACCCATTTATGTTCACAGCTTTTGTGTTCAAACCTGCCTAGCTACCACCATGCCTACCGTATCCTGCCCAATTCCAGGCTGCGACTACGCCACGCCGGATCTGGATGCCTCTGTTGTTGCTGCCCTGCTCACGACCCACTCCACAATTCATGCCTCTGCTGGGACAGGGTCTGCTGCCAAGATAGAGAAGGTCAAGAGGCCCACCATAGTTGCAGCCGGTACAAGCGAGGACTGGGCTTACTTCACTTTTCGATGGTCCGATTATGTGGAGGCTACCAAGATTTCTGGCAAGGACAAGGT
The DNA here is from genome assembly GCF_037042905.1 of Lytechinus pictus. Lineage (NCBI taxonomy): Eukaryota > Metazoa > Echinodermata > Echinoidea > Temnopleuroida > Toxopneustidae > Lytechinus > Lytechinus pictus. The sequence goes on from NC_087256.1 coordinate 15,993,517, forward strand.
CGTGCAACTCCTTGAATGCTGCGATGAGCCTCTTCGCAAGGACCTTACAAGATCCTCTGGCGTCAGCCTCACCACCAAGTCTGAAGCAGAGGTGTTGGCGGCAATCAAGAGGCTCGCTGTGCATGAGGAAAACACCATGGTAGCTCGAGTGGCGCTACATAACATGCGCCAGGACTGGGATGAGACAGTCTGCAGCTTCGGGGCCCGCTTACGTGGTCAAACAGGGATCTGTAAGTTCATCATTAAGTGCCCTGGTTGCTCTATGGATGTCAACTACACTGATGAGATACTGCGGGATGCCCTGACCAGGGGAATCGCTGACCCCGAGATTCAGCTCGACCTCTTGGGGGACAAGAACCAGACCATGGACTTAGAAGATGTCTTCCAGTTCATCGAGGCAAAGGAGGCTGGCAAGCGTTTTGCTTCATCCCTCCTGGACTCTCACGTCGTGAACTACGCTAGCAGCTCATATCGGAAAACCAAGCAAATGCACATCAAGGAAGGTCAAGACTTGTGTAACTACTGTGGCAAGAAGGGACATGGACGGGGTGCCCCTGCACGCGTCCGTAAGACACAATGTGATGCCTATGGACACAAATGCAGGCACTGTGATAGATTCCACCACATGGAGAACGTATGCCGAAGCAGGGACAAACCAAAACGTCTCCCTCCGGTGACCCCTGAGGTACAGGAGAATGCTCTATTTGACTCCTTTTGCTCTGTTCATGGCTATGATCACTCCTGCGGAGGCCATGGCATTCCCCTTGATCATCACGTTTATGATAGCCTTAACCAAGCATGGATCAGAAGGAAGTCTTCCCCGCAACCCTTTGTAGATGTGACTGCTCTGGTTGTCCCTGATGACTACGAAGCTCTTGGATTTCGGCTCTCCTCCCCTACGATGCCTCAATCTACCCCTGCTATGGCTGACACTGGGTGCCAGAGCTGCTTGGCCGGCATGAAGATAGTTCGCTGCCTTGGATTACGTCAACGGGACCTCATCCCTGTCAGTATGAAGATGCGGACTGCCACTAAAGGGGGCGTCAGGATTCTTGGGGCCATTCCATTGTGTCTGTCTGGCACGGGTGCCCGAGGCCGTACCGTCTGGACTAGACAGCTTACCTACGTCACAGACAGTTCTGATCAGCTCTTCCTCAGCCGGGAAGCCTGTGTTGGCCTTGGAATCATCTCAGATAGTTTCCCACAACTGGGTGCGACACGAGACCCGTCCCTGTCGGACACGGCTGCAGTCCTTGAGGGGCCTCATACAAGACGTGCCTGCCACTGCCCTCAACGTAGATTGCCCCAACGCCTCCCACCTCACTACCTTTCCCGGCAACTGAGGACAACCGTGCCAAGCTCCAGCATTACCTCCTTGATTATTACAAGAGTAGTACGTTCAACACTTGCGAACACCAACCACTGCCCCTGATGGATGGCCCTCCCATTAAACTGATGGTGGACCCCAATGCAGAGCCTATCGCACATCACGCCCCCGTGCCTGTACCACTCCACTGGCGGGATGCAGTCAAGGCTGGGTTAGATCACGATGTTCAGCTGGGTGTGCTTGAACCTGTACATGTTGGTGAGCCTGTCACTTGGTGCCATAGGATGGTTGTGTGTGCCAAGAAGAATGGCAAACCGAGGACTGTCGACTTCCAGGCCCTCAATGCTCATACAACCCGCGAGACATACCACACTCAATCCCCTTTTCTCCAAGCAAGGTCAGTTCCACACGGCAAGAAGAAGACTGTCTGTGATGCTTGGAATGGCTACCACAGTGTACCCGCCTGCCAGGAAGATCGCCATCTCACAACATTCATCACACCCTGGGGTAGATACCGCTACAAAACCGCGCCTCAGGGATACATCGCTTCTGGTGACGGCTACACCGGGCAATACGACGAGATTGTATCAGCCATCCCATGCAAGACAAAGTGTGTTGATGACGTCTTACTCTGGGCGGACACATTAGCTGACAGCTTCTTCCAAGCAGTCGAATGGCTAGACATCTGTGGTAGGAAAGGGATCATCCTCAACCCTACCAAATTCACACTTGGCGCAGATGTTGTCGAATTCGCAGGATTCGAAATCACTACTGACAGTGTCCGGCCATGCCAGAAATACCTGCAGGCGATCCTTGATTTCCCAGCACCGTCTAATATCACTGATGTGCGGTCATGGTTTGGGCTTGTCAACCAAGTATCGTATGCCTTCAGCATGACAGAGAAGATGTTACCATTTCGTCAGCTCCTGAAGCCCAGTACGCCATTCGTGTGGACTACTGCCCTCCAGCGTACCTTTGAAGACTCCAAGGCTGTTATTGCCGGCGAGATCGAAGATGGCGTGAGGATATTTGACCCCAGCAAGCCGACCTGCCTGGCAACGGACTGGTCCAAGGATGGCATTGGCTTTTGGCTTCTGCAGAAACACTGCACCTGCGATGGCACTATCCCCTTCTGCTGTGTCACAGGTTGGAAGGTAACACTTGTAGGGAGTCGGTTTACCCATGCTGCTGAATCCCGCCCTTGACAAGGCACGATACTTCGTCTTGGGATGCGAGGATCTCATCATTGCCGTGGACCACAAGCCACTACTCAAGATTTTCGGCGATAGGGCCTTGGAGGGGATCCCTAATCCCCGCTTGAGGAATCTAAAGGAGAAGACACTGCGGTACAAGTTCAGAATGTTTCATGTCCCTGGCGTCCATCACCGAGCTACAGATTGCCTCTCTCGCCACCCTACAGGCAAGGCAGAGAAATTGCACCTCCCAGATGACGTAGCCATGGTTGGTGTCATGCCACTGTCATTTCTGCACTCACCGACGCTAATGGGGGGCCTTCGGACCTCGGACCCTTACACTGATTCTGTTGAAGTCTGCACACTATCCTCTGCCATGTGTGCCTTGGACGATATTCACCTCAAATCGGTTACATGGGATAGAGTACGTTCTGCGACAGCGAGTGATGACAACATGCAGACCCTCCTTGAACTCATCGAGTCTGGCTTGCCTGCGCATCGCCATGCATTTCCCCACCCACTGCGTGAATACTTCCAGTTTCGAGATGGACTTTCTTCGGTTGATGGAGTTATCCTCTTCAATGATCGTGTACCCATTCCTCCTTCCCTCCGGGATGAAATCTTGACTCACCTGCATGCTGCTCACCAAGGGGTTACCTCGATGACTGCTCGTGCTGACGCTTCTGTCTTCTGGCCTGGCATCACCCCCGCGATCAGAGCCCTACGTGCAGGATGCACTCAGTGTAACCGGATTGCCCCATCCAATCCCAGTGCACCGCCGGCTCCCCTGATCTCGCCGGCCTTCCCCTTTCAGTGTATCTGTGCAGACTATTTTCATTACAAAGGATGCAACTATTTGGTCATAGTGGACAGGTAATCGAACTGGCCAATCGTTGAACGGTCTGCACAGGGAGCGAATGGACTCATCACATGTCTCCGTCGTGTCTTCGCCACCTTCGGCATTCCCGGCGAGCTGGCTTCTGATGGTGGCCCCGAGTTCACAGCGGTAGCTTTGCGTCGTTTCCTTTCGGATTGGGGCATCCATCATCGTCTTGCCTCTGTTGCATTTCCCCACAGCAACTGTCGAGCTGAGGTTGCTGTGAAGACCATCAAGCGCCTCATCATGAGCAACACAGGCACTACTGGTTCCCTTGATACGGATCACTTTCAACGGGCGATACTTCAGTATCGCAACACCCCAGACAGGGACACGAAGCTATCCCCATCCATGTGTGTCTTTGGCCACCCGATCCAGGACTTTATTCCTATTGCCCCTGGCAAAATACAAGCCACACGACACCTGGTGCGAGACCCTTCAGGCAAGGGAGGAGGCCCTTCGCAACCGTCACATGAAGGGAGCAGAACGCTGGAAAGAACACACCAAACGGCTTCTTCCACTTGTTGTTGGCAACCAAGTCCGCATTCAGAACCAAACCGCATCCTGTAAAATGGGACAAGACCGGCGTGGTGATTGAAGTACAGCAGCATGACCAACACCTAGTCCGTGTTGATGGATCCGGCCGGATCACACTAATGAATCGCAAGTTTCTACGGCATTACACTCCGGTCCATCGTCCCTTGCCGCCGAGGACGGTGGAAGACGACCTTCGTACCCGGAATTACCCGAACACCCCATCTGCCCCGTTGATCTTGACACCTACTGCTGTGTCTGGCGGACTACCATCACCATCCCCGTGTCCGGTTGCACCCACTCCATCTCCTCGACAGCAACCTGGGCCCATCACTGACGCCTGTCCATCACCAGTGACGGATCAACCTCATGGCTCCCGCCAACCAGACCATGTATGTTGATGTCTTGTCATCCCCGGCCGGCCGTGCTGCCCCAGCTGCAGTTCCTCGTGAAGCTTCCCCTTCCGTGGCTGCTCGATCGCCTCCTCCTACTTCATCACCTGAGGATGACGGCATCGCTCCTGCTGCCACCCCAGCTCCTTCGCCCAGGCGATCTCTCCGTCGGGCCTCTCCGGTTGCACCCACTCCATCTCCTCGACAGCAACCTGGGCCCATCACTGACGCCTGTCCATCACCAGTGACGGATCAACCTCATGGCTCCCGCCAACCAGACCATGTATGTTGATGTCTTGTCATCCCCGGCCGGCCGTGCTGCCCCAGCTGCAGTTCCTCGTGAAGCTTCCCCTTCCGTGGCTGCTCGATCGCCTCCTCCTACTTCATCACCTGAGGATGACGGCATCGCTCCTGCTGCCACCCCAGCTCCTTCGCCCAGGCGATCTCTCCGTCGGGCCGGTAGACCTGCATGGCACTCGGATTACGAGATGTCTCTCTAGCGTGCTATGACATCCTTGTTGTGTTCTTGGAGTTTCTGTTTTACGTGTTTTAGTTCCTGCTGGTGTTCGTGTTTGCAGTTATTTGGATATTACATTTTGCTTTTCTTCTACTTTTTGGAGTTAGCTGTTTGGAGGACCCTTTCAAAATAGACATTGCTTTTTGGAAAGGAATTTCATCTTTGCCACTGACTCGTTTTTCATCACTTCTCGTCGTACCAAAGGCTTGGGGGGAGATAGAGGATTCTAAATCTAAAACCTACTTCTACTGTTCTGCTCTTTCCACAGCTGTGAACATTGCTGATTCAGCATCTACTGGATAAAGACAAACGGTACAAGAACCCATTTAGTCTGTGTGGATTGTCACTTTCTGACCATCGACATAGTCATGGAATTTGTTACAAGCAAAGAGAATTGCTGCCATTTCTTTCTCTATTGGCGCATAGTTTTTCTCTGCATCAGTTACTCGCCTTGATGCATACGCTATAGGATCTTCATTCCCTTGCATCAGCACGGCGCCAAATCCCTGGTTAGAGGAATCTGTTGCTAAGGCAACGGGCTTCGCAGAATCATAGAGCTTCAGTACAGGCGCAGAAATTATCTCTTAATTCTTTCAGCTTGTCTACAGATTGCGCATGTACATCACTCCAGTGCCAAGCAATGCCTTTCTGCGTTAGTTCGCGCAGAGCAGTCAGACGGCAGGTCCCAAGAAAGTGGCTTCTTTCATCCAAGTGATATTCATGACTTGAGATGTTTTGCATATTTAAAGGTCAAGTCCACTCCAACAAAATGTTGATTTGAATCAATAGAGAAAAATCAGACAAGCACAAAGCTGAAAGTTTCATCAAAATCGGATGTAAAATAAGAAAGTTCTGACATTTCAAAGTTTCGCTTATTTTTAAAAAAATAGTTATATGAACGAGCCAGTTACATCGAAATTAGAGAGTCGATGATGTCACTCACTCACTATTTCTTTTGTTTTTTATTGTTTGAATTATACAATATTTCAATTTTTACGAATTTGACGATTAGGACCTCCTTGCCTGAACCACAAAATGTTAGTATAATGGAATTCCACGTATTCAGGGAGGAATGAAACTTCAATTTCACATGACAATGACGAGATAATCAAAATATTTGATAATTCATATAATAAAATACAAAAGAAATAGTGATTGAGTGATGTCATCAGTTCCCTCATTTGCATACCGACCGGGATGTGCATATAACTCTTTTGTGAAATGAAGCGAAACTTTAAAATGTCATAACTTTCTTATTTTACATCCGATTTTGATGAAATTTTCAGTGTTATGCTTGTTGAATTTTTCTCTTTTTATTCGAATCAAGTTTTTGTTGGGGTGGACTTGTCCTTTAATGAGCTTGATGCGGACCAAAACACCTCTTTTCATTCGGTCATTGCTGCTCTAATTTTGCATCGAATTTCATGAATTTGGTATCATTGTAAAGAGGAAGAATCATTCTTTCAGGTCATGTGTTTGAATTTATTCAAAGATTTTGTAATATAGGTTAAAATTTTGATCTAAAATATGCTACAAAATAATTATTTTCACCTGACAAAAACTGCTATTTTCACAGTTTATTTTTGTTTGAGCCCAAATGATTTTTAGATCATGATAAAGCTGAATATGTATGCTTTAAAATGATATAGGTTTCAAAATAAGAATTGGTTTAATCGGGTCATGATCACACTTTTCATTTGCCAAGTACATAAAGCAGCTTGAAAACAAGAATACTGCACTCTGATTGGTCAAAGAGACCACACATTGGCAAATTCCAACGGTTCCAGTGCCTGGGTTCATGGGAAGGTCACACTTCCCATGTGGTAATCTCCTCAAATACCCCGCGCCTGTTGTTCTGTGAACCTTATCCAGCCAATCAGAACTCTGGATTTCATGCAAGTACAAAATTTCAGAAATCTCGTCTTGTACCTTGGTGGGAAAAGTGTGATCTTGACCCGATTAAAAGGTGCCGCATATCAAGAGTGGCATTGTGAGAAAGTACAGAAGTTCAGCTTTATGGTGATATAGATATCATTGAGGCTCAAAATAAAAAGTTTTGCACAATTTGCAAAAGAAAACAGAGGAAGAAAATTCAGTTTTGAGGCACATTTTCAGGCCAGAAACTTACTTATTTAACAAAATATTGTATACAAAATAAATGACCAATATGAAAGAGTAACATTAACTCTATCTGATGGTGCAATACTATTTCATTTAACTTGAGGTTAAAACAGGTAAATTCTTAGAGAAAGAAAATCTCACGAATCACGAGATTTTGCAAGGAGGAGGATTCAGCCACGAGATGATTTGGATGAATCTGGCCTTTTTGCTCATTAGCATATATAGGGACCTGCGGTCTGACTGGAGGAGATGACTGTAATCTCCGACAGATTCGGTATAAACTTCCCTACATACGTGATCATGCTAAGGAAAGTTTCGACTTCCTTCTTCGATGAAGGGTATGGCAACTCAATTATTGACTTAACCCGCTCAGTGCTGGGTTTCACGCCATCGCTTGAGATCACATGACCGACATATTCGATCGCACTCGCTATTTGCTCAAAGGTCAGCATGGGATACATCTGAAAGTTTCCTACCCGAGACCCGACCGAGTCCACTTGCAACCTTGACTGGATTATTGGTGGATTAGCTTCGCGAACGGACCGAGTCCGAAATGTGGTCTGTTTACATCATAGCGTTCATTCCCTCCCCTATCGGTTCGGTTTTGAGCGGTATCCGATTGCTGACACCAAAGGGCGCTCTCGATCTAGGCTCTGAATAATTTGCGCGCGCTAATTGAAGTTGTTTACATTCGTTACACTCGTCGGCTGCTAGCTCGCCATTTGGTTACGATCGGATAGCGTATGTTAGTTGTTATTTCTAGATATTTAAAACCCCGAAAAGTACAGACGCTCGAATACATTATGAAGAATATTAATTAATGTGTAATCCCTGATTCGGGAAAGTCGTAAGCAATTTCTTCGGGAAAGGATACGTTTAAAATGCTTCCTTCTTTCCACTCAAATCAAAGAGTTTATCAATCACAATTCACATGTCGCATGCCGCAAAACATTCGAAGAACGACGGGGCTGGGGAGGGGATAGCGCGCGCTATGACGTAATTTGACAGCTGGCGAACGGACCGAGATAGGTTCGAAAGCTTGTGTGCGTTTACATCTACGAATCGGTGGACCGGGGCCGGCCCGATACCTACCCGAGACTACCTCTGGATGTGGTCTCGGGTAGGTTCGCTAAAAAAGGCCTGTTACATCTGAAAGTTTCCTACCCGAGACCCGACCGAGTCCACTTGCAACCTTGACTGGATTATTGGTGGATTAGCTTCGCGAACGGAGCGAGTCCGAAATGTGGTCTGTTTACATCACAGCGTTCATTCCCTCCCCTATCGGTACGGTTTCGAGCGGTATCCGATTGCTGACACCAAAGGGCGCTCTCGATCTAGGCTCTGAATAATTTGCGCGCGCTAATTGAAGTTGTTTACATTTCGTTACACTCATCGGCTGCTACACAAAAAATGACAGGGTGGGACATGTGCCGATCATTTCCAGAGAGAGTCGAAACGACTCTTTACCTTTACCCGATATTCTGGAAGAATGCTGATGATCCCAGCAGTCATTGAAGATATGATCGACTTGAAAAGGATACGTTTAAAATGCTTCATTCTTTCCACTCAAATCAAAGACTTTATCAATCACAATTCACATGTCGCATGCCGCAAAACATTCGAAGAACGACGGGGCTGGGGAGGGGATAGCGCGCGCTATGACGTAATTTGACAGCTGGCGCGAACGGACCGAGATAGGTTCGAAAGCTTGTGTGCGTTTACATCTACGAATCGGTGGACCGGGGCCGGCCCGATACCTACCCGAGACTACCTCTGGATGTGGTCTCGGGTAGGTTCGCTAAAAGGTGGCCCGAGGTAGGTTTGGGATGTTTACATCTGATTTCTTTCCGACCCGAAGTAGGCCCCGTGCCGGCCCGAGGTAGGGAATCTCTCAGATGTATGACCCCTGTTACATCTGAGAGATTCCCTACCTCGGGTCGGAAAGAAATCAGATGTAAACAACCCAAACGTACCTCGGGCCACCTTTTAGCGAACCTACCCGAGACCATGCACATCCAGAGGTAGTCTCGGGTAGGTACCGGGCCGGCCCGGTCCACCGATTCGTAGATGTAAACACACACAAGCTTTCGAACCTATCTCGGTCCGTTCGCCAGCTGTCAAATTACGTCATAGCGCGCGCTATCCCCTCCCCAGCCCCGTCGTTCTTCGAATGTTTTGCGGCATGCGACATGTGAATTGTGATTGATAAAGTCTTTGATTTGAGTGGAAAGAAGGAAGCATTTTAAACGTATTCTTTTTAAGTCGATCATATCTAACAACTAACGTACGCTATCCGACCGTAACCAAATGGCGAGCTAGCAGCCGACGAGTGTAACGAAATGTAAACAACTTCAATTAGCGCGCGCAAATTATTCAGAGCCTAGATCGAGAGCGCCTTTTGGTGTCAGCAATCGGATACCGCTCGAAACCGTACCGATAGGGGAGGGAATGAACGCTACGATGTAAACAGACCACATTTCGGACTCGGTCCGTTCGCGAAGCTAATCCACCAATAATCCAGTCGAGGTTGCAAGTGGACTCGGTCGGGTCTCGGGTAGGAAACTTTCAGATGTAACAGGGGTCTATGGCGGCGTTCAGACCACGGGGGTCTAGACATATGCGCTCTTCCATCGGGTTTGTGAACCACAGTCATTGCATTCACCCAGTCGGTTGGGCGATTAACTCTTTCTATTACACCTAATTCTTGCATGCGATCAAGCTCTGCTTTAACTTTATCACGCAATTTATGCGGAGTCGTGCGCGGAGGACATTTTACTGGGGTGACATTGTGGTCTATCAGAATGTTATATTCATGATTTCGCAGTCTTCTTAACCCTGTAAACAATTCTGCATGCTTTGCTAATGGATCTCTTCCACTACATAGTCAAGCTTATCTGCGCTTGCGCAGTGATTTGGAGTCGGGGCGGGGGCATTGGGTGGGCTAGGGGATTTCGCGCTTGTCACATCATGCACATCATTAATGCATCGTTGAATTAAACTCATATGTTTGCATGCTCTCATGCCTAAAATAGGCTTAACTCCACCACCAACCACCTGAAATGTTAGAAAGTATACAGACTTACCGACCACCACTTTACACTTCGTCTGTCCAATGGGCTTCATTGCATGCCCGGAGTATGACCTCAATGTGACGTTTGACTTATCTAATGTCAAGTTCGTGCTGTTGAACACTTCAGTGGGCAAAATGTTTACTTGTGCCCCTGTGTCGAGTTTGAATGTTACATTTACTCCGTCGATCATAAGCTCATGTGTCCATTTAGTTGTATTCAGTTCATCTACCACGAGATCTATAAATACTTCTACTTGTTCTTCATCAGTCTCATACTCGTCATCTGTTTGCTTCTGTCTGTCGTCTGCGTCAATGTTTTTTACTTCACAGCGGTCTCGATGTCGACTTCCTCCACCACTTCGCTCCACACGATCCTTTCCGAAGTCGTGTTTCCTGTCATTCTGTCCTGATCGTTGCTGGTATTCTGCGTCATTCATACGGCATCTCGATGATTTGGAAAAATGACAAATTTTCCACATTTCCGGCATTTTTCTTTAGCCGCTGGGCAATACTCAGGATGTTTGTGCACGTATGTGCAGTTGGCACATTTTTCAGTTCCTCAAGAACGCTGGTGTTCAGACGATCGGGCCTTCTGTGGTCGAGATCGAGATTGACGTCCTTTCAGAAAGTGGACATCACTGCTGTTTTGTAACTGCTCCATCTGCTGAGCACTGCTTCCTGTTATACAGCAAGTGTCTATACATTGCTGCAGGCTCAAATTCTCTATTTGCAGCAGCTTCTCACGGAGCCCTTGGTCACGAATTCCGCACACAATTCTGTTGCGGAGCATCTCTCCTTCCAACGTTTGGTATTCACAGTCTGATACCAGTGCTTTCAGATCAGTCAAGTACGCACTAAACGTTTCATCACTGCGTTGATTGCGTGGGTTGAATAAGTACCTGACGACTGACATGTTTTTTCTACGCTGACAGTAGTCACTAAACTTCTTCTTGAGAGGCTCTACTTTTCTAACTTCAGCCGATTCAAACTCGAACGTCTTCGCAATTCTCTGTGCTGTCGCTCCCGCGACGTGAAGAAAAGTAGCATATCGCACTTCATCTCCTTTCTTGCTCAGTTCAGTTGCCGTTTCATAAAGTTCATAAGCACGAATAGCCAGTCCTTCCAATTTGTAGCAACATTTCCTTGGAAGCTTAGGGGTCCTGGGGGTTTCAACCCTGCCATTTCTGCTAAGAAAAGTTATCACTAACTTCTGACACCATGTGAAGTATTCATATACTTATTAGACACTGGTGGCAGCCACGTGTCTGTAACTATAAGAGAGACAAAGAAGACGTCTGACTCAGGAGATGTGCAGAGTAAGAGTGAGGGTTTATTGATACAGCCACTCTGGGCTTTCCTTGTTTCCAGTAGACAAAGAGAGTGATTGTTACATCATCAAGTTGGGTAGCATGCCTATGAGTGTGAGGGGTGCTACTCTTATATTTGGGATAGATTCAAAGCAATACATCACACAAATCTTGTCATCGGATCATCTCTTCCATGGGATGTAGACATGACGAGATCCAAAATCTTGTCATCTCATCACCTCTCACATGTCTCACGTGGGATGTAGACATGACGAGATCTAAGCTATCATATCATTTTGATCATTCCTTTTACAAGATGCAGACAAAATTTGATAAGATGATGAGATGACAAGATCTTGAATCTCGTCATGTCTACATTTTTCCCCTAAAGCTAGGGTCACACCTAAACCGAATCAGCTGCGAATCCACCCGAATATGCGTATTCGGGTGGTTTCGGGAGTATTCTGTTCTCCCTTCGCGAATGCGAGAAAATTCGGGAGGGATTCGAGATCATTTGCGGAGGAATTCAGTTCGTTTTGAAATGTTCAAAACCAGCCGAATACCCTCCTAACTACTCCCGAATGTAGCCACAACAAAGTTCATTCGTGCCACATTTGGAATGAAAAGAAAATGGGTATTAGACCAACTGGTTATGAGAGGAAATGGTCTTAGACGAAATGGTGATTAGGCGAAGTGATTACTGGACCAAATGGTTGTTAGACGAAACATTGATGGACGGAATGGCATTAGACTAAATTAAATCAAGTTAGACCATGCGACGGCTTGGCAATAGATGAATTCGCAATTTACCGATCTGATTAAAGTGCTATTCCGGGCTGAAAATATTCATATTTTAATAAACATAGTAAAATTCGTAAAGCAAAGTGCTGAAAATTTCATCTAAAATCGGATAAAATAACGAAGTAATTGAATCTAAAGTTTAGCAATATTTTATGAAAATCATAATCATGAATATTCATTAGGTGGGCTGATGATGTCATATCCCCACTTTCCTCTTTCTTATGTTATTACATGAAATCATAATTGTTTCATTTTTCCATTCATGTGTGAATAATGTGTCTCCTCTATAATGAAATAAGTTTAATTGCTGCATGCAGCAATTAATATCAAATGCACTAATCAGTTGTCAATCAATTTTTTTTCAGCTCTTGGTAGAAAATATTTAAATAAACCTAATTTCATATTATAAAATACAAAAGAACAAGTGGGGATATGACATCATCAATTTGTTCATTGAAAATTCATGAAGACATGCCTAGAACTGTTTCACCGGAATAATACAAATCTTTAAAATGCCATAACTTTGTTATTCGTTGTGCGATTTTGATCACATTTTCGGTGTTTTGTTTGTCTGATTTTCTTTATCTGTATAAATCACATTATTTTCAGCCCGGAGCATCCCTTTAACAGGGCTTAGTATCCTCTGGAAAAAGCGCTATATAAATCCAATTGTTATTATTATTACTATCAATATAATTATCAAAATATTGACAGTGTATAAAAGTTAAAATACTTCAATCAAACACTACCAGATTTCTAATTTTCAAATTACAGCTTACATGATTATACCAATAACAGGTTCTCAAACGAGCCTTGTTTTTATTATACACAAGAATGTGATCCAATAAAATGGTAATACCTACCTACTGAACTATTGAATACAAGCAAAAGGTTATATCCAACAAACAAACATATTAATATAATAAACATCGCGTATTTAGTCCTTGATAAAAACATTTTGCAGCGCGTTCTCCTAAATTATGTTCCAATTTTATATCCTGATTGATGAGAGTTTTATTTTCAATCTCAGACACATCGAAATATGGCTGCCAGTGAAGTGCCGACGAATGGAATGGTAATCTCGCTCTTTTCTTACCAGCACTAAAATAGGCGGTGTCAGCCTTGTAACAGAAGCAGTCAGCGCTCATGGATTCATTCACGAGTGGTCGTGACTGCCGAGTTGTGTGCATGGACCCATGTTGTGTGTGACCCAGTGGCGCAATTAAGCGTGACACGCCCCCCCCCCCCTCCTCCCATCGGCTGGCAAAAAATAAAGAATAAACCATACAAAAAATGGGGAGGGAGAGGAAGAGGGGATGGGAAAGAGAAAGAGAAACATATTGGGTAAAGGAAATTGGGTTTTTTCACAATTTCATGAGACATAATGTGCTTTAGGCCCTTAACGTATTTACCGCTCTCTACATTCCTTTCCTACTTTGAGTGCTAAATATGACATTTTTTCATTTTTTCATGTTAACACACGTCCCTTCATTAAGTACAAATGCGGGCTAATCGTGATTAGAGTAGGCTACAAATCCAGAGAAGGATCGGGGGAGGGGCGGCGCTCACATTGCCTGTTTAATTTGATGCATAATCCCTGCAAGAGGATTAAATGACGCTAAAAAAAATCCGTTTTCAAGTCAATATGCAATAAATATATTTCTGATTTTTAATACGAAATTTGCTTTAAATTCCGTGTTAGGACGAAATTTAAGAAATAGTTCAGCTCACACTTAGCCGCCATCTCATTACCATTTTTTTTTCTTTTCAAAAACGTTTCCCCTTCACCTTCCTACATGTTAAACAGTGAGCATAAACGATCCCTTTTTAAAGTAAATTTATGCAAAAGTATTAACTTGCGCTTCGCGCTCGCATTCTTAAGTGAGATACGTGGCACCATAAATGTGATTAAAAAATATCCCGTTTTAAGATCTTAATATAAACGAATTTCCAATCCGTGCTCGCATTATTATCCTCTTCATGTATCCTACAAACTACCATAACAATGTCTCTTTAAAGGGGTAATCAGGGCTAAATGTATTTTTATCGGAATAAATAGAGGAATATTCACAAAGCAAAATGCTGAAAATTTAATCAAAATCGGATAACAGATAACGAAGTTATTGAATTTCTAAGTTTAGCAATATTTTGTGAAAATATATGCACATCATCATGAATATTCATTAGATGGGCTGATGATGCCACATCCCACTTTCCTTTTTCTTATGTTATTACATGAAATCATAATCGTTTCATTTTTTCATACATGTGTGAATAATGTGTCTCCTTTATAATGAAATAAGTTTCAGCAATGAATATCTAACGCACTAAATCAGTTGTTAATCCAATATTTTAAGTTCTTGGTAAAAAAATGAATAAACCAAATTTCATAATAAAATACAAAAGACCAGGTAGGGATATGACATCATCAATTTGCTCACTGAATATTCATGACATGCCTAGAACTTATAGAGTAGGCCTACGGTGTCGGACTCTAGACCCACACCATAAACATAAATTTCTTTCAGATCTAATCTACATGTTCTAATATTTGCCTAATATATAGGGGCTGCGGAACGGTTTCGAAAGTGGGGGTGGGGGGGTTACTGACAATGCAAAAGAATCACAACAAGATGATAATTTTTATGTTTATTATGTTGGGGGAAAATGGGAGGCTGAAACCCCACTCAAACCACCCCCCCCCCCCCGGGGGGGAGTCTCACTAAATAAATTATGCCAGCGCGAAGCTCGAGCTGTTTTTTGGTTCCCCGATACCTACAAACAGGAAGCCTTTTTCATAAACATGCACAGGGTGTGTATCTAACTGAACAATAAATGCGGAAGCGAAACGCCGGCAAGCAGAATATATCTGATATTGCCTAAATAGGCTACATTTCAAGGGCTGACATGTTTCTGGGAATTCCTAAACAGGATAATTTTTTTCAATTATTTAGTGGATGCGTACATCGCTATAACAAACTAATGTATATTCGAATTGCAAACAGAATAATTTATGTGAATGTATACTATTGACTTGAAAACGGAATTTTTAAAGCCCCATGGTTATCCTCTTGATCGGATTATTATCTTATTCAACGGGCAATGCGAGCGCGATCTAATTTTTTAGTACATAATGACCTGAAAAATTCTATTTTCCAATGACCTCCCTTGCTTCATTCACATTTCTTCCTCTTTTACTTCCTATTCTTACATTTACTCTGCTCTATTTTGTTAATCTGTTGCTACTAGGATGGAGCTCCTATACTCTAAAAACAAATCAGTCAAAAATGACTAGTTAATAGGGTCAGCTGGGTGCAACTGTTGTTCTAGTCATATTTAACTATTTAACTTTGAATATTTCATATAATGAAATACAAAAGAAATAGTGAGTGGATGACGTAATAGTCTCCTCATTTGCATACCAGCCAGGATGTGCATATAACTGTTTTGGGAAATTAAGCGAAACTTTAAAATGTCATAACTTTCTTATTTTACATCCGATTTCGATGAAATTTTCAGTGTTATGCTTGTTGGATTTTTCTTTTTGTATTCAAATCAACTTTTTGTTGGGGTGGACTTGTCCTTTAAGAGAATACGCCTCCATAAAAACATTCTGTCTCTAACTTGATGTTTCGAGACAAGTCTACCTTTTCTATATTGTGCCTTCCTTTTCTATATTGTGCCTTCCTTTTCCCAATTAGTGGCCGACGCTCTTATCCCCCCCCCCATCTCTCTAATGACTCTCTTTCATTTCCACTTCTTTCTATTTTACTATCCATTATAGCTTTCCAGGGTGTGCTGCCGATGGAAATAACACACGCAGCACCCCCAGCAGCCCCGCTTCATATGACCATTTCTTTCTCTCTCTCTCTGATGAAGCAATATCAAACAATATTTCAGATCGAGTCCCAAAATGAAACTTTAGCAAAATCTACATTTGCATTTACTTACTTGCGAGGTTTGAAATGAGTTAAGTTGCAAACTGGTAGGGGATGTAACCCCTGAGCGACCTTCCTCCCTCGTACTATTTTTTTTTGTGTGTATTTTCCTTTGCAATGTTACAATTCGAACATGTCGAATGAAAAATGTAATCATTCCCTGCATAAGAGAGACTGGTAAAGAGAATAATGGTTATTAACGCGAAATGTCTGAGCTCAAAAAGTATGTTTGATTAGGTTTACGAAATAGAACTTGATCCCGAGTTCCTCGTAAAATTTAGTTTACTGTCAGTCATCTCAAGATATCATAATCTATTCGTAGAAATTTGATCATAGGGATGACGAAGCCATCACGCACTGAAAGTCCTATATACACCGAACAACAGAAGAAAATAAATAATTTCCTTGGATTTGCTAACGTTCAAGACGAAGTAGGGAGTATCACATCAATAATTTATTTGACTGAAATAATAATTTCGATATCTTTATATCGAAAATAACATCGGAGAGAACGCACAACCCTGGGGTGCACCAAGATTGAGATCCTTTACACCTGAAGTGATTTGTTCATCCATTGTGGTCTCGATTGAGAAACTCAGCAAAATCAGGGCAAGTTTGTGTTTGGGTGATACCAGTTTTAACAATTCATCATTTCGAATATGAGGCATAACAATAGAAATGCGCGAGAAATCATTAAAAAAAAAGAACTTGCAAACGATTTCTTAGTTCTCAAGTGTTGGTGTATATTGTACAACAAACATGAGGGCTGTATCTTGCACGCTTCTTTTATTTGTGTAAGCTAATTAACAAGAGTCATTTATGCTAAACGACTCCTCAAAAACGAAGTAATATTCCTTCCAAACACTTCACGACATTGGATGTCAAAAAAGGGCAGGAATGACAAACGCTTTCCAAAACAGGAAAATCGAAGCAGCGTCTAAAAAAATTAATGAATACATGATAAACATAAGCAAATTGTTGGCTGCAAGTTATAAAGAACCCTGCGGCTTGCGTATTAGTTGTTGAAAATTAATTTCTATCTGATCGAAGCTCTAAAGAGCTATCTAATGATGAATGACGAAACACTTCATCCTGCCAAGTTGACTTAATAGCGCAGAACTGTTTACGAGGGACTCATTAAATATATATATTCATATATATTCAGCTGACAATAATCTTTATTCAGACCTGACAAAGGGACACTTTAAGTAGGTTTTATAATAAAGAACGGGAAGAGTATCTCACTAAAAATTAGTGATAGGGCGAAGCGCGAGCAAAAGTTGTGCGATATATAAATTTAGTTTTAAAACCGGGAGTACCAATTCAGTCCACGAATGATCACCCCCCCCCTTCCACATCATTCTCAATTGTGATTGAAATAATGTGACCTGATACAATAAAACTGCTCAAAATTTTACCTTCTAAACCAAATTAACTTTTCTTCCTTACATAGCAAAAGAAATTTAAAAGAAACTACTTAGCAAAACAATATCACATCAGGACAACCAAAATTACAAAACAGGGCTTCAAAAATTATTCGTATTGGCAATTTTTATTAAAAATCTATGAAATTATTGCACCGAATTTTCTCGTCACAATCCATTCAAACATGAAGTACAAATCTGTACACCTTCTTTACATTTGTGAATACAAAAAAATCTGTTAGCAGCGGGTTTTGTCTCTGTCATGCCGTTCACCTTGGCATCAGGTTCACCCTTATTCACCGTATATATATATATTTATATATATATATATTAGTTTCATTAAAAAAATGTAGACTCCATGAAAATTTGAAGCTCTTTTGTTTGTGAAATTCTGTGAGGTAAAACAAATTAGCTATCATTATTTTTTATTCATGATAAATAATGTTTTTGTCAAACAAACCATGGACCCTACTACGAAACCAAGTTCCAGATCCGATTTCATATTTTCACAGTAAGTACAGCTGATTTTAACATAATTGAATAATGCAATTTTGTCAACAATTTAAATCCATAAATATCATTCTAACCAAAGGCAAACATGAAACTGATTTAAACATTTGTGACCACTCAGCTACAGTGGTGCACAAAATTGAGTGAACCCCACCATAAAATGAACATTTTTAACATGTTTAAAGTGTTGAAGTCCTGCCATCTTTTAGATATTTAATTGTGAAGTCAAGTTGTAAATATCACATTCAATAAAGTTTGTTTCTCACGACTCGCCAAACATTATAGTGTTGTTGTCTACACTTAGCATGAAGGAGTGCAGTTTGTGGTTGGATTCACTAAATTATAAGCACACTGTAAATACCCTTGCTATGTTATTCAAAGAGTGCCTTAACCTCAATGGCCTTGGACTTGTCCTTGGAGGACGGAAGTCCCAGACATAGTGTCCCTGGCCTCGAGCTCTGGTATAAATCTGCAGACCAATACTATGGGTAGCTTGCCAAGACACAAATCTATAATGGTTGATGCACTGGCGGATGCAAGGGGGGCTTATCCAGCCCGTGGCACCCCCCCCCCCCCCCCCCTCTGAGAGCCATAAAAAACATTTAGTGGAAAATGTTGTAAATACGCAAGTGAAGTCCCCTTTGTTGCTTGTCAAATTTTTGACATAAATATTCATTATTCGGGTGTGAAGATTTTTTTTTTAAAACAAAAAAGCCTCTTCCCCCTTTGGAAAATCTTGGATCCGCCTATGGCGCGCCATCTGTTTCATAAAGGCGATAAACTCAGTTTATCGCCGAAAAACCTAGTTTTTCGATCGAAAAACCTAGTTTTTCGATCGAAAAACCTAGTTTTTCGCCGATAAACTTAGTTTTTCGCCGATAAACTAAGTTTATCACTTGAAAAACTCAGTTTATCAAGAAAACCTAAGTTTATCGCCGAAAAACTTAGTTTTTCATTTGATAAATAAGTTTTTTTTTGATAAACTTAGTTTTTCAATTGAAAAACAAAATTTATCAAGAAAAACTAAGTTTATCGCCGAAAAACTTAGTTTTTCATTTGATAAATAGTTTTTTTTTGATAAACTTAGTTTTTCAATTGAAAAACTAAGTTTATCGGCGAAAAACTGAGTTTATCAACGAAAATCTAAGTTTTTCATTTGATAAACAGAGTTATTTGATAATCTAAGTTTTTCAAGTGATAAACTAAGTTTTTCAATTTCGATAAACTAGGTTTTTCGATTCGATAAACTAGGTTTTTCAAAATTGAAAAACTTAGTTTATCACTTGAAAAACCTAGTTTATCGCCTTTATGGGACAAATGGCGTTCTTAGAAAAACTCAGTTTATCACTTGAAAAACCTAGTTTATCGCCTTTATGGGACAAATGGCGTTCTTTGAAAAACTCAGTTTATCAGATTCGAAAAACTTAGTTTATCAGATTTGAAAAACTTAGTTTATCAGCGATAAACTAGGTTTTTGAAGTGATAAACTAAGTTTTTCAATTTTGAAAAACCTAGTTTATCGAATCGAAAAACCTAGTTTATCGAAATCGAAAAACCTAGTTTATCGAATTAAAAAACCTAGTTTATCACTTGAAAAACCTAGTTTATCGCCTTTATGGGACAAATGGCGTTCTAAGAAAAACTCAGTTTATCACTTGAAAAACCTAGTTTATCGCCTTTATGGGACAAATGGCGTTCTTCGATAAACTCAGTTTATCAGATTCGAAAAACTTAGTTTATCAGATTTGAAAAACTTAGTTTATCGGCGATAAACTAGGTTTTTCAAGTGATAAACTAAGTTTTTCAATTTCGAAAAACCTAGTTTATCGAATCGAAAAACTAGGTTTTTCGATTCGATAAACTTAGTTTTTCGAATCTGATAAACTGAGTTTTTCTAAGAACGCCAGTTGTCCCATAAAGGCGATAAACTAGGTTTTTCAAGTGATAAACTGAGTTTATCGAAGAACGCCATTTGTTTCATAAAGGCGATAAACTAGGTTTTTCAATTTCGATAAACTAGGTTTTTCGAATTGAAAAACTTAGTTTATCGAAATTGAAAAACCTAGTTTATCGCATTTATGGGACAAATGGCGTTCTACGATAAACTCAGTTTATCACTTGAAAAACCTAGTTTATCGCATTTATGGGACAAATGGCGTTCTTAGAAAAACTCAGTTTATCAGATTCGAAAAACTTAGTTTATCACTTGAAAAACCTAGTTTTTCGCCGATAAACTAAGTTTATCACTTGAAAAACCTAGTTTTTCGCCGAAAAACTAGGTTTTTCATTTGAAAAACTCAGTTTATCTAGAAAAACTCAGTTTATCAGTCGAAAAACTTAGTTATTCAAGAAACTCTGCTTTTCACTTGAAAAACCTAGTTTTTCATTGATAAACTTAGTTTTTCATTGAAAAACTAAGTTTATCGGTGAAAAACTAAGTTTTTCATTGATAAACTTAGTTTTTCAATTGATAAACTAAGTTTTTCAAGAAAAACCTAGTTTTTCAATCGAAAAACTAAGTTTTTCGGCGATAAACTTAGTTTTTCTTGATAAACTTCGTTTTTCAAATGATAAACTTAGTTTATCGGCGAAAAACTAAGTTTATCGGCGAAAAACTAAGTTTTTCAATTGAAAAACTAGGTTTTTCGATTGATAAACTAGGTTTTTCGGCGATAAACTGAGTTTATCGTCTTTATGAAACAGATGGCGCGCCATATCCGCCCCTTGGTTGATGTTCAATTTATTGGTACATTTCACATTGAAATTACAAAGAAGCACTCATGACTTGACCTTCCATAGGTAAAACTATGCTTAAAGTCTATGATTTATTTTTCAGACCAGGGCCCCGTCTCACAAAGAGTTACGATTGATCCAATCAATCGTAACTCTATGGAAATCCATCAGTGTCATAATTTTTTCTACAGGGAATTTGCACAGTCTCCCTAAAACAAAGAGAATCACACTGAATCTTCAAGAGAACGATAAATGTATGAATGTACATCATATCTAGAAAATATTTTGAACAAAGACTGAGAATATTTCCCGCGAGTCCAAAGAAAGTGGGACAAATCAATCCAACATAGGCCTACCTACATGTATATGGGTAGAGGCAAGAATGGTAATTATCCTAACATGATTATACTTGGGCAGACCATAATGAGTACATCTATTTCATATTGATATAAAGATGCCTTCATGACAGTGTGAAAATTAGAGAAGAGCAAGTGTGAAGGTTTGGCATATCCACCGAAGAATAAGTAAATTTTGATGCTTTGAATTTGTGAAGTCATATGCGAGCAGTTGCCCAGAAGGCATGTAATATAAATTCCAACAATTCAAATTTTTAATGGCTCATGACGATAAAAGAAGGTATGAAATGATGTGTCTGATGATATATCACATGCACAGGTAAAATCACTTTGATTTGTATGCTACAATTCAATGTCACACGTGCACAAAACCAAACTGCCTGTTGATGGTTTAGATTTAGTGTTCCTTGCACTTCCGAAGTTATCGTTTTCTTTTCACACAGATGATCATGTGATATACACGAGGGCACATTTACTCAGTTTGTTATTTCAAATGTGATTTACCTCATATTTTGGAATAGTTGCCATAATCACAAAGTTACCATAGATGTAACTCTTTTAGAAACGGGCCCCTGGTAGGAATTACTAAGAATACAGTCTTGTAAAGGTACGAGTGACAACTGTTTGGCTAATTCCATAGTAATTACGTTGTATGGCAGAATACTGAGCAGAAACTGCTCAAGAAATAAAAGAAAAACACTTTTATTTACTAACAGCAAGTTCTACTATTCATCAATTTTCCATTACGTTACAAATGAGTTAAGTCGCCATCAATTAAAAAAATACAACTGCTCATGTTGTACATAATCTATAACAGACATAGATATCCTACTCAAACATAAAAATGACAAGTCAATAGTATAATGTGATACATCAAAGTGATATTTTATCGATCAAACCAAGAAAAGGAATGAAAAAATAATTTCCGCTGGCCAGTCCTGATAATTTCATAGCCAAATAATAGTAGTAATTATTTTGAAAGTCGCACTTAAAAATTTTCTGGTCAAAATTAAGCTATCATCACTACAGTATTTTGGTTCTAACACTCCACAAAGACTGAAAATATTTCCCCCGAGTCCAAAGAAAGTGGGACAAATCAATCCAACATAGGCCTACCTATATGGGTAGAGGCAAGAATGGTAATTATCCTAACATGATTATACTTGGGCAGACCATAATGAGTACATCTATTTCATATTGACATAAAGATGCCTTTATGACAGTGTGAAAATTAGAGAAGAGCAAGTGTGAAGGTTTGGCATATCCACCGAAGAATAAGTAAATTTTGATGCTTTGAATTTGTGAAGTCATATGCGACCAGCTGCCTAGAAGGCATGTAATATAAATTCCAACAATTCAAATTTTTAATGGCTCATGACGATAAAAGAAGGTATGAAATGATGTGTCTGATGATATATCACATGCACAAGTAAAATCACTTTGATTTGTATGCTACAATTCAATGTCACACGTGCACAAAACCAAACTGCCTGTTGATGGTTTAGATTTAGTGTTCCTTGCACTTCAAAGTTATCGTTTTCTTTTCACACAGATGATCATGTGATATACACGAGGGCACATTTACTCAGTTTGTTATTTCAAATGTGATTTACCTCATATTTTGGAATAGTTGCCATAATCACGAAGTTACCATAGATGTAACTCTTTTAGAAACGGGCCCCTGGTAGGAATTACTAAGCATACAGTCTTGTAAAGGTACGAGTGACAACTGTTTGGCTAATTCCATAGTAATTACGTTGTATGGCAGAATACTGAGCAGAAACTGCTCAAGAAATAAAAGAAAAACACTTTTATTTACTAACAGCAAGTTCTACAATTCATCAATTTTCCATTACGTTACAAATGAGTTAAGTCACCATCAATTAAAAAAATACAACTGCTCATGTTGTACATCCTCTATAACAGACATAAATATCCTACTCAAACATAAAAATGACAAGTCAATAGTATAATGTGATACATCAAAGTGATAATATTTTATCGATCACACTAAGAAGAGGAATGAAAAAATAATTTCCCCTGGCCAGTCCTGATAATTTCATAGCCAAACAATAGAAGTAATTATTTTGAAAGTCGCACTTAAGAATTATCTCGTAAAAATTAAGCTATCATCACTACAGTATTTTGGTTCTAACACTCCACAAAGACTGAGAATATTTCCCGCGAGTCCAAAGAAAGTGGGACAAATCAATCCAACATAGGCCTACCTATAAGGGTAGAGGCAAGAATGGTAATTATCCTAACATGATTATACTTGGGCAGACCATAATGAGTACATCTATTTCATATTGAAATAAAGATGCCTTCATGACAGTGTGAAAATTAGAGAAGAGCAAGTGTGAAGGTTTGGCATATCCACCGAAGAATAAGTAAATTTTGATGCTTTGAATTTGTGAAGTCATATGCGAGCAGCTGCCCAGAAGGCATGTAATATAAATTCCAACAATTCAAATTTTTAATGGCTCATGACGATAAAAGCAGGTATGAAATGATGTGTCTGATGATATATCACATGCACAGGTAAAATCACTTTGATTTGTATGCTACAATTCAATGTCACACGTGCACAAAATCAAACTGCCTGTTGATGGTTTAGATTTAGTGTTCCTTGCACTTCAAAGTTATCGTTTTCTTTTCACACAGATAATCATGTGATAAACACGAGGGCACATTTACTCAGTTTGTTATTTCAAATGTGATTTACCTCATATTTTAGAATAGTTGCCATAATCACAAAGTTACCATAGATGTAACTCTTTTAGAAACGGGCCCCTGGTAGGAATTACTAAGCATACAGTCTTGTAAAGGTACGAGTGACAACTGTTTGGCTAATTCCACAGTAATTACGTTGTATGGCAGAATACTGAGCAGAAACTGCTCAAGAAATAAAAGAAAAACACTTTTATTTACTAACAGCAAGTTCTACTATTCATCAATTTTCCATTATGTTACAAATGAGTTAAGTCGCCATCAATTAAAAAAATACAACTGTTCATGTTGTACATCCTCTATAACAGACATAGATATCCTACTCAAACATAAAAATGACAAGTCAATAGTATAATGTGATACATCAAAGTGATAATATTTTATCGATCAAACCAAGAAAAGGAATGAAAAAATAATTTCCGCTGGCCAGTCCTGATAATTTCATAGCCAAATAATAGTAGTAATTATTTTGAAAGTCGCACTTAAGAATTATCTGGTCAAAATTAAGCTATCATCACTACAGTATTTTGGTTCTAACACTCCACAAAGACTGAGAATATTTCCCGCGAGTCCAAAGAAAGTGGGACAAATCAATCCAACATAGGCCTACCTATATGGGTAGAGGCAAGAATGGTAATTATCCTAACATGATTATACTTGGGCACACCATAATGAGTACATCTATTTCATATTGACATAAAGATGCCTTCATGACAGTGTGAAAATTAGAGAAAGAGCAAGTGTGAAGGTTTGGCATATCCACCGAAGAATAAGTAAATTTTGATGCTTTGAATTTGTGAAGTCATATGCGAGCAGCTGCCCAGAAGGCATGTACTATAAATTCCAACAATTCAAAGTTTTAATGGCTCATGACGATAAAAGCAGGTATGAAATGATGTGTCTGATGATATATCACATGCACAGGTAAAATCACTTTGATTTGTATGCTACAATTCAATGTCACACGTGCACAAAACCAAACTGCCTGTTGATGGTTTAGATTTAGTGTTCCTTGCACTTCAAAGTTATCGTTTTCTTTTCACACAGATGATCATGTGATATACACGAGGGCACATTTACTCAGTTTGTTATTTCAAATGTGATTTACCTCATATTTTGGAATAGTTGCCATAATCACAAAGTTACCATAGATGTAACTCTTTTAGAAACGGGCCCCTGGTAGGAATTACTAAGCATACAGTCTTGTAAAGGTACGAGTGACAACTGTTTGGCTAATTCCATAGTAATTACGTTGTATGGCAGAATACTGAGCAGAAACTGCTCAAGAAATAAAAGAAAAACACTTTTATTTACTAACAGCAAGTTCTACAATTCATCAATTTTCCATTACGTTACAAATGAGTTAAGTCACCATCAATTAAAAAAATACAACTGCTCATGTTGTACATCCTCTATAACAGACATAAATATCCTACTCAAACATAACAAGTGGAATGCCTCTGGCCGTCTCACCTGCATCACGCGATTCAATATAGCAGCAGTGCTGATTTTGAAAACTACTATAACTCGCACAAGATGTTCAGTGATACTTGGTTACTCTTATTTCCACGTTTTATGAACTAGACCAATACACTTATAGAGATATGATGGCAATTCAACAAATACCCCCAACGTGGCCAAAGTTCTTTGACCTTACATGACCTTTGACCTTGATCATGTGACCTGAAACTCGCACAGGATGTTCAGTGATACTTGATTACTATTATGTCCAAGTTTTATGAACTAGACCAACACACTTTCAAATTTATGGCTGTAATTCAACAAATACCCCAATTTGGCCAAAGTTCATTGACCCTAAATGACCTTTGACCTTGATCATGTGACCTGAAACTTGCACAGGATGTTCAGTAATACTTGATTACTATTATGTCCAAGTTTCATGAATCAGATCCATAAACTTTCAAAGTTATGATGGTAATTCAACAGATACCCCCAATTCGGCCAAAGTTCATTGACCCTAAATGACCTTTGACCTTGGTCATGTGATGTGAAACTCATGCAGGATGTTCAGTGATACTTGATTAACCTTATGTATAAGTTTCATGAACTAGGTCCATATATTTTCTAAGTTATGATGACATTTCAAAAACTTAACCTTAGGTTAAGATTTTGATGTTGATTCCCCCAACATGGTCTAAGTTCATTGACCCTAAATGACCTTTGACCTTGGTCATGTGACATGAAACTCAGGCAGGATGTTTAGTAATACTTGATTAACCTTATGTATAAGTTTCATGAACTAGGTCCATATATTTTCTAAGTTATGATGACATTTCAAAAACTTAACCTTAGGTTAAGATTTTGATGTTGATTCCCCCAACATGGTCTAAGTTCATTGACCCTAAATGACCTTTGACCTTGGTCATGTGACATGAAACTCAGGCAGGATGTTCAGTAATACTTGATTAACCTTATGGCCAAGTTTCATGAACTAGGTCCATATACTTTCTAAGTTATGCTGTCATTTCAAAAACTTAACCTCAGGTTAAGATTTTGTGTTGACGCCGCCGCCGCCGTCGCCGTCGCCGCCGCCGCCGCCGTCGCCGCCGCCGCTCCCGTCGCCGCCGCCGTCGGAAAAGCGGCGCCTATAGTCTCACTCTGCTATGCAGGTGAGACAAAAATGACAAGTCAATAGTATAATGTGATACATCAAAGTGATAATATTTTATCGATCAAACTAAGAAAAGGAATGAAAAAATAATTTCCCCTGGCCAGTCCTGATAATTTCATAGCCAAATAATAGTAGTAATTATTTTGAAAGTCGCACTTAAGAACTATCTGGTCAAAATTAAGCTATCATCACTACAGTATTTTGGTTCTAACACTCCACAAAGACTGAGAATATTTCCCCCGAGTCCAAAGAAAGTGGGACAAATCAATCCAACATAGGCCTACCTATATGGGTAGAGGCAAGAATGGTAATTATCCTAACATGATTATACTTGGGCAGACCATAATGAGTACATCTATTTCATATTGACATAAAGATGCCTTTATGACAGTGTGAAAATTAGAGAAGAGCAAGTGTGAAGGTTTGGCATATCCACCGAAGAATAAGTAAATTTTGATGCTTTGAATTTGTGAAGTCATATGCGACCAGCTGCCTAGAAGGCATGTAATATAAATTCCAACAATTCAAATTTTTAATGGCTCATGACGATAAAAGAAGGTATGAAATGATGTGTCTGATGATATATCACATGCACAAGTAAAATCACTTTGATTTGTATGCTACAATTCAATGTCACACGTGCACAAAACCAAACTGCCTGTTGATGGTTTAGATTTAGTGTTCCTTGCACTTCAAAGTTATCGTTTTCTTTTCACACAGATGATCATGTGATATACACGAGGGCACATTTACTCAGTTTGTTATTTCAAATGTGATTTACCTCATATTTTGGAATAGTTGCCATAATCACAAAGTTACCATAGATGTAACTCTTTTAGAAACGGGCCCCTGGTAGGAATTACTAAGCATACAGTCTTGTAAAGGTACGAGTGACAACTGTTTGGCTAATTCCATAGTAATTACGTTGTATGGCAGAATACTGAGCAGAAACTGCTCAAGAAATAAAAGAAAAACACTTTTATTTACTAACAGCAAGTTCTACAATTCATCAATTTTCCATTACGTTACAAATGAGTTAAGTCACCATCAATTAAAAAAATACAACTGCTCATGTTGTACATCCTCTATAACAGACATAAATATCCTACTCAAACATAAAAATGACAAGTCAATAGTATAATGTGATACATCAAAGTGATAATATTTTATCGATCAAACTAAGAAAAGGAATGAAAAAATAATTTCCCCTGGCCAGTCCTGATAATTTCATAGCCAAATAATAATAGTAATTATTTTGAAAGTCGCACTTAAGAATTATCTGGTCAAAATTAAGCTATCATCACTACAGTATTTTGGTTCTAACACTCCACAAAGACTGAGAATATTTCCCCCGAGTCCAAAGAAAGTGGGACAAATCAATCCAACATAGGCCTACCTATATGGGTAGAGGCAAGAATGGTAATTATCCTAACATGATTATACTTGGGCAGACCATAATGAGTACATCTATTTCATATTGACATAAAGATGCCTTTATGACAGTGTGAAAATTAGAGAAGAGCAAGTGTGAAGGTTTGGCATATCCACCGAAGAATAAGTAAATTTTGATGCTTTGAATTTGTGAAGTCATATGCGACCAGCTGCCTAGAAGGCATGTAATATAAATTCCAACAATTCAAATTTTTAATGGCTCATGACGATAAAAGAAGGTATGAAATGATGTGTCTGATGATATATCACATGCACAAGTAAAATCACTTTGATTTGTATGCTACAATTCAATGTCACACGTGCACAAAACCAAACTGCCTGTTGATGGTTTAGATTTAGTGTTCCTTGCACTTCAAAGTTATCGTTTTCTTTTCACACAGATGATCATGTGATATACACGAGGGCACATTTACTTAGTTTGTTATTTCAAATGTGATTTACCTCATATTTTGGAATAGTTGCCATAATCACAAAGTTACCATAGATGTAACTCTTTTAGAAACGGGCCCCTGGTAGGAATGACTAAGAATACAGTCTTCTAAAGGTACGAGTGACAACTGTTTGGCTAATTCCATAGTAATTACGTTGTATGGCAGAATACTGAGCAGAAACTGCTCAAGAAATAAAAGAAAAACATTTTTATTTACTAACAGCAAGTTCTACCATTCATCAATTTTCCATTACGTTACAAATGAATTAAGTCACCATCAATTAAAAAAATACAACTGCTCATGTTGTACATCCTCTATAACAGACATAAATATCCTACTCAAACATAAAAATGACAAGTCAATAGTATAATGTGATACATCAAAGTGATAATATTTTATCGATCACACTAAGAAGAGGAATGAAAAAATAATTTCCCCTGGCCAGTCCTGATAATTTCATAGCCAAATAAGAGTAGTAATTATTTTGAAAGTCGCACTTAAGAATTATCTCGTCAAAATTAAGCTATCATCACTACAGTATTTTGGTTCTAACACTCCACAAAGACTGAGAATATTTCCCGCGAGTCCAAAGAAAGTGGGACAAATCAATCCAACATAGGCCTACCTACATGTATATGGGTAGAGGCAAGAATGGTAATTATCCTAACATGATTATACTTGGGCAGACCATAATGAGTACATCTATTTTATATTGATATAAAGATGCCTTCATGACAGTGTGAAAATTAGAGAAGAGCAAGTGTGAAGGTTTGGCATATCCACCGAAGAATAAGTAAATTTTGATGCTTTGAATTTGTGAAGTCATATGCGATCAGCTGCCCAGAAGGCATGTAATATAAATTCCAACAATTCAAAATTTTTAATGGCTCATGACGATAAAAGAAGGTATGAAATGATGTGTCTGATGATATATCACATGCACAGGTAAAATCACTTTGATTTGTATGCTACAATTCAATGTCACACGTGCACAAAACCAAACTGCCTGTTGATGGTTTAGATTTAGTGTTCCTTGCACTTCAAAGTTATCGTTTTCTTTTCACACAGATGATCATGTGATATACACGAGGGCACATTTACTCAGTTTGTTATTTCAAATGTGATTTACCTCATATTTTGGAATAGTTGCCATAATCACAAAGTTACCATAGATGTAACTCTTTTAGAAACTGGCCCCTGGTAGGAATGACTAAGAATACAGTCTTCTAAAGGTACGAGTGACAACTGTTTGGCTAATTCCATAGAAATTACGTTGTATGGAAGAATACTGAGCAGAAACTGCTCAAGAAATAAAAGAAAAACACTTTTATTTACTAACAGCAAGTTCTACCATTCATCAATTTTCCATTACGTTACAAATGAGTTAAGTCACCATCAATTAAAAAAATACAACTGCTCATGTTGTACATCCTCTATAACAGACATAAATATCCTACTCAAACATAAAAATGACGAGTCAATAGTATAATGTGATACAATATTTTATCGATCACACTAAGAAGAGGAATGAAAAAATAATTTCCCCTGGCCAGTCCTGATAATTTCATAGCCAAATAATAGTAGTAATTATTTTGAGAGTCGCACTTAAGAATTATCTCGTCAAAATTAAGCTATCATCACTACAGTATTTTGGTTCTAACACTCCACAAAGACTGAGAATATTTCCCACGAGTCCAAAGAAAGTGGGACAAATCAATCCAACATAGGCCTACCTATATGGGTAGAGGCAAGAATGGTAATTATCCTAACATGATTATACTTGGGCAGACCATAATGAGTACATCTATTTTATATTGATATAAAGATGCCTTCATGACAGTGTGAAAATTAGAGAAGAGCAAGTGTGAAGGTTTGGCATATCCACCGAAGAATAAGTAAATTTTGATGCTTTGAATTTGTGAAGTCATATGCGAGCAGCTGCCCAGAAGGCATGTAATATAAATTCCAACAATTCAAATTTTTAATGGCTCATAACGATAAAAGAAGGTATGAAATGATGTGTCTGATGATATATCACATGCACAGGTAAAATCACTTTGATTTGTATGCT
Source organism: Lytechinus pictus (assembly GCF_037042905.1). Taxonomy (NCBI): domain Eukaryota; kingdom Metazoa; phylum Echinodermata; class Echinoidea; order Temnopleuroida; family Toxopneustidae; genus Lytechinus; species Lytechinus pictus. The sequence continues at coordinate 16,023,933 of NC_087256.1, forward strand.
ACATTTCAATGTCACACGTGCACAAAACCAAACTGCCTGTTGATGGTTTAGATTTAGTGTTCCTTGCGCTTCAAAGTTATCGTTTTCTTTTCACACAGATGATCATGTGATATACACGAGGGCACATTTACTCAGTTTGTTATTTCAAATGTGATTTACCTCATATTTTGGAATAGTTGCCATAATCACAAAGTTACCATAGATGTAACTCTTTTAGAAACGGGCCCCTGGTAGGAATTACTAAGAATACAGTCTTCTAAAGGTACGAGTGACAACTGTTTGGCTAATTCCATAGTAATTACGTTGTATGGCAGAATACTGAGCAGAAACTGCTCAAGAAATAAAAGAAAAACACTTTTATTTACTAACAGCAAGTTCTACCATTCATCAATTTTCCATTACGTTACAAATGAGTTAAGTCACCATCAATTAAAAAAATACAACTGCTCATGTTGTACATCCTCTATAACAGACATAAATATCCTACTCAAACATAAAAATGACAAGTCAATAGTATAATGTGATACATCAAAGTGATAATATTTTATCGATCACACTAAGAAGAGGAATGAAAAAATAATTTCCCCTGGCCAGTCCTGATAATTTCATAGCCAAATAATAGTAGTAATTATTTTGAGAGTCGCACTTAAGAATTATCTCGTCAAAATTAAGCTATCATCACTACAGTATTTTGGTTCTAACACTCCACAAAGACTGAGAATATTTCCCGCGAGTCCAAAGAAAGTGGGACAAATCAATCCAACATAGGCCTACCTATATGGGTAGAGGCAAGAATGGTAATTATCCTAACATGATTATACTTGGGCAGACCATAATGAGTACATCTATTTTATATTGATATAAAGATGCCTTCATGACAGTGTGAAAATTAGAGAAGAGCAAGTGTGAAGGTTTGGCATATCCACCGAAGAATAAGTAAATTTTGATGCTTTGAATTTGTGAAGTCATATGCGAGCAGCTGCCCAGAAGGCATGTAATATAAATTCCAACAATTCAAATTTTTAATGGCTCATGACGATAAAAGAAGGTATGAAATGATGTGTCTGATGATATATCACATGCACAGGTAAAATCACTTTGATTTGTATGCTACAATTCAATGTCACACGTGCACAAAACCAAACTGCCTGTTGATGGTTTAGATTTAGTGTTCCTTGCACTTCAAAGTTATCGTTTTCTTTTCACACAGATGATCATGTGATATACACGAGGGCACATTTACTCAGTTTGTTATTTCAAATGTGATTTACCTCATATTTTGGAATAGTTGCCATAATCACAAAGTTACCATAGATGTAACTCTTTTAGAAACGGGCCCCTGGTAGGAATTACTAAGCATACAGTCTTGTAAAGGTACGAGTGACAACTGTTTGGCTAATTCCATAGTAATTACGTTGTATGGCAGAATACTGAGCAGAAACTGCTCAAGAAATAAAAGAAAAACACTTTTATTTACTAACAGCAAGTTCTACAATTCATCAATTTTCCATTACGTTACAAATGAGTTAAGTCACCATCAATTAAAAAAATACAACTGCTCATGTTGTACATCCTCTATAACAGACATAAATATCCTACTCAAACATAACAAGTGGAATGCCTCTGGCCGTCTCACCTGCATCACGCGATTCAATATAGCAGCAGTGCTGATTTTGAAAACTACTATAACTCGCACAAGATGTTCAGTGATACTTGGTTACTCTTATTTCCACGTTTTATGAACTAGACCAATACACTTATAGAGATATGATGGCAATTCAACAAATACCCCCAACGTGGCCAAAGTTCTTTGACCTTACATGACCTTTGACCTTGATCATGTGACCTGAAACTCGCACAGGATGTTCAGTGATACTTGATTACTATTATGTCCAAGTTTTATGAACTAGACCAACACACTTTCAAATTTATGGCTGTAATTCAACAAATACCCCAATTTGGCCAAAGTTCATTGACCCTAAATGACCTTTGACCTTGATCATGTGACCTGAAACTTGCACAGGATGTTCAGTAATACTTGATTACTATTATGTCCAAGTTTCATGAATCAGATCCATAAACTTTCAAAGTTATGATGGTAATTCAACAGATACCCCCAATTCGGCCAAAGTTCATTGACCCTAAATGACCTTTGACCTTGGTCATGTGATGTGAAACTCATGCAGGATGTTCAGTGATACTTGATTAACCTTATGTATAAGTTTCATGAACTAGGTCCATATATTTTCTAAGTTATGATGACATTTCAAAAACTTAACCTTAGGTTAAGATTTTGATGTTGATTCCCCCAACATGGTCTAAGTTCATTGACCCTAAATGACCTTTGACCTTGGTCATGTGACATGAAACTCAGGCAGGATGTTTAGTAATACTTGATTAACCTTATGTATAAGTTTCATGAACTAGGTCCATATATTTTCTAAGTTATGATGACATTTCAAAAACTTAACCTTAGGTTAAGATTTTGATGTTGATTCCCCCAACATGGTCTAAGTTCATTGACCCTAAATGACCTTTGACCTTGGTCATGTGACATGAAACTCAGGCAGGATGTTCAGTAATACTTGATTAACCTTATGGCCAAGTTTCATGAACTAGGTCCATATACTTTCTAAGTTATGCTGTCATTTCAAAAACTTAACCTCAGGTTAAGATTTTGTGTTGACGCCGCCGCCGCCGTCGCCGTCGCCGCCGCCGCCGCCGTCGCCGCCGCCGCTCCCGTCGCCGCCGCCGTCGGAAAAGCGGCGCCTATAGTCTCACTCTGCTATGCAGGTGAGACAAAAATGACAAGTCAATAGTATAATGTGATACATCAAAGTGATAATATTTTATCGATCAAACTAAGAAAAGGAATGAAAAAATAATTTCCCCTGGCCAGTCCTGATAATTTCATAGCCAAATAATAGTAGTAATTATTTTGAAAGTCGCACTTAAGAACTATCTGGTCAAAATTAAGCTATCATCACTACAGTATTTTGGTTCTAACACTCCACAAAGACTGAGAATATTTCCCCCGAGTCCAAAGAAAGTGGGACAAATCAATCCAACATAGGCCTACCTATATGGGTAGAGGCAAGAATGGTAATTATCCTAACATGATTATACTTGGGCAGACCATAATGAGTACATCTATTTCATATTGACATAAAGATGCCTTTATGACAGTGTGAAAATTAGAGAAGAGCAAGTGTGAAGGTTTGGCATATCCACCGAAGAATAAGTAAATTTTGATGCTTTGAATTTGTGAAGTCATATGCGACCAGCTGCCTAGAAGGCATGTAATATAAATTCCAACAATTCAAATTTTTAATGGCTCATGACGATAAAAGAAGGTATGAAATGATGTGTCTGATGATATATCACATGCACAAGTAAAATCACTTTGATTTGTATGCTACAATTCAATGTCACACGTGCACAAAACCAAACTGCCTGTTGATGGTTTAGATTTAGTGTTCCTTGCACTTCAAAGTTATCGTTTTCTTTTCACACAGATGATCATGTGATATACACGAGGGCACATTTACTCAGTTTGTTATTTCAAATGTGATTTACCTCATATTTTGGAATAGTTGCCATAATCACAAAGTTACCATAGATGTAACTCTTTTAGAAACGGGCCCCTGGTAGGAATTACTAAGCATACAGTCTTGTAAAGGTACGAGTGACAACTGTTTGGCTAATTCCATAGTAATTACGTTGTATGGCAGAATACTGAGCAGAAACTGCTCAAGAAATAAAAGAAAAACACTTTTATTTACTAACAGCAAGTTCTACAATTCATCAATTTTCCATTACGTTACAAATGAGTTAAGTCACCATCAATTAAAAAAATACAACTGCTCATGTTGTACATCCTCTATAACAGACATAAATATCCTACTCAAACATAAAAATGACAAGTCAATAGTATAATGTGATACATCAAAGTGATAATATTTTATCGATCAAACTAAGAAAAGGAATGAAAAAATAATTTCCCCTGGCCAGTCCTGATAATTTCATAGCCAAATAATAATAGTAATTATTTTGAAAGTCGCACTTAAGAATTATCTGGTCAAAATTAAGCTATCATCACTACAGTATTTTGGTTCTAACACTCCACAAAGACTGAGAATATTTCCCCCGAGTCCAAAGAAAGTGGGACAAATCAATCCAACATAGGCCTACCTATATGGGTAGAGGCAAGAATGGTAATTATCCTAACATGATTATACTTGGGCAGACCATAATGAGTACATCTATTTCATATTGACATAAAGATGCCTTTATGACAGTGTGAAAATTAGAGAAGAGCAAGTGTGAAGGTTTGGCATATCCACCGAAGAATAAGTAAATTTTGATGCTTTGAATTTGTGAAGTCATATGCGACCAGCTGCCTAGAAGGCATGTAATATAAATTCCAACAATTCAAATTTTTAATGGCTCATGACGATAAAAGAAGGTATGAAATGATGTGTCTGATGATATATCACATGCACAAGTAAAATCACTTTGATTTGTATGCTACAATTCAATGTCACACGTGCACAAAACCAAACTGCCTGTTGATGGTTTAGATTTAGTGTTCCTTGCACTTCAAAGTTATCGTTTTCTTTTCACACAGATGATCATGTGATATACACGAGGGCACATTTACTCAGTTTGTTATTTCAAATGTGATTTACCTCATATTTTGGAATAGTTGCCATAATCACAAAGTTACCATAGATGTAACTCTTTTAGAAACGGGCCCCTGGTAGGAATGACTAAGAATACAGTCTTCTAAAGGTACGAGTGACAACTGTTTGGCTAATTCCATAGTAATTACGTTGTATGGCAGAATACTGAGCAGAAACTGCTCAAGAAATAAAAGAAAAACATTTTTATTTACTAACAGCAAGTTCTACCATTCATCAATTTTCCATTACGTTACAAATGAATTAAGTCACCATCAATTAAAAAAATACAACTGCTCATGTTGTACATCCTCTATAACAGACATAAATATCCTACTCAAACATAAAAATGACAAGTCAATAGTATAATGTGATACATCAAAGTGATAATATTTTATCGATCACACTAAGAAGAGGAATGAAAAAATAATTTCCCCTGGCCAGTCCTGATAATTTCATAGCCAAATAAGAGTAGTAATTATTTTGAAAGTCGCACTTAAGAATTATCTCGTCAAAATTAAGCTATCATCACTACAGTATTTTGGTTCTAACACTCCACAAAGACTGAGAATATTTCCCGCGAGTCCAAAGAAAGTGGGACAAATCAATCCAACATAGGCCTACCTACATGTATATGGGTAGAGGCAAGAATGGTAATTATCCTAACATGATTATACTTGGGCAGACCATAATGAGTACATCTATTTCATATTGATATAAAGATGCCTTCATGACAGTGTGAAAATTAGAGAAGAGCAAGTGTGAAGGTTTGGCATATCCACCGAAGAATAAGTAAATTTTGATGCTTTGAATTTGTGAAGTCATATGCGAGCAGTTGCCCAGAAGGCATGTAATATAAATTCCAACAATTCAAATTTTTAATGGCTCATGACGATAAAAGAAGGTATGAAATGATGTGTCTGATGATATATCACATGCACAGGTAAAATCACTTTGATTTGTATGCTACAATTCAATGTCACACGTGCACAAAACCAAACTGCCTGTTGATGGTTTAGATTTTGTGTTCCTTGCACTTCAAAGTTATCGTTTTCTTTTCACACAGATGATCATGTGATATACACGAGGGCACATTTACTCAGTTTGTTATTTCAAATGTGATTTACCTCATATTTTAGAATAGTTGCCATAATCACAAAGTTACCATAGATGTAACTCTTTTAGAAACGGGCCCCTGGTAGGAATAACTAAGCATACAGTCTTGTAAAGGTACGAGTGACAACTGTTTGGCTAATTCCATAGTAATTACGTTGTATGGCAGAATACTGAGCAGAAACTGCTCAAGAAATAAAAGAAAAACACTTTTATTTACTAACAGCAAGTTCTACCATTCATCAATTTTCCATTACGTTACAAATGAGTTAAGTCACCATCAATTAAAAAAATACAACTGCTCATGTTATACATCCTCTATAACAGACATAAATATCCTACTCAAACATAAAAATGACAAGTCAATAGTATAATGTGATACATCAAAGTGATAATATTTTATCGATCACACTAAGAAGAGGAATGAAAAAATAATTTCCCCTGGCCAGTCCTGATAATTTCATAGCCAAATAATAGTAGTAATTATTTTGAAAGTCGCACTTAAGAATTATCTCGTCAAAATTAAGCTATCATCACTACAGTATTTTGGTTCTAACACTCCACAAAGACTGAGGATATTTCCCGCGAGTCCAAAGAAAGTGGGACAAATCAATCCAACATAGGCCTACCTATATGGGTAGAGGCAAGAATGGTAATTATCCTAACATGATTATACTTGGGCAGACCATAATGAGTACATCTATTTTATATTGATATAAAGATGCCTTCATGACAGTGTGAAAATTAGAGAAGAGCAAGTGTGAAGGTTTGGCATATCCACCGAAGAATAAGTAAATTTTGATGCTTTGAATTTGTGAAGTCATATGCGATCAGCTGCCCAGAAGGCATGTAATATAAATTCCAACAATTCAAAATTTTTAATGGCTCATGACGATAAAAGAAGGTATGAAATGATGTGTCTGATGATATATCACATGCACAGGTAAAATCACTTTGATTTGTATGCTACAATTCAATGTCACACGTGCACAAAACCAAACTGCCTGTTGATGGTTTAGATTTAGTGTTCCTTGCACTTCAAAGTTATCGTTTTCTTTTCACACAGATGATCATGTGATATACACGAGGGCACATTTACTCAGTTTGTTATTTCAAATGTGATTTACCTCATATTTTGGAATAGTTGCCATAATCACAAAGTTACCATAGATGTAACTCTTTTAGAAACTGGCCCCTGGTAGGAATGACTAAGAATACAGTCTTCTAAAGGTACGAGTGACAACTGTTTGGCTAATTCCATAGAAATTACGTTGTATGGAAGAATACTGAGCAGAAACTGCTCAAGAAATAAAAGAAAAACACTTTTATTTACTAACAGCAAGTTCTACCATTCATCAATTTTCCATTACGTTACAAATGAGTTAAGTCACCATCAATTAAAAAAATACAACTGCTCATGTTGTACATCCTCTATAACAGACATAAATATCCTACTCAAACATAAAAATGACGAGTCAATAGTATAATGTGATACAATATTTTATCGATCACACTAAGAAGAGGAATGAAAAAATAATTTCCCCTGGCCAGTCCTGATAATTTCATAGCCAAATAATAGTAGTAATTATTTTGAGAGTCGCACTTAAGAATTATCTCGTCAAAATTAAGCTATCATCACTACAGTATTTTGGTTCTAACACTCCACAAAGACTGAGAATATTTCCCACGAGTCCAAAGAAAGTGGGACAAATCAATCCAACATAGGCCTACCTATATGGGTAGAGGCAAGAATGGTAATTATCCTAACATGATTATACTTGGGCAGACCATAATGAGTACATCTATTTTATATTGATATAAAGATGCCTTCATGACAGTGTGAAAATTAGAGAAGAGCAAGTGTGAAGGTTTGGCATATCCACCGAAGAATAAGTAAATTTTGATGCTTTGAATTTGTGAAGTCATATGCGAGCAGCTGCCCAGAAGGCATGTAATATAAATTCCAACAATTCAAATTTTTAATGGCTCATAACGATAAAAGAAGGTATGAAATGATGTGTCTGATGATATATCACATGCACAGGTAAAATCACTTTGATTTGTATGCTACATTTCAATGTCACACGTGCACAAAACCAAACTGCCTGTTGATGGTTTAGATTTAGTGTTCCTTGCGCTTCAAAGTTATCGTTTTCTTTTCACACAGATGATCATGTGATATACACGAGGGCACATTTACTCAGTTTGTTATTTCAAATGTGATTTACCTCATATTTTGGAATAGTTGCCATAATCACAAAGTTACCATAGATGTAACTCTTTTAGAAACGGGCCCCTGGTAGGAATTACTAAGAATACAGTCTTCTAAAGGTACGAGTGACAACTGTTTGGCTAATTCCATAGTAATTACGTTGTATGGCAGAATACTGAGCAGAAACTGCTCAAGAAATAAAAGAAAAACACTTTTATTTACTAACAGCAAGTTCTACCATTCATCAATTTTCCATTACGTTACAAATGAGTTAAGTCACCATCAATTAAAAAAATACAACTGCTCATGTTGTACATCCTCTATAACAGACATAAATATCCTACTCAAACATAAAAATGACAAGTCAATAGTATAATGTGATACATCAAAGTGATAATATTTTATCGATCACACTAAGAAGAGGAATGAAAAAATAATTTCCCCTGGCCAGTCCTGATAATTTCATAGCCAAATAATAGTAGTAATTATTTTGAGAGTCGCACTTAAGAATTATCTCGTCAAAATTAAGCTATCATCACTACAGTATTTTGGTTCTAACACTCCACAAAGACTGAGAATATTTCCCGCGAGTCCAAAGAAAGTGGGACAAATCAATCCAACATAGGCCTACCTATATGGGTAGAGGCAAGAATGGTAATTATCCTAACATGATTATACTTGGGCAGACCATAATGAGTACATCTATTTTATATTGATATAAAGATGCCTTCATGACAGTGTGAAAATTAGAGAAGAGCAAGTGTGAAGGTTTGGCATATCCACCGAAGAATAAGTAAATTTTGATGCTTTGAATTTGTGAAGTCATATGCGAGCAGCTGCCCAGAAGGCATGTAATATAAATTCCAACATTTCAAATTTTTAATGGCTCATGACGATAAAAGAAGGTATGAAATGATGTGTCTGATGATATATCACATGCACAGGTAAAATCACTTTGATTTGTATGCTACAATTCAATGTCACACGTGCACAAAACCAAACTGCCTGTTGATGGTTTAGATTTAGTGTTCCTTGCACTTCAAAGTTATCGTTTTCTTTTCACACAGATGATCATGTGATATACACGAGGGCACATTTACTCAGTTTGTTATTTCAAATGTGATTTACCTCATATTTTGGAATAGTTGCCATAATCACAAAGTTACCATAGATGTAACTCTTTTAGAAACGGGCCCCTGGTAGGAATGACTAAGAATACAGTCTTCTAAAGGTACGAGTGACAACTGTTTGGCTAATTCCATAGTAATTACGTTGTATGGCAGAATACTGAGCAGAAACTGCTCAAGAAATAAAAGAAAAACATTTTTATTTACTAACAGCAAGTTCTACCATTCATCAATTTTCCATTACGTTACAAATGAATTAAGTCACCATCAATTAAAAAAATACAACTGCTCATGTTGTACATCCTCTATAACAGACATAAATATCCTACTCAAACATAAAAATGACAAGTCAATAGTATAATGTGATACATCAAAGTGATATTTTATCGATCACACTAAGAAGAGGAATGAAAAAATAATTTCCCCTGGCCAGTCCTGATAATTTCATAGCCAAATAAGAGTAGTAATTATTTTGAAAGTCGCACTTAAGAATTATCTCGTCAAAATTAAGCTATCATCACTACAGTATTTTGGTTCTAACACTCCACAAAGACTGAGAATATTTCCCGCGAGTCCAAAGAAAGTGGGACAAATCAATCCAACATAGGCCTACCTACATGTATATGGGTAGAGGCAAGAATGGTAATTATCCTAACATGATTATACTTGGGCAGACCATAATGAGTACATCTATTTTATATTGATATAAAGATGCCTTCATGACAGTGTGAAAATTAGAGAAGAGCAAGTGTGAAGGTTTGGCATATCCACCGAAGAATAAGTAAATTTTGATGCTTTGAATTTGTGAAGTCATATGCGATCAGCTGCCCAGAAGGCATGTAATATAAATTCCAACAATTCAAAATTTTTAATGGCTCATGACGATAAAAGAAGGTATGAAATGATGTGTCTGATGATATATCACATGCACAGGTAAAATCACTTTGATTTGTATGCTACAATTCAATGTCACACGTGCACAAAACCAAACTGCCTGTTGATGGTTTAGATTTAGTGTTCCTTGCACTTCAAAGTTATCGTTTTCTTTTCACACAGATGATCATGTGATATACACGAGGGCACATTTACTCAGTTTGTTATTTCAAATGTGATTTACCTCATATTTTGGAATAGTTGCCATAATCACAAAGTTACCATAGATGTAACTCTTTTAGAAACTGGCCCCTGGTAGGAATGACTAAGAATACAGTCTTCTAAAGGTACGAGTGACAACTGTTTGGCTAATTCCATAGAAATTACGTTGTATGGAAGAATACTGAGCAGAAACTGCTCAAGAAATAAAAGAAAAACACTTTTATTTACTAACAGCAAGTTCTACCATTCATCAATTTTCCATTACGTTACAAATGAGTTAAGTCACCATCAATTAAAAAAATACAACTGCTCATGTTGTACATCCTCTATAACAGACATAAATATCCTACTCAAACATAAAAATGACGAGTCAATAGTATAATGTGATACATCAAAGTGATAATATTTTATCGATCACACTAAGAAGAGGAATGAAAAAATAATTTCCCCTGGCCAGTCCTGATAATTTCATAGCCAAATAATAGTAGTAATTATTTTGAGAGTCGCACTTAAGAATTATCTCGTCAAAATTAAGCTATCATCACTACAGTATTTTGGTTCTAACACTCCACAAAGACTGAGAATATTTCCCACGAGTCCAAAGAAAGTGGGACAAATCAATCCAACATAGGCCTACCTATATGGGTAGAGGCAAGAATGGTAATTATCCTAACATGATTATACTTGGGCAGACCATAATGAGTACATCTATTTTATATTGATATAAAGATGCCTTCATGACAGTGTGAAAATTAGAGAAGAGCAAGTGTGAAGGTTTGGCATATCCACCGAAGAATAAGTAAATTTTGATGCTTTGAATTTGTGAAGTCATATGCGAGCAGCTGCCCAGAAGGCATGTAATATAAATTCCAACAATTCAAATTTTTAATGGCTCATAACGATAAAAGAAGGTATGAAATGATGTGTCTGATGATATTTCACATGCACAGGTAAAATCACTTTGATTTGTATGCTACATTTCAATGTCACACGTGCACAAAACCAAACTGCCTGTTGATGGTTTAGATTTAGTGTTCCTTGCGCTTCAAAGTTATCGTTTTCTTTTCACACAGATGATCATGTGATATACACGAGGGCACATTTACTCAGTTTGTTATTTCAAATGTGATTTACCTCATATTTTGGAATAGTTGCCATAATCACAAAGTTACCATAGATGTAACTCTTTTAGAAACGGGCCCCTGGTAGGAATTACTAAGAATACAGTCTTCTAAAGGTACGAGTGACAACTGTTTGGCTAATTCCATAGTAATTACGTTGTATGGCAGAATACTGAGCAGAAACTGCTCAAGAAATAAAAGAAAAACACTTTTATTTACTAACAGCAAGTTCTACCATTCATCAATTTTCCATTACGTTACAAATGAGTTAAGTCACCATCAATTAAAAAAATACAACTGCTCATGTTGTACATCCTCTATAACAGACATAAATATCCTACTCAAACATAAAAATGACAAGTCAATAGTATAATGTGATACATCAAAGTGATAATATTTTATCGATCACACTAAGAAGAGGAATGAAAAAATAATTTCCCCTGGCCAGTCCTGATAATTTCATAGCCAAATAATAGTAGTAATTATTTTGAGAGTCGCACTTAAGAATTATCTCGTCAAAATTAAGCTATCATCACTACAGTATTTTGGTTCTAACACTCCACAAAGACTGAGAATATTTCCCGCGAGTCCAAAGAAAGTGGGACAAATCAATCCAACATAGGCCTACCTATATGGGTAGAGGCAAGAATGGTAATTATCCTAACATGATTATACTTGGGCAGACCATAATGAGTACATCTATTTTATATTGATATAAAGATGCCTTCATGACAGTGTGAAAATTAGAGAAGAGCAAGTGTGAAGGTTTGGCATATCCACCGAAGAATAAGTAAATTTTGATGCTTTGAATTTGTGAAGTCATATGCGAGCAGCTGCCCAGAAGGCATGTAATATAAATTCCAACAATTCAAATTTTTAATGGCTCATGACGATAAAAGAAGGTATGAAATGATGTGTCTGATGATATATCACATGCACAGGTAAAATCACTTTGATTTGTATGCTACAATTCAATGTCACACGTGCACAAAACCAAACTGCCTGTTGATGGTTTAGATTTAGTGTTCCTTGCACTTCAAAGTTATCGTTTTCTTTTCACACAGATGATCATGTGATATACACGAGGGCACATTTACTCAGTTTGTTATTTCAAATGTGATTTACCTCATATTTTGGAATAGTTGCCATAATCACAAAGTTACCATAGATGTAACTCTTTTAGAAACGGGCCCCTGGTAGGAATGACTAAGAATACAGTCTTCTAAAGGTACGAGTGACAACTGTTTGGCTAATTCCATAGTAATTACGTTGTATGGCAGAATACTGAGCAGAAACTGCTCAAGAAATAAAAGAAAAACATTTTTATTTACTAACAGCAAGTTCTACCATTCATCAATTTTCCATTACGTTACAAATGAATTAAGTCACCATCAATTAAAAAAATACAACTGCTCATGTTGTACATCCTCTATAACAGACATAAATATCCTACTCAAACATAAAAATGACAAGTCAATAGTATAATGTGATACATCAAAGTGATAATATTTTATCGATCACACTAAGAAGAGGAATGAAAAAATAATTTCCCCTGGCCAGTCCTGATAATTTCATAGCCAAATAAGAGTAGTAATTATTTTGAAAGTCGCACTTAAGAATTATCTCGTCAAAATTAAGCTATCATCACTACAGTATTTTGGTTCTAACACTCCACAAAGACTGAGAATATTTCCCGCGAGTCCAAAGAAAGTGGGACAAATCAATCCAACATAGGCCTACCTACATGTATATGGGTAGAGGCAAGAATGGTAATTATCCTAACATGATTATACTTGGGCAGACCATAATGAGTACATCTATTTCATATTGATATAAAGATGCCTTCATGACAGTGTGAAAATTAGAGAAGAGCAAGTGTGAAGGTTTGGCATATCCACCGAAGAATAAGTAAATTTTGATGCTTTGAATTTGTGAAGTCATATGCGAGCAGTTGCCCAGAAGGCATGTAATATAAATTCCAACAATTCAAATTTTTAATGGCTCATGACGATAAAAGAAGGTATGAAATGATGTGTCTGATGATATATCACATGCACAGGTAAAATCACTTTGATTTGTATGCTACAATTCAATGTCACACGTGCACAAAACCAAACTGCCTGTTGATAGTTTAGATTTAGTGTTCCTTGCACTTCCGAAGTTATTGTTTTCTTTTCACACAGATGATCATGTGATATACACGAGGGCACATTTACTCAGTTTGTTATTTCAAATGTGATTTTCCTCATATTTTGGAATAGTTGCCATAATAACAAAGTTACCATAGATGTAACTCTTTTAGAAACGGGCACCTGGTAGGAATTACTAAGAATACAGTCTTGTAAAGGTACGAGTGACAACTGTTTGGCTAATTCCATAGTAATTACGTTGTATGGAAGAATACTGAGCAGAAACTGCTCAAGAAATAAAAGAAAAACACTTTTATTTACTAACAGCAAGTTCTACCATTCATCAATTTTCCATTACGTTACAAATGAGTTAAGTCACCATCAATTAAAAAAATACAACTGCTCATGTTGTACATCCTCTATAACAGACATAAATATCCTACTCAAACATAAAAATGACGAGTCAATAGTATAATGTGATACATCAAAGTGATAATATTTTATCGATCACACTAAGAAGAGGAATGAAAAAATAATTTCCCCTGGCCAGTCCTGATAATTTCATAGCCAAATAATAGTAGTAATTATTTTGAGAGTCGCACTTAAGAATTATCTCGTCAAAATTAAGCTATCATCACTACAGTATTTTGGTTCTAACACTCCACAAAGACTGAGAATATTTCCCACGAGTCCAAAGAAAGTGGGACAAATCAATCCAACATAGGCCTACCTATATGGGTAGAGGCAAGAATGGTAATTATCCTAACATGATTATACTTGGGCAGACCATAATGAGTACATCTATTTTATATTGATATAAAGATGCCTTCATGACAGTGTGAAAATTAGAGAAGAGCAAGTGTGAAGGTTTGGCATATCCACCGAAGAATAAGTAAATTTTGATGCTTTGAATTTGTGAAGTCATATGCGAGCAGCTGCCCAGAAGGCATGTAATATAAATTCCAACAATTCAAATTTTTAATGTCTCATGACGATAAAAGAAGGTATGAAATGATGTGTCTGATGATATATCACATGCACAGGTAAAATCACTTTGATTTGTATGCTACAATTCAATGTCACACGTGCACAAAACCAAACTGCCTGTTGATGGTTTAGATTTAGTGTTCCTTGCACTTCAAAGTTATCGTTTTCTTTTCACACAGATGATCATGTGATATACACGAGGGCACATTTACTCAGTTTGTTATTTCAAATGTGATTTACCTCATATTTTGGAATAGTTGCCATAATCACAAAGTTACCATAGATGTAACTCTTTTAGAAACGGGCCCCTGGTAGGAATGACTAAGAATACAGTCTTCTAAAGGTACGAGTGACAACTGTTTGGCTAATTCCATAGTAATTACGTTGTATGGCAGAATACTGAGCAGAAACTGCTCAAGAAATAAAAGAAAAACATTTTTATTTACTAACAGCAAGTTCTACCATTCATCAATTTTCCATTACGTTACAAATGAATTAAGTCACCATCAATTAAAAAAATACAACTGCTCATGTTGTACATCCTCTATAACAGACATAAATATCCTACTCAAACATAAAAATGACAAGTCAATAGTATAATGTGATACATCAAAGTGATAATATTTTATCGATCACACTAAGAAGAGGAATGAAAAAATAATTTCCCCTGGCCAGTCCTGATAATTTCATAGCCAAATAAGAGTAGTAATTATTTTGAAAGTCGCACTTAAGAATTATCTCGTCAAAATTAAGCTATCATCACTACAGTATTTTGGTTCTAACACTCCACAAAGACTGAGAATATTTCCCGCGAGTCCAAAGAAAGTGGGACAAATCAATCCAACATAGGCCTACCTACATGTATATGGGTAGAGGCAAGAATGGTAATTATCCTAACATGATTATACTTGGGCAGACCATAATGAGTACATCTATTTTATATTGATATAAAGATGCCTTCATGACAGTGTGAAAATTAGAGAAGAGCAAGTGTGAAGGTTTGGCATATCCACCAAAGAATAAGTAAATTTTGATGCTTTGAATTTGTGAAGTCATATGCGATCAGCTGCCCAGAAGGCATGTAATATAAATTCCAACAATTCAAAATTTTTAATGGCTCATGACGATAAAAGAAGGTATGAAATGATGTGTCTGATGATATATCACATGCACAGGTAAAATCACTTTGATTTGTATGCTACAATTCAATGTCACACGTGCACAAAACCAAACTGCCTGTTGATGGTTTAGATTTAGTGTTCCTTGCACTTCAAAGTTATCGTTTTCTTTTCACACAGATGATCATGTGATATACACGAGGGCACATTTACTCAGTTTGTTATTTCAAATGTGATTTACCTCATATTTTGGAATAGTTGCCATAATCACAAAGTTACCATAGATGTAACTCTTTTAGAAACTGGCCCCTGGTAGGAATGACTAAGAATACAGTCTTCTAAAGGTACGAGTGACAACTGTTTGGCTAATTCCATAGAAATTACGTTGTATGGAAGAATACTGAGCAGAAACTGCTCAAGAAATAAAAGAAAAACACTTTTATTTACTAACAGCAAGTTCTACCATTCATCAATTTTCCATTACGTTACAAATGAGTTAAGTCACCATCAATTAAAAAAATACAACTGCTCATGTTGTACATCCTCTATAACAGACATAAATATCCTACTCAAACATAAAAATGACGAGTCAATAGTATAATGTGATACATCAAAGTGATAATATTTTATCGATCACACTAAGAAGAGGAATGAAAAAATAATTTCCCCTGGCCAGTCCTGATAATTTCATAGCCAAATAATAGTAGTAATTATTTTGAGAGTCGCACTTAAGAATTATCTCGTCAAAATTAAGCTATCATCACTACAGTATTTTGGTTCTAACACTCCACAAAGACTGAGAATATTTCCCACGAGTCCAAAGAAAGTGGGACAAATCAATCCAACATAGGCCTACCTATATGGGTAGAGGCAAGAATGGTAATTATCCTAACATGATTATACTTGGGCAGACCATAATGAGTACATCTATTTTATATTGATATAAAGATGCCTTCATGACAGTGTGAAAATTAGAGAAGAGCAAGTGTGAAGGTTTGGCATATCCACCGAAGAATAAGTAAATTTTGATGCTTTGAATTTGTGAAGTCATATGCGAGCAGCTGCCCAGAAGGCATGTAATATGAATTCCAACAATTCAAATTTTTAATGGCTCATAACGATAAAAGAAGGTATGAAATGATGTGTCTGATGATATATCACATGCACAGGTAAAATCACTTTGATTTGTATGCTACATTTCAATGTCACACGTGCACAAAACCAAACTGCCTGTTGATGGTTTAGATTTAGTGTTCCTTGCGCTTCAAAGTTATCGTTTTCTTTTCACACAGATGATCATGTGATATACACGAGGGCACATTTACTCAGTTTGTTATTTCAAATGTGATTTACCTCATATTTTGGAATAGTTGCCATAATCACAAAGTTACCATAGATGTAACTCTTTTAGAAACGGGCCCCTGGTAGGAATTACTAAGAATACAGTCTTCTAAAGGTACGAGTGACAACTGTTTGGCTAATTCCATAGTAATTACGTTGTATGGCAGAATACTGAGCAGAAACTGCTCAAGAAATAAAAGAAAAACACTTTTATTTACTAACAGCAAGTTCTACCATTCATCAATTTTCCATTACGTTACAAATGAGTTAAGTCACCATCAATTAAAAAAATACAACTGCTCATGTTGTACATCCTCTATAACAGACATAAATATCCTACTCAAACATAAAAATGACAAGTCAATAGTATAATGTGATACATCAAAGTGATAATATTTTATCGATCACACTAAGAAGAGGAATGAAAAAATAATTTCCCCTGGCCAGTCCTGATAATTTCATAGCCAAATAATAGTAGTAATTATTTTGAGAGTCGCACTTAAGAATTATCTCGTCAAAATTAAGCTATCATCACTACAGTATTTTGGTTCTAACACTCCACAAAGACTGAGAATATTTCCCGCGAGTCCAAAGAAAGTGGGACAAATCAATCCAACATAGGCCTACCTATATGGGTAGAGGCAAGAATGGTAATTATCCTAACATGATTATACTTGGGCAGACCATAATGAGTACATCTATTTTATATTGATATAAAGATGCCTTCATGACAGTGTGAAAATTAGAGAAGAGCAAGTGTGAAGGTTTGGCATATCCACCGAAGAATAAGTAAATTTTGATGCTTTGAATTTGTGAAGTCATATGCGAGCAGCTGCCCAGAAGGCATGTAATATAAATTCCAACAATTCAAATTTTTAATGGCTCATGACGATAAAAGAAGGTATGAAATGATGTGTCTGATGATATATCACATGCACAGGTAAAATCACTTTGATTTGTATGCTACAATTCAATGTCACACGTGCACAAAACCAAACTGCCTGTTGATGGTTTAGATTTAGTGTTCCTTGCACTTCAAAGTTATCGTTTTCTTTTCACACAGATGATCATGTGATATACACGAGGGCACATTTACTCAGTTTGTTATTTCAAATGTGATTTACCTCATATTTTGGAATAGTTGCCATAATCACAAAGTTACCATAGATGTAACTCTTTTAGAAACGGGCCCCTGGTAGGAATGACTAAGAATACAGTCTTCTAAAGGTACGAGTGACAACTGTTTGGCTAATTCCATAGTAATTACGTTGTATGGCAGAATACTGAGCAGAAACTGCTCAAGAAATAAAAGAAAAACATTTTTATTTACTAACAGCAAGTTCTACCATTCATCAATTTTCCATTACGTTACAAATGAATTAAGTCACCATCAATTAAAAAAATACAACTGCTCATGTTGTACATCCTCTATAACAGACATAAATATCCTACTCAAACATAAAAATGACAAGTCAATAGTATAATGTGATACATCAAAGTGATAATATTTTATCGATCACACTAAGAAGAGGAATGAAAAAATAATTTCCCCTGGCCAGTCCTGATAATTTCATAGCCAAATAATAGTAGTAATTATTTTGAAAGTCGCACTTAAGAATTATCTCGTCAAAATTAAGCTACAGGTATCATCACTACAGTATTTTGGTTCTAACACTCCACAAAGACTGAGAATATTTCCCGCGAGTCCAAAGAAAGTGGGACAAATCAATCCAACATAGGCCTACCTACATGTATATGGGTAGAGGCAAGAATGGTAATTATCCTAACATGATTATACTTGGGCAGACCATAATGAGTACATCTATTTCATATTGATATAAAGATGCCTTCATGACAGTGTGAAAATTAGAGAAGAGCAAGTGTGAAGGTTTGGCATATCCACCGAAGAATAAGTAAATTTTGATGCTTTGAATTTGTGAAGTCATATGCGAGCAGTTGCCCAGAAGGCATGTAATATAAATTCCAACAATTCAAATTTTTAATGGCTCATGACGATAAAAGAAGGTATGAAATGATGTGTCTGATGATATATCACATGCACAGGTAAAATCACTTTGATTTGTATGCTACAATTCAATGTCACACGTGCACAAAACCAAACTGCCTGTTGATAGTTTAGATTTAGTGTTCCTTGCACTTCCGAAGTTATTGTTTTCTTTTCACACAGATGATCATGTGATATACACGAGGGCACATTTACTCAGTTTGTTATTTCAAATGTGATTTTCCTCATATTTTGGAATAGTTGCCATAATAACAAAGTTACCATAGATGTAACTCTTTTAGAAACGGGCACCTGGTAGGAATTACTAAGAATACAGTCTTGTAAAGGTACGAGTGACAACTGTTTGGCTAATTCCATAGTAATTACGTTGTATGGAAGAATACTGAGCAGAAACTGCTCAAGAAATAAAAGAAAAACACTTTTATTTACTAACAGCAAGTTCTACCATTCATCAATTTTCCATTACGTTACAAATGAGTTAAGTCACCATCAATTAAAAAAATACAACTGCTCATGTTGTACATCCTCTATAACAGACATAAATATCCTACTCAAACATAAAAATGACGAGTCAATAGTATAATGTGATACATCAAAGTGATAATATTTTATCGATCACACTAAGAAGAGGAATGAAAAAATAATTTCCCCTGGCCAGTCCTGATAATTTCATAGCCAAATAATAGTAGTAATTATTTTGAGAGTCGCACTTAAGAATTATCTCGTCAAAATTAAGCTATCATCACTACAGTATTTTGGTTCTAACACTCCACAAAGACTGAGAATATTTCCCACGAGTCCAAAGAAAGTGGGACAAATCAATCCAACATAGGCCTACCTATATGGGTAGAGGCAAGAATGGTAATTATCCTAACATGATTATACTTGGGCAGACCATAATGAGTACATCTATTTTATAATGATATAAAGATGCCTTCATGACAGTGTGAAAATTAGAGAAGAGCAAGTGTGAAGGTTTGGCATATCCACCGAAGAATAAGTAAATTTTGATGCTTTGAATTTGTGAAGTCATATGCGAGCAGCTGCCCAGAAGGCATGTAATATAAATTCCAACAATTCAAATTTTTAATGGCTCATGACGATAAAAGAAGGTATGAAATGATGTGTCTGATGATATATCACATGCACAGGTAAAATCACTTTGATTTGTATGCTACAATTCAATGTCACACGTGCACAAAACCAAACTGCCTGTTGATGGTTTAGATTTAGTGTTCCTTGCACTTCAAAGTTATCGTTTTCTTTTCACACAGATGATCATGTGATATACACGAGGGCACATTTACTCAGTTTGTTATTTCAAATGTGATTTACCTCATATTTTGGAATAGTTGCCATAATCACAAAGTTACCATAGATGTAACTCTTTTAGAAACGGGCCCCTGGTAGGAATGACTAAGAATACAGTCTTCTAAAGGTACGAGTGACAACTGTTTGGCTAATTCCATAGTAATTACGTTGTATGGCAGAATACTGAGCAGAAACTGCTCAAGAAATAAAAGAAAAACATTTTTATTTACTAACAGCAAGTTCTACCATTCATCAATTTTCCATTACGTTACAAATGAATTAAGTCACCATCAATTAAAAAAATACAACTGCTCATGTTGTACATCCTCTATAACAGACATAAATATCCTACTCAAACATAAAAATGACAAGTCAATAGTATAATGTGATACATCAAAGTGATAATATTTTATCGATCACACTAAGAAGAGGAATGAAAAAATAATTTCCCCTGGCCAGTCCTGATAATTTCATAGCCAAATAAGAGTAGTAATTATTTTGAAAGTCGCACTTAAGAATTATCTCGTCAAAATTAAGCTATCATCACTACAGTATTTTGGTTCTAACACTCCACAAAGACTGAGAATATTTCCCGCGAGTCCAAAGAAAGTGGGACAAATCAATCCAACATAGGCCTACCTACATGTATATGGGTAGAGGCAAGAATGGTAATTATCCTAACATGATTATACTTGGGCAGACCATAATGAGTACATCTATTTCATATTGATATAAAGATGCCTTCATGACAGTGTGAAAATTAGAGAAGAGCAAGTGTGAAGGTTTGGCATATCCACCGAAGAATAAGTAAATTTTGATGCTTTGAATTTGTGAAGTCATATGCGAGCAGTTGCCCAGAAGGCATGTAATATAAATTCCAACAATTCAAATTTTTAATGGCTCATGACGATAAAAGAAGGTATGAAATGATGTGTCTGATGATATATCACATGCACAGGTAAAATCACTTTGATTTGTATGCTACAATTCAATGTCACACGTGCACAAAACCAAACTGCCTGTTGATAGTTTAGATTTAGTGTTCCTTGCACTTCCGAAGTTATTGTTTTCTTTTCACACAGATGATCATGTGATATACACGAGGGCACATTTACTCAGTTTGTTATTTCAAATGTGATTTTCCTCATATTTTGGAATAGTTGCCATAATAACAAAGTTACCATAGATGTAACTCTTTTAGAAACGGGCACCTGGTAGGAATTACTAAGAATACAGTCTTGTAAAGGTACGAGTGACAACTGTTTGGCTAATTCCATAGTAATTACGTTGTATGGAAGAATACTGAGCAGAAACTGCTCAAGAAATAAAAGAAAAACACTTTTATTTACTAACAGCAAGTTCTACCATTCATCAATTTTCCATTACGTTACAAATGAGTTAAGTCACCATCAATTAAAAAAATACAACTGCTCATGTTGTACATCCTCTATAACAGACATAAATATCCTACTCAAACATAAAAATGACGAGTCAATAGTATAATGTGATACATCAAAGTGATAATATTTTATCGATCACACTAAGAAGAGGAATGAAAAAATAATTTCCCCTGGCCAGTCCTGATAATTTCATAGCCAAATAATAGTAGTAATTATTTTGAGAGTCGCACTTAAGAATTATCTCGTCAAAATTAAGCTATCATCACTACAGTATTTTGGTTCTAACACTCCACAAAGACTGAGAATATTTCCCACGAGTCCAAAGAAAGTGGGACAAATCAATCCAACATAGGCCTACCTATATGGGTAGAGGCAAGAATGGTAATTATCCTAACATGATTATACTTGGGCAGACCATAATGAGTACATCTATTTTATATTGATATAAAGATGCCTTCATGACAGTGTGAAAATTAGAGAAGAGCAAGTGTGAAGGTTTGGCATATCCACCGAAGAATAAGTAAATTTTGATGCTTTGAATTTGTGAAGTCATATGCGAGCAGCTGCCCAGAAGGCATGTAATATAAATTCCAACAATTCAAATTTTTAATGTCTCATGACGATAAAAGAAGGTATGAAATGATGTGTCTGATGATATATCACATGCACAGGTAAAATCACTTTGATTTGTATGCTACAATTCAATGTCACACGTGCACAAAACCAAACTGCCTGTTGATGGTTTAGATTTAGTGTTCCTTGCACTTCAAAGTTATCGTTTTCTTTTCACACAGATGATCATGTGATATACACGAGGGCACATTTACTCAGTTTGTTATTTCAAATGTGATTTACCTCATATTTTGGAATAGTTGCCATAATCACAAAGTTACCATAGATGTAACTCTTTTAGAAACGGGCCCCTGGTACTAATGACTAAGAATACAGTCTTCTAAAGGTACGAGTGACAACTGTTTGGCTAATTCCATAGTAATTACGTTGTATGGCAGAATACTGAGCAGAAACTGCTCAAGAAATAAAAGAAAAACATTTTTATTTACTAACAGCAAGTTCTACCATTCATCAATTTTCCATTACGTTACAAATGAATTAAGTCACCATCAATTAAAAAAATACAACTGCTCATGTTGTACATCCTCTATAACAGACATAAATATCCTACTCAAACATAAAAATGACAAGTCAATAGTATAATGTGATACATCAAAGTGATAATATTTTATCGATCACACTAAGAAGAGGAATGAAAAAATAATTTCCCCTGGCCAGTCCTGATAATTTCATAGCCAAATAAGAGTAGTAATTATTTTGAAAGTCGCACTTAAGAATTATCTCGTCAAAATTAAGCTATCATCACTACAGTATTTTGGTTCTAACACTCCACAAAGACTGAGAATATTTCCCGCGAGTCCAAAGAAAGTGGGACAAATCAATCCAACATAGGCCTACCTACATGTATATGGGTAGAGGCAAGAATGGTAATTATCCTAACATGATTATACTTGGGCAGACCATAATGAGTACATCTATTTTATATTGATATAAAGATGCCTTCATGACAGTGTGAAAATTAGAGAAGAGCAAGTGTGAAGGTTTGGCATATCCACCGAAGAATAAGTAAATTTTGATGCTTTGAATTTGTGAAGTCATATGCGATCAGCTGCCCAGAAGGCATGTAATATAAATTCCAACAATTCAAAATTTTTAATGGCTCATGACGATAAAAGAAGGTATGAAATGATGTGTCTGATGATATATCACATGCACAGGTAAAATCACTTTGATTTGTATGCTACAATTCAATGTCACACGTGCACAAAACCAAACTGCCTGTTGATGGTTTAGATTTAGTGTTCCTTGCACTTCAAAGTTATCGTTTTCTTTTCACACAGATGATCATGTGATATACACGAGGGCACATTTACTCAGTTTGTTATTTCAAATGTGATTTACCTCATATTTTGGAATAGTTGCCATAATCACAAAGTTACCATAGATGTAACTCTTTTAGAAACTGGCCCCTGGTAGGAATGACTAAGAATACAGTCTTCTAAAGGTACGAGTGACAACTGTTTGGCTAATTCCATAGAAATTACGTTGTATGGAAGAATACTGAGCAGAAACTGCTCAAGAAATAAAAGAAAAACACTTTTATTTACTAACAGCAAGTTCTACCATTCATCAATTTTCCATTACGTTACAAATGAGTTAAGTCACCATCAATTAAAAAAATACAACTGCTCATGTTGTACATCCTCTATAACAGACATAAATATCCTACTCAAACATAAAAATGACGAGTCAATAGTATAATGTGATACATCAAAGTGATAATATTTTATCGATCACACTAAGAAGAGGAATGAAAAAATAATTTCCCCTGGCCAGTCCTGATAATTTCATAGCCAAATAATAGTAGTAATTATTTTGAGAGTCGCACTTAAGAATTATCTCGTCAAAATTAAGCTATCATCACTACAGTATTTTGGTTCTAACACTCCACAAAGACTGAGAATATTTCCCACGAGTCCAAAGAAAGTGGGACAAATCAATCCAACATAGGCCTACCTATATGGGTAGAGGCAAGAATGGTAATTATCCTAACATGATTATACTTGGGCAGACCATAATGAGTACATCTATTTTATATTGATATAAAGATGCCTTCATGACAGTGTGAAAATTAGAGAAGAGCAAGTGTGAAGGTTTGGCATATCCACCGAAGAATAAGTAAATTTTGATGCTTTGAATTTGTGAAGTCATATGCGAGCAGCTGCCCAGAAGGCATGTAATATAAATTCCAACAATTCAAATTTTTAATGGCTCATAACGATAAAAGAAGGTATGAAATGATGTGTCTGATGATATATCACATGCACAGGTAAAATCACTTTGATTTGTATGCTACATTTCAATGTCACACGTGCACAAAACCAAACTGCCTGTTGATGGTTTAGATTTAGTGTTCCTTGCGCTTCAAAGTTATCGTTTTCTTTTCACACAGATGATCATGTGATATACACGAGGGCACATTTACTCAGTTTGTTATTTCAAATGTGATTTACCTCATATTTTGGAATAGTTGCCATAATCACAAAGTTACCATAGATGTAACTCTTTTAGAAACGGGCCCCTGGTAGGAATTACTAAGAATACAGTCTTCTAAAGGTACGAGTGACAACTGTTTGGCTAATTCCATAGTAATTACGTTGTATGGCAGAATACTGAGCAGAAACTGCTCAAGAAATAAAAGAAAAACACTTTTATTTACTAACAGCAAGTTCTACCATTCATCAATTTTCCATTACGTTACAAATGAGTTAAGTCACCATCAATTAAAAAAATACAACTGCTCATGTTGTACATCCTCTATAACAGACATAAATATCCTACTCAAACATAAAAATGACAAGTCAATAGTATAATGTGATACATCAAAGTGATAATATTTTATCGATCACACTAAGAAGAGGAATGAAAAAATAATTTCCCCTGGCCAGTCCTGATAATTTCATAGCCAAATAATAGTAGTAATTATTTTGAGAGTCGCACTTAAGAATTATCTCGTCAAAATTAAGCTATCATCACTACAGTATTTTGGTTCTAACACTCCACAAAGACTGAGAATATTTCCCGCGAGTCCAAAGAAAGTGGGACAAATCAATCCAACATAGGCCTACCTATATGGGTAGAGGCAAGAATGGTAATTATCCTAACATGATTATACTTGGGCAGACCATAATGAGTACATCTATTTTATATTGATATAAAGATGCCTTCATGACAGTGTGAAAATTAGAGAAGAGCAAGTGTGAAGGTTTGGCATATCCACCGAAGAATAAGTAAATTTTGATGCTTTGAATTTGTGAAGTCATATGCGAGCAGCTGCCCAGAAGGCATGTAATATAAATTCCAACAATTCAAATTTTTAATGGCTCATGACGATAAAAGAAGGTATGAAATGATGTGTCTGATGATATATCACATGCACAGGTAAAATCACTTTGATTTGTATGCTACAATTCAATGTCACACGTGCACAAAACCAAACTGCCTGTTGATGGTTTAGATTTAGTGTTCCTTGCACTTCAAAGTTATCGTTTTCTTTTCACACAGATGATCATGTGATATACACGAGGGCACATTTACTCAGTTTGTTATTTCAAATGTGATTTACCTCATATTTTGGAATAGTTGCCATAATCACAAAGTTACCATAGATGTAACTCTTTTAGAAACGGGCCCCTGGTAGGAATGACTAAGAATACAGTCTTCTAAAGGTACGAGTGACAACTGTTTGGCTAATTCCATAGTAATTACGTTGTATGGCAGAATACTGAGCAGAAACTGCTCAAGAAATAAAAGAAAAACATTTTTATTTACTAACAGCAAGTTCTACCATTCATCAATTTTCCATTACGTTACAAATGAATTAAGTCACCATCAATTAAAAAAATACAACTGCTCATGTTGTACATCCTCTATAACAGACATAAATATCCTACTCAAACATAAAAATGACAAGTCAATAGTATAATGTGATACATCAAAGTGATAATATTTTATCGATCACACTAAGAAGAGGAATGAAAAAATAATTTCCCCTGGCCAGTCCTGATAATTTCATAGCCAAATAAGAGTAGTAATTATTTTGAAAGTCGCACTTAAGAATTATCTCGTCAAAATTAAGCTATCATCACTACAGTATTTTGGTTCTAACACTCCACAAAGACTGAGAATATTTCCCGCGAGTCCAAAGAAAGTGGGACAAATCAATCCAACATAGGCCTACCTACATGTATATGGGTAGAGGCAAGAATGGTAATTATCCTAACATGATTATACTTGGGCAGACCATAATGAGTACATCTATTTCATATTGATATAAAGATGCCTTCATGACAGTGTGAAAATTAGAGAAGAGCAAGTGTGAAGGTTTGGCATATCCACCGAAGAATAAGTAAATTTTGATGCTTTGAATTTGTGAAGTCATATGCGAGCAGTTGCCCAGAAGGCATGTAATATAAATTCCAACAATTCAAATTTTTAATGGCTCATGACGATAAAAGAAGGTATGAAATGATGTGTCTGATGATATATCACATGCACAGGTAAAATCACTTTGATTTGTATGCTACAATTCAATGTCACACGTGCACAAAACCAAACTGCCTGTTGATAGTTTAGATTTAGTGTTCCTTGCACTTCCGAAGTTATTGTTTTCTTTTCACACAGATGATCATGTGATATACACGAGGGCACATTTACTCAGTTTGTTATTTCAAATGTGATTTTCCTCATATTTTGGAATAGTTGCCATAATAACAAAGTTACCATAGATGTAACTCTTTTAGAAACGGGCACCTGGTAGGAATTACTAAGAATACAGTCTTGTAAAGGTACGAGTGACAACTGTTTGGCTAATTCCATAGTAATTACGTTGTATGGAAGAATACTGAGCAGAAACTGCTCAAGAAATAAAAGAAAAACACTTTTATTTACTAACAGCAAGTTCTACCATTCATCAATTTTCCATTACGTTACAAATGAGTTAAGTCACCATCAATTAAAAAAATACAACTGCTCATGTTGTACATCCTCTATAACAGACATAAATATCCTACTCAAACATAAAAATGACGAGTCAATAGTATAATGTGATACATCAAAGTGATAATATTTTATCGATCACACTAAGAAGAGGAATGAAAAAATAATTTCCCCTGGCCAGTCCTGATAATTTCATAGCCAAATAATAGTAGTAATTATTTTGAGAGTCGCACTTAAGAATTATCTCGTCAAAATTAAGCTATCATCACTACAGTATTTTGGTTCTAACACTCCACAAAGACTGAGAATATTTCCCACGAGTCCAAAGAAAGTGGGACAAATCAATCCAACATAGGCCTACCTATATGGGTAGAGGCAAGAATGGTAATTATCCTAACATGATTATACTTGGGCAGACCATAATGAGTACATCTATTTTATATTGATATAAAGATGCCTTCATGACAGTGTGAAAATTAGAGAAGAGCAAGTGTGAAGGTTTGGCATATCCACCGAAGAATAAGTAAATTTTGATGCTTTGAATTTGTGAAGTCATATGCGAGCAGCTGCCCAGAAGGCATGTAATATAAATTCCAACAATTCAAATTTTTAATGTCTCATGACGATAAAAGAAGGTATGAAATGATGTGTCTGATGATATATCACATGCACAGGTAAAATCACTTTGATTTGTATGCTACAATTCAATGTCACACGTGCACAAAACCAAACTGCCTGTTGATGGTTTAGATTTAGTGTTCCTTGCACTTCAAAGTTATCGTTTTCTTTTCACACAGATGATCATGTGATATACACGAGGGCACATTTACTCAGTTTGTTATTTCAAATGTGATTTACCTCATATTTTGGAATAGTTGCCATAATCACAAAGTTACCATAGATGTAACTCTTTTAGAAACGGGCCCCTGGTAGGAATGACTAAGAATACAGTCTTCTAAAGGTACGAGTGACAACTGTTTGGCTAATTCCATAGTAATTACGTTGTATGGCAGAATACTGAGCAGAAACTGCTCAAGAAATAAAAGAAAAACATTTTTATTTACTAACAGCAAGTTCTACCATTCATCAATTTTCCATTACGTTACAAATAAATTAAAGATAAATTCCAGTAGTTGCAGTAAACACTGATTTCATGAGAAAGTCTGTAAAACAAGGCTTAATTGGCAGTATATCATCGAGGATCTAGATCTGGTACAGTTACATAAACTGAACTTTGTGAAATCCTGAAATCTACGCTGAAAAATGTTCACACTGACGATCACCAACACAGATAGGCACACGTGGGACAGTGTATTATTATTGCTGGAATAAAGACCCGACGGAAGTGACCGAATCCGCGCTTATTTTGCTTATTTCTCAGCAATTACACAATTTCTTCCAGAATCCTTTGGCACATATTTTTTATTCATACGAACAGACACTTGGGTGGTCATTATATGAGATTCTGTAAAAAGTCATTTTGAGATCGTTACCAAAACTGGAATTTATCTTTAAGTCACCATCAATTAAAAAAATACAACTGCTCATGTTGTACATCCTCTATAACAGACATAAATATCCTACTCAAACATAAAAATGACAAGTCAATAGTATAATGTGATACATCAAAGTGATAATATTTTATCGATCACACTAAGAAGAGGAATGAAAAAATAATTTCCCCTGGCCAGTCCTGATAATTTCATAGCCAAATAATAGTAGTAATTATTTTGAAAGTCGCACTTAAGAATTATCTCGTCAAAATTAAGCTATCATCACTACAGTATTTTGGTTCTAACACTCCACAAAGACTGAGAATATTTCCCGCGAGTCCAAAGAAAGTGGGACAAATCAATCCAACATAGGCCTACCTACATGTATATGGGTAGAGGCAAGAATGGTAATTATCCTAACATGATTATACTTGGGCAGACCATAATGAGTACATCTATTTCATATTGATATAAAGATGCCTTCATGACAGTGTGAAAATTAGAGAAGAGCAAGTGTGAAGGTTTGGCATATCCACCGAAGAATAAGTAAATTTTGATGCTTTGAATTTGTGAAGTCATATGCGAGCAGTTGCCCAGAAGGCATGTAATATAAATTCCAACAATTCAAATTTTTAATGGCTCATGACGATAAAAGAAGGTATGAAATGATGTGTCTGATGATATATCACATGCACAGGTAAAATCACTTTGATTTGTATGCTACAATTCAATGTCACACGTGCACAAAACCAAACTGCCTGTTGATAGTTTAGATTTAGTGTTCCTTGCACTTCCGAAGTTATTGTTTTCTTTTCACACAGATGATCATGTGATATACACGAGGGCACATTTACTCAGTTTGTTATTTCAAATGTGATTTTCCTCATATTTTGGAATAGTTGCCATAATAACAAAGTTACCATAGATGTAACTCTTTTAGAAACGGGCACCTGGTAGGAATTACTAAGAATACAGTCTTGTAAAGGTACGAGTGACAACTGTTTGGCTAATTCCATAGTAATTACGTTGTATGGAAGAATACTGAGCAGAAACTGCTCAAGAAATAAAAGAAAAACACTTTTATTTACTAACAGCAAGTTCTACCATTCATCAATTTTCCATTACGTTACAAATGAGTTAAGTCACCATCAATTAAAAAAATACAACTGCTCATGTTGTACATCCTCTATAACAGACATAAATATCCTACTCAAACATAAAAATGACGAGTCAATAGTATAATGTGATACATCAAAGTGATAATATTTTATCGATCACACTAAGAAGAGGAATGAAAAAATAATTTCCCCTGGCCAGTCCTGATAATTTCATAGCCAAATAATAGTAGTAATTATTTTGAGAGTCGCACTTAAGAATTATCTCGTCAAAATTAAGCTATCATCACTACAGTATTTTGGTTCTAACACTCCACAAAGACTGAGAATATTTCCCACGAGTCCAAAGAAAGTGGGACAAATCAATCCAACATAGGCCTACCTATATGGGTAGAGGCAAGAATGGTAATTATCCTAACATGATTATACTTGGGCAGACCATAATGAGTACATCTATTTTATATTGATATAAAGATGCCTTCATGACAGTGTGAAAATTAGAGAAGAGCAAGTGTGAAGGTTTGGCATATCCACCGAAGAATAAGTAAATTTTGATGCTTTGAATTTGTGAAGTCATATGCGAGCAGCTGCCCAGAAGGCATGTAATATAAATTCCAACAATTCAAATTTTTAATGGCTCATGACGATAAAAGAAGGTATGAAATGATGTGTCTGATGATATATCACATGCACAGGTAAAATCACTTTGATTTGTATGCTACAATTCAATGTCACACGTGCACAAAACCAAACTGCCTGTTGATGGTTTAGATTTAGTGTTCCTTGCACTTCAAAGTTATCGTTTTCTTTTCACACAGATGATCATGTGATATACACGAGGGCACATTTACTCAGTTTGTTATTTCAAATGTGATTTACCTCATATTTTGGAATAGTTGCCATAATCACAAAGTTACCATAGATGTAACTCTTTTAGAAACGGGCCCCTGGTAGGAATGACTAAGAATACAGTCTTCTAAAGGTACGAGTGACAACTGTTTGGCTAATTCCATAGTAATTACGTTGTATGGCAGAATACTGAGCAGAAACTGCTCAAGAAATAAAAGAAAAACATTTTTATTTACTAACAGCAAGTTCTACCATTCATCAATTTTCCATTACGTTACAAATGAATTAAGTCACCATCAATTAAAAAAATACAACTGCTCATGTTATACATCCTCTATAACAGACATAAATATCCTACTCAAACATAAAAATGACAAGTCAATAGTATAATGTGATACATCAAAGTGATAATATTTTATCGATCACACTAAGAAGAGGAATGAAAAAATAATTTCCCCTGGCCAGTCCTGATAATTTCATAGCCAAATAATAGTAGTAATTATTTTGAAAGTCGCACTTAAGAATTATCTCGTCAAAATTAAGCTACAGGTATCATCACTACAGTATTTTGGTTCTAACACTCCACAAAGACTGAGAATATTTCCCGCGAGTCCAAAGAAAGTGGGACAAATCAATCCAACATAGGCCTACCTACATGTATATGGGTAGAGGCAAGAATGGTAATTATCCTAACATGATTATACTTGGGCAGACCATAATGAGTACATCTATTTCATATTGATATAAAGATGCCTTCATGACAGTGTGAAAATTAGAGAAGAGCAAGTGTGAAGGTTTGGCATATCCACCGAAGAATAAGTAAATTTTGATGCTTTGAATTTGTGAAGTCATATGCGAGCAGTTGCCCAGAAGGCATGTAATATAAATTCCAACAATTCAAATTTTTAATGGCTCATGACGATAAAAGAAGGTATGAAATGATGTGTCTGATGATATATCACATGCACAGGTAAAATCACTTTGATTTGTATGCTACAATTCAATGTCACACGTGCACAAAACCAAACTGCCTGTTGATAGTTTAGATTTAGTGTTCCTTGCACTTCCGAAGTTATTGTTTTCTTTTCACACAGATGATCATGTGATATACACGAGGGCACATTTACTCAGTTTGTTATTTCAAATGTGATTTTCCTCATATTTTGGAATAGTTGCCATAATAACAAAGTTACCATAGATGTAACTCTTTTAGAAACGGGCACCTGGTAGGAATTACTAAGAATACAGTCTTGTAAAGGTACGAGTGACAACTGTTTGGCTAATTCCATAGTAATTACGCTGTATGGCAGAATACTGAGCAGAAACTGCTCAAGAAATAAAAGAAAAACATTTTTATTTACTAACAGCAAGTTCTACCATTCATCAATTTTCCATTACGTTACAAATGAATTAAGTCACCATCAATTAAAAAAATACAACTGCTCATGTTGTACATCCTCTATAACAGACATAAATATCCTACTCAAACATAAAAATGACAAGTCAATAGTATAATGTGATACATCAAAGTGATAATATTTT
This sequence comes from Lytechinus pictus, assembly GCF_037042905.1. Classification (NCBI taxonomy): domain Eukaryota; kingdom Metazoa; phylum Echinodermata; class Echinoidea; order Temnopleuroida; family Toxopneustidae; genus Lytechinus; species Lytechinus pictus. The sequence goes on from NC_087256.1 coordinate 16,056,162, forward strand.
ATCGATCACACTAAGAAGAGGAATGAAAAAATAATTTCCCCTGGCCAGTCCTGATAATTTCATAGCCAAATAATAGTAGTAATTATTTTGAAAGTCGCACTTAAGAATTATCTCGTCAAAATTAAGCTATCATCACTACAGTATTTTGGTTCTAACACTCCACAAAGACTGAGAATATTTCCCGCGAGTCCAAAGAAAGTGGGACAAATCAATCCAACATAGGCCTACCTACATGTATATGGGTAGAGGCAAGAATGGTAATTATCCTAACATGATTATACTTGGGCAGACCATAATGAGTACATCTATTTCATATTGATATAAAGATGCCTTCATGACAGTGTGAAAATTAGAGAAGAGCAAGTGTGAAGGTTTGGCATATCCACCGAAGAATAAGTAAATTTTGATGCTTTGAATTTGTGAAGTCATATGCGAGCAGTTGCCCAGAAGGCATGTAATATAAATTCCAACAATTCAAATTTTTAATGGCTCATGACGATAAAAGAAGGTATGAGATGATGTGTCTGATGATATATCACATGCACAGGTAAAATCACTTTGATTTGTATGCTACAATTCAATGTCACACGTGCACAAAACCAAACTGCCTGTTGATAGTTTAGATTTAGTGTTCCTTGCACTTCCGAAGTTATTGTTTTCTTTTCACACAGATGATCATGTGATATACACGAGGGCACATTTACTCAGTTTGTTATTTCAAATGTGATTTTCCTCATATTTTGGAATAGTTGCCATAATAACAAAGTTACCATAGATGTAACTCTTTTAGAAACGGGCACCTGGTAGGAATTACTAAGAATACAGTCTTGTAAAGGTACGAGTGACAACTGTTTGGCTAATTCCATAGTAATTACGTTGTATGGCAGAATACTGAGCAGAAACTGCTCAAGAAATAAAAGAAAAACATTTTTATTTACTAACAGCAAGTTCTACCATTCATCAATTTTCCATTACGTTACAAATGAATTAAGTCACCATCAATTAAAAAAATACAACTGCTCATGTTGTACATCCTCTATAACAGACATAAATATCCTACTCAAACATAAAAATGACAAGTCAATAGTATAATGTGATACATCAAAGTGATAATATTTTATCGATCACACTAAGAAGAGGAATGAAAAAATAATTTCCCCTGGCCAGTCCTGATAATTTCATAGCCAAATAATAGTAGTAATTATTTTGAAAGTCGCACTTAAGAATTATCTCGTCAAAATTAAGCTACAGGTATCATCACTACAGTATTTTGGTTCTAACACTCCACAAAGACTGAGAATATTTCCCGCGAGTCCAAAGAAAGTGGGACAAATCAATCCAACATAGGCCTACCTACATGTATATGGGTAGAGGCAAGAATGGTAATTATCCTAACATGATTATACTTGGGCAGACCATAATGAGTACATCTATTTCATATTGATATAAAGATGCCTTCATGACAGTGTGAAAATTAGAGAAGAGCAAGTGTGAAGGTTTGGCATATCCACCGAAGAATAAGTAAATTTTGATGCTTTGAATTTGTGAAGTCATATGCGAGCAGTTGCCCAGAAGGCATGTAATATAAATTCCAACAATTCAAATTTTTAATGGCTCATGACGATAAAAGAAGGTATGAAATGATGTGTCTGATGATATATCACATGCACAGGTAAAATCACTTTGATTTGTATGCTACAATTCAATGTCACACGTGCACAAAACCAAACTGCCTGTTGATAGTTTAGATTTAGTGTTCCTTGCACTTCCGAAGTTATTGTTTTCTTTTCACACAGATGATCATGTGATATACACGAGGGCACATTTACTCAGTTTGTTATTTCAAATGTGATTTTCCTCATATTTTGGAATAGTTGCCATAATAACAAAGTTACCATAGATGTAACTCTTTTAGAAACGGGCACCTGGTAGGAATTACTAAGAATACAGTCTTGTAAAGGTACGAGTGACAACTGTTTGGCTAATTCCATAGTAATTACGTTGTATGGAAGAATACTGAGCAGAAACTGCTCAAGAAATAAAAGAAAAACACTTTTATTTACTAACAGCAAGTTCTACCATTCATCAATTTTCCATTACGTTACAAATGAGTTAAGTCACCATCAATTAAAAAAATACAACTGCTCATGTTGTACATCCTCTATAACAGACATAAATATCCTACTCAAACATAAAAATGACGAGTCAATAGTATAATGTGATACATCAAAGTGATAATATTTTATCGATCACACTAAGAAGAGGAATGAAAAAATAATTTCCCCTGGCCAGTCCTGATAATTTCATAGCCAAATAATAGTAGTAATTATTTTGAGAGTCGCACTTAAGAATTATCTCGTCAAAATTAAGCTATCATCACTACAGTATTTTGGTTCTAACACTCCACAAAGACTGAGAATATTTCCCACGAGTCCAAAGAAAGTGGGACAAATCAATCCAACATAGGCCTACCTATATGGGTAGAGGCAAGAATGGTAATTATCCTAACATGATTATACTTGGGCAGACCATAATGAGTACATCTATTTTATAATGATATAAAGATGCCTTCATGACAGTGTGAAAATTAGAGAAGAGCAAGTGTGAAGGTTTGGCATATCCACCGAAGAATAAGTAAATTTTGATGCTTTGAATTTGTGAAGTCATATGCGAGCAGCTGCCCAGAAGGCATGTAATATAAATTCCAACAATTCAAATTTTTAATGGCTCATGACGATAAAAGAAGGTATGAAATGATGTGTCTGATGATATATCACATGCACAGGTAAAATCACTTTGATTTGTATGCTACAATTCAATGTCACACGTGCACAAAACCAAACTGCCTGTTGATGGTTTAGATTTAGTGTTCCTTGCACTTCAAAGTTATCGTTTTCTTTTCACACAGATGATCATGTGATATACACGAGGGCACATTTACTCAGTTTGTTATTTCAAATGTGATTTACCTCATATTTTGGAATAGTTGCCATAATCACAAAGTTACCATAGATGTAACTCTTTTAGAAACGGGCCCCTGGTAGGAATGACTAAGAATACAGTCTTCTAAAGGTACGAGTGACAACTGTTTGGCTAATTCCATAGTAATTACGTTGTATGGCAGAATACTGAGCAGAAACTGCTCAAGAAATAAAAGAAAAACATTTTTATTTACTAACAGCAAGTTCTACCATTCATCAATTTTCCATTACGTTACAAATGAATTAAGTCACCATGAATTTAAAAAAATACAACTGCTCATGTTGTACATCCTCTATAACAGACATAAATATCCTACTCAAACATAAAAATGACAAGTCAATAGTATAATGTGATACATCAAAGTGATAATATTTTATCGATCACACTAAGAAGAGGAATGAAAAAATAATTTCCCCTGGCCAGTCCTGATAATTTCATAGCCAAATAATAGTAGTAATTATTTTGAAAGTCGCACTTAAGAATTATCTCGTCAAAATTAAGCTATCATCACTACAGTATTTTGGTTCTAACACTCCACAAAGACTGAGAATATTTCCCGCGAGTCCAAAGAAAGTGGGACAAATCAATCCAACATAGGCCTACCTACATGTATATGGGTAGAGGCAAGAATGGTAATTATCCTAACATGATTATACTTGGGCAGACCATAATGAGTACATCTATTTCATATTGATATAAAGATGCCTTCATGACAGTGTGAAAATTAGAGAAGAGCAAGTGTGAAGGTTTGGCATATCCACCGAAGAATAAGTAAATTTTGATGCTTTGAATTTGTGAAGTCATATGCGAGCAGTTGCCCAGAAGGCATGTAATATAAATTCCAACAATTCAAATTTTTAATGGCTCATGACGATAAAAGAAGGTATGAAATGATGTGTCTGATGATATATCACATGCACAGGTAAAATCACTTTGATTTGTATGCTACAATTCAATGTCACACGTGCACAAAACCAAACTGCCTGTTGATAGTTTAGATTTAGTGTTCCTTGCACTTCCGAAGTTATTGTTTTCTTTTCACACAGATGATCATGTGATATACACGAGGGCACATTTACTCAGTTTGTTATTTCAAATGTGATTTTCCTCATATTTTGGAATAGTTGCCATAATAACAAAGTTACCATAGATGTAACTCTTTTAGAAACGGGCACCTGGTAGGAATTACTAAGAATACAGTCTTGTAAAGGTACGAGTGACAACTGTTTGGCTAATTCCATAGTAATTACGTTGTATGGCAGAATACTGAGCAGAAACTGCTCAAGAAATAAAAGAAAAACATTTTTATTTACTAACAGCAAGTTCTACCATTCATCAATTTTCCATTACGTTACAAATGAATTAAGTCACCATCAATTAAAAAAATACAACTGCTCATGTTGTACATCCTCTATAACAGACATAAATATCCTACTCAAACATAAAAATGACAAGTCAATAGTATAATGTGATACATCAAAGTGATAATATTTTATCGATCACACTAAGAAGAGGAATGAAAAAATAATTTCCCCTGGCCAGTCCTGATAATTTCATAGCCAAATAATAGTAGTAATTATTTTGAAAGTCGCACTTAAGAATTATCTCGTCAAAATTAAGCTATCATCACTACAGTATTTTGGTTCTAACACTCCACAAAGACTGAGAATATTTCCCGCGAGTCCAAAGAAAGTGGGACAAATCAATCCAACATAGGCCTACCTACATGTATATGGGTAGAGGCAAGAATGGTAATTATCCTAACATGATTATACTTGGGCAGACCATAATGAGTACATCTATTTCATATTGATATAAAGATGCCTTCATGACAGTGTGAAAATTAGAGAAGAGCAAGTGTGAAGGTTTGGCATATCCACCGAAGAATAAGTAAATTTTGATGCTTTGAATTTGTGAAGTCATATGCGAGCAGTTGCCCAGAAGGCATGTAATATAAATTCCAACAATTCAAATTTTTAATGGCTCATGACGATAAAAGAAGGTATGAGATGATGTGTCTGATGATATATCACATGCACAGGTAAAATCACTTTGATTTGTATGCTACAATTCAATGTCACACGTGCACAAAACCAAACTGCCTGTTGATAGTTTAGATTTAGTGTTCCTTGCACTTCCGAAGTTATTGTTTTCTTTTCACACAGATGATCATGTGATATACACGAGGGCACATTTACTCAGTTTGTTATTTCAAATGTGATTTTCCTCATATTTTGGAATAGTTGCCATAATAACAAAGTTACCATAGATGTAGCTCTTTTAGAAACGGGCACCTGGTAGGAATTACTAAGAATACAGTCTTGTAAAGGTACGAGTGACAACTGTTTGGCTAATTCCATAGTAATTACGTTGTATGGAAGAATACTGAGCAGAAACTGCTCAAGAAATAAAAGAAAAACACTTTTATTTACTAACAGCAAGTTCTACCATTCATCAATTTTCCATTACGTTACAAATGAGTTAAGTCACCATCAATTAAAAAAATACAACTGCTCATGTTGTACATCCTCTATAACAGACATAAATATCCTACTCAAACATAAAAATGACGAGTCAATAGTATAATGTGATACATCAAAGTGATAATATTTTATCGATCACACTAAGAAGAGGAATGAAAAAATAATTTCCCCTGGCCAGTCCTGATAATTTCATAGCCAAATAATAGTAGTAATTATTTTGAGAGTCGCACTTAAGAATTATCTCGTCAAAATTAAGCTATCATCACTACAGTATTTTGGTTCTAACACTCCACAAAGACTGAGAATATTTCCCACGAGTCCAAAGAAAGTGGGACAAATCAATCCAACATAGGCCTACCTATATGGGTAGAGGCAAGAATGGTAATTATCCTAACATGATTATACTTGGGCAGACCATAATGAGTACATCTATTTTATATTGATATAAAGATGCCTTCATGACAGTGTGAAAATTAGAGAAGAGCAAGTGTGAAGGTTTGGCATATCCACCGAAGAATAAGTAAATTTTGATGCTTTGAATTTGTGAAGTCATATGCGAGCAGCTGCCCAGAAGGCATGTAATATAAATTCCAACAATTCAAATTTTTAATGGCTCATGACGATAAAAGAAGGTATGAAATGATGTGTCTGATGATATATCACATGCACAGGTAAAATCACTTTGATTTGTATGCTACAATTCAATGTCACACGTGCACAAAACCAAACTGCCTGTTGATGGTTTAGATTTAGTGTTCCTTGCACTTCAAAGTTATCGTTTTCTTTTCACACAGATGATCATGTGATATACACGAGGGCACATTTACTCAGTTTGTTATTTCAAATGTGATTTACCTCATATTTTGGAATAGTTGCCATAATCACAAAGTTACCATAGATGTAACTCTTTTAGAAACGGGCCCCTGGTAGGAATGACTAAGAATACAGTCTTCTAAAGGTACGAGTGACAACTGTTTGGCTAATTCCATAGTAATTACGTTGTATGGCAGAATACTGAGCAGAAACTGCTCAAGAAATAAAAGAAAAACATTTTTATTTACTAACAGCAAGTTCTACCATTCATCAATTTTCCATTACGTTACAAATAAATTAAAGATAAATTCCAGTAGTTGCAGTAAACACTGATTTCATGAGAAAGTCTGTAAAACAAGGCTTAATTGGCAGTATATCATCGAGGATCTAGATCTGGTACAGTTACATAAACTGAACTTTGTGAAATCCTGAAATCTACGCTGAAAAATGTTCACACTGACGATCACCAACACAGATAGGCACACGTGGGACAGTGTATTATTATTGCTGGAATAAAGACCCGACGGAAGTGACCGAATCCGCGCTTATTTTGCTTATTTCTCAGCAATTACACAATTTCTTCCAGAATCCTTTGGCACATATTTTTTATTCATACGAACAGACACTTGGGTGGTCATTATATGAGATTCTGTAAAAAGTCATTTTGAGATCGTTACCAAAACTGGAATTTATCTTTAAGTCACCATCAATTAAAAAAATACAACTGCTCATGTTGTACATCCTCTATAACAGACATAAATATCCTACTCAAACATAAAAATGACAAGTCAATAGTATAATGTGATACATCAAAGTGATAATATTTTATCGATCACACTAAGAAGAGGAATGAAAAAATAATTTCCCCTGGCCAGTCCTGATAATTTCATAGCCAAATAATAGTAGTAATTATTTTGAAAGTCGCACTTAAGAATTATCTCGTCAAAATTAAGCTATCATCACTACAGTATTTTGGTTCTAACACTCCACAAAGACTGAGAATATTTCCCGCGAGTCCAAAGAAAGTGGGACAAATCAATCCAACATAGGCCTACCTACATGTATATGGGTAGAGGCAAGAATGGTAATTATCCTAACATGATTATACTTGGGCAGACCATAATGAGTACATCTATTTCATATTGATATAAAGATGCCTTCATGACAGTGTGAAAATTAGAGAAGAGCAAGTGTGAAGGTTTGGCATATCCACCGAAGAATAAGTAAATTTTGATGCTTTGAATTTGTGAAGTCATATGCGAGCAGTTGCCCAGAAGGCATGTAATATAAATTCCAACAATTCAAATTTTTAATGGCTCATGACGATAAAAGAAGGTATGAAATGATGTGTCTGATGATATATCACATGCACAGGTAAAATCACTTTGATTTGTATGCTACAATTCAATGTCACACGTGCACAAAACCAAACTGCCTGTTGATAGTTTAGATTTAGTGTTCCTTGCACTTCCGAAGTTATTGTTTTCTTTTCACACAGATGATCATGTGATATACACGAGGGCACATTTACTCAGTTTGTTATTTCAAATGTGATTTTCCTCATATTTTGGAATAGTTGCCATAATAACAAAGTTACCATAGATGTAACTCTTTTAGAAACGGGCACCTGGTAGGAATTACTAAGAATACAGTCTTGTAAAGGTACGAGTGACAACTGTTTGGCTAATTCCATAGTAATTACGTTGTATGGCAGAATACTGAGCAGAAACTGCTCAAGAAATAAAAGAAAAACATTTTTATTTACTAACAGCAAGTTCTACCATTCATCAATTTTCCATTACGTTACAAATGAATTAAGTCACCATCAATTAAAAAAATACAACTGCTCATGTTGTACATCCTCTATAACAGACATAAATATCCTACTCAAACATAAAAATGACAAGTCAATAGTATAATGTGATACATCAAAGTGATAATATTTTATCGATCACACTAAGAAGAGGAATGAAAAAATAATTTCCCCTGGCCAGTCCTGATAATTTCATAGCCAAATAATAGTAGTAATTATTTTGAAAGTCGCACTTAAGAATTATCTCGTCAAAATTAAGCTATCATCACTACAGTATTTTGGTTCTAACACTCCACAAAGACTGAGAATATTTCCCGCGAGTCCAAAGAAAGTGGGACAAATCAATCCAACATAGGCCTACCTATATGGGTAGAGGCAAGAATGGTAATTATCCTAACATGATTATACTTGGGCAGACCATAATGAGTACATCTATTTCATATTGATATAAAGATGCCTTCATGACAGTGTGAAAATTAGAGAAGAGCAAGTGTGAAGGTTTGGCATATCCACCGAAGAATAAGTAAATTTTGATGCTTTGAATTTGTGAAGTCATATGCGAGCAGTTGCCCAGAAGGCATGTAATATAAATTCCAACAATTCAAATTTTTAATGGCTCATGACGATAAAAGAAGGTATGAGATGATGTGTCTGATGATATATCACATGCACAGGTAAAATCACTTTGATTTGTATGCTACAATTCAATGTCACACGTGCACAAAACCAAACTGCCTGTTGATAGTTTAGATTTAGTGTTCCTTGCACTTCCGAAGTTATTGTTTTCTTTTCACACAGATGATCATGTGATATACACGAGGGCACATTTACTCAGTTTGTTATTTCAAATGTGATTTTCCTCATATTTTGGAATAGTTGCCATAATAACAAAGTTACCATAGATGTAGCTCTTTTAGAAACGGGCACCTGGTAGGAATTACTAAGAATACAGTCTTGTAAAGGTACGAGTGACAACTGTTTGGCTAATTCCATAGTAATTACGTTGTATGGAAGAATACTGAGCAGAAACTGCTCAAGAAATAAAAGAAAAACACTTTTATTTACTAACAGCAAGTTCTACCATTCATCAATTTTCCATTACGTTACAAATGAGTTAAGTCACCATCAATTAAAAAAATACAACTGCTCATGTTGTACATCCTCTATAACAGACATAAATATCCTACTCAAACATAAAAATGACGAGTCAATAGTATAATGTGATACATCAAAGTGATAATATTTTATCGATCACACTAAGAAGAGGAATGAAAAAATAATTTCCCCTGGCCAGTCCTGATAATTTCATAGCCAAATAATAGTAGTAATTATTTTGAGAGTCGCACTTAAGAATTATCTCGTCAAAATTAAGCTATCATCACTACAGTATTTTGGTTCTAACACTCCACAAAGACTGAGAATATTTCCCACGAGTCCAAAGAAAGTGGGACAAATCAATCCAACATAGGCCTACCTATATGGGTAGAGGCAAGAATGGTAATTATCCTAACATGATTATACTTGGGCAGACCATAATGAGTACATCTATTTTATATTGATATAAAGATGCCTTCATGACAGTGTGAAAATTAGAGAAGAGCAAGTGTGAAGGTTTGGCATATCCACCGAAGAATAAGTAAATTTTGATGCTTTGAATTTGTGAAGTCATATGCGAGCAGCTGCCCAGAAGGCATGTAATATAAATTCCAACAATTCAAATTTTTAATGGCTCATGACGATAAAAGAAGGTATGAAATGATGTGTCTGATGATATATCACATGCACAGGTAAAATCACTTTGATTTGTATGCTACAATTCAATGTCACACGTGCACAAAACCAAACTGCCTGTTGATGGTTTAGATTTAGTGTTCCTTGCACTTCAAAGTTATCGTTTTCTTTTCACACAGATGATCATGTGATATACACGAGGGCACATTTACTCAGTTTGTTATTTCAAATGTGATTTACCTCATATTTTGGAATAGTTGCCATAATCACAAAGTTACCATAGATGTAACTCTTTTAGAAACGGGCCCCTGGTAGGAATGACTAAGAATACAGTCTTCTAAAGGTACGAGTGACAACTGTTTGGCTAATTCCATAGTAATTACGTTGTATGGCAGAATACTGAGCAGAAACTGCTCAAGAAATAAAAGAAAAACATTTTTATTTACTAACAGCAAGTTCTACCATTCATCAATTTTCCATTACGTTACAAATAAATTAAAGATAAATTCCAGTAGTTGCAGTAAACACTGATTTCATGAGAAAGTCTGTAAAACAAGGCTTAATTGGCAGTATATCATCGAGGATCTAGATCTGGTACAGTTACATAAACTGAACTTTGTGAAATCCTGAAATCTACGCTGAAAAATGTTCACACTGACGATCACCAACACAGATAGGCACACGTGGGACAGTGTATTATTATTGCTGGAATAAAGACCCGACGGAAGTGACCGAATCCGCGCTTATTTTGCTTATTTCTCAGCAATTACACAATTTCTTCCAGAATCCTTTGGCACATATTTTTTATTCATACGAACAGACACTTGGGTGGTCATTATATGAGATTCTGTAAAAAGTCATTTTGAGATCGTTACCAAAACTGGAATTTATCTTTAAGTCACCATCAATTAAAAAAATACAACTGCTCATGTTGTACATCCTCTATAACAGACATAAATATCCTACTCAAACATAAAAATGACAAGTCAATAGTATAATGTGATACATCAAAGTGATAATATTTTATCGATCACACTAAGAAGAGGAATGAAAAAATAATTTCCCCTGGCCAGTCCTGATAATTTCATAGCCAAATAATAGTAGTAATTATTTTGAAAGTCGCACTTAAGAATTATCTCGTCAAAATTAAGCTACAGGTATCATCACTACAGTATTTTGGTTCTAACACTCCACAAAGACTGAGAATATTTCCCGCGAGTCCAAAGAAAGTGGGACAAATCAATCCAACATAGGCCTACCTACATGTATATGGGTAGAGGCAAGAATGGTAATTATCCTAACATGATTATACTTGGGCAGACCATAATGAGTACATCTATTTCATATTGATATAAAGATGCCTTCATGACAGTGTGAAAATTAGAGAAGAGCAAGTGTGAAGGTTTGGCATATCCACCGAAGAATAAGTAAATTTTGATGCTTTGAATTTGTGAAGTCATATGCGAGCAGTTGCCCAGAAGGCATGTAATATAAATTCCAACAATTCAAATTTTTAATGGCTCATGACGATAAAAGAAGGTATGAAATGATGTGTCTGATGATATATCACATGCACAGGTAAAATCACTTTGATTTGTATGCTACAATTCAATGTCACACGTGCACAAAACCAAACTGCCTGTTGATAGTTTAGATTTAGTGTTCCTTGCACTTCCGAAGTTATTGTTTTCTTTTCACACAGATGATCATGTGATATACACGAGGGCACATTTACTCAGTTTGTTATTTCAAATGTGATTTTCCTCATATTTTGGAATAGTTGCCATAATAACAAAGTTACCATAGATGTAACTCTTTTAGAAACGGGCACCTGGTAGGAATTACTAAGAATACAGTCTTGTAAAGGTACGAGTGACAACTGTTTGGCTAATTCCATAGTAATTACGTTGTATGGAAGAATACTGAGCAGAAACTGCTCAAGAAATAAAAGAAAAACACTTTTATTTACTAACAGCAAGTTCTACCATTCATCAATTTTCCATTACGTTACAAATGAGTTAAGTCACCATCAATTAAAAAAATACAACTGCTCATGTTGTACATCCTCTATAACAGACATAAATATCCTACTCAAACATAAAAATGACGAGTCAATAGTATAATGTGATACATCAAAGTGATAATATTTTATCGATCACACTAAGAAGAGGAATGAAAAAATAATTTCCCCTGGCCAGTCCTGATAATTTCATAGCCAAATAATAGTAGTAATTATTTTGAGAGTCGCACTTAAGAATTATCTCGTCAAAATTAAGCTATCATCACTACAGTATTTTGGTTCTAACACTCCACAAAGACTGAGAATATTTCCCACGAGTCCAAAGAAAGTGGGACAAATCAATCCAACATAGGCCTACCTATATGGGTAGAGGCAAGAATGGTAATTATCCTAACATGATTATACTTGGGCAGACCATAATGAGTACATCTATTTTATATTGATATAAAGATGCCTTCATGACAGTGTGAAAATTAGAGAAGAGCAAGTGTGAAGGTTTGGCATATCCACCGAAGAATAAGTAAATTTTGATGCTTTGAATTTGTGAAGTCATATGCGAGCAGCTGCCCAGAAGGCATGTAATATAAATTCCAACAATTCAAATTTTTAATGGCTCATGACGATAAAAGAAGGTATGAAATGATGTGTCTGATGATATATCACATGCACAGGTAAAATCACTTTGATTTGTATGCTACAATTCAATGTCACACGTGCACAAAACCAAACTGCCTGTTGATGGTTTAGATTTAGTGTTCCTTGCACTTCAAAGTTATCGTTTTCTTTTCACACAGATGATCATGTGATATACACGAGGGCACATTTACTCAGTTTGTTATTTCAAATGTGATTTACCTCATATTTTGGAATAGTTGCCATAATCACAAAGTTACCATAGATGTAACTCTTTTAGAAACGGGCCCCTGGTAGGAATGACTAAGAATACAGTCTTCTAAAGGTACGAGTGACAACTGTTTGGCTAATTCCATAGTAATTACGTTGTATGGCAGAATACTGAGCAGAAACTGCTCAAGAAATAAAAGAAAAACATTTTTATTTACTAACAGCAAGTTCTACCATTCATCAATTTTCCATTACGTTACAAATGAATTAAGTCACCATGAATTTAAAAAAATACAACTGCTCATGTTGTACATCCTCTATAACAGACATAAATATCCTACTCAAACATAAAAATGACAAGTCAATAGTATAATGTGATACATCAAAGTGATAATATTTTATCGATCACACTAAGAAGAGGAATGAAAAAATAATTTCCCCTGGCCAGTCCTGATAATTTCATAGCCAAATAATAGTAGTAATTATTTTGAAAGTCGCACTTAAGAATTATCTCGTCAAAATTAAGCTATCATCACTACAGTATTTTGGTTCTAACACTCCACAAAGACTGAGAATATTTCCCGCGAGTCCAAAGAAAGTGGGACAAATCAATCCAACATAGGCCTACCTACATGTATATGGGTAGAGGCAAGAATGGTAATTATCCTAACATGATTATACTTGGGCAGACCATAATGAGTACATCTATTTCATATTGATATAAAGATGCCTTCATGACAGTGTGAAAATTAGAGAAGAGCAAGTGTGAAGGTTTGGCATATCCACCGAAGAATAAGTAAATTTTGATGCTTTGAATTTGTGAAGTCATATGCGAGCAGTTGCACAGAAGGCATGTAATATAAATTCCAACAATTCAAATTTTTAATGGCTCATGACGATAAAAGAAGGTATGAAATGATGTGTCTGATGATATATCACATGCACAGGTAAAATCACTTTGATTTGTATGCTACAATTCAATGTCACACGTGCACAAAACCAAACTGCCTGTTGATAGTTTAGATTTAGTGTTCCTTGCACTTCCGAAGTTATTGTTTTCTTTTCACACAGATGATCATGTGATATACACGAGGGCACATTTACTCAGTTTGTTATTTCAAATGTGATTTTCCTCATATTTTTGAATAGTTGCCATAATAACAAAGTTACCATAGATGTAACTCTTTTAGAAACGGGCACCTGGTAGGAATTACTAAGAATACAGTCTTGTAAAGGTACGAGTGACAACTGTTTGGCTAATTCCATAGTAATTACGTTGTATGGCAGAATACTGAGCAGAAACTGCTCAAGAAATAAAAGAAAAACATTTTTATTTACTAACAGCAAGTTCTACCATTCATCAATTTTCCATTACGTTACAAATGAATTAAGTCACCATCAATTAAAAAAATACAACTGCTCATGTTGTACATCCTCTATAACAGACATAAATATCCTACTCAAACATAAAAATGACAAGTCAATAGTATAATGTGATACATCAAAGTGATAATATTTTATCGATCACACTAAGAAGAGGAATGAAAAAATAATTTCCCCTGGCCAGTCCTGATAATTTCATAGCCAAATAATAGTAGTAATTATTTTGAAAGTCGCACTTAAGAATTATCTCGTCAAAATTAAGCTATCATCACTACAGTATTTTGGTTCTAACACTCCACAAAGACTGAGAATATTTCCCGCGAGTCCAAAGAAAGTGGGACAAATCAATCCAACATAGGCCTACCTACATGTATATGGGTAGAGGCAAGAATGGTAATTATCCTAACATGATTATACTTGGGCAGACCATAATGAGTACATCTATTTCATATTGATATAAAGATGCCTTCATGACAGTGTGAAAATTAGAGAAGAGCAAGTGTGAAGGTTTGGCATATCCACCGAAGAATAAGTAAATTTTGATGCTTTGAATTTGTGAAGTCATATGCGAGCAGTTGCCCAGAAGGCATGTAATATAAATTCCAACAATTCAAATTTTTAATGGCTCATGACGATAAAAGAAGGTATGAGATGATGTGTCTGATGATATATCACATGCACAGGTAAAATCACTTTGATTTGTATGCTACAATTCAATGTCACACGTGCACAAAACCAAACTGCCTGTTGATAGTTTAGATTTAGTGTTCCTTGCACTTCCGAAGTTATTGTTTTCTTTTCACACAGATGATCATGTGATATACACGAGGGCACATTTACTCAGTTTGTTATTTCAAATGTGATTTTCCTCATATTTTGGAATAGTTGCCATAATAACAAAGTTACCATAGATGTAGCTCTTTTAGAAACGGGCACCTGGTAGGAATTACTAAGAATACAGTCTTGTAAAGGTACGAGTGACAACTGTTTGGCTAATTCCATAGTAATTACGTTGTATGGAAGAATACTGAGCAGAAACTGCTCAAGAAATAAAAGAAAAACACTTTTATTTACTAACAGCAAGTTCTACCATTCATCAATTTTCCATTACGTTACAAATGAGTTAAGTCACCATCAATTAAAAAAATACAACTGCTCATGTTGTACATCCTCTATAACAGACATAAATATCCTACTCAAACATAAAAATGACGAGTCAATAGTATAATGTGATACATCAAAGTGATAATATTTTATCGATCACACTAAGAAGAGGAATGAAAAAATAATTTCCCCTGGCCAGTCCTGATAATTTCATAGCCAAATAATAGTAGTAATTATTTTGAGAGTCGCACTTAAGAATTATCTCGTCAAAATTAAGCTATCATCACTACAGTATTTTGGTTCTAACACTCCACAAAGACTGAGAATATTTCCCACGAGTCCAAAGAAAGTGGGACAAATCAATCCAACATAGGCCTACCTATATGGGTAGAGGCAAGAATGGTAATTATCCTAACATGATTATACTTGGGCAGACCATAATGAGTACATCTATTTTATATTGATATAAAGATGCCTTCATGACAGTGTGAAAATTAGAGAAGAGCAAGTGTGAAGGTTTGGCATATCCACCGAAGAATAAGTAAATTTTGATGCTTTGAATTTGTGAAGTCATATGCGAGCAGCTGCCCAGAAGGCATGTAATATAAATTCCAACAATTCAAATTTTTAATGGCTCATGACGATAAAAGAAGGTATGAAATGATGTGTCTGATGATATATCACATGCACAGGTAAAATCACTTTGATTTGTATGCTACAATTCAATGTCACACGTGCACAAAACCAAACTGCCTGTTGATGGTTTAGATTTAGTGTTCCTTGCACTTCAAAGTTATCGTTTTCTTTTCACACAGATGATCATGTGATATACACGAGGGCACATTTACTCAGTTTGTTATTTCAAATGTGATTTACCTCATATTTTGGAATAGTTGCCATAATCACAAAGTTACCATAGATGTAACTCTTTTAGAAACGGGCCCCTGGTAGGAATGACTAAGAATACAGTCTTCTAAAGGTACGAGTGACAACTGTTTGGCTAATTCCATAGTAATTACGTTGTATGGCAGAATACTGAGCAGAAACTGCTCAAGAAATAAAAGAAAAACATTTTTATTTACTAACAGCAAGTTCTACCATTCATCAATTTTCCATTACGTTACAAATAAATTAAAGATAAATTCCAGTAGTTGCAGTAAACACTGATTTCATGAGAAAGTCTGTAAAACAAGGCTTAATTGGCAGTATATCATCGAGGATCTAGATCTGGTACAGTTACATAAACTGAACTTTGTGAAATCCTGAAATCTACGCTGAAAAATGTTCACACTGACGATCACCAACACAGATAGGCACACGTGGGACAGTGTATTATTATTGCTGGAATAAAGACCCGACGGAAGTGACCGAATCCGCGCTTATTTTGCTTATTTCTCAGCAATTACACAATTTCTTCCAGAATCCTTTGGCACATATTTTTTATTCATACGAACAGACACTTGGGTGGTCATTATATGAGATTCTGTAAAAAGTCATTTTGAGATCGTTACCAAAACTGGAATTTATCTTTAAGTCACCATCAATTAAAAAAATACAACTGCTCATGTTGTACATCCTCTATAACAGACATAAATATCCTACTCAAACATAAAAATGACAAGTCAATAGTATAATGTGATACATCAAAGTGATAATATTTTATCGATCACACTAAGAAGAGGAATGAAAAAATAATTTCCCCTGGCCAGTCCTGATAATTTCATAGCCAAATAATAGTAGTAATTATTTTGAAAGTCGCACTTAAGAATTATCTCGTCAAAATTAAGCTACAGGTATCATCACTACAGTATTTTGGTTCTAACACTCCACAAAGACTGAGAATATTTCCCGCGAGTCCAAAGAAAGTGGGACAAATCAATCCAACATAGGCCTACCTACATGTATATGGGTAGAGGCAAGAATGGTAATTATCCTAACATGATTATACTTGGGCAGACCATAATGAGTACATCTATTTCATATTGATATAAAGATGCCTTCATGACAGTGTGAAAATTAGAGAAGAGCAAGTGTGAAGGTTTGGCATATCCACCGAAGAATAAGTAAATTTTGATGCTTTGAATTTGTGAAGTCATATGCGAGCAGTTGCCCAGAAGGCATGTAATATAAATTCCAACAATTCAAATTTTTAATGGCTCATGACGATAAAAGAAGGTATGAAATGATGTGTCTGATGATATATCACATGCACAGGTAAAATCACTTTGATTTGTATGCTACAATTCAATGTCACACGTGCACAAAACCAAACTGCCTGTTGATAGTTTAGATTTAGTGTTCCTTGCACTTCCGAGGTTATTGTTTTCTTTTCACACAGATGATCATGTGATATACACGAGGGCACATTTACTCAGTTTGTTATTTCAAATGTGATTTTCCTCATATTTTGGAATAGTTGCCATAATAACAAAGTTACCATAGATGTAACTCTTTTAGAAACGGGCACCTGGTAGGAATTACTAAGAATACAGTCTTGTAAAGGTACGAGTGACAACTGTTTGGCTAATTCCATAGTAATTACGTTGTATGGAAGAATACTGAGCAGAAACTGCTCAAGAAATAAAAGAAAAACACTTTTATTTACTAACAGCAAGTTCTACCATTCATCAATTTTCCATTACGTTACAAATGAGTTAAGTCACCATCAATTAAAAAAATACAACTGCTCATGTTGTACATCCTCTATAACAGACATAAATATCCTACTCAAACATAAAAATGACGAGTCAATAGTATAATGTGATACATCAAAGTGATAATATTTTATCGATCACACTAAGAAGAGGAATGAAAAAATAATTTCCCCTGGCCAGTCCTGATAATTTCATAGCCAAATAATAGTAGTAATTATTTTGAGAGTCGCACTTAAAGGGGAATCCAACCCAAATAAAAACTTGTTTTTATAAGGAAAAGAAAAATCAGACAAGTTGATAGGTGAAAGTTTGAACAATATTGGACAAACAACAAGAAAGTTATGAATTTGTAAAAGTTGTAAATATTGGTAATCACTATACCCATGGAGACTTCAAATTGGCCGCATATGGGATGTCATAGTGATGTAAGGCAAGGACTACTCTTCCATGTACTCCAATACATATTATGGCTAAAATGTCATTTTCCTAAAAGTTTTATTTCAAATTATATTTTTCTTTCATGAGGACATAAAACAATATACTACCTGGATTATATTTAGATTACTGCCCCAGGGTAATGGGTACTTAGGAGAAAACCACAAATCCCTGATAATAAAGTACATAGCCTATGGGAAAGTTGTCCGTGCCCCTTGTCATAATTTACTTACCCAGTTGCCAATTTGAAATCTACATAGTATTAGTGATCTCAATTTTAAAGCAGCTATAACTTTCTTATAGCTTGTCCGATTTCTTTCAAACTTTCACCATTCTGTTTAATCTATTTTTCTCCTTCCCAACACAACATTTTATGGCCAAGGCTGGATTCCCCTTTAAGAATTATCTCGTCAAAATTAAGCTATCATCACTACAGTATTTTGGTTCTAACACTCCACAAAGACTGAGAATATTTCCCACGAGTCCAAAGAAAGTGGGACAAATCAATCCAACATAGGCCTACCTATATGGGTAGAGGCAAGAATGGTAATTATCCTAACATGATTATACTTGGGCAGACCATAATGAGTACATCTATTTTATATTGATATAAAGATGCCTTCATGACAGTGTGAAAATTAGAGAAGAGCAAGTGTGAAGGTTTGGCAT
Source organism: Lytechinus pictus (assembly GCF_037042905.1). Lineage (NCBI taxonomy): Eukaryota > Metazoa > Echinodermata > Echinoidea > Temnopleuroida > Toxopneustidae > Lytechinus > Lytechinus pictus. The sequence continues at coordinate 16,075,092 of NC_087256.1, forward strand.
ATCCACCGAAGAATAAGTAAATTTTGATGCTTTGAATTTGTGAAGTCATATGCGAGCAGCTGCCCAGAAGGCATGTAATATAAATTCCAACAATTCAAATTTTTAATGGCTCATGACGATAAAAGAAGGTATGAAATGATGTGTCTGATGATATATCACATGCACAGGTAAAATCACTTTGATTTGTATGCTACAATTCAATGTCACACGTGCACAAAACCAAACTGCCTGTTGATGGTTTAGATTTAGTGTTCCTTGCACTTCAAAGTTATCGTTTTCTTTTCACACAGATGATCATGTGATATACACGAGGGCACATTTACTCAGTTTGTTATTTCAAATGTGATTTACCTCATATTTTGGAATAGTTGCCATAATCACAAAGTTACCATAGATGTAACTCTTTTAGAAACGGGCCCCTGGTAGGAATGACTAAGAATACAGTCTTCTAAAGGTACGAGTGACAACTGTTTGGCTAATTCCATAGTAATTACGTTGTATGGCAGAATACTGAGCAGAAACTGCTCAAGAAATAAAAGAAAAACATTTTTATTTACTAACAGCAAGTTCTACCATTCATCAATTTTCCATTACGTTACAAATGAATTAAGTCACCATCAATTAAAAAAATACAACTGCTCATGTTGTACATCCTCTATAACAGACATAAATATCCTACTCAAACATAAAAATGACAAGTCAATAGTATAATGTGATACATCAAAGTGATAATATTTTATCGATCACACTAAGAAGAGGAATGAAAAAATAATTTCCCCTGGCCAGTCCTGATAATTTCATAGCCAAATAATAGTAGTAATTATTTTGAAAGTCGCACTTAAGAATTATCTCGTCAAAATTAAGCTATCATCACTACAGTATTTTGGTTCTAACACTCCACAAAGACTGAGAATATTTCCCGCGAGTCCAAAGAAAGTGGGACAAATCAATCCAACATAGGCCTACCTACATGTATATGGGTAGAGGCAAGAATGGTAATTATCCTAACATGATTATACTTGGGCAGACCATAATGAGTACATCTATTTCATATTGATATAAAGATGCCTTCATGACAGTGTGAAAATTAGAGAAGAGCAAGTGTGAAGGTTTGGCATATCCACCGAAGAATAAGTAAATTTTGATGCTTTGAATTTGTGAAGTCATATGCGAGCAGTTGCCCAGAAGGCATGTAATATAAATTCCAACAATTCAAATTTTTAATGGCTCATGACGATAAAAGAAGGTATGAAATGATGTGTCTGATGATATATCACATGCACAGGTAAAATCACTTTGATTTGTATGCTACAATTCAATGTCACACGTGCACAAAACCAAACTGCCTGTTGATAGTTTAGATTTAGTGTTCCTTGCACTTCCGAAGTTATTGTTTTCTTTTCACACAGATGATCATGTGATATACACGAGGGCACATTTACTCAGTTTGTTATTTCAAATGTGATTTTCCTCATATTTTGGAATAGTTGCCATAATAACAAAGTTACCATAGATGTAACTCTTTTAGAAACGGGCACCTGGTAGGAATTACTAAGAATACAGTCTTGTAAAGGTACGAGTGACAACTGTTTGGCTAATTCCATAGTAATTACGTTGTATGGAAGAATACTGAGCAGAAACTGCTCAAGAAATAAAAGAAAAACACTTTTATTTACTAACAGCAAGTTCTACCATTCATCAATTTTCCATTACGTTACAAATGAGTTAAGTCACCATCAATTAAAAAAATACAACTGCTCATGTTGTACATCCTCTATAACAGACATAAATATCCTACTCAAACATAAAAATGACGAGTCAATAGTATAATGTGATACATCAAAGTGATAATATTTTATCGATCACACTAAGAAGAGGAATGAAAAAATAATTTCCCCTGGCCAGTCCTGATAATTTCATAGCCAAATAATAGTAGTAATTATTTTGAGAGTCGCACTTAAAGGGGAATCCAACCCAAATAAAAACTTGTTTTTATAAGGAAAAGAAAAATCAGACAAGTTGATAGGTGAAAGTTTGAACAATATTGGACAAACAACAAGAAAGTTATGAATTTGTAAAAGTTGTAAATATTGGTAATCACTATACCCATGGAGACTTCAAATTGGCCGCATATGGGATGTCATAGTGATGTAAGGCAAGGACTACTCTTCCATGTACTCCAATACATATTATGGCTAAAATGTCATTTTCCTAAAAGTTTTATTTCAAATTATATTTTTCTTTCATGAGGACATAAAACAATATACTACCTGGATTATATTTAGATTACTGCCCCAGGGTAATGGGTACTTAGGAGAAAACCACAAATCCCTGATAATAAAGTACATAGCCTATGGGAAAGTTGTCCGTGCCCCTTGTCATAATTTACTTACCCAGTTGCCAATTTGAAATCTACATAGTATTAGTGATCTCAATTTTAAAGCAGCTATAACTTTCTTATAGCTTGTCCGATTTCTTTCAAACTTTCACCATTCTGTTTAATCTATTTTTCTCCTTCCCAACACAACATTTTATGGCCAAGGCTGGATTCCCCTTTAAGAATTATCTCGTCAAAATTAAGCTATCATCACTACAGTATTTTGGTTCTAACACTCCACAAAGACTGAGAATATTTCCCACGAGTCCAAAGAAAGTGGGACAAATCAATCCAACATAGGCCTACCTATATGGGTAGAGGCAAGAATGGTAATTATCCTAACATGATTATACTTGGGCAGACCATAATGAGTACATCTATTTTATATTGATATAAAGATGCCTTCATGACAGTGTGAAAATTAGAGAAGAGCAAGTGTGAAGGTTTGGCATATCCACCGAAGAATAAGTAAATTTTGATGCTTTGAATTTGTGAAGTCATATGCGAGCAGCTGCCCAGAAGGCATGTAATATAAATTCCAACAATTCAAATTTTTAATGGCTCATGACGATAAAAGAAGGTATGAAATGATGTGTCTGATGATATATCACATGCACAGGTAAAATCACTTTGATTTGTATGCTACAATTCAATGTCACACGTGCACAAAACCAAACTGCCTGTTGATGGTTTAGATTTAGTGTTCCTTGCACTTCAAAGTTATCGTTTTCTTTTCACACAGATGATCATGTGATATACACGAGGGCACATTTACTCAGTTTGTTATTTCAAATGTGATTTACCTCATATTTTGGAATAGTTGCCATAATCACAAAGTTACCATAGATGTAACTCTTTTAGAAACGGGCCCCTGGTAGGAATGACTAAGAATACAGTCTTCTAAAGGTACGAGTGACAACTGTTTGGCTAATTCCATAGTAATTACGTTGTATGGCAGAATACTGAGCAGAAACTGCTCAAGAAATAAAAGAAAAACATTTTTATTTACTAACAGCAAGTTCTACCATTCATCAATTTTCCATTACGTTACAAATGAATTAAGTCACCATCAATTAAAAAAATACAACTGCTCATGTTGTACATCCTCTATAACAGACATAAATATCCTACTCAAACATAAAAATGACAAGTCAATAGTATAATGTGATACATCAAAGTGATAATATTTTATCGATCACACTAAGAAGAGGAATGAAAAAATAATTTCCCCTGGCCAGTCCTGATAATTTCATAGCCAAATAATAGTAGTAATTATTTTGAAAGTCGCACTTAAGAATTATCTCGTCAAAATTAAGCTATCATCACTACAGTATTTTGGTTCTAACACTCCACAAAGACTGAGAATATTTCCCGCGAGTCCAAAGAAAGTGGGACAAATCAATCCAACATAGGCCTACCTACATGTATATGGGTAGAGGCAAGAATGGTAATTATCCTAACATGATTATACTTGGGCAGACCATAATGAGTACATCTATTTCATATTGATATAAAGATGCCTTCATGACAGTGTGAAAATTAGAGAAGAGCAAGTGTGAAGGTTTGGCATATCCACCGAAGAATAAGTAAATTTTGATGCTTTGAATTTGTGAAGTCATATGCGAGCAGTTGCCCAGAAGGCATGTAATATAAATTCCAACAATTCAAATTTTTAATGGCTCATGACGATAAAAGAAGGTATGAAATGATGTGTCTGATGATATATCACATGCACAGGTAAAATCACTTTGATTTGTATGCTACAATTCAATGTCACACGTGCACAAAACCAAACTGCCTGTTGATAGTTTAGATTTAGTGTTCCTTGCACTTCCGAAGTTATTGTTTTCTTTTCACACAGATGATCATGTGATATACACGAGGGCACATTTACTCAGTTTGTTATTTCAAATGTGATTTTCCTCATATTTTGGAATAGTTGCCATAATAACAAAGTTACCATAGATGTAACTCTTTTAGAAACGGGCACCTGGTAGGAATTACTAAGAATACAGTCTTGTAAAGGTACGAGTGACAACTGTTTGGCTAATTCCATAGTAATTACGTTGTATGGAAGAATACTGAGCAGAAACTGCTCAAGAAATAAAAGAAAAACACTTTTATTTACTAACAGCAAGTTCTACCATTCATCAATTTTCCATTACGTTACAAATGAGTTAAGTCACCATCAATTAAAAAAATACAACTGCTCATGTTGTACATCCTCTATAACAGACATAAATATCCTACTCAAACATAAAAATGACGAGTCAATAGTATAATGTGATACATCAAAGTGATAATATTTTATCGATCACACTAAGAAGAGGAATGAAAAAATAATTTCCCCTGGCCAGTCCTGATAATTTCATAGCCAAATAATAGTAGTAATTATTTTGAGAGTCGCACTTAAGAATTATCTCGTCAAAATTAAGCTATCATCACTACAGTATTTTGGTTCTAACACTCCACAAAGACTGAGAATATTTCCCACGAGTCCAAAGAAAGTGGGACAAATCAATCCAACATAGGCCTACCTATATGGGTAGAGGCAAGAATGGTAATTATCCTAACATGATTATACTTGGGCAGACCATAATGAGTACATCTATTTTATATTGATATAAAGATGCCTTCATGACAGTGTGAAAATTAGAGAAGAGCAAGTGTGAAGGTTTGGCATATCCACCGAAGAATAAGTAAATTTTGATGCTTTGAATTTGTGAAGTCATATGCGAGCAGCTGCCCAGAAGGCATGTAATATAAATTCCAACAATTCAAATTTTTAATGGCTCATGACGATAAAAGAAGGTATAAAATGATGTGTCTGATGATATATCACATGCACAGGTAAAATCACTTTGATTTGTATGCTACAATTCAATGTCACACGTGCACAAAACCAAACTGCCTGTTGATGGTTTAGATTTAGTGTTCCTTGCACTTCAAAGTTATCGTTTTCTTTTCACACAGATGATCATGTGATATACACGAGGGCACATTTACTCAGTTTGTTATTTCAAATGTGATTTACCTCATATTTTGGAATAGTTGCCATAATCACAAAGTTACCATAGATGTAACTCTTTTAGAAACGGGCCCCTGGTAGGAATTACTAAGAATACAGTCTTCTAAAGGTACGAGTGACAACTGTTTGGCTAATTCCATAGTAATTACGTTGTATGGCAGAATACTGAGCAGAAACTGCTCAAGAAATAAAAGAAAAACATTTTTATTTACTAACAGCAAGTTCTACCATTCATCAATTTTCCATTACGTTACAAATGAATTAAGTCACCATCAATTAAAAAAATACAACTGCTCATGTTGTACATCCTCTATAACAGACATAAATATCCTACTCAAACATAAAAATGACAAGTCAATAGTATAATGTGATACATCAAAGTGATAATATTTTATCGATCACACTAAGAAGAGGAATGAAAAAATAATTTCACCTGGCCAGTCCTGATAATTTCATAGCCAAATAATAGTAGTAATTATTTTGAGAGTCGCACTTAAGAATTATCTCGTCAAAATTAAGCTATCATCACTACAGTATTTTGGTTCTAACACTCCACAAAGACTGAGAATATTTCCCACGAGTCCAAAGAAAGTGGGACAAATCAATCCAACATAGGCCTACCTATATGGGTAGAGGCAAGAATGGTAATTATCCTAACATGATTATACTTGGGCAGACCATAATGAGTACATCTATTTTATATTGATATAAAGATGCCTTCATGACAGTGTGAAAATTAGAGAAGAGCAAGTGTGAAGGTTTGGCATATCCACCGAAGAATAAGTAAATTTTGATGCTTTGAATTTGTGAAGTCATATGCGAGCAGCTGCCCAGAAGGCATGTAATATAAATTCCAACAATTCAAATTTTTAATGGCTCATGACGATAAAAGAAGGTATGAAATGATGTGTCTGATGATATATCACATGCACAGGTAAAATCACTTTGATTTGTATGCTACAATTCAATGTCACACGTGCACAAAACCAAACTGCCTGTTGATGGTTTAGATTTAGTGTTCCTTGCACTTCAAAGTTATCGTTTTCTTTTCACACAGATGATCATGTGATATACACGAGGGCACATTTACTCAGTTTGTTATTTCAAATGTGATTTACCTCATATTTTGGAATAGTTGCCATAATCACAAAGTTACCATAGATGTAACTCTTTTAGAAACGGGCCCCTGGTAGGAATGACTAAGAATACAGTCTTCTAAAGGTACGAGTGACAACTGTTTGGCTAATTCCATAGTAATTACGTTGTATGGCAGAATACTGAGCAGAAACTGCTCAAGAAATAAAAGAAAAACATTTTTATTTACTAACAGCAAGTTCTACCATTCATCAATTTTCCATTACGTTACAAATAAATTAAAGATAAATTCCAGTAGTTGCAGTAAACACTGATTTCATGAGAAAGTCTGTAAAACAAGGCTTAATTGGCAGTATATCATCGAGGATCTAGATCTGGTACAGTTACATAAACTGAACTTTGTGAAATCCTGAAATCTACGCTGAAAAATGTTCACACTGACGATCACCAACACAGATAGGCACACGTGGGACAGTGTATTATTATTGCTGGAATAAAGACCCGACGGAAGTGACCGAATCCGCGCTTATTTTGCTTATTTCTCAGCAATTACACAATTTCTTCCAGAATCCTTTGGCACATATTTTTTATTCATACGAACAGACACTTGGGTGGTCATTATATGAGATTCTGTAAAAAGTCATTTTGAGATCGTTACCAAAACTGGAATTTATCTTTAAGTCACCATCAATTAAAAAAATACAACTGCTCATGTTGTACATCCTCTATAACAGACATAAATATCCTACTCAAACATAAAAATGACAAGTCAATAGTATAATGTGATACATCAAAGTGATAATATTTTATCGATCACACTAAGAAGAGGAATGAAAAAATAATTTCCCCTGGCCAGTCCTGATAATTTCATAGCCAAATAATAGTAGTAATTATTTTGAAAGTCGCACTTAAGAATTATCTCGTCAAAATTAAGCTACAGGTATCATCACTACAGTATTTTGGTTCTAACACTCCACAAAGACTGAGAATATTTCCCGCGAGTCCAAAGAAAGTGGGACAAATCAATCCAACATAGGCCTACCTACATGTATATGGGTAGAGGCAAGAATGGTAATTATCCTAACATGATTATACTTGGGCAGACCATAATGAGTACATCTATTTCATATTGATATAAAGATGCCTTCATGACAGTGTGAAAATTAGAGAAGAGCAAGTGTGAAGGTTTGGCATATCCACCGAAGAATAAGTAAATTTTGATGCTTTGAATTTGTGAAGTCATATGCGAGCAGTTGCCCAGAAGGCATGTAATATAAATTCCAACAATTCAAATTTTTAATGGCTCATGACGATAAAAGAAGGTATGAAATGATGTGTCTGATGATATATCACATGCACAGGTAAAATCACTTTGATTTGTATGCTACAATTCAATGTCACACGTGCACAAAACCAAACTGCCTGTTGATAGTTTAGATTTAGTGTTCCTTGCACTTCCGAAGTTATTGTTTTCTTTTCACACAGATGATCATGTGATATACACGAGGGCACATTTACTCAGTTTGTTATTTCAAATGTGATTTTCCTCATATTTTGGAATAGTTGCCATAATAACAAAGTTACCATAGATGTAACTCTTTTAGAAACGGGCACCTGGTAGGAATTACTAAGAATACAGTCTTGTAAAGGTACGAGTGACAACTGTTTGGCTAATTCCATAGTAATTACGTTGTATGGAAGAATACTGAGCAGAAACTGCTCAAGAAATAAAAGAAAAACACTTTTATTTACTAACAGCAAGTTCTACCATTCATCAATTTTCCATTACGTTACAAATGAGTTAAGTCACCATCAATTAAAAAAATACAACTGCTCATGTTGTACATCCTCTATAACAGACATAAATATCCTACTCAAACATAAAAATGACGAGTCAATAGTATAATGTGATACATCAAAGTGATAATATTTTATCGATCACACTAAGAAGAGGAATGAAAAAATAATTTCCCCTGGCCAGTCCTGATAATTTCATAGCCAAATAATAGTAGTAATTATTTTGAGAGTCGCACTTAAGAATTATCTCGTCAAAATTAAGCTATCATCACTACAGTATTTTGGTTCTAACACTCCACAAAGACTGAGAATATTTCCCACGAGTCCAAAGAAAGTGGGACAAATCAATCCAACATAGGCCTACCTATATGGGTAGAGGCAAGAATGGTAATTATCCTAACATGATTATACTTGGGCAGACCATAATGAGTACATCTATTTTATATTGATATAAAGATGCCTTCATGACAGTGTGAAAATTAGAGAAGAGCAAGTGTGAAGGTTTGGCATATCCACCGAAGAATAAGTATATTTTGATGCTTTGAATTTGTGAAGTCATATGCGAGCAGCTGCCCAGAAGGCATGTAATATAAATTCCAACAATTCAAATTTTTAATGGCTCATGACGATAAAAGAAGGTATAAAATGATGTGTCTGATGATATATCACATGCACAGGTAAAATCACTTTGATTTGTATGCTACAATTCAATGTCACACGTGCACAAAACCAAACTGCCTGTTGATAGTTTAGATTTAGTGTTCCTTGCACTTCTGAAGTTATTGTTTTCTTTTCACACAGATGATCATGTGATATACACGAGGGCACATTTACTCAGTTTGTTATTTCAAATGTGATTTACCTCATATTTTGGAATAGTTGCCATAATCACAAAGTTACCATAGATGTAACTCTTTTAGAAACGGGCCCCTGGTAGGAATTACTAAGAATACAGTCTTGTAAAGGTACGAGTGACAACTGTTTGGCTAATTCCATAGTAATTACGTTGTATGGCAGAATACTGAGCAGAAACTGCTCAAGAAATAAAAGAAAAACACTTTTATTTACGAACAGCAAGTTCTACCATTCATCAATTTTCCATTACGTTACAAATGAGTTAAGTCACCATCAATTAAAAAAATACAACTGCTCATGTTGTACATCCTCTATAACAGACATAAATATCCTACTCAAACATAAAAATGACAAGTCAATAGTATAATGTGATACATCAAAGTGATAATATTTTATCGATCACACTAAGAAGAGGAATGAAAAAATAATTTCCCCTGGCCAGTCCTGATAATTTCATAGCCAAATAATAGTAGTAATTATTTTGAGAGTCGCACTTAAGAATTATCTCGTCAAAATTAAGCTATCATCACTACAGTATTTTGGTTCTAACACTCCACAAAGACTGAGAATATTTCCCACGAGTCCAAAGAAAGTGGGACAAATCAATCCAACATAGGCCTACCTATATGGGTAGAGGCAAGAATGGTAATTATCCTAACATGATTATACTTGGGCAGACCATAATGAGTACATCTATTTTATATTGATATAAAGATGCCTTCATGACAGTGTGAAAATTAGAGAAGAGCAAGTGTGAAGGTTTGGCATATCCACCGAAGAATAAGTATATTTTGATGCTTTGAATTTGTGAAGTCATATGCGAGCAGCTGCCCAGAAGGCATGTAATATAAATTCCAACAATTCAAATTTTTAATGGCTCATGACGATAAAAGAAGGTATAAAATGATGTGTCTGATGATATATCACATGCACAGGTAAAATCACTTTGATTTGTATGCTACAATTCAATGTCACACGTGCACAAAACCAAACTGCCTGTTGATAGTTTAGATTTAGTGTTCCTTGCACTTCTGAAGTTATTGTTTTCTTTTCACACAGATGATCATGTGATATACACGAGGGCACATTTACTCAGTTTGTTATTTCAAATGTGATTTACCTCATATTTTGGAATAGTTGCCATAATCACAAAGTTACCATAGATGTAACTCTTTTAGAAACGGGCCCCTGGTAGGAATTACTAAGAATACAGTCTTGTAAAGGTACGAGTGACAACTGTTTGGCTAATTCCATAGTAATTACGTTGTATGGCAGAATACTGAGCAGAAACTGCTCAAGAAATAAAAGAAAAACACTTTTATTTACGAACAGCAAGTTCTACCATTCATCAATTTTCCATTACGTTACAAATGAGTTAAGTCACCATCAATTAAAAAAATACAACTGCTCATGTTGTACATCCTCTATAACAGACATAAATATCCTACTCAAACATAAAAATGACAAGTCAATAGTATAATGTGATACATCAAAGTGATAATATTTTATCGATCACACTAAGAAGAGGAATGAAAAAATAATTTCCCCTGGCCAGTCCTGATAATTTCATAGCCAAATAATAGTAGTAATTATTTTGAGAGTCGCACTTAAGAATTATCTCGTCAAAATTAAGCTATCATCACTACAGTATTTTGGTTCTAACACTCCACAAAGACTGAGAATATTTCCCACGAGTCCAAAGAAAGTGGGACAAATCAATCCAACATAGGCCTACCTATATGGGTAGAGGCAAGAATGGTAATTATCCTAACATGATTATACTTGGGCAGACCATAATGAGTACATCTATTTTATATTGATATAAAGATGCCTTCATGACAGTGTGAAAATTAGAGAAGAGCAAGTGTGAAGGTTTGGCATATCCACCGAAGAATAAGTAAATTTTGATGCTTTGAATTTGTGAAGTCATATGCGAGCAGCTGCCCAGAAGGCATGTAATATAAATTCCAACAATTCAAATTTTTAATGGCTCATGACGATAAAAGAAGGTATGAAATGATGTGTCTGATGATATATCACATGCACAGGTAAAATCACTTTGATTTGTATGCTACAATTCAATGTCACACGTGCACAAAACCAAACTGCCTGTTGATGGTTTAGATTTAGTGTTCCTTGCACTTCAAAGTTATCGTTTTCTTTTCACACAGATGATCATGTGATATACACGAGGGCACATTTACTCAGTTTGTTATTTCAAATGTGATTTACCTCATATTTTGGAATAGTTGCCATAATCACAAAGTTACCATAGATGTAACTCTTTTAGAAACGGGCCCCTGGTAGGAATGACTAAGAATACAGTCTTCTAAAGGTACGAGTGACAACTGTTTGGCTAATTCCATAGTAATTACGTTGTATGGCAGAATACTGAGCAGAAACTGCTCAAGAAATAAAAGAAAAACATTTTTATTTACTAACAGCAAGTTCTACCATTCATCAATTTTCCATTACGTTACAAATAAATTAAAGATAAATTCCAGTAGTTGCAGTAAACACTGATTTCATGAGAAAGTCTGTAAAACAAGGCTTAATTGGCAGTATATCATCGAGGATCTAGATCTGGTACAGTTACATAAACTGAACTTTGTGAAATCCTGAAATCTACGCTGAAAAATGTTCACACTGACGATCACCAACACAGATAGGCACACGTGGGACAGTGTATTATTATTGCTGGAATAAAGACCCGACGGAAGTGACCGAATCCGCGCTTATTTTGCTTATTTCTCAGCAATTACACAATTTCTTCCAGAATCCTTTGGCACATATTTTTTATTCATACGAACAGACACTTGGGTGGTCATTATATGAGATTCTGTAAAAAGTCATTTTGAGATCGTTACCAAAACTGGAATTTATCTTTAAGTCACCATCAATTAAAAAAATACAACTGCTCATGTTGTACATCCTCTATAACAGACATAAATATCCTACTCAAACATAAAAATGACAAGTCAATAGTATAATGTGATACATCAAAGTGATAATATTTTATCGATCACACTAAGAAGAGGAATGAAAAAATAATTTCCCCTGGCCAGTCCTGATAATTTCATAGCCAAATAATAGTAGTAATTATTTTGAAAGTCGCACTTAAGAATTATCTCGTCAAAATTAAGCTACAGGTATCATCACTACAGTATTTTGGTTCTAACACTCCACAAAGACTGAGAATATTTCCCGCGAGTCCAAAGAAAGTGGGACAAATCAATCCAACATAGGCCTACCTACATGTATATGGGTAGAGGCAAGAATGGTAATTATCCTAACATGATTATACTTGGGCAGACCATAATGAGTACATCTATTTCATATTGATATAAAGATGCCTTCATGACAGTGTGAAAATTAGAGAAGAGCAAGTGTGAAGGTTTGGCATATCCACCGAAGAATAAGTAAATTTTGATGCTTTGAATTTGTGAAGTCATATGCGAGCAGTTGCCCAGAAGGCATGTAATATAAATTCCAACAATTCAAATTTTTAATGGCTCATGACGATAAAAGAAGGTATGAAATGATGTGTCTGATGATATATCACATGCAAAGGTAAAATCACTTTGATTTGTATGCTACAATTCAATGTCACACGTGCACAAAACCAAACTGCCTGTTGATAGTTTAGATTTAGTGTTCCTTGCACTTCCGAAGTTATTGTTTTCTTTTCACACAGATGATCATGTGATATACACGAGGGCACATTTACTCAGTTTGTTATTTCAAATGTGATTTTCCTCATATTTTGGAATAGTTGCCATAATAACAAAGTTACCATAGATGTAACTCTTTTAGAAACGGGCACCTGGTAGGAATTACTAAGAATACAGTCTTGTAAAGGTACGAGTGACAACTGTTTGGCTAATTCCATAGTAATTACGTTGTATGGAAGAATACTGAGCAGAAACTGCTCAAGAAATAAAAGAAAAACACTTTTATTTACTAACAGCAAGTTCTACCATTCATCAATTTTCCATTACGTTACAAATGAGTTAAGTCACCATCAATTAAAAAAATACAACTGCTCATGTTGTACATCCTCTATAACAGACATAAATATCCTACTCAAACATAAAAATGACGAGTCAATAGTATAATGTGATACATCAAAGTGATAATATTTTATCGATCACACTAAGAAGAGGAATGAAAAAATAATTTCCCCTGGCCAGTCCTGATAATTTCATAGCCAAATAATAGTAGTAATTATTTTGAGAGTCGCACTTAAGAATTATCTCGTCAAAATTAAGCTATCATCACTACAGTATTTTGGTTCTAACACTCCACAAAGACTGAGAATATTTCCCACGAGTCCAAAGAAAGTGGGACAAATCAATCCAACATAGGCCTACCTATATGGGTAGAGGCAAGAATGGTAATTATCCTAACATGATTATACTTGGGCAGACCATAATGAGTACATCTATTTTATATTGATATAAAGATGCCTTCATGACAGTGTGAAAATTAGAGAAGAGCAAGTGTGAAGGTTTGGCATATCCACCGAAGAATAAGTATATTTTGATGCTTTGAATTTGTGAAGTCATATGCGAGCAGCTGCCCAGAAGGCATGTAATATAAATTCCAACAATTCAAAGTTTGAATGGCTCATGACGATAAAAGAAGGTATGAAATGATGTGTCTGATGATATATCACATGCACAGGTAAAATCACTTTGATTTGTATGCTACAATTCAATGTCACACGTGCACAAAACCAAACTGCCTGTTGATAGTTTAGATTTAGTGTTCCTTGCACTTCTGAAGTTATTGTTTTCTTTTCACACAGATGATCATGTGATATACACGAGGGCACATTTACTCAGTTTGTTATTTCAAATGTGATTTACCTCATATTTTGGAATAGTTGCCATAATCACAAAGTTACCATAGATGTAACTCTTTTAGAAACGGGCCCCTGGTAGGAATTACTAAGAATACAGTCTTCTAAAGGTACGAGTGACAACTGTTTGGCTAATTCCATAGTAATTACGTTGTATGGCAGAATACTGAGCAGAAACTGCTCAAGAAATAAAAGAAAAACACTTTTATTTACTAACAGCAAGTTCTACCATTCATCAATTTTCCATTACGTTACAAATGAGTTAAGTCACCATCAATTAAAAAAATACAACTGCTCATGTTGTACATCCTCTATAACAGACATAAATATCCTACTCAAACATAAAAATGACAAGTCAATAGTATAATGTGATACATCAAAGTGATAATATTTTATCGATCACACTAAGAAGAGGAATGAAAAAATAATTTCCCCTGGCCAGTCCTGATAATTTCATAGCCAAATAATAGTAGTAATTATTTTGAGAGTCGCACTTAAGAATTATCTCGTCAAAATTAAGCTATCATCACTACAGTATTTTGGTTCTAACACTCCACAAAGACTGAGAATATTTCCCGCGAGTCCAAAGAAAGTGGGACAAATCAATCCAACATAGGCCTACCTATATGGGTAGAGGCAAGAATGGTAATTATCCTAACATGATTATACTTGGGCAGACCATAATGAGTACATCTATTTTATATTGATATAAAGATGCCTTCATGACAGTGTGAAAATTAGAGAAGAGCAAGTGTGAAGGTTTGGCATATCCACCGAAGAATAAGTAAATTTTGATGCTTTGAATTTGTGAAGTCATATGCGAGCAGCTGCCCAGAAGGCATGTAATATAAATTCCAACAATTCAAATTTTTAATGGCTCATGACGATAAAAGAAGGTATGAAATGATGTGTCTGATGATATATCACATGCACAGGTAAAATCACTTTGATTTGTATGCTACATTTCAATGTCACACGTGCACAAAACCAAACTGCCTGTTGATGGTTTAGATTTAGTGTTCCTTGCACTTCAAAGTTATCGTTTTCTTTTCACACAGATGATCATGTGATATACACGAGGGCACATTTACTCAGTTTGTTATTTCAAATGTGATTTACCTCATATTTTGGAATAGTTGCCATAATCACAAAGTTACCATAGATGTAACTCTTTTAGAAACGGGCCCCTGGTAGGAATTACTAAGAATACAGTCTTCTAAAGGTACGAGTGACAACTGTTTGGCTAATTCCATAGTAATTACGTTGTATGGCAGAATACTGAGCAGAAACTGCTCAAGAAATAAAAGAAAAACACTTTTATTTACTAACAGCAAGTTCTACCATTCATCAATTTTCCATTACGTTACAAATGAGTTAAGTCACCATCAATTAAAAAAATACAACTGCTCATGTTGTACATCCTCTATAACAGACATAAATATCCTACTCAAACATAAAAATGACAAGTCAATAGTATAATGTGATACATCAAAGTGATAATATTTTATCGATCACACTAAGAAGAGGAATGAAAAAATAATTTCCCCTGGCCAGTCCTGATAATTTCATAGCCAAATAATAGTAGTAATTATTTTGAGAGTCGCACTTAAGAATTATCTCGTCAAAATTAAGCTATCATCACTACAGTATTTTGGTTCTAACACTCCACAAAGACTGAGAATATTTCCCGCGAGTCCAAAGAAAGTGGGACAAATCAATCCAACATAGGCCTACCTATATGGGTAGAGGCAAGAATGGTAATTATCCTAACATGATTATACTTGGGCAGACCATAATGAGTACATCTATTTTATATTGATATAAAGATGCCTTCATGACAGTGTGAAAATTAGAGAAGAGCAAGTGTGAAGGTTTGGCATATCCACCGAAGAATAAGTAAATTTTGATGCTTTGAATTTGTGAAGTCATATGCGAGCAGCTGCCCAGAAGGCATGTAATATAAATTCCAACAATTCAAATTTTTAATGGCTCATGACGATAAAAGAAGGTATGAAATGATGTGTCTGATGATATATCACATGCACAGGTAAAATCACTTTGATTTGTATGCTACATTTCAATGTCACACGTGCACAAAACCAAACTGCCTGTTGATGGTTTAGATTTAGTGTTCCTTGCACTTCAAAGTTATCGTTTTCTTTTCACACAGATGATCATGTGATATACACGAGGGCACATTTACTCAGTTTGTTATTTCAAATGTGATTTACCTCATATTTTGGAATAGTTGCCATAATCACAAAGTTACCATAGATGTAACTCTTTTAGAAACGGGCCCCTGGTAGGAATTACTAAGAATACAGTCTTCTAAAGGTACGAGTGACAACTGTTTGGCTAATTCCATAGTAATTACGTTGTATGGCAGAATACTGAGCAGAAACTGCTCAAGAAATAAAAGAAAAACACTTTTATTTACTAACAGCAAGTTCTACCATTCATCAATTTTCCATTACGTTACAAATGAGTTAAGTCACCATCAATTAAAAAAATACAACTGCTCATGTTGTACATCCTCTATAACAGACATAAATATCCTACTCAAACATAAAAATGACAAGTCAATAGTATAATGTGATACATCAAAGTGATAATATTTTATCGATCACACTAAGAAGAGGAATGAAAAAATAATTTCCCCTGGCCAGTCCTGATAATTTCATAGCCAAATAATAGTAGTAATTATTTTGAGAGTCGCACTTAAGAATTATCTCGTCAAAATTAAGCTATCATCACTACAGTATTTTGGTTCTAACACTCCACAAAGACTGAGAATATTTCCCGCGAGTCCAAAGAAAGTGGGACAAATCAATCCAACATAGGCCTACCTATATGGGTAGAGGCAAGAATGGTAATTATCCTAACATGATTATACTTGGGCAGACCATAATGAGTACATCTATTTTATATTGATATAAAGATGCCTTCATGACAGTGTGAAAATTAGAGAAGAGCAAGTGTGAAGGTTTGGCATATCCACCGAAGAATAAGTAAATTTTGATGCTTTGAATTTGTGAAGTCATATGCGAGCAGCTGCCCAGAAGGCATGTAATATAAATTCCAACAATTCAAATTTTTAATGGCTCATGACGATAAAAGAAGGTATGAAATGATGTGTCTGATGATATATCACATGCACAGGTAAAATCACTTTGATTTGTATGCTACATTTCAATGTCACACGTGCACAAAACCAAACTGCCTGTTGATGGTTTAGATTTAGTGTTCCTTGCACTTCAAAGTTATCGTTTTCTTTTCACACAGATGATCATGTGATATACACGAGGGCACATTTACTCAGTTTGTTATTTCAAATGTGATTTACCTCATATTTTGGAATAGTTGCCATAATCACAAAGTTACCATAGATGTAACTCTTTTAGAAACGGGCCCCTGGTAGGAATTACTAAGAATACAGTCTTCTAAAGGTACGAGTGACAACTGTTTGGCTAATTCCATAGTAATTACGTTGTATGGCAGAATACTGAGCAGAAACTGCTCAAGAAATAAAAGAAAAACACTTTTATTTACTAACAGCAAGTTCTACCATTCATCAATTTTCCATTACGTTACAAATGAGTTAAGTCACCATCAATTAAAAAAATACAACTGCTCATGTTGTACATCCTCTATAACAGACATAAATATCCTACTCAAACATAAAAATGACAAGTCAATAGTATAATGTGATACATCAAAGTGATAATATTTTATCGATCACACTAAGAAGAGGAATGAAAAAATAATTTCCCCTGGCCAGTCCTGATAATTTCATAGCCAAATAATAGTAGTAATTATTTTGAGAGTCGCACTTAAGAATTATCTCGTCAAAATTAAGCTATCATCACTACAGTATTTTGGTTCTAACACTCCACAAAGACTGAGAATATTTCCCGCGAGTCCAAAGAAAGTGGGACAAATCAATCCAACATAGGCCTACCTATATGGGTAGAGGCAAGAATGGTAATTATCCTAACATGATTATACTTGGGCAGACCATAATGAGTACATCTATTTCATATTGATATAAAGATGCCTTCATGACAGTGTGAAAATTAGAGAAGAGCAAGTGTGAAGGTTTGGCATGTCCACCGAAGAATAAGTAAATTTTGATGCTTTGAATTTGTGAAGTCATATGCGAGCAGTTGCCCAGAAGGCATGTAATATAAATTCCAACAATTCAAATTTTTAATGGCTCATGACGATAAAAGAAGGTATGAAATGATGTGTCTGATGATATATCACATGCACAGGTAAAATCACTTTGATTTGTATGCTACAATTCAATGTCACACGTGCACAAAACCAAACTGCCTGTTGATAGTTTAGATTTAGTGTTCCTTGCACTTCTGAAGTTATTGTTTTCTTTTCACACAGATGATCATGTGATATACACGAGGGCACATTTACTCAGTTTGTTATTTCAAATGTGATTTACCTCATATTTTGGAATAGTTGCCATAATCACAAAGTTACCATAGATGTAACTCTTTTAGAAACGGGCCCCTGGTAGGAATTACTAAGAATACAGTCTTGTAAAGGTACGAGTGACAACTGTTTGGCTAATTCCATAGTAATTACGTTGTATGGCAGAATACTGAGCAGAAACTGCTCAAGAAATAAAAGAAAAACACTTTTATTTACGAACAGCAAGTTCTACCATTCATCAATTTTCCATTACGTTACAAATGAGTTAAGTCACCATCAATTAAAAAAATACAACTGCTCATGTTGTACATCCTCTATAACAGACATAAATATCCTACTCAAACATAAAAATGACAAGTCAATAGTATAATGTGATACATCAAAGTGATAATATTTTATCGATCACACTAAGAAGAGGAATGAAAAAATAATTTCCCCTGGCCAGTCCTGATAATTTCATAGCCAAATAATAGTAGTAATTATTTTGAGAGTCGCACTTAAGAATTATCTCGTCAAAATTAAGCTATCATCACTACAGTATTTTGGTTCTAACACTCCACAAAGACTGAGAATATTTCCCGCGAGTCCAAAGAAAGTGGGACAAATCAATCCAACATAGGCCTACCTATATGGGTAGAGGCAAGAATGGTAATTATCCTAACATGATTATACTTGGGCAGACCATAATGAGTACATCTATTTTATATTGATATAAAGATGCCTTCATGACAGTGTGAAAATTAGAGAAGAGCAAGTGTGAAGGTTTGGCATATCCACCGAAGAATAAGTAAATTTTGATGCTTTGAATTTGTGAAGTCATATGCGAGCAGCTGCCCAGAAGGCATGTAATATAAATTCCAACAATTCAAATTTTTAATGGCTCATGACGATAAAAGAAGGTATGAAATGATGTGTCTGATGATATATCACATGCACAGGTAAAATCACTTTGATTTGTATGCTACAATTCAATGTCACACGTGCACAAAACCAAACTGCCTGTTGATGGTTTAGATTTAGTGTTCCTTGCACTTCAAAGTTATCGTTTTCTTTTCACACAGATGATCATGTGATATACACGAGGGCACATTTACTCAGTTTGTTATTTCAAATGTGATTTACCTCATATTTTGGAATAGTTGCCATAATCACAAAGTTACCATAGATGTAACTCTTTTAGAAACGGGCCCCTGGTAGGAATGACTAAGAATACAGTCTTCTAAAGGTACGAGTGACAACTGTTTGGCAAATTCCATAGTAATTACGTTGTATGGCAGAATACTGAGCAGAAACTGCTAGGCCTATGTTGGATTGATTTGTCCCACTTTCTTTGGACTCGCGGGAAATATTCTCAGTCTTTGTGGAGTGTTAGAACCAAAATACTGTAGTGATGATAGCTTAATTTTGACGAGATAATTCTTAAGTGCGACTCTCAAAATAATTACTACTATTATTTGGCTATGAAATTATCAGGACTGGCCAGGGGAAATTATTTTTTCATTCCTCTTCTTAGTGTGATCGATAAAATATTATCACTTTGATGTATCACATTATACTATTGACTTGTCATTTTTATGTTTGAGTAGGATATTTATGTCTGTTATAGAGGATGTACAACATGAGCAGTTGTATTTTTTTAATTGATGGTGACTTAATTCATTTGTAACGTAATGGAAAATTGATGAATGGTAGAACTTGCTGTTAGTAAATAAAAATGTTTTTCTTTTATTTCTTGAGCAGTTTCTGCTCAGTATTCTGCCATACAACGTAATTACTATGGAATTAGCCAAACAGTTGTCACTCGTACCTTTACAAGACTGTATTCTTAGTAATTCCTACCAGGGGCCCGTTTCTAAAAGAGTTACATCTATGGTAACTTTGTGATTATGGCAACTATTCCAAAATATGAGGTAAATCACATTTGAAATAACAAACTGAGTAAATGTGCCCTCGTGTATATCACATGATCATCTGTGTGAAAAGAAAACAATAACTTCAGAAGTGCAAGGAACACTAAATCTAAACTATCAACAGGCAGTTTGGTTTTGTGCACGTGTGACATTGAATTGTAGCATACAAATCAAAGTGATTTTACCTGTGCATGTGATATATCATCAGACACATCATTTCATACCTTCTTTTATCGTCATGAGCCATTAAAAATTTGAATTGTTGGAATTTATATTACATGCCTTCTGGGCAGCTGCTCGCATATGACTTCACAAATTCAAAGCATCAAAATTCACTTATTCTTCGGTGGATATGCCAAACCTTCACACTTGCTCTTCTCTAATTTTCACACTGTCATGAAGGCATCTTTATGTCAATATGAAATAGATGTACAGTACTCATTATGGTCTGCCCAAGTATAATCATGTTAGGATAATTACCATTCTTGCCTCTACCCATATAGGTAGGCCTATGTTGGATTGATTTGTCCCACTTTCTTTGGACTCGCGGGAAATATTCTCAGTCTTTGTGGAGTGTTAGAACCAAAATACTGTAGTGATGATAGCTTAATTTTGACCAGATAATTCTCAAGTGCGAATTTCAAAATAATTACTACTATTATTTGGCTATAAAATTATCAGGACTGGCCAGGGGAAATTATTTTTTCATTCCTCTTCTTAGTGTGATCGATAAAATATTATCACTTTGATGTATCACATTATACTATTGACTTGTCATTTTTATGTTTGAGTAGGATATTTATGTCTGTTATAGAGGATGTACAACATGAGCAGTTGTATTTTTTTAATTGATGGTGACTTAACTCATTTGTAACGTAATGGAAAATTGATGAATGGTAGAACTTGCTGTTCGTAAATAAAAGTGTTTTTCTTTTATTTCTTGAGCAGTTTCTGCTCAGTATTCTGCCATACAACGTAATTACTATGGAATTAGCCAAACAGTTGTCACTCGTACCTTTACAAGACTGTATTCTTAGTAATTCCTACCAGGGGCCCGTTTCTAAAAGAGTTACATCTATGGTAACTTTGTGATTATGGCAACTATTCCAAAATATGAGGTAAATCACATTTGAAATAACAAACTGAGTAAATGTGCCCTCGTGTATATCACATGATCATCTGTGTGAAAAGAAAACAATAACTTCAGAAGTGCAAGGAACACTAAATCTAAACTATCAACAGGCAGTTTGGTTTTGTGCACGTGTGACATTGAATTGTAGCATACAAATCAAAGTGATTTTACCTGTGCATGTGATATATCATCAGACACATCATTTCATACCTTCTTTTATCGTCATGAGCCATTAAAAATTTGAATTGTTGGAATTTATATTACATGCCTTCTGGGCAACTGCTCGCATATGACTTCACAAATTCAAAGCATCAAAATTTACTTATTCTTCGGTGGACATGCCAAACCTTCACACTTGCTCTTCTCTAATTTTCACACTGTCATGAAGGCATCTTTATATCAATATGAAATAGATGTACTCATTATGGTCTGCCCAAGTATAATCATGTTAGGATAATTACCATTCTTGCCTCTACCCATATAGGTAGGCCTATGTTGGATTGATTTGTCCCACTTTCTTTGGACTCGCGGGAAATATTCTCAGTCTTTGTGGAGTGTTAGAACCAAAATACTGTAGTGATGATAGCTTAATTTTGACGAGATAATTCTTAAGTGCGACTCTCAAAATAATTACTACTATTATTTGGCTATGAAATTATCAGGACTGGCCAGGGGAAATTATTTTTTCATTCCTCTTCTTAGTGTGATCGATAAAATATTATCACTTTGATGTATCACATTATACTATTGACTTGTCATTTTTATGTTTGAGTAGGATATTTATGTCTGTTATAGAGGATGTACAACATGAGCAGTTGTATTTTTTTAATTGATGGTGACTTAACTCATTTGTAACGTAATGGAAAATTGATGAATGGTAGAACTTGCTGTTAGTAAATAAAAGTGTTTTTCTTTTATTTCTTGAGCAGTTTCTGCTCAGTATTCTGCCATACAACGTAATTACTATGGAATTAGCCAAACAGTTGTCACTCGTACCTTTAGAAGACTGTATTCTTAGTAATTCCTACCAGGGGCCCGTTTCTAAAAGAGTTACATCTATGGTAACTTTGTGATTATGGCAACTATTCCAAAATATGAGGTAAATCACATTTGAAATAACAAACTGAGTAAATGTGCCCTCGTGTATATCACATGATCATCTGTGTGAAAAGAAAACGATAACTTTGAAGTGCAAGGAACACTAAATCTAAACCATCAACAGGCAGTTTGGTTTTGTGCACGTGTGACATTGAAATGTAGCATACAAATCAAAGTGATTTTACCTGTGCATGTGATATATCATCAGACACATCATTTCATACCTTCTTTTATCGTCATGAGCCATTAAAAATTTGAATTGTTGGAATTTATATTACATGCCTTCTGGGCAGCTGCTCGCATATGACTTCACAAATTCAAAGCATCAAAATTTACTTATTCTTCGGTGGATATGCCAAACCTTCACACTTGCTCTTCTCTAATTTTCACACTGTCATGAAGGCATCTTTATATCAATATAAAATAGATGTACTCATTATGGTCTGCCCAAGTATAATCATGTTAGGATAATTACCATTCTTGCCTCTACCCATATACATGTAGGTAGGCCTATGTTGGATTGATTTGTCCCACTTTCTTTGGACTCGCGGGAAATATTCTCAGTCTTTGTGGAGTGTTAGAACCATAAAAGAAGGTATGAAATGATGTGTCTGATGATATATCACATGCACAGGTAAAATCATTTTGATTTTTGTGCGAGTGTGAAAACGTAATTTCATTGAATTAAATTACATTTAATACAAATGGGGGAATTCCTTGCATGTGAAATCACAAAATCAAAACTATGAAATGACCCAATTAATATTTAATAATAATGTTTTTTCACTAATACGTTTCTTCTACTTATCTACTTTTCATGAATAAAATCAAATTACATTAGGGTGAACTTCCCCTTTAACACGTTTGAGATTCAAAGTTTTATTGCCACATTGCAAACACACAATAGTCCATCTAAGGAATGCAAAGGCCCGTGTCCAATCATTGAATTCCTTTTGGTTTATAATGCGTCAGCATGTAAACCACCTGGAAGACAAATTATGCCATCGCTGTCTTTTCATATTGATTGACTTGAATCAATAATAAACCTTCGTGAACTAGAAATTTCTGCTTAAATAAACACAAAAGTATTGATGATAAATATAACAATAATGATTTTGCAAGCCTCTGGGAGATCCAACCAAAGCTCCATTTGAATTTAGAAAAAAAAATAAATACAAAGCAATATTTCATAAACATTGAGTGAGTGTGATTTCATTTCTTTGCCACTGCAATATGCACACTTTCTTGTTAATCATCAAGAGAAAACGATATGGATTGCAAGACTGCGGCAACAGAATGCAGAAAGAGATATTGCTTTTAAACACAATACCCGAACATTCTTTGTACAATACTCACACCTTACCTTAACCCTATTGGGCTATTTCAGACCAGGATTTATACGAGATCATTCAGATCTCGGCAGTTGATTGTGCGATCGCTGTGAAAACTTGCACGCGCAGAGCCAGATGTAAACTAGAAGACTGTATAGTAGAATTTTCAAAAAATTAATTGTTTATATTTGTTAATTAATTAATTTTGCAAATAAGTGCATGAAATTTGCGGTAATATGATTTTTGCCTTTAACTCACTTTAAATAGCCAGTAGAAGGCTAATTTCCTAGACAGATAACTATCAAATTCAGTTTTGTTGCGACAGGGTGATGGATCCAAACAAGAAATTCTTACATCAGGTAATTATAAGTTTACAAAGGGCTGATAGCAAATATAATAACGGATAATCATCATTTCTCATTTACATGGTTGAAAAAATCCTTATTCTTCATATTATCCCTGTTTTCACAAACATCTGGTGTGTTTAACAACACAAATAACAAATATTCCCATTTTTGCAATAATACGGGAGATGAAAGAAAGACACTCCAAGTGAAAAAGGGTGTATCTCTTTCACCAAAAGCAAAATTTTGAACCATTGCACATTAAAGAACATTCGATATTTGTGTTGTACAATGCATTTGTTCCCTAAAATATGGATACTGTGAAGATTATTAATATTTTAGATGAAAATATGAAATATTGCAAGAAAACAGCAAAATCCTAGAGCAGCATGTCTAGATAGCAGTGATTCAAGCTTGCATCATATTTGTAGCAGTGCATATTTATCCAATACACAGATTACACCAGGGGAGTGTTTCATCAACATTTTTGTCCGACAGTTTTTTATTCATGATAAATAATGTTTTTTGTCAAACAAACCATGGACCCTACTACGAAACCAAGTTCCAGATCCGATTTCATATTTTCACAGTAAGTGCAGCTGATTTTAACATAATTGAATAATACAATTTTGTCAACAATTTAAATCCATAAATATCAGAGTCTAACCAAAGGCAAACATGAAACTGATTTAAACATTTGTGACCACTCAGCTACAGTGGTGCACAAAATTTAGTGAACCCCACCAGAAAATGAAAATTTTTAACATGTGAAATGTTGAAGTTCTGCCATCTTTTAGATATTTAATTGTGAAATCAAGTTGTAAATATCACATTCAATAAAGTTTGTTTTTCACGACTCGCCAAACATTATAGTGTTGTTGTCTACACTCAGCATGAGGAGTGCAGTTTGTGGTTGGATTCACTAAATTTTAAGCACACTGTAAATACCTTTGCTATGTTATTCAAAGAGTGCCTTAACCTCAATGGCCTTGGCCTTGAGGACGGAAGTCCCAGACATAAGGTGGTTTCAAACCGCCTCGATCACAAGAATCCCCGTTAAATTACAAGAACTTTTTTAGGCTGAAAAATACCCATTAAATATTTCTGCATTCACACCGCCCTGAAACATACCCTTCGGGATAAGTTCCTGAAGTTATGAGCATGCGCAATATGGTCTGATAAGCAGGCAAGGCGCGTGATTCAAAATCACTAGCCCAGCAGCCACCCACGGCGCCGCACCCAACGACACGCTGGGCTAAAAGTTCCCATAATTTGCTTTCACATCGCCAAAATACCTGCGACCTTGGAAAAATCCCCGCGAAAGTTCTCGTAATTTCGCCAAGTACCTACTATTTAGCGGGTATTTTCTTTCGGGGAAATTACGCGTAGTTTGCTTTCACATTACCAAAATACCTGGTATTTTCTGATCGGGGTAAATTTCCCGATCAGAGAATACCTGGAACTGACGAACTTCGAGGCGGTCTGAAACCACCAAGAGAGTCCCTGGCCTCGAGCTCTGGTATAAATCTGCAGACCAATACTATGGGTAGCTTTCCAAGATACAAATCTATAATGGTTGATGCACTGGCGGATGCAAGGGGGGCTTATCCAGCCCGTGGCGCCCCCCCCCCCCCCCTTAGAGAGCCATAAAAAACATTTAGTGGAAAATGTTGTAAATACGCAAGTGAAGTCCCCTTTGTTGCTTGTCAAATTTGTGACATAAATATTCATTATTCGGGTGTGAAGAATTTTTTTTTAAAACAAAAAAGCCTCTTCCCCCTTTGGAAAATCTTGGATCTGCCCCTTGGTTGATGTTCAATTTATTGGTGCATTTCGCATTGAAATTACAAAGAAGCGCACATGACTTGACCTTCCATAGGTAAAACTATGCTTGAAGTCTATGATTTACTTTTTCAGACCAGGGCCCCGTCTCACAAAGAGTTACGATTGATCCAATCAATCGTAACTCTATGGAAATCCATCAGTGTCATGATTTTTTCTACAGGGAATTTGCACAATCTCCTTAAAACAAAGAGAATCACACTGAATCTTCAAGAGAACGATAAATGTATGAATGTACATCATATCTAGAAAATATTTTGAACAAATTTGCATTTTTAGATGTTGACGTTGCTGGCCGTCCATAGTTGTGATTGATCGGATCGATCGTAACTCTTTGTAAGACGGGGCCCATGTAAAGCAGGAGAGAATATCATAAACACTTATCATCTGACAAGTTTCCCTTGTTTTCGATTGGCTGATAAGCAAAATATGTCTAACTGTTACCATGGTAACTGTTAAAAAAAAGGGATATTGTCACTCTTTCAAAACATGCTCCCCCATGTGACTTTTCTTCTATAAAATCAAACGCTTTGTGTGATTAGGAGATTTGGCCTTCCATAATTTAGTACTGATTGAGAACTACAGCTCACACTTAACCATACCATAGTTCAAAATACAGGGTCTCTATGCGATCACTTTGAAGTTCAAAGAACGCAAAATCTGGGTCCCGTCTTAAAAAGAGTTACGATTGATCCAATCAACCACAACTATGGAAAGACAGCAACGTCAACATCTAAAATAGACGTTTGTTCAAAATATTTTCTAGATATGATGTCTATTCATACAGTCACTGTTTTCTTGACAATTCAGTATGCTTTTCTATGTTTCAAATGAATTAAGTTGATCGGATCAATCGTAACTCTTTGTAAGATGGGGCCCTAAACCATCAACAGGCAGTTTGGTTTTGTGTAAATGTGACATATTAAAGTGTAGTTTACAAGGTCATACATCTTACTTTCTTTTTTACATCAAAACATTATAATTTGTATGGCAAACGTGATCAGAGTTTAAGTGTGGATTAACAAGTGTCTTTCCACAGGAAATTCACCATCATTATGTTGCAATCCGATCAAGTGAAATAAATGAGGACCTGGGGCAGGTCACAAAGACCCTATAACAATGGTAACTGCCATGAATGAAACTACCATCCAGCTTTCATTAAATTTTCATTGATGTCTTTTTAGGTGCAAATAGTATCGAAGACCCTATTTATTGAGACACTGTGCATATACACCTGCACAAACAGTACAAAAACACACCAGACTGTGGTCTGTAGTTAATGCGAAGAACAGTTCTTGACAGTGATTGGCTGCTGGCCCCTGATACCATGGTAGTTTGTATGCTACAATTTAATGTCACATGTGCACAAAACCAAACTGCCTGTTAATGGTTTAGATTTTGTGTTCCTTGCACTTCAAAGTTATCGTTTTTTTTTCACACAGATGATCATGTGATATACACGAGGGCACATTTACTCAGTTTGTTATTTCAAATGTGATTTACCTCATATTTTGGAATAGTTGCCATAATCACAAAGTTACCATAGATGTAACTCTTTTAGAAACGGGCCCCTGGTAGGAATTACTAAGCATACAGTCTTGTAAAGGTACGAGTGACAACTGTTTTGCTAATTCCGTAGTAATGATGCCGTATGGCAGTATACTGAGCAGAAACTGCTCAAGAAATAAAAGAAAAACACTTTTATTTACTAACAGCAAGTTCTACCATTCATCAATTTGTGAAGAATATTAATATTTTAGATGAAAATATGAAAAAATATTGCAAGAAAACATTAAAATCCTAGAGCAGCATGTCTAGATAGCAGTGATTCAAGCGCGCATCATATTTGTAGCAGCGCACATGTAGCCAATACACAGATTACACCAGGGGAGTGTTTCATCAACATTTTTGTCCCGACAAGTTGTCAGATCTGACATCTTTCCTTGATGTTGATTGGCTAAGAAGCACTGTTACTATGGCAACTGTCGGATAAAATGGGACTTGTCGGATAAAACGTCTGACAAGTCCTTTCATGAAACGCTCACCTGTATGACCGTGAAATGGTACATTTTGGATGGTATGTGTGTGACAGCACGATTGTTCTATGTTCAGCCTCCCATTTGCTTGTGTACAATTTTGAAAAAGATTTGTTACTACCCATGCAATCTGAAAATGCTTGGCCTTTAATAGCTAGTTTTTATAGAGCGCTTTTCCCAGAATGGTTCAAAGCGCTTTACAGCATATTTTCACCCCAGTCTTTGGATTCATTTCAATCCAAAACAAAAAGTGCATAATTTCTACTCCCCGCGGGGAGCATTCCTTGCATTCATCGCAGCCTCATAATGGCGCTGGCAAATTCAAACATACAATCACTTTCGCATCCTACCGGCTACCCATTTAGCACCTGGGTCAAGAGTGGCAAAGTGTAGATTAACGCCTTGTCAAAGGACGCTACACCGTGGTGGGATTCGAACACATGACCCTCTGTTTACAAGGCAAGAGTCAGAACCACTACACCGCGGCTCTTCCACAAAAAACTATATAGAACCGGTTGCCAATGGGATAATGTCACACCACTGGGGAGCATTTCACAAGACAAATAGTCAATTACTTTCCCTGATGATTTGTTATAAGCTACTAAAATCCTTGCATCTGATTGGATCAGAGCAAAATTGTGAGTGAAAATCCCTGACCATAATGTTTCATGAAATGCTCCAGAGTACTCTATCGTGAGAAAAACTTCCAAACATGATACATGTACCTGGATCATTACATGTATTACAAATTGAGGTGGGCAGAATCAGCCTAAATAGTTCTACTTCACAAGTACTTGTACAAATTGGCCCTTGGATCTTGCTCCTTGGCAGCGGGTTTTGTCTCTGTCATGCCGTTCACCTTGGCATCAGGTTCACCCTTATTCACCGTATGGGCGGTGAGCTCAGATAGCATTGTCTCTAGTTTGTTGAACCTGAGGTCAAAGTGAGTTTGTATTGCGTCCAGTTTGGCGTCCAGTCTGGACATCATCTTCGCCTCCATGTCGGCCAGGAATGATTCAAGATGGTTTCCAAGAGAGGTCTGGGATGCACTAGGTTCATCATTCTTCTCTTCTTCGTCACTGGAAAAAAAAGGGAGAATTTTACAAATAATGATGAGTATGAAAAGCATCTAATATTAGGGTGGGAAATAATTTTAATTTTTAGGGGCTATTATTTTTTCCCACATTGGGGGAATTCAGAATTTTTGGGGTATTTCATTCACTTTAAGGGCTATTTTTTTACGGGCAACATGCAACCATGTAGTGAATGTAAATATCATTATTCTGCCATAGTTATAACTATAAGATTGATTTTCTAAATAATATTGAATATCGTTTGTGACAGATTTTGGGGCGACTCTAGAAAGAATAATATGCATTTAGGGGGAATTTTAGGGGTGATTTGGGGTGTAACAGAGGCAAAATCGCCCGTCCTCATGTATTTCTTATGCTGTGGTATATAAAACAAAGAATGTCCAAGTAAAAGACAATAGTGGTTTAATTTCTCTTCACTAAAATCAAACATTAAAATCTGTAATTTAAAAAAAATGGGATTTACGCCCATTCCAATTACAGGTAGCGTAATTAACCTGGAATATCGCTGAAGGCGATTCTGTTGCACAATAATTCATGATTAAAGGCAGTTAGAAATTTTGTCTAGGAGTCAAATGATTCAGTGGGCTAATAAAGCATACATAATGCCGAAGTCTGTAGATTCATCCAAACAAACATTGAGAAAATGGGGGTTCGACTTTACACAAAGGTACAAAAATAATGCCAATTACTTGTTTATTTTAAAAAATGTGACTAAACAACAACATACATGATTCACAAGATTCATAACTCGAAACAGTATTGTGCAATTACTTTAAATATCAAGATACCCATTATTTAAAATTTCATCTGACCCTTTAACATTTTTTTTTACCTACCATTTTTCTTTGTCCTGCTTGTCTTTGTTGTTGGCATCTTCTTCCTCCTGTAATCTCATGTTAGTTACACCCCTACACATCATCTTCAGGGCTCCATACATGCTTTCCTTGCCTGGGGAATCCCCTCCACCACCTTCAAATGATGACATCATCTATGGTATAAGCAACGATTAACAAACCCAACAAAACGTAGTCCTTTAAATTGTTTCTCTTACAGGAATTAATATACAGGTTGTATAACTTTTCCTTAGTAAAGCTGTCACAAGAAACAGTATATGTATATGATTACCTCTGTGACCTTTGACCTTGCTACCTCCAAATATGATCAGATCATCATCACTCTATGCAGGTCACTTCCGACAATGACCTCATGACAAGTAGATCTTTAAACTACTCAAGAATGAAAAGTGACTCCAAGCAACTCCTGCAGAAGATTTTCGAAATTTACAAACCTTAAGTGCATGGTTAGTACACTTTTGCTGCATCAAATGCAAATGTTGGCCTTTGCCATTTTTTTTTCTGTATTCGTGTCCTTGCAAAAGTTTGATTAGTGGAAGAAAAAAAGGAGTCCTCAATTCACCCCCCCCCCCCCAAGACTTGCATGTATTAGTTCTCTGAATGAGCCAATAATTGTGTCAAATAATTGCCTAAGCTGATCAAAATAAAGAGTAATACTTTATGAAAAAGCATGTTATTTTGTCTCCTAAGATGAACAAAGCAACTCACTATCCAAACATAAGCCACCTCAATTGTTAGCATTTTCAATATTGTTCTGGCTGGCATACACTCCTTACAAGACCTTTGTACCCCTTCACTCTCAAAATCCATTCATCCATACACTGCCGCCCCCCCCCCCCCACAAACACTCATTCCACATGACCGTTATCCTTCCCGTCCAACCACTTCTATCATAATGTATTGTTTATGAATAAATAATGTCATAACAGACTCCTTTTGAATCATGCATATTTTAATTACCTTAATCTTTGTTATGACTGACAAGATTTATAAGACCTTTGAAAGACATGATTTAAGTGAAATTGATGGAGAATGGAGGATCTACAATGAGAGGTACCTGTTCAAGCTGTATAATCGTGAGTGAAACATTAAAGTATCTTTGAGAAAAAAGTCATGGTGCAGAGAGAGAAGCACGAAAACTTCAAAATTACAGGACCCCATCTTACAAAGAGTTGCGATAGATCCAATCAACCACAAGACCACAACTATGGACGGCCAGCAACGTCAACACCTATGATGCAAGTTTGTTCAAAATATTTTCTGGATATGATGTATATTCATACATCCATCGTTTTCTTGAAAATTCAGTGTGCTTCTCTTTGCTTTATACAAAAGACATTGTGCAAATTTCCTGTAAAAAATATTATGACACAGATGGATTTCCATATAGTTGAGATTGATCGGATCAATAGTAACGCTTTGTAAGACAAGGCCCAGGAGTACTGTGAAATCCTATCTTTAGTATTGTTTAATGTTTATCTCACAATTCCAATTCATAAATCTGAAAGTGTGTGCCCGAACATGGTTATGGTGTGAAGTTTATATGTTTAACTGAACAAATTTACCACTTTTACATCTATATTTATTTTGATTGGGAGCCTTATCAAAATAATATACATGTAAAACCCCTTCTCAAGCAAGAAGTGGGTTGAAAAATTTAGGTTGTAATCTTTGTCTGTAACTTTCTTTATTTTTATCTGACTAACTTCAAAACTTACAAGGTTGAAAATTGCCCCCCAGCCAATCAATTTACGCAGTCCATGGAGATACAACATAGATTAAGGTACCAGTATGAAACAAGTTTGGTGTTGGTCCCTTGAGTGGTTCTCTAGTTATAATGACAACAATATATTCTCATATATATATATATATATACAAACATGGTGTGATCCTTGACCTTTAACCTTGACACATACAAATCTATTCAGTTCATTGTCTCTCCTATTTCCATATAAGGACCAAATATAAAGTTGATCCATCAAAAGATTCTTAAGTTACTACCAAAGAAAAATATTTAAAAAATAAAAAATTCTCAGGACTGGTGACCTCTTGTGAAGGCATTAAAATGATGTGTATTCTCTCATATCAAATGAGATTTTATACTTCAATATACATGTATTTCATGAGTGATGATGGTGGCATCAGCTGCCTTACCTTAAGCATTACATCAGGACTTGCTGCCATCTGGCCTTGTGCTCCACTCCGGGAAAAGCCTGAAAGAAGACTAGCCATCTGTCCCATCATGCCTAGATCACTGCTGGCTGACTTCTGATTGGCTGCGGCTCCCACCACAGCGGCCTGCAGATCTTGAACTACTGATGATTGATTCTGCATACAGTACATGAAAAATAAAGAGATTGCCTAAAGACAACTTGACAATTTAATTCCTTATATTTTTGACAGACAGATTCAACTCCCCCCCCCTTGAGATTTCAGCCGTCAAACATGAAACTACACCAAAAAACGCCACACACGCCATTCTTGTTGTCTTCTTAAGTTTTCTACCGATTCAAAAGTTAAATTTTACAAAATAGTTTGCAAGGCTACCTTTACAAGTCAAAATATTTTTTGCTCCAAATAAACAAATAAAGTGCAAAACATTTTTGTCTTTATTGCAAGTACTATTTGTAGTGTAATATAAAATAACATATATAAAACTAATTTCATATGTACAAGAATATCACTATTTCATGTCTTTTTTACGAATTTATCTTATTTTTATCATTATTAAAACTAAATTCATAAAGACATTATTAAGATCACAAAGAGACTAAAATCTAATTTGAGTAAAAATTAATCATAATCTCTTTTGGATATGAACATAAAATCACATATCTAAGGCAATTCAATTTTTTTTTAACATATAAGTACACAAGAATGTATACAAGATGCTACAGAAAAGAGATCATACAGTGTCCAGCTATATCTTAGTGCCTTGTGGATATATCACGCTATTATAGTGGGATGGATTCCATCCCACAGCCTTTTCACATAGTATAAAATATCCCGTACTACTATGAGTAGTCAAATGTGCCGCAATTTTCTAATGTTTATTACTGGTCCCGTTTTATAAAGACTTGCTAAAGTAAGAAATACAGAATTTCTATGAAAAGTTTACCATAGATAGCAAAACAAATTGAATAATTTCAGTAGCTTTAAATCCAGAGTAAATTTTATGAATCAGATTACAGGGAATAATATTGCTTTACAAATTTGAATAGCACTTTCGGTCATAAGAGAAAGGCTCTCAACTATGTAATGTACAGTCCTATATAAAAATATGCTATACAAAAGATTTTATGCATAGCAGTCTTTCAAAAATATGGAGCAAATTACGATGCAATACCAGGAAAATTATTCCCTGGATTATATTAGACATTTACATGTATACTACATATTTTACAATACACATTGATGCTAACCTTCTGGTACTGTTCGATTGTGTTCATTAGGCTCTCTGCCTTATCCGAGATAGGCTGCTGGGATGCCAGGAGACCACGGACATGGTCCATGTTTATGTTGCCATGACGATCCTGAAGAGGCGTCTCCCTGCTACCGTTGCTTCTCGTCAATGTCAGTTTAATGTGATGGAGATGGAGAAGGTTCTTGTCAGCCAGAGATACAAACTGTGGAAGGAAAAAGAAGAAATCGCAACTTAAGATGCCTCGTCAAATTTAATCACCGTCATAAGAGAATTCGTACAGTTTGTATGCTATGTAGATCAATGAGATTCTTGTCTGGGCAACCAATTATCAACGTTCACCACCCACAGCTGGTTGTAAGTAAGAGATGAGATGGAACAGGTCTGTAAGATGATTTGTGCTGACGTTCTCAGAAGAAGGGACTAAATTTCACTTTTCTATCATATGTTTCGTGGATCATACTTTAGTATGTAGAAGTGTGTGAATGACTTTACCTTCCAGGGATGTTTTACTGTTTCGAAGCCACTTCTGTTGACTATTATCAGTGAAATACAAATTGGCTTTCAACCATTCTGGAGTCCATATTTTGTGCTTCAGTCCCACTTGCTCAGTTTGATGTGGTTTCTACCTGATTTTGTCCAGCTTTAGTAGATGTCCAGATGTATGTACTCTGGTGAACTCTGTGCTTCTTTGTTTGTGTCACAACTACATTGTCTACATATTCTATTCATCGGTGTTATCTTCAAATAATGTACTCGATTCACCAGTGCTATCTTCAGGAGACGAATTCTATTCATTAGTGCTATCTTCTGGAGACCAATTATTCAGCAGTCCATTGTTACACTTCTTAGCAACCATGGCTGACAATGAAGCGCCAATCACCAGAGCACGAGCAAAAGAACAAATTGTTAACTCAACATTGATACAAGAAATTGTGAAAGACATTATACAAAATGATCGCTTTACAAGCCTTGTTGAAGAATCGGTTAACAAAAGGATGAATGAAATGGAAGTCGCAATAGAAAAGCAAAAGGCTGAAATATTTGATTTACAGAATTCCAATAAGAGTAAGTCTAAGGAAATCTCAAAGCTGAGAGAAAGGGTAGAAATCCAACAAACACAAATACAAAGACTTGATAACTTGACAAACAAACAGGAGCAATACTCCAGAAGAAACTGTTTGAGGCTATTCGGATGCACTGAAAGGAAAGGTGAAAACACTGACAAAATAGTAATGGACTTAGTAACAGGCGTATTGAAGGTTGATCTCACTCTTGATGATATAGAGAGAAGCCACAGAGTAGGGAAGCTGAAGGAGGAGACAGGAGGAAAAGTTGCACCAAGAGGGATCATCATCAAATTTAAGTCATATCGGAAAAGACAAGAGGTACTAGCTCATCGAAGAAAACTCAAAGGAATGAAGAAATCTCTGGTAGAGGACTTGACGCAAAGAAATCAAGAACTTCTTAATCGCGTCAAAAGAGCTAGTCCTGTCGTCATGGACGCCTGGAGTGCAGATGGTCGCATCATCGCGGTACTGACAGAGACTGATGGTGATGGTAAGCATCTGAAACGAGTAATTCAGGGCAGTCATTCAAAGCATCGAACAAGTAAAATCTCTCAACAAATAAGAACTGGAAGCAAAGTGAGCTTTAAGTCTGACTGAATAAACTTCAACATTTTGTTGTTCCTGGAAGGATACTTATTCACCAGATAATTGTATTTATATTTCTTTGCGAACTGATCATTAACTGTTCTATTTATCTTGACATTGTTGTTGTTTTTTTATGATATTTACATTGTTTTGTTTGTTGTGGCTTTTTTTTTGCTTTTCTTTGTGTGTTTTTTTTTTCCTTTCTTTTTTTATCCTATATATCACACTGTGTGGCTTGAACTTCAAAATGTATTGTAATTTTAGAAAACACTTGCAGCAGTATATTCATAATTATCTTACCATCTCTTACTATGATGATGTCAGATAGATTTCCTTTTGAGTCCCCCTATATAACCCCCAATTAATTAAATACTAGTAAACATTCAAATAAGGAAAATCTCTCCATGATTCATATAAATTGTAGGAGCCTTAAGAAAAATTTTAATTCCCTAAGTATGTATCTTGACTGTTTTAATAATAAATTTTCAGTTATAGGTTTAACTGAAACCTGGCTGAAAGACGGTGACTGTTCTTTTTTAAATATTTATAATTATGCCTTTCTTGCCAAAAACCGTTCTCATAAACGTGGAGGTGGTGTTGGTATTTATATTCGTAATGACATAAGATTTATAAGACGTACTGATCTTGAAATTATAGATGATGCTTTAGAATACATCTGTATTGAAATGGTTCATTACAGGCATAACAAGGATCAAAATGTGCTAATATATGTCTTCTACAGACCTCCAGACAAATCACTTCCAACTTTCTTTGATATTTTAGAGCAAATTTTACAAAATGTTTTATCTGAAAAGAAAAAATGTTACTTCCTGGGAGATTTTAATATCAACATATTATGTAATTCTGTGTCATCTGATACCTTTTTAGATTTATTATCATCTTTCTCGTTTACACCTTTAATTTCGAAGCCCACCCGAGTTACTTATGAGAGTGCGACACTAATTGATAATGTTTTTACCAATGTAAATAGCAATGTTTGTCTCTCGGGAGTCCTTACTTGTGATTTTAGTGATCACTGTGCAATATTTTTTATTTCAAAATTTCGAGAGTGCAACATACACAATTCTCCTTGCCTAAAACGTGATATAAATTCTGATTCACTTTCACACTTCTGTACAGAATTGGGCAAGCAAGATTGGGGATATATTTATGAGTTAATTGATGTTAATGACAGATTTAACCAATTTTTTAATAGATACAAGGAATTGTATAGTGAATGCTTCCCTTTCAAAGAAATTAAATGTAAAGTTAAACAGAATAAACCATGGTTTAATAGCAAACTACGCAAAATGTGTGTGAAGAAACATAATCTGTACCGAAAGTATATTAAAAACCCATCATTATGAAGAAAAATAAGTACAAGGAGTGTCGAAATGCTTTTAACACTGAAGTGAGAAAGTGCAAAAGGAAATATTATATAAATAAATTCAATCATTTAAAGGTTGACATGAAAAAAACATGGCAAACAATTAACGAAGTTATGAATAAGCGTAACACCAAGGTGCAATGTACAATGATTAAAGATGATAATGTAACAATAGAAGATACACAAGAAATTGCAAACCGGTTTAATAGCTATTTTAGTACAATAGGATCAAAACTTAATAATGACATGCCTTCAAGTGACATAGATTTTTCATTTTACATGGAAAATAGAGTAAGTAATTCATTATTCATGTCTCCAGTGAGTATTTCTGACGTTATTGATGTCGTTACATCTTTTAAAATCAACAAGAGTCCTGGATCTGATGAAATTAGTATTTGAAGTTTTCAAGAAATCTATTTATTTTATTATACATCCACTGTGCAATATTTTTAATTACTCACTAGACTCGGGAATATTTCCTGATCACTTGAAGGTAGCAAAAATAGTTCCGGTCTATAAAAAAGGTGAAAAAGCAATAATATCAAATTATAGGCCAATATCTCTTTTATCTGTTTTTGCTAAAACATTTGAAAAAGTTGTTTATAACAAATTAATAAATTACATTGAAAAAAATAATCTTTTGTATAAAAGACAGTTTGGCTTTAGACAGGGCCATTCAACAAGTTTTGCACTTTTAGAATTTACCACTCATCTTGCCAGTGTTTTTGAGCAGAGAAAGCATTTAATTAAAAAATTTTTAGATCTGTCGAAGGCGTTCGACTGTATTGATCATGCAATCTTATTGAAAAAAATGGAATATTATGGCATAAGAGGAAATATTCACACATGGTTTGAAAGCTATCTTTTTAATAGGAAACAATATGTATATACAGGAAATGTATCATCTCATGAAATGATTTTGAATACAGGGGTTCCGCAAGGATCGATACTCGGCCCGTTGTTGTTTTTATTATTTGTTAATGATTTTAATTATGTGAGTAGCCATTTCCATTCTATTATGTTTGCAGATGATACAAATTTATTCATTTCAGGTAAAAATTTAAATGACACAATTAACATTGCAAATTCTGAACTACAAAAAATTCATGGATGGTTTTTAGCGAATCGTTTATCAATTAATTTGGAGAAAACATCTTTTATGGTTTTTAAGTCCAAAAATTTTATAACATATAATCCGGTACCAAAAATTCAAATTGGCAATTGTTTTATTAGAAAGGTAGAACAAACTTAATTCCTGGGAGTAACAATTGATGAAAAACTCACCTGGAAAAACCATGTAAATGACATCTCCTCAAAAATAGCTAAGGCTATTGGTATGATCAACTGTATAAAATGTATTGTTCCTAGAAAAGTACTAGTATTGTTATATTTATACAATGATATTACCCCATTTATCATACTGCAATATTGTGTGGGGAAATTGTGGAATAACTATCTTAAATAGACTGTATATACTCCAAAAGCGTGCAATAAGGGTAATGTGTAATGTTCCACCACTCAGCCATAGCTCTCCTCTTTTTAAGAATTTAAATGTTTTAACAATTTTTCAACTTAATAAATTGCAATTGGCAATATTCATGTATTCCTATTTTAAAGGTTTATTACCGTCAATTTTCAACAATTTGTTTACCCAAAATAGTGCAATTCATTCATACAGTACTAGGGCCAAGGGGGATATACGTTTACCTTTATTGAAATTGAAGTTCTCAAGAACAACTATTATATTCATGGGTACTAAATGCTGGAACAGTATCCCACTTGCGCTACAATTATGTCCTACTTTGTCATCATTTAAAAGAAAATATAAATACTATATACTGCAAAATGATAATTAATTGATTTTTGTAGAAACATGCTACAGTGTGTCAATCTCTCCTGTTTACTATGCAATCTCATTTTCATTTCCTTTACAGTCTTTTCTCCTCACTCTTTCTCTTTCTATCTTGGCTTTGACATCTCTTCATAAAAATATGTTTAATTTGTATTTTAATCGTATGGGAATACCCTCGATAAGCCCCCGTGGCTTTTGGTGTTTCCACCATATTTCAATTTGTTATGTATTTTTTATATGTATGTAAATTAGCCTTCTCTCACTTTCTTTTTTTATAGGTGTTTTTTCTGTATGTGATATATATGTATATATTCTTGTTTGTGAATTGATGATTATGTTGGTTTTTAATTGAATATGGAAATAAATGAAATGAAATGAAATGAAATAAGTCATGCAAGACCTTGCACACAGCTGGAATATGTTTTTTGGGAGGCCAAGTTATTCAGTCCCACACAGGAAAGTTTGGGCATAAAAGCACAAGAAGAGACCAGCAGTTACAAGAGGAAAAAATACATCCTTCACACATCCCGCACGCAATACGTCAAAAAATATAATAAGTTTGCCAATCAACCACAACTATGGAAAGCCAGCAACGTCAACAGATAAAATGCATGTTTGTTCAAAATATGACATTATTGGATTTCCATATAGTTTAAGATGATCAGATCAATAGCAATTTTTTTTCTCTAGGAAATTGCATGGTGTCTTTTGTAAACAAAGAAAAGCACTCTGAATAATCACGAAAAAAATGAATGTATGATTATACATCACATCTAGAAAATATCTTGATTTCAGGTGACAAGGCAAAGTATCACTTCCTTGGCAAGCTGTATGTACTCGCTAATCTTTCCACAGCTTCGCTTCAGAAAGATAGCTACACCCAGCTTGCCTCGTAAGTGATAGTTTGCCCATCACCTTCACCAACAGTGATTATTTGCTTACTATCCAAGTTTGACAAAATTTTCAGTGTTTCATTTAATTTTACTCTATCTATTAGATTCAGATGAAGCTGGTCTAAAAAAAACTAACCTTTAATTTAACACTATTATAAGATCTATCCAACTTGATCTCCTTCTTATACATGACATCATCATCATCGCCTTCTCTGGCTTCCGGCTCCAACCTCTGGCCTCTTGCAGTGCTCAGGTAACCATCCGTGTTATCATTCACCTCAGCATGACGAGCATTGCTCACTACAGATATGGCTAGCAACTCGGCTCCAGGCTTACAGCTGATTTGAAGCATGCAGGGCTTTGGCGATGATTGGTCAGAGTTGGAAAGGATGATGACCGAGCCAGAAGAACGGGTTTCATCTTGAGAACTGTTATATAAACATATGAAAAGAGAGTGTAATAGAGGATGTCCACTACACTATAATATCCATGAAAAAATGGAAAAAAGGAGAAGCCTTTTTTTGTATACTTAGGCCAAGTAATAAAAGTGATTCATGCATCAACTTTTGAAAAGTGAATACCTCCAGGGAACATCAAGGAATGTACCATACACACTATGTCCGAACAATAGACAGATTCTGTACGAAATTCCAATTCATAGATCAGGTAAACATTTTTTATTTGGGGGGGGGAGCTTCTTTTCACACGTGATTGCATAAAGCGGCAACCTTGGTGAAACTTTAACATTGACGTGAATGGAAAAATTGGTGGGCTCTTTTGCGCATTCCTTGGGGGGCAAACTCGCCCCAAGTTCCCATGTACCTTTCAGCTGTTATAAATAATAATAATAATATTCCGCATTTATATAGCGCTTAACACATCAGAACGACGTCTCTAAGCGCTTTACAGATATATTATTACCCCGGTCATCGGATCCTTGCATGCCCGCATACAATGTATGCACCTTCTCCACTCCCTGGGGAGCATTCCAACAAGAGTTCTTAGACCCAATTGCTAGGCATACTACATAGGCTTTCGCATCCTACCGGGTACCCATTTAACACCTGGGTGGAGAGTGGCAAATTGTGGATTGACGCCTTGCCAAGGGACGCTAGGCCATGGTGGGATTCGAACACACGACCCTCTGATTACAAGGCGAGAGTCAGAACCGCTACACCACGGCGCTTCCAATCAATGAGGCTCATTGTTTAGATTTTAAATCTATTGAAAAGTGAATACCTCCAGGGAACATCATGGAATGTACCATGCACACTATGACCAAACAATAGTGATTCACCCTAAGCCCCTGTGTACCTTTCAGCTATGAGCACCGACAAAAATGCGATATTCTTTTCACTCACTTTTTATAATGAATGAGGCTCACTGTTATGGACGCATGCATTTGTGACGTTGGTGAAGAACAATAAGAAACAAGATGACGGCGTAAACATCAAGTTTCCCCCGTTTTTTCATAATATTTTCATCGTTTTTTTTAATGAATTCTAGTTTAAAAATGAAATTGATAGCGTAGAAATGTCCGAAATGAAATTGTATCCAATTTACATGATTTAGGGCTAGATCTTTTAGGAGAAAAGTAGAAATCTTGGGGGCAGAAGTTTTAGGTTATTTGGTGGTACACGGACAAAATAAGGGTGGCAATTTTGGCTTATTTTCTCTTTTTCTATGGGACAAATGCTTGATTTTTTTACACTGTCAGTTTCCAATACAGCTATTTCTCATATAACTTGGCTCTTATGTAAATTTGATTCTTTAAATTATTTTTTCTTAATTAAAAATTGAGACTGAAAAATGAAAAATTTCTTGCCATATTACTTTCCACCTATAGAGGGCGTACACAAAAATATGCCCAAAATTTAAGTTTTTGAGCGCTCTGGTGAATACAAAAATTATTCCCAAGTTACTAATGAAAAATAAATTGCAACTGTATGGAAATGATATTTTAATGATTTCTTAAAGTATGTGCTATGTACAGCATTGGCATACCATAGTCCTACCCACTCACACAATTGCGAGGTTAGTATATTCTATACGAACCTCGCACAACCATCGTGTTTTTGTAGTGGATTTTAGAGTTGTCGTTAACATCGCTTCATAACGTGAATGATGTTAGCCGAAACCCATTCCACTACTCACCAGGGCTTTTTATGGTATAAAGCGTTCCATTTTCAATTTTTAACATATTTTTTAATTTAAAAGGACACAAAAAAGAGCAAAATCGCTTACCTCCGCCTGGAAAGTGGCTTCTCACGTCTCTTCCACGGAAATAAAAAGGAGGTCGTTGGTGGCGCTAACACAGTTCACAACCTTAATTAAGCTGTGTAGTTTTTTTTTAACTAGATTCATGATTCATTGTATGCGCAATTCCAATAATTGTTTGATAAAATAGAGACCCCAATAAATGCAATAACTTAAAAAACGTACTTTTTTATTATTTTTGCTGACGATAATACTTTTTGGAAAATATTCAAAACGATGACAAATTAAACAAAAAATATAGAAAATTCTACGTACCTTGAACAAAGCCCCGCAAGTGCTACCGTTCGTTTGTCAATTAACGTTCCACCAAAGTCTTTACAGTAAAAAGATTGAACACTTTGCCGACTTTGCGTAACGCTTTGCATCGATTTACGTGTAAGATAATTTTTGTGTCTAGTCTTTCCCTTGTAGTGTCTTTGATATGAAGATAAATCGCGCGCCCTCTTTCGCTCATTAGACGAAAAATTTGAGAGCTAGAAAGGTGACTTTCGTATTTTGTCAACGAGAAGAAAAATAAACGCTTAAATGACGCATTTTGAGGGATATTCATCAAATTATGAGGAATTGACTTCACATCGTTTGGTAAGTTTCGTAGGAGGACTTCATTCTGTAAGTCCTCTTATTCATTTTTCGGAAAATAACGTTATTTGTTGAATGCGCCGTGCCTTCAATTATTCTGTAGTCGGCGGCAGAGATGTAGCCATGGGTGAGTCCTACCTGTAGATTCCCCACAGGCAGGATGGTTGCAGTGAACAAGTGCTATACACCAAAAGCTTCAGTCTCTCTATTTTGGTTGTTCCGCTGAACTGCATTGGCTCACTCACCAATACATAGACTGAAGAGCTTGGAGGCCCGTACGTACAGACAACGTATTAGCAGTAACGTTAGATCTAACATTCGAAAGTCAAACGGGGCCTAAGCTTTCGATCCTAGCAGAATCTTCGTTGGAGGCATAATACAAAAGATCAAGCGGGGATATGATATCATCAATATGCTAATTGAATAATATTATATAGACATACCTAGAAGTAGAACTGCTTTACCGAAATAATAGTTAGATTGTTAGATCTAACATT
Organism: Lytechinus pictus; assembly: GCF_037042905.1. NCBI lineage: Eukaryota > Metazoa > Echinodermata > Echinoidea > Temnopleuroida > Toxopneustidae > Lytechinus > Lytechinus pictus. The sequence goes on from NC_087256.1 coordinate 16,117,753, forward strand.
CGGCGGAAACCCGATTTTCTGATCGTTTTTTTGTACATTATGCTATAAATTGAATAATATTATATACATACCTAGAACTGATTTACCGAAATAATATTGTTAGATCTAACATTCGGCGGAAACCTGATTTTCCGATCGTTTTTTTGTACATAAAATGTCACATTATTAAAATAAAGAAATCACATGTATCCATATTTACGAAAAAATGTATTATTCACGGCTGATTCCAAAACATCGCATGCGATCGCGATCAGTTTGACCTGCGACCGATCACGATCGCATGCAATGTTTTGAAATCAGCCGTGAATAATTAATACGTGTGAGGAAAACGATACTGGTCCAGAATCACCAATTTTGAGGATAACCAGAGGATGGAAACGGAGTGAAATACGGCAGAAGATATTAAGTTATTCATCTTTCTCGTTATATTTTTTTTCTTTAATTTTTACGATAAACATGATTTCAATCACTCCTAATACCAATGAGGTCCAAACATTACATGTATGGACCTCATAGGCGACATCAGTAGTATTTTGTGTTAGAAATCTTTGAGAACAGGATATTTCTATATTTATATCACAAGTAGAAGCTATAATTCGTTTCTTTTATTGAAATTTAAATTTTAGTGTGTAAATGCATTGTTAGCAACAACAAAAAATGAAAGAAATTGAGGGAAACTTACATTTTGACGACCTTTTCTTGATTTTCTTGGCAGTTGCTCTTCACTTCTGACTCTCGATCGGAGCTGATATGCAGATCACGTGATACGCGTTCTCGTCAGGTGATCGGTTGGTTATTCTTTTCGCCAGACGTTGATAGTTATATATTTCATAACGCTAGCATTCATCGTAAATTTGGGTGAAAGAGATTGAAGTTAAACAGCGCAAGCTTTAATTTTTTTTTTAAATAACGTTTAATTGATTGCACAAGTTTCGCCTCGGACATGTAGGATCATTTGGTCCAATATTGGCGTAACGCATAACTACGGGGGGGGGGGTGTCCCTACCACTACCATCCACAAGCCAGCAATTATCTTTTTTTCTTTCTTTTTTTAAACCAAAATACTCCCCAGAAAAAAAGGAACCAGGGTTAAAGAGAAAGAGAATAATGATGGAATAAAAAATAATTTATTTTGTCAGCTTTTACTGTTTTATTCGACTTATAATCAAATATTAAATGGGGCTTAGAACAGCCTTTTTAAAAGTCAATTAATAAAAAATATTCCTCCTCGGGATTCGAGCTTTCATCATCAATCTTTTTCATAACTACGAAAATATTTTAAATGTCCAAATTTTGTATTGGTATATAAAGCTTTAGCTCATGCGTTGCGCCCGTCTTATTTTAATGTTGAGATACAATTTTATGCTTCTAATGAATTCCTAAAAACACTAAATTCTCAGATCCTTTCGCAATCGAATGATTCGATTGAGCTAATGAATGATTATTATGTTTCATGAATTGTTTAAAAGGTGTCTCTCTATCAGTTTTGAATATTTAAAAAAAATGCCAGCTCGTGCTTTTTGCTCGCAACATTTTGATTAGTAAGAAGTTCTTGTAAATGCGAGTTTGATAGATAAATAACTAGAGAGAGAGAGGGGGTCCCTCAGCTACTTGTCCTCGCTTATTCCCAATTTTTTTATTATGCTCGTGTTGTGAGTGTTTCAAAGTCTTTTCTTATTTTTTTACCCTTTTTTATTGTCTCGGAGCTTCCCTCTATTTCTTTTAACTATGATGTAGCCCTTTTTACTTGTTTCAATTCTTTTATGTTCTCATTTCATTGAAAACATAATTATTAAACTGACGTAGAAGACTTTATTACGAAATTTTGATATTGTTTTTTCTTGTTTGTTTGGCTTTCTTTTTTTCTTCTCCTCATCCTTTTTCTTCTTACTTTTTTCCATTTCCTTATTTTCTCTGTTATTTCAATTCATGAGGCATCCTCCAACTTATATACAACATCAAATACATTTAGAGGCGGATATCCAGTGAGGGGGCGTGGTGGTGTGCCCCTCTAAAAAAAGGAGGAAAATATGAAGGGAAAAAAAGAACTGGTAGGGGAAAAAATAAGAAAAAAAGAAAGACAATGATGGCAATGATTATGATGATGAAAATTATCTTGGTGAAGATGATGGTGGTGGTGATGGTGGCGGTGATGATGATGATGGTGGTAGTGGTGATGAAGATGAGAATGAAGTTGGTGATGATGATGATGACTAGATGTAATTTGTCTTTGAAAAAATTAAGTAGTGCAAAGGTGAATTCATTTAAAGTTTATTATGAAAATAGCAGAAAAAAATAATTTGAAAAATTGGTATGCGTTCGAGGAAAATCCATCCCCCACCCAAAAAAAAAATTAAAGGTGAGATTTTTTAAAAAATTATTTGTGACGGCGTAGGCCTATGCGAGCAGCTATAGGATATAATTATGGTAAAAAAAAGTAAATGAAATGTCAAGAAATACATGATAATGACTTTTATTGTACATTCAGTATTTCAATAGATAACTTCATACCCCTACTCGTTCCAAAAAGAAAAAAAGTGGGTCATTACGGACCATTAAAAATGGGAAATTTTGGCATTTTATATTACATAGAATATAGAGCAACTGCTTGTTTATGGCGTCACAAATCAAGCATTCGAAATTCTATTAACTCCAATTTAAAAAAAAAATTCCCCTTTAATTTACAAAACAGTATCAGCATGATCAGTGTGAAGCGGTAAAACATTCACCTGATAAGTATAGACCTATCTATAATTCATGCGGCGCGCAGCGCGTGCGGCAATGTTTAATAATATATTGCTGTGAATAGAATGAATGTCATTAAAAACATAATCTCACAGATCAAATAATGCCAGCTCGACGCTCGAGCTGAAAAAATATATTTTGTGCCCTGATAATTTTTAACCCTAACCTAACCCAATTTCTAAGTATTTTTTTATCATAAACGGGATAACTATAGACAATTGATTGAAAACTTTATATTCTTTGCGAAAATGAATATGAAGGACAACTTTTAAGAACACAGCCCGGAACACAGTTTTAGAGCGTTAGAGCGCGATTTATACGGATTTATACCTACAACCGCTAAATCCTCATGAAGCAGTTGGAACATTTAGTCCTGATTCAATCAGCTTAATAATTTTTGCAACAGGCGCCAGTCCAACAAACAGACAAACATTTGCCCAAACGGACAACATCTCAACCTCTGCTCATTTCTTTTTGCACGGGCACATAAAATCTCGACCTACCCATCACTTTTCTCACTATTTTCTCCTCCCTTTTATTTTCCATTAATTTATCTTTCGTTTACTTTATTTCTGTCCTCTTTTCCCTTCTATTTTTTTCTCGTCTCACTACTTTTCCTCATCCCCCAGCCCCCGACGCCCGTGCAGATTCGCAAACAATATCAAGAGTAGTCCGGGTAGGCAAGGGCGGAAATCTCTCCCGAAAGGTAGAGGGACTAGGGGCTGGAAAATTTGACAAGCAAAAAAAAAGAAAAAGGTTTATCACCCCAATTTAAAGAAGGTCATCTTGACCAAAAGAAATTTGACAAGCAAACAAGCCCCCCCCCCCCCCAAAAAAAAAGGGCACCCCAAAAGTAAGATCGTCTCTTCCAAAATACATGTTTTATTTCGATTTTGAATTAAAAGACCAAAAATAGTAGAGGGGCATTTCATAATGTGCCCCCGACTATTTTGGGTGAGGGGGACATGTCCCCCTGGGATTTGCGCCCATGTGGGTGGGGGTGATGCGCCTCTCTTTCGGAATCATTATGGAAGAGTGTAAATACGAGTTCGCTGTGATTTCGATCTCATACCTATAAAAAAAAAATAGAACAGCTACGCCTTGAACACAGGCAAAAATGCCTAACGATTTCTCCGCGGCATTAACAACTCTCGTAAGGGGCGCTCCATTTATAACTAAAGTTGCATATGTAGCTGTCTACCGCGACAGGAACAGTCGCAGAATTGAAGCCAGAAGCGTGGGAAATTGCCAGAAAATTCAAGAAAAGAACCGGTGAGTACCGATTTAACAGTACTAATTTATTAAGTAACATTTATTGAATCATAAGAAGATTTATTTTTTAGTAAAACAAAGCTTAGTTCTAAGCTAGGGCGGCCCAAATGCGCGTGAGTGGAGTCCCAGTTTATTAGCACGGGTAAGTATTGGGGTGTCGCCTAGAGTGATTTCAATCCCACCTTTGTGACTCGGTATATCTGAACTGGTTCACTGTCTCGATGTTCGGGTAGGTGAAGCGTAGTGTAGTGTAGCGTAGCCAGGCGGCTTCTAGAGAGTAAAAATCATTTACTAACGAGTAACGTAAGGTTACTCTCATACGAAGCCAGGCAGTCCTCCCCATTCATCTGCGTGTACCGCAAAAAACCCTGAAACTTTCACCCCCCGAGATTTCTACTTTCCTTCTAAAACATCTAGCTCTAAATCATGTAAATGGGATAAAACTTCATTTCCGACATTTCTACGCTCTCGTTGTTATTTTTAAAACAAGAATTCATCAAAAAAATGAAAAAATATTGTGAAAAGACGGAAGAGACTTGCCCGATGTTTACGCCGCCATCTTGTTTCTTATTGTACTTCCCCAACGTTACGCGACGCTCGCTTGTTTTAAAAATAACATTCAACGAGAGCGTAGAAATGTCGGAAATGAAGTTTTATCCCATTGATTTAGCCTACATGAAAATTAGAGCTAGATCTTTAATAGAAGGAAAGTAGAAATCTCAGGGTCGAAAGTTTCAGGGTTTTTTGCGGTACACGCAGATGAATGGGGAGGACTGCCTGGCTTCGTATACTATGAGAGTAACCTTACGTTAGTAAATGATTTTTACTCTCTAGAAGCCGCCTGGACTGCTGGAGTGGAGCCTGCACGAACATCGCTCGAGTCGAGAGTCGAGGTACCGGTACCGGTATACCGGTATAGCGCACCACTCGGGAATCGAACCCGGGTCACCGTAAAGCCTAACCCAGAGAGCTCCCGCCCGCGCAGCGGGCGGGAGCCCAGAAGCTTACCGTGTATTTTACCATTGTCACCGGACTAGGGTGATTTATGGTCTAAATATTTCTCCAAATGAATAAATTGTGAAAACGGAAAGTATACAATTACCACGATTATATGGATGAAGGTCTAACGAGTGGCAGATTCCTGACATCTGGGCACAGTCTGGAACCTCAAAAAAACGAAAAGTTCTCTCCTTCTACCCCGTCTCGATCGGCCATTTTTGTTAAAAATCGTAACAAAATGGCCGATCGAGACTGGGTAGAAGGAGATAACTTTTCGTTTTTTTGAGGTTCCAGACTGTGCCCAGATGTCAGGAATCTGCCACTCGTTAGACCTTCATCCATATAATCGTGGTAATTGTATCCTTTCCGTTTTCACAATTCATTTGGAGAAATATTTAGACCATAAATCACCCTAGTCCGGTGACAATGGTAAAATACACGGTAAGCTTCTGGGCTCCCGCCCGCTGCGCGGGCGGGAGCTCTCTGGGTTACGTAAAGCCTAAAGGCGTAATCCGAAACCCCCGCTCTTATGCCGGTACTCACCCATTTTCTTCATTTTCAAAATTACAATTCAAGCAAACATGAATATCGTAAGGACCTTGAGTGTTCCAGGTTGGGTTCAATTCAACAAAGCTCCGGGAATCCATTGGTAAAACGAATTTCTGGTCGATTTTCTTCAAGACTTTCAGGTAATCCGGTGCAATGCTGTGTCCGATCGACAATTGTTATGGGAGTCTTCATGCACAAATCACAAAAGGAAATGTGTCAAAAAGGTTTTCGGCCTGACCCCCCCCCCCCCCCTCCCCCGACCAACAAACCTGGGATGGGTAAAATTAGCTTATCTTATTAAAGATTCTACAACCACCGCTATTGCCTGACCATTTTTCACCCATTTCTTAATTCTAGTCGTTTACTTGTTTCATAATCTTCCGGGAATAAACCATTTTTTTAACAAACAAACTGAGCAAAATGCTGAGAATTCCATTAAAATAACGAAGTTAAATTTTAGCAATATTTTGTGAAAAAAAAAGTTATATGCATGTCGTCATGAATATTCATTAGGTGGGTTGATGTCATGTCCCCACTTTCATGGCCGTACGCAGAATTTTTTTGGTGGGGGGGGGGCCGGGAGCAGCACGCGTAAACTTTTTCGAAAAAAACCCTCGAAAGCGAGGGAGCGAAGCGACTGTGCTTGTCATACACAGTAAAAATGCTGTTTAAGATTTTATACAACGCTGTTTACTATATGAACCTTACAGTATTTGTTAAACCGTTTAAACAATCATGTTTAATTTTTTGAAGATTAGATATTGAAAATTAAACTTTGTTGCTTAAGATTCAAACACTTGTTTAAACTGTTTAAACAATTACTGTAAGGTTCATATAGTAAACAGCGTTGTATAATTATTTTTTGCTGTGAAGGGGTGTTTTTGCATTTTGTCAAGTGAAATTGAAGTTGCATACTTTTGGTGAATTTTTGTGAAAATTTTCAATAAAAAATGTAAGTTTTCAAAATTTCGGGGAGGGGGGGGGCAGCTGCCCCTCGCCCGCTACATACGGCCATGCCCCCCTTTCTTATATGTTATTACATGAAATCATCACTGGCGGATCTGGCGGGGGAGCACATCCTGCCCATGCCCCCCCCCCCCCCCCTTGAGAGCCATAATCAAAATTTGTAATGTAATTAAGCCGTTTTTACCCAGCATGGAATATCTAATGCATTGAATCTGTTCTTAATCCAATATCTTAAATTCTTGGAGGAAAAAATTTGAATAAACATTACTTCATAATACAAAAGATCAAGCGGGGATATGATATCATCAATATACTAATTGAATAATATTATACAGACATACCTAGAACTGCTTTAATTACCGAAATAATACAAATCTTAAAAATGTCATAACTTTAGTTATTCCTTACCCGAATTTGTTCAAATGTTTAGTTTTGTTTGTCTGATTTTTTGTATCGGTTCAAACCACATTATATTCAGCCTGGATTACCCTTTTAGGTGACATCATATTTGTTTTCTAATGAATAATATATTGGGGGTATCAAAGATTTAGCCGACCTTGCACAGTTGCACTCTATTTTTGTTAATATTCGTGCTTTGCCTCATTTCCTTCCTATTCAGTTTTTATCACTCCATGAAAAGTCACAAAGAATTTTCGGATATTATGTCATTATCTATTACAAAATTAGATTTTATTTTTAAAAAGGTAAAAAAAAAAAATCTTGTACTCTTCAGTTGCTCATGACGTTTAAGAAAACACAAAATTCTGTGCCCTTCGATTATATTTGCCCTTTATGCCACTGACCGCCCCTGATCCTACAAAAATCCTTTACAATGTGTATAAAAAACCGACGAAGAACACCAACAATTTTTGTTGATTATTTATCAAGAAATTATAAAAGAAAATTGATTAATCTAACAATCGTTTGTAATCGGGATTGGTTAAATACCGCCTCGGTTTTGTGGGAAATTTTGATATGTTATTACTCTCTCATTCAACACAATATATTTAATGAAATTTAGATTCAAAGGGGGTATCTCCCTCATCGCTGCCCATGCTCGGATGAATAGATTCAACGGAAAAGTCAATAGAGAAGAAATGATGTGAAAAAATAATAATAAAAAGAGGGGAGACGCAGAGAGATTCTGTTGATCGTGCATTATCATATCGGCAATTCATTAATCCATCTCCCATCCCGAAGGGTTTTGATAATTATGGTTGCTCATGCATGCATGCGACAGTCATGACCGTGTACAAACTAATTGCAATCAAATAATGACAACAGGTTGAAACGTCATGAACGTCAGACTGGGGATAGGAACAGAGAACCCCCCCCCCCCCAAAAAAAAAAAAAAAAAAAAAAAAAAAAAAAAAAAACCCACTTATAATGTTTGTAAGAATAGAGCTATGGTTCAGTCTTTGGTTAGAATAAACCCCTCAAAATCCAACAAATATAAGCTTTTGGCATCTGATCAGCATTTTTATAAAATAATTTTCGCCCCCATCCCCTCTTCCTTTAGGTGAAAGCTGGATCCATGCAATATTACAATTATAATGCGGTAAAATATTAAAGTTACTGGAAAGCCGCCGAGGTGTTGTGTCCTCCCTCACCCCCATCCCCCCCCCCCCTCCGCTCAAGTTCGGAATGACTTCCAGATAAAACGCCTCAGTCATCGCTATACGCATCATCAGAAGACAATAGATTGTATGAGAATTCTTTGTGTATGCTGGGATTGACTGATCGTTGTAATGATAATAAAACCATCTCAGCTGCAGTTCGTTGCTGTTATTCTCTGTGATCTCTTTCGTAGGTCGGCCTCACATGCAGTTCAACCAAATTCTGAGTGAGTATAACCATTGCACTTCTTTTTACAATGTTTTTTTCTTTTTACATCTCGGAATATAAGTACATTCACCACTTCTGAGAATTCGCTGAACTTATTATGTTAATATCGTCTAATTCAACATTGAAGGATTGACAATACTTGGCAATACAATGATTGAGTTAAAACCAATACATATATACATATAATATATATTCATCGTCATCAGCATTCTGCGCTCTATGAGTGACCATCGCGGTCTTGCGCTTTCGATTGTATCGTCTCAATAATGAACGTGCCCTCAGAAATCTTCATAAAATAAATATATATTTGTTTTACAGCAACCAATCTGGGAAGGCCCTCAAGGCCGTCTCCCCGGGCTCCTATCCTTACCTCGGCTGTTTCACCAATTACACATATCCCCACATATCAGGCCATGGGCGGAAATCCTAGGGGGGACAGGTGGGACGCGTCCCCCTACCCAAAAGAGAAGGGGGGGACACAATACCAAATGTCCCCCTACTATTTTTGGTCTTTTATGATGGAAAGAAATACATCATTCAAAATCGAAATAAAACATGTATTTTGGACGAGATGAACTTACTCTTTGGGTGATTGCCTCTTTTTTCTTCTTCTTTTTCTTCCTTTTTTTTGCTTGCCAAATTTTCCAGCCCCTGGTCCCCCTACATTTGGGGAGAGATTTCCGCCCTTGTACCAGGCGCGTATCCAGCATCTGGGGAGTGTTTCATGAAAGGAGCTGTCAGACGTTGTATCCGACAAGTCCCATTTTATCCGACAGTTACCATAGTAACTCTGCTTCTTAGCCAATCAACATCATTGAAAGTTATCTGAACAACTTGTCGGACAAAAATGTAAATGAAACGCTCCCCAGATCATACAAAACATTTCATGGGCCAAATTGTCTGGGGACAATTATAGTGACTCTATCGTATTATGCAAATGCATGGGCCCATACATTTCTTTGTCATAGTTGATATTGGATACGCCAGTGCCTATGATCCACTTTCATTTTTTTTTCATTGTTAAAGGGGATCATTCTTACCGGGAGCGGCGAAACGTATTTTCGTGTGGGGGGGGGGGCAAAGCATCAAATTGTCATCTGTGAGAAGTAGTTGTGTGTTTTGTAAAGCCTTTTGGAAGTGATTTCAGATTGATATTTAGGCTTTCTTTTTTCCGCGAGCGAGCTGTTTAGAAATATTTCTAAATCTGAAGTTTTAAAAGTTGCTTTTTGGTCAATTATACGGCGCAAATTACTGTTAAAAAGGCACGATCCTTGTCATGCGTGCGAGATGTTGCGAGTGCGAATCAACTTTTGGACATTTCATGTAATAAGATATGAAAATTGAACATTCCGAGCAGTTTTTATAAACAAGAAAAGATGCATAGGCCTATATAACTAAAGAATTACCGCGAGCTGAAAGGTTGAATAAATTATACTGACCAGAAATGGAACCTGTTAAGGACTGCATTTAGTGATTCATTAATGTGATACAAATGTCACCAATCGAATAATACGAGCGCGAAGCGCGAGATGAAAATATATGTGATATTCCAACCTAAACTGCATTATGTTTTACTTAAAAAAGGATACTCATTTTGCAAAAGGGTACATTTTATTTTGAAAAAAAGGGGTATCGTATATTTCTATTGTATTTGTGTTACAGGCGTAACCACCCGTCACAAGCTTCTGCTTTCAAGGAACTATACGCCTTCTTATATGTCTTATGTTAACAAAATGTTAATATATTTATATTTGATGACAAATAATTTTGTATGTTATATTGGAAAATTATATTTTGTGAAAAAAAGAAAATAAATGTTGATTTGAATTTATTTGAATTGAAAAATTGAAAAAATATTACCTACATGACGGCGTATCCAAGGAGATTAAGCACGCCCCCCCCCCTCCTTTTTGGCTAAGCAAAAAGGGAAGATAAATTAGAAAAGGTGGTAAGGAAAGATAAAAGAAAAAATAAGAAAAAAAATAGAGGGGGAAGAAATTTAAGTTAAGTTAAGGGAGGGGAGCGATTACAACATAGACGAACTTTCAGGTCACCAATATGAAAATAAAAACTCGCTCCTGCTTCCAGCTCGCATTGCCTGCTTACTTTATATGATAGGCCTATATCCTGTTCAAGAAGGCTGAGCTTGCGCTTCGCGCTCGCATAATTTGTAATGTCATACGGCAGGCCCTATCCTCTTCATGATTCACCAGATGCAAAAGGTAGATAGATGGTCTAATTTAAGACCATCCCACTCTATATTGCTTCCCCCCTCGCAGATGTCAGCCGTGTTATGCTTTTGCACGGGAGAGTAGGTTGTATTCTATCCCGTGATTGGGATTGGTATGATGTAATCTATTCATTTATAGTGGCATAAGTAAAATATTTCAAGGAAAGGGGCAGTGTCACATGAAGAAGGGCCGACCGCCTCTCTGATTTTTCAAGTAGTGAAAAAAAAAGGTTGAGAAGAGGATTTACGAAGGGCGATCAATAGGAAAGATCTGCACCGTATGATTTTCATAATACCCTTATTAATAATTATTCAATTGATAGAATGCGGTGCCGTCTTTGGATCGTCTTGCCCCCGATCAAAATAACCTGGTGCCGACCCTGACAAACTACCGATGTAATAACGTTCCTTCATTCTTAACAATTTACAGGGGTTTCATCATGTCGGCGATGTATAGGTTTCAGTGTAATGCATCACTACAGAAGATACCGATGAGACTGGTTGCTCTGAACGTGCTTTTTATATCCGGTTAGTACACATAATGGAGCTTTTCAATGACTAATTTATACGTCGTTTGTTCCCTTTAGGCCTCTATATTATGCAAACATATTATAAAATATAGAACAACCTTTCAGGTTCACCTAAGCCATGCGCGTGTTCGGGGGGTGCGTCGGGGCGCCAAAAAGAGGAAGAATAGAGAGGAAAAGAAAAGGGGGGAAAAAAGAAGAGAAAGAGAAAACAGGGGAAAGAAAGAGAGAATGGAAAAAAGAAGAAGATGGAAGGGGGCGCCGAATTGATGTCCGACATAGGGGCACCGAATTGATGTTCAACATAGGGGGTTGCCGAATTGATGTGCGACCTAGGGGGGTGCCGAATTGATGTTCGTCATAGTGGGGCGCCCAATTGATGTTCGACCTAGCCGGCGCCGAATTGATGTTCGACCTAGGGGCGCCGAATCGATGTTCGACCAAGGGGCGCCGAATTGATGTTCGACATGGGGGGGGGGGGGCGCGCTTGCATAAAATGTTGAGATAGATACCTATCCTGTTCTTGATTACCTAAAGTGCTTAAAGACTTTCCAAATTTGAGGTCAGAATATCAAAAAAATTCAGCTAGCGTTTCGCGGTCGCATCAATTGTTAAGTTATACATTTACCCATCATGCTCACGGTTACAAAAAGTGCTTAGAAACATATAGATGAAAATATTTTTCCGCACCCCCTCCTCTATTAGCGAAAGCGAAAGCTGGATCCGCCTAGGGCTGGTAAAGAAATGTCAGCTCCCGTTCATATAATTTTAGTGGGGCCTACTCTGATAAGAAGTTTTTTTTCAGTTTTATTTATTTAATCAGGGTGGCCTCATCAGTTAACAAACTGCTGTCCTTGAGGGCCCTGAGATAAAATCAATATGTACAATATTCACAAAGAATGAATACATAAATCAAAATGGCATGCACTAAAACAACAAATATATAGGAAACATTAAAAATACAATTCAGTAAAGAATCAAAATTGAATTTCAAGTAAAGACAAATGAAAAAGAAAAGGCTATTGGAAACTGCGGAATACGATTTAACGGGAAAAGGATGGATGACTGGTAACTGAGTAATGTTCATTTGATTAGTAATAATTTGAGTAGATATTATAATGTTTGCCAAATTAGAATATGAATATGAATCAATAACTCAATGTTACTCCTCTTGCATTGCAAGGCCTATCAATTTTTCATTTGTTAAACGAGACACGGAATGAATTGAGGGACATAGCCTGGCGTTGATCTTTCCTAAGATTATTCTATTCTGTGGTCCCGATGTACTGAAAAGTCCTCTTGCCACTATTATTATGTAGAGGAGCACTGTTTACCTGAAGGGAGGCAGTGGACATTGAAACCGTTCACTTAAATATGGGGGGGAGAAATACAATTAACACATTTAAATACTTCACACATTCGGTGGAAATGCCGTCTGGAAAAGAGATCTTTCCATTTTAGAACGGAAAATAAATAAAAAATGTGAGTTCGCGGATAGGCCCCTAAGATCATCCTTGCCATTCTGTTATGTAATTTGGTAAGTCTATCAAGGAGACTGAGAGAAAAATTAGACCAATCTACGTCACAATAATCAAATTGTGGCATGATCAAAGCATTACAGAGTAGTTTGAAAATGTCATCCGAGAAATAAGGCTTTGTGGATCAACGTAGAAATCCCATTTTTCTTGAAATATTTTTAACAATGTGATATATGTGCCTTTCGTATGACAAATTTTCATCGAGTATGACACCTAGATACTTTTTTGAAATCATGGAGTCGCTGTTTAACTAATTTGAAACCTCAAAGTGCTTAAAATTCTATGCTTTTATTCTTTTCAAAAAGTGTTATTACAACATATTCATGGATATCTTTTTATCATGAACACATTAAAAAAGTGGTCTTCGGTTGCCTTTTTGCACGTGATTACGAAGTATGATAATTCAACATGCATTTAAGGCTCCTATATGCTTGCTTTGCTTTGCACATGGGCGCCAAAATTAGGTCTTAATCCTTACATTATCGAGAGGTTACTATATCAACGTCATGAGCAATAATGTCAGTCTGGTAAATATCTCTGTCACCGCCGTGCACCTTCGGTAGCGGAGTGTTTTTTTTAACAAGGGGAGGGGTGCTGAATACGTTTACTGAAAATTAGGGGTGTAGCCCCTACCCCCCCCCCCCCCCCTGCATCCAGACCCCTGCTCTTTACGTGTCGTCTGGGGTAAAACAAAAACTGTCCAGAAAAATATTCATTAAATTAAGTATGTTTCTCGGGGCTCGCCGAACATTGTATTGAACTAGTGATGTTGTCTCCATTAACAGTTAGCATGAAGGAGTACATTTTATGGTCGAGTTCACTAACTTTTTAGGACAACTGTATATGTTCTGTAACCTATAATTTTTTACTGAATATAAAGGTTGATATTGTTGGAACGCTATTCTCATACATCTCAGTTATTATATGTCCCAAATATGATTTCATTCTCCCATTATGATCTGCTAAGCTGGGGCTTATGCTGACTCGTGTCTTAGAAGTGAAGAACATTACTGCTGTAGCGATGGTCATGGCCTCAACTACACTCTACCCATGTTCATCCCATGCCAGACGATAATAGATGGTGGGTTTGAGGTTCAAACCATCCCAAAGCTCATGCAAGTTCCTCACGTGACCCAATGTAGGAGGAAGAAGGAACTTGGAATCCCCTTCGGAAACAGAATCTGTCGCCTGCCCGGTACGTCATATAGGACATCAGTGGTGTATGTGCGCGCATGGGTGTGTGTGAGGGTGGATTTATTATGTGCAAAATTTTGGAAAATGTGGTTCGGTGTGTGGGCCACTGTAGGGGGTTGCTGGGTGAGTGTGTGTGTGGGGGGTGCTGGTTGAGTGCACACTTTCATTTGAGGTGGCGTAATGGTCGGTATATGGTACAATAATAGGCCAACATCGGGTCCAAAGGGCATGATACGAGTGTGGGTGTGTGGGATGGGGGAGTAGTTGTGAGAGGGGGGCTGAGGATCACTCTCTTTGATTTGATGGATTGTAATGGTACAATAAAACACATGGTCCAAAGCAATATATTAAGGTGTGGCAGGGTGTATCATGGTTATGACTGGGTATAAAGGACGGATGGTTACCACTTTGTTGGAGGGAGTGAAATATTTCATTGGTCCAAGACAATACAATCATGAGGGTGTAATTGTTGCACCCACACACCCTCAGGGAGGGAGTTGCACGTGGTCCAACGCAGATTACGATGATATGAAAAATGAAATGGATTGTTGGAACCTTTAACATCATAATGATTATCATTTTTGTAACGTGTAGGGACCCGTTATTTCGTAGTTCTGGGCTCTTTGTTCTGGGTGAGATGATATTTAATTTTTTTTTATTTGACGCAAGATGACAACATCTGTTTTCATGGAGTAAAATGTTTTGTATCATTAATATTTACACAATTTGGAGACTGTAAGAACGACCCATGTACACAAGGTTGGTGCGAAGAAACGATGACGGGATATCGGTGCCACTCAATCGCTGACAACGAAGACATCAACACCACCACTCTTACCAGCTCCATCACTACTATAGCCAGCACCGCTGCTCCTACAACCAACAATACCGCCACCACCCCCACAAGCACCAGCACTACCACGGATGAAACTACTACCGTGCCTTTGCCAACAACTACCCGGACATCGGCCACAACGTCACCATCGTCAACCCAACCCACGACAACGCCTTCTCAACAGAGTAAGGGACAGTTTATGTTCCATTTGATTACAGGGGTGTTCGTTTTTTCAAACTATGTTTCTACCCGTTTAATAATCGTTGCCTATATTTTCTTCGCTTAATTTAGTACAATTCAAATTCTATATCAAATTCTGATAATCACCCATGATTCAACTCTCTTGCTCTATAGCCAGCACCGCTGCTCCTACAACCAACAATACCGCCACCACCCCCACAAGCACCAGCACTACCACGGATGAAACTACTACCGTGCCTTTGCCAACAACTACCCGGACATCGGCCACAACGTCACCATCGTCAACCCAACCCACGACAACGCCTTCTCAACAGAGTAAGGGACAGTTTATGTTTCATTTGATTACAGGGGTGTTAGTTTTTTCAAACTATGTTTCGACCCGTTTGATAATCGTTGCCTATATTTTCTTCGCTTAATTGAGTACAATTCAAATTCAAATTCTATATCAAATTCTGAAAATCACCCATGATTCAACTCTCTTGCTCTATAGCCAGCACCGCTGCTCCTACAACCAACAATACCGCCACCACCCCCACAAGCACCAGCACTACCACTGATGAAACTACTACCGTGCCTTTGCCAACAACTACCCGGACATCGGCCACAACGTCACCATCGTCAACCCAACCCACGACAACGCCTTCTCAACAGAGTAAGGGACAGTTTATGTTCCATTTGATTACAGGGGTGTTCGTTTTTTCAAACTATGTTTCTACCCGTTTGATAATCGTTGCCTATATTTTCTTCGCTTAATTGAGTACAATTCAAATTCTATATCAAATTCTGAAAATCACCCATGATTCAACTCTCTTGCTCTATAGCCAGCACCGCTGCTCCTACAACCAACAATACCGCCACCACCCCCACAAGCACCAGCACTACCACGGATGAAACTACTACCGTGCCTTTGCCAACAACTACCCGGACATCGGCCACAACGTCACCATCGTCAACCCAACCCACGACAACGCCTTCTCAACAGAGTAAGGGACAGTTTATGTTCCATTTGATTACAGGGGTGTTCGTTTTTTCAAACTATGTTTCTACCCGTTTAATAATCGTTGCCTATATTTTCTTCGCTTAATTGAGTACAATTCAAATTCTATATCAAATTCTGAAAATCACCCATGATTCAACGCTCTTGCTCTATAGCCAGCACCGCTGCTCCTACAACCAACAATACCGCCACCACCCCCACAAGCACCAGCACTACCACTGACGAAACTACTACCATGCCTTTGCCAACAACTACCCGGACATCGGCCACAATGTCACCATCGTCAACCCAACCCACGACAACGCCTTCTCAACAGAGTAAGGGACAGTTTATGTTCCATTTGATTACAGGGGTGTTCGTTTTTCAAACTATGTTTCAAACCGTTTAATAATCGTTGCCTATATTTTCTTCGCTTAATTGAGTACAATTCAAATTCACATTCTATATCAAATTCTGAAAATCACCCATGATTCAACTCTCTTGCTTCGCTCGTTCTCTGGCCTTGATTAGATACTTCATGTATACTTGACCCCTCCCCGTGTACCCCCCCCCCTTTCCCTGGGAAGGATTCTGCATACGACATGTACGGGAGACTCTTCTTTCGCTTGTTATTAATTAATGTCGAATACATTGATTGCCATCTTGTTTGGGGTGGTCTTCCTATCCTGTTTATTTTTATTTGTTCTTTCATAGTTTGCCAATCGAATCCTTGTCTAAACGGAGGGACTTGCATACCAATTCTCGACACAAACTCGCAGCAAGCTTTTGAATGCGAATGCTCGCTGGAGTTCTACGGAACATTATGCGGTAAGCAGGAGATATACATATACAATGTGTAGTAAATTTTGTTCCGATTATAACTCATGATCAATCGTATATAAAAGATAACTTGCCTGCCTCGATCTGTCCCCACTGGTAATCATTTAAAACAAAGCCTTAAAGCTATTTTATATAGGATAAGTAAAAACAGAAATAAAAAACTTAAATATTCCCTACCGCTCTTCTTTCTCATCCTTCTTTATCTTAAAAAGGGTGAACTTTTTTCACTATATGAAAATTCGAATACTAATGGAATTTTTAGCAGTCTGCGGTGAGGAACACATCTAAACAGATAATGGTGCTACAGCAAACAATGCCGTGTCATTCCGTCTCTATTTCGAACATAAAATAAGGATGGATGCATGGATGGATGGATGAATCATCATTATTTTCATAATTCATATTAACAGAATGTTCTACAATCCACACACCCGACGTGGCCGGAAACAGAACGTATACTTTTCCAAACTTCTGGATCCCTGGCAATGCGACATCGTTTGACTTTATGGTTAGCGCGGACAATGATGCACACATTGGCCTTTTCCCGAGTAACACCACAGATGAGAAATACGAATTGGGTAAGTCGGTCACGCAGTGGCGTAACTACGGTGGACATGGGGGGCACGTGCCCCCCCCCCCCCCCCCCATCAGCTGACCAAAAAAAAAACGGGGAAAAGGAGAAAAGAGGGAGAAAGGAAGAGAAACGTAGTGGGAAAGAAGAAAATATTATTCATTATAATGTTATATTATATATTTTATGTTACATTACATTAGAAAAATTATCATCATAACTTTATGAAACATAATTTGCTCAGGGCCTATGTCTCCATTGTTCCTGGTGCTCGCATTGTCTGTTTAACGAGATATATAATGATCATGTTATACTAAAACCTCCCGTTTTCACTTAGTCAATATAAACCAAATATATTTCCTAGCACTTCCAGTTATCATTGTTTTATGTAGCGACATATGCTTCTTTTTCATGACTCAAAAAGTTGTTGCCCCATGTTACTTCATAATTATATATGAAACATTTCCTGTCCGTGATTACGTTCGCATTAGTGGATTGGTGAGATATGTCTGCTCTCCATGAATTCCTAAAATCAGTCCTTAAAATGACCCTTCTTCTGATCTGAATATCAAAAATTTTCAGCTCGCGCTTCGCGCTCGCATCATTTGGTTAATGAAATAAGTATGGTCCTAGTTAATTCCTACAAAGAAGCCTTAGTTATGCCACACTTCAGATCTGAATTATCTAAATTTTCAGCTCGCGCTTCGCGCTCGCAATATTTGTTTAGTGAGATGCGTATATGATAATCATGATTGCAATGACTACAAAAAGTGTTTTATGTGTTCAGATGTAACTCTAACAAAATCAGCAAGCGTTTGACACTCGCATTAAATGACTATGATGAGATATGAATACTCTTAATGGATTCCTAAAATATATTCCTTAAATCTCGCTGTTTGGGGCCAATATATACAACAATTTGAGCTATGTTTAGCGAGATGGGTACCTATCATGATTACACAATGCGAGTGCGTAGTGCGAGCTGAAAATGTATATATGCTGACCCGAAACGGAACCGTTTAAGCAAGAAGGTATGAGTGGAGTTCACCATACATTTTTTTTTTGATTTACGCACGGAGCGCAAGGCGATATGGGGGATGATTCAGACCTAAAAACTGTCAGCACTTTTTATACAAGTAACTTAAATGCATAGCGTGAGCTGAAAATACTTGATACACTGACTTGAAAAAGTGACATTTCAAAGAATATTTGCGAGAATTCATGAAGAGGATATTTATGCCACAAATCAAACAATGCGATCGCGTATAGTGCGAGTTGTTTTATAGTACATGTTTACATTCAACTAATTTAAGTATATTTTGTAATCGTGAATGTATAGGATGCATAGTACCACGGTAAAAAGAAAGTAATGGAAACTCGAATCGCGAACCGTTGAAAATAATTTTGTGCAATCGAATTGAAAATATTTCAAGCCCCATGTTATCCTCTTGAGCAGAATACTGTATTATCTCAATCAACAATGCAAACGCGAAGCGCTATATTTAGCGATTTAAAAAAAATTTATGTAGGACCCTATAACCACCCGATTCATTTATTCTAATTCCCCTGATTCCATTCACATTTCTTCTTATCGTTTTTCCCTCACGTCCCCTTTTTTCTGTTTTATATTCATTTTCTAATTTTCTCTCTTTCTTCTTCTCTCTCTCTCGGGCGCCACCCCCCCCCCCCCCTCCGCCTACACGACTTGAAAATGCGAAAGCTTTGTGTTAAACTGATTTTGGTGATATATTCAGTTCGAGGCTTTGCCAGCTTTCTATATTGCTTCAAATTATTATTTTTTTTTAATTATCGTGAAAAATCTACGCAACCTTGTGATTTGGTATCTCATATCTCATTATGCAGCTATCGGTGGATGGGCGAATACCGGTGGACAAATTTTACGAGTTACTACTACTCCCGGTGGCCCGGACATATTATATCCTCAAAACTCTAATGTTCATGATGTTAGTCTCTCCCAAATACCAGACTTCGATCATTACCAGCTATCGTTCGCCAATGGACACATTCAGCTGAGCCATTATGATAACGGTACGGTAGTAATGGAGGCCCGGGATCACCAACAACCGCTTCAAGTCTCCTATATAGGAATTTGGACTGGTTTCGGATCAGTTGGTTATTGGAGATTCCCGACGTTCTGCCCAGGCATACCAGCCGTGACCCGGTCCCGACAAATTATCCAACCATACATTCAGACACACGATTCTCTCATACAATGGAATTAGAATATTAAAAACTAAAGTTTAGTACATAATTTATCTTGTTATTTTTTTAATATGTAATCAGTAACGGAGTACAGGTAATTAACAACAAACTTCTTATTCATTAATTTCTCTTACACGCTTTGAAAAGGGTTAAATTTTAAAAGTCGTTGAAGCACTTTAATTTAACAAATAAGGTCATTTTCGGCAATTTTTTTTCAAAAAAGCAGTACCTGTTATTTCAACAAAATGAAATAGTTTACTGTTTATGTAGTGTTTTTTTTTATTTTGCGAAAACCCCTTATTATGTTTTTTCATGATTATTTCATTTGCAATAACAATCATTTAATATAGCTTGAAAGGAATCGTCTACTGTCTATAACAAATTAAACCTTTCAATTGCATGCAGGTTAAAATAGTTTCGCATTGAATTGTTTGTGCACGATTTCCCCCTCTGTTCTACTCTAATCTCTTTATACTAAATTCATTTTTTTTTCTTATTTTGTCAGAAAGAATTCAATCCCATTTCCATCCATCCATTGTTTTCTCAAAAATATTTAACTCAAAAGGCAAAATATGTCCATCATTGAAACTAAAACGATGCAGGAATCTACCATGTGCACACACATTATGCTGTTATTTGTATTTGGAACCATAGAACATTGTTTATTAAACTGAGAAAAGGAGTTTTGTATGAAATCAATGGGAATGCTTTCTATTTAGACTAACAGACTGTGAAAATACATGATAATTATGCTGTAACAATTTTGCTCATGACTGTATTCACTGAAACTGTCGTGCCTCTGAATGACAAGATTATGATAGCCACTTTTTCTCTTTTGTAAAAAAACATGTTGCAAGCAATAATATATAGACACATAATAGAAGCCTAAATAATAATGATTATCTCAGTATATGCTTACAATAGGAATGCATTATGCTCATTACTGTTCTTGATCAGTTGTTAATGCTGTATACACTTTATTTGGAGGGGGTACTATACTCTGTCGGTAAACGTATAAAAACTGTACAAATCACCATCTTATAGTGATCTTCCGATTTGCAGGGTCACCGGCCCTAACTTCAATATTGTTCCGATACCTATATAGGAGCAAACGCTTAAAAGGAAACCAAAATCCAAGAAAAGAACCAATCTTATTGAAAAGAGTGAAATGAGAGGAACAATTTAAAACAAGTTTGATCAAAATCGGTTATGAAATGAGCAAGTTATGGACGTTTAAAAAGTCTTGTTGTTCCTTCTTGGCAAACGTGCTTCAAAATGGCTGATTTTGTGGACATATCTCCGATTTTGTTGTACACAAATTTTCAGATTTTCCCCTTTATTTTACATATTTCACATTATCTCCTCCTGACCTTGACATATGTGGTGTGAATTATATTTTCCTATATGACAAATGGAGAGTTGTCCTCAAAATCAGCCATTTGGAAGCACGTTTGCCAATTTGAGGATCGACATAGAAAGTACAACAGGAGTTTTCAAACTCCATAACTCGCTTATTCTATAACCGATTTTGATAAAACAAGTGTTAGATTGCTCCTCTCATCTAATTCTTTCTGATAAGATAGAGTTTCTCCTTGTCTTTTTGGTTTCCTTTAATGTGTGCCCCTTCAAGCATGTCCGGCACTGCTGAATAATTATGGCGGCATATCCTTGAACTAGTATCTCCAACTTTTGGACGCCCGTCGATTTTCTGGTCATGTTATTGCGAGCGTAAGACTGAGTTTTTAATTGTTTTTCACCTCATTTTCTTTTTTTTTTAACTCCCCCCTCTAATTAACCCTCATACTATTCAAGTGGTTCTATGACATTTGCTCCGCCGAAATTTTATTACTCCGCTGTTAATTCCAGACACTGAAGGAATTACCCATTTTAACCATGGGTTTAACATTATCATGATTATGCTTCATCCTAAACCTAACCTTATATTAACATAGAACCCCACTGCTACCCAAACCCCATCTTAGAGGAAGCCCCGAGTAACTATCGACGGATCAAAAGCCTTGTCACCATTTAGGTTGGGGAGTGGGATGAAATAATAGGTCACCCCGCCCCCAAATAGGTTCACCGCTTGGGTTTACACCAGCTCTATTTAACCCCTTGAAATATACTATCAGACTATATAGGACATGTAGACAGAGTTGTGAATTTGCATCCATGGAACATGTATATATCAGACTAAGAGTCTAGCTGATATTTATCAATATTTCAGTTATAGTAGCAGACAGAAATTTGTCGTTTTCGCTAATTATACAGAGCTGCATGATAAAAGTTGAATACGTTGTAATTTGTATGTTGTTGTAAATAGCAGTAATCCAAAAATTAATCATCTTCGTATCTTATATTCGTTTTACCTTATTGTGATCAAGGTTTATGTTCAACAATGCATAAATGCAGTGGTGATGAGAACAATACTTTAAAACTCATTTGCTAATGATGAGGTATTTTGACCAGCGCTTTGATTGTCATCACTGTAACCGCTCTTTTTATAACTTGCCTATAATGAGCTCTGTCTTCAATTATTGATCAATCATTCACAATATATTTCGATCTACTTCCAAGGTTGATGTTACTATTATGAATAAAGATACAAATGATGGAACTATTGTATCCATTTTCTGTTTTACATCATTCATCATTAATGCACGTACAGTGTATACTTGAAATTTGTAATTTGTTATTTTCAATTCCTCATAGTTTTACCTTTTCTTTATTCTGTACCCTCATAACTCCCTTCCCTCCCCTCCCCCTCCCCCTCTCTCTCTTCCTCTATTAGTCTCTCTTCCCTCTCATCTTAGAATTACCCCTCCATCATGTTGCTCTCGATGGGCCATTCAGTTCTAATACCTAACCCAACTTCAAATGTATTTTGTGCTCTACTGTCTTGTATGGTGTGCAATGTCTCTCTCCCTCCCTTTCTCTCCCTCCTTTCCACTGTCTCGTTCTCACTGTCGTGCGTATGGCAAGCCGTTTTAACATTTAATCATATTTCTTGATATCAAGAAATCGAATTCTTGATATCAAGAAATGGTTTTGTGTAGTTAGGCAATGGTTATTCTTGATATCAAGAAATTGAATTCTTGATCATTATCAAGACGTATGATTAAATGCTAAAATGGCTTGCCATACGTGCGATCCTTTTCGAACGCCACGACTGGCTTTTCGTAACCGATCGCGAAAATGTTTAAACCATTCAAAATACATGTATTAAACAATGTATTATGTATCAAACATGTAATAAACAATGTTTTATAATTAGTCTTATGTTATTACGTAATTTTCAGTAAGTGTGATCAACTGTTAATTTTTAGCAATATTCATTTCGTTTTGTAATGTTTTGTGATACATGTATGATTTGTTTGATTATGAATATATTAAAATAAAAAAATTGTTTAAAAAAATATGAAGCTATCTACGATCAAGACGATCGCTACAACTGATCTGATACGATCTGATAAGATCACTACGATTACTCAACGATTAAGACAACCGTTACAATCATGGCACTATTCGTGAGAGTGGGCAGCAATCAGTGTTCCATTATTGTTATCTTGTTTACTCTTCAGTTTCAAATAATTTTAAGCTGGCAGAACATTCGTAACTAGTGTATAATATGATATCACAAGAATTTGTCTTACTTTATTTATTTCGATTTATATTTTAACTTAAATGTGAATAAAGAAACAACAATCAAACTATCGTATTCATTGTCTATTTTCCTTGTCTATCATTTAAATCATGATGAATTGTATCTGTTCCATTTTTGTTTTAAGCCATTTCCCGAGCAATGAGCTCAAAATTCAGTAATAATTTTGCATTAAGATTTCTATAATCCAATCACAAAGCTCGTTAGATAAGAATCCAAAAGGCGTATATAATATATATTAGATATAATGAAATTTTCACTGATCTTGATCAACGGATGAATATTGCATGTAAAGATTAGAATGTGAGATGATAATCCACTATATAGTTCACATTAATGATTATGCAATTTTACCCAAATTTTAGACAAGTAAAATTAAGTCACAATTCGTTAGGCTTCCAGAAAAATGCAATAACTTTTGATTTTGACAATTAGTCGGATTAACAATAGGATTTTCAAGTTTTTTTTTTGTTGTGTGTGAAATGGATGTGTATGGGAACGAGTATGATAGAAGAAAATGATTCGGGAGCTTTTTGTGTGTGTATTACCCACAAATAAACACAATTCCATTGGTTTTTTTTTTCCAACGAGAGATAATAATGCTCGAACAATGAAATCTAATAGGTCTAAATGTGATGCCCTAATAGATGACACGAACAGAGAAATGTTCTTATATTAGACACCCAATGAATTTGTTTATTTTTAATCCTCCCGAAATGTAAAGTACAAGCAATAAAAAAACGTGAGAAAGTGTTATTTATGGACGTTTATTATGGTATGCCTATATACACCCGGGGAGCGTTTCATAAAAGGGCATGTCAGACGTTTTCTCTGACAAATCCCATTTTAACCGACAGTTACTATGATAACAGTGCCTTTCAGCCAATCATAATCAAGGAAAGTTGTCAGACCTGACAACTTGTCGGATGCAAATGTCGATGAAACGCTCCCCTGAATCTAAGCTACATGGGAGAATTTACAAATTGAAATCGAGATTGTGATCCCTCGTTATTCTTTCCTTGGAGACGTTCAAGATCGGTCCTAGAAATATTAATCTGCATGATATAAAAGATAAAATGCTGTAAAAACACAAAAATAGTTTTTACACACGCACACGCTGACGAATGGTGTTATAAAGGCAACAGTGTTCCCCAAAAGACGTCGACACCGATCGCCTAGTTGTCTGAAATGATGTGCCAGGAAAAGGAAGGCGGCGGCGTCCTCACAGAATAAAATAGATGTTAGTTGAACATAATCTATTGTCCTATTCTCTTCCCCCTTTTATTTTTCTTTTGGATTGCATAATGATTATTTTTATATAAATAAGAAGAGAAAATTTTAGGGACGGTTACATTTAACGTTCATAATTTTGGAGATGTTTTCCTTGTTTTCTTTATCCCTTTATACCTTAATACTGCATCAGCTGGAAAAATACAGTTGTTTTGGAGTCAAGTTTCAAGGTCAATCTTGTTGTCTTCCTAGCTTGGATGAATTCCGATACTGATCTGCTATTTGTGCTGTACTGGTATAGTGGTAATGCCATGGTCACATTTGTTCTACGGCGGCCGTACGGCGAGTCGAAAACAGCCGTTTTAACATTTTTTGTCCAACTACATATAGGTGGTTTGAATCAAAATTGATAAAACGGCTGTTTTCGACTCGCCGTACGGCCGCCGTAGAACAAATGTGACCAAGGTATAATGAAAGGGCACTATTCCCATGTGCCGCTGCGTAAACATAATGTCACTCAGACCAAAACTTGTGTAGCTTTGTCTTGACTTATTGTTTCTTTAATTCTACTCTATCTCTTTCACTTTCTTTTGTTTTCTAAATTATTTCTTATGTGTTTTATAATAATTTCCTTTTACTCTTCTTTTGCAATGATCTTTACACGAGATTTAGCGTGCGAATGTACGTAGCTTGGTTTTATTTTTTAATTTTTACTTCAACGACACCTCTTAGAATGACGTGTGAAGCTAAAAAGTAAAAATTTGTCAATATGGCAGCAGACAGAACCCCACTCTTCAAAGCATCAATTAAAACAGTTCGGACAAGAAATAAAGCTCTTGGAGTTACCAAAGATACTTCTAAGTCATCCCTCTTGAGTCATGCAAAACCCATGAAAGATGATTTTGCTTTAAAGGCAAAAGAAGTGGTAAGTATTTTTTAATCGGTTCCAGAGCAGAGGCGATAGCGAGCCGGGCCGGGAGCTCAGCCGACTCGGGGGCCCGCGGCGGGGGAGCTCAGCGGAGCTCCGGCATATGTGCACTAGAGGCGCACAGACACTGCACAGGCAGGCACAGCCAATATGGGAGAGATTATCTCCAACTTCTAACACCAGTATTTAAAGGTCAAGTCCACCCCAGAAAATTGTTGATTTGAATAAATACAGAAAAATCAAATTAGCAGAATGCTTTAATAAAATCGGATGTAAAATAAAAAAGTCATGACATTTTTTAAACTAAAGTTTTGCTTATTTTTCACAAATATGGCTGGGCGCTAAATGCAGTTTCGCACCGGCCGCCGGCCGATTACCAGCATACCTCATCACCAATACTTGTTCCCAAATGTCATGACAAGTCTCTCAGTCACATTTCGAGGTCAATATACCCACCTCTTCCAAATATCGGGAACGGCTGTATTTCAGCTTTGATCTCGATGTCGTTGTTCGAATCCTCTTCGCGGATCGCTTGGATTCGCCGTGCGCCGTAATGTTGATATGGACTGAAGTTATCAACCAAAAGATTCGCCTGCAGCATGCTGGCAGTTTGTTCGCCACATGTTCGCATGATTTGGTTGCTAACTTCAGTCCCTCCCTGGGTTAGATAGGGCGATGCCCTGCGCAGGTCTAATATGGCCACACATCGAAACTTCATCAATTCAAGTTTAAAAAAACATCCATAAATTTGGACCGATTTGAACCCAAAATTCATGAAATGCAATAAAAATGTGGTGAAACATAAAATGAGCTATCAGATTTGAGCTTATTTTGAGCGGATTACGTTGGATTTTGAAGCTAAATTTGGTATCAAAATCTAGCTAAAATTCCGCTGGTTACGATGCCGCCATATGCACTGTACAGGGGTACAATCACAGAGGGGGAAATGTAACCCAGGGAGCTCCCGCCCGCTGCGCGGGCGGGAGCCCAGGAGCTTACCGTGTATTTGACCATAGTCACCGGACTAGGGTGATTTATGGTCTAAATATTTCTCCAAATGAATTGTGAAAACAGAAAGTATACAATTACCACGATTATATGGATGAAGGTCTAACGAGTGGCAGTTTCCTGACATCTGGGCACAGACTGGAACCTAAAAAAACGAAAAGTTCTCTCCTTCTACCCCCGTTTCGATCGGCCATTTTTGTTAAAAATCGTAACAAAATTGTGCACATCCGCGAGAGCATGCTAGTGCGCCATGGCCGTGCCTACCTCTAGGCAATATCAGAGATTTTTGTATCCAATTTTAGATACGTTTACGTTTGCTGGAAAATGATAGTTTGCACCTGAAATTTGAGGTGCTGAATTATGACATGTCACTTGACAATCGATGATCGTTTTTTGTTGTGTCGTTGCAGGAACGCCCTTAGCTGCACGCATACGGGCATTGTGTAAGGGTGTTGGAAGTGTGGTGCTAAGGGCGTTCCTGCACCGACGTGACAAATTGTCAACTTATTTCACAATCACCAAAACACACACCAAAAACATTGCATTGTTATGCACAGGCATAATCGCTTACCATCGAAAAGTCCTAATTTAAACTCAAAATTTCCTTTAAAAAAGTAATATTTTACCCTTTTAAAGCTGCGGAATCTGCGTCATGATTCCAGAGCACGCGACAGCATAGCCTTATCTTAGGCTTAGCTCAGATTTGATAAGCGGGGTCGCTGAAAAATCTGTGGTTTTGTTCTGAGTTCATAAACTTTTGCAAATGGTATTTTAGGATCATATCTTAAAAGTGACATAATCAGAAAACCAGGACCGCATTGAATGTGCACAGAAATGAGTCAACAATAAGCTTCCGAGTGCCTTCATTTATTCGACAGGGGCACCTAGCTAGCCTAGAGGACTCTGTGATGATTTTATTTCATATTTTTGTCATTGTATTTTCATCACGGAGCCTTGACACGGACCAGATAGTTGAACTTGATGATTAAACAGGGATTTCCCTCTAGAATTACTATTTAGCCCTGCCAATTTTTACCAAATATGAAATTTATCGGATTTTGAAGATTTTATACACCTTATGCATATAAATGTGTAAAAAGTATCAAATTATAAACTTGAAAAATGAGAGGTTTCTTTCCAGACCGATCTGTGGTGGCCATTGCAAAATCTTCCCATGCTGCGTAATACAATAGTAGGCTTGACCCTTGACTCGCTTCGTTATGACGTAGCTACGATGAGCTACGTTATGAAGCGCCGTTTTGTAGAACAATCTATAGACAAAATTATTGTTTAACAAATAATTATCATTTAGGCCTACATAAAATTTTTATATTGGTTGTAAGTAAAATATAATTATTTTTTGTGGGAGATAGTCTCCTATATTGGAGAGAGTGAGAGTCGCCCATATTGGCTGTGAACATCTACTTCCTAGAGTGCGGCAAAATTTTGAAGCAGTAAAACTTAGAAGATGGTAAAAAGCGATAGAAAAAAGAATTAGAAAAGCACAAAAATTTCCATTTACTTTGATTCTTTACTTTATCATCTTTAATTACATGTGCAATAAATCCATGATTCTAAGCATGCGACCAATTCTTTTTAATGAAAAAAAGGGAGGAAACAAATTCGACACCCGTCATGATGATCCACTGTACATGTAGATTAGCTGTCCTATCAAGTATCATTTATCATGCTGCAGCATAATTTAGGCCTGGTAACAGCCAGGAGGCATTTGGACTTGGATTGGAGTGTATAATCATTACTAACACAAGGTTACTCTCCTAGATACCTGGCAATTGTTAATGTCTGTATCAATCACAGGACACAAAAATTAATTGTATGTAGATCTAATTCATTGTGAGCAAGGTCTGAAAAACCATTTATTTCCCTTGGCTTGGGCAGATTGATGGAGAGCCTTTCCTTTTCCTTAACCCTGTAACGGTGATGACATCAAAACCAAAATTGAGCCAGATACTCCTACAGTGTACTCTCTACAATGTATTGACTGCCTATTAGGCTGGGACGAATACCCTTTTTGCCATTCAATTGTTTGCCAGGGTAAACAATTTAATAGTTTGAACAGTCAAGATTCCTGAATTATCAGAAATCACAAAAATTTAACCTATTTACATGACCTAGTCTATCAGAAGTCACATGAGATGACTCTGTGGAGTATCGCATTACAGCGCCTACGGTACATGTATGACGACACCACTGTCACAGCTGAGTGATTGTCATGTCTTGAATGTTTGGAATTCATTAAATTTTAGCACAAATTTCATTTGTTTTCTTGCACTTTGTTTATATCAAAGATTATAGCCATGTACTTTTGGTAATCAAATGTCTCAAATCAGAAATCAACAATCAACTGGTTGAACATTCTATTAGTGGAAAAAGTAGTATTCAGTTGTCAATTGTTGGAAAATTGATCGAATGTATCCTCCCAGGCCAACTGCTTATCTCACTCGTTTTAGCATAATTTGTTGAAATGTCTAACGGCCAAGTTACTTTTGTTGATTATCATTTGAAATCACCTGCGAAGCAGAGTGAGACTATAGGCGTCGCTTTTCCGGCGGCGGCGTCAACACCAAATTTTAACCGAAGGTTAAGTTTTTGAAATGACAGCATAAAAAGTATATGGAACTAGTTCATGAAACTTAGCCATAACGTTAATCAAGTATTACTGAACATCCTGCCTCAGTTTCAGGTCACATGACCATGGTTAATGGTCTATGAACTTTGACTATGTTGGGGGATCTGTTGAATCACCATCATAACTTTGAAAGTTTATGGATCTGATTCATGAAACTTGGACATAAAAGTAATCAAGTATCACTGAACATCTCATTCGAGTTTCAGGTGACATGACCAAAGTCAAAGGTCATTTAAGGTCATTGAATTTTGTCCATTTTGGATGTAATTATTAGATTGCTGTCATAACTTTCAAAGTTTATAGATATAGTTTATAAAATGTGGATATAGGGGTAATCGAGTATCACTGACAAGTCTTAGGTCGCATGATCAAGGTCAAATGTCAATTATTGTAAATGAACATAGTATTGTATCATTATATGAATGGTGTTTTTTGTGAATGATTATTTTATTGTAGTTTTTAAAGTCAGCACTGCTCAGGGTTGTAATAAAAAATGTTTTTTATTAAAAAAAAACAAATAAAACGTTTTTTATTGTTTTAAAACGTGTTTTTTCCAACGAATGATGCAATTTTCTGTAAATTAAATTAATTATACACTAAATACAGTGTGATTTAAGCTCTTGATGTTTTAAAAAAGATATGACCACAATTTTGTTAATGAATTTCCAACAGAAAAGTTCATATTTCCCCCAAAATTACTAAATCATGGAAATTGAATGCCTACAAAAAAAGAAAGGTTGACAATTTATTCCTAATACATGTCGTCCCGAGGTATATTGAGTCTTGTCAATCAGCTAGGGGGGGGGGGGTGGCGAGAAGAATTTGCACAATGGAAGAAATTGACGTACATGTATATGGGGTTTCAAGCTTAATTTCATTAAATCAATATGCTTTATTTCATTTGAATCAATTATACCAATTTTAGTGCATGAAATACAAATTCAATTCAAATCTATAAATAAAGCCCTTGAACTACTTATTATTTAATTCAGGAATTCTGATTAAATGTATATTTAAAAAAAAATTCACTATAGAATGTTTTTTTTAACCCTATTAAGACTGGGGGGCTGATTCAGCCCCCCTCGTCATTTTTTGCAATAAATCCACTTCGCAAATTTTTTTACCGCGTCACTCACAGACTTTCCTTTTTCGAGTCTCATGCAAATTTTGAGACCAAAATTGCGACCCCCTGGTATGCGGTTCCGAAATTACGCAACATTTTGTAAGTGCATGCAGACCCAAAATTGCTCAAAAACATGAATTCGTGTACAAATCCAATGCAAATAGTGTTTTTAGGCAAAATTCATAAATTTGTCATTATTTTTCCTTTTACCGTTTAAAATCAATTGACTTCACCTTGTTTATGGTCAAAATGTAGTCCCTGACTATTTCCATTGAAAAAACAAAAAAATCAAAGGAAAATAAATGTGATGTTGAAATTTTTTTTAATAAACATTTGATCAGATTCCTATAAAGTCTGTGAACCAAAAATGAGCATTTCGGGGACATAATTTACATGTAGTTAATTAGAGGAAAACTTTTGATTTTACGCATAAATTAGCAATGAGATTTATGCAAAATTTGATTAATAGTTTTTAGATTATGCCATGGGTAGTGCACGTGCCAATTTTCGTTGTGATCCCGCGATCGACGGCCCAGGTCATAAGGGGGCCCCTCGGTCTTCTTAGGAAACGAAATAGCCCAGTCTATTTAGGTTACCGGTAATGTTTTTTGAACTTTTTTATATTTATGTACAGATTTTTTAGACTTTTTTTTATTACTAATGGAAATTTTTGGCAATAATTTTCCAATCATTAACAATAAGTAAAAATAATGATACAGATACAAATTTTGGCAAGAACTCACATTGGGTTTATACATGAAATCACGTTTTTGAGCAATTCGGGATCCGATAATATGCACTTGTGGTGTATATCATAAATGCATACCCATGCATGCATCCCCAAAATAGTCTTGAATGATATGGCGTGGCCCTGTTGTGTCTATGGATTTATCATAGAAATTTTTGAGGGGGCCATTAAGGTCCCCTGGAATTGTTAGGGTTAAGGTTTGCTAGCTGATTATCTTATACTGTTTAAAGAACTTTTCTTCATCTTTACGAAACACAAAGTTTTACCTGCTTTTGTGTGTACCTCAAGAGTATGATGTCAGGTTTACAGTCTATTTGTAAAATATTATTGTGCTTGTGCAACAATTTTAAATAGTGTTTTTTTCCTTGTCCAAAAAGTGATCACAACACTCAGATATGTTTGTTAAAGTGAGAATATTCTTAATGTGGATTGATGTGCACAATTGAACAGGGAGAAAAGGAACATGACAAAGCAATGGAGAAAGAAAGAATAAAGGGGGAAAGAGAAAGAGAAAAGGAGTGGTGTTGAAAAAGAGTTTTGTTAGTTAGAATAAAATAATACACCACTTGAAAAATAACAGTATAAAAAAACAATCTAAAATCACATCCATGCAAAATTGCAAATTTATAACACACAAGTCTATGCGGTGTTTTAAAACACGTTTTTTTTTGTAAAAAAAACGGGTGTTTTAAAACGCGTTTTAAAACACACCGTTTAAAACGCGCCAACCCTGGCACTGCTGCTATATTGAATCGCGCAATGCAGGTGAGACTGCCAGAGGCACTCCACTTGTGTTTTGTATTTATTAATTTTTTTTTCTTTTGTTGAAAGGTGATCACAATCTCCAAGCTGAAAGATTTTTTGCTTGAACACAGGAAGCAGTACATCAATGCTGCAAGGTAAGTATACAAAATAATTTGCTATAGATGAATTATGACCTGAAAACTATGACCTGTCCTTTTTTTCCCTTGATTTTTCCGACATGTGTAGACATTTACTTTGAAATTATCATTGTAGCCCAATATTCATCCACTTTTTATAATAGATCAATGATATTGATTGATATGGATGGCATTTAAAAAAAAACTTTATCACATTTAAATGCATTTGCATTAGCTGGTGATCTTTCCTTTTTTTTATATTGTATATTGGATATTGTATGATGATTATTTTCAATTAAATGTAATGAATTTGACTATTGTTACGAGTATAATGTGTACCTGGAAATACAATGAAATAAATTTGAATGTTATTGTTTCTTGATCATTTTGTTGCAGTCATCTTGTAAATGATGGCTGTCACATGTCAGATGCTGAGAGAGATCAGATAGACTCAGACGCCCAGGATTTTATGCGAACATGTACAGATACGATAAGGTTGCTTAAGGCAGAAGGTATTGTATTTACTTTTTATCAGCACTGTATCGTGTCAAAGTGAATCAAAACCTTTTGGGGGAAATGGAATAGAGGAAAAGTGAATTTATAAAATATTCCATCAAAACCAGTAGCAAAATTAGAAAGTAATGACATATTTAAAATTCCTGAATTCCCTGCCTAGTCTTCAATTGGCAGTATTATTTGAAAGAGATGAAGAGTAGAAAAATATGCTTCTCACAGAATGAAAGTTATGCCGTACATTCTTCTTAGTGTGTTATCAACCATGCCTGATCTTTTAAAACAAAATTGAAGCCATTTTTCCTTTCATACAGCTCATCGTCAGAATGTCCCTTCCCAAGTGAGACAACATAGAGAAGCAGTCTTTGAACTCATCAATGATTATCTGAAAGGTGAGAAAAACTGTTATTACCTGTCTTTTTTCTTAAAGGGAAGTTGGGCACAATTTTAGTTTTGCTGCAATAAAAGCAGAAAATGAGAAAAAGTTCATTGTGGATGTAGATCTGGGTCCCGTAACACAAAGGTTAGTAATTAATCGTACGCTTGATTTTGACGATTGATTGTACATTGTAGTCAATGGAAACAATCGTAGAAAAAATGTTCTACGATCATTGCTAAGCTTTGTGTTACGGGCTCCTGGTACAGTTACATAACCTAAACTTTGTAAAATCCTTAAATCTAAGGTGAAAAATAATCGCATTTTAGATTGCCAACACAGATAAGCATATGTGGGATAGTTTGCTTAAAGGGGTAACTGAAATTAGACTATAAAATCCCTTGCTTATTTTGCTAGTTTCTCTGAAATTATACATTACCTTCCAGAATCCATTGGCACATATTTGTTTATTCATGCAAACAGACAGAACACAGTTTGAAATACTAGTAGTTACCATGACTGGCTTTTATCTTACAGTCCTATTAGGAAGGAATGTCAAAGGTGGACTAAAACTGAAATCTTACACCAGATTATAGAATGACGGGAGATAGGGTGAAATGGAGGTATTTTGTAATCAACATCTGGGTAGCGTTTCATGAAAGGACTGTCGGATGTTCTATCCAACAAGTTCCATTTTGTCCGGCAGTTACTATTGCAATAGTGCTCAGCCAATCAAAATCAAGGATAGTTGTGAGGTGTGACAACATGTCAGACAAAAATGTTGATGGAAACGCTCCCCAGAACTAGGAGAAGATACTTCCATAGAGACACCTTGTGACGGTTCAGGAGAGTGTTTCACAAAGATATTAGTTAGAATTAAACTCTCGGTTGCATGCTTTTAAATTGCTGGTCTAATCATGCTCAGTGGACATATGCTGCTTCGTATAAATCAATGAGGATGTGCATTTTATATCATGCACACTTTGACACTTACGCATGACTTTCCATTCACTCGTTGTGAAACACCCCCAGAAGTGCATTTTCATGTCTCCAGTTTTACACAATATTTCACAGTTAGTGTTCCTTGATGGCATGCAGGACTGCGCATCTTTTTGTAATCAATGCGTCTTGTAGCTTTACCTCAAGCTTTAATTGTTTTGTAAATAAATACATGTGAAACTGAACTGATGGTGTTATTGTGCTCTTTGTATTACAGGTGTATGTAAGCTGTACAGTGAACAGAGGGCAATCAGAGTGAAGCGTGTTGTTGACAAGAAGCGCATGTGAGTACCGGTAATGTGAATGACAAATCATGACCACACCACAATCTTTTATGAAGTGAAACAAGAAAGTATGATTTTAGAACAGAAAGGTCACGCAGGCTATTTTTGTGATAACATAATAATGATGATATTAGCTGGATTTACACAGCACCTTTCGCCTGAGGATACACAGCACACTATTATTACCCCTGCTTTAGCTCTAGTTGCAACTTTTAGAGCAACACTTGTGTCAGGTACTGTACCCATGCACCTCACCTGTGTCAAATGCAGCTCGTGTGAATAAATTTCTTGCTGAAGGAAAACATGCCATGGCTAGGGTATGCATGAATTCCTTGTTAAGCCAGGGTTACACCAAAACCAAATTCTCCGGAATTAATTATTAAAGACTGATTCTATCCCAATTCGGCCTAATTCAGATGGTTTTGGTGGATGTGAATGTTCCTGAATCCTTCCTGAATTTTCTCGTATTCGCGGATGGAGAACAGAATACTACCGAAACCAATTATGTGTTTTCGGATGGATTCGCATCCGATTTGGTTCCAGTGTAACTTGGCCTTAACAAATTGTGGTTCCCATTTAGATTTGCCTATTCAGAGAAATATATATTAAAACAGATGTGGCCTTTTTATCTGTGTGATCCAAGGAAATTTAAGGGATTTTAACAAATTTCTGAATTCCACTGCAATAAAATGCATATTGCTGACCCGTTTTTATAAAACTAATAATGCATATAGGGTGAAATTTGTGATGGAAGTGGCATTGTAGTCTTTATCAGGTATTGAAAATGTTATGCAGTAGTAGCACTCGCAAGCTCCTCTTGATTGTCGCAAATTCCGAGTACCCTTGATTGCATTGCTACTAAGACAAACCTGTGTCTTATCGGTATACTTTAAAATGGACGTATTTTCATGCAAATTTTCAGTGTCTCCTATCACTTTCTTATCCCACATAGATCAAGACTGAGACAGG
Source organism: Lytechinus pictus (assembly GCF_037042905.1). Classification (NCBI taxonomy): domain Eukaryota; kingdom Metazoa; phylum Echinodermata; class Echinoidea; order Temnopleuroida; family Toxopneustidae; genus Lytechinus; species Lytechinus pictus. The sequence goes on from NC_087256.1 coordinate 16,152,634, forward strand.
AAGGACCTTTAGCTCGGTTGAATCAACCTGTTTCTAGCAAGGGAGAAGAGAAAGTCAAAAGTAAGTTTCATAGAGAGTAAAGTTTGACTCAAGCTTGACTGTTCTGACTTGTGTCTCTAGCTCAGATTGTACCCTAATCATAGTGTTCATTTCAAGCTGGAAGGCTATCATGAAGTTAATTTCATTACAGAGTGAAGTTGGTAAAGCATCTACCTGTCGAACCAAAGGTCGTGGGTTCAATTCAATTGCATTATTTTTGCATTTGGTCTCTGGTGAGATGTCTTGTACAGTTATTAGAAATGCTCTCGTATCAGAGCTGTGGTCAATGTAAGTCTGTTGTGGTTGGCATGCTTGAATGACCATTTTGACCAATCTGATACAAAAAATGAAAAATTGTTTGTGTTAGTTCCACTACATGCATTTTATTATAATAATGATATAATAATAATAATGGTCTTTATTGAAGTATCAAAACATTCTTTGTAGCCAGAGGCTGAATTACAAATGTTTGTACATGTACAAGGTAAAAGATTTACATATAAGTTTGACATTACATTATACAAAATAAAATAAGGAAAAAAATATATAATATACATAATTAATCAGCACACGGTAAAATGTGAGCTCCGTTCAACCTTGCAAAGATAACCAGAAGAATATTACAAAATATTACAAAAAGGCACTATGCAAAGCTGAAAGGAGCACTGAACAATAACATGGAGTATTGGACATGCATAAAAAATTTAAACCAAACTCGGCAAGCAATCAGGAATTTAAATGAAGAGAAAGGAAAGACAGGAAGAATAGAAGGACAGATTAGATGCATTACCAAGAAAGTAACTAGTACTTAGGCTGGACGAACACTTACATGTTAGTAAAACAGACAACCCTGAAAACTTGAAAATTATTGATATTTCAGAGAGACATATTCACTCAAATGGCAACAGCAGAACAGCGCCCTCTTTTGTTGTTATATGTGACCAGCCATACCAAACCAAGAATAAGTTTTCAGAGAAAGTTCTTGTTAACCCTTGGACCCTAAATTATTAGGGGCGGCGGTGATCCATACCCTGAATTATTTGCACGTATCGACCACATTCACAAACTCCTACATGTATGATTTGGGCCCAACGGCATCTTCCCCCCGCTAGTAGCCGGACCGGTCCGGCTGAAGAAGTTTAGCTTCTCGTAGACCTAGTCTACAAACAGAAATATCAATTTTAGTGTCTGTTTTGGGCTCAAAATCACTGTTTTGACTAAAGTCAGATTTATCAAAAGCTTCCCCATAGTCAGCACGTGCCTCGTTGCACATTACACCGTGTATTACCGCACATGCCACACGAGCCACCGCTGTAGAGTAGCATATTTTGGCCTTTCTTTAGGCTAAATCCTTCCGAAATCAATGCCAATCTTGACTGAAATTATCGACTAAATATCCCTACACGTACTAGAAAGATGACGTCATCTTTCAAAGATCACCTGACATTTAGAACCCATGTTTTATAAGTCACATGGCTTCAGGCCGGTATTCCGGGTATATCGGGTATATGTGCGTTCACTGGTAGGCCTGAATACCGGCTCATTGGGCTCAAAGGGTTAAAAAGCCAAAAAGCCCCAAACTAGAAATTTGGTCTTCAAAAAAAAATTAAATCAAAATCAAAATTGCCTTTATAAAATACTGTCAAACATTCAAAGTTGTAAAGTTGGATAAAAGATGAGATACAAGAGTTTCCATGACACCAGTTTTTGTGGACTTGCTGGAATTTTAACTGAGATTACACAGTGTGCTCATCTCATGCTTGAGTGAACCCTGAACTTCAAACCTTGTGTTTCCTTATTTTTCTTGCTCTTTTTTTAAATTCTTCTACATTCAGTCAAGTACTTGAGTGGATTAGTGTTGATTAATATTGACAAGTTCAGGGTATATATCATTTCAAAGCCTAAGGTGTGCATTTTCAAGCTCAGTATTTAAAAAAGTCTTACAATTTATTTGGGCGATTCATTCATTTATTTTTTTGGGGGGTGGCAGGTCACATATAGTCTCCTCTGACTTTGTTGACTGATGCGAGACCCTCATTCTGGGCACCAAATCATGAAGCTCGTCAGCACTGGCAAGTTGTCATTCTTTGCCAGAGATCAGTGCATCTCAAAATCATCAAAGCTGACAAATAAAGTCAGTGCTGACAACTTTCCTGAAATGCCCAGAACCATCAAAAGATAAAGAAATGTTATATATCCAAAGTAGTGTTCTTGATATGGAAAGTTTGATGATTATTGAATAAATGCAATTCTTGAACTTTTTTTTCTTAATTTCTGTTTATTGCAGAAAACCCAGCATTTGACCCGAATCTAACAAGTCCAGAAGGAGAAGAAGATGATGACCTCTCACCAGACGAGATAAGAATGGTAATTATTATTTGTTCATAGGGAAAATAATATTGACCAGAATTCACAAAAGAGATTTAACCAAGGAAGAGGTACGAAGCAATGGACTATGCAGATTTCTCATACACTTGCACCTCATTCAAGCATGAGGGTAGCATCCTTTGCCAAAAGCGTGCATTTATTAATGGATGTTTTTGCAGTATAAATGCTGAAATAGCTGCAATTCTGTACATAAAATCTACAGTTTAAAGCTTAAAGTTTATAGTTTAAACCTCTTGTTAAATACGGTTCATGGAGTACCATCAAGGGTTGATCCAACCATGGTATTGAAATTATTTGTTCCTAACATTTAGAACCAGGCCAATAATACACTGACTTCAATGGGGCTAATTATGTATTCATGAGGTCATATCTGAGGCCCCCATGGACCTATTCCCACCAAATTGTGGTAGTGGGGGTTTTTCATCATGCTCTACCAAAATAGGGTATCAAAAACGCTGAAATGCAAAAAAGTTTTTGTGACATCATCACTTTGGTACTCTATAAGAAAGTTTTGGCTCTCTCAAAAGATGAGATCACTAAGACTATATAAATTTCAAATTGGCAAGTTGGTGAATAGATTGTGACATATTGTAAGGGCAACCCTCATATTTGACCTTTTACCTTATATGAATTCATGATTTTCTCCTAAGTATGACATAGCATTTTGTTATATATATATTCTCATAAAAGTAAAACATTATTCCAATTAAGACTATTTTAAAAGATGACATTTCAGTTAATCTATGTATTCAAGTAGATAGATTAATTGTTCTTTACATCACAATGACATCACCCATTTAGTCAATTTGAGTGCCCATGCATTTAGTGAATTACTTTTTTGCAAACAATTTAAAGAATTTATAACTTTCTTATTTTTTGTCTGATTTTACTTAAACTTTTGCTTTTCTGTCACTCTGATTTTTTTCTATTCATTTATTAATTACATGTACTTTTTTTTTTTGGGGGGGGATGCAATGCAAGAGGACCAATAAATTGTAGATGCAATGCAAAACAACTATGATTTTATATCATATATATGCATATTTTTTAGAGTTTGGTCATAGGTTTAGAAAGAGATATATGTATTGCAAGTAGCCTCAGAGTTTAGTGGAGTACTTACCCCAAAATGTAACGTATAATTAGGTGGTGGGAGAAATGAATGAAGAATGTTGCTCACCTTCAGAATTTGGGAAAATTACATGGGGCGCAGGACAAATTCGCCGCCAAAATACCCAAAAGAGCCCTGAAAATTTCTATAAGATCCAATGTAAATTGTAATACAATGTTACAAATTTTGGGTGGTGAGCTGAAAAAAAGAAGCCCCAGATTATTATTTTGTTCCTGTTCAGGATCCAGTTAATGCCTTGTCCATTTGTACATGCTTAACTTGTAGGACATACGAACATTATTTTCAGCTATTTTGTAAACATCCTTGGTTTAGAAGTATGGAGGCATTTTTGCACTTTCAGCTTTTTAAGCCCTTTCTGATCACTCACAGCCATAAAGCTACAATCTATTGAAAAATTAGGCATTCAAAAAGTTTTTCGATCATAGTAATCATGATAATAATTATATGTAATGCTTAAAGGAGAAATATATTGAAAATCGTAAAAATGGAGAATCATATATCAAATCAAAGGAGAACATAAGGAGAACACGATGGTGTACATCATTTATCATGGAGACCGATGGAACTCAGTTAATTGATAGTGTAAAGTTCTCTCTCTGAATGCTTCAAACATGCAGAATTACGTCCGCGAAATTGGGGATTTTTTATGACGTCACTTTCTGTACGAGAGGCGTGATTGGCTCTCCCACGTGAAGCTCCACTTGCATGCAAAACCTGTTGCGAGGGTACGTTTTCTCCACATTGTCACTGAATACTTCGATCACGAAATGAAAGAAAACCCAGAATTTTATCCAGATTTGGATTTTCAAATTGATGATTTTGAAGATGAAGAGAATGATGAGAAGTGAACAACAAAGTGACGTAGTTGGGGGTAAATTGGGGGAATCGATGATGAGGAGTCGGACAATTCAACTTGCAACACGATCACATGCCGATTCGCTACCAACTCATGCAGCTGCTAAGTGCTCGCTACACCGCGCGTGCCAAATTGAATTCACGAAAATGACTTACCACACTGTCCAGACAGAGTCTCTTACTTCTGTGACTATGAAGAAGGAAAATAATGATAAAACTGTACTTACAAATAAGTGAATGTAATCCGAACCTGAAGGCAAATCAACTCAACGAATAGCAGCAGACGATATGCACCGATGATAAACTTCATGTGGCTGGGATAGATTGTCACTCGTTCTGTTAGATGTAATTTTTATCTCATTAATTTGACAAAATTACGAAACTCGGGGAATTATTCATCTATATAAAAATATAGTAACATCTCGTATAATTTTTAAATTACGATCAAACGTTTTTTGAAGGAAAACGTTGAGGTAAATTAAAATTAGATGTAAAAGATCCCCAACATGCGTAGCTTGAGAGCTGAGCAACACGTGCATAGATCTACTCTCTCAGCCAAGGCGAGCAAGCAATACGGCATGTTTGTGATTTTGATTACGATCACATATACGAGCTTTTAAAAGGTTTTATCGTAATTAAAAAAATAATACGAGATGTTACTATATTTTTATATAGATAAATAATTCCCAGAGTTTCGTAATTTTGTCAAATTAATGAGATAAAAATTACATCTAACAGAACGAGTGACAATCTATCCCAGCCACATGAAGTTTATCGTCGGTGCTTATCGTCTGCTGCTATTCGTTGAGTTGCCTTCAGGTTCGGATTACATTCACTTGTTTGTAATTACAGTTTTATCATTATTTTCCTTCTTCATAGTCACAGAGGTAAGAGACTCTGTCTGGACAGTGTGGTAATTCATTTTCATGAATTCAATTTGGCCCGCGCGGTGTAGCTAGCACTTAGCAGCTGCATGAGTTAGGTAGCGAATCGGCATGTGATCGTGTTGCAAGTTGAATTGTCCGACTCATCATCATCGGCGTAATTCCCCCAATTTACCTCCAACTACATGTACATCACTTTGTTGTTCATTTCATCATCATTCTCTTCACCTTCAAAATCATCAATTTGACAATCCAAATCTAGATAAAATTCTGGGTTTTCTTTCATTTCGTGATCGAAGTATTCAGTGACAGTGTGGAGAAAACGTACCATCGCTACAGGTTTTGCATGCAAGTGGAGCTTCACGTGGGAGAGCCAATCACGCATCTCGTACAGAAAGTGACGTCATCAAATTCAAGAGACCGATGCGAGGCATATTTCGGAGAGGCATTTTGAGCGTGTTTTAATCGGCGATTTTCACCTTAAGTATTATTTTCGTTATTTTTGAATGACCCACTGATAATCCCCACATCATTACCTTTCCATTGACATATAATACGACCACATTCATAATCACTATACATGTAGTTCTCCTTTAATGCAAGCATTGCATATAATTGCCTCGGCTGTAGCATGGCTACCCTGATCGGGCGCTCGAGCATTCAAGGAATTTCTTCCTCCCAGGCACCTATTTACTACACCTGGGTTGAGCGTGGCAAATGTATATAAACGATTTGCCAAAGGACACAAGTGCTGCGGCAGTGGCTCAAAGTCTGGAGACTTATCCACTCAGCCACAACACCTGGGTTCTGTAACATAAAGGTTAGCAATTAATCGTACGCTTGATTTCCACGATTGATTGTACATTGTAGTCAATGTAATCAGTCGTAGAAAAATGTTCTACGATCATTGCTAAGTTTTGTGTGACGTGCCCCAGTACATATTTAAAATGCAAATACTGAATATATATCTCTTATGTCATGGGGACCTAGTGTTGCATGCATTAAGAATATTTGCATATGATGATCAATTTGATGTAGTAATTTCAGTACTTGTTCGTCATTGTTGTTTTTTTCTAATTATTCTTATACATTTTCTTTGCAGTTTCAACAAGAAAATGAAAGATTATTCAATGATATGAACTGCCTTGTGGATGAAGTAAGGTAGGTGCCCATGGAACTACTGTATAGTCTAGGACTCTAATATTTCTTTTCATTCAATTCATTTTGTTTTTCAATTTTATAAAAATGTTGATGATTTGATTTTATATCCCTTTAAGTGCCGTTTCCAGAATTGCATTATACTTTCTGTGGTTTTAGATTTTTTTAATACATATGGTCCTAAATAAATGGTTCATATTTATTCTTTGAGAATTCAAGTGTGAGAGAATTTTTTTGATCTTGTGGGGTATATTATAAATGTGGTCACCATGGTAGTTAAAACAATGGCAAAGTTAAAAATCTTTATGAAACAAGACCTTGGACTTGTGGTCAGTCTGTTTATGATTGCTTATTAATAGGCACATGGTATAGACCCCTCCCATCTTTGCTCTACAGTATTGGGGAAGGCATTCATCTCTCTATTCTGCGTACTTATGTACATGCTAAATGATTGGCTAAAAGTCATGTGATTTTAGAGACTAACCCTGATATACCCGGGTTATTTTAATCCATCTCACAGCGTTACAAGTAGAGTTAATCATTAGTTGTATTAAAGAGCCAGTTTGGGGCTCTGGTACATTGTTGATGTCTGTGGGGCTGTTCTTTTATTTAAGGTCCTTTGTTTGCTTTAGCTCATCTGGCAATGTTGACAGACCCAGACCAGACCCAAAGAGTGAAATTTACACAAATCCTATACCAATCGAATGCTTTAAACACAGCAATGCAGCTTTATGCATTTTCACCCCTTACCAGCTGAGTAATAAAATATATATAATAATTCTTTAGTAATTCTTTATAGAAATGTTGTGGCAGTTTTGAAAACTGAAGAAAACCATTGCCACAAAGAATAAGGATTTAAGGATTTTAGGGAGTGATTAGGGTAGGAATGAGGTGGAAATTTGGATGAACCGTGACTTAAGAAAGTATGATGCACTGTGTCTAAATAAAGTTTGATGCACAGTGACTTAGTAAAGAAATTTTGCTGCACCATGATTTCAAAAAGTTTGATGCACCATGACTTAAGGAAGTTTGATGCACCAAGTCTTCAGAAAGTTTGATGCACAGTGACTTAAGAAAGTTTGATGCACCGTGACTTAAGAAAGTTTGATGCACAGTGACTTAAAAAAGTTTGATGCACCGTGACTTCAGAAAGTTTGATGCACCGTGACTTCAGAAAGTTTGATGCACCGTGACTTAAGAAAGTTTGATGCACCATGACTTATCTTGGATGAAAATGTACTGCATTTTATACCCCCATCTCCATTTAGAAACTTCTATTGCTTACAGTACAGGTGCTAATGATAAAAAGGAAATGAATGTGAATCTCAAGGAGGGGATAACATTCTGATATGATTCAACATTCTTTCCATTTGGGTTGCATTTTTTTAATTTTAGAGAAGCTTCTCTTCTAGCTTTTGTAAAACAATATTTAAAGGCCACTGCACACCTTATGACTGGTCTACATGTATGATCCGATTTGGAACAAATCGTATTTTGCTCATTTTCTGAAAATTTGAATGAAAAGTATACATGTATTTTTATTTGAGGTTCAAAATAACTGAAAGAATACACATATAACAATTTGGGATGATTGCAAGCCTTAATTTTGGAGTAAAGGTCAAATTAGTTTCAAATCGTAGCTAATCGTACGATTGTAATGACGTCATTATGACTAGATATTACATTCGCTTTTTTATTATAAAGATGGTAGCAAGTCATGGATTTGAAAGTAGGTATTTGTACGATGATTTAGAACATTAAACAGTAAGATGTTCCATGTCTCAACATTAGCATCAAATTCTACTACATTCTATTTCAAAATCTGGTTGAGACCAATCGTAAGGTGTGCGGTGGCCTTAAGGCATCTCAAATCTAAAGCACAGAGATATAGTCAAGGCCGAGAAAACCTCCCATAGAGTTTATACCTGTGATTCGGCCTGAGGCCTTTTATTATATTCTTCTTGAGAACGTGTTGGCTAAAAATAAATCTAATGCAATATGAAGCCAACATTTGAATCTAACTAACCTTTTTTTAACTTTCCTCAATTTTACAGACAAATCGAGGGCAAAGTCGTTGAGATTGCACAACTCCAGGAGATTTTCACTGATAAAGTCCTCCAACAGGTAATATTGATCTTTTAATAACCATGGCTACTACCTTCCACTCCCTTCCTTATCTGCTGTTTGAATCAAGGTCATATTCCTTCTCTTCTCCTGATGTGTGTAAGATTCTTTTTAGGGCCGTCTGCACCATCCCGAGTTTTCAAATTAGCGCGCTATTTCTGAACCGACAAATTATCCCGATCTGAACAATCTCGAGATCATTTGCAATGGAGACGCAATTATCGCGCTAGTTCGTAGGATTAATCTCGAGATTGCAATCCCAAGTCAACTTGGGATTATTTGCAAAATAGCACGCTATTTTACGAATTATCGCGCTATTTCGTAGGTGCAGACGCACTCGGGGTTATTTATTCACGGCGTCAGACCATAATGCATCGATGCCTCGCTCGAGCAGGAATCGCTCTTCTTGCCATGGTGTAGACGGGGTTTCTTGAATCTCGAGATTAATCGTGAAGAGGGCCGATGGGGCTAAAATCTCAAGATTGAGCAAACTCGGGATGGTGCAGCACCGCCTTTTGTCTCTTTTCACACGTTTCATCAATAATGATCGCATTATCATTCTGGTATTTGTCACAAAATCTGTAAGTAGTTCATGTGTGGGAGTATTTTATTAATTTTTTTTTGGGGGGGGGTGTGTCTAATTTGCGAAAAGACTAGGTGTCACCGCCAACGCAAAATTATCACCTCTTGACCTTTATTCACAAGTTTATCATAATCAGTGAAATCACAAAAAATACTAAGCAAAGTGGTAGATTATGCCACGAGCAGCATTTTTCAGATTTTCATGACATTCAAGATCCAGTTGGAAAGGGGAGGGGAAGAAGGGGGGGGGGGGGGCTCCCAGGACCTCTCTCTGTCCCAGTCATATGATCTACTGAAATATCCTAGCTTACATGCAGTGAGGGTTAAGTATCTCTCAGCTGATGATGTGTATTAAACAAGAGGTTAATCGTAGTTGCATATTTCTTTTGCTTTTATTAACAAATTTGATTTTGACGTTTGAGTTCAAAACTTGGGACATGTGTTGGATTCTAGTTTTCTTTATAATTACACTGTGCAGTGTGTACCTTATCTGTCTGTGCTCATTCTTGTATGGGTGTGAGGCTAGGGTTCGAAAGATAGCTAGTTGAATCATGATTTTCATGAAATATGACATTAAAAAAAAAAAAAATTAATCTTTTTAGCTAAAGAAGTAGCAAAGGTGTATTGTTCATTTGTATTTTTATTGTATTATTGATGATGGTAATGACAATGGTGCCAAAGATGAGGATAGTGATGATGATGATGATGATGATGTTGATGATGATAAAGATGACGATTGTGGCAGAGATGATTTAGTGATGATGATGATGACGATGATGATGGTGGTGATGATGATGATGATGGTGGTGGTGATGATGATGATGATGATGTTGATGATGATGATTATTATTATTATTATTATGATGATGGTGATGATGATGAAAATGACATATGCATTTCATTTTCCAAGTTCATGTACCTGTAAAAAATAACAGGGTATTAGTTGACTTTTAATGCAATTTTTTTTCCAGAGAATGTGTGTTCTTTTCCACCCAGTAATGTCATGCTTAATCCTACCATCCTTCACCCATTAATAGAATAGTAAAAATAGACTCAGAAACAATCCTGCACAGACAAAGAACCAAGCAAGGTTATCAAAATCTTGGCTTTGACATTGGTGCCCATTAGTTTTCTCAACCCCTCTTATTGTGAATCTTCATCATACCATTTTAAACTGGATAGAGAATTCTTAAACCACATATTGATATGCATGTGACTATCAGACTCACTGCTTCATGGCCAGATTGGTGGTCAGGCGGTTAGTGTGTCAACCCCAAAGTTGGAAGGTTACGGGTCCAAAGCCACAATGGGGTTCTACCAAAGAGTTTGAAAATAGTATGATTGGCTTTGGAGCCTTGAGCTTGGTTAACTGGCATAGGTATGAAAAATTTGTGGACACATTGAGGTACTAGTCGACTAGGTGCCTTCTGTTTCTATTACATAACCTCTCATTTATGAATGTGGTTGGTCTCTTTTTGTAGCTCTCCACATTTGTTGTTATTTTTGCAGTTTAACTGAGATTATCAACCACTGATATATTACCCTCATCACTGCCAACTAATCAATTGATTTGTTTGAATTAAAGTTGGTTTTTTTTTTATCTTTGTGGAGTTGGCCATTGCTCTCAACATGTGGAGTACTGTACTTGAAAATAATATTGGCAGTAAAAAAACCTCTTGAAGTGTTGGCAATATGAAAATTGGTGGGTGTGGTGTACATTTATCTCTTTTATTTCATTGTAGTTCAATTGTCTGAAATTGTGAGCATTGTGAAGTATTTACTTCTTTATGTGATTATTTATGAACTTGAAAATGTTACCTTTTATAACATCAGTGATTATAAAATACGAAAATCAACGCCTACATGTATTTGTTTTGCCTGAACGAAGTTCGCTAGAGACCTAGTTAACACTTTTCATGTTGGCCTATTACAAGAATTTTCATTTTTGTCTGTTACAGAAATGTTTAATTCTTGTAGAACTTGCTCTCATTTCTTTATTTTTGTATCATTTGTGTTCATTCTTGGTACAATGATACTTGGGTAATACCACATTTGTGGTGAGAAAAATGGTGAGGTCAAAGTTCATCTAGGGGTCAAAAGGTCAAATGATGGGAGGCCATGTGCATCGATTTCATATTACAAAATTATTAAAGTTTTTGTTTAACTTGCTCATATTCCTTATTTCTGCATCAATTGTGTTCATACTTGTTGCAAATGATCCTTGGGTAATACCACATTCATAGTGATGAAGATGGTGAGGTCAAAGTTCATCTAGTGGTCAAAAGGTCCAATGAAACATGTCCTCATTTCCTTATATTTATATAATTTCTGTTTAAACTTCAAACAAATGATCATTATTGTCACATATTTACCTACACAGCTTACACCAAAGGCCATCTTGAGGTCAAAATGTCATTTTGCATATTTCATTGATCGCGATATCAGGCGAAACTCGTGGTTTGTAAACCACCTTGTTTAAGGAATGGCGAGAAATTTATGATTGCCATTGAATGATAAAAAGACTTTTGAGAGATTTCGAAGGAGTAAAATGTGACTTGAATCACATGCTTTTTAGATTTTAGGCAAATTTCTACCGATTTTAGCGTTGATATAAACCATTTTTGTATTTTGTTACTGTCATCATTGAACTGTCATTGGCATCGTTTTTATCATCAGTCATACCATCCATTCATATTTACATTCTCATTATTGAAGTTGTATTTATCATTACTGTGGTTGCTAATCAACGTCATCATCACTTTCTTTATTATATGGTGATCTGTCCCTTTAAGGACACAATCCATTTCTATCTCGTCTCATCCTTCCAACCTGTTGTGGTGGATCCCAACTGGGTTTTCAGTAGCCTACCACTGCCAAACCTCACTCCCCGGGTGTCATTCCTCACATATTTCACTAATTTCAGCTCTCTGCATGCAACTTTTGATGATGAGCACGATGCCACCGATTGCTGTCATATGTTTACATGGCAATAATAACAAATTGAAATCAAAAGTGGGCAAAAAATTCCAAGGCATCAACAATATTTTGATGGTAGAATCATAGATCTGTTTCCAGATTAAATATATAGTTAAGCAGGTTACAGTACTTCCAGCACAAACATAAAGTTAGAAAATGCACCTCTCATCTCGATGATTTTTTTTTTCACTGTTGAAGTTGTATATTTACTTCAGTATCATAGAGATTAATTGAGTAGATTTAAGTCATATTTAATGAAAATGAGTAGATTTAAGTCATATTTAAATCTTGTTTAGGGGCCAAAATGTGTAAATGAAGCCCGCAAAAAAACTTGTTTAGGGGGTGATTTTGCACAGAGAGAAAAACTTGTTTAGGGGGTGTTGATCATTAAGATTGCATGTTGCATATCATGTACGCATCAGCATTTAAGTGCGACTCTTAAGTCATATTTAAATCTTTGTGAAACACCCCCCAGGGTTATCAATTCAATACGCTCAGTCTGCAGTTTTAGTCAAGATGCTCCCTAGTATTTATGATAGCATGAATTTATTAAAGAACTTTGAAACAAAGTTTGCCAGTTAGGCAGTATTCTTTTATACATTATAATTATCAGTGACTTTGGCTGAAAACATAGACAAAACTTGTGAATGCATAGCTTTTCAATTTCAAAAGTAGCCTTCAATTGAACATTAATACTGTAGCAAGATTTTTCTTTTCCTTCTTTTTCGATATCTCCTGAGTACATTACAGTACCCTGTTTATTTCAAATTACACTAATTTTTCATACATGCGGTTTTTGCTCCCACATGTTCACGCCACCTTCATGCAACCCTCATGACCTCTTAAGAAAAGGTCAAACCCTGATGAGGCAATCAAATCAAACATATAGGTCCCTAGGGAAATAAATGGTGCACCAAAAGTAGATACAGCTCTCCCAGAGTTCAAAGCCGCAAGTGGTATCGTTTTTCGCCACCGATCTGACAAATGCATCTTGATACCCATGCCCTCATGAGTAAATTTGATCTTTGTTGGATATAAATATCTCAAATATTTTGGTTATTAGTTTGCAACCCTGGAAACCTGGTTTTGACTGAAAAGCCACATTTTTTGGGGTGAGCGAACATTGCATGTTTAGACTTACAAAAGAAGCACTTTGTTTGGATGTGTGGTACTAAAATTAAAAGATTCTATATTTGTACCTCTTGACTTGAGTTGTTTAATTGCTCAAGGAGAATAATCCATTTCTTTTCAAACAGGTGCTAAAAGGACAAATTGAAAAAATGTGCTAAAAAAGCGGAATTGGACTGAGTTTATTAAAAATGGTTTACATAAACTGCATCCTCCCCCAGCAACTTCAGATCCATCATGTATGACACCTATGGAATAATGTTGTCAGATTTTTGAATATTATCATTAAATTTATATGTTTATGATCGAGTATGATTGGCATATTTTTATAGGCTGCTACCTACTTGATAAATGGGGATATTTACCTCAAAAGTGATATTTTATTGGTAACGAGACATTGCTCCTGCGACAACTGCTCCTCAGCTAATTTATTTGAATGTTAGGGTCTTCAGGGAAAAAAAAATACACGGGGGCTTGGGGTTATTTTGCCCCTGAAATGCTAAAAGGGCCCTGGAAACTCGAAAAGGAAATTCTGGAAAATCCCCATTCATTACAATGTAAAAGCTTGTCCAATGTTGCAGTTTTAGGAAGTAAGTTGTGAAAAGAAGTCCCAAAAATAAATTATTGTTTTCATGTTATGGTTTTTTAGTTCAGAATGATGCGAGAATTAGGGTTACATGTAAGTTTAAAGATATACATGTAGCTTGATGACCGATGTTCGTGTATGTGTTTGCATTAGTGTGTGTATTTTCGGTAGGAGCACTTGTCATGGGAGCAAATGTTATGGTACCATTTTATTTCTTAAAATTAATTTTGAAATGATAATGAGTGCAAATGTGCAATATTTGGCATTTAAAGGTCAAGTTCACCTCAGAAAAATGTTGATTTGAATCAATAGACAAAAAAAAAATAAGATGAGCACAATGCTGAAAATTTTATCAAAATCGGATGTAAAATAAGAAAGTTAGGACATGTTAAAATTTCGCTTATTTTTCACAAAATAATTATATGCACAATTTTTATAGTCACATGCAAATGAGAGAATCGATGATGTCCATCACTCACTATTTTTTTTTTAATTGTTTGAATTATACAATATTTCAATTTTCATTTTTTTTTATTAAGTGTTATGCTTGTTGGATTTTTCTCTTTTTCAAATCAACTTTTTGTTGGGGTGAACTTGTCCTTCTTATTACAAGAAACAAAGCACAATCCCCTGTAGTTTACTTTTTAAAATGCTACTCCAATACTTCTAGCCACTCTTGAGGCCATTAATAATTGCTTCTAAGCACAGCATTTGATATAAAGTTATTGCATCTCATCTGCAGGCTCATGTTTTTAATCACAAGCACATCTCAACAGTGGCAAATCATTTGCAGAGGTGGTATGGTTATCATAATGATTATGATATTTGTTCATTTGAACGCCTACTTATGAAGGGTAAAAACGTAATCATTGTCAATTTGACTCCTTCAAATTGGTTTTCCAATAGTGATTGCATGTCACTTGTAATTTTGCCATGAGTATCAAGCTTTCTTTTGATGATTTTGATATTGGGGGCTTCTTAAAGAGTGCTCAAGTCCGTCAGGAATGACGCAGTGAGAGCAGGAAACGACATGTGTAGGAAAGTCAATTTTTTTTATAGATTATTGAAACAGTTGGATAACTTTGTAAGTGAATATTTTTTATGTTAGTGAAAAATTTTTGATTAATTTTTTTGGGGGGCACGCATCTTCAAATTATAGCAATCCATCCGGTTGAAAACTGTGGGGACTGTCATACGTGTTGGTCACCATGCTCGTAAATGGGTTTTGAAATTGTTTTCTATGCAACAAATCATCCCTCGATCTCAGAATACCCGAAAACAAGTATTTTGTCATGCTTTCCGCACCATGAATAATGCCTCAAATACATGTATTTCATTTTCATGAAAGTGTAATATTCCCTTTACTTGTATCAGGGTGTTATAAAGGACTGTGTATCCTTTTTTCTTGATTTTTGATAATGATACCCTTTCACTGTACACGACCCTTTTTACGCCCATGCTTTTGTGTGACATTGAATGACATCCCCCCCTCCATCGGGAAAATCCATATCGGAAAGATCACATAGTCACCACACTGTGATACGTTGTGTAACAATGCTATGTTCACACTGCGTTCACATAGTCATTCCAGTGCAATAAACTTGAACATGATATTACATAGTGGTACACAGTGTGTCAACAAATTGATATACATATAGTGACTATAATAACCATAGTGTGAAAAATGCTCCTCTTATATGACAGTAGAATTACTATATGGACACAGTGTGAAAAATAACATCTAGTATTGATTGGTTTTTCATCTTGAGCACTCTTTTCACATTCCAGAGTGATAAAGTGGGGAATCTTTTCACTCTCTGGTAAAGTCATAATGACATTAATGTGTTGGTATCCAGTGTTGGCACACTGTACATGTATAGTCTACCCCTGTGTGTTTCCACAGTGTGAAAACATGTTCCATTTAATCACAGTAGAATGATTATGTCAGCACAATGTGATCACAGTGTGAAACAAAGTGTTGCACGCTCTGTTCATACGGACTATGTGTTATTTCCAGCGAGGATGCCTCTCTGTTGTTAGGGACTAGTAGGGCTGAACCTTGTAGAGTTCAACAAGATATCATTTTGAAACGAAAGTACTATTTTGTGATCTTGCTGTCAAACATGACCTCAACACCTGTTTATAGCCTCCTTTCTTCATGAAAAATACTTAAGAATTGCTACATTATGTTATGATGCCACAAGAAATTATCCTCAATTATAAAATTTAGAGCTCATTAAAGACTTTGCGTCATAGCTAGAAGTGTAGGTGCAAATTCAAGGACTTTCATTGTCATTATTTCAATTTGCTCCGTCTTTGTTGTGCGGATGGCCACAAAGTCTTTGCGAATCAACTTTAGATCGGGATATGAGCAAATCTGTCTCACTAGGGAATGCACGTCAAACGTTAATTGTCAATTCGCTGCGACAAACACCCAATTAAGTGGGCAGGGTCTGGATTGCAGAGCCACAATCGGCGATCAGGACGGGCAGACGAAACGAGTGACGTCGTTGTGGTCAGGTTTGCCACAAAGTAAACTGAGAAGGTGGGGGCAACATAAGGTGTTAAGAAGGGGGGCAATCATCAAGCATTTTGTTGGACGTCACAGTGTCTTTGTCTCTCCCCCAGTCCAGGATAAAACCATTTGACTTGTAAGAAGCAACTGACTATATTATCACTCATTCCCAATTTAGGTCCTAACCGGGTTTTGCTTGCATGCTTCTTTTTATATATCATTCATTCACTCTGCTTGTCATTTCTCTCCTAAATTGGTTTGAAGCATATGATGATAGATAGCTCTCACATCTTCTTTGTTGATTCTAGGACATGCATGATGAAGCAATTTATTTGTAGATTTCTTTCACCTGGGACGTAAATCCACCTGCTAAATGGCTCTATGGTTTTTTTTAGCAAAAATCATTCCATCTTTGTCCACTTCTATTTTAAACCATCCGTACTGAACTCATGAATCCATATAATCTTCTTTTTGTCAAATTCTATTGATTGATATTGATGGCAATTAATGATGAACACATAAAGATAAAAATAATCTCCACGACAGATTTTATTTAAACTTTGAATCTATAAAATACCAAATCCTGCCAACAAATTTTGATTCAGGTCATTTTCAGTTTTTGTCTCGCCTGCATAGCAGAGCGAGACTATAGGCGCCGCTTTTCTGACGTCGGCGACGGCGGCGGCGTCAACATTGAAATCTTAACCAAGGTTAAGTTTTTGAATTGTCATCATAAATTAGAAAGTATATGGACCTAGTTCATGAAACTTGGACATAAGGGTAATCAAGTATTACTGAACATCCTGCCTGAGTTTCAGGTCACATGACCAAGGTCGAAGGTCAATTAGGGTCAATGAACTTAGACCATGTTGGGGGAATCAATATCGAAATTTTAACCAAGGTTAAGTTTTTGAAATTTTGTCATAACTTCAAAAGTATATGGACCTAGTTCATAAAACTTAGACATAAGGGTAATAGTGTATCACTGAAGATCCTGCCTGAGTTTCAGGTCGCATGATTAAGGTCAAAGGTCACTTGGGGTCAATGAACTTTGGCCATGTTGGGTTTTTTGAGGAATTGTCATCATAACTTTAAAAGTTTATGGATCTAGTTCATGAAACTTGGACATAAGAGCAACCATGTATCCCTGAATATCATATGCGAGTTTCAGGTCACATGACCTAGTTCAAAGGTCACTTATAGTCAACGAACTTTAGCCATGTTAGGGGTATTTGAGGAATTGTCATCATAACTTTAAAATTTTATGGATCTAGTTCATGAAACTTGGACATAAGAGCAATCAAGTATCCTTGAACATCCTGTGTGAGTTTCAGGTCATATGACCAAGGTCAAAGGTCATTTAGGGTCAACAAACTTTGGTAATGTTTGGGGTATTTGTGGAATTGTCATCATAACTTTAAAAGTTTATCGTTCTAGTTCCTGAAACTTGGACATATGAGCAGCAATGTATTCCTGAATACCCTTTGCGCATTTCAGGAACATGGCCAAGATCAAAGGTCTTTTGAAGGTTAATGACCTCTGGCCGTGTGGGGAGTATGTGTTGAATTGGCATCATAACTTAGAAAGTTTATGGATCTAGCTCATGAAACATCGACATAAGGGTTATCAAGTATGAATGATTGTTTTGCACATGTCTTAGGTCACATGATCATGGTCAAAGGTCATTTTGGGTGAATGGACATACTTTATTATCATATTAGTGTTTTCTTCTATGAATAATTATTCATTAGCTGTTTTCAGATGCAGCACTGCTGCTATATTGAATTGCGTAATGCAGGCGAGACTGCCAGAGGCGTTCCACTTTTTTTCTTCATTTGGTGGACTTTTGAGCCCTTGTTGAAACAATTTTATACAAGTAGATCATTATTAAGCTAAAACAATGAAAGCAACAAGATTTTTATCTAACCTTCCCTGGCTTCTAGATACGAATTGCAAAAAAGTGAATAAAGTGATGAATATGACCAGTAAAATCCAATTTTAATTACCAATTTTAGCACAGGAGCATAGCGAATGAACAGAAAAATTAACTTTGTATTCAAGAGGGAAGCTAATAGACACATTTTGGTCTATTAAGGATTTGACATTGCAATGACGGGATTTGTGACAATACCCACTATATTAAACTGTTTTGTGTAATCATTCATTAGTTAATGGTTGGGCCAGAGATTCACTCCAGTGCATGTAATTTCCTTAATAATAACAATAATCTGTTTTTGTTATGTATCTAGAAATTCAGAGGAATTGACCCTTGCATTCATCAGCTGATTAGATTGTCCTTGTACATGTATGCATAAGATAGATTGCATGCGAATAATCTTAATTGGATGACATTATTCAAATTACATTTAAGTACATTTAGATGCTATTTTGTGTATTATAATGAGTGCAAAGTTAATTACTAAGCTCAGATGTGCTATATACCATAGACTCGTCACTTGTGTTGAACTTCATTCTTCATTTTTAAAGTATGATTGATGTGAATAATATACAAAGGCACTTTATTAGGACTTATGATTGTGTACAATTTGTATGAAAGGTCAAGTCTACGAAAAGTTAATTTCAATGAAATAGATAACCTTAATAAAGAGCCATTGGTATAGTGGTTCTGACTCTCGCCTTGTAAACAGGGTCGTGTGCTCGAATCCCACCGTGGTCTAGCGTCCTTTGGCAAGGCGTTAATCGACACTTTGCCACTCTCGACCCATGTACTAAATGAGTACCCGGTAGGATGCGAAAGTTATTGTATGTTTGAATTTGCCAGCGCCATTATGAGGCTGCAATAAATGCAAGGAATGCTCCCCAGGGAGTGGAAATTGTGCACTTTTCTTGCAGGATTTAAATGATTCCTATGACTGGTGTAATGATATGCTGTAAAGCACTTTGAGCTGTTATGGGAAAAGCACCATATAAAAACTAGCTATTATTGTTATTACTTCAAATATATTAACACAATTTTGACTTATGATGATTCATGCAAGAACAGCTGTGATACCTATTCTCCAAACACTAAATTATGTTATTTTTTACTGATGAAATACACTTTAATAGTGAGTGTGTGTGATGTAACAAAATCTCTCATCTGCATACGACATGTGCTGCGTATAGAACCGTTTTGTGAATATAAGATAAACAGTTTATGTCACAACTTTTTTGTCACCAAATTCTGATATAACTTTCTGTGTTTTGGTTTGATTTGTCTCTGTTTAATAGGGTGAACTTGACCTTCAACGCATGTCTAAACCTCGGTCAGGAATTCAATAATGGTGTGATTTATTGTAGAGTGTCATCAAACTTTCCAATCTTAAAAATGTAATAACCATTTCATATGTTGATTCTTTGTTAAAAGTTTCTCTTCTCTTTCATTGATTTTTTTCCTTGAAAGGTGTGAACTCTCACTTACAAATTTAGTGATTGCATATATCACATGTATAAAAAAAAAATTCTTAAAGGAGAATGAAACCCTTGAAACCAGCTGAATCCATATCAAAGAGAAAAATCAAAGTAACATATTGTTGAAAGTTTGAGGAAGATTGAATGAACAATAAGAAAGTTATGAGCATTTGAATATTGAGATCACTAATGCCATGTAGATCCTCCCATTGGCAATGTGACCAAGATCTGTGATGTCACACAAGTACAACTCCCTCATTACTTTAGTACTTATTTCACTTATATTCTCACTTTTATAGAGTCTATCACAAGGTGAGGTGTTCTCTTTATGAGAGAACAAGTACAGAGGTTTCACAACATTATATCATTGATGAATCGTTTGTCATATGATTAGAATGAGCAAAAAGAGATGTTTTGGGGTATATTTTCAGTGTCCAAAAGGGGAGAGTTGTTCATCTGTGACATCATAGATCTTGGTCGCATTGCCAATGGGAGGATCTCCATAGCATTAGTGATCTTGACATTCAAATGCTCATAACTCTTCTATTGCTAGTCCTATTTTACTCAAACTTTTGTTGATCTTATTCTTTGATTTTTCTGCTTTCACAAAAGCTAACTTGCTCCAAGAGTTTCATTCTCCTTTAAAGATTTTAAGAAAAAGCTTAGCCCATATCATGCATGGGAGCTTGGTTAGTATATCTTTTTACAGATCCTGATCAAAATGAATTTTCATAGGGAATCTCATAATACATCCACAAATAAACTTTTGTTTCCTTCATGCTATCCACACAGTAACAGTTTTTTTTATATTCATATTCATATTATATAGTGATTTTAATGGAAAAGTGACAGAAAATGGGGGGGGGGTGGAACATCAAATATTCATCCTTTGACAAGGAATATAACATAATGCTATTAAAAAAAATAATCATATGATTTATAAATGTTGCAGAGTTACAGAAATTTACAGCTGGAAATTTATCATACCTTGGTTAATACCTTGGATGTAGACATATAAAGTTGCCTCTCAGTGAATTCTCATGAAGAATTCCAAACACTTTCAAGCACAATAGTTCTAACCCTAATAATAACATGTACAAGTACATGTACCTGAAAGATATGTGTAAATACTAGGAAGCCCCCCCCCCCTCACACACACAAACACACACCCACACATACATGCCTGTTACCAGATGATTTTTTAATGGGTACTAATCCCAGAATCCCAGGCACCTTTTTAAAGGGGCAATAAAAAAAAGTTGTTATAACAGAAATGCCTCTGGTAACCCAGTTATAATTTTGTTTTATGCAAGTGGTAAAAAGCATGTTCATAAATGTAATTGTGCAAATTGCAAACACTCCTTATGAAACAAGTCTTGAAATTAAGAAAAGTCATTTTTGTGTACTATCCAGAAATAATTAGCTGTTCCCATTGGCACTATCATACCTCGATATATGCTACCGCATGAACACATGCAAATGAGAGGAAAATATCAACGCCTCCAGATCATATAATTTGTATATATTGTGGTGATCACAAGTAAGTTCATAATTGTGATTACGCACCTACTCCACATGAAAGAAATTATTTGATATTAAAGATCATTATACTGTTGTGATAATTAGTCACAAGGCTTCTAGTCGATATTGACCAGTAAAGTACAAGGTAATTTGTAAGGTCGTCTCTCAAACATGCACGACCCATTACTCCGACACACTATCCACGCAGCATATAAATTGCCCCTACCACCAGTGGTTCCCGACGGGCCCGAGGCGACAGAGCTCATTACCGGCCAGGGCGGCAGTGGGTGTCACGTCGAGGTGTCACGCTGGGTGCTGGCTTTCGAATCCTTCCTTCTCAAGTCATTTTGTCACCATTTTGTGTGTGAAACCATCACCTGTTGCATCACTAACTCATTAAGTGGTAATAGGAGGACCATTTTCACTCATCTCCACGCCTGTCCATCATATTTCAGACCAATGTCTTTTTTAATAAACCCATATTTGTTTGTCATTGTCACGCCTACCCTATGAACATAGGTAATTACCTCTGGTAATTGTTGAAGTAAATCATTTCCCAACGGGAGGTGTTTTTCTCATCACAAAGGATGCCCTAGATGTGTATTCTGTTTTCATGTACCTCGGAAATCGGAAATTCTTGACGACTTCATCATCAGTAACCCCATCTTCAGGTTTTATAGAGACCCCCTAATCAGAAGTGATGTAAAAGGCATATTCAAAAGAAAAAATACAGAATATCTTTAACAAAACATGTTTACTGTCCGATGTTTCCCAAGGAGAGTTACGTAAATATTCAACCAATCAAATTAGAGTATTTCAGTTTTTTTTTGCTTGTAATTTGTTATTGAATTTGTCATATGATGTCACTGGAACCCTCAAACATTTGGCAAAGTTGTTGTTTTCAACTCTCTAATCTTTACCCCTGACCTGTTGATGTTAAAGTTTGCCCTCAAAGCAATTTTATTTTAATACATGATGATAAAAAATCATAATTCTTAAATACTTTCATCAAAATCAGATATGACATAAATAAAGTTACGGCATTAAAAAGTTACTTCTAATTTGTTCAAATCTTTTATTGTGATGTGCCAACAGCAGATAAGAAGTTGAAATGATAATAGTAATGTTGCATACTCAAACACCTTTTGTACTTTAATTTATGAAACCATGAACTATTTCAATTCTGAAGATTGAATTATCATGATGCAAAAGTTTGAGATCCGTTTGAAGACCAATGGGGCCTACTGATTGGTAAATAGTAGGGTTGTGCTCTGCAAGGCTAGTCTCAAGGACATTTATGGGGCCCTCAGAGGTCTGAAGTCCTATGAATTGGGCCCTTGGCCTTGGACAGTCAGTCCTTGGCCTCAGCTTTCTGGACTTGTGTATAACAGATGTGGGGTCCAGAGTCAGACTTAAACAGGGTGCAAATTTGTCTGAAAAGTTTAAGCAAAACAAAAAAAAAAGGTCATCAGTCAATAATGGTTGACATTTCTCAAAAAATGTTTTATTTAAATATATGAATAAAAAAAGTTGTAGCTTATTTTACAGGATGTGCAATGTTCATGCATTTATGAGTTTGACAGGGGTGCACAATTAATGCATTCTACGTGCTGCACCATTACATATTTCCCCTCCGATCCATGGCTGCGTAACACTGGTTGAACAAACTGCATACAATAGTCTTGGTTTACCATTGACTTTCTGCAATTGACTGCCAACCTTGTGTTACCATGCTGTGGTCTTGCCCAATTTGTATCTCTTAACTGGCTTATTATTTACTACTTTCAACAATGTTCTTGCCTTCTTTTTTTTTTTTCCTTTGCAGAGTGCAGACATTGACAGGATTGGGGACACGGTAGTGCACACAACAGAAAACATCACAGCAGCTAATCAAGATATAAGAGAAGTGAGTTGATTGCTTTACACGCCCACATTTTAATTTTATGGCTAGATTATTGATACTTTGTTTTGAACTTGGCTGCAATAATTTGTTCTTTAGAAAGAACAGTGCAATTATATCAATGGCACTGAAGAGATTTTTGTATCTTTTTATGTATTTATGTTAAGATTAACATCTTGTGGCCCATGCTATCTTGTACGTCTATGGAGAAAATGGTTGACCAACTTAAACCATAAGCCTTATTATTGGCACATGCATTGTGAACTGCACTAACTCTTGTTATAATCTTTGTCTTAATATTTTACCATTTAATGATACTATAAGTTCTGGTACCTTTTCAAAAAAAATTACTAGCATCAAACAAAGAATGTTGGAATTTTCTCTCCCAGTTCATTGCCAATCTATTGATTAACCATTTTTGCTTCATTTAGAAAATATTCTGGCATTCAACACTATATATTGAAATGTCTCACTCAATATGATTCCAATGCCATGATTATTCACTTTTATTTCCTTTTTTTAATTTGGTTGGAATCAACCACTTTCTTTATATATTGCCAATTTAATGATCATCCATATTTTGTTTATTTTGACATAACTTTGGACAAAATTGTGGCTTTAGTCGCATTATTACGTGCTGGTTCATCAGAAAGTTTGCAAAAGATATGTTTAGGTTTCTTCATTAGTGTGTTTTACCCAAAAAAAAGAATTATCAACTGTCTTTAATATCTTTTTTTTATTCTTTCCTTCTGCTTGTTTTTTATTATTTTTTATTTTAGGCAATCAAGAATAATGCTGGCATGAGATTATGGATCCTGTTCTTCCTTGTTGTCTGTTCTTTCTCTCTCCTCTTCCTTGACTGGTATAGCTAGCGAACACCATCATTTACCAATATATCATTTCTTCATGCCAATCAAATTCAAAATATATATTAAAGTTTGCTTATCTCTGAAGGTGTCTAAGACCGTATACATCAGCATCAAATTTGCATGGGAGGGGGGATACAAATGTCTTTGAGTCCCCATTTTAGTGAAAAAATTATTTTGGTCATCGATTAAGAGTGGAGGGTTTGAGTAGCAGTTATTGAAAAAGTCAAGGAGCTGTTGATAATTTAACCCTTTGCCTACGGGCAAGATTGAGAAATACAGAATTCAGAAGTCAACGGGGGAACAAGGACAAAGAGGATAGAATGTTTCACCAAATTTGTTGTGGTTCTTGCACTGAGTTACCATCATTGCTTTAAATGCTTTCACTATCTTAAAAAGGAGTTACCATCATACATGTATGTCTACATCCATGTACCCCTTCAGGCCACCACACACCTTATGCTTGGTCTGCAACCCTATTTTGTAATAAAATGTAGTAAAGCTGATGCATATATTGAAACATGGAACATCTAAATCATCATACAAATACTTATAATCAAATATATGCCTATGCTACCTTCCTTATTGGAATAAAAGTGAATTGAATATCTAGTCGTAATGATGTCATATCATTCGTATGATTGCCTATGATTTGAAACTAATTTGGCCTTTACTCAAAATAAATGTTTGCAATCACCTGATAATTGTTGTACTAGTATTCTTACAGTGAATTTGAATCTCAAATAAATAAAATAATTATTCACGTTTTCAGAAAGAAAACGATTTTTTCCATAATCGGATCAGTTGTACAAAGGTGTGTGGAGGCCTCATTAAATTTCTGCTGTGATGTCATTTTCGGCCGTATAGGGTGTACGCTTTCATAGTCGTTCTGATAAACCTGATGTAAGATCATTAGAGACTCATTACGTGTACATGTAGTTAGTTGATTGAGGGGGATTGAAGCCACAGATTGGTAATCATCTCATCATCCTCTCTCTTTCTCTCATTTTTGAAAACTTCCTCATGACCTGTCCACCTCCAACAACAGCTTGATTTGAATACAAAGAGAAATATTGAAGAAACTTAATACTGAAAATGTCATCAAAATTTGATGTAAACTTTATACATTATACATTTTGAAATTAGCCTATTTTCACATAACAGTTAATGCACAAAATGGCACAACTGAGAGAGAAAGTGATATCACCTGCCCACCTATTCATTTTGTATTCTATTACTAGTATATGACATCCATTTGTAGAATAATTCAAATTCTTCTGTATTTGGTCGTAAGAATTGAAATGATACTAGTAATTTATTATCCCCTGAGGGGGAATTTTGCTATTAGGAAGCTCTTGATTGTATCACAGTAGCAATTCCACATGTTCTCAAAGGAATCAAACCCTGTTTTACATTATATTGAGGGAAATGATGAAATACGAAAGAAATAATGAGTGGGTGTTATCATAAGTACCCTCAATTCTATATTGTGTATGTTGTACTTATAACTGATATTTTGAATTTAGCAAAACTTTTAAAATCTCATGATTCATCATTTTACACCTGATTTTTATCTCCCCTGCATAGCTTTCCCGATGGCAGCGCCAACATTGAAATCGTAACTGAAAGTTAAGTTTTTTAAATGGCATAACTTAAAAGTATATAGACCTTAGATAATAAAACTCGGACATAAGGGTAATTAAGTATTTTTGATACTGAACATCCGGCATGAGTTTCAGGTCACATGACTAAGGTCAAAGGTCATTTAGGGTCAATGAACTTTGGCCATGTTGGGGGTATTTGTTGAATTGCCATCATAACTTTGAAAGTTATGGATCTAGTTCATAAAACTTGGACATAAGAATAATCGAGTATCACTGGACTTCCTGTGCGAATTTCAGGTTACATGAACACGGTCAAATGTCATTTAAGGTCAATGAACTTGGCCATGTTGGGGTATGAATTGCCATCATAACTTTTTGAAATTTTATGGATATAGTTCATGAAATGTGGACATTGGGGAAATCAAGTATAACTGATCATCTTGCACAAGTCACATGATCAAGGTCAAATGTCATGTTCAATGAACGTAGTATTTTTATCATTACATGAATGGTGTTTTTTTTAAATAATTTTATAGTCGTTTTCAAAGTCAGCACTGCTGCTATATTGAATCATGTAATGCAGGCCAGAGGCGCTCCATTTGTTATGATTTTTTTCATCATTATGTTTGTTCAAATCAACTTGTTTGCATGGACTAGGATGAGAGACACTTTAATTCTAAAATTTTGCAGACAACCTCATAAGATCAGAATGAAGAAATTGTGATATCAAGACTCTTGATAGGTTGTTTCATTATAGTATCGTAAGACATGTTGGACAATGTCATGAGTTTTTTGTGTGTCTGCTATATGCAACAAATCATTCAATGCTAACTTTTACATTCTATTTCTGCCCTGGATTTCATCGTAGTCAAATTTGACTAGGCAAGGCAAGAGCTGGGCATCTACTGTCTCCCAAGCTTGAGTGGCTCAGAAATAATTTGACTCGGAATGGTGTAACAGCAGCTGAAAAATCACTCAATTCAGAGTCGAAGTGACTCAGGAATTATTCATTTTGACTTGAAACAGAGTTGACTCCCTACTGGAGATATTCCAGGTTGAATTTGACTCCTCATAAACAAATGATTTGATTGGTATACAGCTTTCGGTAGCTTGAGCTAAAGTCATTAAAAACATTGTGTACTATGTGCTCCATGGCCATACATGTATAAATGTATCGTTATTAGGCAAGTGAAAGGGCAAAGTGACACTATCAGTTGCAAAAAAATCATATCAAATACTCTTATCTGAATATGTAAAAAAAAATGAATAACATTATTTTTTTACTATGCGTGCTATAGTGCTCTTTTACTTGCCAAATGACAATAATAGTTCAAGGTGAAACCCTGAGAATTAACGTCAAAGAATCATTAGTCCTTCAAACAGTTTGAAAATGAGCAAGTAGCCAGAGTGACCAGGGCTCCGGAACAGAAAGGTTAGCGATTAATCGCTAAATAAAATGGCCTATCAAGATCATCGTTGCTTGCGCATTATGCTCTGTAGACTAGGAACCAATCAGAATTGTTCTTTCAAATAAGCGATTAATCGCTAATCTCTGTGTTACGGAGCCCAGACGATATTCCCTTCAAAGACTTCAGTATTATCTCATGGTAGCAGTGAGAAAGCACCTTTCAGTAATAGATATCCTGATGGTAATGTCATTCATTTCAAAACCTTCATACTCCTGATTCCTATCCTTCCAAACATAATTATATGCCACCAACATGAGAATTTTTTATTCTTTTGAGTTTCCACAACGTTAGGAAGACCCTTTGAGCTACTCAACATTCTTAATCAAAATATCTTGCCAATGATTGACGTTTCAATGGGTTGTAAAGTAATGTTAAAATGGACACGAGTGTGATAGTATAATACTTTCCATAAGGTGATGGAGATATTGATATATTCAACGATGTGAAACTTGTTTGAATAGAATCTCTCTTTTAATGAATGGGAAGATTTGTACCATGTTATGAAATACATCATTTACATTTTGTCTCGATTTTGAAACCTTATTCTGTCACAAATGATTATTTATCATAGAAATATGAAATGTTTGAGATAAAAACATATTTTCACAGCAAGGGGGAGTCAAGTTAAAGAATTTTTTCTTTTAGAATAAAAAAAAATGGTCAAAATAATTCATAGTAAAATTGATTTTTTTTAAGGGTGTGTGTGTAATTGAGTTTTGTAGGACGTGTATCAATCAGCTATGTGACCAGGGGGGTGTTTCACAAAGATTTAGGTATGACTTAGAGTCGCACTTAAATACAGAGTTGCGTACGGTATGAAAGGCTTGACCGCATTGGTCAGATCGTATCATGAGGACGCGCACTAATGCGTGTCTATCAATAAGATCCCGCGTTGCATATCATGTACGCGTCGGCATTTAAGTGCGACTTCAGTCATACTTAAATCTTTGTGAAACACCCCCCAGGGCTCGAACCTCAAACTTCTGCATCAATTTGTAACTTCGTACAAAGCTTGGATTACACGCACATTCTGGTGAAGTATATATTGAATGCACAGATGAGAAGTCTTGGAAATGTATTATCAGTGGAGTTGATATAAAACCGACAGACCCATATATAACTGGTATATAAATGGACAATATTATTTATATGTTCAGAAAATGAATTACTTTTAACCTCTGACATCTTTTGGCAACCATTATATGTGTTAGCTAAATGTATGTATTTATTAAAATCATGATTTGATATGAATCAAAGTCATTTATATTGGAGTATTCTGTTGCTTTGAATGACACTAAATACACAAGCAATTTTACATTATTCACTTGTATTAAAGCATTTTCACTGACATTTGAAATGTAGTGCGCCTATGGATAGGCATACTACATAACAGCACTTTATAAATGCTGAATATCGTAATTATCATTATCGTCATTGAAAATAAGTTATCCCATTGATAAGTCAAGCATTTTTTTTATTTAAAACTTTTCTATGCATG
Source organism: Lytechinus pictus (assembly GCF_037042905.1). Classification (NCBI taxonomy): domain Eukaryota; kingdom Metazoa; phylum Echinodermata; class Echinoidea; order Temnopleuroida; family Toxopneustidae; genus Lytechinus; species Lytechinus pictus. The sequence goes on from NC_087256.1 coordinate 16,181,267, forward strand.
TCATGAATATGCAATGAGTGATCTGATGATACCGTGTCTCCACTTTTCGTTTTGATTATTATTGAAATAACAATTTTTTACTTCAAATCTGAAGATTTCATATGAATGAAAACTGTCAAAGTGGGATCATATCATACATGACATCACTCATTGCTTATGAAGTCCGTACATTATATTATTCACTGATATATCATGCATAACTCTAAAATTCAAATTTTCATCCATTTTTTATGTTTATTTTACTCTCTATTTCCTGCAGTAAGTTATGCTTGATGATTTGTGGCCTTGTGGGTTAACTTGAAAACAGGACAACTTTGCTAAAGAGCATAATGATTGAGAACTAATTATTAAATCAAGCGCTTGAGATCATGAAAATTTATGAGATTCATTAGGAATTTTTTGAAAACATTGTTTGCTGCTTTTGAGTTCGATGATACTTGACCAATACGTCAGTACGATTGGTACCAACTTGATGTTATTTTCTTTTTAAGGTAAACTTCAGTAACCCCAGTGATAATTATAGGACACTTCTCGAATTTTATTCTACGTCAAATGAAACGCTTAGAAGTGTTTTGATAGGATGCAGCCACCCCCACTCCACCCCCCTGCACTCCCGCTTCGTGAACACATACTGCCGTATGAATAATTATAGTGCACATCAGACAGTGACATTATGATAACGTAACTGTCTCTATGCTCTTCAGAAAAATAAAGAGAAGAAAAAACACCTGTTTTTCTTATACTGGGTTTGAATTGAGGTACATTTTGAATTAGCAAGTATTAAGACCTTGTGGGTGTTTCATAAAGCTGTTTGTAAGATACAAATGACTTAACGCACGACTGGTATCCTTTCTTGTGCTATGTGATATCCTTAGATGTAATTGAGTGATGACCTAAGAACATGTTCCAGTCGTGCGTGAAGGGCGTGAAGTCGTTCGTAACTTTACGAACAGCTTTATGAAACGCCAACCTGTTTTAAATTCGACTACATATCAATTGTTATATGGAAATTTGAAAAGAACGTCCATCGTTATGTTTTTGAGATCGGAGGAACAATCAACTCGAAACGTTTTAAACATGCTAAAGCTCGTAATCGTATATATATGCGGAAGTTTGTTCATTAGTCCTACACCGTCTGATGACGTACCATCCAGGTACGTTCCTGGTCGATCAAATCCACATGATATGACGCCGCCCCTATAAATAGCTCTTCAAAATAGCCCCTATATCACCTGGAACCCCATGTTTCTCGTCTAGACCACCGACCTTTCTCCGACTCGTGCAGGGGCGTGAGAGTCCATCACTCTGCTCCAGATTGGCGAGACGAAACTATCTTTGTCCTGTCGCGATCAGGCAGAAGTTTTGTCGGTTTAATTTTAAAGATTATCAGCATGAACATCTTGATCAGAATTACCCTCATCGTTGAAAAGTTCAATCCGCCGTGGGCATTGCCCCCATCGCCGTCATGTAGGCCTATAAACATTGCTGATTATAACACCGTGATGGACATGGCATTCATTGACCCCAATGATGCTAATTGATTTAGCATCATCATTACCATCATCGTCGTCATCATCAATACATCACTTTCATCATCATCTTCATCACCACCATCATCATCACCATCATCTTCATCATCATTACCTTCATCATCATCATTACCACCATCATCATTACCATCATCATCGTCATCATCATCATCACCATTGCCATCTTCATCGTCTTCGTCATCATTATCATTACAATAACCATCATCATCGTCGTCAACATCATCATCATCACCTCCACCAGACTAACCATCACCACCATAACCATCAACTTTTCTATGTTTTGTTGTGTTTAATCATGGACCTATTACGGTCCATGGTTTAATCATGACTTTATTCGAGTTTAAGACAGTGATAAAGTAGCAAATTATACGAATGCATAAAACGATATGTCAATCGTTTAATTTCGAACGGAAGACAGGTCAAAATATTTTACAAACGTCACAATTAGAGCTGCAGTACCACAGGAAGCGCCTGGAGAATATTAAGTAAAAATGCTGCAAGCTCTTATAAACATCTTGTTAATAATAATTACATAATTAGTATTTTCTAAATTAGACGAGGTACGGTAAATTAGTTTGTCATTGCATAATTAAAATCTATGACTAAGGAATAATGTAAAGGTATTATAGAAGCGACAATGATATTCGTGTTAGTATAATGCGGACATAAATTGATTTTGTTTCAACTTGATTAGCATCTGAAAATCATCAAGAAATTTCTATCAATTACAGCAGTCTAAACTAAAAATATTTGGTATAGGTAATTTTACTGGGATTTTTTTTAAAGGATACATGCGGGTCAAAATGTACCTCCCACCATGCTCGCTCTTTTCTGGCATATAATATTGAAAAAAAAAATAGTAAAGAATGGCTAGTTTAAAAGAGTCTGGAGGGACAAGACTTATCCGGTTTATAATTTGTTCTTTTGAGAATTTTTTTAAAGATGTTGAATACATTTGAATTTCTTATCTACACTGTAATCAATATCCCGAAAGGCCTGCACCTGGACACCCCCCCTCCCTCAGGGATCACCTTCCCACTCGCCCATCACAAAAGTTGACCATAATTTCGGACTTGTGCCCCTTCCGAAAATAACCCGTCAGTGCAAGCACCCTTGAGGACAATTACCCCCACTTATAAATACCTTCTATAAGACAATTACCCCCCCCCCCGCGCTAAATAGCCCCCAGCCCCAAGACGACCACCTCTAGTAATCTAAGACAAGGTACCCCCCCCCCCCCCCTCCCGCTTCCCTTCTTGACAACCATCATTTAGGTTTAGGATGATTACCCCTGTTACGACTAACGATTCGGGTAATATAGCCCTCCTCTTGGACAATTATACATATTACAATGTACACTTGACAGCCATGATTACCCGCCCCCCCCCCCCCTACTTAATAACCCCTAGGCAACCATCCTCGAAGCTACAACATGTATGTAACCCCATAAAACAACCCAACGCGAGCCATTATCCCGGATAATTACCCCGGACCCAGACCAATACCCCAAACAAAAATACCCTACCCCTCCATCCTAATAACTACACTAATCTTACTTGAAGATTTTTTTTTTCATTCTTTCCTTTTTATTACAGAGAATAAAAAGAACCTTTATTTCATAATATGAACAAAGACGATAACGAATCAAATTGTTTTACATATAACTCTTTTACATACATTCTTTTACAGACATTTTTTTTTTACATGTTTTCCACAAAACATAATATTCTATAAGTTGAAAGAGTACTCGTGATGCCTACTTCATATTTTTTTTATCCTCATAAAATATTGAGGGTTGTTTTTTACGGACATTTATGAAGATTGTTGCCAAGGGGTTGCCATTGTTTTCAAGCAATCTGGTTATAATGACAATCCTTCTCTTGTTGGTAGTAAATCATATTTGTTTAGAATGACTTTTTTATTTAGTTTTTTTTTCTTTATGATTCATACCAAAATCAATTACCAATATATTATGTTTGTTATGTAATGAAAATTGTATGTATACGAATGTTATGAATGCAGAAGAAAACAATAAATCAAATCAAAGATGGAATTACTTAAAAAGAGAAAGTTTGCAAATTATAAAGTATCCACGGAAATTGAAGATCATAAAATTTAAGTCTTTTAAAAACTTATCAGTGTTCGTGCACTTCGCCTGCCGAAAAACCGGTCAAGCTCCCTCTCGTGTTTGAGTACTGACAGTTTTCAAACAATTTTGCAAGAATCACGTTGGCTCGCTTCAAAAGGTCACCAACCATTTACACATGTGTCCAAATCAAGTCTTTCGTCCTTGGCACAGAAATTACAGATAAAATACCTCGAATATTTCTCCTTTCTTCGCGATAATTAGCACTTGCATTTCTTACATGTCTTTCATTTCTTCCACAACCTTGTATTGTGCGGAGACAAAAGACAGCAAAAACCGAAAGCAGACGACGATCTTTAAAAACCACAGGTGACATCCGAACGGTAATTTGTGGTGTATAAAATTCGGTGATCGCTATCGTCTGCCACAAAAGCGCGCGTTTTTTGTACCCTCGATGATTTAGGATAGGAGCTTTTGGTGACGAATCATTTTGGGGGTTGGTTTGTAGATCGAGTATTGACGATGGAAGCCCCGCAATGTGTTCAGTGGGACGATAGAATTACCACAAAAAGTGGGACTAAAATTAGCAACAGGTGACAAAACTACGATGGTATTTCAGAGTCAAGTTCAAGAAAAGTACACGTTAGGAAGTCCCCTATAACCGCAAGAATTCCAGCAGAGCAGAGTATATTATTTAAACAGCGCTCTATATTTGACATCCACACAAATTATTAAACCACGCTTTTCTAATTCAACGGAATGCAAAAATCTTGTCTCGTTGGTTTAGCATCTAAATGGAAGCAAAGAAAAGAAGAAGAGTATCTATTTTTACGAATAATTCAATTTATGACGGTAGGACTAATGAAGTTATGAAAGATATGAGTCATTATTATAACCACATCAAAATAATTTCCGACGAAATTAATATTCTTCGGAGGTAATTTACATTGACGAATGCCAGTTTTTAAGGGCAAATCGGAAAAATACGGATTTTGTTAACTGAAATCAGTTGATTCAATTTTTCATTTCTTTTAATAAAAAAGGGGGAACGTATATTATATCATGGAAATCTATTCTTTTCATGGAATCCTGTCTGTGTATAAGTCTCTTTGAATATTTATATTGTGTTTGAAACAGAATTAACTCTACATGTACATCATTCAGTCTGTTTTTGCTACCAAATGCAGGCTTTTGCCATTGTTAAAGGTCAAATACACCTCAGAAAAATGTTGATTTGAATCAATATAGAAAAATCAGACAAGCACAATGCTGAAAATTTCATCAAAATCGGATGTTAAATAAGAAAGTTATGACATTTCAAAGTTTCGCTTATTTTTAACAAAATAGTTATATGAACGAGCCAGTTACATCCAAATGAGAGAGTCGATGATGTCACTCACTCACTATTTCTTTTGATTTTTTTATTATTTGAATTATACAATATTTCAATGTTTACGAATTTGATGATTAGGACCTCCTTGCCTGAAGCACAAAAATGTTAAAATAATGGAATTCCGTGTTCAGGGAGGAATGAAACTTCATTTCACATGACAATGACGAGAAAATCAGAATATTTCATATTTCATATAATAAAAATACAAAAGAAATAGTGAGTGAGTGATGTCATCAGTTCCCTCATTTGCATACCGACCGAAATGTGCATATTACTGTTTGTGAAATGAAGCGAAACTTTAAAATGTCATAACTTTCTTATTTTACATCCGATTTTGATGAAATTTTCAGTGTTATGCTTGTTGAATTTTTATCTTTTATTCAAATCAAGTTTTTGTTGGGATGGACTTGTCCTTTAATGTATTGCACTTTTATATCTATTTTTCTAGTTGGACAAACTGACCGTGTGGGTCCGTGCCCCAACTTCGAGCCAATCATATGACCACACTAAAATCTGATTGAAAAAGTATATTCGTAGTTTCCCAACGATATTCAAAGAATCCCTTCAATATATTCACGGTTTATAAAAAAAAAAATCAAAACCCGTACTGCTATTGCCTTTCATTTATATTGGTAATGATGATTGTTATGACATTATTAACATCCTGCGATTCCAACGTCATAAACGTCCTGAATATTTTAGCTCGAGGATGTGCTTGTTTTCTTGATTGTTTTATATACTTGTTGATGACCTTCCAATCCGTGTCGTAATTGTTAATAATTATAGGTGTGGAATATTCCAAGGGCTTGCACTTCCTGCTCGCGAATAAACCTATATACATGTACATATAAATAATATTTTAAAAATGATTAGTCCAAAGATAGCGAGCGAATCGACTATGGATAAAATTATATATTTTCTTTCCTGATCAGGGTGATATCGGTGATATTCTATTATTAAAAGAGTGTTAATGACTTAATGATACATGCCAACATGGTGGACAGGATACGAAATTTCATTGTATTTTTTATATGGCATTTGATGATTATTTAGCTTATAGGGGACCTATAAATCTAGGTGATAGAGAACATTTTGTATCAGTTTGGATGTCTGAACACCAAGCTCTCGATAGCAATTGGTCTTCATTATACCTACACTCTTAAAAATGTTGGGCAACATACGGTCCACACAACAATTGGTTAAAACTTTATCCAATTCTGGGTAGTTTTACACCAATACTGTGTAGTTTTCACCCAAAGCACACATTATTGGTGTAAAACTACCCAGAATTGGATAAAGTTTTAACCAATTGTTGTGTGGACCGTATGTTGCCCAACATTTTTAAGAGTGTATAGATAGAAATAGCTTTTTGAATAGTTGCTTAATCAGTGAGTCGGAGATGGACTTAAATTCCTAATCTTTTGCAGTGCCCATAATTATCTGTCATTAATGTATACATGTATAGGCTAGCATTGTTTTTTTTATGGGAAATGACCTATGTATCTGTTATCTAACCCCCTCCCAAATGCCCAACGACCAGTGATGTTGATACTGGTTTTATTTTAGTAGAGCATATTTTATTTTGTTTGGATAAATAATATGGAAGATTTCCTTTTATGGTGTTCTTTGGGCTGCGTTTTTTAACACACCTTCTAGATAAATATTTATACATAATTATATCAATAAATCATCTCTAAGTAAAACCACGTTTTGCAGGCTAGCCACTGTGCCTGTTGTAAAGGATACTTATCTACAGTGGTATCAATAATAAAAGTTTGCTTTGAAAAAGTCCCGGGAATTAAAAAATATACAAAATGGGATAATATTTTCACATATATTCTTGGGCAAAAACAAACTGATCGTGTGGAACATTTCTCATACATTTCTTTTGCATTTTTTAGCCAATTGAAGTGTTTTGGGCAAGGAAACAAGTTAAAAAGGTAAAATATATCTTCAAATCAATCTTACTAGCTAGAGTCCATGTGTTCTTCGTGATCAACGTTTACTCTTATTCATATATTCTGCGCAAATCATTTTTCACGAACTTTTCAAAAGTATGTGGTGCTCACTCAAGCGGAAAGATTTTTCGACAGTTATATCGTCATTTGCTTAAAGAGATCTGTACCAATGTTTAAATGTGGAAAAAGCTTCAGGATATTACAAATGTATAATTTTACAGCATTATTTTTATGTGTAAACTTTTTTTATATGCACTTTATATTATGTTCATTTCAGTTTCATAGATATAACTGGCATTACATGTATCACTGTACTATTAGTGTTGCCAATTTGCACGAAAGTTGTTGTATTGCACTCTCATACCGCACAAGGGGGACTGATTTTAAGAAGCTATACACTACAATAAATATCCTCACCAAAACCCGGGAAAGAGCATTGAATGCCAGCCAACCTTTCCAATTTTTGACGCCTGTATAAAATTATTTGTTCGTGGTTTTAAACGTTTAACGTGTTCATGAAGGTTTTCTTCACTGTTTTCCATTTCCCCTCACTTTCCCCTTTTTAATTTTGTCCCTTTTCTATACCCCTGAAAGAGGCGCACAATGATACCCGTTTACCAGTGGGCACGTGCCCACATACCCTCTTTATTTACGCCACGGGTGGGGGGGGGGGGGGGGGTCTTTAAGCACATTACTTTGTGTAAAATAAACATGGCTAAATTCTGAATATTTGTTTCATTATAATGGGGAGACGAGGTATATACAAATGATTCTTCTGACTTAAAATATAGGTCAATATTTTAATCTAAATATGCAAAGCTGTTATTAAAAAGATAATTTTGTAAATGATCATTGTACTTTTGGATTTCCGTTTTAACTTTGCTGCCACTTTGAATGTATTAAAAATATCAAAACGAGATTAAAAGAATAAATTTCAAAAAAACGACTAATGGATATATTTTTTAAGAGATTGTACCATGACTTGTGAACTTGAAATTCTTTGCCACTTCCTTGCGGATAAATTAATGTACTTTTCACCTTTCTTATCTCTGGTTGCACGTTAGTATTGTGCCGCATTCATGGCATTGTAGATTTCCGATCTCAAACCACAAATGCTTATCATGCCTACTGGTTGAAACGAATCTCTTCTACTCAAAGACCATACGAAGTCATGCCTTGTGGAGAAAAACAAATGAAGAGTATGCGATACATTTAAAATCTTTGTTGTGGTTTCTTCTTTAAACTCTTTGGAATAAAACCACAACATGTTGTCTAGATGAGAGGAGGGGGCTCATCGGCAACTGTTGCCCGAACGTCCAATCTTAAGTTAAAGGAAATATATTTCGTTCATTTTGACTCTCATTCGAGAAGATTCGGGTTCGAACTGGAGCCCCCACACTGACACCATTATTTTAGGGAGGTTTGATAATAAAAGAGGGTGTCTATCCAAAGTTTAATGGGGACCTGGTAATTTTTGTGGTATCAATACTTAAAATAACCGCAGATCGAGCTACTTGTGTTATACTGAAGCATTAATAATGTCAACAGTAACACGAACTCATACAACTAAAGCACTATCGATATATTTAAAACTTCATAAATTTCATGAATAGATTAATATATATACATATGAATGATGAATATTCATTCATTGATAGTGAGCACATCCGAATAAGGTAGCAGCACGAAGCCCCCACTTCGTGATGAGCAGGTCATATATAAATTGGCATTTTAATATAGAACCAGATGTTTTATGCTTTGGGCTCTATACGCGGGTGTATACATGCCAGCCAAGTCATCGCATCATCAAACATTTATTTTGATTGGATGAATATCGCCATCGAAGAGGGAAAAGGTCGATTATAAATAACGACAAAATTAAAATGAGTATTTACACTTATGTTTGGGGACAAACCCCCGCTTTATATTATAAGCTATCGACATTCCAGAGATACGTGTCACCACACGGCACCTGTAACTGTATTCTTTTGAACGTACTGTATATTGACAAAAGAATTGCTGGCACGTGTATGCGCAAAATGACAATGCTATATCTAGATTGACAAGCGAGTAACAATGTCCACGCGTCGCCTGGTTGTCTTGGTTTAAAAATCACTTTATTGTGTGTCGTTATTTCTTTATTGACTACCCCATCGAGGAATGTCTTTGTTGTGTTATGTTTGAAAAGTGTCAATATACTGCAGCCAAAACAGGGGATCCTTAGAAGCCACACGACTTGGTGGGGAAAAAAAGAAAGAAAGGCAAAACTATGTGCATTGATAATTCCACCGGGTAGCTAATCATCGTATTGTATTGAAAGGAATGCCAAAAAATGACCGTAGAGAGTTCATTTATTGTTAGGCTTTATAAAGAAGATCCTTATTCAATATAAGTACATCATTATAATCGAGCGGAAAGAAAGCATAAAGCCTGAAGTTCGAATTAATGACACTCACTTGGCGCCCATCACCGGTGCCTATTACAAGGGTGTTTGTGTATAGTTGTTTGACAACGATCATTGACCGTTTCTAATAATCACCAGGGGTACTATTGCTTTGTCAAATGAGGTAACCGCACTTTCAATTCTATTATTAGAACGAAAAAATAACGATTTGAAAACATTCAATTAAAACCGCGTAATCATGCAAATTTTATATGGTGCATTAATAAGGTATTTCAATAAAACGGAGACTTCGATCAATGCTTTTAATTTATATTGAAGGTTAGTCATCGCAACATACATTCTTTACTAATGAATCATATCGTTTTTTAGCATGGTCCAGCAGTATTTGTTTACAAGCGGGTGAAATTTATGTGTCACGATTACTTGTACAGTAAGCCGATTGATTTGGATAATCCTAATCCGTCATACTCTAAGGCCATACGGCAGATCTCAGTTAAGGACAATTAAGTGTCATCAAATCGGTGATTATTTTGCTGTCTTGTTACATAATTGGTTCTCGTCCGGAGAACGGGGGGGGGGGGAACAGAAACAGAATGATACATACGAAATAAGAGAGAGGATAGGAGAGAGAAAATGTGAAGGGAATGAGAATGGTAAGGACTAGAGAGGGGCGGGTACAGAGAAAGAGAGAGAGAGAAGGGGTCGGGAGTGAAGATATGGAAATATCAAAATCAAAGTAAAAATATTATTTCAATGATTGGTTGTTAAGGGATGGCACACTGGAGGCATATTATTTCAAATCCATTCTATCCATCCCTTCATTCATCCATCCATCCATTTACCCACCCATCCATCCATCCACCCAATCATCCATCCATCAATCCAATCATCCATCCATCCCAAGCCTTTCCTTGATGTGCTAGATGAGTACCGGAAATAGGGGGAGGGGCACATTTATCACGTGGATCTGAAGATTTGCACTTTTTGAATTGCGCTCATCTCTCAAATACTAAATCGATGACTCTTTTTTTATGTGCATGATGTATAATAATTGTGACCTCTATACTTATCGATAGCATTGTAGCCCGGGTCACTCCTAAACTGGGATATGCCATGAGCAAATCCGCATACATTCGTAATTCCGAAGATTCGTTAATCCGAAAACAAAATAAGGTTCGTTACGAAATTACGAACGTTCGGAACATCGAACCTTATTTTGTTTTCGGATTAAAGCACCTTCGAAACAACGAACCTTATTTCTTTTTCGGATTAACGAACCTTCGGAACAACGAATCTTATTTTGTTTTCGGATTATCGAACCTTCGGAATAACGAACCGTCGGAATAACGCCACAAATGTGCGGATTAACGAACCCTTTTTCGTTTTCGGATTAACGAACATCGAGGTATAGGCAATTTACGTGGTTCGGAATTACGAACCTTCGGAATTAAGAACCTTCGGAATTACGAACCTTCGGAAATACGAAGTGTAACCAGAAAATCAACCCTATATAGGCATCCTAAGTGCATGGCGTGAACAAGAAAATCCTTACCCTAAGTAGTGTCCAGTAAAAGTATGCTTCTCATCTAAAACGCGTAATTCAAGAGAAAAAATTACAACCCATAATGAGTCTCACGGAAAAAAAATTGTGTATAAATGATTTCCCTTCCAAATGAACTTTAATTTGCAACCCTAAATCATGTAAATGGTTAGAACCCTCAAAAGGCATGCCAAAACACGTTAACGACGCCTGGGTGCCCGAAACGGGACAAAACTTTTTCAAACTTTGAAGGTCTAGTCCACGCCACAAAAATGTTTACTTGAATAAATAGAGAAAAATCAAATTAGCAAAACGCTGAAAATTTCATCAAAATTGAAATCGCATGTAAAATAAGAAAGCTATGACATTTTAAAGTTTTGCTTATTTTTCAAAAAACATGTGATATGCACAACTCAAATGTGACAGTTGATGATGTCCCTCACTCACTATTTCTTTTATTTTTTTATTGTTTGAATTATACAATATTTCATTTTTTTTTATAGATTTGACAATAAAGGACCAACTTGACTGAATCATATAGTATTAAACAATGCTCATTCCAAATGTTCACCGAGGATTTAATCGTTGTTTCACTTGAAAATGAGAAGAAATATTCCCTATTTTATATGATAAAATACAAAAGAAATAGTGAGTGGATGACGTCATCAGTCTCCTCATTTGCATACCCACCAGGATGTGCATATAACTGTTTTGTGAAATTAATCAAAACTTTAAAATGTCATAACTTTCTTATCTTACATCCGATTTTGATGAATTTTTTTTGTGTTAAGCTTGTTGGATTTTTCCCCTTTTATTCAAATCAACTTTTTGTTGGGGTGGACTTGTCCTTAAAATACCCTTTTTTATCCAAAATCCCAAAAAAATTGTAACTCATTCATTCAATTAAAGCCAAGTTAATGCTGTTGAATCAATGTTAAATATTTTAACTATACATTGTACGCCTGCATAGCCTACTGATATAATCATGATTATGTAATTTAAGGTTCGTCAATTTAAAATGCATATACCTGTAACCAAATAACTGTTTCGGATAGTTAACCACATTGTAGAAATTAAGGGGTCTCTGATTTGTAATATGATATATTTAATGCACTTACGGTATTTTTAGGTATTCTCGCTTTATTAATCATCAAATTACGACCTTGGCCGATCAGCATAACAACAAGAAAATACCTGAGTACTTCGACTAAGTAAATATATTTTGTGGGAGACACAAAAGCGTTGTGATAGGTTCATTATTGTCCTTTTGAATAGTATATTTTTAGAGTGGCCTTTTTGCTTCATTGACGGTATTGTGATAATTTTTTTAATCGCCAACGATGCCTTCAATATTATGACAAGAGAAGCAACAGAATTTATATTTGAATAGTTTGATTTTTTCCCCCTTTTCTCTCAACAACTTCACTTCTGCACAGACTGGAAAATAAAAGTATGATAACAAAACCAGATTATTCTGGCCAAAAAGCACTGATTTTTATGTTGTCTTTGTTTCATACCCTTCTTTTTTCAATTTTTTGTAAAGGTATTTTGATTAATAGTTTTCATAAAACTATTGGGTTAATCATGCTACCAAAGTTTAGTGAACTCAATGGTTGTTAGTTTATTTTTATTTAGACAATAAATTTCCTTTCATTATACTTCTGGCTAACCCCTCGCCTATAGTTCTTCCTTATACAATTGCGCTCTTCTCGTTATCATTTTCTCTTTCTCTTCTCCTCCTTCTCTTCATATAGATATATATATATATATATATATATATATATATATAATATTTATATATATATATATATATATATATATATATATATATATATATATATATTATATATATATATATAATATTTATATATATATATATATATATATATATATATATAATGTAAAGAAATGGATGAAGAGAACAATGGTAGGCGTAGCTTAAATCAAGGTTCCCCAGAGCTATCTACCCTTTGGAAAAATTGGTGATGCCGAAAAAATGTCTCTACCGGGAATCGAACCCGGGCCCCCAGCTTTGAACGCCGGTGCCTTAACCACTAGACCACAGAGACGGGTTAGTGGCTAGGGCGACCCCGATCCGATTGACCGTCAGATAGACAGATTTTCGACACTATACCAATTATAATTTCCTTTGTCGGGTGAAGGTGAGTTTTGAACAATGACAAGCCGCCATGCCTCAGCTGGGTCGTGGTCCCGTCTCTGTGGTCTAGTGGTTAAGGCACCGGCGTTCAAAGCTGGGGGCCCGGGTTCGATTCCCGGTAGAGACATTTTTTCGGCATCACCAATTTTTCCAAAGGGTAGATAGCTCTGGGGAACCTTGATTTAAGCTACGCCTACTATTGTTCGCTTCATCCATTTCTTTACATTATTTAAATAAAAAAGAGTTGCCAATGCTGTTGTACATGTATAACTTTACACATTTATATTTATATTTATATATATATATATATATATATATATATATATATGCAAAAAATGTTCTATGAGACGGTCGTAGCTTCAAAAGTATACTCCTTAATTGGTCAAGCTTTCGATCCACTAACGCGGATCTTCACCGGGACTGTAAGTATAGCCAAAGGTAATTACCTACAGTTATTTACATGCATGATGGTACAATTATTATTTCAATAATTATAGAAGTTTGTATAAACAAAACGATGAAAATCACCTTTATGCATGTAAATAACTGTAGGTAATTACCTTAGGCTATTATACTGTACTTTGTGTATTGTATACTGACAGTCCCGATGAGGATCGAAAGATTGACCAATAAAGGAGTATATACTTTTGAAGCTATGGCCATCTCATAATACATTTTTGCACCTGTACAATACCTCAACTAGTAGTGACCAATAGTGTCCATCAGCTCCTGGAAATTCTTCAATATTTCATTATTTATTTAAAATACATATATTCATATATCTGTATAAATGTATATTTATAATATTAGCCAAAGGTGTAACCCAGAGATATCTTTGTATGTACGCTTTGATTTTAATGAAGATCAACACTTATAATACTATAATGAATTGCTGTATTTAAATTTCAAATAAATATTTCGATTGGGATGGGTGTTGTATGATGTTTATGTTTTGTTTTGTTTATACATATACATACACATCATACAACACCCCAATCGAAATATTTATTAGCAATTTACATACAGCAATTTATTATAGTATTATAGTGTTGATCTTCATTAAAATAAAATCATACGAAGGGATATCTGGGTTACACCTTTGGCTAATATTATTTTGACCACCCTCGGCAAACGTTATTTAGTACGATTCAATCGAGAAAGAGTTAGTAAACAAACCAAAAGGACTTCGCCTCAGAATAGGATTATATCAGAAAGGAACTTTGGAAGCTGCATGACGTCATACTTCACTTTTCTAGGACTGATGCCTACAGAACGCAATATAATGTTGAGGGTTAAGAAAATAGTGAAGTTTTGAATTTAAACAAAATGGTGAATACATAAAACACAAATAGGTTTGAACAATAACACAGAGAGAAACAACGCTAGCAATCATGCAGTGGCGAAATGAGCCATAATGATGGGCTAGACATGGCGTAAGGGGCAAAATCTCCAAAAAGCTGCTAGCGAGCGAAACGAGAGAGCACAAAATTGACCTGTTTAATACCAAAATCTATTTTTTGTGATAGATGTTGACATTATATTGAGTAAGTTTTATCATATTTTACCCTTTTCCATTTCTTTCTTTTTATCTTTTTTTTTCTTGGCTGAAAAAACTCTTGGGGGTCTATGGCCACTATAAAGCTCCCATGTGTACGCCAGTGCTAAACATATTGGATTGATTGTAGTGGATCCATTGTGTCATCGTTCTTTTAGTCCACTATTTATCATATTTGAATGCGGACATTCTTGATCATGACATGTAGACATTACAGTATCTATAACCACATCTACTTGAGATATATTTTTTTATTTATTTAAGTATATCCTTGAGATATACCATGCGTAGACTTATAACCACATCTACTTGAGATATATTTTTTTATTTATTTAAATATATCCTTGAGATATACCGTGCGTAGACTTATAATAGTCTTCGCCTGATAAGTTTATGATGAGTATATAGATTGTATTGCTGTAAATGAAGCAGAATCGGTACACGGTCTTTAACATTAGCTCCAGTCCTTGGGTTGAGGCGATGTACCAGGGGCCCGTTTCATAAAGCTTGTTACAATAATAATAGCAGGGCCCGCTGGGAGAACAGTTTTCGGAACTGAAGTGGCTACCCTGGGTAAATATACCGTTATTATTATTATCATTATTATTATTGTTACTATTATAACAAATTTGCAATAACAGCCAAAAGCTACTGAATCCTAAGAAATTTTGCATTTGTTATTAGAACTATTTTTTGCGAAACGGAACCCTTGTCGGTGAAATTTTTCCACCGGTGATAAGGGGCATAATAAGACACCTTGAATCTCTAAAAGTTTAATGAAGAGGAATGATATATTTTCGATCCCTCTCAATGGTCATTATCAGGTCCCTCACAGAGAACCTTAAGCCGTCGGTCCTCTGGTTGCTTGCTGACAAGCACTGATGCTTTCTTAGCAGTCAGGTAAAATAAAAATCACTACCAAATGATGTGATCGAGATTGAACGATTTGAAAGTCATCGAATTTTGAAAACACGACTATTTGGCTTTCTCACCCGTTTTCTAATGGAATTTAGTCAACGTTAATAGATTTTGAAATTAAAGGTCCTTGTACAGTTAACAGTTATCAAATACATTAATGAAATATAGTTTAAAGTAAATATAGGCTACCAATGTGTCCGAAACCGTCTTCCTTGAATTAATTTCAATCCCATTCCTCGTTCTATACAGATGTCGAATTGTCATGGATTACTCTCTATCATGTCTATCCTGCGATGCGTCTAAAATAGGCAGACGATGCCTTGACATCGTGACGTTTTTGGCGCGCTTTTCTTTAACGCGGTCTTCCATTCCTTGATGTGACATATGCTGTTTTCATCACGTACCTTGTGACGTAATGTGATCATGGATTTTATTTCATACATGGGGCTATTTTTGTTTCTCGTTCGCTCATTGATACGGCAGACATCACTACTCGAATCGCTGGTGTACTGCTGTGCCTGTTGGATGTGTTCTGTGACAGGGTCTCTAAAAATCTGCTGTTGATCAAACTTGAGTGTCTAACCAAATTGGTGACGTTCGTTACTTCCAAAGTTCGTTATTCCGAAATACACAAATTGCATAATACCAAGAGGTCCGTTTGTCCGAAAATGAAAAAAAGAGGGTTCGTTAGTCCCACCATTTCAAACAGTATTCCAAAGGTTCATTAATCCGAAAATTAATAGGGCCTGAATTTAGTTATTTCGAAGGTACGATGGTCTTAAAATAAATTAAGGTTCATTTGTAAGTAAATACCTAATGGACTATAAGGGCAATCGAACCTTATTTCATAATTGGACTAATTAACGTTTGGGATAACAAAACTTATGGTATTGTATGATTAACGAACCCTCTGGTTTAAATCATATCTTTGCAAATCAACAAACTTTTGTATAAACGAACTTCGGATTAATTGACCCTTGGAATATTGAACATTCCGAGCATTCGAAACTTATGAACAGCGAGCTCTATTAAACCATAGAGATTATATCCATGATAATTGAACACCTTATTCGCAAAGGAATTTCGTAAGATCGTTAAAGGTCAAGTCCACCCCAGAAAAATGTTGATTTGAATAAATAGAGAAAAATCACAGTAGCATAATGCTGGAAATTTCATCAAAATTGGATGTAAAATAAGAAAGTTATGACATTTTAAAGTTTCGCTTATTTTTCACAAAACAGTGATATGCACAACTCAGTGACATGCAAATGAGACAGAATCTGATGATGATGTCCCTCACTCACCAGGGGCTGCGGGAGCGGGGGGGGGGGGGGGCTTCAGCCCCCTCTCTTTTTTCTAAAACCATGTACAAAAACGTAAAAATTACCATATGATTGTGATTTTTTGCATGGTAAGCCCCCCCCCCCCCACTTTTGGCTCAGACCCCCACTTTGAAAACCGTTCCGCGGCCCCTGCTCACTATTTCTTTTGTTTTTTTATTGTTTGAATTATACAATATTTCATTTTTTACAGATTTGACAAAAAGGACCAACTTGACTGAAGCATATAAGTAATTCCACATGTTCAGGGAGGAATTAATCGCCGTTTCACTTAACAATGAGGAGAAAATTTGAATATCTAATATTTCATGTAATAAAATACAAAAGAAATAGTGAGTGGATGACGTCATCAGTCTCCTCATTTGCATATCAACCAGGATGTGAATATAACTGTTTCGTTAAATAAAGCGAAACTTCAAAATGTCATAACTTTTTTATTTTACATCCGATTTTGATGAAATTTTCAGTGTTATGCTTGTTGGAGTTTTCTCATTTTATTAAAATCAACTTCTGTTGGGTTGGACTTGTCCTTTAAAGTTGCAGTAAACACGGTAAAAACCCCTCCCTGTCCTAAATAGTAGCCCCTCGTTTTTTTTTTGCCCCTTATTCTTGCAGCTTAAACATGTTAGACCCTAAAACTCCCCTATCTGCTGTGATCATGAATGCAGCAGATAGGGAATGTTTTGGTGAGTATACATGCAGGTATAAATAAGCATTATGGATGAAAACTTCCTTTTAATTTAAGTATCTTCCTTCAGGAGCCATCCATCTTCTTATTGATCTCCGTGGTAAAAGGGTGTTAATCTGTCGTTGCTGTATTACACGATCCAAGTTTCATGGGACACGATAACGGAAATGTCAGCGACACATTTCCAATGAGTATTTTAATGAACTTGGCTGAGCACGACTGAAGGTGTGATATTCAAATATTGATCATGATCGGACATTAAGTATATTTTCCTTATATAAACACCCACGCCACCTACCACTTTCGTTACCTGGTCATCATAGCCATGGGACACACGACCTTTTTATTTGATTTTTTTACTTCTTGGTTGCGCCGCCCCCCCCCCCTCTTTATGCTCTCATTGAAAAAAAATGTACTGCCTTAATATGTTGTCGATCTCCTACCCCACTACGAGTTCGAGAACTCGCTTTAAACAACAAATTTGTATGATTTTATCATCTTGATATATTTGTCAAGCAATCTTGGTATTGGTGATATTTACATTTCTCCTGGCTGCTAAAAATGCCTAGAAGCAACTGGAAGACCGACGGTTTAAGGTGCTAACTCGATCGGGCTTTGAGATCAACGCTTATTCGACTAAATTACCACGCCTCTATAAAGACATACTATGTCAAGTATTAAAAAACCTGCTAATCATGGTTCCGTTTGGACAAGGAATTACAGAAACTAGGTAGGTCTGCTGCACAGGACGTGCAAAGATAAAAAAGTAGGCAAAAAGATGCAAAGTCCGAAAAAAAACATTGTGTATTGGGCAAACTTTCTATAAAAAATCGCAAGCAAGCGAGCGAACGAAACTGTTTTTTTTTTTTAATAAATGAAAATATTTGGAATAAATGTTGACATAATATTAACCCTAATAAGACTGGGGGCTGAATCAACCCCCCCCCCCCCCCGTATTCTTAGGCGTCGAAATAACCCAGTCTATTTAGGGTTAAACACGATCGTATTTCACTCTTATCCATTTTATGTTGTTTTATTTTAGCCCTCTCCCCACTTTTTTGGAGGGGTGGGGAGGTGGTGTTGAACTTTGGGGGTGGGGACAGAACCCCCCTCCCCCATGTTAAGCCAGTGGATAGAAGCAAATCAATTAATGAGAAAACACTGATATAGGGAAGATATACGGACGGACAGAGAGATCGAGAGAGAAAGAGAAAGAAGAGGAGAAGGAGGGGGAGAGACGGATGTGGAGGAAAGAGATACAGAGATGAGACCGTGACAGAATCAAAAGAAAAGTAGATGGGAAAAGAGATGATAGAGAGAGAAAGACTACTAACATTAGTTAGGAGCGAAATGGGATATTTTAAGAAGAAAAGGGGTCGAAGAGGAGAGATGAAAGGGGGGGATAGTCTAAAATAACGAAATATTAATATTCCATCCATGTAGTCAATTTCACATGAGGATTAGATCATTACTACTGCAGCATTTCTAAACGCATTACGGGAAAAGATCAACCGACGGTACATGGCGCCCAAACCAGCTAAAGGCTTCCAAGAAAATGTTTCATCCATAATTAATACACAATTTTCCATCTCCACTATTTACATACCATAATTCGACAAATTTGTGATGAAGGTGGTACTTATGTACCTCACTTTTCCCATGATCTCAATATAGGAGGCAATGACATTAATATTCCGTCTTTTTATAGCATAATTTCCAAGGAGCTGTGATTATCCATGTTATGCCTAATATTACCCAGGAAAGGTAAATTTTATTTTAGGAACTATCATACGCTGGAATGAACGCCGCCAATTTCATTTAGCTTTTTTTGTGGAAAATTTAATATAATTTGGGACCTTCAGGTTTCGATATTGCCTGACAATGGAAGGCGTATAAATGTATTCATAGAAATATTCCAAAAAATGTATTATAACCAAGAATATGCCACACTTACGAATTCACTCAAGGTATTCGATATAATACAACAAGAGTGTCGGTAAGGCGAGCACATAGTACGCCCGCATGTAACGCGGAAATTTAGTCATTGGTCAAGCAAAGTGGAAGATGGCGACTTCACCTCTGACCTTCTGACCTCAAAATCAATAGAATTCCTGGGATCCATGCCAGTATGGATCAAAATGCCAGTATACACACCAAATAAACTGAATTAATCGCGTTTACAAGGACTGCAGAAGGGTAAGATGAAAATATGTCACTGTGACCCTGACCCATGACCTTTTGACATCAAAATCAATAAGCTTCCTGGGATCCGTGCTAGTATCATACACACCAAATTATATGAGCCTAAGTTAAGTTAAACTGAAGTTATCGCGTTTACAAGGAAAAGTTAAAGGACGGACGGACCGACAGACAGTCAGACGGACGAGTGAATACGTCCCGTAAGACGGGAGTATAAAAAGCTAGTAACTCAATAAGTTATACAACTGTTTAATTAATAACTGCTTTGTTAATAAATTATGTAAGTCATGCTCATAAAATACTTTTTTATATTCTCCATCTTCAACTTCCTCATCCTCTTACTTTTCCTTCTTCTTAACATTATTTTTCTTTTCGTTTTTTTTATTTTATTTTTTTATCTTCTCCCTCTTCTTCTCCTTCTTCTTCTCCCTCTCCCCCTTCTTCTTCTCCTACTTCTCCTTCATCTTCTGCCTGCTATCTCCGGAAATGATAACAAATACCTTTTACCGTCTAAATTACGATGATGAGAGTTATTATAAGGTATCATCCATTATACCTCAGTCACATTTGATCTAAGGCGGCCGTACGTCGAGTCGAAAACAGCCGTTTCATTCATTTTTATTCAAACAACAAATATGTAGCTATTACGACTCGCCGTACGACCGCCGTAGATCAAATGTGACTGAAGGATTAGTATCAGATACTACGATACTCATTTTATAATTAATAATAAATCATCAGTCATTTTGAACGCGGGAGCCTGACAGGAGTCGGGAAGGGGATGGGATGACACTTGTAAAAAAAAAAAGCGGGAAAAGGCAAGTGCAGTGATCATAGGCACAGACTGAGAGAGGGGGAGGGAAAGAGGGAGAGGAGGAGGAGGAGGGGGAGATTTCCCAGTGGATTAATAAAACGCAAATAATAGGGGCTTATCACGGCTAACGCTTTGGATACGGTTCACAATTTCATTTAGAAAACGATAGAATAAAAAATAGATGTCAATAGAGAGGTCTTATCTAAGAGGACACATCTCTTTTTTTGCGGGGGGGGGGGGGGGTGGGGTCTGAGGCGTAATCCAACTGCCATTCATTCTTTAACCTCATCAATGCATAAGTGCTTTCTGCTACTGCTGCTGCTGCTGCTGTACTAGTAAAAAATAAATTGAAATTGAAATTGAAGTAGTAGTAGCACTACTACTACTACTATTACTACTACTACTACTACTATTACTACTACTCTATTACTACTACTACTTCTACTACTACTACTACTCATACTACTATTACTACTACTACTACTACTACTACTACTACTACTACTACTACTACTACTACTACTACTACTACTGCTATACTACTACTAGTAGTAGTACTCTACTACTACTACTACTACTACTGCTACTACTACACTATACCACTACTACTACTTCTACTACTACTACTACTACTACTACTACTACTACTACTACTACTACTACTACTACTACTCTACTACTACTACTACTACTACTACTACTACTACTACTACTACTACTGCTACTACTTCTATTACTACTACTTCCACTACTATATACTGCTACTACTACTACTACTATGAGTCCTGATCGCACTCTTCTTATACCCCATGTTGATGGACAGAGGGGAGGGTGCAATTCTGCTAATGGTACCATCCAAACGGCGGAAGTGATTCAGCCAATCAGCTCATCAGCTTCATTCAGACGGAACCATTTTTTTTATCAAGCAGGACCGCCGAGTTTGATCATTTTAAAGTGAGAATATGTCATCTCTTCATGAATCAAATCAAAGTCATATAATTATTGATAACATTCAGTTCATCTAACAAATTTGTAAACGCATGTCTGAATACATATCATAATCATAACCACATGGGTTTCTTATTCATCTCAAATATTGCTTTGTATAAACTGAATACTAGTAGTATGTCACATGCTTGACCACGGTAACATTAATTAGCGGAAGTACGCAAAATAATATCATGGATCCTTGATAAATGAAGCTCGCTTTTTGTCTCACTACTGCAAAGAAGAGTAATCGATTGTAAATCGAACACTAAATTAAGAACATTCAAATTAAAACTTATACTTTTAATCAATAAAAAAAAGAATATCATGCGACCAGAATTTCGCTATTTGACCCGATAAATTTGTTAAAATTACATTCTGTTTGGTTCGTGGTATATGTGGCTAATCATGGTCATGATAATAATCAATAATTGCTGGTATGGTGGTGGTGATGATTGGAGTTTCAGTAGGGGTCTCACCGCGAACACAACGCACATGTTTTCGAAATATCATTGTCAAGTACACACTTCAAATCCTTAACCAACTTACTTGCGGTATTCAATTATTTTTAATTCCGATTCATTGACTTCCGTCGTTGCAAAAACTTCGAATGCATATAAACTATGTTTGGATCATGTCAAAAACTTAAAATAAAACGTATGAAGTACCATTGCATTAGAATAACTAAATGTTTTACATAATTTTGGAAAATTTACGCAACCAATAGCAATAAACATAAATTGCCATATCTTTTCAACTGAATTAACTTATGTATTGCATCTTAACTTTTTATAAAATCTCTTCATTCAATTTCTGACATTTTCAGTTTATCTGACACTTAGTGTAATGTTGAAAATAAACTTTGTTTAACCTCCACTTTCTCACTTCTCGATTTCACTCCTACCTCTACCAAAGTTCATTTCGAGGACTTAACGCATGGTGTATATCGTAAAGCACTTCCGTGATATGAAATTCTACGAAGTGCCCTTCTGATATCAAAGGTATCTCTTCAAATTTGAGTCGATAGTTTTAAGAGCGCCGCCGCGGAGTTCAATCATAAAGAAGAGAATGGGTACACGATATCTAAAGAAGATGTAAAACTACTGCGAGCCCGGTGCCAATCAAGGGAGGACTGGTAAAAAACACAAATCTCTCCTTTAACGGTATTCCCTTAGCACACCAAAGCGACCTCCCTATTCATCTTTCAACTGCCTAATCTCTATTTATAATTTACGCTCAATCAAAGATCATCCCATACCTTTCGTAATTACACGCATCTCGTTATTTTCGCTGTTAGGTCGTGTTAGGAAAATTTGGCGGGAAATGGAAGGAGAAGAATTCCGCGGGGATTGGTGGAAAAGCGAGTACACGTCTGCCCGGTCGTCACCTCTCTCCCTGCATTGTTTTAATGACTCTACTAATTAACTCGAGTATACGCTCTTATTATTCTTTGCTCCGTGGCAATTAACGGTCTAGTCCCCCATCCCACCCCCCCCCCCCCCCCTTGAAAATGTATATTATCAAACTCGCTTCCGACGTCTAACACACGGGGCAGTATTGTTGTTTTTAGGAGTGGGAGGGTATGGCATTAATGAATAAGTTTATATAGAGGGATACTCGACCTAGCACATCTTTTACAAAATACTCTTTTCGTCTCATTTCCCTTTCTATTAACGTCTTATCCGTTTGTCTGCTCCTCATCACTCATTTTTTATTCTGTCAAATTCACAATCAAACGAGCATTTCGGGGCTAATCGCCCCTGCTACAGTGCCGCCCTTCCTAACTGCTCCACCATGAAATATGGCTGACATCCGAGGCTGGATTTTTCGAACAAGGGCAAGGATGAATATCTGATGACGTTTTGTGTGAGATCGAAAGAGTAAAAGAGAGAGACGGAGACAGAAATATCCAAAGGAGAAGGTCAACAGGAGTGAGTGGAATCTGCTTAGTTATACAAAATAATAACAAGCAAAACGACAAAGGCGGAGAAGAAGTGGAATGATAAAAACAATCAAATTATAAGATTTAACAACGCAAGATGATGGCCTATTGTGGGCAATATAATTTAATCACAACTGCTTTCAACAAACAAAGAAAAAGAAAAAAAATACATCGGTTCATTTTGATTACTAAAAAAATGTATTGCTGCTTTAGTTTAAAATCTAAATTGAGTTTTTTCAAGCAGTGCACTTTGGATGGCACTGAGATAATCATTCTCCTTTTAAGTCTTATTTTCTGGCTTTCAATAGTTCTCTTCAAACAATAATATCTTCTACGTCATCTTTTGAGATGCCAAATTGATACGCCGGTACCCGTCATTATATGAGACTTATTGATTTTGTTTTACCTTTACATAAAAAAGGAATGATCGCATATGCGAGTGTTAACATAAATACTTCAAGATACAGATGGATCAATCTATTCAGAGGTCCAATATAAATACAAGTCTCTGTACAGATAGGGGTCCTTTAACAGGCTTAATGGCTATAGAAAGCCCACAAGAGAACTTGTCTGCAAAAGTTCGAGGTTGGTTGGTAGAATTTAAAGCCGAAATAATCAGGAATAAATCAATCAAATATGGATCATTCCGATTGATATTCAATATGAAAAAACATTATTATTTCAAATTAAACAATACAATAACACATCGCAATGTAATGGCATTGAATAACATATTTTATCATGACCGAAATCAACGATAAAATTGTCAGTGTATTTTGTGTTTGATTTTGCCATCTTCATATTGTGTCAGTCTGGGTACACAATTAAAACTCCTTTGTTGTTGCGTGCCTTCCTTGTGCCCAATGTGACACCTTTTTTGGTTATATCTAATTGTTCAACTATGTTTGATTCCTTTGTTCTGTGATTTCTAACTGTAATTCTACTGTAATTGTATTTTACTATTCACTATTATTCACGTTCTCTATGCAAAGGCACATGGATTGGAAAAGAGGCTACCTTGGGGTTATTTAATCTATTTCCTTTACCGGCAGCCACTTGACTATCCTTATATTATATATATATATATATATATATATATATGTGTAAAGTTATACATGTACAACAGCTTTGGCAACTCTTTTTATTTAAATATTGTAAAGAAATGGATGAAGAGAACAATGGTAGGCGTAGCTTAAATCAAGGTTCCCCAGAGCCATCTACCCTTTGGAAAAATTGGTGATGCCGAAAAAATGTCTCTGCCGGGAATCGAACCCGGGCCCCCAGCTTTGAACGCCGGTGCCTTAACCACTAGACCACAGAGACGGGTTAGTGGCTAGGGCGACCCCGATCCGATTGACCGTCAGATAGACAGATTTTCGACACTATACCAATTATAATTTCCTTTGTCGGGTGAAGGTGGGTTTCGAACAATGACAAGCCGCCATGCTTCAGCTGGATCAAAGCTATTGCTTTGATACAGTACACGTAGGGGGAACGTATACAAATGTGTAAAGTTATACATGTACAACAGCTTTGGCAACTCTTTTTATTTAAATATTGTAAAGAAATGGATGAAGAGAACAATGGTAGGCGTAGCTTAAATCAAGGTTCCCCAGAGCCATCTACCCTTTGGAAAAATTGGTGATGCCGAAAAAATGTCTCTGCCGGGAATCGAACCCGGGCCCCCAGCTTTGAACGCCGGTGCCTTAACCACTAGACCACAGAGACGGGTTAGTGGCTAGGGCGACCCCGATCCGATTGACCGTCAGATAGACAGATTTTCGACACTATACCAATTATAATTTCCTTTGTCGGGTGAAGGTGGGTTTCGAACAATGACAAGCCGCCATGCTTCAGCTGGATCAAAGCTATTGCTTTGATACAGTACACGTAGGGGGAATATATATATATATATATATATATATATATATATATATATATATATCATCACTGATATATTGATATTGATTGTAGATGTCTTCTATGTTTGATTATACCGATAAGAATAAGAAGAACTATTATCTAATTCAGTTTGACTAAACTGCCGAAGTTGACCTTACCTTGAAGTCCGTCACTTCAAAGTAAAGGTCCGTCACGTAGTTTGTAAAAAAGATATCCGCATAATCAGTGTAACTACATTATTTTTATGAAGTGGATAGTGTATAAATCAAACTTCTAATAATCACATTGTAGTCCATACGCCTGAAGAGATCCCACCAACACTTGTAATATCTTCTCGGCTCTCTTAATTCACAGGGCCTAATATCCAAATACACTTAGGATGAAGCATTCATTTTTATTGATTAGAAAATCACAAGGGTTGTTTGCTTCCCTCAATAACATTTTTACTTCACTATAAAGGAAACAACATTTCAACGATATTTTGTGGATGATTATTTTAACTTTTCTTTACTTCGCTATAATAGGTGAAAATAAGAGTAAAAAAGACTATCCACTCAGCATTGAGTGATATTATTTGAATAGTCCTTCAGATTTGAAAGAAATTGTTACTTATCAACTTACTAACTAAATCATCCACTTCTCCATCTTTCCATTTATTTGTTTTTACTTTGTGGAAACATCTCGTACGTAAAATTAACACGGGATAAATGTTTTATTTTCATTAGTGCACCATCTCTGAGTAAAATCAACATCATATCATTCTGAAATCGACCCGGCATTATCCTTCAACTCCTCTACATCACAATCCCTTTCGTCATCTCCAACTATATCATTACCATCATCATATTTGTGGTGGTCGTCGGTATCATCATCATAATCATCATCATCATCATTATCATCATCATCATCATCACCACCATCATCATCAACATTACCATCATCAACACTACCTCATCATCACCATTATTATCACCATCATCACCATCATCGTCGTCATCATCATCATCATCATCATCACCACCACCACCACCATCGTCATCACCTTCATCATTATCATCATCATCACCATTATCATCACCATTATTATTATTATGACCATGATCACCATCATCACCATATCTAACTTCATCACCAGGACCCCCACAAATAAGCATATGGTTTCTTAAAGGAATATCACAATGACAAATTGACATCATGAGAATTGTTTCCCTAATTTCCCTTATTTCTACATGTATTTCATTTTTAATCTATTTTCGTGTCTCCGATTAATAAAGATGCCATATGAGGCACCTTTTTGTAAATTGATGATCAACTATTAGAATCATTAGGCTCACTTTAAGATCCATATTTGCATAGTGACATAAGCCATTACACTATTAATATAAAACAGTTTCCGTTCACTTTAATGGATGAATGAAATATGCATGCAAGCTTTGCGTAAAGGCATGGTAATTGACGCATCATAAAAAATAACTTCTATAATCAGAGCGGATACAGGATTTCCTACAGGTGAGGGGGGGGGGTTCAATCAATTTTGTTTTCCATACGGTTTTTGTAAGCAAAAACAAAGCGGATCACTTTTAAACAACCTAAACTTGTCAACAGAAAATTTATGACTAGCAGCAAGAAAGCAAGAACCCCCCCCCCCCCCGTCGTTCTAGTTTAGTTACTCTCATCATGGACCTATTGTAATAGGTCCATACTCTCATTCAAAAGAAGAATATGTGCCACCCATGTTTAATTATATAATCATCTCGTTTTATTTCATTTTTTATCATTCATCTTAAAAAGTGAGAAAATAATATCCCCATTCTATACAAATCTGGTGGGTGTTTCATAAAGCTGTTCGTAAGTTAAGAGCGACTTTAAGAACGACTGGTGATCCTTTCTTATGGCGAATGGTATATTCATTAGCGATGGTCTTGCGCGTAAGAAAGGATCACCAGTCGTTCTTAAAGTCGCTCTTAAACTTATGAACAGCTTTATGAAACGGCCCCCTGATAATAATCGGTATTCTTAACGTGAATCTAATAACTAGAAGGCAGATTGATTAAAACAAGCATAGATTATTCAAACAAACATATCGTTTTTCATCCGGAATTAAAGCTCAGTTGAGCGGAATGCTTCCTAAAAAGGGCGACTACCCCGATTTATATCATATGCAGTGACCCTAAATATTGTTACATGATGAATATGATGTCATTGGGTTATATAAAAATGGGTCGTTGTAATATGGGGTCGTATATCATTTTATTACATTAACATGCGGCTAATTACTTCCTAAAGTCGAGTAGAAACACGGAAAGGGTATTTTCACTTCCCTTAATTTTACCGGTATATACATCCTCTTGGGAATATTTTGGAATATATGATCCGGTTTTTGTGTGGTGTTTAGAATACTATGTGAGCCGGATCCCGTGTAAGGCACACGGATACCTTGTGCATGCCTTTGCCATATACATTAGATCGCGTAATTGCATCGCTCGCTCTGGGGGAATCCCCCAAATGACACGAACACGTGCACTACGTCATTCAATAACAGAGAGGTGGGGCTTATAAGGAGCCGAAGTAAGACACGCCCACTTCGTCGATAGCGGACCCTCCCCTTTGTCAACAAGCCAAACATCCTCAACGCATGACCTGGAACGGTACCTAATACACACTGATATGCACAATGCAAAATTTGACAAATTAACACACCGAGTAATTATCCAGGTCAAAGAACACACAAACATTCCTACTATTTTAAAATATTATTCCACGTTTATTTTGCAACGATTCTTTTTGGATACCTTTATATCAAGTTTCCCCCTTTCAATAAAACTTTTGAAATTTTCATGATTTTTCATGAAAGTATATAAAGATAAGTAGACAGACAGATAGGAATATATATATATATAGATAGATACCGAAATACATTTTAAGATAGATAAGTGAATATAGCGTGGAGTGCGAAACTTGGAACGGAAACAGAATTAAGATCAAATCTACAACTTTCTATCTTTCATAGTATTTTGACAAATTATGGGTACTTTACATTATGGATTACTAGATCAGTTGTGAAAAGAATTTCAGAATAAAAAGGGTAAGCCCCGCCGTATATCATTTTTAACTGCCCGAATGTGACTGATATAATCATGTAGCCATGCTCTCTTATATTTCTAAATGTTTTAAATGTTTTTTTAATGATTATTTTTTTGTATTTTAATGGATAGATTTTTTTTCATTATCAATAGAATAAGATTTGCTTTTACTTCTTTGAAATAGGGAACTTGTCGTACTTGTTCAATACTGAATTAGATTACTCTCATCATTTTGGACACATTTGCATTATGCGGTTAAAAAAACAAAAACACGCCATACCTTATCAAACTCACCTGGCATCCGGGGGGGGGGGGGGGATGAGGGTGATTTATAAGGACATGAAAAATGAGTGTTTTTATGTTACACATGATTATTTGAATAAGAAATAAACGAGGTATTATGACCGGATTCATTGTGCGTTCATAACTGTGAATTATCCCCCTCTTCCGTTAAAAAATGTTTAGGACATCATGGGGGAAATGAATACAAAGTCATGTCTGCGTTTCGTATTTTCCTTTTTCTTTATCTATCTATATATCTATATATCTATCTATCTATCTATCTATCTATCTATCTATCTATCTATTTATCTATCTATCTATCTATCTATCTATCTATCTATCTATCTATCTATCTATCTATCTATCTATCTATCTATCTATCTATCTATCTATCTATCTATCTGTCTGTCTGTCTGTCTGTCTGTCTATCTATCAATTTTTTTATTTTTCTTCTATTCATCCTCCTTTATACTTTTCCTTCCTTACTTTTTTCTTTCATTCTTTCTTTCTTTCATTCGTTCTTTCTTTCTCTTTCTTTATTTCTTTCTTTCTCTCTTTTTTTTCTTCTTCTTCGTCTCCTTCTCCTCCTCCCTTCTACACATCGTATGGAATCGTATATACCAACGTCATTAACGTAAATGATTACAAATTCGAATTACGTAACAAAACCTGTGAAATCGTTGAGAATATTAAACCACTAAAATATATATGAAGTATTAAACAGCTATTGAAATTACTCGTGGATCCACAGTTGTTATGACAACCGCCAATTCATATACATGGAGAATTATGAAACAAACAAAGAAACATGATTTATAATAAGATCTCAGCATGAAAATGGCGCAAGATCAACGTTTGATCAGAAGGAGTCTAAGAAATTACCAGTGATTATCTTGAAATGCCGTCATTTTCTAATGTTTGTGAATAAAGTGTGATTCCAGATTCCGGAAGATTTGATAGCAGACGGTCGATGAACGCCCAATATCGTTGCTTAGCAACATCTGGTATATTTCGCCGAGATGATGCGCTCTCGGTTGAGCGGGAGGACTACAGATAGACAAGGATTTTAAGTGAGCTCACACAAGAGTATTTTTCTCTTGGGGCCGGGGGGGTGGACTTCCGAGTCACAAATGCATTTTCATCCATAGCCGAAATAGGAACTGCGTGCAAATAGAGAGAAATATATATATAAAAGAAGAAAGAGATGAAAACGATCAAGAAATTTTGAAGAATCGTTCAGAGAGGGCATGGGGCGTGAGGGGGAAGAGGGAAAGGGTGTGATAGAGAGAGAGAAAGACAGAGGGGGGGGGGGTATGCCAATATCAAAATAGTATGCATGGATTTACAATTGGCAGTTCAATCATTTGCATGTACAGTGCCCTCCCCAACTTATTCATGCACCCTCAAGATGTTGAAAACAGTCCGATATGGAATATAAAACAAATAATCACAATTTTAAAATAACTACCTTGGCAATATCAATATAGGAATTGTCTCATACATGACAGAAAACGTCATTTGCTAAATATAGCAAGTTGTAATTCATAGTATATACATTTTCACAGATGTTTTAATTGCCATTTTCCGAATTCAACCAAAATATTCACGTGATATACACGATGATATAACAGCACAAATCTGCACAATCCGACTTTGTGAAAGAAATGATTATCGCATTAGCAAACTAAATGATATGATTGAAATAACCTTCACATAGAACAAGTACTAGTAGTTCTTTTCACTTGCTCCTTTTCTGAATACGCCTATCCTCATTTCGGTGAACAAGATAAGGTAAAGTATGTTTAAATCCGAGTTATTTGACTTCAGTTGTCACTCTAATTTCTTTTATCATCTACTTCATATATAAATGTGGCATAATTTTTTATGCTTCAAAGTGAACATGTTATCGAACTGCCTTCGAGTATATGCGTTGATTTCTCGTAATATTCAACATGTTGATGTGTCGAATCGGAAATGAATGGATATATGAAAGAGGTGGAGCGAAATGGTGTCATAGATGAGGAATAAATAAATAGGGAATGAATAAACAATTAATGAATTTCCTCCTCGTCATCTCTTAATAAGAGGAACACATTTTGGAGCCGTGTTTTCCACTTTGCTGCAACCTGCCGCGGTAAAATGGCAATCTGTTTAATCGAAATTAATTGGACGGTTGCGTTCAAGGCGAGGACATCGCTCAGTGAAAAAAAGAAAGTTCGTTTGGGGTGAACTAGAGTGCAAAGAGAGACAGTTTTTTTTTTTGACGGGGACACCTCGGGAAAGCTGTACTTACCAATACCAAAGTAAGAGGGTTCCAAAACACTTGTTCCGGCGACAATTACTCCGCTCTAAATTTCACACGCTAATCGAATGACCAACTTTAACCCTGGGTTTAACGCTATACCCTACCCTAAGCCTAATCCTAACATAAACCATTATTGCAACTCTAACCCTAACCCCACATCTTTACACGAAATTAAGCCCAGAGCAATTGTCGCAGGAGTAAATGAAGTGTCATCAGGGGTCACCAGTCAGAAAAGGTGCTACAATTTGAGTTCTCTGTGCCAAGATTGTAACTCGAAATAAAAATGAACGGTAAAGAAATAGCCTTTAAGTAGTTTTTTTTTATGTCATGAACAATCATTCTTACGTCAACCTCCCTCTCCTCGTCCCCTCTTCATGCAACAGTAGCAGAAGCAGCCTCCATCAACCCTGCAATACAACCAGCAGCAACATACCACCATCAACACTACTACTGACCACAAGAGTGCCAGCAGCAACATACCACCATCAACACTACTACCGACCACAAGAGTGCCAGCAGCAACATACCACCATCAACACTACTACCGACCACAAGAGTGCCAGCAGCAACATACAACCACCAACACTACTACCAACCACAAGAGAGCCAGCAGCAACATACATCTTTTAACACTAGTACCGACCCCAAGAGTGCCAGCAGCAACATACTACCACCAACACTACTACAAACCCTAAGCAGCAACATACAAGCACCGATATTACAACTGGCCACAAGAATGCCAACATCAACATACAACCACCAACACTACTACCAACCACAAGAGTGCCAGTAGCAACATACCGCCACCAACACTACTACTGACCCCAAGAGAGCCAGCAGCAAGATACGACCTCCAACACTACTACCGACCACAAGAGTGCCAGCAGCAACATACAACCACCAACACTACTACAGACCACAAGAGTGCCAGCAGCAACATACAACCACCAACAGTCCTACTGACCCCAAGAGAGCCAGCAGCAACATACAACCTCCAAAAGTACTACCAACCACAAGAGTGACAGCAGCGACATACCACCACCAACACTACTACCGACCACAAGAGTGACAGCAGCGACATACAACCACCAACACTACTACCGACCACAAGAGTGCCAGCAGCAACATACAACCACCAACACTACCAACCACAAGAGAGCCAGCAGCAACATACAACCACCAACACTACTACCGACCCCAAGAGTGCCAGCAGCAACATACCACCACCAACACCTCTACCGACACCAAAAGTGCCAGCAGCAACATACAACCACCAACACCTCTATCGACCCCAAGAGTGCCAGCAGCAACATACAACAATCAACACTACTACTGACCACAAGAGTGCCAGCAGCAACATACAAGCACCAACACTATTACCAAGCACAAGAGTGCCAGCAGCAACATACAACCACCAACACTTCTACCGACCCCAAGAGTGCCAGCAACAACATACCACTACCAACACTACTACCGACCCCAAGAGTGCCAGCAGCAACATTCAACTATTAACACTAGTACCGACCCCAAGAGTGCCAGCAGCAACATATAAGCACCAACACTACTACCAACCCCAGGAGTGCCAGCAGCAACATACAACCACCAACACTACTACCAACCCCAAGAGTGCCAGCAGCAACATACCACTACCAACACTACTACCGGCCCCAAGAGTGCCAACAGCAACATTCAACTATTAACACTAGTACCGACCCCAAGAGTGCCAGCAGCAAAATACAAGCACCAACACTACTACCGACCCCAAGAGTGCCAGCAGCAACATACCACTACCAACACTACTACCGACCCAAAGAGTGCCAGCAGCAACATACAACAACCAACACTACTACCAACCACAAGAGTGCCAGCAGCAACATACAACCACCAACACTACTACCAACCACAAGAGTGCCAGCAGCAACGTACCACCACCAACACTCCTACCGACCCCAAGAGAGCCAGCAGCAACATACCGCCACCAACACTACTACTGACCCCAAGAGAGCCAGCAGCAAGATACGACCTCCAACACTACTACCGACCACAAGAGTGCCAGCAGCAACATACAACCACCAACACTACTACAGACCACAAGAGTGCCAGCAGCAACATACAACCACCAACAGTCCTACTGACCCCAAGAGAGCCAGCAGCAACATACAACCTCCAAAAGTACTACCAACCACAAGAGTGACAGCAGCGACATACCACCACCAACACTACTACCGACCACAAGAGTGACAGCAGCGACATACAACCACCAACACTACTACCGACCACAAGAGTGCCAGCAGCAACATACAACCACCAACACTACCAACCACAAGAGAGCCAGCAGCAACATACAACCACCAACACTACTACCGACCCCAAGAGTGCCAGCAGCAACATACCACCACCAACACCTCTACCGACACCAAAAGTGCCAGCAGCAACATACAACCACCAACACCTCTATCGACCCCAAGAGTGCCAGCAGCAACATACAACAATCAACACTACTACTGACCACAAGAGTGCCAGCAGCAACATACAAGCACCAACACTATTACCAAGCACAAGAGTGCCAGCAGCAACATACAACCACCAACACTTCTACCGACCCCAAGAGTGCCAGCAACAACATACCACTACCAACACTACTACCGACCCCAAGAGTGCCAGCAGCAACATTCAACTATTAACACTAGTACCGACCCCAATAGTGCTAGCAGCAACATACAAGCACCAACATTACTACCAACCCCAGGAGTGCCAGCAGCAACATACAACCACCAACACTACTACCAACCCCAAGAGTGCCAGCAGCAACATACCACTACCAACACTACTACCGGCCCCAAGAGTGCCAGCAGCAACATTCAACTATTAACACTAGTACCGACCCCAAGAGTGCCAGCAGCAAAATACAAGCACCAACACTACTACCGACCCCAAGAGTGCCAGCAGCAACATACCACTACCAACACTACTACCGACCCAAAGAGTGCCAGCAGCAACATACAACAACCAACACTACTACCAACCACAAGAGTGCCAGCAGCAACATACAACCACCAACACTACTACCAACCACAAGAGTGCCAGCAGCAACGTACCACCACCAACACTCCTACCGACCCCAAGAGAGCCAGCAGCAACATACCGCCACCAACACTCCTACCGACCCCAAGAATGCCAGCAGCAACATACCGCCACCAACACTCCTACTGACCCGAAGAGGGCCAGCAGCAACATACAACCACCAACACTACTACCAACCACAAGAGTGCCAGCAGCAACGTACCACCACCAACACTCCTACCGACCCCAAGAGAGCCAGCAGCAACATACCGCCACCAACACTCCTACCGACCCCAAGAATGCCAGCAGCAACATACCGCCACCAACACTCCTACTGACCCGAAGAGAGCCAGCAGCAACATACAACCACCAACACTACTATACCAACCACAAGAGTGCCAGCAGCAACATACCACCACCAACACTACTACAAACCCTGAGCAGCAACATACAAGAACCAGCACTACAACCCCTATGCCAGCAGCAACATACAACCACCAACATTACAACTGGCCACAAGAGTGCCACCAGCAACATAGCACCAACACTACTACTGGCTTAAAAAAAGACAGTAGCAACATACCACCACAAATATTTCCCCTCTACATTCACACCCGGGTACAGCACCAACATCATCACTACCACCACACCACCACCACACTCTTAAAACAAATCAGTCAAATTGACTAGACCAGTAGTCAGCTGGGTGCAACTGATATGTCTTGTCACATTTCTGACATATATTCTAGTCAGGAATAACTATGTTCTAGTAAAATGTGACTAGAAAATAGTCAAATATGACTAGAATAACAGTTACACCCAGCTGACCCTATTAACTAGTCATTTTTTACTGATTAGTTTTTAGAGTGCAGCACTTAACCACAGCACCAAGTAACACCACCACCACCAGCTCTATGATGAATAAACTACTATCTGAGTAAGAACCACTGTGAATGAAATAAAGAGGGGAAAATAAAACAGAGGGGAAGAGGGAGATACAGGGTGAGAGAAACAGAATACACAGAAAGTAAGAGATGAAGAAAGAAAAAGAGAAAACATTGAAATTATTACTTTTTTAGAAGGAAAAGGAGGAGGGATTAATATTTTAAAAAAGAGAATATACAAAATAATGAAAACTCAGTAGTGACATCCAGGTCTGACATCAAAACACTCATTCACATACCTGCCCACATACTGCATTATAAGAATAATGTAAAACTGAATAAAAAATGCAGTAACTTTTTTAATACAATATACAGTTTTTAATTAATTTTTCACTGTTATGCTCATTTCATTTTCCTCTATTTTAGGATGGCATAAAATTTTTGAAAGATTGGTGAATGTAATTTAAATTTATTCATAGATTTTACATCCATCATTATTATCTGCTTACATGGGATCTTAAAGATTCTGTAGTATGAATCAAAACATGTGATCTGCTATAGATTGAGATAATTCTTAAGCTGAAGATTTCGACATTAGCAGGAGATTTCAAAATCAAAGCTAAAAGAAAGTACTAGCAGCAAACAATTATTTCATGAGAAAGTCTTTTAAATCAAGGTTATTATCATATTATCATATACATGTATCTAGATCTGGTACATTAATGTAAACTTATCTTTGTGAAATCATGAAATCTTCGCTCAAAACCAATAATTCTGATGATTACTAAGACAGAAATGCAAATGTGGGACAGTATTCTATTGCTTGGAAAAATACCCAAACATTTGATGGAATTCCATGCTTATTTTGCTCATTTCTCAGCAATAATGCATTTTCTTTAGGAGCCATTTGGCAAATATTTCTTTCTTTATTTATACATACAAACACTTGGGTGGTAATTTTATTCGAATTTATTGGATTCTGTTTGATCTCATTTTTAGATCGTTACCACAACTGGTATTTATGTTTAATCGCAAGCCTACACCGACTCACATGATCAAGTTGTTTAATATTAATAACTGTATATTAAATTGCACAATTTCTATATGTATATACAACTGCGCATGACAATGTTATTATTATCATCATTATCCTGGCTATAGCCGTGCTGCCTACAGGCGCTCTGGCATTCGAGGAATTTCTTCCTACCGGCGGGTATCCATTCACCTCACCTGGATTGAGTGCAGCACAATGTGGGTAAATTTCTTGCTGAAGGAAAACAAGCCACGGTTTGGAATCAAACCCACATTGTTCGTTTTGAACAAAGCGAATCAGAGAAGCCTAACATCTCAGTCACACCCATCAAAAACAAGGCAAACGCCAAGCGTTGTCTCGCCTGCATATTGCAGTCATGAAGAGACTGCATGTCAAAACTACATGTATGCTATATGACTTAGATGGACCTCTGTTACGAGTTTGGCAATCCCACCTCGAAGCTATAGAAAGTTATTGTGTGTACAACACAGCACAGTGCCAGTCATGGAAAGTTCATTGAACTTTGACCTTATTCAAATTTGACTCATATTCGAACTTGACCTGTGCCTTCAGGAGATGGACCTCTGGTATGAATTTGGTGATCCCACCTCGAAGGTATAGAAAGTTATTATGTGTACAACACAGCACAGTGCCAGTCATGGAAAGTTCATTGACCTTTGACCTTATTCAAATTCGACTCATATTCGAACTTGACCTGTGCCTTCAGGAGATGGACCTCTGGTATGAATTTGGTGATCCCACCTCGAAGGTATAGAAAGTTATTATGTGTACAACACAGCACAGTGCCAGTCATGGAAAGTTCATTGACCTTTGACCTTATTCAAATTCGACTCATATTCGAACTTGACCTGTGCCTTCAGGAGATGGACCTCTGGTATGAATTTGGTGATCCCACCTCGAAGCTATAGAAAGTTATTGGGTGTACAACACAATTGTTGACGACGACGCCGACACCGGAAATAGTGATACCTATGTCTCGCTCCGCTACGCAGGCGAGACAAAAAAAACCGCCTCCGAACCAACCATGAAAAGTAATGTAATAGCTTTGATCAGTCTGGAAGCATAATATCATTTGTGTGACTGCGATACGACACAGTAAATTTCATGAAAATCTTATGTGAATACAAACGTACTGACATCTTGATGTTTTTTTCTTCAGAAAATAAGAAGCATACCTCGTAGTCAATATGGTCTTTATGCAAATAAGAGAGAGAGAGAGAGAGAGATCACAAACAATTCTGTATGTATTTCGGTAAAGTGTAAAATCTACATCAAATCACTTAATGATTATGCATGTCCTATATGCATTTGAATCTGCAAACAGATAATAAAGAGGGAAAAGTGAGCATGGTACCATCAGCCCACGTCACTTCCATAACAACTGTATTTCTTCAATATTTGTTTGATAATTATTATGCACTCTGCTTCTGGTATTCAACCTTCATTTAATATATACTCCCATTTTAGAAATAACACAATACAAAGAAAGACGAGATGGATTGCAAGTCAGTTATTCTTGGATTCCTTTTTTAAATCCGAAAATAAAAACTGAAATACATTCCAATACACGTGGGTTACAGTGGATCTTTGGTTATTAGTACTAGAATCATAAAATGCCTTTCATCCCTAAACTAATCATACTTGAGCTAACTCAAGATTGGATTCAGTCATCTTATTAATAAATATCAGGATTTGAAATAAAGTGGAAATCATCATGCAGGATGATAAGAATAACTGAATGACAAACTTTTAATCAGGAGTGATTAGGTGATATGTTTTCTTCGTCAGAATCATATTCTAGTGTACCAAAATATATAAAAAATGAAATTATCATACTAGTACCATAAATTTCAAATAAATTCCTACAAAACTATAATCCATAACAAATTGTTTTGGTTAAAAGTTATTAAAAAAGGTAATCCACAACCAAAGTATAGGAAAATAATATCTTCACAAATGACAAGAACTAATCATTCATAGTCATGGTATTTTCGCATTAATCAATTCAAATAAATGGTATTCTACTCAAGCTTATTAATTTATTTCTTCTTAACAACACTAACTTGTCATATCAACATTAATCAAAGAAAATTAACTATCTCTTAAATATAATCCCCAATCAAAAAAATCATTACAATAAATCATTATATATGAACTTGGGAAATTATTTGCACCTAGAAACAATATGACCATTCGAACACAATTACAAATATTTATATCCTCTAAAAGTTTACAAGAACAAAAATGAATATTCATGTAGTTCCCCAAAACCATTAAATCATACTTATACACCCATTTTTCATGAAAACAGAAAATATGAATTTCTCCTTTATAGATTTTTTTTTTCCTAACGTAAAACCAATACTCATCTGGGATAAATAAAATGTGTTATGTATAATAGTTAAAAATAAAAATATTAATATTAAATGCATGATATCAAAACAATTAACCAACATTATCGTATTAATGACACCTTGTCAATAATAGAAAATAAAAAAGAATGTCTTGAAATGTAATTTATTTCATTTCTTCATCAAATTTACACTGATGTATAATAAAATGCATCAAGAATATTGAGTTTTACCATACAAACATACTTTTCAGTAATAATCTGTGACAAACAACATGGAAAAATATGCATTTTGAACCAACATTAAGCTGGTTATGAAATTCTTAAAATGAAATTAATTTCAAATAAATCACATGAAACTAATCCAAAAGAAATGATATTATTATCAAGGTATAATCTACAATCAAAGATCTAATACCCACTGAATGTTCACCAACAGATGTATATAGTTCATAAATTATATCTATCAATTAGTTTTGAAGTTAATGGTCTGAAAAACAACAAAACAGACAAAATGATTTTCAATGTAAGAGCTTTTATTGCCAAAATGTCAAACGGTATTAATGTAATCTGTATTATCTTCTTTATCCCAAAGCAAGGCCCTCGAAAATATGGAGATGATATAAATTCCAATTGGCGACCAAACATTAACAAGTAAATTGTGCTCATTACTTTTATTCTTGTATTTTCTACTGTTTTTAATTAATTAATTTATTATTTCTTTGCCACACCCTACTCTCTTCAAGATCTTTAATCCAGTACAAATGAGAAATTTCAAGTTCAATGTCTTTATTTCCATATCAGTAAAAAATCAAATTCATATTTACAACACATAACATCATAAATGCATTTCTAGTCATTAAATATTTATTTCATAATTTTATTTATTTCATCATTAATTATTTCATAATTCATGTACAATAATATAGTAGATGAGGAAAAAGGGGGAAACTAAAAAGCGTAGCTTGTGGATTAAATGTTCCCCCCAGGAACAAAAATTTAGTAGATTGTGTACACAAAGAAGATGATAAAAAAAAAGCGTTTAAACAGAGTAACAAAGCAAAAACTAAAAGAAACACATCCACACCACACAGTCAATCACACAGGCATGGAGGGGAGGTATTTGTGCCTAGTCAATTGTGCCTGGAACAAGTCACTCTAAAATTTGTAAATGAAAAAAAATATATATATATAATCCCCAACAAAAAATAATACATATGTTATGTGAAATCGAATCATTTTCTACCAAATGAAGAAAATTCATTGCACCTGAAAACATAACTAGGACCCAACTTGACAAATGTTTACAAGATGGATATTACCAGTAAATATGAAAACACATGTAGTTTCCTACTTACAAATGAGTGACAGTCATACATTTACTATAATCTGATTATTCGCTGAAATCATCAATGTTATATAACCAACTGATTTTTCTCTTTCTATTCAACTTTTTTCATTTTTTTTGTTGGGATAGACTTGACCTTATCATACACCCACAAAAAACTCTTTATGTTAGTTGTCTGTATTTGTCTCCTCCATTTATCACATATTGGGTGTAATCATGAAATAAGAGTAAAATGGCAGTGTAAATTACTAAATTTAACATAAATTGAGTGTAAAATAGGAAGTTATAACAGATGCATTTTGAAGGTTTACACAACTACAACAATAATTGAAGAAATAAGGCATAAGTGGTATGCAAAAAAGATGGCATGCAATATTGAGAGACCTTTGCTTGTGGATTTGTAAGTAATTGTTGATTTGTAATGTACTGATGGGCTGCTTCTTGTAGAACAAAGTATAGATTGACTTTCTCTAAGCTCTGTAGGGGTTCTGTATCATCAAAACCTGGGGTTACATTGAATCTTGCAATCAATTCAAAATAAGCTTCTTGCAATTGGCCACTTTAAGAGTCTTTTCCAGCCAGCAAATGGTCAGTTATGAGGTTAATTTACAAATAAAGGTGAACCATATTGTATTAACAAAAGGCATCTCCATCAATTTTCAAAGTGGTACTCCAAGATGAATATAATATAATTTGATTAATAATAATGATGATAATAATTAGCTTTGACATAGCACACTTCGAGTCTATTACTGCTCAAAGCGCTTCACAATTATTACCCGGTCACTGGATTCATAGCTTCTTTATTTGCAGCCAGTTAGGCACAGTCCTACTAAATCAACCACAAGGACGGTTGTTCCTACCTGGGTGGGAGTCGCAAAGTGTGGATTAATGCCTTGCCAAAGGACGCTAGGCCGTGGTGGGATTCAAACATACGACCCTCTGATTACAAGGCAGGAGTCAGCACCGATACACCATAACACTTCCACAAACATTAAAGATTAATGCCAGTTGTGGTAACGATCTCAAAATGAAAGTTTACAGAATCTAATATAATGACCACCCAAGTGTCGGTTTGTATGAATAAAAAATATGTGCCAAAGGATTCTGGAAGAAATTGTGTAATTGCTGAGAAATAAGAAAAATAAGCGCGGATTCGGTCACTTCCGTCGGGTCTTTATTCCAGCAATCATAATACACTGTCCCACGTGTGCTTATCAGTGTTGGTGATCTACGGTGTAATATTTCTCAGCTTAGATTTTATGATTTCACAAAGTTCAGTTTAGGTAACTGTACCAGATCTAGATCGACGATGATATAGTAATACTTAACCTTGGTTTTACAGACTTTCTCACGAAATCAGTGTTTTACTGCAACTACTTTCATTTAGCTTTAATCATGGTAAAATCAAAGGAGCCGCACACTGAAAATTTCATCAGTTACCTCTGGAAGTTCTGATAATTAAAACAAATTATATTATTTCAGTGAAGAGGTATGCATGTCATCAAGAAAATACGATGAGCAAGCCGATAGTGTCATGTACCAACTTTTGTTTTTCTTATTTCATTATATCAATTCATGAACATTTCTTAATTTCCCCCCCAAAAAATCATGTAATTATCTTCATTTTAGTTCTTTTTTATAAGATTATAAAAAAAAATGTCAATGTCTTGCTTGATCAGCTTTATTCTATTCATTCAAATTATGCCATTTTCAGCTTGAGGTACACTACTCTCAAGCCCGACACGAAGCGCAGGTTGATATCAACCCAAGACAGACGACTATATTTATTGAAGCATGATCCAGATGACAGCATACTTTCCATCTTCTTCAGCAACAAATGGCATCAAATAATTCAGACATGAAGCCCAACCCCCGCCGCCTAGCTACGTACCTCCCTGCTCGGGCCTTTCATCAAATCTACCATTTTGAGATGACATGCTAATTCTCCCCCCCCCCCTTCTCTCTCTCTCTCTCTCTCTCATCTCATCCCATCCCATCAAAACCTCCTCCATGGCTCTATCTCTCTCTACTTCTACCCCAATTATCCAACATTTTCGGAGAAACAACTCTCCGGCTCCATTTTCTAGTTGGCCATCTATATTGGATGGAGGGGAAATGAAGAT
Organism: Lytechinus pictus; assembly: GCF_037042905.1. NCBI lineage: Eukaryota > Metazoa > Echinodermata > Echinoidea > Temnopleuroida > Toxopneustidae > Lytechinus > Lytechinus pictus. The sequence continues at coordinate 16,223,196 of NC_087256.1, forward strand.
TAATAGCTGTGTGGATTACTTTGGATCAGATCCGCCTGTTTTACCGCATCGTGAACTCACCTGCCCTTCCGCTCGCGCTCGTCCCCCTCTCCATACATCTATTCGTGGACCCAATACACAGACAAGAATGGTAGTCTCTATGGTCAAGACCTTGGACAGGTCCACTTATAACCTTGAAGAGAGCAAAGGCGACAAAGTTTAACATCTGAAAGGTGCCTTTTGGATTAAGGTTGACAAGGAAGATTTGGTTTCATGAAAATTATAATAAAATAGCATTTAATTTAATTTATTTTCTTTTTATTTATATACTCATTTATTTATTAATTTCACGTTTATTTCAATTTTTATTGTTTTCTATTTCATTTATTTATTATCATTAATATTATCATTACAATTATTATCATTATTATTATTAATATCATCATTATCATTATTATTATCATTATCATTGTTGTTAATATTATTATTATTGTTATTCTCTTTTTTTTGGGGGGGTAGCTTCCAGCCCACTGCCTATATGGTCATGCACTGCAGGTAGCACAACATGAGATATACGTGTGCGTGTGTGTGTGTGGGTGAGGATGCATGTATGTAAATATCACATGCAGTGAAATCTGTCACACCTTGAAATGGTTATACCAGGAACCGCCCCCCCCCCTCCCCTGATTAATTTATTAGTTGGATCATGATTACCGTTATGTAGTTGAAATAAATCATAGTGGGTAGAACAAACACCCTTGGAGAAAGTTGAGGGTGTATACATGAATGTGCAGTGGGTGAATGTACTCTGGGTGATTGACATTACCACCTGGAAGCGATATCCAGAGCATCAACGTGTAACACCTTCTTGGCCCAGCTTGGTCCAGATCCAGGTCTCCTAGGTCCACATCTCAATTACCAGATACAAATAATGATATATTGGATATTGACATGGTACACATTGTTTGCAATCAAAATTAGTCTATTGGGGTGTTCCAATATTATTACTTCAGTATAGCGAGAAGACAGTGCTTACAGCGCACAAAACTGACAGTAACTTTTAGCAATGTTGGAGAAAAGTCAATTTTAAGGGTCTTAATATTTTTTGTACAATAGTCTGCCCCTAAAAACAGTATTGCGTCAAAGAATCTTGCAGGGTCAGAAGCATCCTTCCCTTATTTTGTATTTAGGTTAAAATGTTTAAAAGTGTTTAACATGAGTCTGGTAAACTGGAGACTATGACATGCAAATATGAAGGGTGAACAGACTAGGAATATCCAACGGAAGGTTTCGACTTGATTTTCTCCCACCGACAGATATTTTTAGGACTCGTGTGTCATGTCCTCATTAACCTTTTCAGTATTTTCATCATCTCCCTGACTTCATTATAATACTCTCTGTCTCATACTCTCTATCTCATTTTCCCTCCCTCCCTTGTTTTCTCCCTCTCTCTCTCTCACTCACTTGTATATATATATATATATATATATATACCACACACCAACTTAGGACACATTTATCCTTATATTCTCTTGCGTATTCATCACAATATCTTCACTACCACTTTTTACGGTATCCCTTCACCTATCAAGCAAATATGTAAATTATTCATTCAATTGCATCCAATTGTTCTCACTGTTATTTCTACCCACAGTAGTCTGCATGTTCTCTCCACCATTCTCTTTGCTTCTATCCATTTGTCCTTTACCTCACTATCCCACTCTCTCTCTCTCTTTCTATCCCATCCCACCATGCCCCTCAAGGATCTCCCCTCCTCCCCTCCCTCCTCCTATCTGCACTCTCTCTCCTCTCGCTCTAAATTTGCATTACCCCACCTCCCCCATCCCTCCCTTCTAAACACAAAGAATCAATAAAGAGAGATTTCTATATAAGCATCCCCAGCAGTCCAAATAGGGCACCACAGAACACATATAGAGGTGACTCTAATGACGTGATGACAGGGCATCTTAATCGCACTGAACGAGAATAAACGAGAGTAGGAAGTAAACACGCAGCCGACGACGGCGACCGACGAGAGAGTGTTTTGTTTGTATTTGTTCCGACACCGCTGCTCATCCTGACCCTGCTCGCTACCACGACGGGCTCGCGGGTAACATCAACAGAGTCAATTTGTGGATGAAATCATATCCGTTGCCCTGCTTATACCAGAGCAGTGAATCATCAATGGCTGATGAATGAATTACCGGTACCTCATTTTCTGGTCTGATTAGTATCACACCACCCTAGAACAATAAGCTTGACACATTTTCCTCATCCGCAAGGGTTGTTCTACAACATACCACTGGCCATACTGCAAGAAGGACATCACTGCCACTGGTAGTACTCGGCTCCAACACATAAAGCCTTTTTGCGGGCAGCCAAGAATGCATTTGCACAGATTACACTTTAGTAGCAGATACTAGTAATACATCAACAATCCGCCATTTGGTATTAGTAACTTTCCAATATTTTGTTATTACAATCTTAAAGACACCCTAAACCCTCTTTCAAGAATTTATACATGGACATTTCATGACAGTGTGGAACGTTATGGCACTTTTCAACGATGGAAGTATATCAGACCAATATGAGGGGATAGCCATAGATAATCCATGGTACGTCTATCTCCCCCAGTCTTATCCTAATTCAAACTCTTCATACTATCACACTGGCTTCATCATGGCTACCCTGGCCAGGTGCTTGAGCAATCAAGGTACTCCTCCTACCGGGTTAAGAATTTACTACACCTGGGTGGAGAATGGCAAATATAGACAAACGCCTTTCCAAAGGATGCAAGTGCAGCACTGGGATTTGAATCCCAGACCTCATGATTCACAGCAAGGAAATTCATCCACTGAACCAACCAACTGAATACTGGTTCTCCCGAAAAATCAACTTGTTTTGCCATAAATCTGAATAAATCTTACAACATAAAAACAAACTTTGTCAGAATGATGAATAAAGAAATGAAAAAAAAAAATTCCTTTCAGAGTCGACCCATCACCTCTATTTTCATCATGTTCCCTCAAACGAAACCACAAACTGAAAGCTAGAGGAAGTTGTCAAAACAGAGCACTTTTGGAGGTAACAACACTTTAATTGAAGAAACATTTGTTTTTCCTTCAGCAACAAGAATATCGGTCATATCAAAATCAATTATCTTCACGCAAAGTTTGATACCCTGAAAATACAGACCAAATTTCAATGAACAGACCACTGTCATAAAACTTGTTATTCCCAGATTAAACTCAAAACATGTATTCTACTCACAAAGAAAAGGCATAAAGTCAATATCTAGGTGCAAATAATCACTCCCCAAAATATGTTTATGACAGGTTCATTGAAAATTGCATGGGCATACCATAAATTTGGTCAGCCCACTTAACTTTGTTTTTTCCTGACTGCTCTAACTAGTATTTGATAAAAAAATTAAATACATGTATGGTTATAATAATCATGCAAAATTAATGAAAGCAAACTGTTTTTTTGTTTGTATCATGCAAAATGACATTAACTTCTGCTGATGGAAAGGACTTTGGAAATCATTCCTTAAGACAAACAAAACAAACCTGTAACCTCAAATATCATTGCAAACAAAAAATCCCTAAAAATAATAGTTTTGACAGATGTATTATGTATATATATATATATTTGTCATGTACACCTTGTAATAAATTATTCTTTTAATCTGATGTTATGGGATGCTCTGACTTCCACAATCAATATGTAAAGGTCAAATCCTAATGCCTCCATCATAATTAATAATAAATATTAATAATTATGTACGTGGCTAAGAAGCAGAATCTTAGGCATAATCTCTCATCTGAGCAAAAAACCTCCAAACTAGGTCACAAATGACAAGTTCTTTCTTTGAACAAGAGAACATAACTATATAGTACCAAAGATTAAAAATGGTGATTTATGCATTGACTGATTCTGAAATTGATTCCTAAATATTGAAGTTTTGCAAATAATCAAATTCAATTCCAACAAATAGTTCATCCAAAAAGGGTTCCTAAACCTTTTGCATGGGCTCTTGCGTTTTCATAAGCTAGATCCGTTCTTGATGAAATTCAACAGAAAAGGCTCTTAAGAGCACATAACTAGAAACATCACTGAAGGCAATTAATACCCCTGCGTTATGCCATTACCATGGTAATGCAGTTTCCAACACATTTTAGAAAATTAATATTACATGTCTTTACCCCAAGATGAATATTTGTGCCAACTTTCATGAGCACAGGCTAAAAACTGGGGAAGCAATTTGATCCACAATGAGTCTTCCTGGAGTTTTGGTTGTAATGTGGTTACCATGGTAACATAATTTCTGACAAATGCAAAAAATGGATCCTACGCATCTTTAGCTCAGGAAAACAAGACGCATGTGTCAAATTTCATGAGCCTGGGTGGTAAAATGATGGAGATCAATCTGCATGATGTTTACACATTAATTATTGTAATACATGTATGCCATTACCATGGAAACACAGCTTTCAACACACGCAAAAAAAAAATTGTACATCTTGACCCCAAGACCAATGTGCGTTCCAAATTTCATGAGCAATGGTTAAAAACTGAGGAAGTAGCTTGAACCAAAATTTTTTTGGCGATCCGATGGACTGCTCGACTGTACACTGGTTCTATACCTCTTTCAAACTTCGTTTGGCGGGGGTGTAATGAACCAAAAATATCTGATAAGAATTCTATGGAGTCTGAAATAAAGTAATCATTGAATATAATCAATTTTCACCTCGTGGAATGTTTATCATGGTTGCATTAATTAACTCCAACATAACTTGTATGATAAAGGATAGATTCTTTATACATACCATATCTATTACTTTTTCAAATCACATGTTGTTACTCATTCTTAACTAATTTGCATAAAACCAAATATGTTAGGCCAATGCATTGAATTTTTTGGGGAAAAAATTAAGAAAAATTAAAATGTTGGCCATGTTTTGAAAATCACTGTTTCATGAAAATATATAAAGCTTCAAAATGCTGTAAAATTATTATTACTATCCCACATTATATTGGTTGAACTTGGCCTGAACTTGCATGTATTCAAAGACAACATGATTTTTTTTCTCTTACTATTACCCTATGACATTCTGTAAAGGTCACAGCTGGATTACGACCTCTCTCAAAACGATGCTATGATTAGTTGATGACAATCCCATATATATGGTCTTCTTTTTACATAAAATAAACAGCTAGAAATGCTACTATTCCCCACAGCCCTTCATATTGGTTATTTACATTTTTAAAAAATGTAAGGATGTAGTTAGACAAGTTTGTAATAAGCTAATGTTTTATAACTGCCCCTGGGAATACCATTCAGGCTAGTCTGTGATTCAGTACAGGATACTTCAAGATAACACTTTTGGGTGTGTGCCAATTACCCCCCCCCCCCCCCACCAATAATTTAAAAAATGCTCAAGATTTTTCAAGGTTTCCCTTATTCCCAGAGCGTACAAAATAATCTGGTATATTGTCAACTTCGTATTACATGTATATGTTTTGACCGAGGGGGGGGGGATGTGAAAAGAACCTTAAGCTCTCCTGCTAGAGTTTTTAAATTTCTCCTGCCCTTTGATTATTCATTAAAAGCTTTAATGATATGATCAGTAGTATCCTTACTTTCACCAATAGATTATTTGTTTTAAAGGTCAAGTCCACCCCAGAAAACTGTCGATTTGAATAAATATAGAAAAACAAACAAGCGTAACACTGACAATTTCATCAAAATCGGATGTAAAATAAGAAAGTTATGACATTTTAAAGTTTCACTTATTTTTCACAAAAGAGTTATATGCACAACTCAGTGACATGCAAATGAGAGAGTCGATGATGTCCATCACTCAATATTTCTTTTGTTTTTTATTGTGTGAATTATACAATATTTCAATTTTGACCAATTTGACATTAAGGACCAACTTAACTGAACCATAAAATGTTATAACAAAGGTAATACCACAGGGAGGAATAAAAATTGTTTCACAGGACTGTAAAGAGAAACTTAGGATATTTCTTATTTCAAATAATAAAATACGAAAGAAATAGAGAGTGGGTGATGTCATCAGTCCCCTCAATTGCATACTAACCAGGATGTGCATATAACTGTATTAAGAAATTAAGCGAAAACTTTAAAAATGTTGTAACTTTGTTATTTTATATCCAATTTTCAGTGTTGTGCTCGTTTGATTTTTCTCTTTTTATTCAATTCAAATTATTTTTGTTGCGGACTTGTCCTTTATATAAACTATATTCCCAAGGTCAAACCAATGCCAGACATGCAACAGAAGAACTTTTTGGATTGTGGCCGGACTTTGGATGCATCTATTTAAAATTCATCAAATGGATATCATCTGAATGTCAAGCAGTAAAATCAAGAACATTATCTTTAAAAAACCCCATCATTTTATTTCTTTCTTGAATACGGGACTGATTAAGACACCCCTACAACAGATGTTCAGTGCCTGCCCCTTTAGCGGGAAACCTCTCTTGAAAAATCATTATGACACTGCTGGCGTGTGCATTACCTAACCGGACATTTGTGTCAGTATTCTGTTAATAGCTACAGGTGATAACTTATTAAAGGTCAAGTCCACCCCAGAAAAATGTTGATTTGAATAAATAGAGAAAAATCAACAAGCATAATGCTGAAAAATTCATCAAAATCGGATGTAAAATAAGAAAGTTTTGATTTTGATGAAATTTTCAGTGTTATGCTTGTTGGATTTTTCTCTTTTTATTCAAATAAAACTTTTGTTGGGGGTGAACTTGTCATTTAAAGTATAAACATGGCAAAGATTTCTTCTAAGTAAATACATTAGGTTAACTTGCTTACAAGGTGTGATATGTTATTCATTATCATATCCAAACAGAACAAGCATGATTTTTCATGAAGTGAAAAAAGGGAAAAAGAGAGAAAAAAAAAAGAGAAAAAGAAAAGAGGGGGAGGGAATATAGAAGGAAGTGGCATATAAAAAGGAGAGATTGGGGCCTTGCAACTCTATAATATCTCAAGAAAAAAGTCACTGAAAGGTTATCCCCCCTTCCCCCCCCCCCCCCCCCCCCGTGTTTAAGAATGCTAAAGGGGTTGAAAGATTTGAACATCTTTGAGTTGCATGTAGTTAGTTATTTCAAAATGTGTACTGTTCTATCATTCTACAAAATATGGTACTTTCATTAACAATCTCTCTTCAAATTTGAAAAAGGAATCTTTTCAGAGGAACACTCCATATAATTTCTTTTGATAAAATTACAGATTCCTGTCTAAAGGATTAGATTATATTCATTTAAACGACAATATAAGAAGAGGATTTTCAAGCTTATTTGGCATAAGAATTTCAGTTCAGATGTCACAGTTTAAGAGATATAAGCTCCCCTTTCTTTCTTTATTGCAAATACATGTATATATTCTCACATGTGCAAATAGGCCTATTAATCTTTTGGTCGAAGTGGAAGGGGAAAATCCACTTCTGAAAGATTGTGACCAAAAAAATCACATAATAAATGATCAATTGCTGCATGTAGATGTGTTGTGGCTCAGTCTCCAGACTTTGAACCACGAGGTCTGGGGTTCAAACCCCACTGGAGCACTTGCGCCCTTTGGCAAGGCATTAAGCTACATTTGCCACTCTCCATCCGGGTGTAGTAAATGGGTACCCGGTGGGAAGGAATTCTTTGAATGCTCGAACGTCCGATCAGGATAGCCGTGCTAAAGTCGGGGTAATAGTATGCAGCGCTTAGAAACATTTGTATTAAGCACTTTATATATGTTGCATATTATTATTATTATTATTTATATCATTTTAATTGTTTGAATATTATAAAAAATCTGGAGATCCTCAAAAGGGGTCACAAAAATCAAACACAACTCAAGTCTCCAAGAGTCTGACCCACCCAAGACCTTTTAAATCTCAGTATTACAATCTTGGACCTTCTTAAATCCTTTAAAGACACCAAAGAGCGGACCCCACTGAGCCAGGGCAGGGGCATAGACAGTCAGGCAGGTTGGGCAAGGGGTAACTGAACCTTTTTAGGAATGAAATTCACCATCAGAAGTCTTCAGAGTGCTAGAAAGGCTGTGATGATGCAGCTTTCTGCCTCTGAAATGGATTTTAGATCTCTTCAAATCCCTAGGATAAACCAAGGCAGTGCACCCAACTGTGCCTACCGCAGCCTCTGGATGATAAGTCTAGTTCTAGACGATTTCAGTCGAATTCTATTCTCCGTCGTATCGTACTATCCCGTCCGTGCGTGCGCCCAAGCCGAGTGAGCGTGCAAATCCGAGACTGTGGGATGTGTTACAAATCTAATGCTCAAGCAGGAGGCTTTAGTTTATTAATACCAAAATGTGCTTATGCATGTATCTAACCTGATGGAAAAAGAGGGACAGAGTATGATGAGTTAGTGAACTAAAGAGAAGTAAGGTCAATGTCGGAAATGGAGTTTACTTGGTATGAGTTCAATCTCTATGGCATGTTGCAAACATCACAATATAGAAGTAAATTTGTCTTATGGAGAAAGGGGGAGGGGGTTGACGGTCAAATGAGTTTTATTCACATTAATGAGGAGGAATATTGTTATAAACAGGTCCAGTGTACAGCGTTTGTTGTATGTCCAAGGGTTCTGATCGTTTGGATGATTCCAAAATCTTACAGTATACACTAAACCTTGGGTGCTTCAGCCTCTATCACAATGCACTCTCATAATCAGAAATTACATTGAAATTCAAATCATTGAAATCCACAAAATTGTGAACCTCAATATCCCAGGTTGGAGGGGGTAGAATATAGCAGAAAAATGTCCAGGGCATCCCACACTATCATGTCCAAAGCTGTCTTATTGGGGATGAAAACCATCGCAATGGATTTGACCAGATTTGAGAACGGTGTCACTGCCCTACATAAGTCCAACACAGAGCAGCGGAGCCAGGGCTTAATGTGCCAACGGATGTCATAATAAAGAGACCAGGCGAGCCGCAGTTGTCCAAACTTCCAAGACTTGGTGTTTGGTTTACAGGTAATACCCAGATGATAACTTTTTAGGTGTGCTCTGGTAAGCTTGGCTAATCTGAGTAGGGCAAGACGATGGTGGCATAGGACTTCCACCGCATATGCCCTCATAGCGGTCAATATCCTTCACTCTATGGTGGAGAGGGTTGAGGAGTTCACACCAACACAAAGTTCTTTTTATTGAAATTCATTGAAAATTGATCGATTCTATATATATATACAGTATACATATATATATATATGTATTTTGGAGGGAGAGGTGGTAATTTGAACACTTCAGAGACATAATTATGATTATAATTCCAAGTAGGATACCCACCCCTGCATATCTTGGTTACAATAGAACTGCTGACATTCTTTATATCAACACACATACACGATCTTGCTTTACGAAAATACATCAAATCAATACAAAATTGTGATATAAAGTACTTTATTAAGTGATTTCATCACTTCCCCTAAAACCTTTTAGGCTATATTAGTCACATTTGAATCAACCACTATGAAATATAAAAATATAAAATTTTTATGAGATATAAAATGCAAGATGAAATGCTGACACTAATTCTTTATTCTCCTTCAAAATTAGACCAGAGGTTACTAATATAATGTATACACAGTTTTCTCTAGTGTCTTCAGGCACACATATTGGCTTATTTTCAATTTCTAAGGCATGATAGTTAAAATAATAATAATAATAATTATAATAACAATAATAATAATGATGATAATAATAATAATAATAATAATAATAATGATAATAATGATAATAACAATAATGATGATGATGATAATCATAATAATCATCATAATCATTTTAATTACTAATTGTTATTTTATAATAGTTGACGATATAGTCAAAATCACTTATAGCAAAGGTTTTACAATACTATCAAAGACTGATAAACAAATAAATTCAATTACCTTTGGCTTATCAAACAAAATTTTTTTTCTCTCAATTTTTTGACATACATGGATAACTAAAGCACCGAAGTAGTTCATTTTGCCTCCTTTTAAACCATTAAAATTAATATTTAATTAAAATGAATGAATAAATGGTATTAGTAAGGCTAAATATATTGAAATAATAAGTGTGAATATATAAAATAAAACATCCCTCCACCTTTTACTATACTAATTGTACCTATTTTACTCTTAATCCAACAGAGTTAACTCTTTGCTAAACATTAAATCACAATCCAAATTCTTTTAGTTTTTCTCATATCAAATTACATTTTGTTCCTTGCATGGCTAAAGCTGATCATACCACACTTACAAGTTGCCGGGGAAGCTTGATATGCAAATCTTACCTGGCAATATTCCAATTTTTTTCATTTTTCGCTTTTCTTTATAAAAAGTTGATCCTCAAGTAATACTTTCTCTCACAGCTATTCTCAATAAGTAGTCTTCTAAGCGATATTTCATTGCCTGGCTCACACCAGGCCCTCTCTATTCTGTCGCTAACCATTATAGACGTGTATTATGAGGATTCAATTATTGCAACCTATCCATTTTACAGTGGCTATGTTCACATAAGATGATCCAAGCAGACCAGTTATTTTTCAATTTTCTGAATACAAATGTAAATTTGGACACTCATTTGTTAAATTTGAACATATGAAAGGACCAAAGTGTGAAAATTGGAGAGAGAAAAAAATGGAGACCTAAAATTAAGTTGATAAAATATCCTTAAATGGTTCTGTATCATATATGTATCAATCCTAAAATACCAGAGATGCAATAACTAATTATCAGCTAATCAAATGACAAGATGTAAGACAAGATGACAACTATTTTGATGAAACTCTGCCCAATTGCTCCAGATGTCTGGTTTTATCGATTTAAAGATTTATTCTGATCTATAGTGAGTTAATTGAAAGTTCTGTAATTTAGCCACACTTGAGCCTAAATCAAATGGTTTATGCATCATCGTGTAGCTCATGGAAAAGATTAGGCCATGTACCCTGTTGCATAAAAGTTATTTTTAATATGGTAACGTTACCATCCAATGGGAAGCATGGTAATGATGCTAATCAGCCAATCAAAATCAAGGGTTACACGGAATTACTCTTGGAACTCTTGGATGGTAACGTTTCCATAAAAGCGACTTAATTGTATACAAAAGGGTCCCCAGGTGTTTGCTGGCATGCTAAGAACATAAAAGCTCCTGGTTATCACCTGATTGTTTTATATGTTTGAAACTAGTCCCCATCATAAACTAATACCACAGTCACACTGCCAAAACCGACTCCAAACCAACCAATGGTAGGTTATTGGATATGATTTGGTGGATCTGCAGTTGGTTCTGTCGGTGTGGCTGCAGCACAAGTGTGAACATAACCATACATACGCTGTTGGCCTGTACACAACATCTGCACAGCAGCACAGCATTAAAGTTGCCAACTCCTGAAGGCCCGTTCAGTCGAGGGACCCTGCATGATTGGTGCCTAGTCTGTCACCCCGGGGGATGATTGCCCTTGAGAACGCTGCAGGGAGGTGTGTGGAAGAGAAGGGGGACCTGGTTTTAGGGCGGAGTCAATGCTTGCCCCCTAGTTGAATGTGTTTCCCTTGGTCAAGATGATGTTGCCGTATATTGCCGTTTCCCTATGTAAAGAGAGCAAAAGGGGAAATGATTACCGAATTAGATTATATCATCAAGTAATTATTTGTTTTATATGGAATCTCATGGCACTGAAGAAGCAGAGGGTGGGATGTTTTGCTGTGCTGCAAAGTAGTGATATTTGGTATGGTGCCATAAGTGACAAAGCTTAGTATTGTATGGTACAAAAATAAGTATGACTAGTTTTTAATAAACCTGGTAACTGCAAAAACTGTCGGACAAAAGCTTTTTTAATTGCCTTGATGAGTCAGGATCCCACTGAGATTTGAACCATTCACTCTACAACTAAAAGTCAAATAAAGGAATCCCTACATATTGATTCTACCTTTGATCAAACTTGGCTCTTGACAATTGCATGACAAGGGCATTGGCCATAGGAAACCTGGACATGATAAAAAGAGGCGTTGTGATTGCGAACAATCATTTATAATCTTTACAATACTTCAATTCAACAGCATAATGAAAGCAATCTTTTGAACTCCATTTCAAAATTCAATCAAGCCATTGTACATCCCTGGCAAGAACCTAACCTTTTCCCACCGTCTGCACCCAGGCCATACCCCTAATGAAAACATTACCTCATCTATGGAAACTTTTCGGCAAATAATACCATTAAATATCCCTTACTTCCATCAGCTAATCTAATTAGATTTCATCTTCTAGAATGTCAATGGCGAACAAGTGATACTTGTATCTGGGGCAGGGCAGGGTAGACCCCGCTTGCTGGTCCATCAAACAAAGTGCCATTTATACGGTGTTTGGTCTGTGAGATGCGGGGTAGGGGATTTAGTTGCCTTTTAGGGGCTGAGGAGTGAAGTCAAGATGGTTTAGATTTGATGGCGACACTGCAGACTCACCAGTCGGCCCTAACTTTCAACCCTCCGGATCCCACCCCCTCCTGTGACTGTCATGAGAGAGCATGTCACGCTTTTCAACAGAACAGGGCAACCAGGTCTTTGATCTCTCTCTCTCTCCCCATCTCTCTCGCTTTCATGACCAGATTGGTCCCTTTCAACCTCTTCACTGAGGTACTCTCTTCCTTAAACTGTCTAATTGCTCTCTAAAGGTTTCCCATCATGGTATATTTTGAGTAGTTTCAGTACCAGAAGCTAACCCAAAAATGATGTCTCTACTTACAGAACAGTTCAAAGAAGTGCCAGCACAATTTCTCGGCACTGAATATTTTCTATATCTTTTAGTTCACTCTGAATAGTGATAAAGCTGATAATAATGACACATAAATCACATGCCATGAAGTTGAAGGGCTGAAAAATAGCATATTGTGACAGGAAGATGCACCCAACAAAATAACTAAAACACATCCTGCATTAAAGCCAAAGATAATAGTAATATCTTCCTATAAGTGCTTACACAGTTATTACCCTGGTTATTACCCCAATAACAAATTCATTTCGCAAATTACACCCTCCACTCCCTGAGGAACATTCCACATCATTATTACTTGCACACATCACATGCTAGTCCTACAACACAAATGTTTACATTCAATGATATGTGGAAAAGAAGAATTTACTTTGATGTTGTTGTACCTGCTCAAAGTTTGGCAGAAAGAAATAGGTCAACGGGGAAGACTAATACCAGAAGGCAATAGGAGCTTCCTTTATGTACACCCCACAGGCATGTTGTGATATGTCACTTACGCCTGTAATTACAAACAATAACTCGCACACTACGGCAGGGTCGTGCAAGGTCATTTGGGGTCAAGGGTCAAGTCCCATTAACTTTCCCCTTTCTCCCGGAGGCTTTGATACTGCAATTCGAGGCGGGGCCTTTGTACTCTGATCCGTTTCAATTGTGACGTTGACTTTGAGCTCGACTCTATCCAACAGTCATTTACTACGATAACCCCATTTCAAGTCGAATCTCTGGGACTAACCTAAATGCTCTGTTGATAACTGAATGAAACCCAGAGATTCTGATCAAAACCTTTGAAGAGAGAGGGGTGGGGGTAGAGGAATTCAAAACAAATAAATATTTCAAAAGTGAGAAGGGTAGTAATGATGGTATTTAATGATGATAATGTTGAGTATACTTTAATAAAATAGCCAATTCTTTTTTTTATATGCTTCAACAGTGGGTCCACTGCATTTATGTATCCTTCTCCATTGTAAATGCCCCGGGGGGGCCACTTACATTGACGAGTGGATACCATGCGCGACCAAATAAACACGTAAAAAGGATGTCTTTTTCATGATAGGACACGTTACGTACGTAATGTGATAAGGGTGTCAAAAACACAAAATAATGAAAAAAGAGTATCTATTTCGCTAGGAAAGCTACGTAATTAGGGTCATATTTGCGGGGATGATAAAACAAAATTAAAATGTTTTATAAAGGATGTCCTTTTTGCCCCAGCACTACGTGTTTAGAGTCCGATTTGCGCGAGGTGTAGGAGGTGCATGGGGCCTACGACCGACGGACCCATCACTGTACTTGTTTAGGGGTTCATTTCAGGGAATACTTGCCAAGAGTATCGTTTTGTTTCTAATACTTGTTAAGGGTAGGGTTTCAGACGCCAATACGGGGTGCATTTTCAGAATTTGGAAAATACGTGTTTAGGGTGCTTTTCGAGACCCCATGGTCGCGCATGGTCTCCACTCGTCAATGGAAGTGGCCCCCCCCCCCCCCCCCGGGTAAATGCTGAGCACCAAGCTAGAAGGTAGAGGGATTCATGTAAGTCTTTTAATAGAATGACCTAGGATTGAACACCAAAATCTTGTGTTTATGAGGATGGTACTTTACCATTGAGTCAAATGGTCTTCATCAAGCCAAATGCTCTTCCATGTGGCAAATTGTTTTTTAATTTTAGGATTAACAAAAGTTGTGGGGAAAGGTGGAAATATAATGATTACAAGCTATCAAACCTCTTTTCATGACATTAAGTAAAAAACATCAGGACAAATTGATCCACTGAAGAGGATTGCTTTTCAAAGCTATTCATGTAAATGGAAAATCAAATAAAAGGTGTACTGTCTGGCAGCAATCGGGTGCAGTCCCATATATGCTTATTTGTATGCAGTACATGTGACCTAGGGAGGGCTAGGGCCAGGATGCTGTGAACCATATGCAACCAGACTAACCTTTGGCCACCGAAGGTGGAAACACTAAGATTGGTTTGACAACGATGAGATCAGTACCCTGGTTTAACTTCAAAGATTTTCAAGAAAGGCACGACAGTCTCAAGAACTTCAGGGGCAAGGGACAGACTAAATCTGCATCAGATGAAAGACTAGTCCAATGCTGGCCCTTTCAGATTTGTTTCCCTCTCCAAACTGCGCTCCTGCACAATGAGCACCTGGACTAATGAATGACAAGTGGGAAATAAAGGCTGTTGAACCAAAGGAAATTTCACTGAACCTCCTTGGTTGAACTGAGGCAGTATACAGATGGGCACAACTACCAAATGTTCAATGCGGGCCTGAAAGATAGATGTGTTTGACTCCATGTCGAATGCAATGGCAACTGTGCGCTCTGCGGACAGATCCCAGCTACGATCCTGTCCAAGAACGCTGCTCAAAGAGTTCCTCAGGTTCATTCCACAATGACGTAATGGCTCACATCCTATCCCAGGCCAATAGTACATTAAGTTCAAGGGGGCTAATGCATGTATTCATGTGGTCATATATTGGGCCCCCATGGACTGATTCCCACCAAATTTGGGTTGTGTTGTTTTTCAGTATGTCCAATTGAGGTGTGGTATAAGAAATGCTGAAATTCAAAGAGTTTTTTTGTGACATTTATAATATTGCTCTGGTACTCTATTATTAAAGAGAAGGAGTAATAGCAGTAGTAATAGAAGATAATGTACCAAGTTGTAATAGAAGTATAATTTTTATCATTTTCTTTATTAAGAGGTTACTGAGGTAGAAGAAAAGGAAAAATAACATCATCAGTACGTTCAGTAAAAAGATAAAAGTAGTGGCAGAAAGAAACAGAGAAAAAGTACTAAGATAACATAGCTTTTGGGTACATTGAAAAATTAGTAAATAAAAGAGAGAAGAAACAAAGCATGATTTTTTTAGCATGGGTAAAATGGATCCCTAGAGTTAGGCAGGAATAATAAAAGTTTACAAATAGCTTGAAACCATTCTGTCAAAATTTTCCATCACACCCCCGTTTCCCCATTTTTCAACACGTCACATTAAAAACACAGAATCTGCCAACCAAATGTTTGTGTCACAAAATGGCTAATCATTACGGTTGGCCACATAAGTCATATTGGCAATGCATGTACCCTGCTGTGGGTAAGAGAAAGAGTCGGAGGATTAAAAAAGTTTTAACCTTCAGGATTTACGAGATTAGATGTAAAACTGCAGCCACAGTATTGCATTATAAAGTAAATTCTTACAGGATATAAGGGGCAATCAGTGATGTTTGTGAAGAAAATGACTTCCAGAATATATATATACATATCTATTAGCTATAACAATACATTTTTTATATTCTATCAATTGTTTCAAAATTCAATTTGTATTACATTAATGCTATCATTGTTTTGATTTTGCTATGTTATAAATGATAACATTCTTGGATAATATGGTAGGGCCTGCAGAGCAGAGAACTCTTCCACAGAGAAATTCAAGTGAATAACATCCGAATAACACTCAAATTAAAGTCTGGTCAAAGGTTATATGGGAGAGATCAGTGTAGTAAAATCACGCGAAATCGTCATTACGCAAACATGTAATAAAATGAGGTCACCACAGTGAATCGATAACAGCGAGAGCGCTGCACATTGCCAACGGTTCACAGAGATTTGCACGCAAACCTATGAGAAACAAGCGAGAGCGAACGATTCCACGAGCTCTTCCCCCTTCTTTCCCTTCCCGGCGATTTGTCCAAAAACACATTACGTCAAACCCCCGTTTGAGAACGGACCGCAGTTCAGATTGCAAACTGCGGTATTTCACCCCATTTTGCATTTGAAAATCTAAAACATCATTTCCAAGCCCAGGGGGCCGTTTCATAAAGCTGTTCGTAAGTTAAGAGCGACTTAAAGAGCGACTGGTGACCATCGCCAATGGTGTGTACCATTTACCGCAAGACAGGATCACCAGTCACTCTTAACTTACGAACAGCTTTATGAAACACCCGCCTGATCAACCCCGCTTGGCCAGGTAATCCCCGCTGTCTCAATTTCACCTCCACAGGCCAGATTATGAGCGTTGAGCCAAGGACGAAATGATAAACAACAGCTGTGCTATTACGTAAGACTTCTCTGCCTGTAGTAGGACCTTCTGAATGAAATTATTGTATTCGATATTTAATCATGTTTTCAAAGGCATATTGTATTCAGAAATTCAATGTTAGTCCATTTTTAATTTCGAACGAAGAAAATCGACCTCGAAATAAGGAAAGTAAGCTAATAGAAATGACGGCATGCTTACCGGGTCCGCACTCAGCGCTGGGCATGCATCCCATCGTGTGTAGCCCCCTGCTGTGACTGTATATGCCGGGCTGTTGTGTTATCTTCGGACCGAGGTCAAGAAACAGGTGTTTTGATACTTACATTGCATGTTTGGGGCAGTAGGGTTTGTCGTACTTGGAGAAGATAATTTATTGCAAGGGAAACTGGGGTATAGTGTTCTCAAATGGAGGTTTTTCGTCATGAAAAGGATTTCCGCAAACTACGATACTTTGTTTTTCAACTTTATTAGCATCCGATCTATCCATGCCGATTAGATTTTTACCGTGCCATTTTGTTATAAATTAGCAAAAGAACATGTACCTCAGTTTTGCCAAGCTGAATAAAACGACTGGTAGGCGTTTATGACAGCCGTCATTCACGTCAACTTTTGTATCCGATATGTGAACTTTCTTTCTACACGTAGTGTACTGCATGGTATGCACACAACGTCGTACTACTACAGTGATATTGAAGGTTATTTGAGTTAGTTTTAATATTCAGAGGTGATAGCAACGGGAGTATAAGATTGACATGTACAATAAAAACCAGTAAAAACTATATAAAAATCAGGATCATCAATTACAAAGCAGATGAACATAATGAAATAATAAAACTTACATGACTTGTCCAATATCACATGAATCATAATATCCCGGGTGTCTATAAAGCAAAGACCTAAGACCTAAGACCTAAGACCCCATATATGTACTACCAAAAAAACTACAAAACTAAGACCTAACCAGCTACAAAACTAAGACCCTGTGTAATATTCATTGGTATGAGTCTAGTCTGTACTCCAGACCCAGTTTGGGCGATACACGTCAACTATCCTATGTACTCAATACAAAACTACAAAACTAAGACCCAACCAACTACAAAACTAAGACCCTGTGTAATATTCATTGGTATGAGTCTAGTCTGTACTCCACACCCAGTTTTGGAGAAACCCTTCAACTATCCTATGTACTCAATACAAAACTACAAAACTAAGACCCAACCAACTACAAAACTAAGACCCTGTGTAATATTCATTGGTATGAGTCTAGTCTGTACTCCACACCCAGTTTTGGAGAAACCCTTCATCTATTCTATGTACTCAATACAAAACTACAAAACTAAGACCTAACCAACTACAAAACTAAGACCCTGTGTAATATTTATTGGTATGAGCCTAGTCTGTACTCCACACCCAGCTTTGAAGATACACTTCACCTATTCTATGTACTCAATACAAAACTACAAAACTAAGACCTAACCAACTACAAAACTAAGACCCTGTGTAATATTCATTGGTATGAGCCTAGTCTGTACTCCACACCCAGTTTGCGAGAAATGCTTCACTATCCTATGTACTCAATACAAAACTACAAAACTAAGACCCAACCAACTACAAAACAAAGACCCTGTGTAATATTCATTGGTGTGAGTCTAGTCTGTACTCCAGACCCAGTTTTGAAGTTACACTTCACTATCCTATGTATTCAATAAAAAACTACAAAACTAAGACCTAACCAACTACAAAACTAAGACCTTGTGCAATATTCATTGGTGTGAGTCTAGTCTGTACTCCAGACCCAGTTTTGAAGTTACACTTCACTATCCTATGTACTCAATACAAAACTAAGACCTAACCAACTACAAAACTAAGACCCTGTGTAATATTTATTGGTATGAGCCTAGTCTGTACTCCAGACCCAGTTTTGAAGTTACACTTCACTATCCTATGTACTCAATACAAAACTAAGACCTAACCAACTACAAAACTAAGACCCTGTGTAATATTTATTGGTATGAGCCTAGTCTGTACTCCACACCCAGCTTTGAAGATACACTTCACCTATTCTATGTACTCAATACAAAACTACAAAACTAAGACCTAACCAACTACAAAACTAAGACCTGTGTAATATTCATTGGTATGAGCCTAGTCTGTACTCCACACCCAGTTTGCGAGAAATGCTTCACTATCCTATGTACTCAATACAAAACTACAAAACTAAGACCCAACCAACTACAAAACTAAGACCCTGTGTAATATTCATTGGTGTGAGTCTAGTCTGTACTCCAGACCAAGTTTTGAAGTTACACTTCACTATCCTATGTATTCAATAAAAAACTACAAAACTAAGACCTAACCAACTACAAAACTAAGACCTTGTGCAATATTCATTGGTGTGAGTCTAGTCTGTACTCCAGACCCAGTTTTGAAGTTACACTTCACTATCCTATGTACTCAATACAAAACTACAAAACTAAGACCCAACCAACTACAAAACTAAGACCCTGTGTAATATTCATTAGTGTGAGTCTAGTCTGTACTCCAGACCCAGTTTTGAAGTTACACTTCACTATCCTATGTACTCAATACAAAACTACAAAACTAAGACCCAACCAACTACAAAACTAAGACCCTGTGTAATATTCATTGGTATGAGCCTAGTCTGTACTCCACACCCAGCTTTGAAGATACACTTCACTATCCTATGTACTCAATACAAAACTACAAAACTAAGACCTAACCAACTACAAAACTAAGACCCTGTGTAATATTTATTGGTATGAGCCTAGTCTGTATCTCCAAAACTGGGTCTGGAGTACAGACTAGGCTCATACCAATGAATATTACACAAGGTCTTAGTTTTGTAGTTGGTTAGGTCTTAGTTTTGTAGTTTTTTATTGAGTACATATGATAGTGAAGCATTTCTCCCAAACTGGGTCTGGAGTACAGACTAGACTCATACCAATGAATATTACACAGGTCTTAGTTTTGTAGTTGGTTAGGTCTTAGTTTTGTAGTTTTGTATTGAGTACATAGGATAGGTGAAGTGTTTCTCACAAACTGGGTCTGGAGTACAGACTAGACTCATACCAATGAATATTACACAGGGTCTTAGTTTTGTAGTTGGTTAGGTCTTAGTTTTGTAGTTTTGTATTGAGTATACATAGAATAGATGAAGGGTTTCTCAAAAACTGGGTGTGGAGTACAGACTAGGCTCATACCAATGAATATTACACAGGGTCTTAGTTTTGTAGTTGGTTAGGTCTTAGTTTTGTAGTTTTGTATTGAGTACATAGAATAGGTGAAGTGTATCTTCAAAACTGGGTGTGGAGTACAGACTAGACTCATACCAATGAATATTACACAGGGTCTTAGTTTTGTAGTTGGTTGGGTCTTAGTTTTGTAGTTTTGTATTGAGTACATAGAATAGATGAAGGGTTTCTCCAAAACTGGGTGTGGAGTACAGACTAGACTCATACCAATGAATATTACACAGGGTCTTAGTTTTGTAGTTGGTTAGGTCTTAGTTTTGTAGTTTTGTATTGAGTACATAGAATAGATGAAGGGTTTCTCCAAAACTGGGTGTGGAGTACAAACTAGGCTCATACCAATAAATATTACACAGGGTCTTAGTTTTGTAGTTGGTTGGGTCTTAGTTTTGTAGTTTTGTATTGAGTACATAGAATAGGTGAAGTGTATCTTCATAGCTGGGTGTGGAGTACAGACCAGACTCATACCAATGAATATTACACAGGGTCTTAGTTTTGTAGTTGGTTGGGTCTTAGTTTTGTAGTTTTGTATTGAGTACATAGGATAGGTGAAGTGTTTCTCTCAAACTGGGTCTGGAGTACAGACTAGACTCATACCAATGAATATTACACAGGGTCTTAGTTTTGTAGTTGGTTAGGTCTTAGTTTTGTAGTTTTGTATTGAGTACATAGAATAGATGAAGGGTATCTCCAAAACTGGGTGTGGAGTACAGACTAGGCTCATACCAATAAATATTACACAGGGTCTTAGTTTTGTAGTTGGTTGGGTCTTAGTTTTGTAGTTTTGTATTGAGTACATAGAATAGATGAAGTGTAACTTCAAAACTGGGTCTGGAGTACAGACTAGACTCATACCAATGAATATTACACAGGGTCTTAGTTTTGTAGTTGGTTAGGTCTTAGTTTTGTAGTTTTGTATTGAGTACATAGAATAGATGAAGGGTTTCTCCAAAACTGGGTGTGGAGTACAGACTAGGCTCATACCAATGAATATTACACAGGGTCTTAGTTTTGTAGTTGGTTAGGTCTTAGTTTTGTAGTTTTGTATTGAGTACATAGAATAGGTGAAGTGTATCTTCAAAACTGGGTGTGGAGTACAGACTAGACTCATACCAATGAATATTACACAGGGTCTTAGTTTTGTAGTTGGTTAGGTCTTAGTTTTGTAGTTTTGTATTGAGTACATAGAATAGATGAAGGGTTTCTCCAAAACTGGGTGTGGAGTACAGACTAGACTCATACCGATGAATATTACACAGGGTCTTAGTTTTGTAGTTGGTTGGGTCTTAGTTTTGTAGTTTTGTATTGAGTACATAGAATAGATGAAGGGTTTCTCCAAAACTGGGTGTGGAGTACAGATTAGGCTCATACCAATAAATATTACACAGGGTCTTAGTTTTGTAGTTGGTTGGGTCTTAGTTTTGTAGTTTTGTATTGAGTACATAGAATAGATGAAGGGTATCTCCAAAACTGGGTGTGGAGTACAGACTAGGCTCATACCAATAAATATTACACAGGGTCTTAGTTTTGTAGTTGGTTGGGTCTTAGTTTTGTAGTTTTGTATTGAGTACATAGGATAGGTGAAGTGTTTCTCACAAACTGGGTCTGGAGTACAGACTAGACTCATACCAATGAATATTACACAGGGTCTTAGTTTTGTAGTTGGTTAGGTCTTAGTTTTGTAGTTTTGTATTGAGTACATAGAATAGATGAAGGGTTTCTCCAAAACTGGGTGTGGAGTACAGACTAGGCTCATACCAATGAATATTACACAGGGTCTTAGTTTTGTAGTTGGTTAGGTCTTAGTTTTGTAGTTTTGTATTGAGTACATAGAATAGGTGAAGTGTATCTTCAAAACTGGGTGTGGAGTACAGACTAGACTCATACCAATAAATATTACACAGGGTCTTAGTTTTGTAGTTGGTTAGGTCTTAGTTTTGTAGTTTTGTATTGAGTACATAGAATAGATGAAGGGTTTCTCCAAAACTGGGTGTGGAGTACAGACTAGACTCATACCGATGAATATTACACAGGGTCTTAGTTTTGTAGTTGGTTGGGTCTTAGTTTTGTAGTTTTGTATTGAGTACATAGAATAGATGAAGGGTTTCTCCAAAACTGGGTGTGGAGTACAGACTAGACTCATACCGATGAATATTACACAGGGTCTTAGTTTTGTAGTTGGTTAGGTCTTAGTTTTGTAGTTTTGTATTGAGTACATAGAATAGATGAAGGGTTTCTCCAAAACTGGGTGTGGAGTACAGACTAGACTCATACCGATGAATATTACACAGGGTCTTAGTTTTGTAGTTGGTTAGGTCTTAGTTTTGTAGTTTTGTATTGAGTACATAGAATAGATGAAGGGTTTCTCCAAAACTGGGTGTGGAGTACAGACTAGACTCATACCGATGAATATTACACAGGGTCTTAGTTTTGTAGTTGGTTGGGTCTTAGTTTTGTAGTTTTGTATTGAGTACATAGAATAGATGAAGGGTTTCTCCAAAACTGGGTGTGGAGTACAGATTAGGCTCATACCAATAAATATTACACAGGGTCTTAGTTTTGTAGTTGGTTGGGTCTTAGTTTTGTAGTTTTGTATTGAGTACATAGAATAGATGAAGGGTTTCTCCAAAACTGGGTGTGGAGTACAGACTAGACTCATACCGATGAATATTACACAGGGTCTTAGTTTTGTAGTTGGTTAGGTCTTAGTTTTGTAGTTTTGTATTGAGTACATAGAATAGGTGAAGTGTATCTTCAAAACTGGGTGTGGAGTACAGACTAGACTCATACCAATGAATATTACACAGGGTCTTAGTTTTGTAGTTGGTTGGGTCTTAGTTTTGTAGTTTTGTATTGAGTACATGGAATAGATGAAGGGTTTCTCCAAAACTGGGTGTGGAGTACAGACTAGACTCACATCAATGAATATTACACAGGGTCTTAGTTTTGTAGTTGGTTAGGTCTTAGTTTTGTAGTTTTGTATTGAGTACATAGAATAGGTGAAGTGTATCTTCAAAACTGGGTGTGGAGTACAGACTAGACTCATACCAATAAATATTACACAGGGTCTTAGTTTTGTAGTTGGTTAGGTCTTAGTTTTGTAGTTTTGTATTGAGTACATAGAATAGATGAAGGGTTTCTCCAAAACTGGGTGTGGAGTACAGATTAGGCTCATACCAATAAATATTACACAGGGTCTTAGTTTTGTAGTTGGTTGGGTCTTAGTTTTGTAGTTTTGTATTGAGTACATAGAATAGATGAAGGGTTTCTCCAAAACTGGGTGTGGAGTACAGACTAGGCTCATACCAATAAATATTACACAGGGTCTTAGTTTTGTAGTTGGTTGGGTCTTAGTTTTGTAGTTTTGTATTGAGTACATAGAATAGATGAAGTGTAACTTCAAAACTGGGTCTGGAGTACAGACTAGACTCATACCAATGAATATTACACAGGGTCTTAGTTTTGTAGCTGGTTAGGTCTTAGTTTTGTAGTTTTGTCTAAGTATGATATAGTTGGTAGTGTAACTTGGTCTGGATCACAGACTAGGCTTCATACCCATGAGTATTACCGGGGATTACTTACACAGGGTCTTAGTTTTGTAGTTGGTTGGGTCTTAGTTTTGTAGTTTTTTTGGTAGTATATATATGGGGTCTTAGGTCTTAGGTCTTAGGTCTTTGTTTTATAGACACCCATAATATCCCTTATTTTTCCTTTGGCTTTATAAGGACTGTTAAGTGCAGAAAAGGGGGAAACGGTGACTAATTTAACTGGTACTGGCTGGTTGGTCCCGTAGTCAGTTAGCATGTTTTGTAGGCCTACATTCACAATGATCACGATGGTCAGAGAACAATTTCCCTCATTCCTCTCAATTCTCTCTCATCATGCTTATCATTACATGTATCATGTGTATACCAGGGAGATGGGGTTTAGTGTGTGCATGGAGCTACTAACTGGTGTGTGCATGCAAGGAGAGATAACTGAGGTATAGGCCTAAGTTTGTGTGTAAGTTCATTGGGCAAGTTGGGTCGGCTCTTCGGTCAAGAGCGCGGGTGCTGTGTGCATCATCGCACGGTGCAAGCTTCTGTGTCAAATACGCGCGAAACGACTAATAACAGGCTACAAAAATCACTCGACCATGCTGCCGCTATGCGAATTCGATGTGCGAAGATTACGTAACTTTCACCGAAATTAACGCTACACCGTAATGACGATTTTGTGTTATTTTACTACACTGGTGCTATGATTATACTTTTGACAATTTCCCCAACAATGTAAGCATTTGATTTCTTATCATCAGAGGGCCAGGGACACTTGCCTATATATTCATTGTACTATTACTCTATACTGTAGAAAGAATTAAGCAAACAATATTAACATTTGGTATCATATAAACAATTAAGCAACCATTAAAACCATACAAAGTTAAACATGTAAAACCACATTCTCCATAATTACTTTTACAGTTGCTAAATCCTGACCTGCTTTCGATTAAAGAACCATGGCCCCTGAATACTTGTTTATAGAATTTAAAAGGATAATTATTAAACTTTGTGCATATATTGCAATAATCTTCCTTACTTAATTATTCATAGCAATTACTTACTCTTCCGCTAGTATTTAAAACAGAATATTTTATCTCTTTTTATTTCAGTCCTTTTATTCATCTCTTTATCTGTTTTTCCTTTATTTTTCATCCAATCATCTGTGCTTCTTTGGTCTGATTATTTTGTTTTTGTTGTATATAATATACTTCCATCAAAATATTCTCTAATTCACTAAGTACATTAAAACTTCCATGTAATTCATTTTATCATTTGACCGAAATGGAAAACAATTAAATCATCAAATACAACTGAATACTAGAATATGATGATGTCTGATGTATTCTGTAAAAGGAAGAGATTGTCGTAATGATACATTTTTTCAAAAATAGAATGATATTGATTGGTTGTACATTGAACAAATAATAACAACCCAATTACTATAACAAGGCATGAATATGAATCAAAGTTCCCCACCCATTCACATAAAACCGACCTAAAGACCACCCATCACATTTTGAGGTTTCATGCTAAGTTAATAACGGTATTACTCAATTTTCTTTCCATTCTGAATTTGAGGAAACCCCCTTCTTTGTCAAGTTAAACAATTTTTTTAGCTAGAATGAATGAATGACATTGGATAGTCTGCATACTGTCAATCTATTTCAGATTAATCTGAATGCACATTAACATTCAGATTAACATTTACATAAAACAGACCTAGCGACCACCCATCACATTTTGAGGTTTCATGCTAAGTCAATAATGGTATTACTCAATTTTCTTTCCATTCTGAATTTGAGGATACCCTCTTCTTTGTCAATGTATTTCAGATGAGTCAGAGCCCATAGAGACAGGATGCTACACGTGTTTGCGGAACATTCCGAACTTGACAGTACATACAATAGCCATAATGGGTTACAATAACAAATGGCCACAGCTGACAAGGAAAACCACAAAGTGGGAACAAAAGAATGGGAAAAGTCGTCCCTCTTTTGTTCTGAAATCCTCATTTTTTGATAACTTCCTAAGCATGTGATTTGGGGGCATGATTCATGGAGTTAATTTTGGGTCGATAAAGAGTCTGAGAGGAGAAAATTCCTGTAGAAACTGGATTTAATCAAGGTCAGTGTTATCCAATGTTATTTTTCTTCTTCCAGGATGGTGATATCATCCATATAGATGTGTAAACAAGATAAATGATACGTCCAAAACTTCAAACAACTCAAGCCATGCATACAATACTTATCAAAATTAATTGAATATCATGATTATTTCCTGCACAAAAGCAATGACAGTGTGACACATAAGATTTGAAGTCATATTATTTTGAATCTGGTTTGATTCAAGCTTTCATAACTGCTGGTCTAACTACAGATATTACACAAATCTTAAACTGCAGATTCTGTGGTTCAAAAACTCGCTTGACATTTGCATTGCTAGAATTTGTCAAGAAATTTTCACAGTATTTCTTCAACATTAATACATTAGAAAATAACATGTAAACATGAGAAACTTATGCAGAAAAACAAAGTTTCATAGGCCTACTGCTAGCTTTCTATACTTTTAAGAGGTCTGGGATTTCCTGAGGTACAAAATATGGAAATCATAATTAGTCATGATTGATTTACTTCTAAAACTATGAATTGATTGATTTGTTTATGGAAAATTGAAAGCTGAATTCCAGTTTATATACTGATCAATGATATTTAACATCACTTTATATTACAATGATGCCGCAATTAAACAAAAAGTTAAAATGGTTGCCACAATTATCCATGTTTACATGGAAACATTTTACACATTTTACAACCTAAAGCAATTCAATTTAAAGGGGCATCGTGGTCTAGTGGTTAAGACTCTTGTCTTTCAATCTGAAGGACGTGGGTTCAATTTCAAGCCATGGCGTGTTTTCCTTCAGCAAGAAATTTACCCACATTGTGCTGCACTCAACCCAGGTGAGGTAAATGGGTACCGGCAGGAAGTAATTTCTCAACAAGCTGTGCAGACCGGAATTGGTAGACTAGCTTAGCCGGGGTAATATGGGAGCACCTTGAGCACCTAGGAAGTTGGATACGTTCACTATACAAATCCTTTTATAATTATTAAAGCAATAATACATAATGATCATTGAATAGACAAACATTTGAATATTTCTGAACAAGTAAATGTTACCTATCACTCATGCAAATGCCCTTTGAAAAAAAGGGAGTTACGAGCCAGGATCTATTCTCTTCACGATGAGATGAATCTGCTCTTAAGTACTGGAATTCTGAGAAAAACTTGACATTCACTCTGACCTTATTCATTTTATTTTCCAGTTAATGCATACTAAGATGGGACCTTTTAATGAAGCGAAACTCACAGTGATGATCATGTTCTATTGATTTAACTGACACCCCCCTTCACACCCTATTATTTATTGTACAATTATCCTACAGGTAGGAATAGCAAAAGTGTGAAAGGTGTGTATTATCTTTCACAGCACAAACATGTTTTGCCAGAATTCAATAGCATTAGTGAGAATTATTCTGCTAATACTTTTCTTTCTTTGATCATGCAAAAGCTTTAAGAAATCATTGATAAACATGGGACACAACATAAATATACATGCTTCCTGCAAAAGTAACAAAAATTGTGAAAATTAGACTTGGGATCTTTAATGGTTAAGCACATAATTTATTGACATATTGTAATAGACTTCATATAGAATTAAGCCCTTGAATTTCACTTGGTGTGAAAGGAACATCGAAAGTAAAATTCTGTATGAAGGGGGTTGATGGTGCTCCAAAGGAATAACACTTCAGATTTCAATACAGGTTTGAAAAGGTCATTACCAGAAACAAACTTCTGCAAGGGATATACGATGTCAGATGTCGATGGGCACTTACTCGCAAGACATGAATTCTTAGTTAGAAAGTAAATAGCGGATTGTCATAAAGAGACTGATAGGTTATGATTCAAAGTTTCACCACCAAGTTAGTTCTTTATTCATAACAAGTGGAATGCCTCTGGCCGTCTCACCTGCATCACGCGATTCAATATAGCAGCAGTGCTGATTTTGAAAACTACTATAACTCGCACAAGATGTTCAGTGATACTTGGTTACTCTTATTTCCACGTTTTATGAACTAGACCAATACACTTATAGAGATATGATGGCAATTCAACAAATACCCCCAACGTGGCCAAAGTTCTTTGACCTTACATGACCTTTGACCTTGATCATGTGACCTGAAACTCGCACAGGATGTTCAGTGATACTTGATTACTCTTATGTCCAAGTTTTATGAACTAGACCAACACACTTTCAAATTTATGGCTGTAATTCAACAAATACCCCAATTTGGCAAAAGTTCATTGACCCTAAATGACCTTTGACCTTGATCATGTGACCTGAAAGTTGCACAGGATGTTCAGTAATACTTGATTACTATTATGTCCAAGTTTCATGAATCAGATCCATAAACATTCAAAGTTATGATGGTAATTCAACAGATACCCCCAATTCGGCCAAAGTTCATTGACCCTAAATGACCTTTGACCTTGGTCATGTGACGTGAAACTCATGCAGGATCTTCAGTGATACTTGATTAACCTTATGTATAAGTTTCATGAACTAGGTCCATATATTTTCTAAGCTATGATGACATTTCAAAAACTTAACCTTAGGTTAAGATTTTGATGTTGATTCCCCCAACATGGTCTAAGTTCATTGACCCTAAATGACCTTTGACCTTGGTCATGTGACATGAAACTCAGACAGGATGTTCAGTAATACTTGATTAACCTTATGGCCAAGTTTCATGAACTAGGTCCATATACTTTCTAAGTTATGCTGTCATTTCAAAAACTTAACCTCAGGTTAAGATTTGGTGTTGACGCCGCCGTCGCCGTCGCCGCCGCCGCCGCCGTCGCCGTCGAAAAAGCGGCGCCTATAGTCTCACTCTGCTATGCAGGTGAGACAAAAATTAGATGAATTGAAAATGAATAACTGGAAAGGATTTACAAGTTAAAAGATGAAAGCTAGAGAGAGGGGGAGACAGACTGAGAGAGTGAGAGAGAGAGAGACAGGTATAAAGACCCGGGGGGGGGGGGGCACTAAAATTATTTTTTGATGGGGGTGTGCCTCGCGAAACTCTGAAATGGGGATCTAAGGAACTGACTAAAAGGGTAAAGTATGAGGTCTTGGGAACTAAATATATACCGCGCGGTGTGAAAAACAGGGTCTACGGAACGGGATCGCGGCACTGTAGGTATAGCGCTGTGCATGCACTAGCCATGCATGGAGCGGCTACTAGTTATATGTAGGGAGTTGCAAAGCCATACGTGCATCCTCTCGCATGCAGTGCTCGCGCTTGACAAGTAATGGGGGTCTTGCGAACGAGGCTGGGCAGCTTCTGAACTGAATTTTTGTCAGTATCTAGAAAACTGAAAATTAGGTCTGAAAAAGAAGGACATCAAAGCGGCACGTCCCTGTACCACCAATATATGTGAGTGCCCCCCCCCCCCACCCGGGATATAGATAGACAGGGATAGAAAAGCACACAAAGCCATCTAACGGCTATATGTGATGTATGTATATTGCTGAATCCTTCTTTATCGCCATACTGAAGAGTATGAACGCAGATATTATTTTATTTAGAACTTCATCTATATATACAATATATTTAATTTGAAAAAACCATAAGTCTAGTGTCAACAGACTTGTGGCCTACACATTTTAAGAGACATGATTGGATAATTGCTTTCTCCTGTGGTGACATCAAAATCTGCTATGTAAAGAAAAGGGTAAATTGCCAATTCGTCTTCTGCCAACTCGTCCACTCACCACATGGTCTTCTTTCATTTAGTCTAATGCCATTCTGTCCATCAATATCTCGTCTAACAACCGTTTGGTCCAAGAACCATTTGGTCCAATAATCACTTCGGCTAATCACCATTTCGTCTAAGACCATTTCGTCTCAAAACCAGTTGGTCTAATATCCATTTCATGTTCAATCATTTTGCACAATTAACACTAATCCAATTAGACCAAATGGTATAGACTAAATAGCTATTGGACCAACTGGTTATTAGATGAAATGGTGAGTGGACGAATTGGCAATTAGACCATGTGGATAGTGGACGAACTACTGGTAGACCAAATGATAAGTAGACGAGTTGGCAATTGGACGAATTGGCATTAGACAAATTGGAAATAAACCAAGAAGAGGGTGAGGGGCACAGACCCCGTGATTTTCACAAACCTTGGGGGTATGATAGGCATATAGGGGGGGGGGGTGTCTAACTGAACCTGAGATTCAAAGTCCACAATATTGCTTATTAAAGCAGCAGGCAAATGGAATGTATAATACATGTACATGTATATCGATCTGATGAGATGACACGCAAAAGCATACAAACAGATCAGTCTAGTATGGTGATTTGGTGGTGATTTTTTACTGCCCAATTGCTAAGAAAGCATGGATGCTTGTAGGCAAGTGACCAGAGGACATACGGCTTAAGGTCCTCTCCGAGGGACCTGGCAATGAGGATTAATGCCTTACCAAAGGGCACCAGCGCACCGAGTGAGAATCGAACCCGGGTCACCGGAATCTGAAACCCCCCGCTCTACCAACTGAGCCATCGTGCCTCCGCTTCTCTTATACTTCAGCAAGTTCCGTGCCCTGGGGTAAATGTAATATGTATGTAATATTGTTACTACCTTATTAATCTGCAACAAGCTACCAGGCAATCTTGGGACAATCTCTGGAAGTGTTACTTGGCAGACTTTGCATCCATTATTACCAACTCTTTCAAATACGGGTCACAATATCCAGAACACTATTTTGACAGGTTAAACTCCCCCCTCATATATGGACGGTCATTGTGTGATGCTCTCTAGTGCAATTCCAGCATTATTCTGCAGTGCATGGCATGCTTAAAAAGCAGTTCCCATTATTTTCACGTAAATATTACAGAAATGATTTTCTCAATGTCTATACTAAGTCAGTTACATAAGGATCATATCTTTTAGCCCGGGGGGGGGGGGCCACTTACATTGACGAGTGGATACCATGCGCGACCAAAAAAACACGTAAAAAGGATGTCTTTTTCAAGATAGGGCACGTTACGTACGTTACGTGATAAGGGTGTCAAAAACACAAAAATATTGAAAAGAGGGTATCTATTTCACTCGGAAAAATGTACGTGTTTAGGGTCAAATATGCGGGGATGATAAAACAAAATCAAAATGTTTTATAAAGGATGTCCTTTTTGCCTCAACACTATGTGTTTAGAGTCCGATTTGCGCGAGGTGTGGAAGGTGGGGCCGTACTAAACCAAAATAATAGTGTCTAAAGGTAAAACCGACGACCGACGACCGACGGACGCGTGACATAACAATAAAATATCTCTGTACTTGTTTAGGGGTTCATTTCAGGGAATACTTGTTAAGGGGTGTATTTTCAGAATATGGAAAATACATCGCTGTACTTGTTTAGGGGCTCAGTTCTGGGAATACTTGCCAATAGTATTTGTTTCCAATACTAGTTAAGGGTAGGGTTTCACACGCTAATACTTGTTAAGGGTTGCATTTTCAGAATATGGAGAATACGTGTTTAGGGTGCTTTTCAAGACCCCGTGGTCGCGCATGGTATCCACTCGTCAATTGAAGTGGCCCCCCCCCCCCCCCGGGCTTTTAGCACAGTAGATGGTCACCAGTTGTGCATAACTGCTGAGCAGCTTCCCTGTACATCCCCTACACATGACGACATTTCGATTAAACTACCTATCACCGTGATGCCCCACTGTCATTCTGATAGGGGGCTTGGAAGGGGGGGCTATGGACGCCCAAAAAAATTCATGACCAACAAAAAGGGAGAAAAGGAAAGGAAAGGGGTTGAAATATGATATAATTTTCTGAATATTGTGACAAAATCTCGCACAAAATGGGATTTTTGTATCAAATAAATTAAAATTTTTGCTTGCTCACTTGCTTTGCTCGCTTGCAGGCTTTGACTGGTCCCCTCAAATACTTTGGCTCATCATTATGGTACTACTGGTACAATCAGGCACCCAAGGTCACTCTCCCCTCCACATTTTGCCCCGGCTGCACCTCCAAGAGGAGTGAGAGTTCTCTGTAAAATGTTCAGATCGGAGAATATGAGGGGAATTTCCTCTCCAACGCGAACGCAGAGTTAATCACGTATGAATGAGGTTTGATAGATGTGAGTTATGACGTCACTCTCTTGAGCACAGTCTCATGTTAATCCTTTTTATCAACTATGTGTTTTTTAACTGTCAAAGAAGTCAAATGAAACAGGAGACTGTTGAAGAGCTGTTTACAAACAGTCTCTTTCCTGTAAGAGATCTGGGGTTGAAAAGAATGGGATAGGTTGAGTGAAATGCCCTTTGACTAACCCTCCATGCCCCCCAACAAATAATCCAAATACCAAATTGAACTACTAGAGTGAACTACCACTGAAATTTTTTAATGATATATCAAGGACAGAACATGCAGATGACAAAAAAGGGGAAAAAAATATTTCAATTTCTATGTACATAAATAAATGCAAAAATGAAAGGATTCCCTAGATAATCAAGGGTCTCCATCAGCCAGACTAATAGTTTTACACGCACAGATCATATTACAACCAATATGACCTTGAAGATAATCCAGAGATGAAGGTCAAATAGAATAGTTTGGATTAACCAGGCTACTGTACTAATCCCAGTCCATAAGAGCGCACACACCGGTCCGATCCCTCTTTAATCCCCCCATTTGATTGCAACATTAGTGAAATTATATCGCAGGCAGGAAGGAAAAAGACTGCAACCTTTCAGATGATCAGCCACTCAGATATATCAATTAAGAGGCATTTTGACATCCATTCACAATTCAATTTCAATTCATAATGCTACTCTATGTTTTTTACTTGGAACATGAACTTTGCAAATTACTTTCAATGTACATCAATGAAATAAGAATAATCCTACTGGATGAGCATAAAATGTTACATAAACCTGAATGATTATAATTTTGCCTTGTCTATTTTTTTTTCCACATTAGAGGCAAGGTATATTGAATACAATGTATGTGACGATAGCAATAACAAAACAACATAAAATGTAAATACAATGTACCAGTAATGCGAAGATTCCATCATAACCATCACTATGTTGCAGCATTGATAAACCATTATCTCTAACAGGCTAAAATGTGTACAAGTTGCGCTAGGTTTGTCTTTATTTCATTTTGTTTTTCAAGTTTATTGTTTTGTTATCTCCTGTATGTCTTTTATTTAGTATTTTTTATTCTTTATCATTTGTGACTTCACTGGAAGTGACTACTTGCTGAAATCCTGGGGGGTGTTTCACAAAAATTTAAGTATGACTTAGAGTCGCACTTAAATGCTGACGCGTGCGTGATATGCAACACGCAATCTTGTTGATCAATACGCAGTAGTGTGTGTCCTCTTGGCATGATCTGACCAATGCGGTCATGCCTTTTATACCGCACGCAACTAGGCATTTAAGTGCAACTCTAACATAAAGTCATCCTTGAGTCTTTGTGAAACACCCACCTGATCATGTATTGTCACGCCATAAATAGATAATAATTATAATATTAAGTTTTTGCACTGAGCTCAATATATCAAAATGATATCTCTACACTGAAAGCTGTCACTCTATTGCTTAAACCTTTTTTAAACAACTTGTCAAAAAGAAAAGATTAAACAATAGTTGTTCAAGCGAGGGGCTTAGGCAGAGTTGCTTAAAATTTCAAAGAGCATTTATTAAGTATAAGCACCTGTACAGATATATTATTCCGGTCATCAGATCCTGGCTTGCCAGCACACAATGCATGCACTTTATCCACTCCATGGCGAATATTCCAACAAGAGTTTCTGAACTCCATTGTTAGGCATACTACACAGCCTAGTAGGCACTGTGTAGTTCTGATAAATACTGCCCTCTTTGATAATGATATCATAAGAGTACTATATAATGGAGAAATGATGGTAAAATATTATTAAAGGAGAATGAAACCCTTGAAACCAGCTGAATCCATATCAAAGAGAAAAATCAAAGAAACATATTGTTGAAAGTTTGAGGAAGATTGAATGAATAATAAGAAAGTTATGAGCATTCGAATATTGAGATCACTAGTGCCATGTAGATCCTCCCAACGGCAATGCGACCAAGATCTGTGATATCACACACGTACAACTCCCTCA
This sequence comes from Lytechinus pictus, assembly GCF_037042905.1. Lineage (NCBI taxonomy): Eukaryota > Metazoa > Echinodermata > Echinoidea > Temnopleuroida > Toxopneustidae > Lytechinus > Lytechinus pictus. Next base: position 16,257,059 of record NC_087256.1, read on the forward strand.
TTACTCTAGTACTTATTTCACTTATATTCTCACTTTTATAGAGTCTATCACATGGTGAGGTGTTAATCTCTTTATGAGATGACAAGTAGAGAGGTTTCACAACATTATATCATTGATGAATCATTTTGTCATATGATTAGAATGAGCAAAAAGATATGTTTTGGGGTATATTTTCAGTGTCCAAATGGGAGAGTTGTACGTGTGTGACATCACAGATCTTGGTCGCATTGCCAATGGGAGGATCTCCATAGCATTAGTGATCTCGACATTCAAATGCTCATAACTCTTTTATTGCTAGTCCTATTTTACTCAAAGTTTTGTTGATCTTATTCTTTGATTTTTCTGCTTTCACAAAAGCTAACTTGCTCCAAGAGTTTCATTCTCCTTTAATAATATTTATAATTCATAACATTAGTGACATAATTCTTCCAGAAAGACAAAACATTAACAAAAATCTCAAAGTCAAATGTTCAGGAAAAAAAAATTTTTTGCATAATATTGTTATTGCAATGTTCATCTAGCATTTGATACGGAGTTGTGTCTTCAATTTTGAGATCGAGAGCTGGAATTAGGATCAACTGATTTTTGGATGGAATATCTATTCTTTGAACAAAAAGGAATTCCCTATCCCACCACCCCCCAAAAAAATTGATAACTATTATTTCCCCATGTATATGGCTTTCAAGTACTACACGGTACATAGAAAGGTAAACTTTAAATTTAATGTATAGGAAAAAAGGTAAAAAATATAAATTTTAATCTATTTTGGATAAGAAAATTCCCCTTTTCAGTCACACCTTTTCTCAATTAAATTGATCTCCAAATAAATTTCTCATCCCTGAACTATGAAATTTGAAGAACAATAATCATGAATAAACAGCATAGTTTATATGGTTAAACAAAAAGAAAACACAAACAGATCATTTTAATTAATCTTATTATGGGAAATATATTCATTTCAGGTGTTTTAAAAATATTTTTTTCGGTGACCTTCAATTATGATGATCTGGTGTCAATCATAGTTTGATTTTATTTTGGGAGATAATATTTTAGTAGTTATCGAAAATATTCTTGTGGTGATCTCTTTCCATTTATGACAATTCGATTCAGCCCAATACGGCATCCATTGTGGCCGCAATGCAGGCAAAGAAATTAGTGCCTTTGAGGCTTGCGTAAGAAGAAGAGTAACATTATTTATGACACTTCAATGATATTTCCCAAGTGAGTAATTGGCCTTTACACACAGTCTAGTGCGCACTGTGGCCATAGGTCCCCAAGGGATGGTAACCACGCACAGTATCGCAGCAAAAAATAGGAGATTGGTAGTAGTAGAATGGGCATTGTAAATAATATCCCCCTCAAAAAAACAATGCCCAACCACCCCATCCCCCACCCTCCATATTTTCAGACCACAGTGGGCGCACTGGGATGCGCACCACAGAGTGGGCAGAAGCAGAGATTGGATGACAAATGATGAGTCCAGCACAATTTAAAATCAAAATAATTCATTCAACCTCAAAAAATGATAATTTTTTGCTATTTTTTCTTTTCGCAAGCCAGCAGTTCAGAATTCTCATGAACAACGTAATATGGTAGCACAATAGTACATTTTCCTTAGAAAGAATAAAACTGAGTTTCTACAATGTTAGTGCATGGCAAAAAAAAATGAAGAGTAGGAGGAATAGAGGCTGTTCTCATTACGCTTTCTAAAACTAGTTTACTGGAAGCCGATTCAGGAAACCAGTTTGGAAGATCGCTTTGCTAGCATTCCCACTTGATCACACGAAAGTGGTTTTCAAAATCACTTCACGTAAAGCGATCTTGTTGCTATGGAAACGCTCTCAGTGGGGTGACACGTTTCCCCCAAAATTTGAAACCGCAGTAGTAGTAGTGGCAGAAGCAGCAGTAGTAGTAGTAGTAATTGTAGTAGTAAAAGTAGTAGTAGTGGTGGTGGTGGTGGTAGAAGTAGTAGTAGTAGCAGTAGAAGTAGAAGTAGTAGTAGTAGAAGTAGTAGTAGTAGTAGTAGTAGTAGTAGTAGTAGTAGTAGTAGTAGTAGTAGTAGTAGTAGTAGTAGTAGTAGTAGTAGTAGTAGTAGTAGTAGTAGTAGTAGGGTAAATTGCCAATTTGTCTATTGCCAACTCGTCCACTCATCACATGTTCTACCTTCATTTAGTCTGATGCCATTATGTCAATCAACATTTCGTCTAACAACCATTTGGTTCAATAACCATTTGGTCCAATCATCACTTCGTCTAATCACCAGTCCATCTCTGACCATTTCGTCTCGTAACCAGTTCGTCTAATATCAATTTATTTTCATTCATTTTGCCCAATTAACATTTAGTCCAGTTAGACGAAATGGCATGTGGATTAAATGGCTATTGGATCAACTGGTTATTAGATAAAATCGTGAGTAGACGATATGGCAATTAGACCATGTGGAAAGTGGACGAACTGACAGTAGACCAAATGAAAGTAGACAAGTTGGTAATTGGACGAATTGGCATTGGACCAATTGAAAATAAACCAGTAATAGTAGAAGTAGTAGTAGTAGTAGCAGAAGCAGCAGTAGAAGTAGTAGTAGTAGTAGTAGTAGTAGTAGAAGCAGTATCAGCAGCAGAAATAGTAGAACAGCATTTTCCAGCTGCCCTTTCACCAACATTACATTCAAGAACTTGAAACTCTAAATTATTTTTTATCATTTGAACAAAGACATGTATACAGAATATAATATGTCAAATTAAATCTTATTTCTTTATATGTGTATCAAATCCCTTTTAAATAAATATTCAGTTGTTTTAAAGATATTTCTTATTGCCAAAACATCTCAGGGCAACTCAGGGCCCTCAATGACAGCAGTTTGTTAACTGATGAGGCCACCCTGATTAAATAAAACTAAAAATAAAAAATAACAAATTAGTATGAAATATTCAAATTTGAGTTCAAACTATTGGAAAGGAAGTGGGTCAGTTCACCTTTTCAAAGTTCACAATATTACTTGAGGAGTGCAACCTTTTTACAACTATTCCAGCCTTTCATCACCTGATATAATTTATTTCTTCCTTCCAGTTTCCGCTCACTTTCTCCTGTTTCGGATCAACTGCAAACTATTCTCTAAAGACCTCTGTAGTATGATGATGATTTATGAAAACTTTACTTTCCATTTGCTTCTTTTTTTTAAAGACCTGCATATACATCATATTTCACAATGAAACTGCTGTAGTTTGAACTATTGCAACCATTAAACTGATTAAAAGAAAGGACTAAAAAGAATAAATTTACAAAATTCCTTAAACATTCAAAAAAATTAATAATAAAATGTAAGAAATAAATATAAATAAAATTAATAGTAATGATTATAATAATACTTATCATATCAACAATAACCAAAGCATATGCGTCCTTGATAATAACAATTATATAGCTCTTCATATAGGTTCTTCAAAGTATACAGGTGGGCTTACTAAAAATTGATAACAGAAGCAAATTGGAATGGACTGTACTGCAAAATTGACCAAAAATAATTATAATGCTAAACTTGTAATTTGTAAGTACTATTGCTAAAATGTTATGAATGTTCTGACTGGTGAAGCAATTTGAAAATATGTTTGGACTTGGAAATCTTCTTCAAGTGGGTGGGTTCGATGTCGGAAAAAAGAAGTATATGCCTTTTTGGGATTTTAAGCAATGTTGGAGCCCCCCCCCCAAAAAAAAGAAAATGTTAATATAAAGGTTGCTTGAACATATAAGGGCATTAATTGAAAATATAAAGTGTATATGAGGCAATACAGTACTTGTATTATATTACTACACCTGAAAGTCATGAATCACATTGTTGCCTTTCAAACCATACAAAACAATTTACCAATTACACAAAGGTGCCCATTTCGGATAATAGCATCATTATGCACCACACAGGGTGAATAATAGTCAAGTAATACCATTACATCAATGGATGAAGTGCACAAAGAAAGACAGATATATGGGAGAAGAAAGGGAGAAGGCTTAGGAATCCTTCCGTTAGGTCTCATCTTTCGTTCTTTCTTTCATCTTAGGGGCAAGTAGCCTCTGGGACACACACATTGATGAAACCTCAAGGAATAGCAGGGGCTCCATTGGGAGTCCCCCAAAACCACAAAGTATTAACAGAGGGACCGAGAGAGATCCTTACTTTCTTTCACCAGTTCCCCCCTTCAACAAAGGGTTCACTTCATAAAGCCAATGGACCAACCCATTTATTGTGATGGTATTATTTTGTATTATTAACCTCCTTTTGCTTTATTAATCCCATCCCATCCCGTCCTGCCCGCCCGCCCCAACCCACTTTCCCCACTTTTTGTCTAAGGGTCAACAACTTCCACAAAATTTCTAGTTATGATTTTTTTTTTTTAATAATGGCAGCACATTAGGCCTATGTTGAACAAGAAATTTAGTAACTTAAAATGTTGATTTTTGTATTATTTATCTATCTATCTATCCATCCATCCATCCATCCATCCATTCATTTTATTTATTTATTCATTCATTTATTGGGGTATGATTAATCGTTGACCTAAAAATCATAGGTATGTAAGCATGATTTGTGACAGCATCCATCGTGCCCTATATGGCTTATTTTAAAAATTAAAATGCTTGATTAGGCCTATACATTCAGTGAATAACATAAAGCAGCAGGACATTTCTTTATTAATCACAATACTTATACCGCTATCTTGATTGAATAACAATTTGTCTCAAGTTAATAATCTCCTTCAGATACCTGAGGCAATCATTCTGGGAACTTGATTGGCAAGAGGGTTTTGATTTAATTATGGATATATTCAATAATCTTGACTAGACTTGTCTTGCTTAAAGGTCAAGCCCACCCCAGAAAAATGATGATTTAAATAAATATAGAAAAAACAAACAAGCATAATGCTGAAAATTTCATCAAAATTGGATATATTATGAGAAAGTTATGACATTTTCAAGTTTCGCTTATTTTTCACGAAACAGTGATATGCACAATTCACTCACTATTTCTTTTGTTTTTTATTGGTTGAATTATAAAAAAAAAATCATTTTTTTATATATTTGAAAATAAGGACCAGAGCTGCCAAGTTGTATTTTGTATTTTCAGTATTCTTGCAAGCTAAAATGCGCACTGCTCTTGCAGATGAAAAAAAAAACCATTGAAACTTGTGTATGTCTCACCTTGGTTTTTACAAAAAGATTGAAAAAAAAACAAGTTACCTGAAATTACATTGATCTAATAACCATATGTGTGTACGTTTTATGAAATAGAGATGATTTATCTCAATAAATTACGATTTTTTTTTTTTTTACAAAAAACATATTTTTTAAAGAAAAAACGTACTGCCGTATTTTGGTTGCAAACACGTACTAAATACGGCTAAAACGTACTGGTTGGCAGGTCTGAAGGACCAACTTGACTGAACCATATAATATTAAACAATGCTAATTCAACATGTTCAGGGAGGAAATAATTGTTATTTCACTTGACAATGAGGAGAAAATTAGAATTTTGCATATTTCATATAATAAAATACCAAAGAAATAGTGAGTCGACGACATCAGTTTCCTCATTTGCATTTCCACCAGGATGTGAATATAACTGTTTTGTGAAATTATGCAAAACTTTAAAATATCATTACTTTCTTATTTTACATCCAAATTTGATGAATTTTCAGTGTTATGCTTGTTGGATTTTTCTCTTTTTATTCAAATAAACTTTTTGTTGGGGTGGACTTGTCCTTGAAGTATGATAAATTAACGAGAATAAATTGAATACTAGTCCAGAAACCTATAAATTTCATCAATACTGCATAAAGTTGTCTGCACAAGGTGTTGATGTATGAGTATCAAAATAAGAATCAACCATTCGACCAATTATCTTTAGTCATTAGGCTTCTAGAGTACTTAGAAAATGGCCCATGCATGTCATCCGTCAAAGGCACTCAATCTGCAGCCCACTCACATGCCGATCATTATTTCATGAATTGCTATAAAAACTGAACATCTCTTCATGATTCTCATTAAACAAAAAATCAGTTTCGTTCCTTGCCGAATGATCACTGGGAACATTGGCATTTTTCTCAGATTTTTCGTTATTCTTTACTTATGTCTCATATGGTTCAAAGAAAAGGTGCTAGAACATGAAAGCCATCCCTGCGCGTACAAATGAAAGATTTGCCAAGTCACTGAAGCCAGGCAGGAGCACATCAAGTATTCAATGGTGAGATTGTTTATGGCGCAGTCACGTTTCCCCGTACGGCGAGTCAAAAACAGCCGTTTTCACATTTTTTGTACCAGCTACATACAGGTGGTTTTAATAAAAAGGCTGTAATCGACTCGCCTTACGGCCGCCGTAGGGGAAATGTGACTGCAGCATTAGCGAGAAAAATCAAAGCTTGTGATGGAGTTTCAGTAAGCAGTTGGGGAACCAGAGGATTTAGATCTACCGATCTTTCCTTTTTTTGTCAAAAGGTCCCCCCATCCCTCTCAGTCTCAGTAGCCCTTGTAATGATTATTCTCACTGTCCACAGCAAATAACATAGAAGCACAGTGAACAATACAAAGTTCTTGGCACGGAAGTTGGTCAAACTTTATGCAATCATGGAATAAGTCTACAGGGAAAAGTAGAATGAAGGTTTCTTCTTGCTTTTAATATGCAAGGCTGATTCTTAGCAAGACAATTTTTCTTATAGCAGTAACTGAAGTGTTTAAAATCAATTAGTTAAATAAATGAATGAATTGATTAATTAGAGGCATTGTTTCCTTAACAAGTGGACTTTATAACAAACATTTATTTTAGTGCCCCTTGCATATTCCTTACCCAGTTGCAATGACTGCATAAGTTTTCTTGGCCCTTTCATAGAATGCAAACCTCTCGATCGTTGCCATGGATACCTGTAAAATAAGAAACAAAAAGAGAAGCATTGGACCCAATGACATTAATAATCATAAATAAAGGATACAACATCTGGAATCAAAATAACCTATTTAGTATTAATAAAGACAATTTGAAATTACATCAAGTTAAATTTAGCATAATATCAAATCAAATTGCGTCAGAGTTAATTGTAAGTTAACAAATCCGAACAATACCAAATTGAATTGAAATCTTGGTAAATGTAATTATCTATACATCACAGCAAACTAAACAGAGCTACTAATATCAAATAATATCAAGACCAAATTGCATAAAATGAAATCAAATCAGATTTTTTTTTCAAATATCAAATTATATCATTTAACAATACTTTACATTAACTCAAAACACAATCACGTAAGAAATGGAATTATATAATCAAATCAAACACAGCAAAATTCAACAGAATCAAATCAATCCTAAAACAATGAGCTATTTTTATATCCAATAATATAAATCAAATCAATTAAATAACGCTAAAACATTTATCCAAAAGGTCGATTTCATCACTGTCAATTTTATCCCAGTGCATACTTTAATATCACTCTAATTAAAATCTATCAATTAAAAACACAGTCATAGAACTGAATCGCATAAAATCATATTGAATAATTCCAAGAGAAGTAAAACCAATTAAAAAAGATTAAATCAAATTAAATCAAACTAAGACAAACCAAACCAAATGAAACAGAATTAAAAGAAATCATTTCAAATCAAATCAATGACATTAAATCAAATAATTCAAATTGAGCACTTCAATATACCTCTGAGCCATTGTGTTTGTTAAGTATTGCTTGGTATTCATCCCATACAGGAGTTTTGACTCCTTTCTCCTTATCAGAAGGAGCGACTTCCATTGTTTGAGCCTGAATGAAAAACACAAATATACATGTATATTAATATTTTTTATTTTAAAAATGGCTGGAGTATAATTGTATTGTCCATTTCTATTGAATTAATATTCTTGCAATAAACATATAACAAAAAAGTAGGGTATCATCTCCAAATATACAAGCTATTTAAAATGCACATTCTTACATAGCAGGTGAAGTATTTGGAAAATATCAAGAAGATTTTCACTATTATATTGATCAGTCCTTAAAAGCGTTTGTAAGTTAAAAATAAATAAATTGTAAAATGGCTAAGATTAAATGCCAAACCTTAATTTGGGCACTGCTGTTACATACAACCAAAAACCTTGACACAGGCTACAAATTACATGGACTGCACTGAATCTTATGTACATAATTTAGTGAATTTCTGTAAACTTCTATATGGAAGATAAAAATATATCATTAGATTTCAACCTTTGAAATACTTCTGCCAGCATGCAAATACCTGACCTTTTATCAAATCCTAGAGATTACCACGACCTAATTAAACTAATACTATACATTCCATTATTCCTTGAATTTTGCTCTTCATTGGTAAATTATTCGATAAGGCAGCCTTAAATATCAGTTTGTGCCTGGTTAAAAATCGTTTACACTCAATCATGTATTAAAGATCGCAAACAAGTGGAATGCCTCTGGCAGTCTTGCCTGCATTACGTGATTCAATAAAGCAGCAGCGCTGACTTTGAAAACAACTAAGATGAATAATTCTTCACAAAAAACACCATTCATACTTAGTTCATTGAACCTAAATGACCTTTGACCTTGACCATGTGACCTGACACTAACCTTACAGGCAACTTTCATGCAATAGATCCATTTATGATACCACTTAAAAACTTAACCATGGTTAAGATTTCAATGTTGATACAGCATTGTCAAAGTTTATTGATTACAAAAATGTATAAACAGTCAGGTATAACAGTCCCTCACAACAACCTATTAGCACATTGCTATTTTAAACTTTTTTTCAAACAAACTGAGAAATAACCTGAACTATACATAGCATGAGTCAAAAGTTGATTAAATTTTATCCCTTGCCTTGTTGATCCTTTTCTTGCAAAACATTATTGTTTGGAAAGTTTTTATTCAAATACTCCATATTTCTGTTTATTATTCTTGCAACAGGCATGGGGACACCTTGATTTCCCAAGACGATAAGGATATTATTATACTTTCTTCATCAACGCATTGCCTTGTTCGCAAGAGCTAATAGATCCATTAGGTGTTCTTTTTATCCATTTCCTAACCAGCGCAAACAAAAAAGATTAGCTGTGCTCTGCTGACGTAAGTTCCTTATATTTTCTTTTTATATAAATTTAGATCAGCCTTTAAGCTCTTCTTTTATTCTGGACATTTCTTAACATTGTGAAGATTATATTTTTATATGATTTTGAGAGTATGAGGGTCAATTGATGGTATGGACATTCATTTGGTAAACAAAAGCAGGGTACACCTATACCATTTCTGAGTAAAACTATGTATAACAAATAATATTTGCCAGCAATGTAACACATAACCGGAAAGGGCTCTGAAAGCTAAGATGGTACTAGAGGCTATTTCAGTAGCTAAAAAGGAAAAAAAAATATGTGAACCAAAACTTTTGAGGGTTTTTGCAAACAAAGATTTTCAGAAAAAAACTTTGGTGGGAGGTAGATGTCTTAAATGAGATTTTACATAAACAACTTTTCTTGGATCATTATTTGATTTAAATTTGCCATTCATTGCTTTCTCCATTAGATGTGAACATAGTTCAATGAACAAAAGGTAAAGTGTAGCTTTTTGGTGGGTTTATTTTATTTGGTTATTTATTTATCATTATTATTATTTTTTGTTGGGGGGGGGGCTAAATAAATAAACCATTACAGAGACACATGTATTTCCAAAGTATCATAATTTCATGCGTAACGATATGACAAATGTAGCAGAACTATAACTGTAAAGAAAATCATGAAAAGTTATAATTTCATTATTTCCAAGTGTAACAGGACAACATCATGATTTGGGGGTCACTGTTCCTACAGTGAAAAAACAGATAAAATTTTGATTTCAGGGGGACATTGTTTTGTTTTTGTTACTTTGGCCTCAAGAACCAGATAATCTCTCGGGTGTGTGGGGACATCATGGTCTAGTGGTTACTACTCCCATCTTTCAATCAGAGGGACGTAGGTTCAAATCACAGCCGTGTTTTCCTTCAGCAAGAAATTTCCCCACATTGTGCTGCACTTGACCCAGGTGAGGTGAATGGGTATCAGGAAGGATTCATTCCTCCTCGACGCTTTAGCGCCAATGTGGCAGATCAACTACGACCGGGAAAATAATGATACCAAGTATCAAAGCACAGCTGAGTATGTGCACAGTGTAACTGCCCTTCTTAAATGGACATATTTTTATTATTATTAGTTTTTTCAGTTTGATTTATTTTCTCAGTATAAAAAAACAATTTACAATATCATATGTATATACAGGAATGAAAATGACATAAAGGAGAAAAACGGAAACTAGTGAAAAAGTTTATAAATGAGCCACAATATCCACTATTTAACTTTATTTGCTTTAAAGATAGTCTTTAGGTTGTCTTTGAATTCAGATACTAAATTTTTAGTGTGTATACATCACTGCATATTTGTTCATTATACCAGACTACCAGTAACCAATAAAGCAGGGCAGTGCAATTATTTAACGCTCACATGCCAGAGGAAAATGTCTCACAATTCATCCACCAATATTTAACAGAGTAGAAGGGGGAAAATATCATTTATTTTTACTACCAATTCATGCCCACTTTATTTGATATTGCCTCTTATAACTAGCCTACCACACCATTCAAGCAAACCTGGATTCCTCTTCTCACGTCATCCACGTCTACAATTATTGATTTTTTTTTTAAAACTCTGCTCAAACCAACGCCCTAGCCTGGAGTATTTCACCTCTGCATTATGGCATAATTGTGCGATAAATATGTAATTACCCTGCTGGCATCGATTCCTGGTGTTGTTTTGCGACCCCCGAGAAATTGATAACGCACCACGAGACAATGGTGATCCTGCGTCAGCGGATAGAGCTGATGTCGGCCGTGCTCTATTTGCGTTACGGAAACGTTTGTCTCTTGGCAATTATGGGTCGGCGCGAGGCCGGTTTTGGTACAAACATATGGAAAACCACCTGCTTATCAACTGGGCAAGCAGTATACGTGAAGGTTTGGAAAATGACACTAGACAAAATAGGAATAGCAGTACAGGCAAAACTGAGAGGAAGATCAAGTGACCTATGTTAACTTTCATTCAAATACTTATGATATTGGCAATGAATTACTAAACACAGATAAAAGAGGGTTTTTTTCTTACATAATCTATTTAAATTGAATGAGTATTCGGGAAAAATGCCACAATGTAGCGTTGCTACATTATTGAATCATTTCAACAGGATTTGGGTACTACAGACCCCCCCCCCCCCCACACAAACACCTTGTAACGTAAGAACATGAATTAATTTGCAAACATAGCTGCAAGTCACCAACCTTGAAATTAGGCTGGTGTTAACATTAATGTCAACTAAGGTATAAATTCACTTTATCAATAAAAGAGTCTTAACTTAGTAGATTTAAGAGCATATCTTAGCAACCTTATCCACATTCTCAACACCAGCACCGACTCAGACACCAACATCGTCGCAGACACCAACAATGACACCACACCATTACCAACACCCAAAACATAACCAACACTGTAGTACTTAGCTGTGATGAATTACTTGTTATCATACTATGAGTATGATATCATGATTATGAATGAAAGAATATCTCCTGATAACTTATCTTGATCCATTAATACAGATCAAAGATTCTCAATGTTCTGATTGTCAAAAATGTCTTATTGTTGCTGTTGTTATTCCTGAGACCTGCAACATTAAACGATCAATATCAACACAAAACAGGTTTTTTTTTCCTTTGGCATTTGTATATTTTGTATTTCAAAAGGACATTGGTTCAGCAGGTGAAAGTTTACATGGAGAGTTAGTTTAGCAAATTTCTTTATAATTGAAAAAAGCACATGACATTTGCAGGCAATCACAAGATGCCTTCACATCAACGTCAAATCAAGCCTTTCAACAAAGAATAACATAACAGACAGGGAAATATGCAATTAAAAATATGTCCTAGTTCTTAAGATTCTCATCAAAAAAATTGGAGCCAATTTGAGAGACAACAAGTTGCCTCCTTTCAGCAAAATGCAGCTAATTATGGGATCAGTGTTAAGCAGTTGGCTGCCAAATCAGGGACTGCTTGACTTTGGGGAATTGAGTGACGCGAATGTCCTTTATTGTCCGAAAGATCTTGCTTCTGGGCTTATTCGCTTTCCCACAAGATTAGGCATCAGATCGCAAGCACAAATAAAAGTGTGGTAATCAAAGAAGCTGAACAGAGTATGACACTGGAATGTGTAGGAGTAAAACCGTCTTTGGTAGCAATGACCAAAGGAGTGAGTGATGAAAATATGATATGCGTATCCAAATCTCAATCCACATCAAGAAAACTAGCCACTCGAGAGATTGGTACGGGTATGATCATATCTTTATTCAATGTTTTAAATAAATCGCTCAAGACACTTGATAGTACTTGACTGATGTTTGTTAAAGGGTGAAAATAAAAGGTATTAGTTTCACCAAGTTGAAATGTCTCTTAGGTAAGAGAGAAAACACCAAGGGTAACAACAAATAGTTCAAGTCGTACAAAGTATTTATCATGTAAAATATATATTTCTCATGTAACTCGGAATAGGCCTACTATCATCCAAGTCCAACCATGACATGACGATCAAACACAAAAAGAGTATATGATGTTTAAGATGACAACGATGATGATAATGATTAGACCTCTGGTAATAATGGATTAGACAGGGAATATGAATTGGAAAGTGTTTAAAGTATTGGGCAATGATTAAGTTATTAGATGAATATGGTGATGGTGACGGTGATAAAGATTACGAAAGATTACAATAAAGATGATGATTAGAATAATGATGATAAGAGCAATGATGATCAAGGAGATGATGATGAAAAGAAAGATAAGAGCGATAAACACGTTTTATCTTTCTAAACTCTTTGAAATTACCTCACTGCTATACCAATCATCACTTAAATTCATTCATACATTTTATGCTTTTATAAGTTAGAACACTGATTACAATGGGAAACTGAAATCTTTCAGGGAGCACGGGGTCTGCCTGACGTAACACCTTCCAAATAGACACAAGCATAGAATAACTGTCTGTTCATATCTACTGCTGATTGTAAACAGAAATCTAATCACCGAAAAAATTCATCATCAAACAAATGAAGAACAAGTGTCAAAACACACTTGCCGGTGTTTACACTATTTGGTGTTATGTACCCACTCCATGGTGTATGTTTAATGTTAACATTTGATGGTAGGTAAGGTGCTCTATGAACACTGACTGGTGATAGTTGTAACACCAATGATTTTTCAGTGGTTAAGACTCTCCTCTTTCAATCTGAAGGACGTGGGTTCGATTCCAAGCCATGGCCATTTCAGCAAGAAATTGTGCTGCACTCAACCCAGGTGAGGTAACTGGGTACCAGCAGGAAGTGATTCTTTAAAAAGCTGTGTGCACTGGAATCGGTAGACTAGCTTAGCTGGGGTAATATAGGAGCACCTTGAGCACCTAGCAAGGTGGATATATGTGCGCTATACAAATCCTTTATCATATACAATATATAAATATTCATTGATAACAAATTTAAGAACTGGACTCACAAGTACATAAAATACACCTAAAACTGTTTGCATTAGAACAGATGTTTAAGATGAAAAAAAGAAATATTAGTTACATTTATATGCGCTTAAAACATTAACATTTCTAAGCGCTTGACATTGCATTTACTATTAGCCTGGTCATCAGACCCTGGAATGTCTGCGCACAATGCATGCTCTTTCTCCACTCCCTGGGGCGCATTCCAACAAGAGTTCCAAGACTCAATTAAAATAATAAATAAATAAAAAATAAATAAATTGCTAGACATAAATTACTACAGAGGCTTATGCATCCCACCGGGTAACCATTAAACTCCAGTTGAACAAGAGCAAAACATTGAACACATCCTTTCAGGGCATTCATCCTGTCATTATAAACAGTAACATGGAGACATAGCACCTTACAGGCCAATTAATTAAAGATGAAAGCAAAAAGCCATTATAAATTGCAAAAGAACCCCCATAAAATGCTATCAGATGCAATGTAAAATGTGTTTTGGAACCTCCCCCCCCAAAAAAAAAATATATATATATATATAGATAGATATATATATCCCCATACAGAACTTTTCTTCTTCCTCCCTCACTAAATTCAATCTTTATAGAACTCTACTTATAAGCAAATTTATTCAATTTCATTTGTAAAGAACATCATTTTTTTCATGAAAAACATTGAGAAAGTAATAATACTAGTTAGCAAACTGGAACTTTTATCTTTCACAACTCACTCTGCACAGGTATCACAATGTTAATGTGGGTGGCTTGAGTAATTGTGCCGCACTGTCAATCATACCTTAAAATATTCAGCAACCTAGGCTTAAAGTTAATTCGAAACTGTCCCATTAAGTCAACTTAGGTATCAGTATACTTCACCTAATGGATAACAATGTCAAATATTACAAGCTTCAATCTGCTGCGGGCCATAATTGTGTTAAACATGGAAAAGTGGAGGTGTGATCGGATTTTAAGAGCTTAATTACAATCATCATGGGCACATTTTCTGACATGACATTTCCTTCCTTCCTAGGATAAGCAAATTTGAAAGCAAGACAATGTGGAAGCATGCCTGATATAGCAGGATGTAGAAATTGCAAAGACCAAGGTCCTGTGCAGCCATAAATGCACAATTTCTGCAACAAATTTACTATATCAGCCAATCAGCTTTAAACTGACATTTTATGAAACGGGACCCAGGTGGCCAGGTGACTTGAATAGCATGTCAATGAACTCTTTATGAAGGTAAATGTTGCATTTCTACTTTGAATGAATTAGCATGTTGCTATTTAAATGTACTTGGCTAACTGTTAAATACCAGAATATTAAACCACCATGATGCCATTTGAGATCAAATGACCTTCTGATTACACGCAGTATGAACTTCAAACTGGTCTATTAATTATGATGGAGGATCCAATTGTTTACGGGAGAGAAAAATAATTAAAGGACAAGTCCACCCCTAATAAAAAGATAATTTGAATAAAAGGAGAAAAATCCAACAAGCATTACACTGAAAATTTCATTAAAATTGGGTGTAAGATAAGAAAGTTATGACATTTTAAAATTTTGCTTAATTTGACAAAACAGTTTTATGTATATCCTGGTCGGTATGCAAATGAGGAGACTGATGACGTCATCCACTCACTATTTCTTTTGTATTTCATTATATGAAATATTCTAATTTTCTCCTCATTGTTCTATGAAACAAAGTTTTATTTCTCCATGAACATGTGGTATTTCCATTCTTTTAATATTTTATGGTTCAGCAAAGTTAGTTCCTTAATGTTAAATCTGTAAAAATGTAAATATTGTATAATTCAAACAATAAAAAACACAAAAGAAATAGTGAGTGATGGACATCATCGACTCTCTCATTTGCATGTTGCTGAGTTGTGCATATAACTGTTTTGTGAAATATAAGTGAAACTTTAAAATGTCATAACTTTCTAATTTTACATCCAATTTTGATGAAATTTTCAGTGTTATGCTTGTTTGATTTTTCTCTTTTTATTCACATCAACATTTTTCTGGGGTGGACTTGACCTTTAATGAAGAAATTTAAATCATGTAAGATTGTTAAGTTATTGTGGCTGCTAAGTCAATTGTGAAATGAATAGCTGCATACTTCATATTGTAAACAATGATCGAGGTATCTTCTCACAATACATGAAATGAAAATATAATAACGAAAATGATGAAATGACTTAATAGTGGATCATATGTATGAATAGCATGATAAGATCAGAGAATCATATTTTTAAATAATAAAATCTCAAACCACATCACCAACCTTGTTAAAAACACAAAACCAGATTATTGCCGATGATATTTGGTATGCAGGGAGGGTGTTTTTGAAGTAAGTTTCTAACATATCTCTCTCATCATTTATTCAGCAGAGTCCTATCTAGTGGAGTAATATTTCAGGTTTCTCTTCAAATTAAGTTTAGTTGTGGAGGAATCTTGTTATACAGTGATAATGAATTTGTTGTTTAGTATTCTTCAATAAGAAAGAGATAAGAGTGGACTTTCAAGCTTTCATTACAAAGTACTTACATCATGCAGAGTTAATTTGATAACTTTATAGAGACGATGCCTCAGTGCAATGCAGACCCCTTTTATATCATCGATGTTTTCACAAAGGGTCCCGAGAGGAAAAAATAAACAGATTATTTTGCCCACATATGCACTAGATTGTTTAATGTTCATAATCTCAAAAAAATGTAATTTTACTTGATTCCCTAGATTTTGTATGATTGTGGTATCAAGAGATTAAAAATCAATCAATCACAGCAACCTCTAAAGAACAACAAAACAGGAGCTGACGAACCCCCGTCAGAAAATTCTAAAACTGGTGACAATCTTGTTTGAAAGGTCAAAAACTTGGAGGAGCTCGTTGCCGAAAGAGTTGCAATCAAACACAACAGCAGAAATTGATTGTAACTTCCATTTCAAACCAATCAAAAGTTATTCATTTAGTTGCTTTCTAGAGCGATGACCTATAAAGAGTGCAGTTGCAAAAAAGTAATGAAAGCAGTGAGTTAAAATGACTCACCTAACCCATTAGTGGAATGTGAACTTGGATTCTTTGTAGTCATTTAGCTAAAATGCAGCAAATTAATGAATGTTCATGGACTTGGGTTGTATCACATTATGACTACACATGACAAGGCACAAGTAGAAGACACGCCTAAGTAGAGTTTATGGCATCATCGTAAATGGCACAATATCATCGGTCCATCATCAGAGGCGCATAATCAAAGGCAAATCATCAAAGACTACAGGAACACCTAATCCTCCTGATATCAGGGGCAGATCCTTCAAGGGCTAAAGGGGATCTTTTTTCTGTTTTTACTGGTTTTCATAAAATAACAGTTACAAACAATATAGGCTGACAACAAGTTCAAGACAATTTAAACACATTGACATTAACAAGCTAAATTATCTCAAATTAACTTAATAATCAGCTAAAGGGGATCTTGCCCCCACCCATCCATTTTTGGGGGCGGGAATTCATTATTTTGCTTGTCAAATCTTTTTTCCTTGTGATAATCTTTGACCTCTTCTTTTATGTGCATTTATTACCAAGGAATTTAATGATTTGTCAGATTCAAAAGAAAAATGTGGGGAGATGGGGGGGGGGGCAGTACATTAAATGCATTCATCGCTGATCAATACATGTGTTTCATCATCAATATAAACTATGATACAATCACCATCCCAGTCACCCTCCTCTGAGATCGCTCCCATCACTTCCGCATCACGCTTCATTTTATGATGGGTGATGCCCAAGTTTGCGTCATCATTGTTGGTTGTAGAATACGGGTTTGGAATGGTTTCATGTTCTACAACTCCTCTGAGGGGTGAGGAATGACCCAGCGACAATCTATCATCCACTGCATGCTCTCTAAACACTTATAGATCATTCATAACGACCCAGATGAGAGAAATTTAGGCGTGTTCACACATACAGGAAACATGATACATATAAGTTTACACTCAGCAGGGGCGGATCCAGGCTTTTCCAAAGGGGGGGGGAGCGCATTTTCCCAGTGAAAATTTGACAAGCAAAAAAAAAAGGTTTTCACCAAACATTTAAAGTCATTTCATCCACAAACCTTAGACAAGCAAAAAAAAAAGGTCCTCACTTGTGTATGAACGACATATTCCCATTAAAAATATTTGCTGTGACTTTCAAAAGGGGGGGCACACTCGTGTAAGAATGGCATATTTACATTAAACATTTTTTAATTATGCCTCTCAAAAGGGGGGGGGGCACAGGCCGGATATGCCCCCCCCCCCTGGATCTGCCAGTGACACTCAGATATAAGTTTGACCAATACTAACCAAAATTATTTTTTAATACTAATGTGTTAAACTCTCCACATTCTGGGCACATAGAGGAGAAGTTTATCAATATCTGTCATCTGGCAAGGTGTCAGAGCCAAAAACTTTCCTTTATTTTGATTGGACGAGAAGCACAGTGGTCTGACTTTGTATTAAATCTTAACTTTTTCTATACTGGATGGTTGTTGCTATATGAAAATTAAAATTATTTTATTTATCACTTATTTCAAAATCAAACATTCCATACAAACATACACATTAATTTTGCAAAATTGCATTGGCAGGAAATATACTGCAGTGTCTTTCCACTTCATGCTAGTCTTTTGTTTGATTTTACGTTTGATCTTACTTCATTTCTTCAGACTTTGGAAAGATATTCATTGTTACACCTATGATTCCTGCTTTTTAACTGCATATATGAAGACTAATTATCTTTTTCAAAAAGATTAAAGTCAGAAATGTAAAACATTTTTAGCACACACCTACATGTACAGACCACTGGATATAAACATCCAAGAAATCAATAAATATTAAAAATGTATTTGAGTATTCAACTAAAAAATGAAATGGAGTTTTGTTCACAAGAAGGTCAAAATGCAGGTAGAGGTAAAACAACCTTTTGAAATTATAGCAGCTGAAAAGTAATCAGAGAAAACTGATGCACTTATAATTCTCCTTTAAGAAACAGCTGCTTGACATGAACATATCAATTTTAATTGAAATCCAGCTGACCTATAAATGCATCAACATATTCATCAAACTTGTTTTACTGTTCGTATATTTTCAAGAATAATGAAATACACCCCACGTCAAGAAATAGGCTGATGTAATTTAAGGCTGAAATGAATTATAATGGTTAATTCAAAAGTGCAAAATACGTCCAGAAAGCTTGTCCTGGAGGGTACATAGATAATAATATACACTTTCACTCAAATAGCAGGTGGTCTGTTTGCAACAAGTATTTTATCTTGAAAATAGCAAATAGCCAGTTTAATGACAACATGTATGACGTCAGCATGACAGACAGTTATTCATTAAATACAAATACATTACACATAATAAAGAGGGGATCCCCCTTCTCACTCCCCTCCTCTCTCCCTCTCTTTGATTATTAGACAGTTGCTGTGGGGGGGGGGCGGTAAGAAGGCAGGGAGTATATATCTATATTCACTGTATGAAAGCTATTTTGGACATCTTTTTTTTTGGGGGGGGGGGGCCTAAACTGCACAAATCCAAATGTACTTAATGTTGGGTTAAAATTCAACCCCAACTTTCGTCATTTTCTAATTGTTGAATACTTTTTCTGAAAGTCATCTTGTGATTTAAATTGTCACAAGATAAGTTTCCCCATTATTGATGGAAAAGCCGGAGAGAGCATGGCACTAGCGTACCTACGGGGGGGGGGGGGGGCAGAGGGGGCAGTCTGCCCCCCCCCTGATGAGCCACAACCCATGCAAAGGACGTATCCCTGCCCCCCCCTGACGAGCTTGAAGACCTTAAGTAAGTTTTACATATTTTACCACTTTACAAGGAATATATTCATGCCCCCAGTTATTACAGATGTCATATATGAAACCACACACTGCTTAAGGGTAAAGAAACTTAAAGAGACCAATGAAGTTATTAGCAAACATCTCCACATCTATACCTACTAACAAGTATAGCAAAAAAAACACTTTTCAAAATATCAGAAACACAGGTGCATAGTAATCATGAAGCATGCCGACCGAACACACCATTTCATTTATATTCTTGATCAACGATTATGCATGGAAGGAATGTCAGTAAAAATTCAAAGTCATTTTTATTTGTATCAATATAACAACTGATTGCCAATTGCCCTTAGTGACAGACCGCCCACTCAATTTTCCCTCGTTAGATCACGTTTATTAATAATCATAGTAAATAATCCAATCTATTTACCTACAAGGCATCTTCCTGAAGCAAACAAACTCAACAGAGTGCAATCAAAGTTCAAGGATAAAACAGATAAGTATAATGTACTTCAATCAATTGAAGTAATAATTGTTTATTTCACTGTTGCTGACTTTATTAAAGTAGGGGTCAAGTATCTTACATCAACCTTAGGTTTTGTGAATACACCTTAAATTGACATAAAGGTTATGCATACACTCACTATTGACATACTAAAAGTAAAATATTAAAAGAACAAGTCCACCCCAACCAAAAGTTGGTGGAAATAAAAAAATAAAAATCAAACAAGCTTAACAGTGAAATTTCATCAAAATCGGATATAAAATAAGAAACTTATATTTTAAAGTTTTGATTATTTTCATGTAATAGTTATATTCACATCCTGTTGGTATGCAAATGACAGCACTGATGACATCAGTCACTCACTGTTTCTTTTGTATTTCATTACATGGAATATGAAATATTCTAATTTTCTCCTCATTGTCATGTGAAACAAAGTTTTATTCCTCCTTGAACATGCGTAATTATCATTGTTTTAACATTTTGTGGTTCTAACAAGAGGGTCCTTATTGTCAAATCTGTAAAAACTGAAATATTGCATAATTCAAACAATAAAAAAAAAAATTATAGTGAGTGAGGGACATCAGCGACTCTCTCATTTGCCTATCACCAAGTTGTGCATGTGTGTATCTGTTTTGTGAAAAATAAGCGAAAATATAAAAAGTCATAACTTTATTTACATCCCATTTTGATGAAATTTTCAGAGCTATGCTTTTTTTTTCTCTCTCTCTTTCTTCAAATCAACTTTTTTTCTGTAGTGGACTCGACCTTTCATAATAAATTTATAAAGGGTTGAGGATTAAATACATGCCTATATTTCATTGGGGTAGATAATACTGAATACAACATCATTCATATAAATGTTGGCTCTTCTGCAGGAGTAAATATAAATATTCTATGACTTTTAACATAAATGTGCTCACTCCTCATAGGGTGTAGTATCCTCTGGTAAGTTTGATGCTAATGTACTTGGCAACAAAACCCCCTAAATTATTGAAGGTCAAGGATTATTTACGCGGAAAGCTTTGGCATAATTAGAAGAAAATCAAATAGAGCAGCTTTATTCTCCAATCTACCACATTCACTGACATTGATTAGTGTAACATACATGTAAGCAACGATTCAATGCTGCTTTGTACATTATGTACAAATTGAATTGAATACAAGGTGAATTGATTGACAGGCTTTGCTACACAGTCATTAGGTGGTTTCAGACCGCCTCGAAGTTCGTCAGTTCCAGGTATTCTCTGATCGGGAAATTTACCCTGATCAGAAAATACCAGGTATTTTGGTAATGTGAAAGCAAACTACGCGTAATTTCCCCGAAAGAAAATACCCGCTAAATAGTAGGTACTTGGCGAAATTACGAGAACTTTCGCGGGGATTTTTCCAAGGTCGCAGGTATTTTGGCAATGTGAAAGCAATTTACGGGAACGTTTAGCCCAGCGTGTCGTTGGGCGCGGGCGCCGTGGGTGGCTGCTGGGCTAGTGGTTTTGAATATCGCGCCTTGCCTGCTTATTGGACCATACTGCGCATGCTCCTAACTTCAGGAATTTATCCCGAAGGGTATGTTTCGGGGCGGTGTGAATGCAGGAATAATTAATGGGTATTTTTTAGCCTAAAAATGTTCTCGTAATTTAACGGGGATTCTTGTGATCGAGGCGATTTGAAACCACCTAATGCATGTCAGTAGCAATATATAGTTTATTGACCATATCAACCTTTTATTGAGGCAAAAATTATCTCATGGAGTATAACCATCACATGAAAACAACTAAGCACATTTCCTGAATTAATCCCTGGGGGATATCAGGTGCCATTACATCATCAAGGCCATGCTATCACAAGCTAACATTGCATAAATAGTGATTTTTTTTGTTTAATGAAAAATTATTTTACGAACAAGGTGTTCAAATAAATAGCAATAAATTAAAACATATCTGTATTCCTATACTTAATTTAGGCAAATATGAATGAATGCTTATCTTACATGAATGTATATAGTATATGAATGTATTCTTATCCAATGCATTATAAATGCACTCCTATCTTACATGAATGAATATTTTTTATATGAATATACTCTAAATGTATTCTAGCCAGATATGAATGTATTCATATCTTACCCTGATATGAACATTATGAACACTAAAATTGTTTGAAAGGACTGTTCATTTATTAAAGTCCTTCTTAATATGAGATGACATGGATCAATAAGGTCATATTAAACCTATGAAACTCATATAGGACTGAAGCTTACTAGCATTTTAAATTTGCATGTGCATAGAATAGAAATGTGCAGAATATGTATAGAAACTTAAAAAAAGTTTTTGAGTGGGAAGGTACCTGTTTTGCTACTTGGACCCCTGTTACACCGGATTTCCTACCCGAGACCAGTCTCATTAACCCTATTACACCAGAATTGTAACGAGTCTTGGGGCGCCCAGACAGCTTTCTGTGCGTTTACACCTAATTACCAAAGCTGTCCGAGATAGTTTTGGCAGGGCGCCAAGAGCGCCCTGTGTTTGTTGTTTGGATAATCGTTCCACGTGTAGCGCATCAAGCAAACATGTCTCGGACCAGTCTCGGGCAGGTTTGCGTTTACATCGAATCCAAGGCAGTCTCGAACACATTGCGGGCTGGTCCGAGATAGGTTTGCTCAGAAGGGGTCTCGGGTAGGTTTGTGCGTTTAAACCGGATAAGAAACCTGCCCGAGACTACTTAGGATATCTGGTGTATCAGGGGCCTTGATAACCTAATTATAACGATATAAATGTATTGAGCGGTATATTGGTGCGTTACCATTCAAGTGGGCCTATATTACAAGACTATACTGCTAAGAATGTTGCATTATGGGTGATGAACCTGGCCAGATATGAGTAGTTTGGGACTTGAGGTGGGGCTATTTAGGCTTCTAGATTGTATGCCCTTTAAGCACTACAGAATATTGTGTATTGTTGTATCATGTTCAATTTTGTGATAAAGGCCCACATGATTACGCATGCAGATTTATTGAATACAATGATTTCACATCTCATGAAGACTTCATTGTACATCTAACATCTTCAATCACATAAATTTCGCATTGGCGGTGTCCTCAAAACATCAATCATTAATCAGCTATAAATAATATGCTAGATGCATGAGCTCCAAACATAGCATGTTGCGATGAAAAACTCATCATTATCTTCTAAGATTCCTGCAAGGTGTCTAATTTAAGAAAAAAAATTATAAAGAAAATGAAAAGTACAATCCCTGAAGGTGAAATCATTTCTCACATTTATAATGAGATCTAATGTCCTCATCAATCATGCTACTTAATAGTTGGAAAGATCATTAGATTTCTTAAAATAAATTGATGTGAAAAGCCGAACAAACGGAAGCATATCTTGAAGACCATTTTACCACATGACCGTGTGGGTGTAACAAGAAGGTGGAATATCGGTAGATTTGGGCTGTATTATCAGTCCATCATGGAAACTCCTCCAACCGTTGATGTATTCTCTCACCAATGTAATGCACCAATGTCATCTCCAAACGGTACAATTGTGCAACAAATGAAAACTGCATTAGGTGCGCTGAACGATTCCACATTCAGGGAGACACCAGCGAGGTGAAGTTTGGCAGCCAACGACAAAACCAGACCAATGCGGGGGCCGTCTACGATCTTGGGTGACATGTTCCATTAAACACAAAACTTGTCTTTACCACTCGAAGGATAGGTATTATCAAGCTCATTATTGTCAAAGAAACAAGATGAATTCTTTCCACTATCATCTAGCGAAGAACACAAACAGACTCATTGATTCTCTAAGAGTCTTTTCCCGGCGCACTTCTATTTGGATCGTTGCCAATACCAGTAGCAACTTACGTCAAACAGAACACCACCTTTTTACCAGAACGTCAAAGAAACATCCACGAGGAAATTATGAAATGGCACCAAATTACCCAAATTGAAAAACAACATGCAATGTAATATAAATGTCTCCTTCGATTGATCAGTACTTTTAACTTTAACAGATAGGGCTTGTCGTTTTCTGAAAGGCTCAATGGCGCCCCTGGAATTTGTTATTGTCATTACAAAGGATGTGAATTTGGCCATGGAGGTATATTCAGCAATCTATTAATTCAACAAGTGCGTGTAAATGTAATTTAGAAAACCATTCAGAAGTCCTGACATGGAATGGCAGTTGTAATGGACATAATTTCCTTACACTAATGGAACATTGCAAGAAACTTGCATTCAATGGCAAATCTATTTTCATTCTCTAAATCAATTATATGTCTGAAAATTAATTGCCAATTTGTGTTTAAATGCTAATCTGCTTCTTGAAACAAGGAGTGTAATCTGACTTGCCACAACTGTAACTGATTCATCAATTGTAAAATTGCAACAGAATATTTCCAATTGATGGCAAATATTTTCTTCCATCACCCCTTTAATCTTATCAAAATAAGAGCAGAAGCCAAACTTACATATACACGTTAGTAACAATGTGACCTATTTCTATCATCAAATGTAATTTGTTCATATCACCCATGACAATCTAGAGGAAATCAGTCCTTTTTTTAAATAAAAATACCCCCAAAACTTCATATCACTCTTATGAATGTACAAAGAATCTCCCTATTTTCTGTCAGAAATAATTAAAGAAATACAGTATATCTCTACTACAATTACAGACCTAACCTTCTACATCGTATCAATCAAATTGACAAGTATTGACAAAATGGTCAAGGGCCTTGCAACGATTATCACTAATACATCCAATATCTTACTTTAAACTTATTATAGGAGATATGTCACATACATGACTTAAAGTGATTAATTATCAAAGATATGTAGGTGTTTTTTAATAGCTGATTGTAGTGTAAGGACACCTTACAACATAACTCTGGAATGAAATAATATAGTGCTAGATTCAAGTCTGTAAATCAATGTATCAATATGCTTAGGCAATAAGCAGTATCATTTTCTACCATTTCTATTGGTCTTTAATGGAAAGAAAGATGAAATTTCACATTATTTTAATGTTCAAATATATTTTTATATAAAACATTTGTGGGGCTCACATAATCCTCATGGTTCATAAAATTGAAATGCAGAAATGCATTAAGCGCACTGGGTGCAAGATATGAAGTAACAACTGAGATAGTTAAGAAATAGGGAGGGAGGGAAGGGAGGCAAGAGTCTTTGGATACATGTGAGAAAATAAGAGAGCACATCGTGGGATGAAGGGGGTTAAAAATAAAAGATGAATAACCGGACAGAAGGGAATACCCTTGGGTGAGTCAAGTGTATACATCATGTACATAGACACATGGAAAACCACTCGGCCAAAGTGAAAGTGTGCGCATCTCTCGCATGAATCACTCTCGCTACAATGCTGCCATCTCCCGCTTCCATTGTCAACACCAGTGTAAACGACCCCCGCAATCGTTACAAGTCTCTTTTAAGCCACATGTCCACATTGTCCAAGAATGATCTACATGTACAGTGGACTCTAATTGAAATACAGGTTATTTTCTCCCATTGCAGAGCACCATACCATATGGGTTAAATTAAAGAATTGATGATCATTTCACCTGCAGCTTCCGCTTGGTTCTCGTGGATGATTTTCGGTGACGGATGTGGAAGTCAGCCTGCTAAATATAACGACTTGTTAGCGCCTCGTCTATTGGAAGCGAGTAACTGAATCGTCTGTCAAAGTTGTCGCTGACAGCTCTGACTAATAGCGATGGGTATGTGGTGATGTCATGCTCCTCAAAACGCATTCATACAAAACGATCCTTTCCTAATGAAATAGCTTCATCTGATGAACATGGAGAAGTTCACTGTTCTTGAAATAAACAGAGATCTATTTAGAGTAGGCCTGTTTTATGGTGTATCAAATGTTAATCTATCACTTGAATATGATATCATCTCCTTTTTAAAGGTTTACCCAATTGAACAAATATAGCACAATGTCTAGGTACATGGTACATGTATGTGCCCTAATTGACACTTTTAATCAACAAATAGGTCTTGGAACAAGTCTAGCAAAAGTTAGAATCCATTAGGCATAAATATTCAATTGAATGGTATGCCTTAAAATCCAAAACGATGAACAGATATGAATTCATCCCCGATAGTCTGAAAAATTCAGACCATATTTCTTAGCAAGGTTCACAATACCATGTTGGAACAAGAAGCAGGTGTGATGTTCCTGTTTTCTTCATCTCTGAAGCATCTAGTATGCTTTTCACATTGCATTTCCTTAACCCCATACTATCCTTAACCCCGGACTATCCTTAACCCCATACTATCTTTTTTTGGATTCACACTGTCTTTCTTAACCCCATACTATCTGCTTAGCCGGGGTTAACGCCTTAACCCCGGATTATCCCACAGCTCATGAATATTGATGATTTTAACAAAAAGAACGTGATTAACGTGCAATTTCGACTTCTGTGATTGGCTATTGCTTAGCCCCACTTTTCCTTAGCCCGGTTTCGTTTCACACTGCATCTCTTAGCACCGCAATTGTGGTGCTAGCACCACAATAAGCCGGCTAACCCTGCTTTTTTGCAGGGCCCGATAGTACCGTACTATTTACCGTGCTAGCCCACTTTGCTAAAACGTAGTGTGAAAACGAAGTGGGCTAAGCTTAACCCCGGGAAATTGGTGGGGCTAAGGCCTCCCCTTAGCCCCACCAATTTCCCGGGGTTAAGGGAAAAAAGTACAGTGTGAACAGCATATAGGAGGCCTGGTTGAACAATCACACGTATCAATGTACATCAGTCACTTTCATCGCATTACATAACTCACGTCATTCACTTTGATTGCATTACATAACTCACGTCATTCACTTTGATCGCATTACATAACTAACCTTGAACATTAATTCTTTTACCTGCTCATATCACGTGGGACTAAAGACATGGACAAGGATGATCGTAATGACATGGAACCTTAATTGGAAAGCTCTACATGAAATAATACTCGTAATCAGGGCATACCCTAAATAATATGATTCATGCTTCTACATGAGAAAAATATGAATATAAGGATGATCTTAAATCCAAAGGCACTAAAGAAGATCACCAAACAATCATGAACATCCTTCTTACATCACCCAGAGTGGAATTGTAATCTGCTTCATATACATGTATGAAATCCATGTTTATTTAATTTCTAACAGAAAAAAAAAAATGCTACAACATTGCATATAATAACTAATCATATTCAGTATCTTGTCACAAGTAAGAATAAAATATCATACATTATCAATATCCCTGGAAATGGAGGGATAAAGGCAAATGTTTGTTGGAGTTTAATGAAACCTAAAAAATAAAATTGTTGTAGTCTGTATTTGCCTACAAAGACCATGAAAGCACAAAATGGTATTAACAGAACATCAGCTTTCAAAGGTACCCAAACTTTTCAAATATACTTCCTAAGTGATTCAAGTATTTTTCCCTTGCTTTAAGAGTAAATTAAATTTTCAAAGTAGCAAGTGAGTTTCAAATACGAGACTCTAAAGCCCCTTTTACACCTTCAAGGGTGCAACATGGATCATCACAGAACTCAGTCCGTGGTGATCCTGGGTGCCAAATTAATATTTTTCTAGCAATGCCGGAGTGAATACAGATTGAACTGGGTATTTACATAAATATGTACAGTACAAAAAAGTGTGGTTTCTACAAGGATAGAGAAGGTAGTCCTAGAGATCTGCTTGATAAGCTACCGGGAGTCGACACGGAATACACAATAATATGTCCATTTATATAGCGCAGTTACTATGTGCATATACTCAACTGCGCTTTGATACTTGGTATCATATTATTACCCCGGCTGTAGCTGAGCCGCCATATTAATAGGCGCTATTGCGCTCAAGGAATAAATCCTACCGGGTACCCATTCACCCTACCTGGGTCGAGTGCAGCACAATGTGGATAAATATCTTGCCGAAGGAAGTTACGCCATGGCTGGGATTCGAACCCACAACCCTCTGTTTCAAAGTCAGGAGACTAATCCACTGGGCCACAATGCTCAACAAACAATACATGGATTTTACCGTGTCCTTGCACAGATCTTCACGTTGGTTTACGTTCTCTACTGGGATATCTCTACTGCATTTGAAGTTTTTTCCTCTTTTCAACGTCTGAAGCACACGCTTGGATGGCCACGAACATGAACTACTACTGTTCATGTACGCAAACAATGGAAAATTTTTGACACAGGATATAGCCGGTGTTAACAAGGACCTACCGGTTCTTACACGGAGCCTCTCAGATGCATTCGGTAGCTACAAGGATGTACAAGGTGGCTACAAGGATGAACAAGGATGAATATTTGTCCATGTAATCTGGGGGCCAATGTGACAATGTGTAAATGATCAATAAGTACATCCAGGGACCAAATGATCAATATGTACATCTGGAGGCTAATCTATCGAACTTGCCGGTACATCAAGAATAGCACCAGACGAGTAGCCGGTATGAACACGTTAATCCCGGACTGTACACGGTCGACCCCGGATTGACAATCCAGGTCGCTCCGTGTTGCATCCGTGAAGGTGCAAAAGGGACTTACTATTTAAAATGTAGTAATATGAACGAGACACTTGGTTTGCTAATCAAACACAACACTCATAAAAATCTAAGCAGATTCAAGGTATTGATAAGAAATGTTATCCAGGTGGAAAATGTGATATCAAAGTTTATTTACATATCAATTAAATTTGCAATAAGCTGAGTAACTCTTTCCCTTTCAAACAATGTTCAAGTACATTATACACATCTCGATCTACATCATTTATCTGGATCAGAGACAAGGAGCATCAAATAACACAGAATTAAAGGGGAGCCCCAGGTGGAAAAAAAACTTGGACTTGAACAACTAAAGCAAAATCAGACAAACAAAACACTAAAATTTTCATCAAAATAAGACAAAGAATAACAAAGTTATGATATTTTACAGTTGTGCATTATTTTGCTGAAACAGTTCTTTGCATGACTGTGTTCATGAATATGCACCGAGCAAGCTGATGATGTCATATCCCAACTTATTATTTTTCATTTTATCATATTGAATTATATTAATTCAAAAAATTACAGGAATGTAAAAATAATGGATTGACTTCTGATTTAATGTGTAAGATAAATATTGTTGCAACTTATTTCGTTACAAGGAGACATACACACATGTATGAAAATATGAAATAAATATGATTTTATTTCATGTAATAACATAATAAAAAGGAAAATGGGGACAAGACATCATCAGCCTACCTACAGGTATCACATATTCATGACCGCATGCATATATCTGTTTTCACAAAATATTGATGAATTTTTAAAAATTCTATAACTTTATCTATTATCAGATTTTGATAAATTTTTCAATGTTTTGCTCAGTGAATTTTAATTTATTTATTCAGATAAAATTATTTATAGCTCAGGGGGTACCCCTTTAATTTGTCTAATCCAGCTTTCGTTTTGGACAGCAAAAGTAAAGATATAGCACGAGTGACTCACGTAAAGACAGATGAATCTTTGACTTTATAGATACTGATTAGAACGTCAGTTTTACTGGGAATTTGGGAGAATTAGACAAAATGGGGGAAGCGAGTCGGTTCCGGACCTGGCTTTTTGCTATTCCCCTTGGAGAAAACACCATTAGGCGATTGTTAAGAGGTGCCACCTTATACCGTACCTTTAAATGAAGTAATGGCTTTGGGTTTGATTTTTAACGAAACCAGAGGAATAAAAGAAAAGCATAGACAGTGGTAACTCATGAATCCATTACTGGTCTTGTTTAATTACAACCTTTCAGGATATTGGTTACATACAAGTGTAGAACACCGTTTGCTCAAAATGCAATAATTCTGGTAAAGTATTGTTTAACAAAGTCCTTGCTCTTACAGGTACCAGAAAATACTTGGAAAAACTTTCAAGAAGTGAGCAGGGGTGTAAGTTGCCTAGAAAGTACATCCCCCCCCCAAAAAAAAAAAAAAAAAAAAAAAAAATTATAAGGTAAAAAATAAAAATGAATTCTCTTGCTTGAAGAAATCATATATCATGCAGATTTCTCCTGGGTATTATTAAGAGGGTATGTGTTTTAGGGAGGGTTGTTTGTACGAATTTGATTGCACCCCCATTAAAAAAAGAACCCAAGTGCCCCCATACAAAAAAAAATCCTAGCTAAGCCAGTGATGGTGAGAGGTGTGAATATCTCCCTAAATTTAATTGAAACATTACTGATTTGCTACAGATTAATATTGATTCAATCTTTTCGTTCTTTGTTCAAAAAGGGAAATTTTAACAGAGTATAGGAGTATAATTTCTTTAACAAATTATTGAAGTTATCAGGCTGATAAAATAGATCAGAGATTGACCTGCTGGGTAATCTTCTGAGAATAAATTACTGCCAACTGTAGAGTATCCATTAACGATAGGCCTACTTTTGATTACTGCCAATGTATTACGCGTAAAACAAGTGACATTTGCTGATACGCCCCCACCTACTTCATGCAATCAAGGAGGGCTAGTCATTTCTTTGTCTGTTCCGTCTCATCTCATTACCGATTCATCTCCAAAAACCCGACTTCCCAAATGAGTTTTAAGATGGAAGCCCCCTTCTATGAAGTTCTCATTTCTTGTGATTATTAGATGAACGAAAAAAATGTACCCTGTTTAACCTTTGTAACCACCTGTTGAAAGCGAGATGGATCGCCTGGGAAGGGGGTCTGGACACGGGATGTAACATGTAGGTATTTCAAATTAATTCAGAATGTTCGTGTACATTGGACTTGAGCCGCAACTCGCCAAAAATATGTAGACCACTTACGGGGTATCATTGCATAAGCTTCTTAGAGGATGGAGGAAGTGAAATGGGGGGGAGGGAGAAAGAAGAAGGTAGGTACTGTATATGGTATTGAGGAGGAGAATATGGAAGGAGGAAAGAAGGAGAGGTAAAGTAGTCGAGAAGGATAAGAGGAAAGAGAAAGTGAGAGAAAATAAACACATGAACGAGAGAATAGAGATTGGGGAGAGACAGGAAGAAAAAAAAACACTTATACCCTTTTTACACACGCTAAAATTTCCTTAACCCCGTACTATAGGTGGGGCTAAATTGCCATTTAGCCCCACCTATAGTACGGGGTTAAGCTTAGCCCACTTTCTTTTTACACAGCATTTTTGCAAAGTGGGCTAACCCCACCTTTAGTACGGGATTATTTGGCCCTGCAAAAAAGCAGGGTTATCCCAGCAATTGCGGTGCTAAGAGCAATAGTACAGGGTTAAGATCGCTAGTGTAAAACGAAAGTGGGCTAAGCTTAACCCCGTACTATAGGTGGGGCTAAATGGCAATTCAGCCCCACCTATAGTACGGGGTTAAGGAAATTTTAGCGTGTGTAAAAAGGTACGAGTGAATGAGCTACCACTAGTCCGGGGTTAGCGAGTTTCGTGTGTGAAAGCAAGCATTCCTTATCCGGGGTTAGCAATAACAATTTGACATGTGTGAAAAGGAAAAAAAATAGTACGGGGTTAAGGATAGTACGGGGTTAGCGATAGTCCGGGGCTAAGAAAATCCAGTGTAAAAAGGGTATTAGAATTCAATTCCCTGGTGAGGGGGTGCACCTCAATTATAAACTGGAAACATTCAAATATCATCCCTCATTTAAAATCATCCACTAACCAACTTCAAAATGGCAAATGCTTTTAAGGGGGCATCCTCGGATTATTGGTAATGATCAAATCTCCAATTTCCTACCATTTTTAAAGGGGAAATCCTGAAAATTGACATACGGCTTAATTCCACCCCCATACACATGATATAGCATTACTGATAGAGAACAATCACAAAAGTTCAATGCTGCTTTATACAATCCTATGCAGGACAGCATGTATACAATCATACAGACTAACAGCTCTAGTGTCTGCTATACAGTGCGTCCCAGAAAAAGGAAACCATGATTCAGTGTACATTGTTTCTATCATGATCATAAATTTGCTTCATGAAATGTACATGAATGGAGAGATATACTTCTCTTCTTTCATTTGAGACCCAGCTCAACGTTCATAATGCACGCATGACTGAGTTAGAATAATGAAAAGCGGTGGAACCAAATTTCCATTTGCACGAGCAAATTATGATTTTGAGTAAAATATCTTGAATATCTATCTTTTCCTCCTTCATATGAGACCTTTAATATGCGTAAAATATGAATGACACATGGTTGAGACAAAGTTGCATGAAAACATGCTTGATTTCTAAATAAAGAGGCTTTAAAAGGAGGAAATTATGAATTGTAAAAAAAAAATCTGCATTACTCCTGTGTTTAAGATCAAATGCTTGGTCTGTAATGAAAATCATAAGTCAGAATAATGCTTGATTTCTACCTATTCGACGATTGTTGAAAAGCAACCACTTCGTTTTCCCCCAAACACAGCAGCAGATAATTGGCTGTTCGGGCCAGGGAAGGAAAGCCCTTTATTGTTGTGGACTGGAGTCTATGGCTATGAGAATGCAATGTTACAATGGTAATAATTTTGATATTAAAGTTCAAATTTCTCTCAGTCGTTTCATTCGTCGCTACGTTTTGCAGGGGCGGCAGAATACGTTTGAAGGGGCGAGGCGCAGCAGCAAAGGGGTACATCATTTTTTACAATTGAAGGGGGGAAAGCCATCATTTTCTTGTTTTTCTTTAAGTGGGTCACCCCCCCCCCCCCCATTCAATATTCCAACGCCCCTGCCTTGTCTCATCATTTCAAGCAACTTTTTTTACAAGTTTTACAAAAAGAATTCAAACATAATATTCAGGGCAATCATATCACGCTCACTGCGCATTCACCGGTATCCCATTGTCTGCTGCTTTGTTGGAAATACTCATTTTTAATTGATCTGTCTAATAGGTGGAAATCAAGCATGTTTTCATGCAACCTTTTCTCGACAATGCGTCAATCATATTTTATGCATGAAGTCTCATATACGAAAGATGAAAAAATTAATATCAAAGTTATGAACTTTGTATTCCGAAAACATAGCATTAAAAGCCAGAAAAACTCGTTCAAATTTGTAATTCGCTCGTGCAAATGGAAATTTGCTAGCGCCACTTTCAATTGTTCTAACTCAGTCATGCGTGCATTATGAACATTGAGATGGGCTTCAAATGAAAGATGGGAAGTATATCTTTCCATTGATGTACATCTCATGAAGTAAATTTATAATTATGATGGTAAAAGATTACGCTGAATTCCGGTTTCCTTTTTTCTGGGATGCACTATATACAAGTATATAAGGATTATATATATATATATATATGAAGGTCAGTGACATGGTTTGGATGGATGTGTCGATTAAAATAGAATATTTCTTATCACTAGCGATTTATCTTAATTTCCAGCCTGCTATAATCCCAAGCCCTTCATACAGTCATGATCAAACATGATGATGAGCAATTATTTATAATAATAACTACATCGACAGGTATCATCCACAGAGATGATGATTATCAAAGCAAAGTATTACATGCTCTGGTTTACAAAAAAGAGGGGGTGGACAGAGGGAGTTAATTACTTAACCGTCCTCCAAAAGAGGATCGATGGAGAGCTTTTGCTTAAAACACGCTATTAAAGGTATTGTTTTACTTTGCGAGCAGCCGATTTAAAAAATTCTCAAACCAAGATGAAACATGTGTACAAGTGCATGTATTGGAACTAATAAACCCTGAAAACAACCATTATTGAGAATGAAAAGCTAAAACTACAAGGCAAACCCCGATTTTGTAAATAGGCATCTTATAGACGCCTAAATAGTACACATAAGTGTATGGGATGAAATTAAGATGGTGTTTTCGGTCACTTTATATTTCAATTTTTGAAGCACTAAATAATTATTTTCGAATGCAATTTTTTCTGGGCTTCATTTTTGTAACATATCACAGACACAGGTGTCAAGTGTGACCTTCTAGCTCAGATTTTTTTAAAGTCAAACCAATGTTAACCAATCACTTTAAGCCTAAGGACAGAGTTATCTCTGTATAGACACAAGAACATCATGGAAAAGATGCGAAATAGCAGGCGACACATGCTTGCTCCATCTCTACACGTCTTCACGCCATCGTCGTGGTAAAGGTCACCTGTGTTTAAAGAGAAATTCCAGTAGTTGCAGTAAACACTGATTTCATGAGAAAGTCTGTAAAACAAGGCTTAATTGTCAGTATATCATCGAGGATCTAGACCTGTTACAGTTACATAAACTGAACTTCGTGAAATCTTGAAATCTACGCTGAAAAATGTTCAGACTGAAGCTCCCTAACACAGATAAGCGCACGTGGGACAGTGTATAATTATTGCTTTGAATGTCGTGCCCGACGCTCTACCCGAATCCTGTGCTTATTTGCCGATTTCTCAGCAATTACACAATTTCTTCCAGAATCCTTTGGCACTTACGTTTTATTTATACAAACGGACACTTTGGTGGTCATTTCATTGGATTCTGTACGAACTCATTTTGATATCGTTACAAAAACTAGCATTTACCTTTAAGTCACCGAAAGCCTAGTTTTCATGGCTCTGATTTCCCCCACCCCCATTCATGAAAATGTATGTGTTGAAGCAAAAGGCAAAACTATTAGCAATCCCAACTTGGAGTCATGTTGCTCAAATTGCAAGAAGATTCATGAAGAAGAAATCATATATTATGAATTCATAGCTAAATAAAACTGAAACATTATACTCTTCCACTCCCACATGTCTCTAAAGATGTTTAACTATCAACCTCGTTTTAGATTTTGTTTTCTCTTCAAAGGGAAAATTATTTCCCCCATTACCCACACTTTAAATATTTAAGAAAAGAGATAAGAATTGAATTTTTAAAGGAAATGAGTCCATAAATACATATCAAATGAATGATATTGCATCTTTAGAAAAAAATACAATAAATTATTCATAACATCATCAAAATTTTAAATTCAACCAATGATCTTGTTTATTTATTCAATTATTCATTAATTTAACAGTGACAGTTTAGCCAGGATGAGACGAGAGCTTGTTAATGCTCTGGTGCAATCTCTAACTTGTTCAAAGAATAATCAATCACATCCGAAAATATTCACTAGGTTTGTAGTCTGCACATTTGCAACATGGTTTGTTTCCTTTTCTTTCCCTTTCTTACATTCCATTTTCAATCTGTATATTTCTGTTTTAGCAGTAAAATAGTTGAGTAAGAGACAGTGAGATATGAAATAAGAGTAATTGTAAATCTAACAAATATGGACAATATTGAAGTCAAACACCTAAGATGGTTTCCAGAGGTCTTTTTCTCTGGAAGAATTCAGATTTTTCTATTCAGGAAGCATCAAAACTGTTTTTTTTTTCTCTCGTATTTTCCTCTTGTCAAATGACTGGACCATGAGTTTGACCTTCATGGTCTATTTTCTATTTCCTTCATTATTCCCACTTTCCTTCCTCTTGGAAGTGAAGACAAAGAAGAAACATAATGCATTAATTGTGATTTCATTCATGATTCACGATCAGCTTCTGATATCTTTCCTTGACCACCCCTCATAACAGTTCAATAGCATGCACTTACAATGTAAGCCACATATTGAAAAATAAATGACACAAAAGCACTTGTGATTATTGATAATATGTACACTGTAAATTCCAAGGATTTGAAATAAATCCAGATTATCTGTAAATAGTGACCAGCCGAATATTAGATTTAGTTTTAAACTTTATAGATTTTAAAATAAATCTAAAAGATTTGAATTTAAATCTCTTGAGATTTGAAAGTTAATCCTAAAGATTTGAATTTGGATTTATTTCAAATCTTTGGAATTGAGAGCATAACTGTACTTGAATAATTCAATTTAAAAGAGATTAGTTTTTGAATTGTATTGTAAACACCAAGAAATAAAATTTGCTACCAGTAATTCTGTGAAGAAACCCTTTCAATGAATCAGGCTGAAAGTGAATAGTGGAGCTTCGATTTGTACGCACCTAACAAAAATGACCTTTGAGTTTTGCAAGAAATTTTAGCACTGATTTAAGTAGCACTGCTCCATTTCATTTCACACCTGAACCTGACCCGGTCCAGGCCTGGTGCTCATAAAAGCAGTGCTAAATAGTGCAGACTATTTTGGCCCAACCCTTTAAACAATTCAATAATTTTACCATTAGGTCATCATGTGGCAGGTATCCTTATATGTGTTCATACTCTCTAGATAGAAACCTATATAGGCGATTCTTCATCAGCCCAAGCTTGCTCAATCTCAAGTTAGTTTGTAGCCTGATAAACCAAGTTCAAGATGGGGGTTCAAGATTGATTTTAAAAATTCAACGCCTTCTCGATCAGTCAGTCCAAGTGGGAGAATTCACACTTGAATGTGGAATATGTCCTTAGATTATGAAGCATGCACACTTTTAGCTCCTAGTTCAAATCATAGACCCTACCTCTGTGTGATGTTATGTACTATCAATTAATTATCTTGAGCCAAAACCCCAAGTGTCTTCATTTACAAATTAGCTGGACATTTCAACAAAGAACATAATTTTTGCGTATAGGCCCTAAACATAGTTGAAACAGGATTGTTACTGAGAAAGGGAGACCATGAAATATGTTCACTACTTACACCTCCGTTACAAATAAACTCTAGCTAGTTCAGGGGGATCAAATACAGCATTTATATTAGAAACTGGGCTGATGAAGATCGGTCTAGGGAGATGGTACACCTTCTCATTCTAATCCTTATCACTACACTAACAAAAGACAACAAAGCAATCTCCTGATAAAATAATCAGTCAGGCTAATTTCGTGCATATTTTTGTACAGAGGAAGCTGTCAAAATGACCACTTCCACAACCGGTGGTATCACCGCCACGAGCACCACCCACGAATCAAACCGGTCCAGTCCACAGACTGTTCTGAAAATAATTATCCGGCCTTCGACCACTTGCCACTTGACGAAAGAAGTGACCTTGAGACTGCAGACTCAGAAATAAATGCTTATTGACTGATCATATCCTCATCTTTTTCAATGGGTCTTAAAAGGAACGAGCAGGCAGTCGGAAACAACAAAGGAATTGGATATAGTTTAGCACAATTATATTTCAAAATATATCAACTGTACATCAAACATATCTCATACATTACTGAAGTGGGGTTTTATTATGATTTCCCCGTGCAAAATTGGACATATATACTTTAGTTTTATTTTTTTAATTTATGACATTCAATTTCAAAGTCAAGGCCCAATTGTTTATATAATGTAGTGTAATATCTCACTATATCACTCTGAGACTGTGATGTCTATCCTAATATTAAAAAATCAATAGGTGGTTTCAAACCGCCTCGATCACAAGAATCCCCGTTAAATTACGAGAACTTTTTCAGGCTGAAAAATACCCATTAATTATTCCTGCATTCACACCGCCCTGAAACATACCCTTCGGGATAAGTTCCTGAAGTTACGAGCATGCGCAGTATGGTCTGATAAGCAGCAAGGCGCGAAATTCAAAATCACTAGCCCAGCAGCAACCCATGCACGGCGCCGCGCCCAACGACACGCTGGGCTAAAAGTTCCCGTAATTTGCTTTCAGACCGCCAAAATACCCACGACCTTGGAAAAATCCCCGCGAAAGTTCTCGTAATTTCGCCAAGTACCTACTATTTATCGGGTATTTTCTTTCGGGGATATTACGCGTAGTTTGCTTTCACACCGCCAAAATACCTGGTATTTTCTGATCGGGGTAAATTTCCCGATCAGAGAATACCTGGAACTGGCGAACTTCGAGGCGGTCTGAAACCACCTAATGGGATTGGCAGGTTTATGGGGGGGGGGGGGTAAGAAAAAATTGTATATTTCTGTGGTTCAATCTGCATTAATCAATTGTACCCCCCCCCCCTTATTGGTCTGCAATTTTAACTTTTGCTTTAGGGATAATGGCACAGTCATACCATTGGAACTAAATCCAAACTCACCAACTGTTTGCCATATTACACAATGTAAGAGCTTAGATCAGTCTGGAGTCGGTTTCATAAGTGTGACAATGGCAGAGCTGAAGGCCAGAAGCTGATACACAAAGCACATGACATGTTTAGCCCATACGGGCTATTTTCTTTTTAAATTTGACTCTGTGTGTGAGTGTAAGTGCCCCCCTGCTCTGTGTGTAAGTGTAAGTGCCCCCCCCCCCCTATATGCCAGAGCCCTTTGGAAAATCCATAAAACATGTTTAGCCTATGCGGGCATTTTTTAAATATGACTCTGTGAGTGTTGAGTGCCCGCCCTATATGCCACAGCCCCTCGGTCAATCCATATGGACAATTACTTTTTATATACAACTCTGTGTGTGTGTTGAGTGCCCCTCCCCCTATATGCCAGAGCCCCTTGGAAAATCTAGAAGACATGTTTATCATATATCAGCAATTTTTTTCAAATACGACTCTGAGTGTGAGTGTTAAGTGCCCCCCCCCCCCCCACATATGCCAGTGCCTCTTGGTAAATCCCTCAAAGAGGATATACAAATTGTTATTCCTCCGTTGCTTTTCTTACAGTTTGACAGGTAAAAATAGTAATTTACCCTTGACCATTACCTAATATACCGATGCTTATACAACATTTTCCACGATGCGAAAGGGTCTGAGGCAATTCACCACAGGGTGCGCGCACAGCCTTGGGGTGGCAATAGTTGATATTTTGATTCTGTCTAATCTCGGTAAGGACAAATAGTGAACTCAACGGATGTTGATCTTGGGTAATGACTGTAATAGTCACATGCTTAGGGATTCCTTTTATTTCCGCACTTATCTTGATTTACATTTAATTAGCCCAGAACTGATAGAGATTCCTTCCCAAGTTAGCATACATAATCTGTATGGTATACTGATATGCTGATAGAGAGATACATGTATCTTCATCATTCCATGTGGAAATAAAAAAGACTAAGTTTTTTTATTTTGGCAAATGTCATTCTCAAATCCTTATAAATCCCTTTGACAAATACAGACTGCTAAAAATATCTGCACTAGTTCTAAATAAAAGTTTGCAAATATTAGGTATCTAAGTCTATAGATCTTTATCTCAAAGAATAATTTACACAGATCTCTGCAAAATCTCTATAATTATCCTCTTTGACAACTGAAGATTATTTGTAGATCTTTCTTAATGAATGAACGTGCAATGCTATTGGTGTTCTATAAATAGGTAAACATAGTGAACTACTTCATATTACATGTAGCATGGGATTTTGAGATATCATAATTTTTTTTTTATTTAATGTATTACTGTTAAATGACAAAGAGAAAAAAATGAAAAAATTATTTTGAAAATGAAAATAACTTTTTTTGTTAATGCATAAAAGTGAATAGCCCTACTCAGAAAGTGATATGTTATTTTAAAAAAGAAAGTAATAAAACAAGCAAAACATGCCTTTAATTAAAATTAGAAGGAATATAACAAAGTTATAATGGAATTCACATTTTGCATTATCATTTCAGAGAAAATGTCACATTGATATAATGATGGCACACTGATGTAATGATGTTGTATTGATAATACAATATATATACAATGATTATAAAGCAGGTAAAGAAACAGAAATTGGGGCAGCAGCTTGCATGTGACATCCCAAAATCAAACTTCAAATATTCATAACCTATTATTCAATGGATTTTTGTCAAACTTTCATTAATATATAATATCTTTGATTTTTCTTCTTTTATCAAAATGACTTTGCTGTCATGGTGGACTTTCCCAGGCATATACTCTGTACCCAGATGTTCTTCGTCTATTGAATTCATGAAATAGAACACTTCCGGCCATTTGACAAAATCATCAGTTTGATTTAGAATTCACAAAATACCAAATCAAAAGTCATCTTACATGTTTCAACATGTTCAAAATAATTGCAATCTAAGAACTATTTAAACCTTTTTATCAGACTTGAAATATAATGTTATCTTGGGGGATCAAAGGGATAATCTTCTGTTATTTCAGTTGCCACAGCAAACATTGTCTACAGGATGTATTTGCCAAGGATCTAAAATCCCTCAAAAAGTAAAGGATTATTAATAAATTCAGTTTTCTGTTATAATCAGATTGTACAGTTGAAAAGTAAAAACTTTGTGTCATAATTTTCAAAGCAACTGCTTCAGTCACTTTTCATTCCCTTCATTTCACAGAATGATGCATATCAGGGAGTATTAGCTTAATATTCATGCCTTGCAGTTTTTCCCCATTAATAAGGTACTGTACAAACAAAAAAATTCCCATGGGTGAGGGAGAAAGAGAAAAGGGTCTCCTTTTTTCTGATTACTTAAAATGCAACATCTGTGTTCTTCAGTTCTCTGAAATTCAAATACTGTTTTCTTCAGTGAGATGTTTTCATTGGAGAATAAGGCTAAGTGGAAACTTTTCCACTGAAATCAACCGGCCTCATGGACCCTCGACCTCATGGGAAAAATAATTGGCCTCGTGGACCCGCCGCATTCTCATTACAAAACAGAATATGAGAGAGACAGTCATAAAAAGAGAGAATGGAACAAGAAGGTTTTTAACTAAAACACCTGATATTGATGCCTGATTGTCTCTCAAAAGTCCTATGAAGAACTGTAGTAATCATGTTTCAAATATAGTAACACATTAACAGAAGCATGATACCATATATGTCTTGCTATTTTACAGACACGTTTTCTATTACTTTCCTGTCTTGTTGGTTTCTTGGTTAACCTTCTTCAGTCAAGGTGCTCCAAGCACTACCCGCTATTTACACAGCTATTTTGGATGTTTCCTCTTCCACACCGGCTCGGAATGATGTCAATAGATCCGCCAGGATTTGGTGAATTTTTCCTGAACATTTTCTCCATTTTTTTATGCACGCATATTTTCATGGCTGGCAATACCACATGCATGTTACTCACTTATGTATATTTCTTTAGGACCATATATGTCCATATTAAAAAAGTTAAAAAGAGAAATCAAGAAGAAATGAATGAGGCATTAAAGCACATTTTTTACAGTTCTAGTCCTTAATATCATTTTAATTTTTACAACAATCTTAGCAATTCTAAGAACTATAATACAGAATAAAAGACGAGAAGTATGAAAAAAAAACTTGTTTCCCTTTTTAATAAGAAATGTACTTGACTGAATAATACAGTGTACACTTTTAACTTTATAGTATTGATAACAATACTAACCCTTTGAAGTTCTGCCAGTCTCTGTGAAAAAATAACTGTCAAACTAATTATAAAGTGACCCTTGTGACAAAATTACCAGGAATAATTAATAATCAATTGAATTCATTGGATTTTATTCAATAATCACTTTATTAATTAAATAAACTTATTAAAAATAAATGAATAATAAAATGAATGAAACAAAACATACACTGCTTTTTATCTTGGAAGACAAAAATTACAATCAACAGAGATTTTGGTTCTGACAAATTATCGGGTATCTTTTTTAAAGATTCATTCTCTCAAGAGCTGTTACATGTAGTTAATGTAAACTCTCATAGAAGACCAACAATTCTGTCAGAGGTGGGGGGGGGGCTGGGTCATAAAATGCAAGATATATATGAAATAATACACACAGATAATACTTAAGAAAGATTTGATCATACTTGAATGATATTTGATTATCTGGTGTCAAACAAAGGAAAAAGTAATGCAAAAAACATAGAAGTTTCAACAGGTTTGGCCTCCAGCCTGTGAAATAATCCACCTGTAATTGTGTGTTTTGAAACACTCAAATAAATTACATCCTCATACCCCTTTCACAAACCCATCCTCCAATTATCCGCCTAAGAGTAATGCAAATAATTCAATCAAAATTGCATTCACAAACTCCGAAAATAATCCGCACTATTTTTTTTACGAGCGCCCTACCTGAAAAAGGCAGATAATTGTCATGGCAACTGCACACGCCCCCTCCGATGGTGTTGTGTTGGAAAAGGGTGACCTTTGTGACCGCACCATGGCAATTATCCGCATTACTTTGGAAATGCGTTCATAAAGTCAAAATCTGGTCCCGATGCCGCTATTATGCGGATAATTGCAGCA
Organism: Lytechinus pictus; assembly: GCF_037042905.1. Taxonomy (NCBI): domain Eukaryota; kingdom Metazoa; phylum Echinodermata; class Echinoidea; order Temnopleuroida; family Toxopneustidae; genus Lytechinus; species Lytechinus pictus. The sequence goes on from NC_087256.1 coordinate 16,299,040, forward strand.
TCGAAATAATGCGGATCACTCTGGTCCCACTCCGATTTAACGACCAAATTATGCGGATATTATCCGCATAATTGGGTTTATGAAAGGGGTATCAGTTAGGTCAATGAGCAATGTGAGCTGCACATGTGTGTAACCGTGAGCAGCAGGTGGTTTACACACACCTGCTATCTTGTCATAGAGTTAGGCAAAATATGTCTCTGTCACCTCTCTATACAAATAGGCATTTTCAAAGTAACTTCATGTACATCACTTTTCAAATCATTCTATCACGAAAGAGAAAGAGAGAGAACAGAAGCAGATCAATTCTTATGTCATTTCTGTTCAACACTTTAAAGAACTAGTTTTAAATGCTCTTAAATTAACCATTAAAGAATGGCAGATATTACCATTAAAATATCAGTTTTTTAGCCGCATGCTCTTTTTAAGTTTTGTACTTTTGATACATAATTTTGATGCACAGTAATTCTAGACTAGTTTCTTTCATCTTTGCAGAGAAAACAAAAAAAGGACTCCTCTTCAAATGATGTTCATGTACCCAATCTACTACAAATAGTTAAGAGCTCACTTAAGTATGCTGCATGAAAGAAATAATGAATATTATGATTAAATTTCCACAGATGCTGCAGGATTTCACCTGCAATACAAATTATGAAAGTAAAAGATAATAAGTACAAGAGGATTCCACTTTTCTGATTTTCCGTTTTTTCATACATGTTACGGGTAAGAATTGGCAAATCCTGCATATTTGCTTTCAAATGATAGAATTTACGTCAGCAAGTTTTCCATCAGTAAATTGCCATTTAGTATATACCCACTTTGGCTACTATTTGGTTCTTATCCCAATAAATAGTCTAATCCTAGTTTGTCTACTAACCACTTGTATGCTTTTCACCATGTTCACCCTGCACATATTTGAAATTGGTGGGGCTAAGGGGGGCCCGGGGGCCACTTATATTGACGAGTGTATACCATGCGTGACCCCAAAAACATGTGAAAAGGATGTCTTTTTCAAGATTACGTAACGTAATAAGGGTGTCAAAAACACTAAAATAATTTTAAAAGGGTATCTATTTTCGATAGGAAAGCTACATGTTTAGGGTCAAATTTGCGAGGGTATAACAAATCAACACAAATGGTTTATAAAGGATGTATTTTTTGCCCCAAGAGTCAACACTACATGTACGTGTTTAGTGTACGATTTGCGCGAGTGGGGCTGTATTAAACCCAATGATGTAGGTAAAGGTAAAACCGACGTCCATAAAATAACAATTGAAATATCGCTGTACTTGTTTAGGGGTTCAATTCAGGGAATACTTGCCAATAGTATCGTTTTGTTTTCAATACTTGTTAAGGGTAAGGTTTCACACGCCAATACTTGTTAACAGGTGCATTTTAAGAATATGGAAAATACGTGTTTAGGGTGCTTTTTGAGATCTCATGGTCGCGCATGGTATCCACTCGTCAAAGTGGGCTAGCACAGTAAATAGTACAGTACTATATTATGCTTTTCACACTGCATTTCCTTAACCCCATACTATCCTTAACCCCGGACTATCCTTAACCCCAAACTATCTTTTTTTGGTTTCACACTGTCTTTCTTAACCCCATACTATTTGCTTAGCTGGGGTTAACGCCTTAACCCCATACTATCCCACAGCTCATGAATATTGATGATTTTACCATACAGAGTGTGATTAACGAGCAATTTCGACTTCTGTGATTGGCTAATGCTTAGCCCCACTTTTCCTTAGCCAAGTTTCGTTTCACACTGCATCTCTTAGCACCGCAATTGTGGTTCTAGCACCACAATAATCTGGCTAACTCTGCTTTTTTGCAGGGCCAGATAGTACCATACTATTTACCCTGCTAACCCACTTTGCTAAAACGTAGTATGAAAACGAAGTGGGCTAAGCTTAACAACGGGAAATTGGTGGGGCTAAGGCCCCCCCCCACCTTAGCCCCACCAATTTCCCAGGGTTAAGAAAAAAAGTACAGTGTGAAAAGCATGAGATCCTGCAAAAAGCAGGGTTAGCCGGCTTATTGCGGTGCTAGCATTAGCCAATCACAGAAGTTGAAATTGCACGTTAATCACGCTCTCTGTGATAGCTGTGCGATAGACCGGGGTTAAGGCGTTAACCATGAAGATGCATTAAGTTGGGGATGGGGGCTTTTCCCAAAATTATCAAGTTCATGTCAAACATCCACTTGGATATAAATAATTCATTTATGATCACTGTGTAATGATCTAGTGTCATCAGCAGTCCTGAATTCTTACCTGCTTTACACTACAATATCAACAGCCACATATAAAAATGTGAGCAATTTTACTTTAAAATCTAATCAGTTTGATAGTCATGCATGTACATCTTTAAATACTAATTGAATTCAACTGGAAGCTGACTACAAGTGGAATTTCTCTTTAAAATGGATGAAATTAATTTCTTACATGTTATTTCACTTTCAGACCCTCAACAAAAATAACAAACAAAACAATTAATCTGACATGATAGAGTGTCACCATGATACCACATCCTATACCACCATTGTGACCAGAATCATGCTATCTGACAGCTGGTTGTCACTGCCAAATAAAACGTTTCCTGATGGGCCATTCACACCAGCCAAATATTCATTGATGTATAAAATCAATAGGCACTTCTTGCAGTTCAAACTTCAAAGGTACGTTTCCATTATGTGGCATGTAAGAATCATTCACACGGGAGAAACTTTTTGGTGACCCCAAAAAAGCAGGACTGGGATCAAAATCTCTACAAAGCGCTTCAGAGATTACCCCGTCTTTCGATTCTATCTTGCCTGCATAAAGTGCACGCACAATCTCCACTCCCTGGGGAGTATGCAAGCAATAGGTAGTCAAGGTACTCTACTCTGATTGCTAAAGCCAACAGCATTGGTATTCACATCTTACCAGGTTCCAATTTAACACCTGGGTGGAGAGTGGCAAAATCTACATTGATGTCTCGCTACAAGAGGCTAGTGACTTGGGAGGATGCCTAATGGTTAAAGTGAGAATTTATTTTTCAAAATCAATGTAGAAAAGTTATACTAATTTGGCTCTGCTCTTGATTTAATAAAGAGTATGATGAATTAAAATGATAATTAATTACTAAAATATCATAATGCGGAAATAAGTGATATTGAGGATGTTTGTACTTCCATGGTAAAGCAGTAAGAGGGGGAAAATCATATATATGCAATCAATATTTTGGTTTGGCATCTTCTGACTCATAAACTTTTGACAGGGGAGGATGAGTTATCTGTCTAGAAATCAGCTCCTTTGTCTTTGATATCAACCAACAAAATCACCTTCAATAGAATGGTCCTAAACTAGTCATACCCATCTGACGGTGACGTTAAAGGACCATCCCTAGACATAAAATGATAACATCCAACGCATAAATTGTCTGCCGCGTAAAAACATAAACAAATACAACTCCGTTCCAGCCTGGCAACCGGTGGCACAGAATGCCCACATCCTGTTCCAAGACTGGTCACTGGCGTTTGACGTCTACGAATGACCCCTGAAAACCGGGACATCCCATTCAGTGTGAAGTGGCAGGTTAAACAAATGTCCACCATCCACACCTTACTTCCTCTGCTTTGACCAAATTAGGAGAATCCCTGTCCTCGTTTTAGTAGGCAACCTGCCCGGTCACGTACTATCTCAATGTGGTATTGCACCCCTCATCTTTCTTCCTCTCTTCTCTTGTAAGCCACGTCTCTCTTCATTTCCCCCATCGCTTTTTTATTTGGCTTGCTTCCCTTTCAGACAAAAAATTATTTTATTTTCATTTCATGTGGATACTTTCCACAACCTGCTGGCTAAATCTGAAACACTTGAGAAGCTTACACACTGCAGTGAACCGGGATATACCAGGGGGCCGTTTCATAAAGCTGTTCATAAGTTAGAGCGACTTTAAGAACGACTGGTGAACCTTTCTTACGCGCTAAACCATCGTCAATGGACATTTTGGTACATACCATTTACCACAAGAAAGGTTTACCAGTCGTTCTTAAAGTCGCTCGTAACTTACAAATAGCTTTATGAAACACCCACCTGGGCTCTTTTGAATATTTTGGGGGCATGTGTAATTTCATTCCCTGTTCCCTTTATTCATTCTTCAACGGCTTTTATTTTTAATAATAATAATAATAATTGGCATTTATATAGCGCTTTATCAATCTACGACCCGGTAACTGGATTCATAGCCTTTCAAGCAGCCTGTTAGGCGCACACTTGATAAAACCAACCACAATGACGGTTGTTTCCTACCGGTACCCAATTAGCACCTTGGTGAGAGTGGCAAAGTGTGGATTGACGCCTTGCCAAAGGGTGCTAGGCCATGGTGGGATTCGAACACACGACCCTCTGATTACAAGGCGAGAGTCAGGACCGCTACACCACGGCGTTTCCACTTCCATTTTTAACCCCTCACTCCATCTCTTTCCCTCTACCCCAAATATACATACACAGCATTCTCTTACCAGTCTCATTACATTTCTAAGACCCAGACACCGATGTAGGGGGCAAGCAAGCGGGCCTCAGCCCCTTGACCCTATTTCAGTATAAAAAGTGGGGCCACCTCCCCCCCCTCACTTCTCAATTTACAAAATCAGCTTTTTTATAGCTACAGTTCATTATGCATCAAACAAAAATAATTACAACACCCTCCACCTACAGCCTTTTTTTGAGTCTCGTCCATTTTCAACAAAAATCAAATTATTGCAAATCATAAAGTTATAACTTGAACATTTTTTTTTAACTTTACCTCTCCCATACAAAGTGGATTCATTCAAATCTTAATCATTTTATTCTGCTACACTGAGTATACTATTTCTTTATCTTGTGAAGATTTGAGGAGTATCTTTTTAAACCACAACTAAATTATGTGAATAAATACGCAATGTTTTCAAAAACCAGCAGTTTTGTTTATTTATCTTCATTTGAAGATAAAGACAATTGTTTAAGTTGTGGTTGCAGTACCCCACCCACTCAATAAATCTTAAGAAGATTAGCAGCACATGTATACAGAAAGCATGAAATATTTTTGGACACATGGCCTGTTTTGAAAACATAACCTTTGAAACATCTTCAAGCTAATCATTCCAATGATCAAATGTTTATTTACACAGTACTTATAGACAGTGTTTTGTTTCCCACTTGCAGTGCACATGACTAAAGTAATGTAGAAACATGCAAAATGAGAAATGAATTATCAGGTGCTGTAATGGGTCATGCTGAGTGATTTCATGAGTTTGTTGAAGAAACTCTGGACATATTACTTTGCGCTAATATTTTATAAGCATTTTCTGACAAAAAAAAGCCTCAGATTCATCAACTTTGAATAAAAGTATGTTGCCGATCTTTGTTGCTGGCCTATATCACACCATGCCTGAAGAAATCTTAAAGTTTTTTACTATGAAAAAGGTCTCCAATAAACTATGGCATACTTTTAGATGTCTTCGAATCAGAACACTCAATTTCATTTCAGACTGAATAAGCTATGAACTATTACAATAAATGCTGCAGCAAATCATGATTGCGTAGCATTTCTTCATCTCTCTTGCATTCCGAGTAGCCCGGATAAACTACTCTATAATTATACCCACTAGGATTATCTTCAAGGGTAGTGTCTGACAAGATAGTTCCCAAGATTTATACATGTTCAAGAAAAAGAAATCTTGATTATGGGTTTAAAATGGTCCATCATCGGATCTACCCATATAATTGATGCAAATTGCGGGGACCTAAATTACGGGATTAAAATGTCATGTGCGGATTCTACTTACGGGAGATGGCACATACGTATCCAATGGCAACAGAGTCAGGATGGCATCAAGGAGGGCTGGTATACTGTGACCTGGACACAGAAACAACAGACAGAAATCAAGAAGAAATAATTATGTGTTTACAGGAATCTGCACTAACGAAAGCACAAACCTTAACCATCTTTACTTTAAGAAAGGACAAGTGAGGCGGTTTATATGCTGAAGAGGGATGTGGGTGCTGTATGCTGGGTTCTACACGATATGAGTACTATTCGATATAAAATTAAAATGACAGAGTCCCGGGTATGACTGAGAGAAGAAGATTCCTTTGAAATTCAACTACCTCAAAATTCAGGCTTGCAGAATAAGCATGAGCCTAGTTTGAAGGACCAGAGGATGGTCATTTTAACATTTACTACTTAAAACAAAAAGAAGAGATTATTCTTGACGATTTTAAAGAAAATAAATGGATTTTTCCCAAAACTTTTTGCTTCCTGAAAAAGTATTCCAATAATCTGTCTTTCCAAGAATGACTTGACCCTCAAATTGTGAATCCGGTGATAAAATTTGAAGAAAATAAAAGTAAGGAAAATACCCTTCATAAAAATAATGATCACACAACTCACCATCAGCTCTAACTTCTCGAGGTCCATGTGAACAAATTGAACTGGTAGGGAAGTGGGCATCTGCTAACACTGTCAGAAAAAAGGAGAAGAAAAAGGAAAAGTTACTTTTAAAAAGAAGGAATGGAAAATCGTCAATATTTTTGATGAGCCCTAACCACTATGTGCATATAACTGTTTAGTGAAATTAAGCAAAATTCTAAAATTTCAAAACAGTCAGTCCGCAGCCCGTCCGAAAGTGCTCTATTTTATTCAGCGGTATGCATAGCCGTCCGTGGTTATGCATACGTAATGAGCTGTGAAGACGAACTTTCCGATCGGTGTTTTTTGCTCTTAGAATCGTTTATTCGTCACAAAATTGGTCTTATCTTATAGATAAAACTTTGAAATTTCTGATCAGCTAAATAAAATGCACATTTAATGTATTTTGAAGACCGATATTTAGCTTAGAAAAAATGATTTTTTTCAAGAAAAATATGTGAATAAACAGAGCGCATTTTTGCATCGAAATCACACTTGCGTCAAATTGATATTATAATCAATATAAAGCGTAGACATTCTTCTTTACGACTGAAAAAGAATTATGAAATTTCATGATGTAGCAAAGTCAGGAACCACAAAAAACCACGGCAATGTCCATCGCGAAATGATTGGAATTGCAGTAGAATTGCCGACGCGTTCTGATTGGTCAACAGCGGCGCACAGACTTACAACATTTTATATAGCTTAAAAAACCCGGAAGTAGTACGAAAGAGATCGATGGCGAATTGCGTAAGCGCTATGTTTTGACGTGTGCAAGGACCCTGGTTCGAACCCGCCGGACGATTTTTTTTTTTTTTTTTTTTTTTGTGGGGGGGGGGGTTGATGGGGATATGTTTATGCTTTTTCTTTAAATCATATTCCTTCATCGTTCCTACCCAGCTTTATTCTCTTTTTACTATCATATGAAGTTCTATTTAGGCCTGTATTTATTAAATCATGGACCTATTAATAGCTCTATGATTAATTCTTACTTCTTCTTAATCACTGCTTTTGATTTTCAAGTTCTTGATTACACTTATTTGGGCAGGGGTGGGAAGGGAAGTGAGTTAAAGGTCAAGTGCACATCAACAAAAAAGTATTTGAATAAATAAATACAGATATTTCCTTGTTTTAACACAAAACAGTTATATACACAAAACAATGGTATGCAAATAGAGTTGATTATGTCACTCACATCACATTACTTTTTTAATTTTTGTTGTATTTTTATTATATAAATTTTAGCAAATTTGATCTAAAAAATCTTTCTCGAATCACAATAGGTTACATTTATGGAAACTATGAATGTTAATGGAGGAATTAAAATCCCTCTCAAAATTTGTTAATGAAAATTAAAATAAAATATACATGTCATGTACATGTATCAAACAAAAAAATACACAAGAAATTAGAGTGTGTGTGACATAATCGGTTCTGTAATTTGCACATTGACCAAGATGAGCATATAATTGTTTTATAAAATTAGGCAAATTTCTCAATGTCAAAATAGTAATCTTTTGAATTTTGAATCATAGTTTTTATGAAATTTTCTGCAATACTTTATTTTTCTTTAAATTCAAATTAATTTTTTGGTGGGGTGGACTTCTCCTTTACTCTTTGCTTGGAATAGGGAATGCACATTAATATTCATCCACGAACAAAATTGTCTAAACATATGCAAATCAGTAATTGGACACATGCTCACTTTCCTTTCATCCAGGCCACTCCCTCACATCCACCAGGTTTACAGTCTTATAACAAAAATTATGAATTAATTATAATACCATCACACCATAGCTGAGCTCCATGATCACACAACATTCATACAGTGCTTCACAACAAATATTTCACTTCTGTTCATATATGCAATAATTACTGTGGAAAACAAAAACAAGGCGTAACCACATTCAAATACCGTTTAAAAGGACAAATATATTATACCTTTCGAAGAAAAAAAATTGTGAACATACATGGCACTTAACCTTCAGCACATTAGATAACATATAACAGAGTTGCTTGAGAACAAAATATAATTATGGGGCATTGCAAGAAACTTATGTTCAATTGCAAATCAACTGCATGTTTGTGTTTTATCAAAGGATTTACCCTTAATTTTGGAATGTGTGATTGAGTAGAAAGTTTCTTGCAATGCATTAAAAATGTTCTTTGGTTTTGAATTGTGAATTTTTATTTTTGTCAAGCTGTATTCCTGTCCAAGTCAGTATTCTTAGTCCTCCCCAAAACTGTGCTCTATTTTTTTTGTTTCCAATATCGATAAAGATCAATTTTCTGTTGTATCATTATCAGTCCAAAATTTGCAAACGAAAAAAGGGCTTTGTCCAAATCATGGTCTGACCATTATAGTACATGATGGAATCTCCCAGAATGAAGTAGCAAGCAGAGACCAGAGTCAGCAAGTATGCAGATCTGTGTGTAGAAGAGACAAAAAGAGAGAAATAGTCTAAATTATTCAAAGTATGAATTATGTTAGGCCTACATGTAAGTCAATTAAGACTAATAAGAGACTAACTAAGTACTGTCTGTGACAGCCACAATTTTTTTTTATTTGAACAAAATGTTTTATAAATACTACTGAGTACGGTAGTACCAGACTTTTTACTTTGACTTTAAACTGTTTATAGTCTCTAGAGTAGACTGTCTGAGCTAATCATCATTTAATTCTTAACCGCAGCCTGGGACAAAAATCATCATGGGGCTCAACTTCGACTAATTAAGAAAAAAGGTTAACAATTTTCAACATAAATCAAGAAATATCTCAATCTAAAAAAACTTGATGGAATTCGGAAACCTGATAATCATTGAATAAAACTTTAGAAGGGATCCACGTTTTAAGCTTCGTTTATATTAAGTCTTAATTAAAAAAAAAAAAAGTCCACCGTCCACAGTCAATGCGAGCCATCTGCCATCATTACAGAAGTTTCAATGTATGGGACCAAAGACGAAATTCTACCAACCCGCGACTAACGTAATTTTGGCATTATTTCGCGCCATCGTGGAGTGAACGAGAAGGTTACTTCCGGGTAAAACGTAAATTTCTTGATTTTTAGGGTATCATTTTCTCTAAAATAAAAATATAAGGTGAGTTTGCGTCAAGTTGGTTCTGACATATTTTGAACAGTGACTTTTCTTCTTTCTAAAAAACCCCGATCGAAACAATTTGGTTATGTAGCAAAGTCAGGAACCAAAAGTGAAATTCCGACTACAAAATCGCAGTTAAAATATTACTAAAATAAGCATCAATTAAAGAGGTAAAAATGGTAGGTTGAAAATGTCGAAATATGGAAAATTATATACCAAAATGTAGATGAAGGTATTGAGAATAACTTACCACAATTCGTTTCGACGTAAACTGAAGTTAGCGACCAGTACAGAGCTATAACTTCAGCCCCTCCAATTCAGTAGGAAAATCAAGCCAAATTGATCGCACGTTTTTCTTCGGAGACCGCTAGAGGGCCGCTGAATAAATCTCCGTGAATATGCTCATTATCGCGCGAGCTGCGGTCTGACTGAAAACTTTCTCATTTTACAATCGATTCTGATGACATTTTCAGCATTAATCTCCTTTTTAAGAAAATCAACATTTCGTCAGAGTGGACTTGTCCTCTGAACATTGATTGTTGAATATTTATCATTTTTTATATATGAATTAACAACCAAAATTTGCACACATGATAAAACATCAATACCACATAAAATGCATAAATCATATCAGCACATGAGACATGGCGAATAAATAATAATTGAAAATTAAAGGATATTTTCCCTTCAAAGTCACATTTCAAATTGCATTTTCAATGTGCATTCAGGCATGAATCTTTTTGTCTACCAATCTGAAAGGAAGATTTAATTTATACATGTAGTGCTTGCCTGACATATGACTTGCTGCCAGGTTCAAAGGGTATGAGTTCTTCATGCAACATACATGTATAACTTTGTGATACATTTCCCCTACAAGTACAGTATGTACAGGTACATGTACGACTACAATTGTATTGCTCCTTGCCATACAGTGAAATGAGGAAACACCCCCAAAATCACACTATATATCTACACTACATTAATGGGAAATTAGATGAGGAGCAAGCTAAGAGCTCTGTGAGGCCCGGCATGCACATCCGAAAGCTATCAGGATGATGTACTGTCACCATGACAACAAACAAGATGCGGAAGCATTCTACTGGTCGCGCCATCAGACACTGATGTCATAGCGCAAACACAAGTGACGTAGACCTGAGGGTAAGCATAGGATCACGATTAGGCCGCATATGATGCAAAATACTGCATCCGGATTAAACACTCGGTTCTCCTGACCTAAATGGCTACACTATTCAATAGGAGTAAACAAGCCAATAAGTGCACTTTAAAATGAGCGTCAACAGACGTTTCAATAATCCAACTGTGGCTAAATTAATTTCCTGCTCTCTTTTTGCAGGTTAGTTTATCATTTTTGGCTGTCAGGGGCCGGAGAAGTAAGGAATGGGTTGCACAGATACAATTACGTAAAATATTGTACGGGAGAAATGCGCAGAAAAAACGGCATCATCAAACAACGTTGATGCTTATGTAAACAGTGACGGAGTGATACGTACTAGTACATCACGAGACTGACGTGCTCTAGGGGATCGGGAAGTTTGTTCAGAAGCAACGGGTGGGTGTGTTCGCCAAATACTCTTTGTATTCTTGATTAGTTCTCTTTGGGGCTACGTAAATGGTTGCGCTGGACAAATGTTTGCGTGGCATAGATAATCAGATCATCAACCGTGGGCATGTTGCACAACAGGTTGCGTTTGAACGCAATTTTTAAAAAATCCAGTGCAAAACTCAAATACTTGCTTCTGATTGGTAGAAAATCAAGGCGCCTTTGATTGCAACTCATTGTGAAACAAGTCCCAAATTTCTTTCAAATATTGACAACTTAGACATTCTTGTATATATCCAGTTTCAGTAGGATGTTAATAAAAAGTAATTGAGCAATGATAACAGCACAAACTGGGAATAATTTCACTTTAAAAAAATAGAGAGGAACAGTATTTCTCATTGGAGTATGTAATGGAATTATCAATAAAATTGAAATCAAATGAAAAGAGCTTCGCATGATCAAAACTCAGATTTGTTCAGACTTTCCTTCAAATTTCAAATTGTTTGGAGTTCTCAATCTTCAAGTGATTAGTGGTTACACTGGACTAAATAAGAGCTATATAGAAATTAAGTACAAGTTCCTGGATTTATTTCAGACTCTCTCTCCCATTCTGGCCTGTTTTTTTTTTTAGGTAAACATTTTTTTTTCTTGTATAAATATTTTTTTTATAAATACTTTTTTTTTGTTATGGGTTAGCCTCCTACAACGTATCTTCCTTTTGGTTCAATACATTCCTCACTTTCTTTAATTCATTAATGTACAAACAATGTTATAGATTGTCTCCTTTATGCATTTTATCTGTTCATCTCTTGAGTAAAAATGAGTGAAAGTTGAATGAACTGTGATAAAGGATGTTTTATATAATGAACAATTAGACATCATATTTAAACAATCAAAGTAAAAAATGCATACAGTAACTCTCAAGCTTATTTTGACCTGGTTAGCTCTCTTTTAAAAAATAGTGTAAAACCAAAATTTTGACCTAAACTCGAAAAGTCACAGAGAGCAATAAATCTATTTAAATATCCCCAATTGAGAGTCAGAATGAATATTCATGGGCATAATCTATTCAAGATTACCTAATGCCACAAGCAATAGATTGAAAAGAATTTAGTAAAATTTGGAGTGTGGCCAATTTAAGAGAAGCTGATTTAATTTTCTGCAGTAGTGATTTTGCTCCTTTAATGCACCAGTCTGCCGATGTGACTGATCGTGATGCATCGCTTTACGTCCTTTCCTTAATGAAATGTATCTGTATTTAGAAAGGAGATTATTTGAGGTTTAATTGTTTACTATCTACAGTAGATAGCAATCGATGTATAAACCTACATCTAAGGGACGATGACAGAAACAGGTCAATGTGGGTTACAGCTAAACACATCTGGCATTTAATCAGCCTACTACTCAAACTATTAGATTTTTAATCATTTTGACTAATTGTTGGAATTAATAACTTTGATATATTAATGTATTGATAATGAGGCACATCACTGTTGAACTGTTAAGGATTTACTGGGTAATTACAGATGTCAGCTATTGCCAAAAAGACTTGGGAACTTGGACTTGCAACAAATGACTTGCGACTCGACTTTAATAGACTTGAGCTATTGCCAATTGACTTGGGACTGGACTTGGCTTGCCCTCTTCCCAAACAACTTCGGACTTGATCTGAACTTGCAACAAAATGACTTGCATACGACTGCAGATACACATAAAGAAAAATCATCAAGGAGCGTTAAGCAGGTGAATATAATTTACGGTATTTCCACACTTTTCCACATTAAAAATCATGCAAGTAGTTTACAGATATTGTTACCATTTAGTATTATCATGCAGTTATCTGAAAATGGTTGTCTGGTAGGACACTCTTTCTGGAGATGAGGACAAGATTAATTTTGACAACTCAAGGAACGCGCACAAGTGCAAGTGTAAAGGTGAGGGCAATCACTTTCGTCAATGATTTCTGATAAATGGCGGGATACACAGAGAGATATCCCTTAATTTCCTTCACAATCACGCTTCCATTGATCAATGTCATTACATTCAGGCTTGATCAAATTTGCCTCCAATTAAAATTGTATCCCTGACCGTACTAGCCAAGTTCAGCTTGCACAGATTGTATGCGGTAATATATTCTTGAGGCGTTCACAATGTCATAAAGGATGGAGCATTATCATACACAAACCCTACATACATTTACTAACTTCCAAACACATTTACCAAGTACATAACAAAATACACTAGAAACGGAATGAAGTGGAATCGGCTGTAAAAGAATGATAAAATAATAAATGAATAAATACAATGATGCTAGTAGTTGTAGTAGTATTTAATAACAGTAGTAGTAGTAGTAGTAGTACTGTAGTAGTAGTAGTAGTAGAAGTAGTAGCAGTAGTAGTAGTAGTAGCAGTAGTAGCAGTAGTAGCAGAAGTAGTAGTAGTAGTAGTAGTAGTAGTAGTAGTAGTAGTAGCACCATACTGTACTTTTCTTTATATCAATCGCTGGGTAATGTGCATTTACACAATCCTGAGCAGGTTTAACATAACACTTGACTTCATTCATACCAAGCATGGAATCAAAGAGACTCTAATCTCCTGAAAGACATCGAAGGTTTTCTCCGAAAGGCATCTCCTAAAAAAAATTGAGTCCGGAAAGGTGCGTAAATTGCGCCAGCACAGACATACATGTACATGGCTATCGCTGATAAATTGGGCAAAACTTGGGGATGTCACGACATGGACAATTTACAAGAAAAAAAAATCTTACATGAATATTCTGATTCGTAGTGTGATATAGCACAGAGGGTGACAGAAAGGTTATTTGATCGATACAATTTCCTACATCTTTAAACTCCTCTTTGCAACTGCTTGCTCTTGTTATTCAATTATTGAAATAAATGAATTAAAATAATATAAAGAAACAATGATAACTATATAATGGTATATCAATGGAGAAAAAGGGAAATGGTATCAAGTATATTGTCTGCGTGTTTATCAAATAAAACTATATTAGAAATTGCTGATTTCATGAAAAATGAAATGGAATATATATCATGAGATGAAGAACAGATTTATTTACCCAGGGTAATCTCTTCTAGGAATATAGTTGGGGAGAGGTATTAATCAGAAAGAAGTATCAAAACTCCCAAATCTTGATAGACCAAATGATCAAAACATTTCAAATCGGATGGATAAAAAATATATGGCTAAAAACATTTTAAATCAGGTGGATTAAACAATACTACATAAGAAAACTTTGGTGGATTAAAAATATTCTAAATTAGATGGATTAAAAGATCAAAATAACATATTGAATTCTAGAAGAGGGATAAGACTTGAGATGCATTATCCAATCAGTTGACATTAGCGGGCATCAGGAGATCGCTCACTTTCTAAATGAAATCGAGGCCCAAACATTATACCACCCCCGCACTGTAGACTTTGTGATTACAAGGGCAGGAGGCAGAACCACGGGCCAATATTTCCTTATCACATTTTTTTCACATTGATGTTTCATGCATATTGCAGATTGCTCTGTAAATAGCAACCCCAGCATGTACTTCGCTTTATCATGATGCCAATTTAATTCAACATCAATGAACATTTTGTGAATGGCTTGAGGCGGGAAAATGCTTCACTAATAAAATCAATCTTGTTGGATTTTATCTTTATTCATTTTATCTAGTTTTCAAGGAGAATGTAACTGCTATCACCTCTACTTCGGAATCCTAATCAGTAGAGTTAATGTAGCACATTGAGTTGAGAGGCTGACATTTCAAAACAATATAGAAAGAAATATCATTAATGATGAAGAACTGCGTTTCTGCGATGAAAACTTTGCATGAATGAATACATCCCCAACACATGCAATATGCACACATACTCATTTCAAAATAAATGTGAAAATGAAGTACAAGGTATTACGGAGTCAAAATAAAAAGGGAAGAAAGTGGGGGAATCTAACAATGGCAACATTTGATTCATACACAACAAATATACATTCATCAAATTATGCAGTGACATTTAAAACATTTCCTGGGGACCAATTTCATTACAAAGGTGAACATGATACTTGTATATGGTCTTCTAGTCTCCAAGCAATTCATCTTACCCTACTGAAAAGAACAGTGTCCCGCAGTGTGTGCTTCAGTGTGTTCACAGTGTGGAACACAATGTGAAATCACCTTCACACCGTTAAATGTTAGCATTTGAAGCATGTGAATCGTATACATATTCACATAGTCGACCTTGTGAACACGCTGTCTGCATACGTCACTCTGTTGAATTTGAGCACTTTAACAGTGTGAATAATTTGTTCACACTATCCACTATGTGAACACACTGTGATCACAATGTGTGACACTGCGTTCTTTCGAGCAAGAATTACTTTGAACTCAGCGTACTCTGTACTTTGTCACATTTTCTCCACTATACATGTGTAATTATAAAGGCCTAAATGTCTTATTCTATTTCATTAGAAGGTGAAAATACATACCCTTTCCACAACCATACACAATAAGCTGTTGAAAAGTATACCAATATCCCTTGATTTTGGCAATTTCGATAAATCAGATTGCCTTCTTCGCATATATGCAGCAAAGGGGCATCTTTAGATGCCAAGTCCGTCCCAACCACTTAATTTGAACTAGTAGAGAAAATTAAAGAGGCAAGCCACTGAGGGGTTTCATCAAAATCAAATGCAAAAATGAGAGATTAGAGAGGACACATGCTTTAACAAGTTGTCGTTGACTGTATTACTTTTTATTGACTAATTCTTTTAAAAATTTGAAGATTTTATTTTAAGCAGATTGAGCATTCATTCTTGGTAATTATCTGATTGTTTGAAAATACAAAATGCTTTTTTAATGCATAATATTGGAAAGCAATCACTATTTTGTCTATAAGACGCAAAACCAAAACAATACAAACTTTAAAATGTGGGTGCCGAGAGTAAATCATTTAAGTACATCTACATTTTTATGTAGGATTGAAATTATCCTGGATAATTAGATAAGTGAAAATGACTGCAAAGTCAAAGTACATGTAATCTTAATCGGTCAGTGAACTACAATACGTAGCAGTGTACGGAGTAAGTTTTAAGCATGTAATCTGAAAAACTTTCCAAGAACTTCACACCCAAAATGAAGATGAATTGGCAAGTTGATGTAAACTTTAATGCAGTATTCTGAATATTTTATAAACTTATATCTCATTTTTATTTTCATAGTGATCAGAAATGAGGCATGTCATTTCCAGGCTAGTCAACCCCAACATAAGGTTGATTTTTTTAACAAGAAAAAAAAGCATGCAAGCATAACACTGAAATCGGTTGTAAAATAGGAATTTCATAACGTAATAAGAGTTTTTGCATTTCTTTACATTATGTATAACACAGTCATATGCGAAGGAGAGAGTGGGCAATGTCACTCAGTCAATATTTCTTTTGAACTTTAATGTTTGTATTATAAAAGTTTTAATTTTTCACGGATTTTAAGATGAGATTCTTCATAGAATCACAATATGTTACATCATTGGCTACTCCAAATGTTCAGGAAGTTTCACATTAAAATGAGAAAATTAAAATATTTCATATTTTGTACAATAAAAGACAACAAGTGGGTGACTTAAAATCAGTTCCCTCAACTGCATACCAACCAGGATGTGCATATGAGAAAAACAGGCACATTTTACAAATCTGATCAATTTCTTCTTGTTTGACATTTCTCCTTTCCTTCAAATCAACCTTTTATTGGGGTAGACTTTTTGACTTTTGACCTGTGTGTTGGTTCACGGGCACATTCAAGCATCTTAACCAATCACAAAAGAGACTTCAAAATCTCTTGATGATATCTACAATAATGAAAGTAACATCAAATAATAAATAATTTCCTTTTTAGAATATTGGCCCAGAGATTCATCTGGTTTCTAGTGGAAGATATCAATCCCTAGGAAACAGAGTTTGATGATACATTAACCGGCAATGATCTGCTCATTTTTTTTTCAAGACAAGGAATATATAATTAAACATAGTCCTTAAAATAATT
Source organism: Lytechinus pictus (assembly GCF_037042905.1). NCBI lineage: Eukaryota > Metazoa > Echinodermata > Echinoidea > Temnopleuroida > Toxopneustidae > Lytechinus > Lytechinus pictus. Next base: position 16,316,174 of record NC_087256.1, read on the forward strand.
ATGTACATACCTTGCTTCAAAGTAGTCTATTCTTATACCCCCCCCCCCTGAAGATTATAGTGATTGGGTAACATTTTAGATTAATAACAATCTCACGCTAATACCTGGAAAAGCCCAAGTTGCAGCATACAAATTAAAAAAAATAAAATTCAGAGTAATGCAATATCTTTAAAAAGCATGTCTAAATTGTAAGAAAAAATTAACCATAATTTAAAAATGATATACTGTAATTCAGCATTTAACTAATGGTTCTTGAAATTGGTGTTTCAATTTTCCTCCTAGATTTTATAAAACATGATTTGTTACATTTAGGGATACTGAAAGTGAAACTGCTTCATGTCTTGTCTTGCTCTAAATATAAGAAAGAAATCAGAAGCTCAGACAGTTTGATTTCTATTCAGGTCCACTTAATTTGTCTGAAAAGCTGATTTACTTAATTCCCTGATTAACTGTCCCATAACATTTCCCTCCATGGTATAAAAAAGACAGTGGTCTTTTCTTGTGATTTTTAAATCCTGGAAACAATACCTTGTTGTTAAAACAGAGGTCCCCTTCTTCTGCCTCTATAGTCCCTCTGCTTTGTAAAAGATCTTCCTGGGACAATGGGATAGGTAGCAATAAAAACCCACTTTCTCCCTAATCCATGGATAACTGGATCAGAACTGACAGGTATATTATGGATTAACAAAGGGTATAGAGGATTAACAAAGGGTCCCCTGGAGACATCCCCACTCAGTGCTTTAGTGCATAGTGCTGAATGATACCAGTTAATCCTGGGATTACATCTCCTCTACAAAGGTGACACCACTGTACTTTCTCAAACGACTATAAGCTGTGAACAATACAGTGCATTCCCAATGAATGAGTAACATTTAACAGTTAATTAATCCAGGCAATAATGCACCCATGGTTTGAATATATAAGTGCTTGAAAGCCATCACGGCTCAAGTGAAATGATCAAAGCACTTCTGGAGAAAGACGTTGTAAAGTTCCCATTATAAGTAAGCTTTTTTTTAGCATCCAAGGTAATTGAAAATGAAAATGACCAGATCATCCTGATTAACAAGAGGCTCTTATAATAGAACAGTAAATTACCTTCACATACATGTACTTGCTTAACTAAACATCATTAAGGTAAATAAGTTTCAAAGAGTTATCCAGTATCCACCTACTTTCTTCCTTATTACAGGTATGGCAGGTATTGTGTCATTGTAAGCTGGATTGAACAGTAAAAACAGGCTGGGTTTTTTTTTGTAACATGATTACGAAGATCAATGCTCATGATTAAGTTTGACTTTCTGGTAAATTCTCAAATGGGATCAGGTACTTAAACTTGAAGAAGAAATCAACATAAAACTTTGTTATTCAACTTGTCTCTGGACCTTCTCAGACAATTTTATTACATTATCAATAATGACTTAGAACTTTATTCAGTTTGGTTCGGAGGAAAAAAATTAATATGGGAGCAGGCTTTTTACCAGCTTTTGCTTGACCACGCTTCAACATAGACTTTTTTCAGGCAAAGATTGGGCTATTTGGCCATCTTTGAACTAACAGGAATTTGTGAAGTTGTGGTCGTCTTCGCAAGTGAAGGACGAACATCATCATCAAGTATGATTGTACTTCAAATGATGTCACTGACATTGTCTCAGAGTATAATGATAATGAATAAAATGTAAATTAATATTCAACTTATTAAAAACAATGTGATTTCAAAGGAATGAGAAGGTTTGGCTCGTCATATCAAATTGTGTCACCAATCTACACACACCTATGCCTATATGAAATGCCACAGAACGTGTTTTTTGTCATGGTTTTCAGACCTGTTGAAGGCTTGGTTTTATCAAACTTAAAAATAAGCAACTTCATCACAACTTTACTCTCGGCCAAATGGATCCTACAATTTCCCTAGCTTTCAACAAGAGTCTGTAACAATGGAAATATGCTGTAAATTGTAAAAGTGATTTGATTTGATGAATTGGATATTGATTTATTCACTCATTCAGTTTCTTATTGATATTACACTGTAAAAATGGTTTTCACAATAGTTTTAACAATAGTTTTCTTTCATCACGTCATAGAAAAGGATTATTTAAAGGACAAGTTCACCCCAACAAAAAGTTGATTTGAATGAAAAAAGAAAAATCAAACAAGTATATTAAACACTGAAAATTTTACCAAAATTGGGTGTAAAATAAATATGTTTCACAAAACAGTTATATGCACATCAAATCATTTACATCCTTTTCGGAATTAAAATTTTCCTCCCAATTACGATCTGAAAGACGTTTACTTTTACGACCGGGAATGTGGGACATTGAACACACCCTTTCTTTCTCATTATATCCCAATAGGCATTTTCAGTATTTATTCATGTTGCTGAAAATCGATGTTAAAAACACCATTAATTCATCTTGCATTAGATAGAAGGGTGGAGTCCATGTGCATGTTCCAATAAAAACAATGTATTAAAAACTTAACATTGTGAAGTCTGCCCCAAAGCTGCTCTGATTCCCTTCAAATTTGTGTAATCTTTTAAAACATAAAACAATAATCTATATATCTCAAGAGCATTTTAAGTCTACTAGAATACATAAAGTAACAAAGATTTTTCATGAATAATATTATACTCAAATGCATATAAGTACAATCACAAAGAATGCTATCATAAGAATATTAAGAATAAATTCAAAATCTATAAATCTTTCTTAATTTTCAGGGTGGGTGTATTCGCATCAAAGTCTGCATGTGATAAATGTCAAAGACAGTTTGTAAAATCTTAAATAAGCTTTTAACTTCAAGATTATCTTGAAGATTTGATCTTCAAGATTATCTTGAAGATTTTTTATTATTATTTTGTCATTGCATCAGGGATAATCCTCTGTATTGATTGGTTTATAAATCAATACTTTCCTGAATTCCTGGACATGTTTCACATGATAATTTGTTTAAATTTGCAGGAATAAATACATTTTTTTTCTTTATATCGAATGTACATTATAAATGCAGATCCACAGGAAAGTTTGATCCACTCAAACACCTCCTTAATATGGTATGTTACAGCACATACTTGTAAAATTAATTTTTAGTACTGTAATGAATGGCCTAAGAGGCCATTCTCATTACGCTTTCTAAAACTAGTTTACTCGAAACCGATTCAGGAAACCAGTTTGGAAGATCGCTTTGCTAGCGTTCCCACTTGATCGCACGAAAGTGGTTTTCAAAATCACTTCATGTAAAGCGACCTTGTTGCCATGGAAACACTCTCAGTGGGGAGACACGTTTCGCGCGAAATTCAAAACTGAAGCATAGGCATTCTACACCTGTCGTATGGAGTAGCGCGCTCAGAATGTGCGAAGATCGCTTCTCGAAGAACGGTTGTGTCCTCATTCACGCTAAATCCAGTTTAACGAGGCAAAGCGATCTTGAAAACTACATCGCAAGGTGGTTTTCTGAACCGGTTTGAAAGATCGCTTCCAAGATCGCTTCGACCATTCTCAATACACATTAAACTATTTTCCAGTAAACTAGCTTTAGGAAGGTAGTGAGAACGGTGTCTTAGTCTAGTGTAAATGTTTCCCCTTCATCCACAATTAGGATGCATTTATTCATGAGCCATGTTCATACAGACACCTTAATTGCATAACAAAGGACCCACCATAAGCACTGTATTCAAAAGCACTTTATAGACCTTGTAATTGAGCAACATGTACAGGAGTATAGAAAGGACCATCTTAATTCAAGAAGTGATTTCCACTTAATTAAGTACTCTATACAAAACTGGCTATTATACAGGGATGAGTCAGTGGATGATACTCCTAACTGAACCCTTTGGTGCATAATGTTGGCTAAATTAGCTACACATAATGCCTTTGAAAGGGATTTAAAAGCTAGTTAGGATTAGTGCCTTCAAAGGGGGTAAACTTCATCACAGAAGTTGGTCTTAAATTGTGTGAGAAAGGTATATGCAGATTCCCACAGTCTATTTTTAAGGTTAAAAACTACATTTTTAAAGACAGTATATCAAGGGAACGTGTGTAATAAGGTTTTAAGGATCCATCTCTCAAGTTAGATTATTTGGTTTAATCATAATATCATACCCATCATCTCATCATTTTGAGTTTGGAACAAACTTTTCAAACAGCTATTTCAGACAAAAGAAATTATTTTCATACATACATAACACCCCCCCCTTGCTGATTCTGTTCATTATGAAGAAATCCAGCAGATTTTTCGTGATGAATGAGAGCTAATAAATATTCACACCCTACTATATTCGAGGAATATATTTCATCAAGACTCATATTGCAATAAAACATGCTCATTCTCTAATGAAATATGTATGAATTTGAAAATCATTCATTTGACATTTTTACTAGGCAGGTATGTCTGCAGATCCATGATAATGGAGACCAGACCGATAACACAAAGGACGATGGATGACGTGCTTTGGTCAATTTTGCTGTTAATAAGCTCACACTGTCAGTCATCCGGGCTGCTAATGGAAGCGACGGATTCACAGCAGCAGAAGAGATCACTTTAATTGTAACTTTTGCTTTATAAGCTTGTTGGTCCCTGCATCATTGTGCCATCATTATCATGATGGCCTGTTTTGGGTGGATGAGTATGTGGGGGGGGGGGTGCAGAAGTACAGAGTCAAGGGCAGGCCATGAATACATTGAGCATCACAGAATTTCATCCACAAGGGAGAGTCTGCCACTAATTTTCATAAGACACTAGAGTTCCGTCAGCCACGTCACACGTAGGTTTACATAAATGGCTGACGTTGAATGAATTGGTAGAATGTTTTTACTTCAAAGATAATGAATGAATGATTGAATGAATGAATGAATGAATGAATGAATGAATGAATGAATGAATGATTGAATGAATGAATGAATGAATGAATGAATGAATGAATGAATGAATGAATGAATGGTGAATGGATGCATAAATTGATGGATAGCAGGGTGGATGGATAGAGCAATTTAAGAATAGATGGCTATACAATGCATCAAGTGAATTAATGTATAAAAGGTGGATGGATGGATGAATGAATGAACAAATTCATGAACAAATAGATAGATAGATAGATAGATAGATAGATAGATAGATATATTAGATAGGTAGACAGATAATAAATAAACAAATATATGATAGACGAATAAATAGCTAAATTAAAAAAGAAAGTGTGGAACTATTCAATTATGATCTATATTGTTCTATAATGTTGGAGATTTGGTATCCCTAATTTCCAGCTAAAAGGTTCAAATAACAAATTCACAAATCTTTTATATCTATACCTACAGAAACCCTTCTACTAATGATTTTATACCAGTAACATAATAGAAGAAGACATAGATCTGGTCTAGAAATCTCTAGCATTCTGTCCAGGAAAATCTCCATCTCAAACTAGGTGAGGACACTCAATTAAATTCATCAATGGGTGATGATGACGTCAACACCCCCAACAACTGGGGATATACATTATGTTGCTCTAACAATACTGATGAGGGATGATAATTGATGTTAAATGATGCTTGCAAATCTTGGAGCTGTAATGATGTCACAAATATGGCCTGATTCTTGTCAATGGCTTTTTATGCAGTAATAATTGGAATTAAATGGAGCATTCACTTACATGTATCCTCACAATTAATATTTATAGTGCTTTCAATTCCACTTGTTGAGTTACAATACAGAATCACTTAAGGCCTCTACTTAAAAAAAATATTTCCTTTTTTTTACAAAGTGAAGTCATAATCCAATAACATCGAAGAATGCATCACAAAGCAAAAGTATTGTGACAGCTGCCACCTAAAAGTGATGACTTACAATCAAAACATCAAAATTTAAATAAGTGAATCCCAGAAAGTATTTATTTTTTGTTTTCCTTTTAGGTGTTAAATACTTCTCAAGCATGGAATGAGATGAAAGTTTGAGGTACAATCCTTGAATTTAGCTTTCTGACACCATACATACATTGCAATTAACTAAATTTGTAAAAATAGGCCTACTACATGTATGTATGCTTTGAAAGTCAGTATGTCAATCAGTAGTCTAAAGTTTCAAATCTGGTTTTGCCACCAGTTGCAAGATTCACCTCACACTTGCAGCAAACATCCTAACCCCCTCCCTCCAATTTCATTACTCAGTGCATCTATAACCCAACCCTCTATAACTCTCTCCTCCAATTATTGCTTCCTCCAGTGCATGGAGCTATTATTATAGCTCCATGCTCCGTGTCTTCTTTCTCATTCTTGAATTCAATAGCCCTCCATAATAATCATACCATCCCTCCTCAGGAGATGCCCATAACAATACTCCCATTTGACTTTGCCAACTGATCCAACACTTCTTCCAATCCCAAATTAGGGGACGATGCACAATTAAGGGCCTATATTACTAAAGACATCGTTGAGAGATAATGCTATAAAATCAACCATCAAAGTAAAGTTTCTTTAGTGTTTAAATCTATGGCAAAAGAGTAATGTAAAACCTTTTCGAGTGAAATTGTTTATTAGTCAAACAAAGATTTTTTTTAAATGATTGAATAGTTTCACTGTTACATGTACGTCTGCAGTCTTCAACCATGGCCATCTTTGAGATCTGTCTCAGAATTTGACATACATAAATGGCATGCTTGCAAAGCATAATAACAGGAGATCAACATCAATAACATATCCGCCTTCATAAGGAGCAAAAACACAATATCCAGAAAGTGTAAAAAGGAGAAAATTGAACCCTGTCTTATTCAAAAAACACCCTCAACACCACAATAAATCAAGAAAAAAAAAGGAGAAGAGAGATCCCTTTTCTTCAGATCGATACCCCGTAAATACCACGGACACCGTCGACTTGCTGACTGGCCCACGAGTTGAGGTGGGCGGGTGTCGGTAGCCCTTGACTCCTCAATATGCTTGTTGCTTTCTGTGATACTGCTTCAGGTTTAACACTCTAGCGGCAGATCGATGAAGACCTTGGACGTCTGCTTAGGTGACTCGTACACGTTTGGACAAAATATTTCATTTTTGTCCATTTGATTGTTGGCTATTATTAAGCAAGTGTATAATTTGATTGAGATGGGAGTGAAACAGAGTTTGTTTCTATATTGGGAAAACATATTGATCATCAGAACTTTGTTAGTCTTTATCAATCAGACACTTTATCAAAACCACCCACTTGACGATGCATGTAGTCCATTCACTGGTGACAACGGACCAAGGATATTAACACTTTCTCAATACTATAGCCAAAGGATGTACGCAATTCAATGTTATCCAGAATCATATCCTATATTTACTACAGATACACTGTAGACCTATCAAACTATTACAGCAGGATGGATTCTCGACTGTGCATTTAAAAATCTATGTCTCCTCCATTATATTGTCACATCTTCTAAAATTTTCAAATAAAATAATTATGTCGTTACATTATCCCCTCCCATAATGAATTCATGAACCCAAATCTAATGGCTTCAATCATAATAATATATCAATATCAAAGAGTAATTTTAAGAGGGAGGCCCTACTCGGCTATTATTGCTACACAAACATGCCAGCAGCTAATTTCTCTAGAAGTGCAAAGGTTTCATTGATCAAAATGATACCCTATTCACTATTTCCACATGTAGGTCTACATTTTACCACCCTTAAACAGCCATAATCCTTATAATTAAATGCATGCATTATGTGATGACACAAAAATTGCCCTTTGTCAACATGCAGAACTCACAATAGAAAACAAAGCTCCTATCTTGTGGGTTCAACCATGGACATATCATTAATAGGTCCATGGTTCAACATGGTCATAATCACCATCCCCCTAAAAATGAAATGAAAATCATCACTATCCATGTAAAAAATTTATGACAGGAAGAATCATTGAAACATTTCATCATCACTCAGAATGAATTGGCCAGTTGAAAGAATGAATACTCTTGATTGACAAAATGCTCATTGCTGGCTGGCACTGTGCCAATATTTACAAATCTTCATCCATCTCCTATGTACATTTCTGATTTCCTGTGTCTCTGATTGGCCGTTTTAGGTGGGCTTGGCTCTCTGACATCATTGGAGAATAGTCTACCCCAAAACAGACCTTGTTATGTTATGATATGAAGACCGACATGGTTCAAGACCAAATCGATCAGTCACTGTCTCCCCACCCCCATAAAAAATAAATATTTGTTATCTCTACACCATTTACTTCTCCAGTTCTCCAAAGAAAATTTGGAAAGGGCAATTTTCATAAGAAAATAAATAATCAAAAGAGTGTACTCCCACATTACATAACAACTACATCACAAAACTGCTAAAGATTTAAATACAATAAGTACCGGTAATTTGAATATTTAACTGTAGCCACCAAGGAGAGGAGTCTCTCCAGTTGGATTTTATACAGCCAAGCAATGACTCAGAGGCAATGGAATCAGGGGGGGGGGCTTCAGCCTCCTTTCATGTTATTACAGATCGAACTGTGTACAAAACATTTAAAAAATGACAATCTGATTGTGATTTTTTGGTTGGTCAGCTACCCCCCCCCCACTTTCAAATCTGTTCTGCAGCCCCAGTGACATACATGTCGTCATGAAATTCTGTCGTCCTTTCCCACTCTGAGCAAGAAAGTACATTTCCTCCAAAAATCTTCATAGAATTTAACAAGAATCTAAACTACCGATATTACCGACTGAAAGGAAAAGACTAATGAGTACAAAATTTGATGAATTTATTTCAGTTATCAGGCCCTTGGCAAGTCTCCAAGTACATGTACTTTTTCAGATTGAATTATGGACAGGGACTTCAATTATTTTCATTGACTGAATTTCTAAAAACTTATATGAGTATTTTAGCCTCCCATAAAGAAAGGCGAAGAGGAAGAGGGTGAAATAACAATTTCCCTTCCTAGTCTTGATGGCCTGCATTCTCAAAAGATTTCAATGGTACCATGGTACAGAACCATGGATTATACAGATTTCTTGTATTATCACACTTTAATTAGGCACCTTCGGCCAAAAGCGAGCATTCATAATTTGACTTTTCTTAGTGCATGCTTTGAAATAAGAGTAAGTATGTATGCAAATCTGCGTAGTCTATGGTTTATACCATTGAAACCTCTTATGAGAATGCGGATCAGCTTGTAGACTTGTGTAAACCTAGCTCCAAAGCGATTGGTTTGTTGAAACATTGAAATACACCCCATTTTAAGACCAAAGATTAGCTCCAGAGCCCCCTATTTTTGTTTTGGGTGCGGCAGGCACATAGGTATCATGTTATAATTTGAGTACCCCCCCATGTCAGCTGCCTAAAAAAAATATGAAACTCAGGCTAATGAAAACAGGTCTCAAGGGTTCATCGCTCTTGTTACAAAACATCTTTATCCATTCTGTCCAGGTATTTACACCTGAGGGAGAAAAAATTACTTGGAACATGTCCAGTTGCAAAATTAAATTTGTATGACTAACATCCAATCAAGTTATCTCTTTCTCTCACTCTATATCCCCCTCCCCCCAAAAAATAACCTAATGCAGGGGGGGATGTTTCACAAAGATTTAAGTGTGACTTAGTGTAGCTCTTAAATTCCCAGTTGCATTAGAATAAAAGGCATCTCTCCATTGGTCAAATCATGCTAAAAGGATGCCCGTGCAACTACGATGCATTATATCAGCTTTTGTGTTATACCAATCATGTGCACGTTGGCATTAGCATGTAGTCACACTCTTTGTGACACTCTTCTTGTGAAACAACCCCCTGATTAATGTCAGTCCTACTGTACTGTAGAAAGTCTTTAAATTCGAGGTTAAATGCAACTACATTGAAATAAACTTATATTTGTGAAATCATGAAAACTTAGCTGAAAAACGAAAATTCTGATAATCACTATCACAAAAAGGTATATGTGGGACAGTGGAAAATACCTGACATTTCTCAACAAATACACATTTTTCAGGTTTTTTTTTTCTAAGGCTCTTTTGCGCATTTCAGGGGCAAAATCCCCTTTACCCCCCCCCCCCCTTGTGATTTTTACAGTTCATAGGACAATGATCAAACCTTTTTTGTAAAGTATACACCTGGGTGGTGTTTTTAAAGCTACCGTAGGTTGTGCATGGCTGTTCTTGCGACCTACCCTCCATTGTTTTTATCAATTATGTTAATTCATGGACCTACTAATAGTAGGTCCCATGGTTGAATAAAACATGAATAAATACACAAATAAATAGATAAATAAATATTCAATGTTTTTTTACGAGTGCATTTCCTGACAAAGTATTGACTTACATGCAGTATTCAGAATTTGAGACACTTGTTAGATAATGAAAAGAATTCTCATCTACAAATCAGTTTTTAACTGCAGCTGGTCGGTATCAAAATGATCTGTGTACAATGTCGCGCATATGATCTTATGTAATTTATTTACAACATTAATTTTTTAATGTCATAACAGGTACATGTACAGGTAACTAGTCATTTCTAAGGTACGAAAATCTTCATTAATGAATCTTCATCCAGGGAGGTTTTATTCCTGAAATGCACAAAGTTCTACATGGCTGATAGGGCTAAAGCTGGTGTATAAAAAAAGGTTACACATAGGTTCAATATTAATTATGAGAATTTAGAAAGATAATAAGAGACTATCTAAAATATCCAATTACTAATTTCTTATACGAGATTGGTGAAAAAGATATTTGAAATAAGAGCAAAAACATTACCAAGAGAGGGTGCAAGATGCCCAATTCAAATTCTATTGGCTGAATAATGCCAAATTCGAACTCTAAGCTGAAAAAAAATAAATGACCACAAAAGCTTTAGATGGACTTTAAAGTGAAAGTAAAAACTTTACTGATTTGCAATTAGAATTTCAGAATGCAGCACATTACCTGGAAATTATTATACAAAATAGAATTTCTGTCTGACTTTGTTTATACTTTGTGTCAAATTATCTATCATAAAAATTCATGATGGATGAATTTCAGATTATAGAGCTAATTACCTTTAATAAATCAATTTTTACAGATTACTTGTACTTGTAGTTTAATACCGAGTATGGGATTAATCTCTGTCTCTTCTCCGATTTGGGTATGGGAAAATATCAAGGAATCAAATAGTTCAATGTAAGAAAAAAATCATAAATTATATGATTTCCAAGACCTGGTAATCAATCGTACCAAGTCTCTTAAATAATACATCTATACAGGGTGCAATTGAAAAATTTTAAAAGAAATATTATTTTACATTGGATTCTAAGAAGTGAAATAGAAACTTATTCTTGAAATCAGGAAAATCATGACAATAGTTTTTGTGAATTTTATTAATTTGCCATCATCTGATCAACTGGTTACATAATTTGGATTAAAAATACAAGATCTGTCAGGAGCAATTGGGAAATAAAAACATGAGAAACAAAACTAGTTTCAAACTGCCCTGCTCAGATTGTATGTACAAACTTGGGGTTTGTGAGGTGCATGCTAAAGTCAGGGTATATAATATGTAGAAACATCTGCATTAAGCGCACACTGCATATAATCATTACAAACAATAAAGAAGAAAATTTGTTTGTTTGTTTGTTTGTTTGATGTTGTACTTGAAAACAAATTTTATGTTAAGACATCAATGAATTAGTTCTTTCTTGTCCAATTTCAAAAGTTCACTTCTTTTTCTGCTTTCACTTTCACACATGTTGCTTTTATTTAAAAATACACAACTTAATTGCCCTTTCAGAAACAAATACCTGTACATAAATGTATTTCAGTCTAAAAAATGTGAAATGTTTCAAATGGTGACAAAACTACTTTTTATAGTGATTTTACAGAAAATGATATACTTTACATTGTAAGCTGCTTCATTGCTATCCCTTTCAACACTAAATAAACAACAAATTCAGCTGAAAAGCTCCATCTATTAAAATTTCATACGAGCAAAATATCGAAGATGACATAAAAGGACAATGGTTTTAGGCTGCCACTTCAATCAACTCTAAAACAGAAGTCACTTGTAAATCCTTTGGGTTTTCTCTAAAAAAAAATAAGTCCTCGAGCAGTCGAAAATGCAATTACCTGAAAGGCTAAGCCAATCAGTACATCACATTTCACTGAATAGTGGTGGCATTTTAAGATTCCTCGATCTATTAAGACTTGACATAAACTAAAACTGTGGTTACCAACATGCCAGTTATACGCCTACTCCACATCAAGCTAGATTCCGTCCAAACTTAAGATTCATTGGAGAAATTAACAATCAGATCCTCTGCTATACAACTATTAGGGTAGGGTGAATGGACAAACGATTATTGCAACTCTCTGCGAAAAAAGGACAGATCATGAGTTGACAAAAATCAAACCTGATGAACATGTAGCCAATAGATGTACCACCTACACAATTCAAAAATAGCTTACATGTATTTCTGTTATTTATCTTTACCAAAAAGATTCCATTCAACTGGAGTTATTTTCTCCTTGAACTGATCGATTCAAATGAAGCAAGATTGCAGAACTACAAGTGGAATTTCAATAGGTCAACAAACAGAACATCTTAACCTGACAAGTCATATTGATTATTGCTGACTGCCGAGTATAGGTGCTATGAGAATACTACACATGAATGAGTACAGAGAGCAAATCAAAGACACCGTTCTCACTACCTTCTTGAAACTAGTTTACTGGAAACTAGTTTAGTGGAGACTAGTTTAACGTGTAATGAGAAGAGATCTTGGAAGCGATCTTCCAAACCAGTTCATAAAACCACCTAGCGATGTAGTTTTCAGGATCGCTTTGCCTTGTTAAACTGGCTTTTAATAGCGTGAGGACACAACCGTTTTTCGGGAAGCGATCTTCGCACCTTTTGAGCATCCTACTGTACACACTGTGTGTAGAGTGCCTACGATGCAGTTTGGAATATTGTGCAAAATGTGTCACCCCACTAAGAGTGTTCCCATAGCAACAAGATCGCTTTACGTGAGGTGATTTTGAAACCACTTTCAGGTGATCAAATGGGAACGCTAGCAAAGCGATCTTCCAAACTGGTTTCCTAAACCGGTTTCCAGTAAACTAGTTTTAGAAAGCGAAACGAGAACGGGGTCTCAGTTTATCTGAGCTGATATTTGGAGGACTCAAATACATTACAAGGTCATCATAAGTCATGACCTTGGATATGCTCAATTGATTGGCCTCGGTGCACCTTCCATTGGCCTTGGACAATTATGGTGCCTCTTTATTTTTTTCATTTTGAAAAAAAAAATTGAATTTGCAATTAATAAAAAAAAAGCACCCAATGGAAAGGAGGCTTAAGCATGGTGGCCAATTTGAGGATCCCCATAGAAAGTACAAGACTTTTTAAATGTCCATAACTTGCTTTAATATTTCATCACCGATTTTTATGAAACTTGTTTTACGTTGTTCCTCTCATCTTACTCATTCCAATGAGATTGCTTCTCTTCTTGGGTTTTGGTTTCCTTAAAAACTGTAGCTCTAGAACATTTTAAAAACCATCTGTGCAAAACAACACCCGACACAGTAAAGCCTCCATAAGATACATCCTACACTACATGTACGTACACACGATTGGGAATTTCAGTGCATACCGATTGAGGCTCATTCCAATTGAGACAAATGCATCATTAAATTGGGGGTCAACTCCAATTACTTTGCCTACATGTAGTCTGTATCCCATTAGTTACCTGTCCACCCACCTGTAAGTGTTGAAATATCCCGCCTCTGGTGCAAGCATTGTGAACTTTGAGAAGGGTTGATGTCTGTTGGAGCACCATGGTTGGAGTATGGTTGTTAGGGGAGGGAGGCTTCTTTAATCAGAAGTTTTGTATTTTGGTGTATCCAAGGAAACCCCATTTCCATCCCCCCCCCCCCCCCGCAAAAAAAAAGAAACATACATGTAGCAGATTTTTAACTTGTCTTGGTATGTAAAATATGTCAAAAAAGCTTTTAGAAGTGTTTTCCAATTAATTACGCATCAAGTGATACATGTAGATCAACTCTTGATACACGTTACATTTGAGATGAGTACGCTTTTCATAAGGCTTGCATTGCAAAGAAGGAGGAATTAAGGAAAAGGAGAGGAAGATGCAGATGGTGAAGCAGAATGAGATCATGAAGAACACTATTAAACAATTACTAAAATATGGCAATGGGGTGACACTTGCTCGTTCTCCAACCCTCTAATCACATTCACAATAGTGCAAAATTGATGAAAGAAACATCGTACGTGGATACGGTGGATTTCATCATGTCATCTCCACTTTTTTTCATGTAGTTTATTCTTGGTGGAATCAACATACAGGTGTATTCTGATGCATCTTCAGAGGGCAGGGACACAAAAGAACTTGCTCAGGTGGGCGTAGAGATAAGTAGCTCGCATTCCACAGGGAAATATAATTCAAGGCAAGGTGTTTCGCAAGACCGTATGACCTTCTGGGATTAGCGTGGCCAAAAGACCCCTATCGTTACTGGTATCAAGGGTTTATTTTATTATCTCAAACCTATGTGAACTATGTTGAATCAATATTTATAGTCTCATATTGGTTTTCAAAGATCAAAACCAATAGCAGATGCAGCCACATTGAGCCTACCACACTATCCTTCCATACATTGTACCTCTTCAGAAAGACCTGAATAATATAACATGAAAAGTAAAACAATCAAATGTAACATCCCTACTGTACAAACCCAAAGTTAGGATTATGGTGTGCCACAAGACTCATAATGTTGACCTGTAATGCTCTTACATACCGGCAATTGGCCTTAATTTGAAAAAAAAAACATTTTGAAGAGGGCGCAGTAACCACCTTTTTTACCTTATCATCCTCAGGAACACACGTGATATTATCCTATTCTTATTTATGTATATACCAAGTGTAAACACAATTGATGCAGAAATAATGAAATGAGATCAAGTTTTAAAAAACTTGATCCTTCATCCTCAATAACACATATGTGGTACATGTATTACCCAAGGATCATTTGAACCAAGTGTGATCAAAATTGATGCTGAAATAAAGAAATGAGAGGAAGTTGCTCGAAAACCATAAAAAAAAGGATGGACATGAGCTCATAAATGACCTATTGACCCCTAGATGACCTTTGGCCCCATCATCCTCATGGACACACATGTGGTATTACCCAAGGATCTTATGTACATGTACCAAGTGTGAACATAATTGATGAAGAAATAAAGAAATGAGACGAAGTAGAACAAAAACTTTTAAAAAGATAGACAAGTCCTTGTATCAATTGACCTTTTGACCCCTACATGACCTTTGACCCCATCATTCTCACGAGATCACATGTAGTATTACCATATGTACCAAGTATGAACATACATGTAATCGATGCAGAAATAAAGAAATGAGAGCAAGTTGAACAAAAACTTTAACATTTTGGAACAGACTAACAGACCAACAGACTACAAACCAACAGGAAAAGCAATCACTTTGTCTCTACCAAACTTCGTTTCAGGCGAGACAAAAAGTAATGAATAAAAAATAAAGGACCATTCCTTTTTCAAATAGTAAAAAAATGTCTCTACACTATGAAACAGGGATCAGAATTACTTAAAGGGTATAGAATTGGAAATTTGTGTCAAAAACTGAAAATGAATGCCAATCATGTTGTAGTCTCATAAAGGACTTATTATGAATGGCATGTTGTCTATTGCAATACAGGATTTCCAAGGTACGTGTAGTTACCACAATAAAAAATTCTTTATCAACTAGGCCACGGTTCCTTTCATCTGTTTACATTCAGAAAATATACTCTTTACAAAATGTTGATGAAAAGGGAAGGTAGTTTAGATATATTTTGTTTTTCACACTTCAGACCATTCCTCAACAAAGTAAAACAAAACAACAGCAAATCCGGAGACCCTAGATACATGTACATGTAGTTCAGATGTTGACCACAGGTAATTTCATTTTGAACAGTATGCCTGCTGGGCTGGTGGATTATAATATATTCATTCAAACTGTGAAACACCTGTTAAACATTAGCTGCTAAAAAGCCATTAATGAAACATCTGAACTTGTTTTTTTTTATTAATGAATAAACAAAGCCCTTCTGCGGTACAGGTGTACTGAGCTTTCTTGCCATCATACTACAGAGAGAACAAAAAGTACATACTGTGCAGGGATCTTAATATATTTCTTACGCAGCTAGACTAGCTGGCAGGCTCAAAGGTTAGGCTATCCTCAAATTTAGGTCAGGCAAAGAGGACTTTCTGGACCCGCCTCTGCCTTTAATACTTTGGTGTGAAAATGCACAGAAGGTAGGTTGATCTAAAAGCAAGGTATGGAGGTGAAGGGTAATATGCGACATGGTAAAAGTGTAATGTGTTTTTTGTGGCCAGTGCACAGCACAGGTGAATTCAGTCACATCTGTAACTTCAAGCTTAGCAACTGCACATAGCCGTAGAACAAATTTAATGTTTAATTGCAATGACTAAAACATTTACATGTACATGTATACTTAATTGTGAGAATCAATGGAGTGATCAACCTGGATAGTAAAATTACCATAATAATATCTAGTGCAAACATGTACAGCAGCCAGACGAGATAGTTGGAACTATGGTTCTCAAAGTAACACCAGAATGCGACTATTTTCCTGAGGGACATAGTCCCAAAAGAAAATGGTCGCATTCGCATCACTGAGGGGACCGTAGTTTCACCAAACCTCAGATCAAAGGCCATTTATATGGTTTATATCTGTCAGCATTATTGAATACACTAGATATGAAATGTAATTGAATGAATAACAATGGAATCTCAGTCTCCGAGTGATAATAAAATTTGAAAAATGTGATCACCGCATGTACGCACTTTTTCAACTGAATACAAACGCTATGTCCATGCTTTTGATTTAAGCCCCACCCATCAAGTGGTACATAGATAATTTTTTGTAATGTTAATATAGCTCTGGTACTTATTACTGGCTTGTGATGTCATATTTCAGGATTCATGGCATTTTTTCCCCAAATTCATAACGTTGGTTGGAACTATCTTTTGTCACATGATGGGGGTTAGACCAATCACCTGTGCAGATAATTATCATGATGGATATAATAACTTTAATGAAAAGGCCCTTGAACAGTCAAAGTCACTATTTCCCATGGCCACTTTGAACAGCACCATCTCATGATCTAAACTACAGTGTTGTGTCTGAGGCCAAGGTCAGATCACCCAAGGACAAGGCCAAGGCTGGAAGGTTCGAGGCCAGACCAAGTCCAAATATTCCAATACAAGGCCGGCCGAGGCCGGAGAGCCAGGAAAAGGCCAGCCATGGCTAAATATTGTGATATTATTTGGTGGCAACGGCCACATATTTCATAGGGACCCTAAATACCTGATCTTTGCCAAGTGATGCTCTTGCTTTGGTTATGTATTATTTTTCTACACCTCCATAAAAACATACACTGATGCTCATACATGTATATAGTAGTACATTGCATATACATACAGTACACTCATATAGTCCATACACACACACACACCCACTCACACATAACCACTTACCCAATTAACCATATTATTGACCCTTTGAGGAAGAGTAGATTTTTTTTTTTTACTTTGCCTCAGGTTTTCGGATTGTCTTGAAATAAAATTGTCTGGGAGTCTGCAGACAATTTGATTTCAAAACAATCCGAAAGCCTGAGGCAAAGTCAAAGTTTTCCTCTAGTTTGATGAAAAGTGGAAGGGCTATCACTTTGAAATGTAGAATATGACATTTTCTCTTTCAATAACTGGAATTTGCTTTTTAATATATTATAATATTTTAGAGAAACTTACAACATTTGGCATTTGCACACCCTAAAATTCTCCTGGCCTTGACCGGATGATTGCGTCCGAGGCCGAGGACAAGGCCGAGGATTAACCTCCATCCTCGAGGATGAGGCAGAGGACGATTTTGCGACCTCGAGGCCGAGGCCGGCCTCAAGACCCACAACACTGCTAAACTAACACATAACACGACCTGTATCCTTATCCAGGATGCAATATTTTGATAGGTGAATTGAGCAAAGAAGTTTCATAACATATATGTATACTCGCTACAATAATAAAAAAAAAATCCTTAGAACTAACCTTAAAGGTCCCATGAAATACAGCAAAGATGCTGATTTATTCGTTAGCTTAATGGATACTAATTACGATTCCGTCAAAATTTTACAAAAAAAACATCCCACATCAGGTTCAAAGGCAATTTTATATTGAAAATTGAGCCAAATTCGCCCCGCCCACAAAAATTCAGCCCGATTAGGTTTCGTATATCTCGTGACTATTTATGACGTCAGGGAAGGAAGCTGCTGAGTGTTGTTGACGTTTGGAGCATGAAGTGCCTATTGTGGTTGCACGTGTGGATTCAAAGTAAATAAATTGAACTGCTGGAATAATATTTAGAACCTGAATCTTCAAAGTCTGAAGAATCAGACGAAGCTGATGACGATGCTGCAGCCATGATAAAAACCTCGTAAAAATCTTTTAAAATCTGTTAGGGATGAGCTCGGTCGAAACAGCAACTACACGAGAAACTAGGGATCCGACTGCACAGCTGAGAAAGCCTTCCTTCGATGACGTCACAATGATTGACAGATCGATCGGCCGACTTTTTCGAAAATTTTAGTGGGCATTCCCGTCGAAGTTCATTTCCATGGAATAACTCAACAACGGTTCGTCTTACACAGAAACCGATGGCAAATTCATATTTTTTAAGTAAAACTACCTAATAATAATAATAATAATAATAATAGCGGCATATTTACCCAGGGTAGCCACTTCAGTTCCGAAAACTGTTCTCCCAGCGGGCCCTGCTATTATTACCCCGGCTTTAGCACGGCTACCTTTATCGGGCGCTCGAGCATTCGAGGAATTTCTTCCTACCGGGTACCCATTCACCTCACCTGGGTCGAGTGCAGCACAATGTGGATAAATTTCTTGCTGAAGGAAATTACGCCATGGCTGGGATTCGAACCCACGACCCTCTGTTTCAAAGTCCGGAGAATAATCCACTGGGCCAAAACGCTCCACTAATAATAGACATGTATCTAGAATAAGATGGCCTTTGTGTCATAGAACTTTTAATGTACAACATTCATATCATTATAATATTTGTCACCACAAATACAGGTCTGTTAAATGTTTTAGTATATTTCCAGGCATTCCGGTTTTCAATATTAGAGATCAAAAGGTCATTTTGTTCTAAAACCAAAATACACAATATATTTCTGATTGGTAAGAGCATTGTATCAAGACTATTCTAATGTATTTGGGCCTATTACAGAAGATTCACAGTAATTCAGAGTTTAATATGCCTTTTAAGTTTTACTGCATTTTTTCTGCCTGTTCAAAATCTGTCATTCAAAGGCTCTCTCTTTTTTATTTTGAAAACTTTTTTCCTGAAAATTTTCACAAAATTCCCCAAAAAAATGTTTACATAAAATCCTTCAATTAAAAAATGCGATAGTGCCCCAATGACAAGCTCGGTCGCTTCACTCCCTCGATTTCAAGTTCTTCAAAAATGTTTACATGTCTTGTCCCCCAGGAAAGAAAAATGCCTATGGCCATGAATGCAACTCTGCCCACCTAAACTTTTCGATTGGCCCCCACTTGCCCCCCCCCCCCCCTCTCCCCTATTTTTAAAATGCTGGTGCCACCACTGATTATCCAGGGTGGGGAAAACATGCAAATACTTGTAAAATATGTGTTTAGATCGAAAAAAGATTACTGGTATAGGGACCTTTTTTCAAAATAACATCCTTGTATGAGCATCGTGTCATCAGACTTTATCACAGTTATCATGGCAAAGTTGTGACTAAAATCATATAAAATAATAGAATAATGGACAATTTTTATATGAAAACTTGACATCATAATTGGGGACGACAATCTATTAGTGCAGTGCACTAGTGTACACAGCAGAATGTTTGCCATGCAAACTCTGCATAAGTTTCCACAAACTTTGCATAAATTGCTTCAGTTTGCTCGGGAAGCCAATGAGACTCTTTTGCAAGCATGTCACATTGCAATATCACATCACATGAACCACATTGTTGTAGATCATTTTGTGAGTTATTTTGCATTCCCAAGGTCTACCGGAGGTCTGTCTGAGGCCTCCCCAGAGCCACGCCAGGCCATATTTTAGTGGCCCTATGTTGGACCACATCAAGAGGTGGTCTCGGTCTAAACTTGGTTAGATCTGGCCCCACTTTGGCATAGATGTTAACGCCAACCTTCTTCAAACCCACCTCGGTCCACTTGCATAATAGTTTGCAGCACAGACCCTAATTCATCATTAAAAATAAATCCACTAGTGCTCTATAGTTTTGAGGCACTATGAGACAAATCTTGATTTTGGATTTAATCGCTTGGAGGCCAATTCAATCAACAAATTTGATGCTACAGTATTAACACAACACATAGCAGGTCCAACCACCAAGACTCCTGGAGAAGTACATGTAAGGTTCAGACCTTCTTTTAACTTGAAGAAAGAGTGTCTGTATAATGCGCAAATCCTTGGGGGCACTAGGCCCTGCCAGGGTCTAATCACCAATAGAATTCTTTTTAGTGTGTACATGTACATTAGTGTGCAGGCCTGCACTGTTCTGGGACCACTGTTTTTACCTCATTTTCAGAAATTTGTTTGTCGTTTCACACTCAAAGACTATCCACATCACTATCAGACCAAACGTTATAAAATCTGCCAGATCAAGTGAATATTTAGATCTCATCAAGTTTCTTGTCATTATTGTCAGAATTCACTGTTGTAAGGTAAATTTCAACAGAATATAGGTCAGTCAGACGGCAGGTCCCAAGAAAGTGGCTTCTTTCATCCAAGTGATATTCATGACTTGAGATGTTTTGCATATTTAATGAGCTTGATGCGGACCAAAACACCTCTTTTCATTCGGTCATTGCTGCTCTAATTGTGCATCGAATTTCATGAATTTGGTATCATTGTAAAGAAGAAGAATCATTCTTTCAGGTCATGTGTTTGAATTTATTCAAAGATTTTGTAATATAGGTTAAAATTTTGATTTCAAATATGCTACAAAATAATTATTTTCACCTGACAAAAGCTGCTATTTTCACACTTTATTTTTGTTTGAGCCCAAATGATTTTTAGATCATGATAAAGCTGAATATGTATGCTTTAAAATGATATAGGTTTCAAAATAAGAATTGGTTTAATCGGGTCAAGATCACACTTTTCATTTGCCAAGTACATAAAGCAGCTTGAAAACAAGAATACTGCACTCTGATTGGTCAAAGAGACCACACACTGGCAAATTCCAACGGTTCCAGTGCCTGGGTTCATGGGAAGGTCACACTTCCCATGTGGTAATCTCCTCAAATACCGCGCGCCTGTCGTTCTGTGAACCTTATCCAGCCAATCAGAACTCTGGATTTCATGCAAGTACAAAATTTCAGAAATCTCGTCTTGTACCTTGGTGGGAAAAGTGTGATCTCGACCCGATTAAAAGGTGCCACATATCAAGAGTGGCATTGTGAGAAAGTACAGAAGTTCAGCTTTATGGTGATATAGATATCATTGAGGCTCAAAATAAAAAGTTTTGCACAATTTGCAAAAGAAAACAGAGGAAGAAAATTCAGTTTTGAGGTACATTTTCAGGCCAGAAATTTACTTATTTAACAAAATATTGTATACAAAATAAATGACCAATATGAAAGAGTAACATTTACTCTATCTGATGGTGCAATACTATTTCATTTAACTTGCAGTTAAAACAGGTAAATTCTTAGAGAAAGAAAATCTCACGAATCACGAGATTTTGCAAGGAGGATTCAGCCACGAGATGATTTGGATGAATCTGGCCTTTTTGCTCATTAGCATAGGGACCTGCGGTCTGACTGAGGCACTCAATCAGGGGCGGATCCAGCCTTCGCCAATAGGGGGGGCCCATAATTTTTTTTCAGCCATATTTTCCCCAATCGAGATTTAGACCTAAAAACGGGACACTATTCATGTTTTGTAAATCATGAAAAGGATGAGTAATAGCTATCTTCCTACATTAATAATGTGAGCACAAAGCGCGAGCAGATGCGCCCGCGTGTTTCAGAGTTAATCCTAGAATCTAGGCATTCTAAACACATCTTTTATCATGAAAAAGCGAGCGCGAAGCGCGAGCTTAAAATATTTGATATTTCGATCTAAGAAAGGGTCAATTTCAGCTCTATATTTCAAGCATTTTGTAGGAAAATTGTGAGGTGGATGGATCGCACTTAATAAAGAGCTGATATTTTTCATTATTATTACTTTGAGTTTTGACATATAGGACCGGGAAATCCTTAGGACATGTCATCATATGAAAATAATGACTATCTTTCTATTCCTCTTGCTAATTAAGCGCGAGTTGAAACAAAATTGACAAGTTAATTATTAAATTGATATCTCAGTGCATAATAAGGGCACCAAATTAATGTGAGTGCAAATCGCGAGCCGAAATTTTTGATAAACTGTCATGAAAAGGGGATTTTAAGTAGTTTATTGTGTAATCAATATTGACACATACATGTAGTACATAGCTCGCCAATCAAAATGCGAGCGTACAGCGCAAGCTGATACGTTTTGACAATCAGGCATGAAAGGGATATTTTGAAAACTTTATGGAATACACGAAAATGATAAGTACCTGATAAATCAAAATTTGCGAGCGCGCCGCGCGAGCAGAAAATGTTAATATTCTGACCAAAGAACTGACATCTTTTACAGAGCACTTTATAAAAATCAATTTGTAAATCACAAAAAATAATGAAAGTTCGATTTCCGAGGTGAAATATGTTTTGAATATTGACTTCCAAACTTGATATTTAAGCTCCATATTGAACAAGTTATGTAAATCACCTAACAAGCAATGCGAGCGCGAAGCGCGAGCGAAAATTTTATATAGGCCTAATGAAAGATTCTTTTTATTTTCCAAGTCTTCCCCTCATTTTAATCTTTTTTATTCAATCTTCTTCCTCCTCTCTTTTCTCTGCTCTTTCCCTTTTTTTTCTTTCTTTCCTTTTTTTCTTTTTTTTTGCTCCGCCAATAGGGGGGGCCCGGGCCCCTCGGGCCCCACCCCTGGATCCGCCTATGCTCAATTGATCTCAAATCATAACTGAAAAAACAAGAGTGGGATTCAAAGTTTTGAACCTGTGATATAAATATTACGTCAGTACAGCGTACATGTAGAGCTTAGCCCCTGCTATCTTAACACAAAACCAAGAGCAAAATTTAGTGATTTAAGTTGTAACCAAGGCTTGTCCAAATCCTACATTTTTCATTTTGCCTGCGATACAAACCTACCACTTTTAGACTTGAGTGACGACTATCCCCCCCCCCTCCAAGAACTTATTAATATCGGGTTATAACACGTAATTAATTCACCACCGATTCATAACACAACGCTTCTGGAATCATAAGTATCTACATGTACATGGCCACCAGACATGCATCTTTTAATTGTGATGTTTTCGAATCAGCATTGAATTTATAAAGTGCAAAGATATACATGTAGGTACAGGTTTTGAATCACCGATTTTGAGACTGATAAAAGCATGAAAAAGAAGGGAAATCGTCGCCGATCACAGGAGTACAATAGATCCCTGGTAAGTTCATGTTTTTGCATCAAAAATACCGTTTATTTTCATTTGGTCTAATGCTAATTCGTCCAATTGCCAACTTGTCTACTATCATTTGGTCTACCATCAGTTCGTCCAATTTCCACATGGTCTAACTGCCATTTCGTCCACTCATCACACCATTTCGTCTAATAACCAATTGGTCCAATGGCCATTTAGTCCATATACCATTTGGTCTAATTAGACTAGAACTCGTTAAGTGTTAATTGGGCAAAATGAATGAAAATAAAACGGACATTAGACCAAATGGTTATGAGACGAAATGGTCAAAGACTAACTGGTGTCTTGGTGATTAGACGAAGTGATAATTGGAACTTAAATGGTTATTTGACCAAATGGTTGTTAAACGAAATGTTGATGGATAGAATTCAACAAAAAATTTCAACCTTTTCCAAATATCACGATCGGTAATGGCTGTATTTCGGCTGCGATCTCGACGACATGGAATGATGGATCGTTCCAATCCTCAGTCAGACTCAGAGACAGAGTCAGACATCACTTCGCCACTCGCCGTACCTACCTAGTACCTGTTTGATGGAAAAACAACTAACCTAACATTTATTTTATACTTATAGGCCTACTCATATACTACGTTGCGTTAGATCAAGGATAGGGAGGGAGGTTCCTTGGTACAGTTTAATAGATAATAGCATTTTAGGATTAGGTCATGCCCACTTGGCCGTATACTCGTTTCACTTCGGTCCCACGCGTAGCAAAACACGCATTGTGTGATCGAAGGACGATTACAAACGCAAGCCGAGGTCCGCTGAATTAGAAAACAGAAAAATCGTGCATAACATCATCTTATTCTAATACACCTATAAATTATATTTACCTATTTCATCACCATGTCCCATTCTAGCTAGCACATCCAGCAGTTCCGGTGAGATAATAGGAGGGATTCCTTTCAACACAACCATTTCGAATTACAGATTTTCAGCGATTCCGATTCATTCAATGTGTATGCACGACGTACAAATACAGCAACGCGAGCCTAGCTAGCTAGCTAGCCAGGGGCTCAGCTGATTTTTCTAGGGACCCTGCGCAAGCTCTCTCGAATGACGTAGCGAAAAGAGGGGAAATTACCGAGAAATGTGACGTCATACGGACTCTGGGGGCAAGCAAACATGGAAAATCTGATGCGTTCGGATTTTAGTTCCCGAAAAACTCAGAAATCCGAAGAAATCTTAAATTTCACCTTTAAAAATAAAGAAAATTCTCCTGGGAATTATGGGTTTGGGAAAGTCCTACCGCAGCAATAACAATCTATGAATCATCGTTTAATCCTATTTAGGATATGCACGGCCCCTTGAAATGCAACTGATAATCCGAAACTCTTTTCTCTTAATTGATCAGCATGAACTGTTGATTCGCGTGATTGTCATGTTCTTGGAAATCATAGATGAGTCATGGCTATGAAATAAACATTCGGATCACTTATGATTCCGTTCCTTTCCCAATGAACAATACTGCCCAACAATGAGTAAAGAGACAGAGGAGTGACGGAGATCGAGGGCAATTCTTTGCACTGCAATAACAGGGTGATAAATCACCTACTAGTATTATACAATACATCTGGATAAAAGAGGATAAAAGTGACAATAAATGTATTTCAGTGTCTCCTCAAGGGGGCTGAATTTTCTTTTCTATCACCATCATGTGCACCAGCGGCCTAACTCATTGGGGATACTTTTGCCCGGAAGAATGACCAATCATTTCAATTAAGTTTCATTAACAGGGAGAATTCGTAAATGTAAGCGATGTTCTCCCATTAACTTTCCTTGGAAACATTATTTGACGACTCTCGTAGAAGACCGTGACATTCCTGTTTCAATATTTTATCAAACGTAAAATTTTAATCTCAAAAGTAGAATTAGCACCGGTGGCAACCAATATTTTTATTTTCATTGATTGATAGAAATTTGAGTATTCATTTTTTTTTTATCTAAAATGATTTGATTCAGGCCTACGTCTAATTAACAATCTTACACAGTTAAAAACAATTTAAACAACGCTGTTTACTATACGTGAATCGCACAGTAGTTGTTTAAACAGTTTAAACAAGTGTTTAAAATCTTAATCAACTATGCTTAAATTATTGCTGATTAAATGTTTGAATTTAAACTTTGTTGTTAAAGATTTAAAATTTAAAATGTTTAAACAACTACTGTGCGATTAACATAGTAAACATCGTTGTTTAAATTAGTTTTAACAGTGTACGCATCTTAAATAAATCACTAAATTTTAATGATCAATATATATTTTTTAATCTATGAGATGCTTGGGCGCAGAACTGAAACCAAATCAAAATCAAACTCTAGCAGGACCCTTCCTTGGATGAATTCAAGCCTGTACCCCCCCCCCCCCCCCCCCCCCATATATGGAGAAACAAAGCAGAATAGGCAAGCCATTGGATGACGCTCCTGTGTATATCATCGCACAGGATGGCACGACCATTAATTCGGAAAACTCAACAAGGGCATTTAACTGGAATTTTCCACTCTCAAAAGATTTTTTTTTAATAATGAAAATAAGTGTAAATTGATAAACAGCCTTGAATCCAGTGATGGATGTCTTATTCAAACCGCACGATACACACACTCCTAGGAAATTAGGCGAAGCCTTAGAACAGTACCCGAGGCAACCTTTTAATGTTAAAAGTTTATTTTTAAAAAAAGGAACTAAAATTAATTTCAAAGACAGGAAAGAAGACCCCCCCCCCCCCATCTCAATTGTGTATCTCTTTCACTGATCACGCATCATGGCATTAGTTCTAATCTCCTTATACAGACTTCTATCGGTGATGACACCGGGCATCCATCCACGGACCATGACTGCTGCCTGTATAGCTGATGAGCAAAAATTTCTATCTTTGTATCATTCGTCATTATTCACTTGCGGTCCACCATTAGAATGAAACATGAAAAATGTATTTTTAACAAAATGAATAAAAAGAAACTGCGCCAAGAATAATACCGAGTATGATTCTATTTGAATCACCCCAGCTTCCGCGAAAATTGGCGTGACACAGAGATTTGATACATAATCAATAGCAGTGATCGACCAACAGGTCAATCTATTTTCTGCTGCATGCATGATGAAAATGGTTCACCCTGAAATGCCACAAAGATGCGAATTGAAAGACGGGGATTTCTCATGAATGAAGGGTTTGCAGATATTTTTTGTGCACTTGCATTTTCCAGCTTTGCCATGTTACTTTTCATTATCAAGGCAGTTGAATGATGAATTATTTAAAGCTTATTTATAAACCCATATTTGACTAGGTCCATGGTGTAAAGTAGTACGGTACTTCGTTACTGCACGGAAAGCATAGAGGACCTACTGAGGATACAGCCCCTTTCCGAGGGACCCGATATTAAGTCCAAACGGCACCAACATCGACTTGGTTCAAACCCGGGAGTCCCCACCGGGAATTCCTAACACGAGAAAAAATGTTACGAGTTTCTGGTGCTGGGGGAGTCGGAATGAAATTATAAACTCGACCCCTCCCCCCTCGCTCGAAATATTCACATGAAGGTTATTAATTCCTTCACATGCATTTATTATTAGAGCAGGGCAAACTTACATAAAATCACATACTTAAATCTATTATAACTGTAATTTACAGCTTTATCATTTCTATTCAGGGAATGGTGAAGCTTTCGTTTCACTTGCTGGAAATTGGACGAAAATGTTTAGAAAAATGGCTCTTAAACGTTTTTCCTATTCATATGCTATAGGCCTTGCAATTAATCTCAATCCGTTCGCCCTTTGATCATGTGAACATTATCCATGTAAAATGAAATGGAAGACAGAGCCGATGGAAACACGTTCCTCAGAGTGACAGACCTATATGCTAAAGAGAGCGATACTTCCCTTTGAAAACAGCGTCATCATGAAGTATTAAAATTTATACATGAAGTATTTCGGAAAACGTATTAATATTTTAGCTCAAAATACTGCCAAAATGAACTTTCTTTATTGATGGAGTATTTTTTTAATATCAATGACGAATGACTGATAGTTAGCCAGCGCACGTTATAAAAGATCTACTAATTTCCTAAAAAAACTTTCTACCCCATACAAAATTTGTTTTCTTTAGAAGAGAAAGGGTGAATGAATTTCACAATTCAGAATAATGTCATTGTCGTGAACATTGAACCTTGAACCCCCCTCCAAAAAAAAAATCAAATGGAAGCCTATTTAGAAAACTGCTCTGAGTCAGAATTTCGGGGAAATAATTGAGTAGGAATTGTTAACCCCATTATTAAACGTGATTGTCATGATATTGAGCTAAACTTTTGGAGGCGATGACTTAAGGTTTGATAACCCCAGTGGGACCATTTCGTATATTCATGGCGCTGATATCTAAAATGGCATCAGTTGAATTATTCAGAGAAAGTAATGGTGATCGTATTACTTCCATGTGCCCCGAATCAGCTGGTCCAATTCTTAAATTATTATTATCGGTATGATTCAATGTATTGCTGTTGTCATTGAGACTTTTAGTTCTTCAGTTTGGAAAATAAAGCCCATTTGCGTTGAATTTAAAAGTGATTGTATAACAAAAAGGTAGGGATGGCTATAACAATTACAAAGCATCGCCAGTATCAAGTTTACCTTTATACTGACATTATGTCCTTTTTGTTGTTTTGTTCTTTCCTTTTCCTTTCTATTTTATTCTGCATTTCTTCCTTCCTTTCTTCCTTCCTTCCTTCCTTCCTACCTCCCTCCTCTTCCATTCCTTCCTTCCTCTTCCTTCCTTCTTTCCTTCCTTCCTTTCTTTCTTCCTTCTTTCCTCCCTCTTCCTTCCTCCCTCCCTCCTGTTCCTTCCTCTTCCTTCTTTCCTTCCTTCTTTCCTCCCTCCCTCCATCCCTTCCTTGGGGGAAGGGAAACGGTATATTAGGGGGGGGGGCATTTGTCTACTTACCTCCTCCCCCTCAATAAGAGGAAAAAATTATGATTTACAAGACGTATGCACCGAATCCTTAAAGGGGAAGTCCACACTGACGAAATAGCAGAAAAAATATCCGAAAATATTGGTGACGGTTTGAGGAAAATCCATTAAAAATTTAGAAAGTTATTAGAATTTAAGTTTTTGATTTGTGACGTCATTGATTTTAAAGTTTTAATTTTTCATGATGATTAAAAATGATCTTCTTTCAGGAGCGGGTGTGAAATAATTTGTCTGCTGATATACTAAAAGTACAATAAAACCCATTTTCATTTTTTGTAATGACATTTCATTGAATTTTTGAATTCGCGATACATGTGAAGGTGCTCGCATGTGACGTCACAAATATAAAAAACTTGAAATGCTAATACTTTTTAAAAATCTTTGATGGATTTTTCTCAAACCTTCACCAGTATTTTTATTATTTTTTCTGCTATTTTTACAATAAAATTTATGTCAGGGTGAACTTCCCCTTTAATAAAATGCCAACGTGTCATCATGACGAGCATTGTCGCTTCACTCCCTCGCTTTTGAGTTTCATCGGAAAATAATAGCTGCATATTTCATTATTAAAGATTTTGCGTATTGCAACTTTTACGGCCCTCCCAAGAACCTCCACCTCCATCATAAAGGTGAGTTCCCCCCCTCCCGATCTAGAATTGCTTCCGGTGCTCCTGCGTGGAGGTAAAACATGACTGTTCACTCTCCGACAAATCTATTTGAATTTGTTTGGAAATATTGGAGGGTTGGAAGGGAAGGAATACAAAAACCAACCTAGCGCTGAGTGATTAAAGGTTTCAAAGCAAATGCATGAATGTTTCTACAAGGAGTTGGGACTTTTCTTTGCTGCAGTTTGCAATGTGGGCATTAAATTCGTGTTATTTCACCTTTTCTCACTCCAATTCTAAATCGCCTTTGATCTCGAATCAATAGTCTCTGTGATATGTCTAAACTGAAAGAACATGGAATATACCCGAGGGTTCACATTTAACAGACCTTGTCATTGTTAAAATGTGAAAGCGGTATATCGAGTTCCCCAGATCACTTCATTACACGTAAAACGGTGACGTCATTCAAAGAAAGCTCAATGTACAAGAGACGTAGCTGTTATTTGCAACTGTCAAAGCAACCTGAGCTAAATTGTGTGATAGTTGAAAAGAGCTTGAAAAGCTCCTGGGATTTCACTTGTCAAACTTGTTGGCTGAAGCTCATAATACTGTTCCAATGGAAGAGAAACGGGAACCTCTGACCTTAATTGAGGTCATAGGATGATTTGTTTACAAAAGTATTAGTCTCATATCTAGACCTCTTGGTTTGATCACCCCCCCCCCCCCATCAACAACTTCGCTCAATGGCAGCATGGACCTATTACAAATAGGTCCATGATGGCAGATAGTGGAGGGGACAACTGTTGATTAATGATATTCCACGGAAGATTATTTTTTTAGTGCAAAATATATTGCCTAAAATTTCCCTTTCGTGCGTTTTTGGGGATGTTGTATAGCTTCTTTTTATTACATTTTTTGTCTAGAACAAAAAAGTGAATGGAAACAAATATAACAGAAAGTTTAAACAGTAGCCATCCAATTCTCATTTTCTGCCACCCCCTTCATTTTGTTTAGTAATAAAGAAAGGCAGAAAACTGTTGCAGATCTGAAAAAGCAATGTTGATCGCCATAGAGACTACAGACTGCCTAGTCTGTGATAAAATAGGTTACAGACCTTTTCATTTCTAAGCTGACATTTAACCACGCCCCTCGTCCGAAACAACACCGTTGTATCTGGAATGTAAGGAAATGTTATCTTTTTCATATGTCGTAAATTAACTTCAAGACGAAAACATCGTTCATTCTGTAATTAAAATCGTTTGATATGCACTTAAGGATGAATTCGACGTTCTCCTTAAAACCAGCTTTTTAATGTTTTTATATATTTTTATTTTCATTAATTCATTTTTTTTTTTTGGGGGGGGGGTGGAACTATTCATCCCCGTTGCTGACACAGTCCTGGTCAAAGGGGTGGGTCAGTGGCATACCCAGGATTTCATAATGGGGAGGGGCAGTGCCGTAATGAGTCAACATTTTTGAGGGGGCTCGATATATGTAAAATCAATAAAAAGTTACGAGCAGGCGAATCGAGTGAGCAAAAATTTCTACATTTTCATTACAAAAATATAAGTTTGTGATAGATTTTGAAATAATATTCAGAAAATAATATCATATTTCACCCTTATCTCTTTCCTTTTCTTTTTTGGGGTCGCTAATTTTTTTTGGAGGGGAAGAGCCCCCCCACCCCCATCTTTATGCCAGTGGGGAGGGACAGATTGTTGTCTCATTTTTTGTTTGTTTGGCATTTCCAAGCTTAGAAATAGTGCTGCTGATGTACACATTCGGAGGGGGGGGGGGGTGCTGCCACTAAAGTTTCTAAACTGAAGTTTCAAATGCGATGCAAGCCATATTGCACAACAAGAGCAGCAGCGAAACGCTCATGTGGTCAGCTCAATCGATTCGTTCCTCATGATTTTGAACAGTTTTAGTTTTCATTTTTCTTATTGAATCGTATTTGAATAATAACCGTTTTTATTTTGTGTCCTGGTTCATGATTTTAAATAGCCAAATGGCTCCTAGGTTAACTCTGCTTATCTACTAAGAAAAATGACAAAGATTATGATCAATGACCCAACTGCTGCTGGCAACGAATTCAATCTCTCTGCATCATCCACCCCAGACATGAAAATCAGCGGCTCTGTGGTGAAGACTATCTCAGTGGGTTACCCGGTTACAAGAGGGCAGAAAGTTTAGATGATGTTGATGCTGGAAGTCATATGATGAAGTTCAAATTCGGGTGAGTCATTTCACTTTTCCAAGATATCCTGACTGAGTCAGAGACAACATCACTTGAAAAGTTCATCCCAAGTTGTTTGAGAACAAGACTGTAACAGCATGACTCGGCATCTTTTAAAGAGGTGGACACAGAAGAGTTTTGTTTTCATTTCTCCCGATGTCGACAGAGGAGTGTTGTTCAAAAAGAGAGTATCGGCAGTTTTATCTTTCCCTTTCACGAAAAAGAATCGCTGCCGCTTTGAGCGATTTTATCATAGATATAAGTAAAGGCGTTGTTTAAAATCGGAAAACTTTTGAAAGAGATAAATGAACGCGTTTCATTGTCTGCTAATCTGATGCTTAATCTCATACTTCTCATCATTACATTTCATACTATTTTGGTTAAATTGAGATGAAAAATTGCCCTTTTAACATCATATTTAAATGTATTAGAAAGCAGATCGTTTCTGGCGTAATATATCGACTTTTTTCTTTAAAGGTACATAAATGGTAAATCCTTCTCAGGTTTAACCTGAAGTTAGAGAAAGAAAACAATAACTTGATTTAAAAAAATGCGTGAAATGCATGTAAGAGAAGAAGAGAGAATGATTGTCTGCTAATCTGATGCTTAATCTCATACTTCTCATCATTACATTTCATACTATTTTGGTTAAATTGAGATGAAAAATTGCCCTTTTAACATCATATTTAAATGTATTAGAAAGCAGATCGTTTCTGGCGTAATATATCGACTTTTTTCTTTAAAGGTACATAAATGGTAAATCCTTCTCAGGTTTAACCTGAAGTTAGAGAAAGACAACAATAACTTGATTTAAAAAAATGCGTGAAATGCATGTAAGAGAAGAAGAGAGAATGATACAGAAATAAACACCAACTAAAATAAGAACGGAAGAAGAAAAAGACATAGATGAATCCCGCGCATCCACATCAGACCATGTTAGAAAACATGACGTCATCAGTTATCACTAACAGACGACACAGATATGATTTACAAGAGGAAATGGTGACAAAATGAGCTGCATCGATCAGCTAATATCATACAGTTCAAAAGAAAAAAACCCCGATATTATTTAGAATGGAATCAGATTTCATCTCCTGTGCATCCCACGTATATCTAGAAAACAAGTGAGACGGTCCTCGGGACAAGATGTGGGTGGGTGATCTAAACTTAGCCCCATGGTCATCGTCCATCTCAAAGATGAGTACTACCATGCGGGGGCGGATCCAGGATTTTTCGAAAGGGGTGGGGGACATTTTCCCGAGGAAAAATTTGACAAGCCCCCCAAAAAATGGTTTTAACAAAAAACTAAGGGATTTCGTCCAAAAAAAATTGACGAGCAAAAAAAAAAGGTCTTCACTTTCAAGGGGGGGGGGGCACACTTGAATATGCGTGGACATAGATTAAAGAAAGAATTATAATTTTCTCTGATCTGTGTTAACATAGAATAAAAAAAGACGGAGGAGCGGGTCGGTACCCCTATTTCCATGGGGATTGTTCCCAGACAGCATCCTCATCACACACCCACTCCTCTTCCAGTTTCCCTCTACAACCCTCCCTCCATCACTCTCTTTCTTGTATATCAGCCCCTCTCTCCCAGTTGCTCTCGAAATTTTTATTTCGCTGATTACTAATGGAGTACACGTTTTCTTTTTTATATTTTCAACGGAAGGAGGATAAGGTTTAGAGTTTGTCCGTGAAATACATTGAATTATATTGGCTGCTGTTATACTCAAGCATTTATGTTGCTTACATTACTTTGTCCTATGCTTAAATTATATTTATGTCTTAATTCTTTTATCACTCTTTTAAACATTTGTCACATTACAATGTACTTTAATGTCATTCTGCGATTAGGTTTATGTATTGTAAATTTATTTGACTTTACAATAAATGCAGAAACTCCTGCAAAAAAAAAATTATCGGGTTTGAAGGGCGCCATTAAGGAATGCCATATTCGGGCACGCCCGAAGAGGGATTTCAGTAACTTTACAATGATAATGCATGGTTTTTATGGTATTGCGTGATTGCAGTCCAAAATGACACCATGACCAGTATACATTCACATTATTCAATCATCATCACTGCATGGTGCTTCATAAGTGACAACATGAAAGAATCTCTTTTCTCTAAGGGTTAATGGCAGTGATAAACCCAATTCTGAAGTCAGGTTTAACTTAGACCATGGTCTAACTCTGTGCTAAAATTATGGGAAGCCGAAAGTGTCAAAATTTGTATTAAGCTGTATGTTTCTTAAGTTTACTGTGCACTTTCCTGATTCATCGATGGTGAAGACAATCATCTATTTATACTTACTAGATAATTATGAATGATTTGAAAGCCAAATGAGCTGAAATATGATATCTCTACCGTTATAATGATTTATGTAACAATTAGCTATCCATACTTAAACCAGAACTTTAAACCTGAGTTTAAGTTAAACCTGAGTTCAGAATACGGGCCAATCTCTCTTTTTTATTATTTCTGATCAATCTGCCCATCAATAAATGCATCAAATCAACTTTTAAAAATCTAATTAGGTTACTAATTCCCTTAAGTACATAGATAACGTATTAAGACAGACGGACGACCAATTCGCCGGAATTTTGATTAATAATAGGCACGATATTCGCCGGCGTGTCACCAATTAGAGTTAAAAGCTCTGACAAATTCGACTTACAGGTGCGTGGGAGATCAAGCAAAGCAGTATATTTACCGTTTAATGGCTTACAACATCACGACTGTTAAATCTAATAAGCAAAACAAACAAAAACAACAACATTACATTGATTTGATACATGGAAAGATTTTACATTCATCCTTTTCATACCACCCCCTTTCTATCTCTCGACTTCCCATATTCAATTTTTTGTATTTCGTCTTCTGTCTTTCACTCATTCCATTGCTGCTCCATTTTCTCTCCTTTTCTAATCAATAATACTCTAATTTGTCTTTTACACTACACTATACGGGATTAAAAACAACACTGAACACCAGTCGGTATTGTGAGAGGGTCACACTATCATTTGTAAAAATTACACCGTGAATGTGAAATAAACAGAATTACATCGAGTGTATTGAACTGACACCGTGGATTTAACAGTGGTGTAATTTTTTAATGTTTAGTGTGATTCGATCACAACACGACTAGTGTAGTTTTAACACCTCTGTTTTGGCAGGGTATTCATTTTTTATTGACAGAACATTCTGTTGGAATGCTTTACTCTCTTCCATTAAAATATTACCCAAATATATTTGACTGGGATAAGTATTTATCATTATCTATTCATCAAGATGAGTATTTTGGCTTTATATTGATGAATTTAATTAAGAACATTCAGAGAAGATTTTGAGATTAAATTTATTAAATTTCGTCTAAATTGGCCAAAACCAATGTGACGTCCACAACTTAAAGCGTATATCTAATAAAGATAAACGCCCCCAGATTCGTTTGTCCATTGTGTCTGTTTGAGATATTTTCATTCCCGTATTCCCATTAGACATGCATGTTGGAGCATCGATCCAAAAATTGCTCCGGCATGTAATTTGTGTAACAACATTGTCGGCAACACAATGGCCTAACGTTCTTAATAATAACAATGATTACCAAAATGCTTTAAGGTGATTTTCTATAAGATTCACTGTCCCTTATGCACTGCGATCGAAACGACAAAGAACTCGTTGCTATGGTAACGAATATACAACTTAAAAGCCTCCTTGAGAAAATGAACTTCAGGTTGTCATGGCGCGAACTTGAAAAGCTGTGTCCGATCGATCGATTGTTTTTTTTTTCGCGATCTCTCACGTAGATTCGTCGCTTTTGTCGGACGCGATGACGTCTAAGTCGAAAACTCGTGAGAAATCAGAAGAGTGTTTAAGTACAGAAGTAAACAGATATACGGACGGTCGGGCTTGTAAAATCTGCTAATTTTAAAGATGAAATTTACAGAAAGATTGAAAATATGACGAAAGGCGATAGATAAAGGGCACCTGAAAGGAATCCATATGGGAGATAAGACACGATGAGGCATTTTCTCGAAACCAGATATATCAACTTACAACAATAGTATTTTGTTCAATTATTGAAATCATGGCATTATCTGTAAACAGCTAAATTGTTAGGGGATTTTAGTTTGATAACGATTCTGTTTTCTTGTTGATAAACAAAGCTTTCTAATTTTAGGCCGTGTCATCATCTTGTTCTTTTTCTCTGTTTTGCTATTAAATGAATCGGCGCCACGTCACACAAGTGCAGTTAGTTGAAAATATTAATATAATGAAAAAAAAATAAAGTAATTTGATTTAAGAGAAATGTATAAAGAAATTATGTGAAAATATTTCCTTTCATTTCAATTATTAACATGATTAAAACCACCTATCCTTTTATTCACTTCTTTCTTCCCGTCTCTTCTTCTTCCTATTTAACCAATAAAACTAAAACAAATGCGGGCACACACACCCTCATACACACACCCACCCACACCCACCCACACCCGCACACACCCACACACACACTGTGACTAAAAATGCCTATAGTATTTCCATTTGTTTTAAGGAATGATAAAAGGGCATAGTTGATGATACCATTTCCAGGGGCATAGGGGCCATGGGATCGAACCCCGGACTTTCATGTAGCCAGGCACCTTTTAATAGACCACTCGGCCATGGCACAAAAAAGAACCCAAAAAGGCAACAAAAAAAAAACGAAACGGTCCTCCAGTTCCCTTCTTATACACATTTACATGCGTTCATGCATTTCAA
This sequence comes from Lytechinus pictus, assembly GCF_037042905.1. Lineage (NCBI taxonomy): Eukaryota > Metazoa > Echinodermata > Echinoidea > Temnopleuroida > Toxopneustidae > Lytechinus > Lytechinus pictus. Next base: position 16,352,370 of record NC_087256.1, read on the forward strand.
AGGTTTTTACTAGTCAGATCAATAAAGCCAACAAGAACTATAACCATGGTAACCAGTAACAGTAATTGTAACAGTAATATGATTCCTCCAATTTCACCATCCTTCCCAATATATCTTTTAAAAAGCTAACAGGTGTGCTATATGTTCCCCTCACATATTCACGTGCAATAAAACTCGCTGCAGTCTCGACACTAAATTACGCCCCAAATTATGCACGTGCGCAAATTATACCCTCGCTCTATCTCATCATGAAAAAAAAACAATAAGAGAAAAGAACGGCATCTCATTTTCAACAAGATGAAGATAGATCGAATCCGATCACCTCCTTCCGAAAAGATTCCGGGAAAAATCTTTTCATTTTCAGCCGCTCTTGTCCTATATATACCACGCCGAGATTCCCCTTCACGGTCATCTCGAGATCGTAATTTCAATTTTACTTGCGCCTGGGTGCTTCGCTAATCGGGCCCGTCCGGTTAATCGGCTCGGGGGCCGTCTCAACCCATTCATAAAGTTTAAGGTCGTCATCGAGATGCATGCGAATGTAGTCGAATGTAGCTTAGTCTATGAAAAAGACGCCATATAGGCAAATATGAGATTTCAGGGATTATGTTTGGGGTGGATAAACGAGGTGAAAGAGGCGACTGGATTGTCCCTATCATCAATCATTTGGAAACAGTATTGGATATCGTAAAAACAAATTGCGGTGTACTGGGGTGGGTGGGTGGAGGTGACGAAATTGAAAGATGAGAGAACGGGGACAGATAAGGGACGAAGAGATATGAATTCGTGGTTGCTTCATTTCAAGGAATCAACCCCAATATCATTAATTTGGTGCACGGATTAAACATGTTTAAATCACTGGTTCTGAATATTAAAAAAAACTATTCCACCCTAAATAATAATAAAAAAAATGGCAATATCATTTGTTTCACATCATTTAGCGTTTAGAACTTGTAAATTTTTGTGTTAAACGAAAGTCTGGGCGAAATTTGTTGTATCATTAATCTCAAAGCAATTAATGGTATGTTACCATCTACAGTAGATAGTAAATATATCAGGAACAAGAAATCAAGAGAATTTTCATGAAATGGATCCCCCTACACAAGTCACATATCCCTCTCCATAGAATCGAAGTGGCGTATAGGCGAGGGGGTGTCCAGTGGCTAGTGGGGCCCCTTTCATGGGAGTGCAACAACGGGGCAACTGCGCATAAGTAAGGAGGAAGGATGAGCAAAATGGAAATTGAGGGGTGCTATTGTTCGGATCTGCATGTCCCTGGCATTTGGTGCTGTAAAGACGCAAAACTGCAACACATGCCCCGATTTTCATTTATTTGTTTATTTACTCATTTTTTTATACTATATACGCGACTGCAATATATAGCCCCTTTCACAATTAGTGGTGCGACTGCTTACAACCGTTGCGATTGTGTGCAACATATTGTGACCAAGTGATAGCAAACGATCGCAAGAGCGATTGTGAAAGGGGCTTAAGAGAGAGTATATGTGAGGTGAAACAAAAAATACATAACAATGAGAATATGTAAAATTGAAGAGCTTATAACCCAGAAAATAGTTGTATAAACCTGCAATAGGAAAGAACCGCAAACAAAATGTAAATCAATTCGTCTTTTTTTTATTTGTCTTTGCTTAAAAAAATCGATAAAAGAAAATGACACCACTGCATCGTCCTCAAAATTCTTGCCTACCTATATCACTTTATGCATGATTCAAGTGGATGTCTGCTGAATATTTATAGTGTTCGACCCATGACACTCGGAGGTGTATGCTTCAATTCATTTACTACATACCAAATTGTGTCCGCACGTAAAAAAATCAATTATATACTCCATTTTCATGCAGTAAGAGCGATCAATATAATTGATTAATGTGTTAATCAGGTGATTCTAACGAACCACATCAAACGCAATCTGGCCGCAAGGACAAAGGTTTGAGGACGGTATTTAATTACTTCTGTTCCTTTTTATCTAGATAAAAAAAGCGAAGACAATAGGACTCGTTAGCGTAACCTAGACATGCGTAATAAAAATGAAAGTACATGTGAGGATGCAGCAGAACCACGTGACTTGAAGGATGAGCATTTTTGGTGGACCGAAGACTATGTCGATTAGTGATCTCAAATCCGCCAGCCGAAAGTAAGAGCCGCCATAAAAATCATAGGCTTACATTAATATTGATACAATATGAAGTCAAACAACAGGGACATTTTATTACCAAGAAAGTTTGAAATATCACTGCAAAGAATTCAAGGGCAGTTGATGTGGATTTGTCTGGGTATAAGTGGTCCAAGAGAGAAATTGTACCCACTCTATCCTGTGGAAGATAGTTCACTGCTTGGGTGAATACATTCATAATGTTACACGCAACAAAATGCAACCTGTGCAGGGGCCGCGGAACGGTTTTCAAAGTGGGGGGGGGGGGGCTGAGCCAAAAGTTGGGGGCTGACAATGCAACAAATCACAATCTTTTTACGGTTTTTTTTTTTACGTACATGGAAAAAAGTGGGGGGCTGAAGCCCCCCAGCCCCCGCTACCGTGGCCCCTGCTGTGCATGAACTCATTGCATGACTGTGCTGAATTTCGATAGGTAATCGATACCCATTGATCGGTTAGGGATGCTCTTGACCGTCTGACTCGAATACGATAGTGTTGTACATCATGGTTGAGTCCTGGAAACATGTCTTGTATCTTGAGAATAGGCCCGCACGATTACATAAGCACTCGTTCTTATTTTCCCTTTGTTAGAATATAAAAAAATCCTGATGTGAAAGCATTATCATAAAACCTTTAGACGAAGGTTTTGGTGAAAGGGGAAGATATTGGAAAGTCTAATAATTATACCACATGGGCTAAATCCCTTCGGTCTACCATCAACCATGTCTACATGGTATAATTGAAATTTTAGTCCACATTGCACTTATCCCAATTGGTCTAATATCGCGTACTCATAATTTCTTTTTACTTCGAAAAATGAAAATTAGTTTCATAAAGAGGTATGCATTTTGGTAGGCTTGTCGGTGTTAGACCAAATGGATGTTAGCTGAAATGGATGTAACTTTGCAAGAAATTGGACAAAATGGTAAATAGAAATTAGACGAAATTGTTAGTCGACGAACAGTTTGTAGATGAACAAGGGTTGGAACAATGATGAGACCACACGGTAGGTAGACGAAGTGGGTTTAGACCAATCGGGAATTTGCCGGCTTCACCCGGAGCAACTGATGATATCGGTTTGTAGGCTATGCCATCTAGGATATGCCACTTTCCACATGTACTACATTTGTTTGATCCGAATCTAAAGGGCAAGACGCATAGGGGATGAGGTGACTTTAGTTGATTATGGTTCACATCGGAGTGCAATTGCAGCGGGCAATAAGCATGCTAAGATAAATATTGATTAGACTTGATCAGATGGAGAAAAAATTCGTCGAAAATGAAAGGGCCAGAAGGTAAACATGCCATTCACCTTCTGTTCCCGGCCGGGCTAAATTTGGGAGAAAACTTGAAAAACAAGTCAATCAAACATCGGAATGATTCGCAGTGGACGTCGAGAGGCAATTTCCTAATGATTGGAAAATAATTATTATTCGTCTTCCCCCGTTCATCTCCCCATGCCACTGTCTTGATTCCAAGACGTTCAAGGATGAAATACTGTACCATTTTGGTCACGTGACAGTGTTGTGTCTACAGGTACTAGAAATGAATAATTTTCACTATGCTAACCATATTTGGGATGATTCAAACACATGTATTTCTAACAATCCAAGCACAATAATGGTTGTAAAAATCAATATATATGTATAAACGCGTGTGTGTCCCATCAGAATGTCGGATTGCGTAATTGCCTTTATCGTAAATGAAACGGGTTTGAAAGCGTATTGTGTTTTATACCTTTCTCGAGTAGGCCTATTGTCGCTTTTAATCAATAATTGTAATTTTTAATTATAATTTGTTTTAATAAATAATTGGAGCATTTACGTAGTAAATTTTTTTCTGACAACCAATTTTGCTGATTAGGGTATATTCTGCAAAAGCTTTCTTCAAATGGAGCAAAATCGGTCCAAGTCAGAGGACTTTCAATGTTTAATCTAGAAGATTTGTAGGCCTATGCCCATAGAGTATCATTAATAACGTGTATGAATATATACTAAGCATTGACAGGATATTAAAGTGATAATTTGTCTCGGTATCTTTTCGGCAGTTCAGAACAGTATAAGTACAAATTTAAACGCATCGTAGTTTTAGACCAACTTCCGGTGTGTCCGACATTGACCTAGAAAAAATTGAAAGCCATTAAAGGTCTACTTCAAAATCAGACATTCCAGAGTCCAGACATTATATTCAGCATAAATTCTTGAAGTTTGCAAAGGTCATTGAAAACCTTGTTAATCTTTAGAGATGGAAGGGGGTGAAAGCAAAGATGAAACATGAGTCGAAATGACCACCGCAAGTCTCATTTTCAGAATTTTAAAAGAAAAAAAAATTAAGGGACGATGAGGGGGTGTCGGGTAGTTGACCTTGTTTAATCTTCAAAAGTCTTTCTGGCCGATGTAGTTTCCTTCTTCTTGTGAATGTCGCCAAGAGTCGCCCCCCTCCCGTCCCCGGTTTATTTTCATTTGGTCCAATGCCAATTCGTCCAATTGCCAACTCGTCTACTGTCATTTGGTTTACCATCAGTTCGTCCAATATCCACATGGTCTAATTGTTATTTCGTCCACTCACAATTTTGTCTAATAACCAGTTGGTCCAATAGATATTTAGTCCATATACCACTTTGGTCTAATCAGACTTAGTGTTAATTAGGCAAAATGAATGGAAATGAAACGAATATTGCACCAACTGGTTATGAGACGAAATGGTCATAGACGAACTGGTGATTAGACGAAGTGATGACTGGAGCAAATGGTTATAAGACGAAATGTTGGCATTAGACTAAATGAAGTTAGACCATGTGGTGAGTGGACGAGTAGGTTGGCAGTGGACGAATTGGCAATTTACCCCCGTCCCCCCCCCCCCAACCTCCTCCCCCCTCCCCTCTCCCTCACACCCTCTAAATCCCAATCGAAAAAGTCGAAAGTACGTTTCCAGAACCATTGCCCAAAAAAAACAGATGCTTATACCTCAGTCACATTTCCCCTAGGCGGCCGTACGCGAGTCGAAAACGGCCATTTTATTCATTTTTATTCAAACACATATAGCTGGTACAAGAAAATTTTAAAACGGCCGTTTTCGCCTCGCCCTCCGGCCGCCGCAGAGGAAATGTGACTGAGGTGTTACTGACAAATGGGGGAAATAATGTAGGTATAATAACCATTCCTTGAGGCAGGAGGACATCGTATACTCGAGATGGATAAGACCAAGAGGGGAAAAAGCTGGGGGCGGGCTAATGGGGCACTTGGTCACTCGCGAAGACACCACAAAATACTTCCGTGTCTTTGAACCCCACGTTCCAAGCGGCCTGACCTTGAAACGTCTGACAATAGAATCCAGTCAATGACATTGATCCAGAAATACACCTCGGAGATACTTCCGACAACATGACCCTTGACACCAGTTAGTCTGGATTCATCGAGGTATTCTCCCGGTACTCATAAGTCAATTTGTCAAACCCGGGAAGATCGCGTCGAAAAATATTATTGCTGGGGGCGAATATTGACGGCACACTGCAAACCTGCACGTAATTCTAGTCTAGATCTGGACGTTAGTAGTTATTTGTTTGGAAACCCCTGCATCAGTCCTCTCTCTTATAGGTATGAGAAGAAGAAAAGAGAGAGGACTGATGTAGGGGTTACCAAACAAATAACTACTAACGTCCAGATCTAGACTACAGTAACTCATAAGGTGGCTAATTCTATTCGCATTCCATGTGGTTGAAACATAATATAATCAGAAGCACAGTCTTATGAATTGATCCAGAAGGGTGCTGTGGATAACGATGGTGGTGCTATGTGGGGCAGAGACAAGTCCGATATTATCCGGGGGCGGTGGTGTACAAAAACAAATAAGGGAAGCCGATGGGTGAAAGTTTGAACAAATTTGGACCAATAATCTGAATGTACACTGTATAAAATGAAGTGCTAATTTAGCACTTACAGTGCTTGTATAGTGACTGCGCTACGAGTGCTGATTTTCTAGTTTAAATTTGAACTAGAAAATCAGCACTGGTAGTGCAGTCACTATACAAGCACTGTAAGTGCTAAGGTAAGGTGGCGGTTTAACTTTGGCGCCGTATACATTCCAACTGATGTATTTAGGACTATGATAATATTTGTAGGAATCAATCTATTTGTTCCGATACACACACAAAAAATATATAGTTTTCCTTTTTTTAGAAGTTTTGTTGATTTTCAAAGGTTGAAATGATATTTGGGGGATTTTTTTAAAGTATACATCTAATAAGCTATCACCATTCAATTGTTATATCCAGCTTAGGAGAAAAAAATCCTAATATCCTTTATGTCCTCTTGCAAAAGGAGCTACATGTACATACATCAAGCTATTATCAAATACAGAACAAGTAGGACAGTTGCCCCTATAACTGTTCTTAATCTCCTCAGAAATTAGCCAGTTTGAGATTTACGTATATGTAGTGATGTTTTCTTTGTCAATTATTGTACGATTGGTCTTTCGATTTTCACTTTATGTTTCCTTATTGTTATTCTTGTACTTACACAGAAATAACGTTGTTACTGTTACTGAGGATGTCTTTAATTTGAACATAATACATAATGAATTGTACGACTATAATTATTCTGATTTATACGCAATCTCATTACTGTAAATTGATTACGATTAAAAAATGTATACCGTAAATGAAAAGAACAGAAGTGGTGACAACAACCAAACAAATGGCTGTAAATTATATTTCTATTTTCTTCCTGGCGGGACGTTGCGATCTGGCGCTAAATATATCTCCGAGTTAGTTTTAGCGGGAAATCCTAGAAATCAGATACTTTCTGCCCGTCTCGACTGGTCGGTATAGGGGAGTAGCGGTGGGAGCGGAAGAAGACACGGCATGGTCATTAATAGTCGGTAAATAGTAGAAAATATTCCATGGTACAGTGAATTTGTGGACCAGTATAGGGCTTATTGACCACGCCTCGAAACTCTCGCCCCACCGCAGTGACCCCTTAACACTTAAGTAAAAAATAGAATGATTTCCTCGAAATTTGTTTGAAAAAGCAAATGGGCAAACGTTTGTGCAGTTATTGAGTTTTGTTTTTTGAAATTCAGAAATTCAGAAAATTTATTATACTGATGATAGAAGCAAGGTTTTGAAGTTCCTCTCTTATAATATATAAATTAAGCCGCATAACAAGTGAAACAATTAAATGAAAATAGACTGTTTGTGATATGTGTGCGTGTAAATGTGGGGGAGGGGGGAGGGATCTAGAAGTGATATGTTGAGGTTTATTGTTATAGACGCAAGTTGTATTGATATTTGGTTGTACGGTTTAAGAGCCTTTTGGTGTCCTTGAAGTTTAGGGTTGTTTGATGTTCGTAAAACCAGAAAATCAATATTGATTTTGCTCTTTATGTTAATTGTAAATCTTGTGTATAGAAACTGAGGGAAGAAGGGGGAAATGTTTTATGGCAATTATCTAAGGTTAATTGAGCTTTGTGGCTTCCCTTACCCATAAGCATAGAATAAACATCCACTAATAGAAACTGGAGAAAGTGCTCCCCAGAACACACTTGCTCATTCCAGGTAAACCATTCTGCTCGAAATGATGGCGCATTGGTGTTAAACTGATAATACTACTCATGCAGGCCAAAGTACACACTGATTTTCGGAACTGTGTGATACAGGTCATTTCTCCGAAATGATCTAAGTTTGGACCCAAACCAAAACACCGAGAGGAAATAAACAAAAATAAAAACATTGTCTATGTGCCCGCGTGGGAGAAGGCAAACGAGAAACAAATACATGTCTCGTGACTTGTGGTCTAAACACCAAGGTTAAGAGTTTTTTTTCTTCTATTGACTAACCTGTTGTAATAGTGACCGACCAAGAGTTCACTGGAGTTCGTTAAATTGCCAATTGGTCTACACCCGGTTCGCCTACTTTTCGTTAAGTTTGGTCTCATCCCAAATGGTCTAATTCCATCGTCTCCCACCAGTTCGTCTACTAAGCATTTCGTCTAATTGCAACTCAGCCAATTAACCACTTCGTTTTTTCGGATGTAGACAATATTTATTCGTCTATAAATCTATCAACTCTTAGTTTTTATGACTACCATGTCTAAATGAACTCAGGATCTTTTTATGCATGGTTTATGAACTAAATTTGAGATAAAAAGTGACGATGTGGAAATTAGACCAACTGCATGGGTATACAGTATAATACTCAATGAAAACTATAGACAAAGTGAGTTTTAGACCAAACTGCAATTGAATCAAATTGACAGAGTGTAGACCAAATTGGTTAAGCCCAAGTGGTATTAATACACTACCTCAGTAGTACTAGTAGACCAATTACAAGTGCATATAACCGTTGACTCGAAGGCATGGGGGAGGGGGCATTTACATGCGTACTTCGAACCCAACGTTATCCAGGATAATATAACGTTCAAAGAAGATAATAGGTAGCAACATAATGATTTCGCATGATTATGGTTGTGGGCCTTTTGCAAATTCAATTAATTTCATTAAAAAATAATGACTTGTAGTTCGCGCCCCATTACACTATATATATATATAATCCTGGCTACACCTTACCCCCATTCTGCGGTAAGCGGTGTTCTTTTTCTGTAATAAGCAGTCTCTATAAAAGGAGACCAATATTAATAAACGCTTTACAGGGGCTTGGGACCGATTTTTAAAGTGAGGGAGGGGGCGGCAGACCTTGCCCGAAATCACCACAATTTGACGGTCATTTTCACGTTTTTGCACACGATAACTGAAAGAAAATGAGAGCTGAAGCCCCAGCCCCCCATCGGTTCCATGGCCTGTTTTTTATGCTTCAAATTTTCCCGACCCAAGATTGTACACACCACTGTTTTCAATCGAACTATAAATTCCTTCATGAGCAGAATTTAAATATGATAATTCTGAAGTCGGATTGATATAAAACGTGGATGTTAAACATCTGTCTCTTTAAAAAGGTGTATGATGATGATATTTTTGCCCCCCCCCCTTCCCGCATTTCTCCTCTCATCCGACCGGTGAGACAGGTTGATTCTAAATAGATACCGAGGGCATTGCTCTCGCGGATGCGGTAACCATGGTTACAAACAGGTATAGGGATGTTACGTCGGACAACAGGAGGGGTGGGGCACACTGTAAATTCGAGAAACTTTCATGTTCCTTTATTTAGGATTTAGTCTAGACTTCAGAGGGCTAATTATAAAAATAAAAAAGTTTTGTACTCTGCCCCGCCTATCGACGTCAAAGGGGTTGATTTTAGAAGTTAAAATGTTCTAGACGAGACGAGCAACGACCGCGGGATCTTCAAGAAGTATATTTTATTTTTTGAGAACTAATATTGTGGAAAGTGGTAATGCGCGGTTATTATTCTAAGGAACTGAGACACTTAATCTGAGGAAACAATTATTTCAAAAAATAGTGAGGAATTTTGCGGAAATTATTGCATCTTTGTATATGATAAGTTGCGTCTTTCCCGCTCAAATCAATCTGTGATCTTCACTTTAGCATATACAACTTTGCTAAACCCAGACTATAGACTAAAAAAAAATAGAACGTGCTCTTTATGACACAAAATGTACGTCAATATACACTTAAGTCTTGTTTTCTGTGTTGGGTTATAACATTAAGAATGCAAAATGGTCCAAAGAATGCAGAATTTGATAGTGCAATCACGACATCTTAATCCAAATCTAAACACTGTGCATTCGCGAACTTGTAGAAATGAAAGTTATTGAAAGAATGCGGTGAAAAGATAAATCTTTGAAATATTTTACCGGAAATGTATTAACTTGAAAGCCAAACCCTACCAAGGCAATAATAAACACTTAAAATTCTTCAAATCTTTGTATATTTCAGTCATATCTAGATGACGTCTTAAAGACTGTCACCATGATCACGTGACCTTTACTCGAGCAGGAACAAAATGTAGAGCCTGGATAAAAAGGATATGTAGAAATTAGTTTCGTTTTATCATGCATAAAGAATTTTTATCGTAAGACATGTCCAAGTACCTTTGCAAGAAAGAAGATTCATCCAAAGACGATCAAGAATTCAATAATTATTCAAAGGTCTTTGTCGAAATATAATATATGATATTTAAACGAAAGTTGAACAACTATCATTCCAGAAATTGGTAAATCATAAGCACATGTATGGTAGAGGAGAAATCTGCAGTTGTGTTGAAATTTGTCAGACCAAAATATGGAAATACTACGCGAACTAATAGAAGTTAGAGATTAAATGGAATTTCAGACAAGGAGAATAACGTCGAGGAATGCGTCGACCTCGATCGTCGGCATCTTTTTGGCCGGTCCTTGCCGAACGCGTGACTCGGAAATCAAAGAATGTGGGTGTTGCGGTGATTAAGAGATCTGTTCCCTTTTGAAAGTGATTGAAACATACAAATACCAGTTGAAGAAAGGGAAACAATGGGGGACTTCGGAAGTAGACACTTCCGAAAGCGAAAGCGAGAAATCGAAATTAGCACAAAAGTGGATCAAAATGTCGGCACCTCGCTGATTCTCTTTTTAAGTTCACCACTGGACCGGCTAATTGACGATTAAGCTCAGTATGCATTTGACCGATATTTATCTTTGTTGGGGGTAGTCATCAGCTTACGAGGCTATATGCATACTCCCTCAGTTATCGGTCCCCGTCGTAATACGAGATGGGAACGTTCGTACTGCCATGTCTAGCGAGCTTCTGTTGATAAGCTCAGCTACCGGGCCGGCAAAGCATACTACGAGGTAATTATGAACAAACGCCCAAGAGTTCGTCACACATTGTATCCATATGTCTGCAGCAAAGCCCACAATTCTTTTTTTCACTTCACAGAATTATTATTTTTAACAAATAATCGGGGTGCGTGTGAACAGACCAGTATAGGATGTTAAATTTTTGTGCAAACAAGAGCGCGCGGGTCGGGAATTCATATTGAACACGTCATTGAAAGTTCCCGCTAACAATCAGTTATCAGCTCCATCGTCCCCAGTTTATTCTGAATTCATTTACCCCTTTCATATCGGACAGGTACATCACAATACTTCCTAAATGGTAGACACAGGAAATCCCATTACAGTTCGGCCATTTACTAATTGATTGTAAAGTGAGTTTGTTGTTAACCGTATTCACACTGGCGTCAGAGCTTTGTGATTAGCCCCTTTCGGAGTTTTTTGTCTGCGGTTTCGATTTTTTCCACTAAGTTCTGGTAGATAGAAAAAAAGGCGGTAAAGCTTTTTACTAACCTTTGATGTCAAACACCCCTTAACGTGTTAGAACAAAAGTGTTCCATTTCATCACCTTTATATTATTTGCACAAATGTGGTCTGGTAAAGAACACGCATGATAAGTTTGGATTTGACCGCACTCCCCTTTCTTCGTATTTCAAATGATGTTAGAATGAATTTAGAATAGTTTGTTGATTCACTTTAAATCCATTTCTCATGGAATGGGAACGGTTTAAGATGACGTTTATACCAGAAAATTACAGGGAGAGTCTTTATTTTGTAATCATGTCAGGCAACCACATTTTATATCCATCGAACAAGTATTTTAAACAATAAAAGGAAATAAAAAAGATATAATACTTTACAAAAAAAGAGAAATGAACATTACCACAGTCATTACAAAGAATTAAGTGACCCGGTTTTCAAAGACATTTCCCCCTGGTTTAAATTTCGAAGTAAAATAGATCGTTTGGAATATGGATAGCATACTTCACATTTCCTTATTAGTCATTATTTTCCAAATTCCTACAGTTTTATAGCTTTACGTTTCGGGGATATGACAGAATACATATCAATAAAAAAAATTTAAATCGTAAAAAAAATGTATATAATCAATTTCTGATCACTTAAATATTACTTTGATTTATACATTGACACTTATATCAGTAGAGTAATTTTTAGGCCTACCCCATTAAAAAGAATAAAGAAAGAAATAAAGAGAGAAAATAAATCGTATAAAATATTTCGAAAGATATTTGAAAATTAAAATAAATAACAAATATTAGATATAAAATAAATCCAGATATAAACAAAACATTATGATAATCATTGAGCAATAAAAAAAAGATAAACCTTTATTTATGGTTCCATCTTATATAATTTCATGTTACATAATTATATTGAACAATTATCCGATATTTCTGCGTGATATACGTATAGATACATTAATTTATTTTGGAATGAATCGTAAATGACTTGTCATTTTGTCGTATTTCCATTCCTGATGTCAACTGAGTGCTCTCTCCTTAATTGCTTCGTAGAATCTCACCCGCCTTTCCGGTGTATATACTGTACCTTCCTTGCTTTTGGATTTCACAGCTAGATTTTGTTGTCCATTCTTTTATTTTTTCCGGAGTGGGAGGGGCTGAGGGGGTGTCCTTCGTGTTATCTTCATCATCATCCATTCATCTATAATACTTCTCAAAGACATCAGGTCAGTCACCTCTTACGCAACCTCAACTCCAGCGGGCACGATTTAACTTGGAAATGGTGCTAATGTTGCTTCATTTTGTGGAAACGTGTAGTGGTCACGTCAACACGATTTTGACAACCGTAAGCATGAACAAGGCTTATCCATGTTAATGAGGGGCACGAAACCAAAATTACCCTTTGGGATTCGGTAGAACATCGAATTTTTAATGGTAATGTGCTGATTTTTGGATGCTGTGTTCAATGTAACGCACTGATGAATCACGAAACCATAATTTTAATTGCTTAATTCACATCATAGCATGTCACTTTTCCCAGTGAACGAAACATAAAAACTTATGTTGATTTTTTATGACGTAGTCATAATTTTTATGCCGTAGTCATAATTTTAATTTTTTATGACGTAGTCATAATTTTTTAAAATTCTAGAGTTCGTTAAAGTAATATTGGACGAAGAAAGAATATTTACTAGGTAAAATAGCGACAAATGTTAATGTTGTGTTACCCAATTTCATACATAATGTTAACCCGTTTAACACACAACCTTCAACCATGGAGCTATCTATGCTTCAACATTGGTAGGCCTACGCGATTTTTCGGTAGGTCTATCAAATATGGACGAACTGTTCGGATCTGTTCTCGTCACAGTTACTTGTCACCAAAACCTGTCATATTTTGTGGATTTTTCTTCTATGTAAATAACTTGTCGCTATTCTAGCTCAGTCGGTAGAGCGGGGGTTTCGGATTCCCGTGACCCGTGCCCTTTGGTAAGGCATTAATCCTCATTACCAGGTCCATCGAATAGGACCCCAAGACGTCAGTCCCTTGGTTGTTTGCTTAAAAGCATTTATGCTTTCTTAACAATCAGGTAAAAAATAACACCACCACCAATAGTATTGTACAGCTTTTTAGCCGCCATATTCTAACTTTTGTTACGAATATATCAGACCGACATCTCTTATAAGTTATTTAATATTTCAAAATAATTCATATACCATCATAATAAATGTTGCCTTGGATTCACTTTTAAATGAATTGACATTCGTCACCAATTAATCATTAATATCACGAACGACTGGTGTTACTTCATATATTTATGAACACAAAATGGATTTCCTATCCCACCGAAAAATGGTTCACACGGAAAGTATTTGAAACTTAATCTTCACAATTATAACAATCCTTACTCAATTTCTCTTTTATTTGGACTGCCAAAGAATAATGTCATTTGTTACGATGGATGTAATAAGGATAGGCATTGCTCTTCGGCGGAAGCTTGCAACATCAGACCTGGGCGAAAGCATAATATTTATCTCGGAAGTCATTTCACCTCTGCTTTCTTTGCCCACTCCCGTGACTACAATAATAAAACATGTGGGGGCTGGGCGCCTGTGTTATGGTTGTTATGTAAGAGTAGGAAGGTGTGAAAATGAGTGCGATGAGAAGCAAAAAACCACACCTTTACAAACAGTCCGATCTTCTTCGCGGCGGAACACTGGGAGCAAATAATTGCGGTATTCTTAGATCGAACGCTGACAAAAAGAATCAACGGGTTTGTGTAAATGATTGAGTTCGATTTGGAATGATTCATCCGCCGGCGGATCGGGCTTGTTATGGGGTTGTCCGCCGCTGATTCAATCACTGCCGATTTGTTTATTTACCAAATACACTGACTAAACTCAAATATTATGAGGTTAGATGATGATGAAGATAATCATGGAACATCTAGGGGTTAGTAACCTTCCATGAAACTGTTTAATAACGTTTTTTTTTAAATCCATTCTGCAGTTTAGAATATAAAGATTAGAAAAGTGGCGTGCGCCTGTAATCCAAGCTGTGGGGAAGTTACAAATTGATGCAGAGGTTCGAGGTTCGAGCCCTGGTCACGTCTTTCGGATGGTGACGTTAAAGGTCGGTCCCAGACGTAAATAATCATATCTGATTGATACACGTCTGACAAAACTCAAATACACACACACGCGCGCATCTGCGGATAAAAACATGAATTGACATGGTATATAGACAAACAAATTAAAAAAATAAGAATTATAATCAAAGCATAGAACCTTTTTATTTCTTATTAACCTTGATTTAAGATAATTAATGCAATAATAAATTCATCATGAATTACAATTAAATTTGAATAATTTTCGTGTTTTTTCTTTGGTTACTTTTATCTTTGTTTAATTTCTTTTCCTGTACGTAAATTTGAGGTTTCATAAATTTATCAAATTTTCGTTTACAAATAATACAATCAAGTAACAATACAAATCAAAAATACCATTTCAAATTAAATAACACTCATAATAATAATACTTAAAAATAGAAGAAGGGATAAACACGAATTGTGAAAAAGTGTCTTTGGTTAAGATAAGTAAGATAATTAATAAAAAAAAATATTTCGTAAATGATCACTCTATTGCCCAATGAAAATAATCACGTAACTCACATTTCGTCTTTGTTGATTACATTCGCATTTATCAGAGCTTTTTATGGTCAATGTTATATATATATATATATATATATATATATATATATATATATACAGCAAAAACTGCGGTGTTAACCGGTGTACATAGAGAACCACACCAGTTATTTTACACCGGTGTTGAATTGACAGTGTTAGTTTAGCACCTATAGGTGTTATTGCAACACCTTTGGTTGTTACATGTACACTCTTTGGTGTTATATTCAATCTCTAGGGTGTAATTTTAACACCAGAGGGTGTGGTCCTCTATTAACACCCACTGGTGTCAGTTTTAACACCACATTTTTTACAGTGTATGAAAGGTTACATAATTTTGATTAACCTACTTGTAATTCTTCATCGTTCTGATTGATGTGCCATCATCAAATTAATATTATGTTTCCGGTTCATTATTTTCCTATGGACGAGATACCAAAGCGGACGAGACGATATTTAGTCTTCAATCTAAAGATAATTATCACCACAGGAAGGGAGACAAACGATATCATTGTATATTATAAGCTTGATAAAAGGGTATACCGGCGGAAACTAACGAGTGTACACAGTTGTGATATACCCACCCTTTGACAAGCTAAGAATGCCGACACATCAGGGGTGTGTTTGTCTTTGAGATTCTTACTGTTTAATCTGGTATCTTAACACCAATTCATTTGTTGATTTTCATCTCAATTGGTTTCCGATGGCAATGACGAGGTCCAACTACAAGTATATAGTTACCCCTATAAATAGCATGATTGATGACGTCACTCTTTGCGTATACAACGGAGAGCATGTATGAGAGAAAGGGTGAAAATTCACTTTTTCCGAGAAGATCTCTGACAAAACTACTCCAAATCACACGATCAGAGGTAGATATAAAGTAATTATTCGTTACATGCGATTGTCATCTATTTTATGTTTTTTATCTTCCAAATTTGACTTGATATGCCATTCTCTAGACTTTCTTTAAGCTGCACTGCAGTGAATAGTCATTGAGATGATGACAAGAGGTAGAGTGTGTATGAGAGAGAGAGAGAGAGAGAGAGAGAGAAGGAGTGAGAGAGAGGTGGGGGGGGGGGGGGGGCGAGCGAGGGCCGAGGGGGGGGGGGTAAAGGGGACATGAGATATAAAGTTGACATGGTGTGAAGGGTATCATCCATCTATTTTGACAAAACATGTTTTTGAATGTTTAACGAGGGGAAAAGGTGCGCCAGCCATTGGTAATTATGACGATTCTATTGCCCCTGAGTACATTGCCCTTTGTAAGACAAACATTTTTTTTCATCTTTAGAAAGTTATACGACAACATGTTAATGTGGGTATCGCAAAATATAGGCCCTATACATGAAAAGTGATGTTTTTAAGGAGTCCTGGGGCTCCCGTATTCATGGTATGAGAGGGAAACCGCTTACGATTATGTGGTTGATTTTTTTTGAGGGGTATTCTAATTAAGGATGTATTCTGCAACAATTTTATTTGAAGCTTTTTTTCTTCAAGTGATAATCACGGTCTATTTATATACGTCTTGATTTCCCGAGGTAGTTTCTAACTGGTACAGGATGCATTTATAATAACTAACAACTTTCAATACTACCCATTTATCAACACGAGTCTATGGCAAAAACTCCGCTAAGACAAATCCCCGTTAAAATCTAGAATATGACTGTCTGTATTATTAATGATGAATTTAAATTCTTTGTTCGTTTTGTTTCCTCATGCATTCTAAGAAATAATCACCATAAACCATAGAGATCGAAAATGATATTGATTAATCTCGCCCACAGGCATGGGCATATTGGTAGAATCGGTTTAATGATAAATTTCAATCGCGGAAACAATCACATTATCAATTGTAACATAATCCTAAAATGTCAAACAAGTGTTTGTATGTATCGGTAATACACAATCTGTTATTTCTCGATAATTAGCAAGGTACATGAAGTGAACATAGCAGTTTGTCAGTAGACTGTCATTTTCATAAACTTTTATACCAACACACGGTCAATAAGCCCACGCGCGTTTATCTGTGATTACGAATTTCAGCGAATTCTTTATTTTTCTGTAGTTTCAATTATTACGCAACTTATAATAATAAATCTATACATCTTTCACCTTTGCTGACAAATCACATTAATCCCATTTTAAAGACTTTCTCTTGAAATTATTGCTCATTGTAATGACTCGATTTTGGCTTTAAAAACCAAAAATCAAATCTAGGTTTTGAAATGAGAGAAGTTAGAGTGAGTCCCCAAAGGTTCTAGTTTCTATGAGCTTAAATATCAAGGAACTTGGTTAATGATTTTATAGCACACAAGTAGAAAGTCCTGATCCGAATACTTGTAAGTAGCAATTGATAAGAATACCGATTGATAAAACCCCTGAATCGAAAAATTGCTCAATCCCCCCTCCCAATGAAATGATGGGAGCATGTTATATTTAAAAGATATCATCCAATTTTGTTCCTTTCTGTTCTGAAATGTGCACCTCTAATACTAATTTCCGAAAGGTAATTCCTCTCGTAAAATGTGCTTAACAACTGTTAAAATGTGTAAAATACTATCTCATTCCGCAGATTGTCTTTTAAGGTTTTATACGGATGAGGATACATAAAATAACCTCATGAAGAAAAAGAAAGAGAATGAGCAAAAGTAGTTTTCACACTTCGTAGTTTTGATCAAAGACAAAAGAACAAAACAGGAATTCTGTTAATTTTTACTCTTCAAAATGTATAGTTTCTGTTGTTAAAAGGATAAGATTGATTGTCGTTTGAGGTGGAATCTCATAACTTTGAAGAAGAAAAAAAAATGCTAATAAGTGCCCCTTTGATAAGTATCCATTCAAATTAGAGAATGCTTGTTGTAAAAAAGTGTAAAAAAACATCATCGGGTTCTCACTTGCAGGTAATTACGTCAACACTCTCTCGGGAATTCCCCTTCCAATCGCCGCTTTTTTATTCGTACCAAAACCATCGTCTGCACTACAGACGATCTTAATTGAAAATATCCCTTAAAACAAAAAGCAGAAGTTTAGTGTCGGTACAAAGCAGTTCATATGTTTATTGTTTCTTTTAACACTTCGTTCGTTATTTACCCGTTGGAGTCGGTTTCGAGATCGATTTGTCAGGGCGTGGGATGGCATTCGTGGTATCGATAGATTGAAATATGAAAATGAAGGTAGAGTTAGAGAGGGAGAAGGGGGGGGGGGGTAGAAATCGAGATGGAGAAAGAAATAGAAAAGGGGTAGTGTATAGAGAGGAGAGACAGATAGAGTGAAAACGAGAGAGTGGGGATGTTGAAAGGAATAAAACTGATGATACAGTTATTTATCCGTTTGTAATGGACAGATGGTATGGTGATGAAGAGGATGATGATGATGAGGATGATGATGATGACGACGAAAAATAATGAATAAGGAGGATAAGAAGAGAAAGACGACTGAAGGGACAAAGGAGAGGGAGGATGTCGGATGGAGAAGATCGAGGGGGTAGGAAATCGTTCGGATGATAGTTAGAGGATAAAAAATGACTATTCATTTATTAGATTATTGAATTACCACTAATACAGTTATAATTATTTCTTCCAACACCAATATGGCGCCAGTGACCCGGCAGTGCCCAACACGGCACGCCCAAAGTTAGTTGACGAGTGATTCAGCGATATTATTTTCCCGCCATTCCCACCTCGGCATGCAAAAAACAAAATATTTACTTTGACATCTTGTCATGCTTGTTGGAGGGTGCAAAAAACAAGTTGCAAGGAACTGGCAACGAAAGCTTGTGGAGTACTTCCCGGCTAAGCTGTTAAGAACTGATTAATTGATTCCTGTACTGGAAGAGAGCTCATAATATCTGATTAATGGTTCTGCAGACGATCAGATTCGCGCGCAATTATTCCCCGCGCTGAGGAGGCATATCACACAGGTGTTAATTACCCGACACTGTCTTGGGAGAGTTATATGAAGCAGTAGTCTAATCATTCTAACCCCTGTCGGGTAATTTTGGACTTTTTTTACATTAAACATTGAGAAATACAACAAATATAGCACATAAACAAATCATATAAGAGTTCTTTCATTCTTTTTTGCCTAATTCTTTCGGTAAGTGTCAAATGTTCAGATTAGTGTTGTTGACTTCTAAAAGTTGACGACTTCACAGAGTGGCTGAAGACCACACCGATAAATAAATACTAGTATAGATGGATATTACAATTAATTAAAGAATATATTTCCAGCTTTATGCGCAAGAGAACCAAAGATTGAATTAATAATGTTTTTTTATATTTAGATTTAACATGAACATTAAATGTGCTGAATTATACCAGTATTAAAATTAGGTCAGAAACAAGTCAGACTTTCGTCAGAAGTGATTTTACACATCCATTAATCGCAAACCTATTTAGAAACCCTACATCAACAAAACAATAATTAGTCATCTGAATATCCGCAAAATGCGGCCACTCAGCTGTAGATATACCCTAATAAAGCGTTAGAGTTCATCCTATATGGTTATTCACCCTTATAATGAGCCTAAATCATATTTTTTCACTCATGCATTAAAAAATTCCGGATCAATGTACGCATACACACGGTAATATAAATGGGGAAAATCGACCAATATCCATTTGTCAAAATATATCATCATGTGTACAGCATCAGAAATAGAATGCGGTTGAATAAAAACAACTAAATCCGGAGTTAAATCATTTTGTTTACAACTTATAAAGCAAAAACTTATAAAACCGTTTTAGAATATTAACAATTTTCAAGGTTGGAATAAATTGCGTAAGGGCTTTTGTGAAAGGAAGGATTTTGCTTTTGGTGAAATGATTATAATCTTGACTATACATTAGCATGGTTGGTGGAGGGGAATATATCGAGTTTAACACATGATGTTAATCACTTTGTTAATACTAATACTCGAAATTATTCATATACTAATGGAGTTTGGTTGACCATAAATGGTGATGATCAATAATCAATCAATTCATATAATTGCTTTGTTAAAAGTATCCCCTTTTCCCTCCAAATACCATGAAAATAGTTTCAGTGTTTGCTTCACTATTTTACATCCATATTTTGAATTTTGACATGTCGCATTTTTTTTCATTTCTTGAAGCATGTCGGAGAGCAATACGACGTAAAACAAAGTTTTGAAGACAACAACCAAATCACTTATACCTTATTGGTTTCACCTCCCAAACATGGAAAAGTATACAGTTAATAAACCACGAGTATTACCCATTTTACCGTTCATCATTCGCAACAACTCACAATTTGATAATAACAATATGATAATCAATTATTGATTCTCTGCCGGCCTCAGGAAAATTATGGCACGAGCTGAATCAAATATGAAAGTGATAAAACTAATTAAAACGTGATAAGATATTTTTTTACATTGTCAAAAAATGGATATGTAGGTAGACTAAGGATGAGCTATAGGAGGTAGCGCGTATTTTGATGCGTAAGGAAGTAGGATGAAGTCTTGACTGTCAGACCTACTAGAATTTGGCTCCTACTGATGAGTGACTTTCCTCTTGACTTCCATCTTGATGAATAAGTGAAGGTGATATTTGTGCAGGATCACTATCCGTTTTCTTGGAATCGGATGAAAAATATGATCAAATCGAATTAAGTCCCAGGAGACACCCAATAATTATCGTAATTATACGAAGGCATGCAGTTTCTATGTACTGCACTGATGGGGAGGGGTGTAAGGGAAAGCATGGGGAAGGGAAGAAGGGGAGAGGAGGGCATTCACAAAAGAAAGAAAGACACATCAAAGATTTGGGGGATGTGTGGGGAAGTCTTTCAACTTTGAAGGAACCTGTAAGATACAATGATCTTTTCAGCTCAATTTTTATTCTTGAATTGAAAAAAAAGGAAAACTAAAAGGGGAGTGTATAATATCAATAATAAAACCTTCAACTAAAATTCACTGGGGAAAATGAAATTAATAATGATAATAATAAATGAGATTTTTTATCATACTGTATTTTTATTGGTTTCTTTAATAACAAACATAATCACAGTATTGACATAATATCATAACAATTGATGACTCCATAATGAATACATGTGAGTGACGACAAATGAAAGTAGATAATTATAAGAATTTTTATATGAATTACAAGAAAAATGGGTATACTTTTAGTATAGTATCCCTATACCTTTCCTTTTTGGGGGAGTTGAAACCAACGAGGAAGGTGATTTAGCTGTTCTTTCATAATCTTTGTTTTTACGTCATATTTCTTATTTGGAATGGTTCAGGAAAAGAGAAATGCAACATAGCAAATTTCAAAATATGCATAAAATAAAAAAACAAACAAACATTGGCACTACTCTATAAATTTTCAGGGTATTTTGAAAGCTCAAAGGGGTTACATAAAAACAAAGCGAGTTAATGTAACATATAAAACACTGAGGGAAAAACCCTTTGAAATTTATTGTTTGTCATAATTAATATGTTTGTTTATTTGTTAGCAGCTCAACTCGTGGATAACAATGAGCCACCATAAGCAATGAAGGTTAAAACTGAAAAAGTGATTCCCCCTTATTTACTGATTGAACTTCTAATGAAATCGAAAGCATCATATTCATAATCAGAGCATTATATTTATCAGCTGATTAAATAATCGAAATGAATGAATGAATTATTTCCGTAGATTTCAATAAACAATTTTTATTTGATGTGGGTGTGTGTATAGTTTACCTTGGATACATACTATTCTACAATAGATATGGATATAAACAAAAAGTAACCCGATTTTCGACACCTTTCTATTTTTTTGCATTCTCATGATTACTTAAACTGTTTAACCAACCTTCACCTTGTACACTGCAAAAACTCCGGTGTTGATTTACCACCATCCCGGAATCTTTATATGTCCACGCCAGAGAATTGTTAAAATTCACCAGTTTCGTTTTGGTCTAACACCAGATAGGTGTTTATACAACACCAATAAGTGTTAAAACAGCATCGGTTTTGATTTCAAACTTGTGTTGTTTCAATACTTTTCTGCAGTGTGCACCAGTTTAGAATCAAACCGATGCCATTTTAATACTAATTGGTGTTGTATAAACACTTATCTGGTATTAGACTAAAACGAAACTGGTGTTGTTTAACACTTCTCTGGTGTTGACATATATAGATTCCGGGCTGGTGTTTAATCAACACCAGAATTTTTGCAGTGTAAAAAGGGTTCTGCAAAAATTCCAACACATGCGTTACTGTATAAATTCATATGGATTTCAAATTCTACTTTCGGCTCTTTGTTTAACTTTCATCTTAAACAAAGCTTCTCTTAAGTTTTGTTTTATCATCCCCACTATTCAAGATTATTTCTACATTTTATATGTGTATACATGTCTGGAGGCCGTTTCATAAAGCTGTTCGTAAGATCCTTTCTTGTGGTAAATGATGTTTACCATTTTATGTTCATTGGCGATTATTTAGCACACGAGAAAGGTTCACCAGTCGTTCTTAAAGTCGCTCTTAACTTACGAACAGCTTTATGAAACGGCCCCCTGGAAACTAATAAAAACGCGTTCAATGGATGTACAGTATTTAGCGATTTTGCATGAAAACGCATAGTGTACCATGCAACCAAAATGAAAATATTTCCCAGACATGCTTGGAAGGAGCTGATATTGTTAGGTCTTCAGGGGATATTTTTGTTGTATCTCTCTGATATTGAATCACTGAATCTATAAGATAAGGGTTAGAAGGTTATTTTCAAGAGAAAACAAAAATTTCTACCGAGATGGGGTCAATATGCACTTTTATAAATTGGAATGTTAGTTGATTCTCCAAAGGTGTTCACATTGGTAAACATTCGCCAAATCTTAGAAACGGTTTAAGAAGACCAAAACTGAATAAATAACAAAATGAATGAATACAAAAAATGAAATTATTTCGCGATATACTATGAAGGAAGTGATTAATAATGAGGAAAACATCAATTAAACATTATTCTTATAATCGCCGTCAGTTTTACAGAAAATGTAAACACATTTTAATGAAACCAATAGACCTTATTACTTAAAAGTTCAACTTTTAATTCCTTGAGTATCAAATCAAATTTTCAGGGTGTACATAAACATATATCATGACATTATTCATTTCGTGTCTGGCCTCTTGCATTTGTCATCACCTCGCCTCTCTCTTTATCTCTAATGAGCCCCAAATCGGCAACTACGTCATAATGCGATTCGATTCGACACCTTACAAATCAAAACAAGATCAGGCAAATTAAAGGAAGCCCAATTATCTCATTTGTGCCAAACCGTCACGGTTCCTACCCGCAATGAACAAGCAATTTTTGACAATGTCATAAACAAAGGAATATACCCATATTGTGAATGAGTGACGGAAAAATTAATTTGAGGAAGTGGAAAATTGCATTTTTGACAAGGCTTGCAAGTTCAGGTTATCGTGAAGATAGTACCCGGTAATTCATTATGTAGACACGGGCGGCGCCCCGGGTATAAAAAAGGGGATGGGAGATGGGCAAGATTAACGGAAGGTGACATTATATCCCCCCTCTTAAGACAATAACGGGGACAAAAGCAATAGTTCTTTTTTACTTTTCCATTTCATTTCTCTTCTATCTGTTTCCTTCCTTTTGCTCCTCTTTTTTTAATTGTTTTACTCTTTTAATAAAATCACAGGGGTAATGGCCCCTCACCCTTCAGCGCTACCCCTGGATGTATACATATTGTACAACCCGATGGCTTAAAATAAGATTTAAAATTACACTTTAAAACATATGGAACATGTTTTTTAATATAATAGCGATACCATTTCTATGCATACGGCCATTTAATAAACTGGCGCTGCAAATTTACAATGACATTCAACGTGTCCAAAATTACATAATTTATACATTATGATTAATGAAATAATAGAGTAATTAAACATGCTGTCTTTTCATTTAAAAAAAAAAAACAGACAGATTCTAAATGCGCACTCGCGATTGTATAGGCACTCCTTTCTTTCGCGTGTTTAACATGGCTTGCATATATTATTTGAAAATAAGTTATATTCTGGATTTGACGCTTGCTTTTTATGATAAGTACAGTATATAATTACCAACTTCGATTTTATACAAATTAGAAAGTCGAGTTTAATAAATAAACAATAAAAATATATTTTGATCTATTGTCAGATTCAGCTCGTTCGGAAACGTGATTTAACTTTGATGATGATAATTATAATAACAACAACAACAACAACAATGATAATAATAATAATAATGATGATGAAGATGATGATGATGATGATGATAATAATAATAATAATGATAATAAAAAAGGTATATTTACCCAGGAAAGCCACTTCAGTTCTGAAAACTGTTTTCCCAACGGGCCCTGCTATTAATATTACCCCGGCTGTAGCTGGGCTGCCTAGGCGCTCAAGCATTCAATGAATTTCTTCCTACCGGGTACCCATTCACCTCACCTGGGTTGAGTGCAGCACAATGTGGATAAATTTCTTGCTGAAGACCTATTGATTTAGGTCTTTATCAATTCCTTTCTTATCATAGTCTCGTTAATTTCATCACCTAACTAAAAACACGAATGTAAAATAAACACCATAGAAAAATGAAGTAATCAGTGATAGAAAAAACATGTCATTTACTTTTACCCTTTCATCTTCAAATTAAAGATTTTTTCCTTTTCTCCTTTGTCTCATCGTTTTCATTACATTTTCCTTCCGTTGACACTTGTAGTGGGAACGACGATCCTGTCTCATAGCATCAGAAAACATTCCATTGAGTATGTTTAATCCACAGGACATTACCCACAACCTGTTTTGGGTTGGTGACCAATAAAGCAGGTCAATTATGAAATTAAATGAATCTGTCACAGGCGCTCACTGTCATTCGCTGACACTGGGCGTGTTCACATGGGGATTTTGTCATTCGTACTTAGTGAAAATATTAAGTTTCCACAAACGATCAGCATGTTCAGGCAGGGGCAATTCGAAAGTATAACAATTAGATTTGGCGTAAATAAAAAAAAACGGAGGGGGGGGGGTTGACAGCTGTAGGTTGATAAAACATTGACGTTCTATTCGTCAACCGACCATTGCAAGTTCATTCGAGCAAGGCAATAGAACCTTTATGTTAAAAAAAAATCATCTCATGCATGGTTTAAGAGAGGATCATTCAGCTAATTGTTCTTGCTCCAGCAAAACGTCCTTGTTGTACAAAACTTGTAATGCTATAGGCTCAATCTATTATTGCCTGAAACTCTGAAAGTTTAACATTTTAATCAAATCAGGTATGATTGACTATTAAATGATTAAATAATGTGTAAAAGTGACTACCTCCTGTTACCAGCCACAGTTTAAACTAACCTCTATACCTCAACTATGCTCGCCTAGATCATTGTAGATTGTAATAGTTAAAATGCCTATATTCAGTGATTGTCCAATAAACATCCATAAATTGTTAATGGATTAAAATAATCAATTCGGGGGAAAAGAAATGTATACAGATGAGCTTGTAAGAAAATAATGAGCAGCTTGTGTGAACGTGACTTGGGCTCGATTGCACCGCATCCCATAGTAGTTATGACAGTAGTAATTTGAGGTAATAATGTTAGCCAGTCAAACGCGTCCGGTAAAGAACCCCACCGGTTACACCACACCCGCGGCTTCACACGAAAGCTATTAAAGGGGACGTTCACTAGTACGAAAAATTTGTTGTAAAAATACCAGAAAAGATATTAAAATATTGGTGAAGGTTTGAGGAAAATCCTTTACAGATTAAGAAAGATATTATAATCTTAAATTTTGGATTTAAGATTTAAACGAACACCTGCCCCCCATATATAATGCAGAAATTTCATTTTTTTTTATTTTTCAAGGTTACAAAAAAAACATTCTTTCTAGAGCTGGTGTGAAAGGATTGATATACTGAAGGTACAATAAAACCCATTTTCATTTTTTTGAGAAAATGAAGTTTCATTGATTTTTCATTAATTCATGATACAGCTGCTCGCATATGACGTCACAAAAAAAATAAGTGTAATATCTATTTCAATCTTTGATGGATTTTCCTAAAACATTCACCAATATTTTTGTCAGACTGAACTTCCCTTTTTTTAAAGCGAAGTTCACACCAATAACGAGTTTTGGATGGAAATTAAAAAATTGAAGAAGAAGAAGAAGAAGAAGGGGAAGAAGATGTTATCCAAATCTGATGTTACATAAGGAAAACAACACTTTACATTGTACATCTTTTAATAAAAAGGCAAAGGTAAAACAAGTTTATACAAAGATTGAATCAGGAGCTTGTATATAGAATATTTTAATTTTCTGCTGTTAAAAATGTTATTTTAGTCATTTTCATGATTTTATGATAGCTTTACTGCATGGAGTGGGGGTGAGAGCACAAACGGATTATTGTAATTATGGTTTGATAAAACAATTAAAATAAAACAGAAAAAAATAAAAGTAAAATACAATACAAAGGGATCAAGATGACCATTGATTTTTTGTTTGTTTTTATATTTCATTTAGTAAATAGTTAGCATACAATTTAAAGAGGGCAGATGGAATTTTGTTTAAATTTGATTTAAGTCTGTATAATTGAGAATAATATTGGATCATTTAATTTTCATTTGATTTTCATGTCGTTCTCTGATACATCCGTTTGAAGCAGGGCATTTAATTATAAAGTGACGTCATCATACATAAAAATGTTCTATCCTCGTCCCAATTTGACAAAAGAAAGAAATGAAGAGAGGGTGGACGTCTTTCATATAAGCGAGACGAATGAGGACCCAGGAAGACACACA
Source organism: Lytechinus pictus (assembly GCF_037042905.1). Lineage (NCBI taxonomy): Eukaryota > Metazoa > Echinodermata > Echinoidea > Temnopleuroida > Toxopneustidae > Lytechinus > Lytechinus pictus. The sequence continues at coordinate 16,379,239 of NC_087256.1, forward strand.
GAGAGGGGATGGGGTGGAGGGCTGGGGAGTAAGAGGGAGGGGAGATGATATATAGAGAGAGAGAAAGGGAGAGAGAGAGAGAAAGGGGGGGGGGGGAGAGTAAGATAGTGAGAGAAAGAATATTGTAAGGTATAGGAAATCCCGTGTAATGTCAGAAGGCAAGGGAAATACCCTCCTTAACCCAGATACTGAAGAAAAAATAAGGTCCATTCACATATGGTCAACTTTATCTTTTTATTCCATTTTCACTTTTTTTTGCATTCGATGGATTTCTCGGGGGCGATTTATACTCCCAATTAAATCTCAGTTATCAAACTTACCCATGAATGGTATATCTATTTCTAAAATGGGATAATAAAACTTTTAACGTGACACTTATATCGATTTTAAAAAGATAAGTGAGTTGTGTTGCTAGTTTACTTGTACTTTATAAATTTAGATTAATATTATTTGTATTTTGATTTAATCTTCTGATCATGCTCATGCTTAAAAGAAAGACAAAATCGCGTAGTATTTTTGATGTAAGGCTAAAATGAAATATCTATTCGCAGATTAATTCAATGAGTTACATTGAGCTCACATATCTTTTCCATTATAGTCAGGTAAAAAATGGTAAAATAACATGAAACTGTTTTTTTATTCATTTTTTTTCCTTTCAAGCAATAGTGCTAAGATTGAAGTTATCTATGAATTGTCTACGAAGGATGGACAAGTTATTTCGAAAATACGGGACATATGTGAATAGCCCGGGGAGACAAGACGAAAAGAAAAGGCCCATAAATCAACTACGCGCCTCCCTGGCGGTGCTTTTGATTTCAGCTAATTAGTCTTCGATAACGGGTGTGATTAGAAGAAGACATTTCGCAATCAAACGGATCCAATCGATTAGCGCCGCTGCTGGTTTGACTTTACCATCATCCATAAGACAAACGTCAAGACAGCATATTTGGATAAATCATTATTAAGTACAAAGAATGTCAGAAATCTGAAGTATTTAGCATTGCTCTCCGATTTTGAAATCATTGTTGCAACATAATTATTGCGACATCCTCTTCACCATCCCTTTTAAATGAAATATCAACGAAAATTAACAATGGTGATTTCCGGGCGAAATAATTTCAAGCATCAAAGGTCAAGTTCACCCCTGAAAAATGATGATTTGAATAAATAGAGAAAAATAAAAACAAGCACAGCAGTAAACATTCATCAAAATCGGATGTAAAATAAGAAAGTTATGACATTTAAAAGTTTCGCTTATTTTCCACAAAACAGTTATATTCACAGCTCAATGATATGCAAACGAGAGAGTCCATGATGTCCCTCACTCACTATTTCTTTTGTTCTTTTATTGTTTGAATTATACAATATTTCAATTTTTACCGATGTGACAATAAGGACCAACTTTACTGCGCCATTAAATGTTGAACAATGGTAATTCCATGTTCAGGGAGGAACAAAACTTTGTTTCACAGGATAATGAGGAGAAAATTATGATATTTCATATGTTATACATGTATATCAAAATACAAAAGAAATAGTGAGTTGGTGACGGCATTAGTCCCCTCGTTTGCATACTGACAAGGATGTGCATATAACTGTTGAGTGAAATTAAGCGAAACTTCAAAATGTCATAATTGTCTTGTTTTACATCCGATTTTCATGAAATATTCAGTGTTCTGCTTGTTTGATTTTTATCACTTTATTTAAAATATCTTTTTGTTGGGGTGGACCTCTCCTTTAAACATGCCGCAGACAGAAATATAAACACAAATAAGTATGATTCAATGAACTGATGTCGGAAAATTTGAAAAAAAAAGTTTTGAATTAAAAAGATAGTATAACTTTCCAAAAGTACGATAGTATTTTGAAGTGGTATGTTTTTCATTAGAATTCATCCATTTCTCTTCAAATATGATTGCAATTTTTTTTGTCAATCTCGAAAGTTACCTAATTTCATATGACTCTTAAGATAGTTGATACTTTAGAAAAGTGTTTTGAATATGAACCTACTGTTACAGCAGACGACAATATATGGATTTTTTTTATATGAAGGTTCTCTTATTAGTACGACAGAACATTGTGATAGTTTTTCTCAATATACATGTATGATTATACACCGGAAACCCGAAATCATTTACGAAATACAGAATATCAATGCTTAAAAGCATATGTTTAAAGTCATAATCTTGATAAGCATGAACAGATGTCTACGAGTGTGTGTGCCTCAGATAGACGTACTGTAACGATTACGTCGCTGTGATGGAGATTAAATTCAGGACGCCATATAGAAAATATCCGATTTTATGAGGAAATTTGAGACATTACAATTACAATCTTGTGGTTTTTTTAATAAAAACATATGATGACGTCAATATATGAACGGATTTCATTTTTTCTGGTAAAGAGGCATTAACTTTTTCACGCTAAAAGTAAGTTTCAATCTTCAGTTATTTTCCTACTGTTTTGTGATTACGTCATACATTCATTTATCAAGGAATGGGACAATAATGTGTAATTTCACTTCCGCCCCGTTATATTCTTGTTCACCTTTTTATCGATGAAAAGGGAAATTTACAAATTTCATGATTATTTTCTTTGTATGTTATTCATAAATGATTTTCCAAACCGAGATTTTTTTCCCAATATTTTATATTTCGTGACATCATTCTGTCAAAATATGATTCATGATGGTTTTCATGTAGCCCCCTCTCCTGGCTGCTATTGCTTCAAACACCTCTGTGCTTATAATAGCTGGCCCCTGTATTTTACCGAATTCACTATATCACATGCTTATGTATGATTTAATTATCAGTCTTTTCTGTATTATTTACAATGTATCTCTTCAATTGTCACATTTAAATTGTATTCATTTATATGTTTGATATTATGTGAAGATGTTAATTTATCATTGATTTATGAATAAAATGCAGAAACTCCTGCAAAAAAAAATGTTACCAGCGGGGATTCATAATATTAATGGAGACTTGATTTGCAAGCAAAAATATAGGAAAGACAGATCACTGAAAAACTGTTAGTATATTGTTTCATTTATACCTGTCAATAATATTGTTTTTTCCGAAATCACTATCAGTTACATTACGAGCGAGCACAGCGAGCGAGAAAATATATGCACATTTTTATACACACTATTTCAAATATATAGAAATATCATTTATAATTTTAAATTCAGTTTTCAGCTTACATTTTTCGCAGAAACCATACTGTCTCTTCGATCTTTTAGGACTGCTTTTGAATTGATTTTTTGATAAATGCTAGCTAGATGATCGAGGTGTGTTCTTTCTGTAGAATAATTGTTGTAATGTAATCAAAATGCATAAATATGATAAGATTAATAAGATATTTGAAAATATATGAGATTTCGGTCGCTTCATCTGCTGAATGTGACTCTATTTTTGTCACTTTTTTACTGTCTAAAATATTTCCATTTATATATCGTCAAGCAGCATTAAAAATATATCGATGGAGAGAAAAACAGTAAATGAAAATAAAGTTAAAAGAACTTTATATCGATAGCGTTTGTGGGTTACAACAACCTATCAGCTCTCTTAATCAGGACAATTATTGATCGTTTGATGTTACAAAACATGAACATATATATATACGTGAACAAAGAAAACAATATGAGTTCTTCAAAACCAACGATAAAATTTAAATGGATCTCAAATGTAGATTGAATAAATAAAAACCTAATAAAACATAACGGCCCTTAATCAACATGATTGTTGTGTCTTCAAGGCAAAGACCCCTTGCATGATGACGTTTTTGAAAAGTTATTTTTTGATGTTTTTACTTTTTGACTAAAACTGGTTCAGTTGTTAAAAAAGTAATTCTTGCGCCGATGCGCTGGCTGTGTGGGTGATTAATGAAAATATATTATAGAATGCACGTCTATGAGCAATCCCAAAGGGTTTTTATCACAAATGTAAAATAGTAAATGCCTCCAAATCGTTTAAGTTATGTCTACACGAGACCATAAATTGATTTGCGAACACCAAGCGTTCACATTTCGATCGCACACAGTCGCAGGAGGCTCCAAATAAAACGAATGTTCACACTTCTATATGCACTTGAGATATATCAAGGACGAACTGCAGTTAGGATATTCATGTATAATAATGGAATCTTATTTCGAAAATATCACAGGAAGTTGAAAATACCAGCCACCCCCCCCCCCCCCCAGCCTCGAATTGTGTGCACAAGGCCTATCGTCATTATCATGATCATTCATGACCACAATGATCGCTCTTTGTTAATTAGTGAAAATCGATTTTGTAAAATCACAACCATACTTTTATAAAATAAGACTCTCGTATGAACCGAAACATTTCGATCTCAGTCGAAGCGATTTATGTTCTTTACTGGCCAGAATTGTCTGTAAAGATTTTTATATCCTCTTTATGACGTCACGAACGACGTACGGCAAACATCAAAACGGCAATATCTGAGATATCGGTAAACTAAGTTTGTTCAGGCTGTATGAAAAAAAAAATCATATCTACCATTAGATCATGCTTTTAATAAATGGGTGAATCGCACTATAAAGTTGTACAGTTTTAAAACTATCAGACTATACATTAGACGGTGTAAACTGATAACACTGTAGCATTGTATAATACAATGCAAAAACTATGGTGTTGATTTAACACCAGCCCGGAATCAATATGATGTCCACACCAGATAAGTGTTAAACAACACCAATTTGGTTACGGTCTAACACCAGATAGGTGTTCATACAACATCAATTAGTATTAAAACAGCATCGGTTTAATTCCAAACTAGTGTTGTTTCAATACTGTCTTCTCTGGTTGGGACAAATTCCCCGCTTATACAAGCATGAATCGAGTAGGTGATATTGAAAATACAAATCTTTATCACAATCAAAATGATTAATAAAGGAAAGTTATTGCTATTTCTCCAAGTTATATCCCAGCGTGGAGAAACAGAATACAGTGATCGCCAAGTTAGGTTGACAGAATAAAATGATTTCTTAGTAAATTATGATAATCGAGAGTAATAAAAGACAATAAAAAAACACTATAATGCAAAATATATGAAATTACAAAGAATTAGGCCCTAGTAACAAAATTTAAAGAAATTTCAATAATATTGATAAAAACAGTTCCGATATTGATTGATATAAAAGAGTTAAATTATTGATGATAAAGATTTAGGAAAGTGAAAATGTAACGAAGTAAATAAGAGAGCTGACGGAGGAAAGTGAGAGTGGTTCACTGAAATGGATGTACTTTTGACGAGAAATGACATGAAAGTTATCATTATTTGCGTGAAATTCCACACATACTCTGCGTTCCCCAAATCATTTTTTGTGGTGATATTCTTTGTCAGAAGATGGGTGATGACACATAAACAGAAATCATAATATCTAGACCTCATTTCGATAAAATCATGAAAAGTTTGATAGCTTCCGAGTTTGGACTCCCGTTTTCCGGCTGGGAATTTCAGGCTGCGTCTAGACCTGAAAGTGGAAGACAAACTGACTTCCTGCAGTACGTGAAGAATTCCACGAGAAATATACATTCTTTAACGCACATAATGCATAAATAAACCTCCTTTGATCTATGAGCCTTCAATTCAAGATCAAGTCATATTAACCTTTTTTTTAATACCAGTAACAATGAGCAGTTTATTCGAGTTATTTTTGTGTCAGTGAATTGCCTTTCATGTAAAAATTATTTAATAATGTAATCATGGTCCATCCAGATTAAATTTTACAAGTAAGATTGTTATCATTATGCTCCGCAGCCCAATTATAGTAATGAACCTTAGCCCATCGCTTATTTAAAAAACATGATTAATTGAGCGCTGAGCAGGCAATAAAATAAATTTAAAAATGGATAATTTAAGAATTAATCTAAAAGAATGAATAATTGATGCTCTAATTTATTTTTAAAAGACGAATGCACTATCGAAGTTATTACACACATCCCGTTTCTAGGAAAACAGGCAATTTCTCAAGAATTGCACTGTTGTTGGTCCAGCCTCTTTTATAAAGTTGCCATGGTGATGTGAAACAATAGGCAGCTCTAAAAGTTGAAGGATGTTCACGCAGTTAGAGACAACTTCCGACCAAACGGTTTGGTAGCAATAGATCTCCGGGATAGATGTATTTCCTGATGTAAATAGGACGGATTGGGCTTGATGGATGAGAGAGAAACAGAGCGAGAGAGAAAAGGTATATAAAAAAAAACAGAGAAAATAAATGAAATAAATAGAAAGATAGAAAAATAAATAGTTAGAAACGAGATTGTAATAATGACAGCAACGAAAAAGAAAAGTTGGAGAAAGAAAGGTAAATAATGACATGGATGAGAAAGTGAGAAGGATAGAGAGAAATGTGTAAAGAGAGAAAGGGGAAGAGAAAAGAGGGAGAGAGAGAGAGAGATTTAGGGGGATATAAAGAGGGAAGGGGGGAGACTCGAGAAAGAAAATCATAGAAATAGAGAGGTGGATAAGGAGCAAAGATAGTATTATGTCGTTACAAATTATTCACGTTTTATGATCTTTATTTATCTAAACTTATTTTAATGAAATCAAGTTCGCGGTGGGTTCGTCCTTGATGTTCGATAAGGTAGATTATTCTGAAATGCAATATACAAAGAGAAGTAAGTTGGAAAATATTGATTTGTCTTTTGCATCCTCCAATGTTAATACCTAACAATTCTTGTAAACGATACCAGCTAATAGGGTTCAAAACAAGAATTACCTTAATTGTTCTTTCTATTTTTGCATAGAGAGCTTGATCTCTTTTTTCATGATACAGTTATATTCGATGTTCTTATCCATGACTAAGTAAATTTTAATGAAAGAACCCTCGACACTTTTGACAAAGAGTGCCTTCTTCATTATCAAGCTTTATATCCACGCCCTTCTTTATCCTGTTTATTAAACCTCAGAACCAATGTGCGAGGGTGCCTTGTTACGTAATCCTATATCATTATTTATTTTTTGGCGGGAAATTATGACGTCAATCCTGTTTAAGTGAGCCAGTCGTTATTGAATGAATCCGCTATTAATGCGTACCCTGTAAATTACCGACTAAATACCTTAATTTGCAGCGTATACAATGGAGTATTCAGCCCTACTCAGGGAGCGGAAATTGATTCGAGTGGTATTGAGCTTACTTGTGATTTTTTTCCAGAACAGACGAGGTTTGTCCGGTTTATGATAATTGTTTCGTGGCCATCATTAAATATTCAAACCGAATTTTCTAATTAACCGACAATTATAAGGTATCAGCCAGATAAACTTTGCATTTGATTGTTTAAAAGCGCACGTCATGCTGAAAGTTATATCATTTGAATAAATAGATCAAACCGTGAATATTAACAAGTAAAACACAACACAAAAATGTCACCTAAATCTTATGAAAAATACAGTACTGTATTTTGTATTGAGACATCGCAATTATTATTTTTTCTGCCCCAAGAATGTAAAAGTATTGACCAATGGTGCAATGTGTAAAATTTATATCAATAATAATGGTGTTTTATTTCAAGACTGCATCATGAGCTGAATTCTACAGAGCTTTTACATTATATAAAAACACAAAATAAAACAAAACTACAGTAATACCTAATAAGATATAATATCGAAATATATAGTATTATACAAATGTATACAAAACATGAAGATATATAAAATCAATTATACTTTGGGGGCTAATATGAATTTTGTTACAAAGAAAGTGATGTCATAAGCATTAAAAAAAATCATGTGAAAAATAAGAAAAGGAAAACAGACTGGGACATGGTATTATAAGTTCCATCATTATTTTATGATGACATACTAGAATCGGTTCATTGCAATATTGCAAAATTAATAATAATAATAACCTATGCTTCATCCGATTTTGATGGGATTGTTGATTGCTTTGCTAATACAATTTTACTGTATCAAATCAAATCGTATTACTTTTCAGCCTGGATTAGCCCTACATTCGGGCAAGGCATGTGTCTCTGTGCATGAACAATTTCGAATTATAATAGGTACGTTGAATTATCCATGATGTATATACGCTTGTCTTAATTTACAATTAGTCAATATTACCAAAATATGCCTTCATAACTTTCTATTCATAGTCAAAATTTTGAAATAAATGTATAAAACAACAACTCAATCAAATATTTGTTTTCTTACTTCTTTACTGCACATTCCTACACCCTCTCTCTCTCTCGCTTTCTCTTCCTTTCTCATTCTAGGTCTTGTAAATGTATTTATTTCCTTTTATTTTTACAGTTCAAGTCCAATTCGAACAGGAAGCAATGAGCTTCCACTACCAAATACGGCAGCAATTTTTTTCCCATGACCTCGCCAATACTAGCAGACTTGTATTCGTACTGAGCTCATTCAGCGGTACCTGGCAACATCAAACACAATCCCATACCAACTCCAGTGTCTCCAATACGAGCCTTTTCCACTACCGAGAAAGCGGGAAATAATCGTCCACTTTTCGTCTCCCTAAAATATCGTCTGCGCTTCGGATGACGCAAACGAATGAATCTCCGCGCTTCCTTCGACAAGGAAATCGAGAAAAATAGGCGATAACCCCTTTGTAATCACCCTGTGTTTATGTTTATGAGATTCACCTGTTTACACAAAAGTGTTTTTGCATTTGAAGGTACACGGATTTCAATTAATTCTTATTGTCGTGTTTTTGTTTTTACAGCACACCTTGACAGGAACTAGGGCAATGGGGGTGAGCATCGAGTGAGGGTGCATGTTTAAATGGGACTCGGTGTAGAAATACTAACCTAAATTAAGCCTTATATACTGCACTAAATCATCTCTTTATCATATCAATTCCATATCCATATTATGTTTTACACATAATGACGCCATCAGATATACTTTTTTACCTTTCATCGACGTCTGACCAGCTATTTCATATTATTTCATTTTCGTTCTTTCTCACACCTACCTACCTTCCATTTAAAAATTGTATCAGATTTTTGTATTTTTTTCTTTCTATGATTTTCACCCAATTTTTACATAAGAATTCACGATTTTTCTCCCTTTATCGTTCTTCATTCTTCATTTTCTTTTATCCCTCCCTCTTTATTTCATCCTTTCTCTCCACACCAACATGATATAACTCCTAGATCCGTGCACCGATCGTGCATTTGTTTAAAGAGCACGCGTTTAATGTAAGTGGTATATAAATCTTCCGAGGTGTCATAACAAATTGGAGACGATGATATCAAATGAAACCCTGCCCGTTTCCGGACAGGTAACAAAAAAAGAAATCCCGGATAGCATCGGAAGAAAAAAAAGTTTAGGTAAGCCCGACCGTACAGGTAAATCATGGATGTTACATGCCTAAATTCCCTGCATGGGTAAATGTAGTGTTCGCTAGAAAACAGACCGATTGTTTAAAAAAAAAAAAAGCAAATGTAGAATATAAAAGCTAACACAGACTAGCCAGCGGGTTTGATGTTGTTCTTCATAATGTTTAATGATGAAAATGGAAATACGTAATAAATTACATGAAGGTTAACATTCGTCAATCAATATTATATTCTCGTGTTCATTGGCGTACTTGGTAAAAAAAAACAATGAGAGTGCAAAATCTCTTAATACAGAAAGATAAATTTGTAATAGATATTGGCAATGTATTAAGGAAAATATTTCACCCCTTTTCCCTTTCCTATTCTCCCCATTTCGGAATTTTTTTCGGGGGGGGGGTGGAGCTCTTTGTACTGGGAATGCCCCCAAGCCCCCCATCTATACGCCAGTGTTATGTTGATTGTGCATTTCAAAGTTAATTATTTTTCTTTATCTGGAGTTAAAATGCGAGATCGAACGCAATAATGATGAATAAACACTATTTCTCTCGTAGATCATGTCCTGGAAGTATGCATTGTATAGACGTTTATTTACATGCTTTTTGTAATTACCCCCGTATATATACAAACACTGTAGCTAATCACAATCCTGGAGGAAAACTTGTTGACTCAATCAATATTCTCGGACAGACCAAGGGCAATTTTTGCATCATCATTTTCGTCATCTTCCCTCCATTTCGTTCTTGCCATTCATCATATTAAGTTGTAAGTGTTGAATGATAACATCAATGGATGACGTTTCTTGCTTTTCTCACCCCGAGCTGGGTTCTCGAGTCTTCAAGTGTTAATATCAAATAAGATATTTTTTTGTGAAGTAATAAGTGAGTGTGTAGTGAGCTTATTGGCGAAGTGAGCATGATTTATGAGGCGGAGAGACAGGAATGTCAGAGATGGTTCGAAATGAGAGAAAATGTGAAAGAGGGGATGAATGTAAATGTCAGGGACGTAACGTGACTGTGACCACATTGGCTTCATCATGAATGGGAGGGGCGGTCATGGTACAGGGAAAAACCAGGGGCGGGGAGGCGGTAGGGGTTGGTGGAAAGAAGGGGAAGAAGGCTGAGGAGGAAAAGGAGGAGGGAGGGAAATAAGGAGTATACCCCAAAATGGGGAGAGCAAGAAGATGCTGGAGATGGATGGTGAGGAGCCGATGCTTGTGGAGGAGGGGGAGGGGGTCGAGAGGAGGACGAGGAGGAGAAGAAGGGAGGGGAAGAGGAGGAGGGGAACAGGATGTGGATGATGAGAACGGGAGGGAACAGGATAAGATGAATATTAAAAGTGGAGGGGTTCAGAAGGATAAGATGTAAGGTAGGGAGGATGAGGAGTTGGTGCTTGTGAAGAAGGGTGACTAGGACAAGGGCAAGGACGAGATGGTGATAGCAATAGCATACGGGAGAAAGGACATATACCAATCAGACTGATCGAGAATAAGTGAAGGATGGGGGTGAAAATAGGATAGAGTTGGATGTAATGGATTGAAGGTGCTTAAAAGAAAATTATAAAAGACATGAAGAACGACGAACAGGAGGAAGAATGGTTTACCGGATTAAAAAATTGAAGAACCGAGGGAATAAAGAAAGATATGGCTTACAATGCTAAAAACAAATGAAATAAAGAACAGAGAACCGCGGAGATATGTTACCAGGAGCAAGAATAACAAGTAGAAGTAAAATGTGATCATGAGATCTGCATTAGTTAAAGGAGAATGAAACCCTTGAAACCAGCTGGATCCATATCAAAGAGAAAAATCAAAGAAACATATTGTTGAAAGTTTGAGGAAGATTGAATGAATAATAAGAAAGTTATGAGCATTTGAATATTGAGATCACTAATGCCATGTAGATCCTCCCATTGGCAATGCGACCAAGATCTGTGATGTCACACACGTACAACTCCCTCATTACTTTAGTTCTTATTTTACTTATATTCTCACTTTTATAGAGTCTATCACAAGGTGAGGTGTTCTCTTTATGAGAGGACAAGTATAGAGGTTTCACAACATTATATCATTGAAGAATCGTTTGTCATATGATTAGAATGAGCAAAAAGAGATGTTTTGGGGTACATTTTCAGTGTCCAAAAGGGGAGAGTTGTTTATCTGTGACATCATAGATCTTGGTCGCATTGCCAATGGGAGGATCTCCATAGCATTAGTGATCTCGACATTCAAATGCTCATAACTCTTCTATTGCTAGTCCTATTTTACTCAAACTTTTGTTGATCTTATTCTTTGATTATTCTGCTTTCACAAAAGCTAACTTGCTCCAAGAGTTTCATTCTCCTTTTTAACAAATACCAAAATGCAATTTTAGAAAAATGGTTTAGAATTTTTTCCCAGAGACTGCAAAGAATCTATAAAATGTTGAATTCCGAAAATGCATGTGTGCATGTATGATTATATTGACTGGTTTAGACGTTCATGCTGGTGTGGAGACTATTTTCGGCGCCGCGCTCGTACCAACATCACTCGGCGACAGGTGTTTCACACATCGGAAGCAATCGGTGACTCTGCGATGACGTCATACGGAAAACAAACTTGACTCGGTTCGGCTCCGCTGCATCCTCGTGTGAAATGAAGTGATGACGAAATTTAGCAGTGTTGTGTAGTCTACTGCAGACGCACGTTTCACCGCGTTTGTTCGTCTCAACTATGGCCGTACACAGCAGTTGCCCCCCCCCCCCAGAACTTTTGAAAACTTACATTTTTTTAACTGAAAATTTTCACAACATTCTGCAAAATAATGTATGCAAGAAATCCTACAATTCCACTTTAAAAAAGACAAAAGTGCCCAAAGAATAAGCTCGGTCGCTTCGCTCCCTCACTTTCTAGTTATTTTTGGAAAAAGTTTACGCATGCTGCCCCCCCCCCCCCCAGCGAAAAACTTCTGCGTATGGCCATGGTCTCAACTGCCTGGTCCCTTCTATCTTCCTGGAATTAACATTCTTACAATCCTAAGTTCCTAACCAATATGAAAAGCCAAACATCTTTTCGGAGCATACACGATACTCATTCACGATTCAAAATGTACCTGATGCAAGTGTTGTATAATCTCATTCACCTGACAGACACACGTCCAGATATTTAATTGCACGCTTTTATTTTTATTTTTTATAGAAAATCAATGTATCACCATTGGCCATCTTATGAGTAGTGAAATGGCATTTTGGGTTTCAAACTCATGTTCAAAGATACATGTACATCTCACAAAAACAGTCGTAAACAAGCAAACTCAAATTATATCAAACAGCCAGAAGCACCAAATAAGAAGAACCTAAAATATAAATGTAGCTGAACTAAATTCCAAATAAAGATGTCGACAAATGAAGTCCAGTGATGCTCTGATTTATTGGCCTGAAATCCAGACCTCACTAGGCATTGCCTTTACAAATAATCTATACAAATACATTAAAAAATAGTGACACATGATCAATTCAACCAATAGAGAAACAGAGAATGGAAGAACCCAGAAAAATGTATAGAACCAAGGGTGAAAGATGAACCAATGAGGATGAGATAGGATATGAATGAAGAAGAATGTTCTGAACATATTAAATGAGAAAAGGACAATAGGAACATGTGGAGCTGCATGGAGTTGGAATGGAATGATGTGGAGAAACTAAGAAATGAGAGAAACAGGTGTGTGACAAATGGCATAGAAATGGAAGTGAAGAAGTATTAAAGGTATTGTTTAACTTTGTGAGCAGCCGATTTAAAAATTATCAAACCAAGATGAAATATGTGTACAAGTGCATGTATTAGAACTAATAAACCCTGAAAACAATCATTATTGAGAATGAAAAGCTAAAACTACAAGGCAAACCCCGAATTTGTAAATAGGCGTCTTATAGTACACATAAGTGTATGGGATGAAATTTAGATGGTGTTTTCGGTCACTTTATATTTCAATTTTTGAAGCACTAAATAATTATTTTCGAATGCACTTTTTTCTGGGCTTCATTTTTGTAACATATCACAGACACAGGTGACAAGTGTGACCTTCTAGCTCAGATTTTTTTAAAGTCAAACCAATGTTAGCCAATCACTTTAAGCAAAGTGTGAAAAAAAAATTAGATTAAACATGGCAAAATTCGACCCTTACAATATGTATGATTGATACCACCTTTAGGATTATATTATTTTGATAAATGGGATAGGAATGATATCATATTCTCTTTTTAATCGAGATTAGATATCAGATGCACAAAGTACTGTCTGATAAGAAAACTAGAATGGTGATATCAATGGTAAACTGCCGATTCGTCTATTGCCAACTCGTCCACTCACTACATGGTCTACCTTCATGTAGTCTAATGCCATTCCGTCCATCAACATTTCGTCTAACAACCATTTGATCCAATAATCACTTCGTCTAATCGCCAGTTCGTCTATGACCACTTCGTCTAATAACCAGTTGGTCTTATACCCATTTTCTTTTCATTCATTTCGCCCAAATAACACTTATCCAATTAGACCAAAATTGGTTCATGGACTAAATTGCTATTGGACCAACTGGTTATTTGACGAAATGGTGAGTTGAAGAAATGACAACGGACGAATTGATGATAGACCAAATGATAGTAGACGAGATGGTAATTAGACGAATTGGTATCAATCAGTCCACCTATTCACAACTACAGGAATCAAGTTGATCGTGGAGTAGAAAGTAAGCTCTGATAAACATCCTCAAATACGTTTGTAAATTAATAATCATAGGCATTAAATCTTTCAGCTTTCTATATACTTAAAAAAAATCATGTCAGTCTTAGTTTCTGAATCTGTTTGACCACATGTTAGACAGTTTTTCAAAATGCCCTACTCGTCTAAATTGTAGTGTATAATAACAAATAAATGAATAAACGTGGGCCAAATTTATTACTAAATCCCCTTTATTTGTACTTTATCGGATATGAAATTTCAGTTAGGTCTCGTTTAATGATTTTTGAATAGAAATCATGATGTGCATAACTGCATACCACCCTTTTTCACCCGTGCAAAATAAAAAAATATATCATAAAATTTCTCTTTACTTTTTTTTCTAGTTTTTTTTCTAATGTGATGATTAAACTCAGGAACTTTGAGATGGATTTTGCCTATCAAGGGCGTTTGAGGACTCGTATCAACAGTAGACACCCGGGGGGGGGGGGGGCAGTCAAATATATTGCCGTACACACGCGTGACCAAAAAAAAACGCGTTTAAAGGGGTGTTTTTTCAGTTTTGGACGCGGTCCGCGCGTGGACTCGTTAAGGGTATCAAAACCACCGATTTGTAAGAAAAAGGGTGGTTTTGAAAGACTGGTCTACGGTCAATCGCGGGGTCAGACGTATTTAGGGTGTTTTTCCCCCCAAAGCTTTTTTTTTAAGACTATCCAAACGTGTTTAGGGTATGTTTTTTTCCCAAGCTTATTCCCCGAGGTCATATTTTGGCGACTACTTGTTTAGGGGCAAAAATTTGTAAATAAAGACCGCGAAAAACTTGTTTAGGGGGTTATTTTGCACACAGAAAAAAACTCATTTAGGGGGTGTTTGCAAATTTGGTCACGCGTGTGTACAGCAATATATTTGACCCCCCCCCCCCCGGAGTAGACAAAATGCATCATATTGAATCAGGATGTGTTTACTTACGAAAGGATGGAGTGACGACAGAACGAGTGAATTATTAAATTGCACAATATCCTTGTGATGTGGGATTTATATTCGTGTGCTACATGCAGAGACATCGCCAGGAAACAGCGAGACCGGAGGTGGTGGCTGGAACCTCGGGGGAAGTTCCCCGGTGAACATTCCAGAACACTTCGCTCACCTACCCTTCCGACGATGGCTCGACGATTTGTTATTTCCTTATCCGTTTCCCTCTCCACTGTCTGTCTGTGTTGTTCCCATTCATGCATTGTTTGACACAACACTTTTCCAATTTCTTTTCACCCTTCCTCTCTTCATTCACCCTTCAATTGCGTCTTAATCGATTTCTTAAATAATCGAACCTGATGTTTCCTTTTAGTTATGTTTTCTGTCTTTTCCTCTGTAAATAACCGGCCCCTCTATCCATATCTTTCTATCTATCTGTTTATCTACATATCCATCCATGTATTTATCTATCTATCTATCTATCTATCTATCTATCTATCTATCTATCTATCTATCTATCTATCTATCTATCTGTCTATATATCGACCCATCCACCCACCCATCTATCTAGCTATCTAGCTATCTATTTACCTACCTATCTATCTATCTATCTATCTATCTATCTATCTATCTATCTATCTATCTATCTATATTTTTACCTGCCTACCTACCTACCTTTCTATCTATCTGTCTGTCTGTCTATCTGTCTGTATCTATCTATCTATCTATCTTTCTATCTATATATCTATCTATCTATGTATTTTATCTATCTATCTATCTATCTATCTATCTATCTATCTATCTATCTTTTTACCTGCCTACCTATCTATACCTATCTATCTATCCATCTAGGTTTGTGCCTTCTAGAATATTTGGACGTAGAGTTCGTGCCCTACTAACCTACTTCAAAGGCCGGAACCAGAGATTTCTACACGGCAAGTAGGTGTGAAACTAATAGGGGAACAAACTTTCATGACGAATCAATAACGAAATAAGGGTAGAAATAGAATGCCTGCAAAAACATTCCAACTCACAAGTGAAAATGTTTAAGCTAATGATAGCCCCTTTTCTTCTTAATTTCTGAATAAAAGTGATAATGAAAATATAAATTTTTCTCTCTAGGTAATTTTGTTTCTTTGTTGCTATTGATTTTGATATTTCATCATTCTTGAGAGTAATTTATTTCATATACCATCGACCTCACGAGTATTATGGGTATGATAATAATTATATCGGTATCACAAAGCTCAAATTTTGACATCAAAGGTTTAGGCGAGATGCTGTCTTATTCTTGCGAAGGTGAAATCGCGGATGGTTTAGCCAAATTATGGTGGAATTGCTATCAAAAGCACACATTTTTTTTTGAGAAATAAGAACCCAAAATAACTTTCACTTTTAACATCTATGGATGGAGAAATTAAATTCAACTACAGTCATTGTGCTTTTTTTTTTTTAAGCCTGTAATTATCATCAGGATAATACCTTGCTTGATTGGGACTCCAACTATGGAGTGCTGTGGAACCTCCTACAAAAACGTCCGCGATCCCACTTCAGCTTCACTCTTGCATCACACACAATAAAAATACTTACACATCGGGCGACACAATGGCGAGCGCGAGTCGCGTGTCCTATTGGAACTCTCGTGCCGTCCGGCCTTGTAATGGGAGTACTCAAATATCACCTCTCTGCTCGTTAAACAATCAAAGAAAGGCGCCACGGGCGCGCCCGATACCGAAACACAAAAATGGATATACTTGACAAAGGATGAACGAATGAATGAATAAATGATTTGCCGGTTGAATGTCAAAGGAATTGCTATCTAAACACACATCACCCCTTGTACATATTGACCTTACGCATACCATTGGATCAATGAAGAAGATTGAATACTTCCGATTTCTTTTGCTTTTTGACAAAAAATGCTGGAGAAAACTTTGTAATTTCAGGCGTTTTTTGTGCGATCACTGTGAAAACCACGGAGGGGACAGACTATAAGGCGCTGTCTTTGTGTTGGAATGAATGGCGGGAGGTTATCTTCATTCATTGGTGATTATCGCAAGAAGATTCAAACGAAAGTGGGAAATGCCACCCTCGTTTCTTTTCTTCCTTTTATATTCTTTGGTAATTTAACGGATGACATTTCTTTTGTATATTGCTTCATAAATTTCACGGATGGTAGTTTCAAATATATCTAGAGGTAGAAACACTTCAATGGGTGTAATTAGGGTAATTAAATGGGAAAACTTCAAGAGTGAGAGAGTCCGAGTAAACTCTATATAAGTTGGTACGAATTCAAATCGAGGCGATTTCGGCGATTTTTTATTTTTTTTATTTTTTTAGGGGGACTAGAAGACCCTCCCCTGGCTACTATACTAAATTCGAAATTTGAAGGGAGCACGTCTTCTTCTAAGTGTGAAGTTAGAATTAAACTTCCGATTTAAAACAATGTAAAATCAGGAACTCACGCAGGTGTCAACCGTTCAAAATAAATATATTTTGGTCACAAAGTCAGCGGAAGGTCATTAGCTTGATTATTTCCGAAGATTTTTAGACGCTTTCGGAGCAACATTGTAGTTGAACTCTGTTTATCACTCTGGTTTCCATGCCGACATTCTCTCTGAGAAACTGATCAACTTTTGGCTTGATCGGAAACCAGCACAGGAAAGTCTACCAGGTATATGCCGGTTGATTTGTATAGGACAAGGTTATAACCAAGGAGCTTTCAACAGACGAAAATACAAAGAATGCTGTTGCCATTACAGTTTGGAACGATTTCATAACTTATTCTAGTAGGTCCATGTCTAAAATAAGGAATATTTTCAACACAAATCATAGGCTTACACGTTAGTATAAGTAAGCTAAATAATTTGTTCTCCTTCAAAGGGAAATTCATTTCCACCAATTCCAAGAAAATATTAGCATTATACAAAACATAGAAATCAGTGAGTCATAAATATGAGCACATTGTTGTACAGCAATAATTGTTTAACCAAAGAAATAAAAAAGAAAATAAAAATGCAATCTGATGTTAACGATTATAGATTATTGTTCATAAACATTCCTCATTTTAATCTATCCGTTGGTCATAGGTCTATACATGTATTGCCATGATTATAAATTTTATGTTGTGTTGAATAGTAAGATGTCTTTTTTGAGTGGAGATGTAGAACCCTATATATAAATCATGCAAAGAATATCAGAAGAAACGGGAAAACACTTCACATGCACTGAGCTTAATTTTATAAGCATATATATTCTTTATTCGATTTTTTTTTAATTCGTCAAATCTAATTTGCAACGCGATTGGAATTTTGATCAAATTGCTATTTTCACATTTAAACTTGCAAATGTTTGATTGATAAGATATCCTTCATATACTTAATGCAGTACCGGTAATGAAAATGTGAAGAATAAAAAATGCGTCGAAAGAAAGAAGAGGGGGGGGGGGGAATCCGCCGCGAGCATGCGAAATGGAAAGTGGACTAAGAAAGGAGAATCAGATTCGTACGTATGTGTGTGTGGGAGAGGTGTGATCATGGTGTGCGTGTGTACGGAGGGTGAATTGGAGGATGTGTCCATGAGAGGGTGTGTTTGTGATGGTGTATGTGTGTGTTTGCGCGCGCGGGTGTATTTGTGTGGGTGTTGAAGTGAGGGCGAGGGTGAGTGTTTTTCCACTTTTCGTTATCACATTACAGAATAATGATAATACATTATTCCCAGACGTTAAGAATTTGAATTGTGTGCAAACCTGAACATTCTGGTAACAATAGTAGATAATTAAATGAAGTAATATAATTATTTTGTAAGCCTTAGTCATATTAACAGTTATTAATGATTTGATTCTCTTGAATTGAAAAGTTTTGGAATAAAAAAAATCAAGTAAAAAATCGAAGTCACGACCATTAACCATTGTGATCGCTCGATCAAGTGACTCTCTTTAGTTCACTGACAGTTCAGTTATGAGTGACACGGCTGTACCCCCCATCAAATGGAGGGTGCTCAAGCATTTACTTAAGAGATATCTTTGTCCCATTTCAACTAATTCAACAAAAGATTTTTTGAAGATGATTAAACTCAACTTAATGGAACAAGTCATAACGCCGGAAAATTCCTGCGGTAGCACGATCAAAGGCACGGATGGTTGACAGGATATTGCAATCTAAACAGATCTATCGACTCTTCAACACTGTCAGCCATTCATCCAACAAGATTTGGTGGTTGGAGCACGAATAGAAGAGGTGAAGAAAAATACACAAACCCGACGCCAAATTGTTCAAAAGGGCAAATTACCCGCTCATGTTGGGATATCGTTATTTTAGCCTCGTATTAACCAACGGGTGATTTTTTGATTGATAATCAATGACCGCAATGTACATAAACTTGGTATTTTAATCTCAAGTTCCGTTGATACTGAATACAGATCCAGTATCAAGTGTAACCAGGTAACTTAATTGTTCGGTAATGATGTTATCTTTCTTCGGAGATGGCTGAAAAAAATGACGTAAAGAGAATGTTCGTATAAGAGGAAGACATGGTTTTAATGATGTTGACCATTGCTACCGCAATGTTATTTCTTTTCTTCAACACACAAGTAGGTGTAACTGATAGATTCTAAATTGAATTTCGTCACCAATGACTGTTCCATGCTGAGAAAACAACATCAATTAGCTAATAGGGATCTTGTTCTTGCTTGGTATAATCTTGAGTAGAGAATTAGAGAAGAAGTTTCAAAGTGAAAAGTGGAAATGATCATTATAATTATTATCAAGAAATATGAAACCAGTAATCTGAAGGTGTCATATCAGTCAACCTTCGGTATAATTTATACTCCAGCGCAAACTCTCTTGTTGAAAGAAAGAAGCCTAAATTGCCAATTTGAAAGACCTGACAGAGATTTGTGAAGGTCCCTCACATTAGGGTTAGTTGTCAAAAGACCTGCCTTTTGACTAATATTCTTCAATCAGGGCCTAATTTGCCAAATCACTTTTAAAAAGGTGTATTTCGACAAAATAATGCGAGGGTTTGTGCATTGTAATTCTTTGGATTCTACAACGATTTGACAAACATTTCCACCGTACTCAACGGGGCTTAAATGACAGTCAATAGAGGAGTGACTATCGATTTGTAATGATCTTTGATTTGGCCACTTGGGGATATGTGGAGTGGGAGAGAGAGTGCAATTCACGCGCCACATCGGATATATGGTATACCAAAGATTTATTAACCAACAAATCATTTAACATTACCCACACCTTACAGATTGGAATATTT
Organism: Lytechinus pictus; assembly: GCF_037042905.1. Taxonomy (NCBI): domain Eukaryota; kingdom Metazoa; phylum Echinodermata; class Echinoidea; order Temnopleuroida; family Toxopneustidae; genus Lytechinus; species Lytechinus pictus. Next base: position 16,399,519 of record NC_087256.1, read on the forward strand.
GTTCCCAGAATAAACACAAGAATGGAAAAGACAAAGATTTTCCAATTAAATCCGAGGTCGTTGAGTACGTAGGTTAGGTAGGTAGGTATACGGTTTCCTTAAGAAGTTGATCAATACCGGTCCCTATCCCTGTAGCTAAATATTGATCCTATCCGAAAACAATGGATGTAATCTATACTTTCTTTGCTCTTTATTTTGGCTCATTGGATCGTTTATCATTCTTAGAGCCAAAATAGCAATATTATAAATGCATGAATGACACCAAAAAATAGCCAATCGCTCGATACCAAAGTTCTCAGAATATTCCAGGCACGTTTGCCCCTTACAGCCTTGCCAGGTTTTTGAGAAATGTGCCAAGGAAGAAAAAAGAGCGTTATGTAATCGGATTCGCGAGGAGAACACCAGACTTTCCATTAGAATATTGAAAAACCACGAAAGGTTGATCATATTGGTTTTTGACCACATTTGTAATAATTCATGTACGAGATATCATGATTTTCAAGAGTAAATTTATAAACGCTCGACTGCGACTTTTCTGGAGTTTTTTATCGGTCCATCGAATTGTTTCTCAAACTTTCCAAGCCCAGACCCATGACATCGTAAGTTAGTCGTACGAAAAATGTGATATCATCCTAACATAAAATTGCGTTTAATCCTAATGGATAATCAGAGAAACACGTCAATTAAAGTGGCAGACGAAATCTATAACAATGTAGTAAAAAATTAAATGTCATTCTCAAGATTGAAATGATAATGATTATATATTATTTCATACTTATCTCTATGAAAATATCACCTCTCTTTTTTAAATTCCCATTTCTTCTATTCCCCCTCCACTTACCCCTATATTAACTGGTTGAAAAATAACAGGGAGTGGCTGCCCCTATACCCCTACGACACACCCCTACACGATTGCAGGAAAGCTGCTTGCATGTGACGTCACAAATAAAAATTGAGGAAAATTTTAAACTCTTGTTATTCGTTTAAGGATATTCGTCAACTCTTCCTTTAGGTTTCTTTTGGACATGTCGGATCTCTCCTTTTTCAGTTTCAATCAAAACAAATGCAGGGTTGACTTTCCCTTTACAAACAGTACTAAGATCACAAAGTCGAATCATCTCTATCAATCATGTTAATGAATCCAGTAGATGTCATTATCGGTGATCATTTACATCATTTATGATAATTTGGATGTCATCCGATGCATCGTCCGATGATACGACATCGCCCAACCCCAACTATAGCCAATCAAAATCGTTCGGCAAGAGGAATGAGGGATAAGTCATTTCCATACCCCCCTCCTCATCTGAGCTAGCACATAGTATACTGGCGATCGTGAACCCTTTAATTGAAGTTCAAGTCCACCCAGATATCAAGTTGATGTTAGTTTTGAAAAAAAAAATCAAGCTGGCATGACGCTGAAAATGTCATATCGTATACAAATATTTTGACACCGTGAAACTAATTATGGTATTTGTCAATTTTTCCACAAAAAAACCCGTGGTTGTAAATTATGAATATTAGAAGTGAAATTTAATTTATGTCACTTTTTTTGCGCCAGAAATGTATAATATTGACTTCTAATGAAACATGCATTGTAATAATTATTATTTTCCTATCGTGATTCATTAGATTAACAATAGAGATTCATGTACATCATGAAGATTGTTTGAATCTAAAACACAGACGTAAAAACTGCCAAGTTGGAAAAAAAAAATGGTCAAACAGGTAACCTAGCTTGATGTCATAGAATTCTCGCAAAAAAAATTCCCAAAGTAAATGTAAAACTTCCGATTGAATGCGGGACCTTACATTGGGTTCACCAAGTTCAACTATGGGAACATTTTCATTAAAGGCCAAGAGTTTCTAAAATGAGGTCTAGCATCAAAAGTTTTTTTTATCATCAAATCTGCAAAAGATATTTTATTATGTGATATAAATATGATACAATATAAAATTCAAGAGCGTGTGGCACAATCGACCCTATCGTTTGAATATCACCACTGCCTATTTTATTGAATTAATCAAAACTTCAGAATGAACTAATTTATCATTTTTAATCCGATTTTAATGAAATTTTCGGTGTCATTCAGGATCCATTTTTGTCTCCATCATTCCAAGTCTTCTTGTTGCTGGGTCGACTGGACCTTTAAGTTATACAATTCTCTATTTTTTTTACAGATCGTTTTCATTAGTCTCTTGAAAAGTTCCTGGCGAGTGGTGTCTATATTTGTCAGGCTTATTTCGAGAAGTCGGACAACTATTTTTTGCCCTATGGTATTTGTCAAAATAATCCACCTCTTGGCGGGAAACCCAGAGGGGTTCTCGTTTATAAAACCAACATCACAATTGATGTCTCTCTATACTTCTGGAAAACATATCGGGCGATTCAGTGGCCCACGTATTTTCTTCACCGTTTGACTTCTTCTTTAACTTGGGCTAACCCTGCCATGTCAGAGAAAGACATTCATAAAAGAAGGGCTGAAAGAATGAAAAAGAAGGGAAACGATGGAGGAATCTAGTTTACATGATTCAGGAAAAAAATCTGAGTATGAGACAGAGAGAAACATATATTGTGGATAAATAGTTAAAACTTTGATGAAAGAATGCGAACAGTGAAAGCCGGGTGTGAAGAATTACACATGAAAAATGAAATAATGGTACACACAAAAAAAAAAGATTGAATTACAAATGTATGAACGTCATATGTATACCATGACTCTCGAATGATTACGAAGATAATTCTGATATTGGAATAAAGTGAATATCATTTTGTTGGGAATGCAGAAAAGAAAATTGAAATATAAAAAGATGGTGAAGATTGAGAGAGATGTAGAGCGAGTGAAATAGATAGACGGAGAGAGAGAGAATAAGTAGCTAAAAAGATAGATAGATGGAGAGGCAAAACTGTTAGAAGGGAAGAGAGATGCTCTATTTTTTGCCATTCTAAAGGAATTTCCTAAATATTTTCAAATCTTATTCAAATACATTGGTCAGCTCCAAAGATAGCCCAACTTTCTGCGAAAAATCCCCGGGATTCGAAGACCTTTCTAAATTTAGCGCTCGGGACCAATAAAATATGAGTTCACTTTCGATGAAATAATGTATTCCCACGCACTAAATACACCAACCGCAATTGGAAATAATTGATCTCTAGCTATGCTTTTGAAATAAAATAGAATGATTTGATTAGTAAGGGGACGGGTGATCACTCACTCATTTTAGGTGTGATTGGCAAGCAGTGGAAAATTATGCACTTCAAATGAATGTGGAGGATACAACTTTCGAATTACAGTATATCAGACAACTGTTTTGTGATGTAGATACCATATTAATATTCATTTGTAAATAAGATGCTCAAATGCACAGTAAAGTCGGAAGGCATTTATTTCGGGCTTTTGAAAGATAAAATATTCACAATTTTGAATTTGCAGAGAGAAAATGGATCCTTAATTTTCGGATAAAGCTTTAATATCAAATCCACTGGAAATGGTGCTCCCAAATTAATTTCACAACTGAACCAGTGCAAGTGTATTTCGTTTTTGTGTCATCCCATTTACAAATCAATAAAATAGTAAGCACTTTGCAGACGCTATCACATTGAAAGTCTTTCACCTGATCATTCAATACTATCTTACATAAACTATAAGAAGCTATAATAATTCAATCACTTTGATAAATCACTGACCAATTAAACCAAAATGTATAACGAGATATAACCATCAGTCAATGGATTGACCAATCAAGCCAGAACACAAGCTATATTGCTACAGAATCAATAATCATTTTTATTGATCAATCAAATTTGTGAAACAAACTATCAAATGATCAGAAATCATTCAATCATTTGATTGATCAACTATTGGCCAAAATAAACCAAAATATACACATATCAAGTCAACAATTATTCAATCGATTGATCACTCTGAACAGTGGAGCATAAGCTATAAAAGCATCAATCGTTCAATCATCAATCAATACATCAAACAAGAATTATTAATAAAACAATTATTCATTCAATCAATCAACCAATCAATCAATTTTGATCAATACATTAAAACATGGGATCCGAAATCAACAGTCAATACGCTATCAAATAAACAATCAATCAATCTACTATCAAATCAACAAGCAATCACCACTATCAAATCAACATCAATCGGTCAATCAATACGCTATCAAATCAACAAGCAATCAATCGGCAAATCAATCCACTATCAAATCAACAAGCAATCGGCAAATCAATCCACTATCAAATCAACAAGCAATCAATCTATCGTTCAAACATTCCACCATCAAATCAACAATCAATCAATCGGCCAATCAATACGCTACCAAATCAACAATCAATCGGCCAATCAATTCACTATAAAATCAACAATCAATCAATCGGCCAATCAATACGCTACCAAATCAACACTCAATCAATCGGCCAATCAATCCACTATCAAATCAACAATCAATCGGCCAATCAATTCACTATAAAATCAACAATCAATCAATACGCAATAAAATCAACAATCAATCAATCAGCCAATCAATACGATATAAAATCAACAATCAATCACCCAATCAATACAGTATCAATCGGCCAATCACTCCACCATCAAATCAACAATCAATCATTCGGCCAATCAATAAGATATCAAATCAACAATCAATTAATCGGTCAAATCAACAACCAATCAATAAGCTATTAAATCAACAATCTATCAATCGGTCAATAAATACGCTATCAAATCAACAATCAATAAATCCACTATCAAATCAACAAATCAATCGGTCAATCAACAATCAATCAGCAAACAATAATATACTATCATGTTGACAAGCAATCAGTTGATCAATCAATGCAAACAAACATGAGAGTTCAAAATCAACAATTCAATTGATCAACCAATTCAGTAGCAAAATATAATTTAAACAAATTAATCAAAACACTCAATCATCAAACAAACAATTCAATTGATCAATATATACTTTGAAACATATCAGATCAACAATCATTAAATTGATTAGCCAATCAAACCACTCATCAACCCATCCAATCAACAGATTGTTCCATTTTGAAAAGATTACCATTTAAATTCTTAGATAGTCAACTAAGTTTGGATTATTTTATTTATAGAAACATTGAAATCAAACAATTTCAAACTGTGATTATGAAAAGTAAAGAACTTTATTCATTGCACACATAACGTCCACCGACGCATTAACAATATAAAACATAAATAATGATTAGAAATTAGAACAGATATAACACGTAAAATCAGATGCAAATATTTTATCTCAGTAGGAAAGTTCAGATGAAATATTTAACATACTAATTAAGAACTCAAACAGATGATAGTGTTTCAAATACACAATAAGAAAGTTCGTAAGTCATGAATAAGTGTATTGGAGATTATTGCCGAATTTTTAAAGGAATTCTTAAAAGGAAAGTCCACCCAACAAATTGAAGAAAATGACATAACTCTGAAAATTCAATAAAATCGAACGTAAAATATAGACATTTTTGACCTACGCTTTTTGGAGATTTCGCTCATTTTCACAAATCAGCACAACCCAGTGATATGCAAATGAGAGGGCTGATGGTGTCACACTCTCTCCATTTCTATTGTATTTTATCGTGGAAATTGTGTTTTGGCTCATTTTTTTGCGGAACTGACAATAAGAAAACAAACTCTTTATTAAATCAAAATAATATAAGGTACAGCAATGAACCACAGTCAAGTTCAGAGAGGAATCAAATTTTATTGCACATTACAATGAGGAAAGAGTGAAAATGTTGTAATAAGAATACTTATTATAGTGAGTGGATGACATCATTGATTTGCACGTAAACGTGCTGTGCATATATCTCATTTGAAAAATTAAGCGAAAATTCAAAATATCACAACTTTATGATTTTATATCAGAGATAAGGATTTTTTACTGAGGTGATCTCCCCCTTTATGGTGAGATTCACAGGGAATATTCACAACCCTCCTACACAAAAGGAACACGTATGAAATGATACCATGGACCTTTATTGTAGGTCCATCCGTGACTATAATTATAAGGATTAATTGGATAAACCGAAATGTCATAAGATGATTTGTCTATTGAAAGTTGAAAAACCGGCAGCGAGATGTTTCAGGAGTATATATATTCGAAATTTCGGTTCAATTAAAAATCAGATGGTATGTTAAAATAAATCATGGTAATTTTCATTACAAATTGCCAGCATTAAAAAAAAAAGTTAAACAGTCCTAAAATGACTTCAAATCAATTAACAATTAGAGTCCTAATGAATGACAATTATTTAGTATCTGTATTTCACTATAAAAAACTGAAATATTTCTAAAGGTATGAAAAATATCTCTGAAATATAAAAAAAAACATTTCTTGTGCGTATGAATGATTAATAAGTTTCAATCATTAAAACGAATATTAAGCCCCCTATATACATAGACCAGAATTTATATAAATATTTCTAGTTAAACTTTTTACAGATACTCTGAAAAACCAAACTCTGTTATGTTGAGTGCATCAACAGCAATTGATTTTATGATATATTGCATGAATATACTTTGCAGCAAATTTTATGGCAAAGTTTAATTCACAATCACCAATGAATCATTCGCAAAGAAAACATACATAATTTATATTACATCAACGAAGAAAAAAATAGCACACCCGTAAAAAGAATGATGATTGGCCAGTGCTAAATGCGTTGACCAAGTTACCTATACAGCCTCATCCGACCAAATTAATGGCTGTATCAAGTTTCAATTTCTGTCACTTAATCAATTTTGAGTTCCATTTATGCTTGTTTGAAGAAGGCTCCCCAGTCTTGAGAGTATTATTGGCATTGCGATTAATCTTCGCTTATCTCTATTCACAAATTGAGTACAGTAAATGAAATACTACTAGTCTAATATGTTGCTTACTGGCAACGGGAAATCCCGTTACAAACATAAGGGAATTAAGGTCATACGCTATACTAGTCTAGATCTGGACGTTAGTAGTTATTTGTTTGGAAAATCCAACAGTCACACACCAACACATCAGTCCTCTTTCAAGTAGGAGAAGGTGAAAAGGAGAGAAGTCTGACGTCGGGGTTTCCAACAAATATACTTCCAGATCTAGACTTACGTTATACTAGCCTAGCCCCCCCCCCCCCCACAGAAGTGTGAAAAATCACTGATTAAGACAATATAACTTGAGAAGTGTGCACTAATTCTTTGTTTCTTTCAATTAAAATAATAATCACCATCAATGAATATATCTTTGAATATAAATCACATGGAGTATAAAATACGATGTGCTGCGATTTAAATTTTTCTATCAAAAATAATTCATGCACCTTTTTTTGAATCCCCATGTAATTAAGAAATGAAAATTGATTTTTCTAAATTTCTTGGATTTTTCTATCTCTTAAAAATACATTGCTCAAATTAATTGACTAGGCTCGCGGATGCAGTGTATTATACTTTGTGCTGCCAGTGCATATCATTCCAATAATAACGACAGACATACGAGTAATGCATGATGACGGTAGCCCAAATTTCAAAATAATCATTCGAACAACAAAAAATAGATTGGGAACAAGATTTCTAAATTTAAAATTAGATTAAAAATTTGAAATTACAATCTAATTTTCGATTGGTCTCTCGTGTCATTGCCATGGATTTAGAAATTAGAGAGTACTTCTAATAATAGTTATATATCCCACTTTGTAATACGGGTACTAATATTTTTAATAACATCATTGAAATAACAAAAAATAGTCTTTTACGTTGACACAACTTTGCTGCATAAGCCGCGAGCTATAGGCCTACTTTTTGTGTGTGGGATGTCATTACAAAGCAGTTAGCATACCAGCGATGTTCGTCTCTTGGCTGACCCCGTATTAACCCCGACATGCTCAGTGTAACGTATCCTCGATAGGATATCCTTTGCATAATTCATGATACACACAAGGTCATTTGCGCTCTAAAAGCACATACCTCTCCAGCCAACCCCCATAATACACAAACGGCATTGGAAAACCATACAGTCAGATGAATAAATGAATATTTTCTTTTGATAGAAGAGAATTGCTATTTGAAAAATAAAAACATTTTTGATAAATCAAACGCCTGAGAACAACAAGCATTCAGTACGCCTTTTTTTTTTATAGAAAGTAATCAGACTCAGATTTACACAAACATGTAATATTTAATAACATTATCAAGCAACATACTATGAGACAGGCCAGGATATAAAAAAGGTATAACAAAGCTCAGATTCGATGCCATTTAATAATTATGAAACGTTATCCCTTTACTTCCACATACTGAAATAACAAGAGAGATCTCATGTCTATAAATAATGGTAAAATACGTCCAAAAGATAGTCAGCGCAAAGACATGAATTACATTTAATTGATGATTTGAAAAAAATGAAGATATAGCCTAAAATTAAATAGGCTAAACGATATAATGAACGAACCATTCAAATAAAGCTTAGAAAAGAAGTTAAGAACAAGCAACAGGTACCGGTCCCATTCGTTATAATTTATGTAAGAAAGTTTTGTTCGCCCAGGTTACGCAAAAATCAATTAGGATGTAAATCAATATTTTCTTTCGGTAACGGGTACAAAGTTACAAACTATCATGAGGCGCCAAAATAAAGATTAAACAAAAAACTTACAAAATCGAAATGTCGCAAAGCTAAGAAAAATCGAAGTCCGAACATGAACGATATGGTTTTGACACAGGGATGACTTTTTTCCTAATTTTGCTGGCAGACGTCGACACAACTGTCCTATTTTCACCGTCACTCGCCCACGCAGGCATGTGGCTTCATCCACGAGATTCATTTGCTTCTTTTGCTTTCTCCCCAGTCTTCTTCGCTTTCTTCAGTCAATAATAATACGTGATACCAGATCATTGCTGGGTCCAAAAATGGAAGACAAAATGCGGGGGTAAAATAGAAATCGGAGATATCACCGCTAATCGGCATTAAAAAGTAGCCCGCTGTCTGCTACCTGTCTGTTGTCTCTATCATCCTCTCTCCATTCCTTCTTTGAGTCTGTTTTCTTTAATGATGATCATATTGTTCAGTTTAGATAACGGAGAAATTCGGAAATCCGAGAACTCGACACCTCTCAGACGAAACAAAGTGTAAAAAACGAAGATATCCACTCATTTTCCTGTGCTTTTTACAAGTCCAACTTTTACGTCGACAGTCACAGACCAAGCCACTTTGTGAAGTACTCTCGGGCTGTACGCGAACGTCGTCCGCCAGAAGCAGTCTCCAAACGCGTAGCTACATGAAAACACACCGTTGTGTATACATAACGATAAAGTAAACTACTGTCAACGTTCGCATACAGAAGATCGACACGTGCGAACGGTCATGCATATTCATTTCCGACTTAAGCCTCTCTCAATGGTGGATAGTTTTATGACGTCATCGTTCCGTCGGTGATCGGTCGTACCCGTTCATAGTGAGAATTAGCTCCACCCCTTTATTGCTCGCCATCAATAAAAGGCAATGGCAAGCAGCACTCCAATACAAATCACAGCTTAGAAGCAAACAGGTAAAAACACCAGTTTGGAGGTAGCCAACGAAAGATATTACATATAGATATATATAACATCTTTATTGAAGAGAAGCGATTTTAAGCAGTCATACTGGAACTTTCACTTTATTTTTAACCTACCTTGGATACATTGCGAATACATTCATTGACTTACACTTTATTGAAGATGGCGAATTTATCTTCGAATCCATTTGTTCTGGCGATATCAAGAGGTATGTTCACTTTTTGACAATTTTTACATAAAATGCTAATTAATGATTCCTTTACGTTTTCAGCTCAGCTCTTGTGAAAAATCAGATACTTTTGATGCATTGTATTACATAGAGGTCATCGACTCTATCTCCACCAGGAAATGGTGATGCATTCTCCATCACTATACCATGGCCAGCAACAGGTTCCAACACGTCTTCGCATGCTATTGGAGGAGTCTTGCTATTACTCTCTTGATATTCATCATTATCAAGCACAAACATCCCCATCTCATTGTATCATCATTGTGAATATTTTTGTATGTATTTTATCAAAAATAAAATTCATGATATTTCACATTTGTTCAGCACTTTTTGAGGATTAAGCTTAAAAAAAGATCTTTCATCGATGAAAATCTGTGTTTAAGTGGTAAAAATAAACCTGGCACTCTGGGAGTGAAAATTTCACGAAGTTCACACCACTGGAGATGATCTTGAGTGAGTCTGCTTTGTATGCAGATTGTGAACCACAAGGAGTCTCGGCCGTTTGGAGGGGGCCGCGTTACCCATCTACTCGCGGCCCGGGACGCCTCCTAATAAAATGCCCACATTAACCTTTCTGAATTTGTTCCCCTTTCTCCGACTCGTTTCCAATTAATCCTGACCTCGGAGAACATAAAGTAAACCAATCAAGTTACATGGACAATATCTATTTCAATTACGTGTGATGGCGTTGCTCGTACACACATGGGCAGCTTTTACAAAACATTGGATATGGGCCAAGAGAAGCGTGTGAATAAACATTCCAACGGCATCGATCTCTGTTGTTACCAGTCCACGTGCTCTTTTTGTTCTCCTTAACCTATTAACTGTGCACATTCCTTTCTATAAAAAATGTATTATAAATGCGGTTAATGTAATGAGTGGTCTATTTACATTCACCGATATTAATATATTAATTTTTTTTCTTACAGTTTACCTTGCTCTAACACTGCTGGGCCGCTCATACACAACGTTAGGAGCCCCAACGAGAGCACCATTGGAGTACATTGAAACACCAGCAAATTCACTATTGCAACTCCACGAGTACCTATCAGACGCCACATCAGAGCTGGCTAAGCACTCAAGAAATGTTTATAATGGCTTTGTAAGTATTCAATGAAAAAGAATTACATTCAATCATGTCTACATGTCTGAATTTACTGTTTACTTTACCTTTACCCGGGATTCTTGAAGAGAACTGTGGATAACTTTCATTTGTTACATAACAGTATCATGTATGATGACATAAGTTTTGCAATTATGGTTACAAAAATTACATCGTCTCTCGATAGGATATCGCAGTACATGTGCGCCAAAGTTACATCATGCGCACATAGAGTAGCACTTAATCCTTAATCACTCCCTAAATAAGCAGGTAGAGTGGTATTTAAATTTTCGGATGTGCCGCTTAACTGATGTACTAATGAATTCGTCAATTCATCTAGCGCTCTGGGATAGTTGCGCTCTCTTTGTCCGTTTAAGTTAAAATGTCAAGGGGATAATTGGGAGTTGGTTTCGTTAAATAATATGCATTTACGGAGCCCAATGGTGGTAACAGGTGAGCTCAATATAAACAAAGAACGACTGAGGATGATGGAAAACATCAAACGAGTATAATTTCATATGTCTGATTTCTAGAATTAGAATGACGTGCCTGAAATTCCTCCTCGGAGGTTTGCTATTATCAATTTGTGCATCTTCTAATAGTAAATCCATTAAGTGTAGCAATAATGACTGGTATAATGATCTCCCTGATGTACGTGTTAAAAAGCCAATCTCATCAACGGTATATCCGTTCCAAAAATCCATGTGTAGGTCGGCAGTGGTACTCAAAAGCTTTAGGGAGAGAAAAAAGTCAATGAGCAATGACGTCAAATTTTCAGCAAACAACTCGTGGGTGTAGTCATATTTATAAACGAACTGCTCTGTAGTGATCCTCTACCTTCCATCCAGTCCCCATAATTATTAGATGGATGATAGCCGTATTATTGCATGCATGGATCTAATCGGACATTGTCAAATACTCATTAGGGAGAGAGGGTTGGCTCGTATTCGACTCTGTTCTTCATGGCCCATTGGTCCGCGACCAACCCGACAACGACTACTTCCGATATTGAGTCTTATGCGACTGTCATCTCGCCCATTTAATGAATGAACACTCGTTTTTTGTATTTTAAAGGGATGAATAATACATGAAAGAGGACATTTCCCCTGGTTTAATTTGACACTACGAAGTTTATTATCAAAGGTTGCAATTGCACAAATCGCTTGATCTATTGGCATGATCGCATAATGATTTAATGACACGGCACATTCCACGCCTAAATTAACTGTTTCGAAACCACTTTGGTATTTGTTCTTTCATCAAACCGAGCCCCTGAGAGCTACTACGAGTCTTTTGTAAATAAGAAGTGCACCATATAAAGAAAATAGTACCACGCATTTTTTTTCTCCATAACTATGTTCTCTTGGCCTGGCGGAAGTTTATTCAAAATGGTGTTAGTTTATCGGACTTTGTAATTCGTTGCCTGGTCACGTAAAACACGGTGGGCACAGTGAAAACATTCAATTTACCTCCGATATGTTTTTAAAAGTAGAATGATGTAAGAAATCATTTTTAAAAGAAAGGTATCTTAGTAACGTATATTTTGTCCAGTAATTTGTACAATATCATAATATGTACGTTGTCAAGTGTCCCGACGTGACGAGGTCTAGGTATTTGCAAGAAGTAACCTTTATTGCGCAATAGTTCGAGCCACCAACGTTGTAAAACTGGGTTGTTACAGGCGAAATAGGTATCCTTGCCAGTTTGAAGTTATAGAAAATTATTGCTGGATAGAGAATGGGAAATGAGGATCAGGCTAGACAAATCATCGATTTCACATGTAAGAATTTTCTGACAAAGGGACGTAAAACCCTCGGCAGAGCCGCGTTGATAAAGAAGCAATTAAGCGAAAGGTAATGTTGACAATAGTGACAATAGCATACCACAGTGAGCCAGTCATGGATCAGGGATAACTATAGGTATTCAATAAACACAATGTTCGGATTGACCCAGGAAAGGATGATTCTTTTGAATAACAAGTTTATAACGTTGCTAACGTACCATAATTGGCGATATACCTCTGAACAATACAATAGAAAGTTCGAAATGTTCGAAAGGTACCGCATGGTACTTTGTGGGCTCCCACGTGGCTGAATAAAAGACACCGTCAGGTATCTCTCACGTTTAGATCAGTAACAATACCATCTTAATAGATACTCCTGATTCCTGAAGATGAGCACATGAAAATCCTACCGATAAACTATCTCAAAAAGAAAAGTCAGGCAACTTGCAAACATACAAGCTTATTCTTTTCTTTTTAAGTACAAATTCCATCAAGTAACTCAAAAAGTTCCGTCCCCTCTTACTGAACACTCTTCTTCATTCTTTCTTTCTCAATCCTACAGAGGAGGCAGAGATTTGGTACCGATGCAGACATCAACCCCCGTACATTCGTTCTTGGCGGACTCCCAACTATCCAGGATCTTGAAGAGACAAGAACAAGGCAAGGACTTACAGAAGAAGACCTCCTTGAAACACACAGAGCAAATCTTGGGATATACTACCAGGCCATGGATTACCTCATCTCAGACGAAGCCTTGTACATTGGTGCAGATGATTTCCTTCACATTGATGGCGATAGCTCAACATTCTATCACATTCGAGACCACATCGAAGTGACGTTAAACAGACTCAATGCCATTGTAAGTACTTGGAAGTTGGATACAACTTTTGCCATCTCAGACTTTTACCACAGAATTGTTAACTGTTAGTAGTACATCCATGCTTTGACAAAAGGGCCATGAAGAGTCAACAAAAAAGACAGAATAATCGTATGCCAATTGAAAAAATGAATAAAAAGTTAACAATTAAGCATAAAATCGAATAAGTAATGGACATTATACTCAGTTTGTACTTGTCATATTGGTAACAAAGAATAAACAAAGTAGGATGCTAAATGTTCGAAAATATATATCGTGTGACAGTTAATTCGGTAAAGATACATTGAACATGAACCTCCAAGCTATGGTACACTGTATAATCCTACATTCTTTTCATGTATTCTCTTTGGTAATCACAGATCGTTCGGGAGGGTTTCAGAGGAGAAAACAGAACACCTGTCCAGAGCACGCTAACATTCCATACAGAGCTCAATGAAAACTTCAGGAACGTAAGAGATCTATGTGTGCTATTTGAAATTTTCAAATACACCAATGACGTTTTATACGCCGATGTTAAACTACATGAAAGTCAACATAGAGCAGAAGTCGCGTCCGAGCTTGTTCACAGATCAGAACTTACGTCTGGGAGACGGGCCGAGAGGTAAAACTAGGCCCCGGATTTATTTATTTATATATATTCATTGAAATAGTATTTAAAAATAATTTATCAAACAAACTTTCACAATTTTAAAGTGTCCTCGCCTTCACGGCTCTTTCTATTTATCGGTTTTCCACGTCGAAGGTATTCTGTGGGCCAACTGTTGTGAAACTGTTTTCAGAGTTTTGTATGGTGTATTCACCAGAGTATACGTTATTGTTTGCTCATGTTTCAAGGAAAATGTGAAAATGCTAAAGACTAAAGGTGCTAAGTAGAACGATTATAGTACAAATCTGTGCGATATTTAGGTTAATGTTGTACTTCAATAGCTTAAAGTAAAAAAAAACGGGATCAAATTTCATATGTAGCATCTTTTGTGGGTAGGTTTAGCCGTTAAGACTTTCTGAAGCACAAACGCTCTCGTACGAGAGTCATCCTTTCGTAGATCGTAGAGGGAGTATTGCAATAATATATGCGGTGTGCTGATAATTTCGGGACAATGCCATGTGGTATGTCGCTACTTCGACTGTTCGCGTTTAAACTATTCAAAGAAAGAAAGCATCCCAATTTCATAGGATTTTAATAGAATGTATGAACATTGTGTATTGTAGACATAGTTTGGTATTCAATATGACACCTTGATTTTATTTATTTGTATTGATATCAATTATGTACGTTATTTATTAAACACCGCTTTTTTTCTTAAAACATTAGCAATTATACAACTCAAGAAAATGATAAGTGGACTAAAATGTAGCGGATGAAAAGGGGAGGGGGGGGGGTTATGGAAAGCTGTCACCTGTTGTAACTTCTCGTGTTATGATAATTTTTAACAATGTTAATGGAGCTATCGTCGCATCTTGCCTTTAAACATTTTTTTAGTTCGCTCTTATGACAGGATTCTCATTGTAAAATACCAAAGAAATTCTTAAATAGTATTCATAGGAAGTAAACTGTAACGAGAGGGAGCTGATTTAAATTCAACATCGTATGATTTGCTTTTAGTTTTCGTTATAGTTCTAGTTATGGATTTCAAATTGAATTCGAAGTGAAATCATTGTATTGTTTCATTTCAGGAAAGACATTTTGTGTACCATATTGCATTGATGTGTATTTCTACTCGAGGCCTTGTTAAACTCTTCAACAAGCCCTTGAAATTGGACAGACGTTATATTTCATGTGTGAGAAAGCGGGCGGGCCCGCGATAAATCTATCTCTTATTCTATTTTTTTCATGTCTATCGAAATGTGGTTCCAATCAAGACGTTTTATTTTAGAAAAGAGCGCATCATTAACGGATATACCTAGTGACTGCTGTTAATACATGATCTGTATATTCATATAATTTTCTAATTTATCTATGCACTTTCCAAATAGTGCCCTAGTATATATCAAAAAACATGAAAAGTTATATTTGTGTGGATTTACTTCAAAAAGGGCAGGTGATATTGCCGATTGAAATGATTAAGGGTGGGGCATTTTTTTTGCAATTAAAAAAAAACCAGGTTGGATTAGGTCTTGATAATGAATTTTAATTAATTTTTGGATGAAATAAAATAGCTTGATTAGATTCTGCTGTAGATATACTAGTGTGATCCAGTGACAAAAGGATTGATTGCACGTCCATGGTTCTTTCAGAAAACCCACTTTTCAAGCAATGTTTCAGCTAGTATTCAATAATGTTTTCATGAAACAAAGTATTCGGTTTGCGAGTGAGGTTATTCGGAACAAAACAACGATGATCAAACATGATTGAACGAATCAATATTTTAGGTTAATATTATGTAGTACCGTTACAGATTTTCCCCTCAGAATCTAAAAGTTATATTCTTGAAAAGTTAAAAATAATTGTTTTTACATTGCGATAGATATCTAAAGCCTGTACAATTCAGTTTTACTTCATGATGTGCCACTTTACGCTAATCAAATCTCATTTCTGTCAATTGTACAACAAATTGTATGTTCATGTGTGTGGGTGTGTGAGGACCTGTGAGTTCTGTGTGTGTGGGTGTGTGCTCTTGAGATGAAACTGTAGTCTGTACACAGTGGTATGTTTTATAAACAAAAGAAAATATATGACTATTCTATATTTTATATTTATGACGATAAGTTTACAATGTGACTTAAATTTGAGCGATTTATTTTGTATCATATTGTCAACAATATGAAGTGATTGTAAAAGCATTGTGTGTGTCGTCTCATGGATTTTATACTTGTACAAAATGCGTATTTCATAAAATGCGAACTGTTTTTTGAATGTTTCTGTCGAATATAATTTATTATGTTAGTACTGTAAGAGTAATACTGAAGGGATGGATGTCTCAAGATATTATTTATGAATCTATGATCAACAAAAGTACTATTTATTGCTAAGTTATTTTGACATTCCATTGTGATGTCTATATTCGAGAAGAGAGGAGGAAACGATTTCGTCAACGTTCTCATGTGGATGTTTGATGGAGATATTGTTCCAAAATGAATAAATAATGGTATACAAGTTATGCTTGTATATACAAAAAATAATGAAAATTGTCTTATTATGATGGATTACAATGCTTTGTATAGTTTATGAGAGAATAAGAGAGAAAGAAGTTTGAAATTAATACCCAACGAACCTTCCATATAATGTTTGGTAAGCCGAAGACGGTGAGAGTGAAATTAAGAATGAGCACCGGATAGTCCATGAAAGAATGAAGGCAATGGTGAGGATGATAGTTAGGATGCGAACGATAATAAGAATCAAGAATGATGACGAGATTTACAGAATGAGAACGAAAGTGAGGATGACGACTTAAAATGAGAACGAGAAAGGGTATGTGATTTGGAACGAGAATGAGGACGATCATGGGACGAATAATAAAGGGATCAAGAATGAGAATGATGGTGAGGAGATTAAGAATGGGAATTTGGAGGAGGATGAAGACATTTAGAACGAGAATTGGATTGAGTATATTAGGATAAGAACTAAAGAAAAAAGACTCGAAGCATGAGCATGGTATTTGGAATAAGAATGTGAATAAAAGTCAAGAAAAGGATGAAGTTGGGATTAAGAATAGGAAAGAAATTCCATTGACGATAAGAATGAAAATGACGATGAGATTTTACAATGAGGATATGATAAGAATAAGAATAGGATAAAATAATCAATTATATAAATATTAGAGTCATTACAAATCAGAGTATTGTCAGTTGTTATTACCGTTTCACGGACGAAGATTCAAGGAGATTAAGGTTTTTTTGTTGTTCAGCATGGCTATTTAAATGTGAAGCATGTGACATGCATTTCCTTTAGGGCTCAGGGTCCAGTCAAATGACATCTAAAATCATCATATAATTTATCGAATGACTTTGGTAAAGAATGGCATCGTTATTTAAAAAGGGCTAATATTTACAGATATAAGTATAAGTAGGAGCACGTATAGGCACTATCATGCATATCTCGCATTGCATTATAAATGTGTCGTTATAAAAGGTGAAATAAAACGTGGATAGATGTGTCCTTTTAGGCACTTATCAATCACTTGGCATACAATGCCAAGTTCAACAGCCTACGTAGAATCATTGGTATCCAATATCAAGCTCACTCGGTAACATCAAAGTATTACCTCAAATTCCTGCATGTCTTTAACAGGTTGATACCTACCAGACGTCCAGGGGTGCAATGCTATCCCCTATCCCGTACGCCCCCACTCTCCAAGGATTTATCATTGAGGTAGCTCAGGCGCAGATAGACTCTCATCACCGCACTGTCTTTCATCTACTTAACAGTTCACAATACATGCAAGAGCAATATTAGGTTTATTCGTAGATTGTGTATTTGGTGATGTAATAAAAACCAAATCGTTTGAGGGAAATAAAAATGTACAAATCTTACGTTTGTTTTCATGGCTCATTTTTGGTTCTATATGCCCTAAAATTTTTATCAATTTGTAATTTACAAATATACATGTATAATTCTATTTTTTATTATTGAGATTATAAATTAATACAAAACCTCCCGATAGAGACATTTAAACAATATCATACGATTACTTAAAAAATGTTTCAGATTAATAATTTGAACAATATACGGGATAGTGCCCATGCACAGTATGGATATTCCCTTCTCCCTCATCGTACCTTTGATTACATCAATGTTTCATTTTCTGAATTTAAATAACAAGTTGCGTAAATCTCGATCCAAAGTGGTGCTTCTCATCAACAAATCATCAAATCAGACGAGTCTCAAATCTCAAATCGCCTTGATGTAAACATGATGGTCTTTACGACACCCACGTTATCTAAATCCGCTGGGGAAATTAGACAGAAAACACGTGTATTGTTGACAAATTGCGGAGGAACATATTTTTCTACAGACATAAGAGAAATACCTTAACGAAAGATCGTCACTCTTTGAACAGTCTTCTTTCAACCTTTCTTCTGTACCCTTTTCCGTTAGCGCGTCAGCAAAGGTAATGTACCTGTAAATTGCGTGGCGTATCCTTGAAAGGACAAAAAGAGAGGGAATATCTTGTTTTTCAATATTGGGTCATATTCAACATGTGCTAGACGGGGGTTACAGTTCATTGGTATAAAAGGTAGAGAAAGGCTTCAGGAAAGTACAACAAACATGGTCTCTTCCATTGCCCTGAATCGTGTGAATCAAAAGGAAGTTGAAGATGTACCCCAATCATACATCTGCAATGATTTCTCTACCGTCCTCACTCTATTTTTGAACGGCGTGAATAGGTGCCTCGATAAACGTTGGAGCAGGCCTACCAGGAGCGGCGATTCTGGGGGTGCCCCCCACTTTTTGAAGCACTGAAAAAGTGCCCTTTTTACGCCAGGAAAGTGCTCCTTCACGAAGTGTACTCTGCCCCTTTCATCGGAAGAGGACCCGTTTGAGGTGTTACCAAGTGCCCTTTCTCCTATAAGTGCCCATTCAGAGCCCCCCCCCCCCATGCCCCCTCACGGAGTGTTCTGTGCCCCTTTCACCTGATAAAATCCGTTTTATGTCTGAGCAAGTGCTCCCTTGCCTTCTTGTTAGTGCCTTTTCCCAAATCAGTGCCCCATTCAATTAAATAATATTTTAAATTCTGAAATGGAAAAAGTTCACATGTGGTTCCAAGCCAACAGACTACAAATTAACACTAAGAAGACATCTTTTATGATTTTTAAGCCTAAAAATAAGAAAATTGAAGAAAACTCCATAAAATTATATATAAATGATTTTGAAATTCAGAAAGTGCAATATACGAAATTCCTAGGTGTCACAATTGACGATAGCATGAGTTGGAAACAACATGTAAATAATATTTCTATGAAGATTTCTCAAACCATTGGTGTACTTAATAGAATCAAAGGTGACTTACCATTGCATATTCGTGTTCAATTATACAATACAATGATACTCACGCATCTCAGCTATTGCAATATCGTATGGGGGGACTGTGCAAATTATTTAATGCTACAATTATTTCGCTTACAAAAACGGGCAATAAGAATAATAACAAATTCCCCATATTTAGCTCACTCTCACCAATTATTCCGTAAATTAAAGATTCTAAAAATTTATGATATACATACCCTTCACACTGCAATTTTTTATGTTTTCATACTACAAGAATCAGTTGCCTGACACATTCAACAGTTATTTTAAAACAAATCGCAGTGTAAACAAATATAATACGAGAAATTCTGATAATTTATACATTCCTTTTTACCGCTTTTCTTTCTCAAGAACAGTCATAAGTTATAGTGGACCACTCATATGGAACAGTTTGCCCCCTGAAATAAAAGAAAGTCCTTCGCTAAATTCATTTAAAGTAAGATGTAAGTCTTACCTTCTAAATATGTATACTTCACCATGTTCTCAGTGAATAAGCTTGCTTGCTTTTATGTGTATGTTTTTTTAAACATATTTTTTTGTAATGTAGTTGTTATTTTTTTTTCTTCAAATTTTTCATTAGTTTGTTGATTTCGTTTATTTTGAAATGTGTGTTTCTTGCAATCTAATCAATTGATTGCAGGATGGTCTTTTTTCGGTAATGAATGTTAATCAGGGAGTAGCCTAGATAGGTCTATTTGGCTTTTGCTATTTCCCCACATCGCATTCATTACCCTATGTATTTTGTTATTTTTGTTAATTTGTCATTTTACAATATTCATTACTCCTTTACTATGGAATCATTTTGATTGATCTCGATATATTGTATCTTGTATGTTTTTTACAGATGTGAAATAAATGAATTTGAATTAAATTTGAATTTTTACCCAAGAAAAGGGCCCCTTACGAACATTTCCTGTGCCCCTTTCACCTGAGAAGGATCCGTTTTATGCCGTTAGCAAGTGCCCTTTTACCTTTTTATAGGTGTCCTTTCTCGTATCAGTGTCCCTTTTACCTAAGAAAAGTGCCCCCACGAATGTGTTCTGTACCGCTTTCAGCTGAAAAAGGACCTGTTTTATGTTTTAATGAGCGCCCCTTTGCCTTCTCATAGGTGCCTATTCTTCAAATCAAATAATCCTGAAAAAAAACCCACTCTTTTAGTGCCCGATGATCGCCCGGTTTCTTTATTTGGTGCCGTTCTGCTTCCTTATGCAAGTGAATAATGAATAAAAATACTGTATGGCCGTACGCAGCAGGGGGGGGGGGGGGCAGGGGGCAGTTGCCCTCCATTTTTTTTTAAACTCACATTTCACCAAAAGTATGCACAAAATCCCTCAATTTCACTTCACAAGATGCAAAAGTGCCTCTATGATGAGCTTGCTCGTTTCGCTCCCTCACTTTCAAGTTTTTTTCAAAAAAGTTTATGCGTGCTGCTCCCCAGCGAAAAATTTCTGCATACGGCCATGTTTAAGATAGTGCCCTTTTCGAAAGGAAAGGTGCCCTTTTCCCCCAGGCTGTACCCCCCCCTACTTTAAATTTCGCTCCGCCGTCCCTGAAGCCTATCTTAATTATTCGTTGGAAGAAAGTGTGACATTTGTGTGAGTGGGATAATTGAATGTATAGGCGAATGCCAGTATTTCACTTCAAGATCCTCTTAGAAAATTAAAATGGTTGTAAATGATAATTAATTATATTATACCTGTAGGGTTGCCACCCGGGGGTTGCCATGTTGGTTTGCTTTCATGAAGTCCTGTGGAAATGCACAGCAGATTGTTATATGTCAAATCGAGCGGGTCGGAGCCAGGAAACTAAAAGCAAGCCCAATGAGCCAAATCTTTCCCAATAATAGAAAGAGATGAAAATGAGGCTGATAGCTACATAATTGAATAAAGAGACCCCGTTGTAATAAATTTGGCGGATCATAATTAATATATATATATATATATATATATAGATGTATAGGCCAATATATATGCTACACCCAAGTAACAAAACATTAATCAATTGACGTCTGACGGGACAAAAAAAAATCTGAATAATACTTTCATTTCGATTATTGAATAACATGAACACATGCCTAAGAAAATATTTGGAAATGTATCATAGATTTACCCATGACGGTCAAGAGCAGCGAGGCAATACTGGTCACTAGGGGGCGCTAGACCACCATTCCGATTGCGCCAACATAGATGCCCTAGCTCCGTTCGTACACATGAAAATGAAAATTCACTTGAATGGATTTCACTGGTTGATGTGAATTACTAGTCATGAGCATGCTGATGCGCCAATCTGAACTTTCGATTCCTGATGACGTCATGGACAGGGTTCATTTAATGCGAACGATACGCTCGCTGATTGGCTATCTCGGGTAGCGTATTCAGGTCATAAGAAATCCAAGTCATTTTTTTTAAAGTAGGCCTAAGTATTATTGGACTAATCTGAACTTACAAAAAAGATTGTTTTATAGATTTTTTTGTCGCATATTATATGCATGATAAAAGGTGATTTTACAGCAAATGGGGACGATGGCCTAGCTTACTCATGTAATTACTCACCTTCCTTGCCATGCATGTGATAAGGTTCCAATTCGAATCGTTAGAAACATTGAATTACGAGCTTCAATCAATGATCAATGAACGAACACACTTGAAGTTTTAGACTAGTTCAATATCTTGACCTTCTCTTTAGTTTAGGGTTGATTCTGGTCTCCCTCTTGTTCCACGTGATCTAGTTCCCTCTAAGTTGACATTAATGTTTTACTTCATCTCCAAGAAAACTTTTACGAGACTTCGAACATGCATGGCCTCGAAAACGTTGGCCTAACTGGCATGAGCGGAAAACTGAGACAGGCATAAAAAGCAGAACGTTTGATCTGTATAGACTAGGCACAACCGGAAGGTAACTTAGACCATGGACCTATTCCTGGACCGAAAACGTTTATTATTTGTTCGTCAGTTGTTCCGAAGTGAGACAAAACGTAAAAATGGCGTCATTTCTTGTAAATCAATCGTCCCAAGACGAACTTGAGCTGTCTTGTTTTCTGCTCTCCCTGGCCCTCTGCACAACACGGGCGCTACACATTTGGCCTTGCTTGCCCATCTAGTCTAATAATGCTTGTCATTGTAATTCACAAACTCATTGCTCTGGACTTGTCCCATCCATGCATGTCATCATTGAATTCATCCCCTTTCATGCACGGCTGTCCGCTAAATTATATCAGCGCAGCTCCGAATTCATTCTCGGCTGGCAGTGATGCGACCGCGAAAACTCATGCGCGCACCGAGTAATTTGCATAACAATGCCATGCCGTTCATGTACGCGTAGATGAATGAACCACATTCCGTGAGAAGAACCAGGGTGAACTTCCGCACGCAAAGGTTTTGTTCACATCGTGTTGCCATGGACCTCCACTGTATTACATGATGTCGCTTTTAAGCTTCATGGGCGGCGATTCGAGGAACTCGTTATCAAGGCCCCTTTCTTTCTTTCTTCATTAATTCATTTATTTGTACTTTTATGCAAACTGACAATAGGTAACATTATCAAAGTCAATTCAATATATTACCAATGGCGGAAATCTCTCCCCAAAGGTAGGGGGGACCAGGGACTGGAAAATTTGACAAGCAAAAAAAAAAAAAAAAAAGGAAAAAAAGGGTTTTCACCCCAAATGTAAGGTCATTTCGACCAAAATAAATTTCGGATTTCCGCCCATGATATATATGATTATATATATGATTATATATATATATAAATATATATATATATATATATATATATATATATATATATAATATATATATATATATATATATATATATATATATATATATATATATATATATTTATATATACCTTAAGAAGGTAGATGTCTACCGAAAATTTGGAAATTGAATAAAATAACTTGTTGGCATTGCAAAAATTGCATTACTCGTGAATTTGTTTCGCGTTTCTGATGTATATATATAAATAAAACTTCGGTCTTAAGAACTACCCTCTTTCCCCCGAACTGGCGTACAGATGTAGTATAGATCCCCAAACGTTTAATGGGAAAGAGAGAAAGAAAAAAGAAAGAAAAGGAAAATTAAAAAGGTGGAATATTTTATATCTTTGTTATACTTGTAATACGTCAAAATTTGTCACAAAATTTAGATGTTTGTAAATTTTTGCTCGATCACTTCACTTGCAGATTTAACTGTGAAAAATATATAAAAAAAACAATCCCTCCCCACAGAACGATATTTGTGTCAGTCACCCCCCCCCCCTCCATAAACCATGAACACCGATCGACACTAAGGTTTGGGGGGATTTTAAATCAGAGCAAAAATATTCCTTATATACCTATAACTCCACGACCCTCCAAAACAATATACCCAGGCGGACGCACCATTAGATTATTAGGGGTGGCGCCATTGGGCAGGGGGGGACATCCCGATAGACCGCGGGTCCGATAGACCGCGGGTCCGTTAGACCGCGGGTCCGATAGACCGCGGGTCCGATAGTCCGCGGGTCCGATAGACCGCGGGTCCGATAGTCCGCAGTGTGTGTAAAATTATGATCAGATATATCAAATGTCATCGAGAGGTCCAAAGGTCAAATTATACGAGGCCATGGGGTTCTATCAGGTGCGGATCCATGGGGGGGCCGAGGGGGAACTACCTCACCCCCCCCCCCCCACCCCAAGCTCAAAAAAAGAGGGGGGAAGAGGGGAAAAGGAGAGAATAAAAAAAGAAAGAGCAAGATGGGAAAAGAACAGAATAGAAAAGAGAGTAAGAAGGAGAAAGGAGAGAAGAAAAAAAGAGAAGAAAAGGGGAAAGGAAAGTCAAAGAAAAGTGGGAGAAGAAAAGGGGAAAGAAGAGAAAAAAAGAGAGGAGGGAAAAGGAAGAGAAAAAAAGAAAGTAGAAAGGAAAAGGAGGAAAAATAAGAAGAAAAAAAGAGGAAGGAAGAGAAGAATATTTAAATAGAGGAAGATGGGAAGAAAGATAAGAAAAAAGAGAGAGAGAAAGAGGGGAAAAGAAGAGAAGAAAGAGAGAGAGAGAGAGAGAGAGAGGAAGGGGGGGAAGGAAAAAAAGATTAAAAGAAAAAAGAGGGAAAGGAAAGAAAAAGAAAAAGGGAGAAGAAAAAGGGGGAAAGAGAAAAAAGTGTCAGAGGGAAAAGAAAGAAAAGAAAAGAACGGAGTAAGGAAAAGGGGGAAAAGAAGAAGAAAAAAGAGGAAGGAAGAGAATAATATTTAAAGAGAGAGGAAGATGGAAAAAGAGAAGAAAAAAGAGAGAGTAAGGGGGAATGAAGAGAAGAAAAACGAGAAAAGAGATAGGAAAAGAGGGAAAGAAAAGACAGAAAAAAGAGAAGAAAATGGGAAAAGGAAGACAAGAAATGAGAAAAGAAAAGGGGAATACAAAGAGAAGAAAAAGAGAGAGAGAGAGGAGGAAAAGATGAGAC
Organism: Lytechinus pictus; assembly: GCF_037042905.1. Classification (NCBI taxonomy): domain Eukaryota; kingdom Metazoa; phylum Echinodermata; class Echinoidea; order Temnopleuroida; family Toxopneustidae; genus Lytechinus; species Lytechinus pictus. Next base: position 16,424,483 of record NC_087256.1, read on the forward strand.
GAAGAAAAGGGGAGAGGAAGGGGGAAAGAAAGAGAGAAAGAAAGAGAAAGGAAGGAATGGGAATGAGGATAAGAGAAAGAAAAAAAAAAAGAAAAGGAGATGGGAAACGGAAGAGGGAGATGTTGACCTGGACGTCGATTTGATGGCGCCAAAATGACGTTCGAACTATGGGGCGCCGAACTGATGTTTGAACTGGGAAGGGGGCGCCAAATTGATGTTCGAACTAGGGGAGCGCTAATTTGAATTTTGACCATAATGCGACAAATACATGTTTCAGAGAGGGGGAGGGAGGGCAAAGTTATATTTCACACGGGGGCGCCAAGTTTATGTTCAACCGAGGGCGCCAAATTGACCTTGAACTTAGGGGGCTTCATGCAAATTCATTTTCGACCGGGGGCGCAACATTGCTCGTATTGCCTGTTTATAGTGAAATATATGTCCTGCCCAAAAAACTTAAATTAATGCGGCTGAATTAAAATATCCCGTTTTTACGATAACAGACAAAAACAATGTTTTCGAGTTTTAAGTCTGTTTAGCGAGATAGATATCCTGTTCAGGGTCACATAAAAGGGTTATTATCGAATTCAGCTCGCGCTACGCGCTCGCAGTATTTGATTAATGAGGTATGCATCCTCTGCATCAATCCCACATGTAAGTGTTAGTGTTTTCAAGTCAACATACATAGGCCAATCCAGGGGGCAAAGATTTTGCCCCCCCCCCCCATGGTGGCGCAAAAAAGGGGTAAGAAACAGAAAAAAGAAGAGAAAAGGACAAGCAATTAGCATCAATAAATTGTTTAGTTATATAAGCATCCCGACCTTACATTTTTTTATGCGAACGAGAAGCACAAGCTGAAAATATTTGATATTCTAACCTGACAACTGAAAATGTATTTTTCATTTCATCATTATAAAAGTTTTCAGCTAGCGCTTCGCGGTCGCATTCATTTCATAATAGATATGCATCGTGTTCATCATAACAACTACTATCATAGGCGGATCCAGGCGGCCCGAGGGCACCCCCCCCCCCCCTATTGACAGAGCAAATAAATTGGGAAAAACGGGGAAAGAAAAAAAGGGGGAACGAAAGGAGAAAAAAGAAGACGAAACATAAAAGGAGGAAGACGATTGAATAAAATAAGGTCAGGAGAAGACTTTGAAAACAATTTTTGAAAATATGTAATGTCACTATATTAAAGTTTCGCTCGCGCATCGCGCTCGCATTGCCTGTTCGATGAGATACATATCTTGCTCAATATGCTGATATGTAGTTTAAAATATCAAGTTTTGATATCAATATACAAAACATAATTCAGCTCGGACATCGATCTTTCATTATTTTGTTTTATTTACCAATTTATGTTTTTAAGTGCTCTGGAAAATGTCCGTTTTATGGTTTGAATCAACATTTACAACATTTTGTGCGCTCGCACTATTTGCCAAGTAGGCCTACCTATTGTCTTTTTGTATTTCCAAGAAGTTTCTATGACTGGAGTTCCAACAGGCAACAAATTTATTCAAGCAGCTGTTCATTTCTATAGAAGCACAAAAGAAAGAACGGCAGTTAAGACCTTTTTGATGTCCGCCTTCGAAGCCGCCAGTTTCAGTGAAGAAATCCGAAGAGTGAATTTTACGAATATCCATTTGGATCAATTTTCCATCTTTTATATTTATAAACAAACAGAAATTTGTACGCATGACAAGACATCAATAACCAAGCGCTATTACGCTGAGATATTTGCCCAGATTATATCAATTTACCTTTAATTAGTGGAAAAAGTAAGAATTTGACCTTTACTGAAACCAAATTTTAACACTTTTCCGATCGTTTGCGGCAAATAAAAATTTCAAATGTGGTCGATGGAATATTGCTATTCATTATTGTATATGCCAGATGAGTGCCCGCACATGCCCAGTCGAGGAAATTTGAGTCATATTTCAGGACATATTGCATAGTTTTTTTTCTCGCATGCCTCCAATTATGTACTACACATATAACCAGACCAGATGCGGCGAAAAAGTAATTATCATCACAATAGCATATTTCCCTTTATAAATGACCTATAGCTGCGGAGTCACGCGGGAATCATTTGTCTACACAATCGCAAGAGATGTTGAGCAAAGTGCATGCCTGACATACTTTCTGCTGGCGGCTTCGAAGCTTGTTCAAAGGGATTTTGTTTGCTGTTACTCCATCTCATTTAAACCTCCTTGGTATTTCATATAAGATTCTCTAAATATACCTTTTCAGGTGTCTCGATTGTAAAAAAAAATAATAAAGGCCTATGAGCTAGCTCTGTGCGCTCGCATTTTGATTGGTGAGTTATGTATACCTATATTAATTCTATAACAAACTACTTAAATCCCCCATTAAAAAATTCCGGATCGCGATTTGCGCTCGCATTATTTGCTAAAAATATATCAACCAATGAATCCTATTCATGATTACAAAAATACTTAAAATATCCAGTGTTCAGGCCTCATGCACTGTCAACAAATTTCACACATTCATTAGGCTTAACAGATTAATAAATATGAAATAAATTTGTATGAATTCATGATAACTAAATTGTCCCTTTTTTAGAAATAAATATCGACAAGTTTTAGGAAAAGAAATAGAAGATAGTCATCATTCTTATATGATGACAAAATGTCCTCAAGCCTAAAATGTCTCGATCCTAGGTCAAAATAATAATAAAATATCAGCTCGCGCTTCGCGCTCGCATTATTTATAAAGTGCTATCAAATTTCTCTATATACACAGTGCTGTAAACAGTGCTTAAATTGACCCTTTTCATATCGGAATTTCAAATATTATTTTCAGCTCTGGCTCTGCGCTCGCATTATTGATTTTTAAGATGAAAAATGAAATGTATTCAGATTGCCAGGATTCTGTCTAATTCTAAAACACGCGCACGCATGTTTTTTGAGATACAAAGCTTGATCTTATTCAAAACGTGCTAAAATTATCCAGTTTCGGATCAGAATATCAAAAATTTTCTGCTCGCGCTTTGCGCTCACATTATTATTGTAGAAAGATACCAAAAATTACCCATGCTTTTTCATGATTGACAAACATGAATCGAATGTCCCATTGGGGATTTGAAATCTCATCTTTTTAGGTAGGAATATCAAAAATGTTCAGCTCGCGCTTCGCGCTCGCATTATTTAATCGTTGAAATATGTATCGTCTTAATGGCTAACTGCAAAACATCCTTAACAGGTCCCTTTTCGACTAGGCCTATGGGACAACCCCTTCAAAGAAAAAAAAAAAATCAACTTTGAGCGGCCGATCGGGGAAAATATGGGTGAAAAAATGGTCCCTCCCCTATTGGCGGAAGTTGGGTCCGCCCCTGACTTAGGCTTTCAGGATATAATACATGAAAAATCTGAAGAAAACAAATCAGATCGCGCTTCGCGTTCTCTTTTTTTATTTAGGCCTTGTGAGATACCTCAATGTGTTTTAAAAAATGAAATCTCAGATTTTCTTTAACGTCTACCCCATCCCACTTCATTTATTTTTGTTTAACTTGGTGCCGTCGCCACCCCCCCCCCCCCGTGCACCCATGCTGAATAAATACGCCACTGATGAGGAGAATTAGTCGATTGCTTCGAGATTGCATTATTCCCAAGAGGTTATCATTAATATTATTGAAGGGTATTCTAAACAACAGTACAGAAACTACAGCTCCCGTTCATACAATATTCCAGTAGGGCCTATATTCTGGTTAGAAGTTAAACCGAATTGAACCTTTTCGAAAAGTACACATGGGCGCCAAAAATCAGGTCAAATTCCCCCCCCCCCCTCCCTCCCCACGAAATCCTGGATCCGCGCCTGGGACTTATAACAATAACCCAATTAGGGCAATCACCCCCTGACAACTACTTCAAGGAAAATATTATCCCCATATTTTTACCGCCGGGGACTGTTACCCCCCCCCCCCGGAAATTTACCCTCCAGACAATTACCCCGAATAATTACCCCTAGTACGGAGCCTTGAAAATGCCATCAACGTGACGACATGGCGTGGTACTTTATCTTGCCATGTCTTAATTAATCATTGGCGGCGGAAGGCAAAAAAAATTAGGGGGGTCCACCTGAAATTTTGGGATGGACACAGGTAAAAAATTTGACAAGCAAATCAATCAAAATTTATAGGAGGGACCACCAACATTTTTTTACAAGAAAAAAAAGGTTATCAACCAAAATTATGGGGGGGGGGGCAAAAAGATTTTAGGGGGGACGTAGAAAACAAATTGACAAGCAAAAAAAAGGTTCTCAACTAAAAATCTAGGGGGGACCGTCCCCCACCTCAAATTTAGGGGGGAAAGGTCCCCCCCCCCCCGCTTCCACCGCCTAAGTAATTAATACGCCTATTATTTCGACATAGCGATATATTCTATATCTTGTCAAGTCGATATGTCGACATGTGGCGAGATATGAAGTGTACAAGTCCCGGCGAGAATCCCGATATCTCGCCATGTTGACATATAACTTTTTATAAGTGGGCTGACTTGGCAGGATAACGTATCGCGCCATGCGGACATAATAAGCTTATTTAGTATCTCGCCATGTCGTCAAGTCGATGGCATTTTAGAGGCTCCGTATGGCGTCTAGAGGGTAAATTTCCGGGGGGGGGGGTAACAGTCCCTGACGATAAAAATATGGGGATAATATTTTCCTGGAAGTAGATGTCAGGGGGCGATTGTCCTTTGGGTCATCGTTATAGAACCCCATGGACTCGTATCATTGGCCTTTTGACCTCTTGATGACATTGGATCTCACTATATCCTGATTATAATTTTACACACACCGCGGACTATCGGACCCGCGGTCTATCGGACCCGCGGTCTATCGGACCCGCGGTCTATCGGACCCGCGGTCTATCGGACCCGCGGTCTATCGGACCCGCGGACTATCGGACCCGCGGTCTATCGGACCCGCGGTCTATCGGGCTGTAACCGGGCAGGGTGACTTCAATTAGTGGAGAAGAAAAGAGAACAAATTAAGACAAGAAAATTAAAGGAAAGGAAGAATAAAGAGTACCATAAAAGGGAGTTCTATATAATGTCCTCTCCATTGACGTCATCTTCGGGTCATCTCACCCCCCCCCCCTCTCTCTCTCTTCATTCACCATCATCACTTTCCCAGGATCAATTTTTACTGGTGTCGGCGTGACCTCTTTACCTCGATCTGCAGCTACCAAAATTTCAAATTACATTCCCGGAGTACATATTTCCGCACAAATTTGTCATGTTCCGTTTTAAAAAGACAGCTACCATTTTGTATCGTTCTGTGGGCATCGTGTTGTCAAACCAAAATGATGGCGGAGAATTGTGTCCCGGATTCGTGCTTCGAAAACCTTCCAAAGCTGGTTGATGACCTTGATGACTACCTGAAGGCATACCAGGCCTATGCCGAGTTCTCTGGGCTCAAAGTGGACATTTACAAGGACTGGGCCAGGATTGTATTTGAGGAGCAGGTTGTCACCCATTTCATTTCCAAGTTTCCGTGTAATGGAACTCTCCGGGTGCTTGCTGTGGGGAGCGGTGACGGTTCGTTGAATTAAACTCTTCCCATTTCTACATTATAGGCTCACATAAAATAATGTATATAATGCTGAACCCATTGTGATTCAATCATACTTGAGTCCAAAGTGGTATATTTTTTTCCTTAAAAAATTTGCACTTTCTATTTGTCTTGTTATACCGAATGAATATTCACTATAGGGCTTTAGTATAAACTCGATCCACTCGACATTTTTTTTGACTGAATACTGAATAATGGAGTGGATGGACTTTGATTTCTCGTCGGCATGCGGCACGGTAGGGCTGGGACGCTGGGTACCAATGTTACACGATTATAGATTATAAATTGACTAAAGAGCAACATTTTCCCTAGTAATTCATAGTAAGCAAATCATTCTCTTCAAGAGTATGTGGAGTAAATACGTATTTTCTGACTAACAAAAGCTAGCTAGCAAAATGGGAAAAAAGGATTGAAAAGAAGACGATACGCATGATTGGAGTACATTGTCAGAACACTCGGAATATAAAATAGGCCTATAATAGGCCTGACCTCCGTAAATAATGTTGAACCAGAAAGGGCTGTCATTTTAAAACTCGACTAGTCTCATCGAACTCGCTTTGACAGCTCGACTCGTGAAAAAAATTATCTTGGACCCACTCATGGTGTTATTATCTTTGTAATGCATTCCATCAATGTTCTGAATGAACAAACATAATGATAAGGTAGAACGAGTTCATGTAACTGCGATTCAGGAAATACACATACTGTATCACTGCATCTGTACGGAAAAGGGCTTTAGGGTAAACTCGTAGGCTTGTACTGTCGCCATTATGGAATTTGATTACTACCCCTAAAATTATCCAGAAAAAATCCGTGTTTCGAATTTGTTGTTTGCAAAACCAGTGTGCACCTCCATATACTAGAGAAAACGATCAGTCTAGTATTAAAAAAGGGTTTGTCTGTGTGTGTGTGGGGGGGGGGGGGGTCATCGGCTGGGTCGGCTAGTAGTTTAAATCACAATTTCAGAGGGCACGGCCCGACCCCGGGCCCAACTCTCGCAAATCCAATATCAACTTGTTCAACCCATTGACACTTAATGTTCAAATAGTGTTCATTATCTTAATCTCGCCAATTTCGAAATGAATGCAGCTAAGAGATGACCTTTGTCATTGTTTATTTATGTTTCCTTTTATATGGTTATGATTTAGCATGTGAAGAAATCTATTTGAAATCGTGACTCGTGCTGCTAAAATCATAAACACATCTGTTTTTTTTTTTTAATTCAAGCATACAAGTCACTTTGCCATCTTAATGTCCCCTCCCTTTCTTCTGTCAGTAAGTAGTTAGTATAGCAACCGGGCTAAACGATATACACACAGGACTTTATTGTAGTTATGACCCATATTATATATAGATAATATTAAAGTGTGAAGTAGATCAGGGGGATAAAAGACTCGATAGAGAGGAAGGAGGGAGAGAGGAGGGTTATATTCAATAAGAACGAATGTGTTTTTTCGACCCTCCCCCTCACATACACAACACCCCATTCAATACATACATATAAGCTTTTTGTCTCACCTGCATAGCAGAGTGAGACTATAGGCGCCGCTTTTGCGACGCCACCGCCGCGGCGGTGGTGTCAACATCAAATCTTAATTAACCGAAAGTTAAGTTTTTTAAATGACAGCATAACTTCGAAAGTGTATGGACCTAGTTCATGAAACTTGGACATAAGAGTTATCAAGTATGATTGAACATCCTGCCCGAGTTTCAGGTCACATGACCAAAGTCAAAGGTCATTTAGGGTCAATGAACTTAGACCATGTTGGGGAGTCAATATCGAAATCTTAACCTGAGGTTAAGTTTTTGAAATGTCATAACTTAGATAGTATATGGACCTAGTTCATGAAACTTGGCCATAAGGGTAATCAAATATTACTGAATATCCTGAGTTTTAGGTCACATGGCTAAGGTCAAAGGCCATTTAAGGTCAATGAACTTTTGCCATGTTGGGGGTATTTGTTGAACTACCATCATAACTCTGAAGTTGTATCTAGTTCATAAAACTTGGACATACGAGTAATCAAGTATCACTGAACACCCTGTGCGAGTTTTAGGTCATATGACCAAGGTCATTAAGGTCAATGAACTTGGCCATGTTGGAGGTAACTATTAAATTGCTGTCATAACTTTCAAAGTTTATGGATGTAGTTTATGAATTGTGGACATTGGGGGTAAGCAAGTATCACTGACAAGTCTTAGGTCACATGATCAAGGTCAAAGGTCATTTAGGGTCAATGAACGTAGTATCGTATCATTATATGAATGGTGTTTTTTGTGAATAATTATTTTATAGTAGTTTTCAAAGTCAGTACTGCTGCTATATTAAATCGCGTAATGCAGGTGAGACTTCCAGAGGCACTCCACTTGTTTATATTATTTGTCACCATTTGCTTTATTTTTATTTATCACATTTTTTTATTTATCATTGATCTGTCATCAGTTTGGTCTAATTACCGTATGGTCTAGACATCACTTGGTCTGCAGGTAAAACTGTCATTAAGTCTTTTGTCAGTATGTGGTCTAATTTCCACTTTTTCTACTTATCATTTTGCTTTTTTATAAATATTTGGTTAATAAACAGTGAATCAAAGTAAACTTGGAGGTGTTAAACCAAGTGGTTATTAGACGAAGTGGGTATAACCGAAAACTGGACATTTGACAAACTGCACTCTAAACACAGAGAGTAAAAATTTACCCAACATTGGGTAGAAAGGGAACATGCATGTTTGCAGGGTAATTTTTTCCCCTTAATATTGGGCAAAATGCATGTTTGAAGGGTAAATTTCAACGCAACATTGCGTAAGATTTACAAAATATTTGGGATCTTTTTACTCAACAAACATACATGTTCCCAGTTTACCCAATATTGGGTAAACCTTTTTTTTAGAGTGTGGTAAATGGGTTCGATGGCAATTATAATAGACATGATAGACCATGGACCTTTGTAATAGGTCCATGATAGAGGCGAACTACTAGTAGACAAACTTATTTGTCGGATGGGATCAAATGGAACGTTGACAAAATGTTGTGTAGAATAAATGAAAATTTACCAATTAATCTTGAAGCCTTACTGACTTGTGAAGCATAGGGGGCAGGTGACAGTTGCCCCCCCCCCCTCCTGAAATTGTGAAAACTTTCATTTTTTATTGAAAATCTCCATAATAAATTCACAAAAATTGTGCACAAAATCATTCAATTTCACTTTTTAAAATGCTAAATTGCCCCCAAGACAAGCACTATCGCTTCGCTCCCTCGGTTTTGAGTTTTGTTTTAATTGTTTATGCGTCTTGCCCCCTCCCCAATAAAACAAGGTTTCTGCGTATGGCTATGTACTAAAATTGTCAATAATACATTGATCTCTTCAGGAAAAGTCGATAGCTGCATGCTTGAACAGCTAGTGGCAAGGTACCCCCGCATACATTACACGGTTGTCGAACCCGCCAATGAACCACTGGAGGAATTCAAATCCCTCATCGATGAAAGCCGACCAAAGTTCGACGGTGTCGAGTTCGAATGGCACAACGAAACCTTCGACGAGTTTCAGAAGTTGGAGGAAGAGAAAGCGAAATCGACGGGTGCGGATAAAGAACGGTTTCATCTCATCCACGCCATTCATTCACTGTACTATGCCAATGACCTACAACAGGCACATACCTATCTGAGGGACAGGCTGGTCAAGCAAGGAGCTCTTCTTGTTATACTTCTCTCAGGTCAGAAATTATAATCAAATAACATTCAAAACATATTGAAATTATTGATTGTCCCGTATAATTGGAATAATGCACTCTATTACTAAGTGATGAGTGAAGTAAGACCAAGTTAATCAGATTCAATATTTCAATGACTATTAAAAGTATGTTTTAAATCATTACTTTACCTTTCATCTTTTTAAATATCTTGTATAATTGTACTATTGAATACAACACCGGCCATTGTCGGTCGTATAGATAGAGTAGAAGTTTATTCATATTTTACATGAGGAGTAGAAGTATAGGCGAAGTCACTGACGCGTAGATGAGGAGCTCGGGGCAGTGAAAGAAAAAAGATAATGGGATTGTGAAATAGAATAAAAGGAAAACGGGTGATAAATTCACTTTATGAATATTTATTTATTTAATTTTAAAAAGGTCAAATTTTACCCAATACGCAATCTTTGAACCCTCTAATATTGGTTCAATACGCAGCAGGCTGATAGTAATTGTACTATTAATAATCATTTGAGGGTTGGTATAGATTTGTAGTGGTGTCTGTCCTCTTGTCGTTTCTGTTTATATGTTTTTGTAGTATACTATCACTACCGCTCCGCTGCAAGCACAACCATCTGTCACCAACCTCACCTCCATCATTATCATCATCACTACCATCATCACCGTCGTCATCATTATCATCATCATCACCTTCATCATCATCGTCATCATTATCATCATCATCACCTTCATCATCATCGTCACTGTCATCATTATCATCATCATCACCTTCATCATTATCATCATCGTCACCGTCATCATTATCATCATCACCATTATCATCATCATCATTGGCACATCGTCATCATCATCATCATCACTGGCATCATCATCAACGTCATCATCATCATCACCACTGTCATCATCATAATTAAACGAATCAGATGATCAGATGTGCCATTATCGTATTTCGGCATGTTTGTACTATCGAACACTTGCAGAAGAAGCTGGCATCTATCGCGTATGGGATCGACATCCCAAGTTATGTGAAGGAAGCCCCGCAACCAACCTCTGCTCCGCCCATCTACGACAGATTTACGCCCAATCCGACACGCCCTATACATTCCACCACCAATCATGGCCCTCCGATATCTCGCAGTGTTTTGACGCCGCCTCTGTCCAGGGAGGCCGGATGCTCGATTTCATAACCCACGTGAGGAATTTCCGCCAATCAGCACCCAAAGAACTGAAGAAGGATGTCATTGCTTTCTTGAGGAGATTGAATCAAAGCGACAAAGAGGATGAGACAAGCTCAGGGGGATACCAGCGAGACTGGGACTCCATGGTAATGATAAAATCCTGATGAATTAGAGGAAATATTGGATTCGATAGAAGATTTTTTTTTACTAGGCTTTGAAAGTGGCCGCTCAAAAACTCAAATATCTTGAATACCTTCGATTTTTGTCTCACCTGCATCGCAGAGTGAGACTATTATATAGGCGCCGCTTTTCCGACGGCGACGGCGGCGTCAACATCAAATCCTAACCTAAGGTTAAGCTTTTGAAATGACAGCATAACTTAGAAAAAATATGGAACGAGTTCATGAAACTTACATAAGGTTAACCAAGTATTACTAAATATCTTGCCAAAGTTTCAGGTCACATGACCAAGGTCAAAGGTAATTTAGGGTCAATAAACTTAGACCATGTTGGGGAATCAACATCGAAATCTTAAACTAAGGTTAAGTTTTTGAAATGTCATCATAACTTAAAAAGTATATAGACCTAGTTCATGAAACTTGGCCATAAGGGTAATCAGATATCACTGAACATTCTGCCTGAGCTCCAGGTCATCTGAACGAGGGCAAAGGTCATTTAAGGTCAGTGAACTTAGGCCATGTTGGGGGTATTTTTTGTTGAATTACCGTCATAACTCTGAAAGTGTATTGGTATAGTTCATAAAACTTGGACATAAGAGTAATCAAGTATCACTGAACATCCTGGGCGAGTTCCAGGTCACATGTCCAAGGTCAAAGGTCAATAAACTTTGGCCATGTTGGAGGTAATTGTTAAATTGCCGTCCTAACGTTGAAAGTTTATGGATATAGTTTATGAAATATAGACATACGTATGAGTAATCAAGTATCACTGATAAGTCTTATTAGGTAACATGTTCAAGGTCAAATGTCATTTAGGATCAATGAACGTTGTATTATAACATTATATGAATGATGTTTTTGTGAATAATTATTTTATAGTAGTTTTTAAAGTCAGCACTGCTGCTATATTGAATTGCGTAATGCAGGTAAGACTGCCACAGGCGCTCCACTTGTTGCTCATTTTGAAAAATTGTCACGGAAACCTTTCATGAATAGCACCACCACTTTTTCGGGGCGGTTGCTTTCATCGGAAGAATAGGCAATGTATACTGCAGATATATGCACATAATCTGCAAAATTCATTGATAGAATCATCGCCAGTGTTCGAAGTAAAAGTAAAAAAAAAAGTATCCGTTTTATAAATCACGTTTACTACATGAACTCTGAGTCCCGATCGATCTATGAGATTTAAAAAGAACCTTAACCCCCCCCTGACACCGCCCCTGATTATAGTTTTTACAGGATATTTTACATTATTTGATTTCCAGTTATGTTGCTGTCTTCGTTTACTTAAGCCCTGTCTATTAGTCTATTAGCCGTTTGACATGACATTCATTAGAAAAAAAATGCAAAGAACCGTTTTCATGATATTGAATCAAATCTCGAGAGCATTTCACCAATATTTTCCGTCTGACAAGTTTACCGATCCGACAACTTTCCTTGGTTTTGATTGGTTGAGAACAGTTCCTATGGTAACTGTCAGATAAAACATAGTTTGTCAGATAAGATAACCGACAAGTCCGTTCACGAAACGCCCCCCCCCCCCCCAGGGTTAGTACATAATTGTTTGGAGGAGCTTACGAAATAAACATTTGGGTCATCAAACATTGTTTATGAACTGTAAACATCGATTTATCATTTATCAAATCAAGATGTATCTATCATGTTTATATCACGTGAACATCACATAAAAAACTCTGAAACTATATATTTTCTTCAGTCTAATAATGTCCAGATAAGTTTAATGAAAAACATCAATGTATCATGCCATGTATCTTTAAAGCAAATGTAAATAAACTGATAAAGTACAGTATCGTATTAAACGACTCATGTACATAATTAACATATCATTCGGTATTTCATAAAACAGTATTTTATTATATGCTATATTATTCTAATGATGATGGTGATAATAACAATAGAAACAATGACAGTATAACCATAATAGTCATCATCAACATCATTATCATTTTTATTCATTCATTTCCACTTGTGGGCGGAGCAACCTTTTCAATTGAAACTTGTTGTTTTAAGGGATCCGTCTATCATTATTATCATCATCATCATCATCATTGTCATCGTCTTCATCATCATTACCAGCATTACACGTTTTATCATTATCATTATCATCAATAATTAATATCACTGTTGTTGTTAGTTGTAGTACAAATATTCAATGGCATTTCCATCAATTGTTTATGTGAAATCGTTCATAACATATTGATGAAGTGTTTTACAAATAATATTCTTTGATGACTCAAACTCTTCTTGGTATTTGAAGAAGTAAATTTGGGGCTCCGTGGGGATCATCGATCTTATCTCGAGCCACTGAGTTCATGATGACATTGCGAAGATCTGCCGGTGAATAACTTGGATTGATCCCAAGGTGAACCGCTGCAACTCCTTCAAAAGTCAGATAAATGAAGAATATAAAAAGAAACAAATATGTTATGTTAAAGCCTATTTTTAGGTTTGGTACCCCTCCCCTCTCCCCCACAAACAAAATTAATGTCACTTCTTGCAATTGCTACGAATGCGTATGCCCTAAAACAGTTATGATGTTAAGGATCATGAAATATAAGTGTTTTTACAGAGTAATTCTGCGATTGTACTTGGTAACTTACACCGGATCAAAATAACAGGTAGCAAATCAATTTAACAAATCATAAAGTGCATAAAGTCATTGCAGAATGCTGTCGCATTTGATGTTCGATGCCAAACACTTCATGATGTATCACCATGGAATATCGGGAATGTTTCGATTTGGATTTCAATAATTAAGCAGATGATGGATATGACGGACTGATCACGGCCAAAGAAGTTTAGTTATTTAGCATTAATTAATGATAATTATGGTAACTTTTTCAATTATGATTATACTATGACGGAAATGGTAAGTTTTTACTGATCTGAGCTCTGTACGCATGGTTATTATGGCAAAGTTTTTTTTAAAGGTGTTTATGAAGGTGTCAGTGGTCGATGGGATGCAGAGGCACGTACCCCTTCCCTTCTCTTTTTTTCTCCCGTAAACTTTTAAATCTGAAAATGGGGGGGGGGGGAATTTCTGACCAAATATTGTCTAAGCATCCTGTTCAAACTGCCAAGTGTCCAAGATAGCGTTTAAATATTATGACGCTATTTTATGAGGGCTTTCGGGCTCAATCCCCGGTACCTCGCCACATCTAAGCTTGGGTGCGGAAAGAAATTTTACAATGCACAAAATTAATATAGAGCGCTGTTGCATTTTGATGTCAGATGTTCGATGCCAAAAACTTCATGTTCAAACCCTATTACCATTGCAAATAAAATATCGTTGGGAAATGTCTCACTTTGTGTTTCATAAATGAGCAGATAGAGGATATGATTTTTTTAGTTATGTAGCATAAATCCGGGGCATAAATACTAATTGGTAACTTTGTCAATTTTGACTATGATGAAAACATTAATTTTGATTGGATTCTGACACAAATACGCAACCCCCCCCATCCCACCCCACCCGATTCTTTTCCCCCGAAACTTTGACGACTAAAATGGGTTGAAAAAAAGTAAACATAAAAACCTAAAAAGCAATGATATACCCCCACCCCCAAATATTTGATTACATAAAATATCACTTTTTATATTAATGAAAAAATGGAGGGCATTCCCAAAACCCTATAGCAGTTCTCCAGTGATCCCCCCCCCCTCCAGCACAACTGAGGCGGATTACACATATAGGCCTACCCATAGCTATATAGTTTTGCCCATAAAACATGTGTCACCATCGGTCCTTACCTGCAACATGGGGTGTGGCCATGCTGGTCCCACTGATGGTCCGGTAGAGGTCATCCCCAAGCCATGATGCCGCTGTGATGTAACGACCAGGAGCGAAGAGATCGACACACCCACCCCAGTTAGAGAAGTAAGCACGTGCATCATCAATTTCAGAAGCACCGACTGTGAGGGCCTGATGAAAAAAAATAGCGAGAAAAGAAAGCGAAGTTGTTAAAGGACAAGTCCACCTCAACTAAATAGTTGATTTGAATAAAAAAGAGAAAAATCCAACAAGCATAACACTGCAAATTTCATGAAAATCGGATGTAAAATAAAAATAAATAAACAAGTTATGACATTTTAAAGCTTTGCATAGTTTCACAAAACAGTTATATGCACATCCTTGTCGGTATGCAAATGAGGAGAATAATGACTGTATCCACTCACTATTTCTTTTGTAGTTTATTATATGAAATTTGAAATATTCTAATTTTCTCCTCATCGTCAAGTGAAACAACGATTAATTCCTTCCTGAACATGTGGAATTAGTATAGTATATGGTTCAGTCAAGTTGGTTTTTATTGTCAATTATGTAAATAAAGAAATATTGTATAATTCAATAAAAAAACAAAAGAAAGAGTAAGTGATGGACATCGACTGTCTCATTTGCATGTCACTTGGTTGTGCATATCACTGTTTTGTGAAAAATAAGCGAAACTTAAAATGTCATAATTTAGTATTTTACATCCGATTTTGATGAAATTTTCAGCACTATGCTTGTCTGATTTTTCTCTTTTTATTCAAATCTACACTTTTCTGGGGTGGACCTGACCTTTAATTAGCATGCACGGTGATTTAGTGACATTTTTGGTCACTCTGGGTCGGAGGGGGGGGGGGGGCAATATCGACCCTCTCACAAACTGGAAGGATCTTTAGTGCCCTTTGCGTGGAACTTTGCGAAAATTAGCAATTGAATAAATGAGCTTTGAAGATATCTGAGGGACAAGAGCCCCCCCCCCCCTCGCTGTGAACATACAGGCCTAGTAGACTTTTAGCTTATTTTAAACCGAAGAACACTTATTATTTGATTATCACGTTTAGATTGTGTTATGCACACAGCTATTATTACTCCAGGGGCAGGTATGCACCTCCCCCTTCCTCCATAATTTTTAAGTTGTTAAAAAAGAGGTGAAAAAGAAAAAAAAATAGGAAGAAAATGGAAGAGAAGAGAATAAATGGTAAGAAAAGGTTGTGTAAATTCACATCACCCCTGAAATTCAACTGAGGAAAAAGAAGTCGTTTTTGCCCCCCCCCCCCCGCCACCGGGGCCGCCACTCCTATTAAAACACCCTAGTTCACACCGCTCCTCGAGTGAGTGACGATGATTTACATGGGAAGAATTTTGTATCCGTCTTTCATCTACAATCTATTTAACAATCATCCAAAATTATTCAAAACATACAACCAGTAGCGGACCGTGACCCAGAGGAGACAAAGCATTGGAGGGGCACTGTATTGTTTGTGAATAATGCTGTGCCCCCCCCCCCCAATGCTTTGTCTCCTCCGGGTCACGGTCCGCCACTGCATACAACAATTATTAAAATTTAAACAATAAGTCGTACCTCACGCGACCGGGCTGGAGATCGTCGGCAGGATTCGTAGTCGCTGTTACCAGCCGCTACGACCACGAGCACCCCCGAGGCGTCGAGATTTGTCAAGACTTCATCTTCAGCGTACGATCCACTACCTCCTAGAGACATCGACACAATAGCTGGACGCAGACCGTTCTCTGCTACCCAATCCATACCTAAATTACCAATGATTGATCAATATAAAAGTAGGAAATAAGATTCTGAAAATACATCGGGACCAGCTGACATCACATTGGTTTTTGATAAATGCTTAAAGTAGAGAAGCATAGTCCGGGGGCATAGTAATTGAAGATTTGAAGAATATCCATGAAGAGTGAGTTTGTATTGTTTTTCTATTTCAGTTTTGAGCAATGTCGTCACATTATGTGCTGCCACATAGGGCCTATGCCATGTAATAACAACTTGATATCATTCTAACTCGTTTTTTTTATATAAAGATCAAGATGACTGAAAGTATTCTCTCATAATAGCGTGTATGAAATGTAAAATCCTCAGTAATGCACTCCCAAGCCATAAAAATCAATCAAGAATTCAACCTATTTCCAATAAGTAATGTAGAGTATGAAATGAGTAGAATGACAAACGACAATACAAAAAAATAGTTATTGTAAAAATTCAAGTATTGTAGCTGAGGTTGAGCTGTTAAGGATAGTGAGGCCTACCCCTCATTTCCCGGCCCACTCAACCACTCACTATTCATGCTATTGGAATAAACATAATAAAGACTTGTCATATTGAACAAAAAAATTATGGACGGCAGCCAGGGGGGGAGAGATATTTGCACAGTAAAAAATTCGCACATTGTTTAAGCCTGTCACTCTGTTTAAACAATTTGTTTACCAAGTTTTAACAATAGTTGTTAGAGTGATGGGCTCAAATCGTGCTTAAAAATTTCAACAGTGTTTTTGCAGTATAGAATTTATCTCCTCATGCTCATTCCATGGACTGAATATGCGTATTTCCTTTGTTTTTAATCTGAAAGATATAATCAGCTTTGCAGCCTTCCGTCTTGTTTCCAATAGTTTCCTACAGTTACAGTTACACTGTCGAAACCAATTCCCTACCATGGAAAACTTGATTCTGATTGGCTGCTGAGCCCTGTTACCATGTTAGTTGCCATTGTAACAAAGTTACAACAGTTGAAAGTCCTTTATGAAAACGGGCCCCAGATCGATCTACTTTATTGGGTTTATATGTCAAATGGCATATTATCGGTCGGTTTGGAGACGGTTTCATTTGTGTGACTGTATAGCTTAATAGCGCACCTGCCATAACGCCACCCTTTGACCCCGAGCCAGAGCATCCCAGCACCCGAACAGAATGGACGTGTGCCTTGGGCGCCACCCCGTACACCTTGCCTCCGATAGTACTGGCGCAGTGGGTCCCGTGGCCCTGACAGTCCCCATCAGCACCCTAGGAAAAAAATTGAAGAGAGAGAGACGAGAATAATTCATAAAGCAGGGGCGGCGCCTTGATATCGGGGGCGGGGACATGGCGACTTCTAAGGGCTCTTGATTTTTTTTACAAGGAATAGTCGTGGATTTGTTTTCCTTGCGAAAGCTAAGAAAATTTTTGCTACGACTGTCTTTCTAAGAATTGTCGGAATACTAAGGGGGCGGGACTTTTCATCGCCAAGAAGCCCGGCTCACACTGTGCGATTCGTTGCGATGCGACTCTTTAATAAATCGCGTTTTGCATTAAATGTGAAAGTTCTAAGAAGTAAGATTATTTCATTTGAAGTTCGGCATAGTATATGAGGAATAATAAAATCACAATTTTGCTTTGCGGCAAGCCCTGTGGTCGGAGTAAAGTCCAAATCGCCTTCAAGTTGCGGTCGATGATGACGTCATCACGATTTGAATTTGTTTTTATTCCTACAGGGAGGCTCGATTTCCGTAGTCATACCACAATTCTGAACTCTGATCGCTAAGATTTTATTGGTTGGAATATTTATATCAAATGTTATTACAACTTCTTAGAAATTCGGATCGCAACGAATCGTAGTGTGAGCCAGCCTTAATGGAAACGACCACGCAGCGGCGCCAATATCTGCCTGACATAATGTTGAGCAGATCGACTGTTGTCACAACATCCTTTAATTTCCATAGCTCTCGCTCAGCTACAACACTGAATCTCCATGTAATTAAACTCTGACCTTCCATAACTCCTCCCTTGGACCCTGAACCTTCGCATCCAAGTACCCGCACAGAGAACAGCTTGGCCTTAGGGGCAACACCATACACCTTGCCCCCAATGGTGCTGGCGCAATGAGTGCCATGTCCTCGGCAATCTCCATCTGCCCCCTATAATCAGTAATGGTGATGACGGTTATGAGTTGAATGTCAAATTATGAGGAATGTTTTGATAATTAATATCCACGCCTGCGTTGGGTTGTATAAATTAGAATTTGTTAGTGTTCTTTCTGCAAATCCCCTACAAATGATCCAACAAGAATGAATAAATCGTAAAAAAATAATTTCTCTTCAAAATCATGGTCATTCCATTGTTAAGTCAATACTTTTGTGCTTCTGATATATATTCATAATTCTTTGGATTCGATATATTTCCATAATTCTTTAGATTTTCTATACAAAGCATGAACTTACAATGGCGTACTGCATGGCATCGTGAGCGATGAAAGACCTGTTTTCAAACTCTTCGTGTGTTGTTCTGATGCCCGTATCAAGCACATAGACATTTACACCCGCTCCACCATCACCTTAAACAAAACAAAATAATAAAGAATCATAAAAAATATTACGATTGAGAAGCCAGTGAGAAAGGCGCAGGTGCACCCCATAATTGAATGATATTCCAAGTGCGATTTATAAAGTTCCCTTTGAAAAGATGAGAAATCGAAAGTGCGAAGATTAAAAAGAAATGTGGGGGGGGGGTTGCCAGCTTAGGGCCCGTGCCTTTTTTGTCCACCCCTCCTCTAAAAAAGGGAGGACAGAATGATATTAAATCAATAAAACACTAAAAATCATTATAATGGGAAGAAAAATTACAATTTGTATCCTTTCAAAAATTGTTTTTACATAATATTGTTAAGTGATACAATGATAATTAAATAATCATTTGACCTTTATAACATAAATCATGTAAAATCTCAAATATTCATGGGGTAGGAAATCTCACGTTTGCAATGAGCGTTGCTTACACATTCTAGAATTTAAAGTCTTGTCTTGTTCTTGAAACAGGAAATTGATTGATGTGATTTCTATGTTCAAGTTTTCAAAACCTGAGAACGTGATTATTACAAAAAATAAAAAAAGCAAAAAGGTCAGTGATTTTCGCTGGCTCATTTATTCTGAGCCAATCAGAAACAAGGTTCCATAGAAGTTGTCAGTGAGAACCACTGACTGCCCAGCCGTTTCATGAAGACTTTCTGTTCGATTGTGTAAAGTTGCAAACAATAAGGGACAAGGAATTTAAAAATTTGGAAACCAAACTGTGTAGCAATCAATCGGATGACTTCTGGTACACATTTGTGGCAGGGAGTCAGGAATTGAAAACATGTTTAATGTAATGTTAGGAGTATCAAGAGACATGCTGTCTACGATTGTCCACGTCAATGACTGTGATATTGATCTTGTTTTAGAAATTTTTGATTATTCTTGTAAATCGTTTTTAAAGTCCGCATGGTATTTTCGTTCGTCCATGTAATTATTATTACTCATGTTGTTGTAGTTGCTTGTTTTTATTGATTGTATATAATTTGTTTCTTTGTAATTGGATGAACGCACCATTTTCTATGAGTGGCTCCGATTCAAAGGAGTATGTTCAAATAAATAAATAAAATAAATATAATAACAAATGCACAGTTTCTTCAACAAGTTTACTATCAGCCAATCAAATTGAAGGATGTCAGTAGCTTAAACTGTTACAGCAAAATTGTTATTAGTACATGTATTATGAAACCCGCTGAAAATTGACACTTTTGTATCGTATTTTTATGCCAAGTTTGATGTTTTACAGTGCTTTCCAATGCTTTAAGAAACATATTATATTTGCATTGCATGATTATGACTTTCTCAAGTTATCAAAATTATTGGTGTGCAAATCGGTATATTCCCCCCTATTTTCATTGGGTTGGCGATCATCGCCCCCCCCCCCTCGGGTCGACACCATGTCACTTACCGACAGGCATATAGGAGTCATCAAGAGGTAGATCCCTTTGGTCAATCCTATCCAATCCCCATGTCGTATCTGCATATACCATACTGTCCTCCTCTATGTAACGCACTGCATCATGGGAACGTACCTGTATGGAGAGGTTTCGAATGATATTTCTTAAATTAATCTAATTTCAACAAAAACATTTTTTTTCAATCCATACCGCATGTGTTCTCATGGACATGATCGATCTTTATTTGCTTTTTTTAAAAACGAATGTTGACTAATTCCTCGCAAAGTCTTATACACATACATTTTTCTGTAGGGTATGAAAGGACAGGTAAATGTTCAAGAAAATGAAGCGAGCAGACAAAGCGACCGAGCGACATGGCATGGGACATACGCATTTTGTGCATATTTTTTTGTTCATGTTTAATGATGGTAATGATGGTGATGATGATTAAGAGAAGGAGGAAAAGGAGGGTGACCCTTACAAAAATGTCCTGTGGTAATACCATATAATTACCATAGGACTTTACCACACAATTACCACATATATTGTTGTGTGGTAATGCTATGTTTTATTGTCCTGTGGTATTGTGTGGTAATGTGTGGTAATGTCGTGTGGTATTGTCCTGTGGTAAATTGGAACATTTACCACACAACATTACCACAGGAATACCACATGAATGGATTAATATACGGTAACATTTACCACACAAGGGATTAATTTATGGTAACAATTTTTACCACATACCAGTTACCACACACCAGTTACCACATGCATTACCACACACCATTTACCACATAGATTACCACACACCATTTACCACATAGATTACCACACGACAGTTACCACACCATTTACCACACACCAGTTACCACACATCATTTACCACACAAATTACCTCACATTTTACCACACACCAGTTACCACACCCGTTACCACACATCATTTACCACACGAATTACCTCACATTTTCCAACACGCCTTACCACACAAATTATGTCACATTTTACCACACACCGGTTACCACATGCATTACTACATACGATTTACCACATACACCACCACACACCAGTTACGTAACTGGTGTGTGGTAATGCATGTGGTAACTGGTGTGTGGTAAAATATGAGGTAATTCGTGTGGTAAATGGTGTGTAGTAAACACTCACCAGTTACCACATGCATTACAATTACCACACACGTTACCACACATATTGTACATACTACACATAATACCATGCATCAGAGTCATTACCCAAAATGTGTGTGGTAACTAGTGTGATGGTATGTGTGATAACTGATGCATGATAATGTATGTAGCAACTGGTGTGTTGCAATGTGTGTGGTAACTGGTTAGATACATCACAGATCATGGGTATGAATTTGGTAGCAGTAGAATGTATTCATGACCCTATGGACTTTTATAAGATTAAGAAAATACAACACCTTCAATGAACAAATAACAAATGATTTTACAAGTGATATAGTAAGTACTGGTATTTAGCTCATAGAGTCATCAATTTACAATACTGGTTTACATTTGCTATTGACAAAAAATGTATAACAGCTGCTTTACTCAACAAACAGTGTAACATAACAGTAACTATCAAAGAAATTACAGTGCATATAAATACTTTTTAAAAAAGATACATTTCTTCTAAATACTTAAAAAAGTTACCTCAAAGGCTATCAGGCTTTTCAGCAAACCAAATTAACGACCATTGTAGGTTTTTTTGCAGGTTACACATACAGAATGGACTGATTACTCTTTGTTTTATGCTTAAAGACAAAAATGATTAAACTCTTAATCGTTTTTAAGAAAATGAACAAAACATAAGGATGTGTCTACAATAGGTAATATCATATAAGTAGCTGCGTCAAAGTGCACTGTACTCAAAATTGCGTATAACAAAATGCATAATTATCACAAGTTTACTTCAAGGCCGAAGGGCAAGTAGAAATAGACGAGAGATGATAATATGTATTTGGAGTCCACTCAGTTTAGAATAGTGTTCAAAGGAACGAATAATTTGATCAATTTACGCACCAAAAATGAAAACTAGGACAATACCCTGGCATGTAATATCTGAATTAAAGGAAAATAACACCCAAAACATAATACCACATGATCCCATTGATAAATACAGGACAATCAAAATGAATCCACTCATACCCTAATCCAATTACAGAGTACCACCTTTTCAAAGTTGGCCTCTTACAGTGTGGTTTGAAGTTTCTGGATGGAGGTCGCCATTTTCGCGGGGTTAGTTAGAAAATTATTACATCAGCGACGAACTACATCTCTAAACGTTTAGGCATTATATATTCTATTTTATCAATAACAAATCAAATGTACAGATAAAACTCATAAAAATATTAGTTAAAATTTGTTTAATATATGGTAGGTTCAAAATACAATTTGATGAGTTTTAATGATAAGATTTACACCCCAATTTCCGCTGCCAATTTGTAAATCGTAGATTAGGGTGTAATTTTTATCATTAAAACTCATCAAGTCGTAATTTGAACCTATCATATAATATTAAACAAATTTTAATAATATTTTATGAGTTTTATCTGTACATTTGATTTATTATCGATGAAATAGAATATATAATGCTCAAACGTTTAGAGATGTAGTTCGTCGCTGACGGAATAATCTCCATCCATAGACTTCGAACCAGAAGATGCCAACTTTGAAAAGGTGGTACTCCATACTGGGAAATCGGTTTAGGGGTATATGAGTGGATTCATTTTCATTGTCCTGTATTTATCAATGGTATCATGTGGTATTATTTTCCTTTAAGATATTGTACTGGTTTATATCATGGCATTACAAAGTTCATCTGTAGTGCACACTGTGTCAAGTGCACAAACCTATTCAGGGTTCTCACAGAAATTTGAAAACAGGATTCCATGACCTCTCCATGACTAAATTGATGCTTTCCATGACTTAATTCCTTTCTGGCACAGTTTACAAAATCAGACATGTTATGATCATGAACACCAATTATAATAGTAGAGTGCATCACAGAGTATGAGAGGTGCGAGACATAAAAAACTAGAAAGCTGTCATAGCCAAGAGGTAAATGCAATTCCACGACTTTTCACATATCCCTGACTTTCCATGACCAATTTTTTCCAGGATTTTCCATGACTGTGGGAACCCTGTAATAATACTGCATTGACAGCTATCATTTTTAAAGTTAATTTCAATTTCCTTCAAACATTTTACTCATCTCTTTTTGGTTGGTCCTTGAATATATTGGCAGGTCGTCTATAAAAGCATGTACATCGTTAAAAAAGGCTTTTGGCAGGAACTTTTGGCAAGTAGTCTACAGTATCAATGCATGTAAATTTGGGTGAAAGAATCATACATGTACATTAATTCTTAAGAAAAGTTTGTGGTTGTATTACACTATCACTTAGAGGTATTAAAAAGACAGCAGTTGCAGCAAACAATTATTTCATGAGAAATTGTCAAAATATTGTACATAATCTCTAGATCTAGCTGGTACATTAATGTAAACTTGTATCTTTGTAAAATCACTAATTATGAAGTTAAAATCAATTATTCTGATGATCACTAACACAGAAAAGCATATGTGGGACAGGACAGTGTATTATGATTGATTTGAAAAATACCTGACATTTGATAGAATTACATGCTTATTTTGCTCATTTCTCAGCAATTACACATTTTCTTCCCGAGCTATAATTCTGGCACATATCTTTTATATTTTGCTGGTAATTCTATTGGATTCTGTTCGAACTCATCTTAAGATTGTTACTTCAACTGGTAATTTATCTTTAAAGGTATATTTGTATATGATACGGGCTCAACATAATCTAAAATAAAGTAATTTTTACCATGCAAAATAGTGAAAATTTTATCAAAACCAGATAAAATTAATGAAATATTTACAAAAATATTGGTCATCAACACATGCAAGTAGATACATGTAAGTTTATGATATCATGCCCACATTTTTATTGTTTTCATGTTACCAGATAAAATAATAATTTACTTCATGTGTGTAATAGGTATGTCTTCCAATCCCATGTAGCAAAAGAACTTCCAGCAATAATCAATACAGGTAAGTCACATCAATACAGTTTACAATCCGATTTGTTTCATTCTTGGTAAACAAAATTAAATGCACAATTTTATATACAAAATAATAGGTTGGGGATACATGTACACGTACAATGTACGTCAGTATGACATCATCAGCTTGCTACTTGCATATGCTTAGAGCTCTTTCACCAATATAATGCAGAGGTTAGAATGTCATACATTACTTTATTATCCCTTGTCTAATTTGGATTAATTTTTCACTTTTGTTAAAAAGTAATAAAAGGCAATATCCATGGTTACCCTTATGCTTGACCTCAATGCGTGTTCGATTTTACACAACACATTATCTTGCGAGATACAAAGCGCTTTGAGATGCCATCCATGAGATTAAAAAAAAATCAAATTACCAGGCAGTGACAGTGTTGTTGGAAGTACAGAGCAAAGATCAGGAATATGGTAGGTCTTCTCAAATTGTATTTGGATTTAGGTTGTTGACAACTGGAGGAGAGGAAGGAGCTAATTCCATGGCCTTGGAGCAGTAGTGGAGAAAGTTGCATCACCAGTAGCTAATTTGTAGGTGCGTAATGATCACAAAAATAAAAAGGCAAGTGCGCCTGGAATGAAAATGACGCACAAGGGATTCCTTAGAATACATGTAATCTGGATCTCTGTCATTGACTTTGAAAATCAGGAGACGGACACTGATGTTCATGTATATCCTTTCCTTGACTTGCAGCCAGCGAAGTTGGCGTATGGCAAATGGCACAATAGATGCAGCATTCTGTACTATCTGCAGTCAGTCCAGATCGCCCTAATTCAAGCACGAAGAGCATTACAATAGTCCAGTTTAGATTGCGCTAAACCATGGACTGCTTTGTGGCAAGTAGAAATATAAAAGGCACTACCCATTGGCCTTTATTCTTCCAATCTGTTTGATGTTATACTGGTAGGGAGCAGGTTCCAATAGCACTATGAAAGGAGTTACGAAACCAGATGAATTGGTGCATATTCAGGACACCTTCCATTTCAACTTAAGGCATCTGCAAAAATAACAGAAGAAGATCAACATAAAGCCTTTCCTGCATTAACTATTTAATATTCATTAAAAACTACATGGTTTCAATATCAATTTCCAAACTTAAAAAAAAAATGATTAAAAAACAATGTGGGGTTTGTTACATATTTATACTTCAAATATTAACATGTAAAGTCAAGTCGGGGGAGGGGGGCTTGATGCCCTGAAGATCTGCTGCACCTCCAAACCATCTCTGTATAGGGAAGGACATTTTAAAGTAATTTTTTTTAAATATTTATTTTAATCAAACATGATTTTAATTCATGCTTTTTTTAAATGTGTTTTAAATGGTTATGGGATAATTCCATCAGTTTGAATAAGAAATTACAAGTTGCCAATGAAGATCAATTCTGATGTGATAATAAATGCATGTTAGGTGTTGATGTTTCACTTATGCCTATCTATTACGTTTGAATTGACAACAGCATGAACCTTGTAAGAGCATTAATTATTAGACAAGCTTTGTATCGAGTGGTTACAAAATCAAAATTATTCAACTGCATCTCATGTTCATGCACATGTAAATAATCAAAATAACACAATAATTATAAAAAAATACCTTCCAAAAAGGATAAATTTGTACACACCATTATATCTGCATGAATATTGTTCTTTTAGTCCACCTATAATAATACAGCTGATGAGAGTTTGAATGATGGTATCAAGATGGTGCTTATACCAGGGCTGCAAAAGAGAGAAAAAAAATAAAATGTTAACCTCAATCATGCCAAGAAATTGCAAAATCTACAAGTACATGTCCCAGCCATGGCACATGCACAGTAGGTAAGACGTAAAATATATGGTGAAGTAAGCCTAAGGGTCCTACAAGTAATTCTTTGCATGTGCCACTCATTAATGTATGCAATTTCAATGTTCAATTTTTACATGAAACTGTGACAGCAGTGTCAGTGTGAGGAACATATTAATGCAAAGAGTATCCAGCAACTGTCTGCAGCTTACTTTATGTCGCTTCATTTTTGTCTTTTTACCAATAATAATATGAATCTTTTAAAGTGCATAGCTTTCGGAATGGGCAGGAACCCTTTCAAATATGGCTGGCAAAATGAGGCATTTAGAAAACTCTGCAGGATTTTTCAGGTAAGTTATGGTCTAACTTTCAGATTTGAGAATTCTAGATCTAATCATCATCTTGATTTTTAACTTCCACAAATTAAAGACAATCTGTATAAAAGCTTTAAATATACAATAGTAATAGGCCCTAAATGTGGTTAAGTTTAGGCCTTACATTATTTTTATTTTATTTTACTATCGGTAGGCCTATGAATATATTATTATTCTTATACTTTATCTTTAGCAGTTTTAGAACACATTAAATTGAATAGATATTTGACAAAAAATCTAACAAATTTTGAGGTAAAATTAGTTTTCTGGAATCGCCAGATCAACCGTTGTGAAACTCTATTAGCGCCAAATTACACTCTAAATTTGTCATTAGAATGTCCAAACCGATACACGTCAGCCTGGAATCTAGTACTTGCACAATCAGCTATGCATTTGCACCAATTCCCTCTGTATTTTCTTGCATGTGGACGTCTCTCGACTTAAAGGTCATGTCATTGTGTTATATAGCTTGGGAATTGCAAGCAAGTGATCCTTTGAAACGTTTACCTGCTTAAAATTAACATTTCTTAAGCCTTAATTTTGTATATTTAGATTACAAAGGCTTACAATTGGAAAAATTAAATGTTTGCCCAAAAATTATTGTGGGAAAGGTGGATTTTTTAAGGGAAATCCATCTTTGTGTACCAAGTTCTACAGGCTCCGTGAATGAAAATACCCCTAGTACAATGTAAAAATGATAAAAATATCATCACAGAATCCTCTAAGTACAGTTAGGACCATTGACAGATAAGGTGCCCCAAGATTGCGCTCATCCGAATCTGCGCGATTCTGATAATGGAAGATACGCAACGACTCCAAACAAAAAATAAACTTTACACCTGAAAGAGCCTACATGTACTGTACTTACATTGTCTTACCTACATGTACTGCCCGATGCCTCCTGACATGTAGAGCAACAACAAAGGACCTCCACTCCTGGCGGCCAGTGGTTCTGGACCGTCTTCTGGAAACTCCCCCGGGCTAGGTCATATTCTCCGACTTCATCTCCTCCTCAAATGTGATGCCAGGGCAGGTAGTTTTGGGTCTCCCTCTCTTTCTCCTGAAATGTCATAAACAGATCTATTCATAAAAAATCTGACTTAAAATCGTGGGAAAATAATGAATTTAGGGCATTGGCAAGAGTTCCATATGCACCCCCACTAAAATTGAAAATAAAAACATGAAGGTTCAGAATAATATATCGAGCACAATATGAAACATATATGATGGGGGAGTGGATAGTACTAGGAGTGGAAATACATACTAAAAAATATGGCTTTATTCCGTCAAATTTCGAGCATGTATGGATGTATCTAGTGTGTGTAATTGTCCATAGACATCGGTTTATTTACTCAAGGGTCTGTGAGTCAAGTCTAGGCGAACTATTGGCTGATAATCGTTAAAGGTCAAGTCCACCCCAGGAAAATGCTGACTTGAATAAATAGAGAAAAATCAAACTAGCTGAGTGCTGAAAATTTCATCAAAATCGGATGTAAAATAAGAAAGTTCTGACATTTTAAAGTTTCGCTTATTTTTCACAAAACAGTGATATGCACAACTAGGTGAGTCAGTCGATGATGTCCATCACTCACTATTTCTTTTGTTTTTTATTGTTTGAATTATACAATATTTCATTTTTTATAGATTTGACAATAAAGACCAACTTGACTGAAACATATAGTATTAAACAATGCTAATTCCACATGTTCAGGGAGGAATTAATTGTTGTATCACTTGACAATGAGGAAAAAAATTAGAATATTTCATATTTCATATGATAAAATACAAAAGAAATAGTGAGTGGATGACGTCATAGTCTCCTCATTTGCATACCAGCGAGGATGTGCATATAACTGTTTTGTGAAATGAAGCGAAACTTGAAAATGTCATAACTTTCTTATTTTGCATCCGATTTCGATGAAATTTTCAGTGTTATGCTTGTTGGATTTTTCTCTTTTTATTCAAATAAACTTTTTGTTGGGGTGGACTTGTCCTTTAAAATACCCCTTCCGGCATCAGCACTTCTCGCTAGCAAATAAAACGAGGTGATCTCAAGTCCCAACTAAGGTGCCAACACAAGGGTAAAAAAAAATATAGAAAAATCTGAAGTGAACGAACTGGAATGGAATTAAGTCTCAACAATATTATTTTTTATCATGTTGGTGGGGGGTACATTGGAATTGCATATGGAACTCTTACCAGGGCATTTCATGTGACGTCCTAAAAATGCAGCCTCTGTGACTGTGCTTTCTTATCGAAATCTTCGCATCATGTGTAATAGGTCTGTGTAAAGTGAATAGGTGCGCAGACATCGGCCACTATTAGTATTACCCAGTTGTTGTGTGTACGGACAGGTTGTGTGTCCGGACGATCAATTTTAGAAAGTCATTTGGAAAAAATTACAAGCAAAGTTCCATCAATTTTTAGTACAAAATATTAGGAAATATTATAAAGAACAAAATAGAAGATGATAACAAGTATTGAATTCATATTTTTAGTGTAATCCAAAGATAAAAAGAGGGCTTCAAAAAGATAAACTGTCCGGACACCCGACCCCATCCTAGTACCAGTATGGTTGGAACTACCCCTTATCGACCACCTAATCTTCTAAGCATCATATCTGCGAAAATATTCATTGATTTTACCCAGTTTTCGTCTCATTTGTGCAGAAAATTGAGCAGATCAGATTTCCATGTTTCGCTCGGCGACTCCGATTCAACCCGTGTATATATGGACGAACAACAAATACGACGATTTTACATTTGCTCATTTGCACCCGTCTTTTGAAACCGACCACCCGCCGTACACCAAGTTTACGGCCGATTCTAGTCACGGTGGCGAAATATTTTTATTCTTCCAAATAAATTCTACGATGTCAACATGCTTAATAATCGTCTCACTACTTCCACTGCGAGCTCCGGCACATGATTCAACGATTGATGACGGATATTTGTTCTAAAGCCATTTCCTATCGGATTTCTTGGTTTTTCAGCGGGGTTTGGGTCTGGTCAATACAATTTTGATTAATTCTACTAAAATTTTACTCTTTGTTCCATTTTTTTGTCGTAAAATTGATTCTTACCGTTTCTATGGACACTGCGCCTACTCTCCCGCGCGTATCGTTTGTAATACGCAATAATTTTAACGTGCGCAAGATGGTCGGTTTCAAAAGAGGTGGTCGATATGTGGTAGTCTCACCATACGGTATACCCAGTTGTTGTGGGTCCGGACAGGTTGTGTGTCCGGACGATCAATTTTAGAAAGTCATTTGGAAAAAATTACAAGCGAAGTTTCATCAATTTTTAGTACAAAATGTTAGGAAATATTATAAACAAACAAGAAAATGATTACAACTGTTGAATTTATATTTTGTGTGTAATCCAAAAACAAAAAAGAAGGCTTCAAAAATATAAAGTGTCCGGACACCAGACCCCCATCCTACCACTAACTTAATTTTGTTCAATCAAAATGTAAGTAGGCCTAGCCTTAGACCAAAAGCTTCAGTCTCTGTATTTTGGTTGTTCCGCTGAACTACGTTGGCTCCACTCACCATACATAGACTGAAGGGGATGGGGCCCCGTACCTACAGCCAACGTATAGTGAACTAGCGTTTTATAGATCGCGATTTAAAACTGTTTTTTAAGCAAAATTGAAAGTTTCATGGTTTCCATTATAAGGGAAATATAAATAAATTAAGTAATTGCATACCTTGGGCCGGAGTTATTGAAAAAAATCCTCTGGATGATTGAGAAATCTGTCATCTAAGACATTTTCACATGACCTGACGGTTTTTCTTGCAAGTTGCCATCTTGAATGACGTCATTATCGTATTAACTTAATGTCTCGAATCGATATATCGCGATTATAACTAGTACTAGTACTATTATAACTAGTATCGTTTATCTTCGGTTTCGTTCGCATCTGGAGCAGATCGTATAATATCGAAAGCAATATCGATATCACATTCGTGATTGTTGACGTTCGTTTGTAAATATTTTATAGTTTGGCTGCCATTTTGACCATTTTTATCGTGTTCAACCCAATTAAACATCGGTAAAGTATATTTTTCATGCCTTTTTCATCTATATCGTTTAAAGTATTTAAATGTTAAAACATGAAGTTTTAAAAGTTTGTTATTTATACATCCTGAGATTGTAAATTCGATGTGTAAAATTACATCAAACTTTGGACTGTGAATTGACAAAAGGGAGGGAATGAGAACACATGCGAGCCCACACGTACACCCTACCGTCGGTAAATGGGGATTACAGTAAAATGTCAGAAATTGTTGAATAAATCCCCAGAAACGACGGTTATTCCTGTCTAGCCTAGCCTAGGCCTAGGCCTAAATGACCATGTCATGACTGGCCGAGATATTTTCCCAAGAAAATCAATTATTTCTCTTAATTTTTTATGAGAATTTTTGCACACTTACTCATAAGAATACAAGGAACATCATCAATTGAAAGATTTTGTAAAATAACAGGAAATTCACGTTAAATCTAAACTCAAATCGTTTAGGTGTGCTGTGTGCAGACTTGAGACCACCAGCCAGTGGTCCACATCACAGCAGCGAGCAGGCGCTCGGGGCCGGGCGAGCGCCCGGTTAGACAGGATGGGATTGCCAGTGTCATGTCATTTTCATTGACGAATCTTAAGCTAGTTGCAAGCCGGGGCATTTAACAAACTATGAAAAGAAAATCATAGAAAATGGTTATCTAACTTACTGTTTAGCCTATACTGCAAATATGTTCGAAGTCGTTGTCCATATCTAACCCGTATTCTTTAAGTAGTTGAATTATTAACGGCCTTCTTCGTCACACTTCTCGATCGAGCTCAATAAACTGCATGCAACGCATCGCAAACGGAATTCTTTTCAAATGTTGGCGGTAAGTGCGCATGCGCAAGCCTGTCGCCGCCCACCCCCCCCCCCCGGCGAATCAATTTTTAATTTTGATAGGGGGTGAGCTGAGGGGGGTCTAAGTTATGGGTTTGATAACTTTTTTGTGTGGTATTTCTGATTTTCAACAGAAGGGCAATAACACACAAATACCACATATTTGAATTGACATTACTACACAATGGGCTAATGTGGTAACATGCTTTTGTGGTAATTTTGATTTACCACAGCAGTATAACAATACCACACAAATACCACATATTTGAATTGACATTACCACACAATGGCATCATGTCAGTGGCGTAACAGGCGGGGGGCAGGGGGGCATGGTGCCCCCCTGGCGGATTTCACCGGGAAAATAAAAAAAAGGGAAAAAGAAAAAAGGGAGGGAGAAAGAAAGGGAAAGGGGAAGGAAAGGGGAAAAGGAAAAGTGAAAAGAAAACGATTTTCTTTTAATGGAAAAGGAAAAAAAGCGGGAAAAGGCACGAAAGAAGAACATTTGACAAAGAAAAAATCATTCCGAATTAGGCTTATGTGATGCAATAGCATGATGGGAAATAAATTAAAAGATGACAATGGCAAACAATAGAAAGAAACTGAGGTAGAATGGAATTAGTCAAAAGCTAGATTAGAAAACAAAGAAAAGGGACAATAATAAAATAATAATAACACGACCGGGCTGCCGAGGATTGAAAATAAAGAGCGGGGACAAAGATGGGCTGCATACAACATTGTGCTATAAGCTTGTTAAATTTTAAGCAAATCATAATTAAGCTACCGGGCTTTGCCCCGGACCCCATCTATAACCATAAATTGGCGCTATAATGCCCGCCGTTCAATCACTGGCGTACAGGCGCGGGGGAGGGGGGGGGGTCTTGGTTCCACACCCAAGAGGAAATAAAAGAAATTATAGGAGAGTATAATGAAATGAATGGAAACAATGAAATGTGTTATTTGTTGAATATAATGGAAAAAATTTATCAAATAATTAGAATTTAATTTCAATAGGCAATTTTTTTCCAGCTCGCTTTGCACGCTGGCGACTTTTAACAAAATTTAATTAAATTCAATTCACTTTATTGACATCCTTTAAAAAGGTACAATATACAATATCATATGAACAATCAAAACAATACATAAACAAATCAATATAATGACAAATAAAAAGAGTAGAACCAACATGGATGTAGGATGTAAATTTTCCCTCATTGCTATGTTTTGCCCCCCTCAAATATATTTGGTTCATTACGCAACTGGGTTGAATAAATGTGTTGTGTGAAAGCTATATTCTGTATATACCCGCGATTTGATTAAAATAGGTTTAAATGGCTCTGATATTAAGGTTCCAGGGGCCCCGTCCCGGATCCCAACCGCACAGCACTGCCGTATATGAGTATGGAAGGGTTGGGCCATATTGGCCCCCAAAAGCTCTACAAAAGAGAACAAAAAAAGGAGAAATGAAAGGCAAAGGCAAAGCTAGTGTAGGATATTTTATTTACTGAATATGATTTTCAAAATATCTCAAAGTTAGATTCTCATGAAAATGTGAATTTTGATTTACCACAACAGTATAACAATACCACACAAATACCACATATTTGAATTTACATTACCACACAATGGCATCATGAGGTAAATGCATTCATGTGGTAATTTTGATTTACCACAGAAGTATTCAATACCACACAAATACCACATATTTGAATTTACATTACCACACAATGACATCATGAGGTAACATGCATTCCTGTGGTAATTTTGATTTACCACAGAAATTTAACAATACCACACAAATACCACATATTTGAATTTACATTACCACACAATGGCATCATGAGGTAACATGCATTCCTGTGGTAATTTTGATTTACCACAGAAATTTAACAATACCACACAAATACCACATATTTGAATTTACATTACCACACAATGGCATCATGAGGTAACATGCATTCATGTGGTAATTTTGATTTACCACAGAAGTACCACATAGACAACAAATTACCACAGCTACCAGCTGACGTTACCACACAAGGATATGGAAAATTACCACAGATGTTCATGTGGTAACCTACATTCATGTGGTAATTCGTGTGGTAAAGCCGGGTACCACACAGATATACCACACGACATTTTCGTAAGGGGATGGACAGTAATGATGGTGATGATGATGATGATGATGGTGGTAATGATAATGACGGTGATGACGACGATGGGAACAGCATGTTGGATTGAATTAGCTACTTACCAATCGGAGAGCCCTGGCTGGAAGCTTTGCGACGAAAGCGTTGATGAGTTTACGAAGTCGTTTTCTTACTATCATGGTTTCACCTTGTTCCCTGGTAGTCCTCATCATCGACTCCGAGATCGCATCCTGGTCGACGCCATCCTATGATGAGGAAATGATTTTTAAAATATAATTATGGTGTTTTTTTTTGGGTACATGTATTTCAGCATTGAATCTGTAATAAAAACGTATTATTGCTCTTCATTTTATTTCACCACTTTCACTGACTTCGGCCTATCAATTTTAATCCTAATTTGTCACGGAGCCACATGCATATGGATTGATCAAAACAAAGGAA
Organism: Lytechinus pictus; assembly: GCF_037042905.1. Lineage (NCBI taxonomy): Eukaryota > Metazoa > Echinodermata > Echinoidea > Temnopleuroida > Toxopneustidae > Lytechinus > Lytechinus pictus. The sequence goes on from NC_087256.1 coordinate 16,458,427, forward strand.
TTAAGATTATCAAATCTGCTCATCTATTTTCATTGAAGAAAATCGAAAATGGATGACATATGGACAATAATGTAACAATGCAATTATATGATATGGAAAGACGACTTACAAAAATATACATTGCTAGAAATGTTTCACAAAACGTTTTTTTTTTATATTCGGACAATAAAAGATACTTGGGCCTACCAAAGAGGTGATAAGGATTGGGTTTCATCGAATATAGAAAACGAACCTTGAGTACAACGATGTAGTCCCCTTTGATAGCATCTTTTGCTCGGTAGAGGGGTGCAAATCGACCCCTCCCTGCTACCACTTGAAGGGTAACCACCAAGGTTACGAATGCTAGTATCTGCTTCATAGTTTGATCCTAAAAAAATAAAAGAGCATTTTTGTAATGAACATTTGGTATATCAATCATTGTTTTATGTCAAACTTGAGGTAAAATTTATTTCTTCCAATTGTTCAATATTTCTCCTTCTCCTCCCTCTTCTTCTTCTTCTTCCTCTTCTTCTCCTCCTCCTTCTTCTTCTTCTATTGTGCATCCTACCGTACTCACTTTTCTGTATAGTAGAAGTCAGTAGTAGTAGTCGAAGTAGTAGAATTAGCAGTAGTAGTAGTAGCACTAGCGTACCTAAGGGGGGGGGGGCAGACTGCCCCCTTGACGAGTCACAACTCATGCAGGGGACGTATCCCTGCCCCCCTGACGAGTCACAACTGATCTAGGGGACGTGGTTGAAGACTTTTTTTTTTTGCTTGTCAAATTTTTTTCTGGTAAGAAATCCTAGATTTTTGGTTGAAGACCTTTTTTTTTGCTTTTCAAATTTTTTCTGGTAAGAAATCCTTGATTTTTGGTTGAAGACCTTTTTTTTTTTTGCTTGTCAAATTTTTTCGCGGACGAAATATCCTACAATAAAATTTGCCCCCCTTTGGAAAATCCTAGGTACGCAAGTGAGTAGTAGTAGTAGGGGGCAAAGCCCAAAAAGGGCACTTATATGCCAAAAAGGGCATTGGTGCAAACGGATATTTTCACCATAATATTATCATCTGTGTGGAGGAATTGTGTGTTTTGTGATAATTATGTTTAGCAAATTTTTTTTGGAAGTGATTTCTGATTGATAACATATATATTTTGGGCTTTATTTTTTCGCGAGCGAGCGTAGCAAGCGAACGGTTTGGAAATATTTTCAAATCTGAAGTTGAAAAACTCGCTGTTTGGTCAATTATGGACCTAATTACTGTTAAAATGGCATCCTTGCGAGATGTTGCGAGCGCGAATCACGAGCTCAAACTTTTGAAAACTTCATGTAATATTCCGAGCAGTGTTTGTAATCATGAAAACAGGATGTGAATTTAACAAAAGAATTAACGCGAGCGTGAAGCGCGAGCTGAATTTTTTAATATACTGACCAGAAAAGAAACCTTTTAAAGACTGCATTTAGTGACTCCTGAATAAGTTACTGGCTACATATCTCACCAATCGAATAATGCGAGCGCGAAGTTCGAGCTAAAAATTTGTGATATTCTAACCCAAAAAATGGAAATTCTAGGCATTTTATCTAACCAGGAACAAAATGACTACCTTAATAAACAATAATTCAGGGGCGGATCCAGCCTCCGCCAATAGGGGGGGGGCCCGAATTTTTTTTCACCCATATTTTCCCCGATCGGCCGCTCAAAGTTGATTTTTTTTTTGTTAGGGGTTGTCCCAGTGGCGTAATAAGCCAAAAATTTTGAGGGGGCTCGAAATGGCGTATCGCGTAAAAGTAAGAAGAAGTTACGAGCGAGCGAGCAAAAATTTTGACATTTTTTATTACAAAAATCCAAGTTCGTGATAGATTTTAACATAATATTTGGAAAATAATATTATTTTTCACCCACTTCCCTTTCCTTTTCTCTTACGGTGATCGTTAAATTTGTTTCTTCTTTTATTTTCATGTCCTAACAGTTATATCTTAGCTTTATTCTTATAACAACATAAATGTGTAATAATTTCATAAGCCCTATTAATATAGTGTGAGCGCGAAGTGCGAGCTAAACAATTTTGAAATTTCATGTATTTTGTCCTGAAAATTCAGTTGAACATTCTGGGCAAGGTTTGTAAACCTGAAAAGATGCGTATGTAACTAGATAATTACTGCAAGCGTGAAGCGCGAGCAGAAATTTTTATAATGCGTTCTGGATTTGTCGAAAAGGGACCTGTTAAGGACGATTTGCAGTTAGCCATTAAGACAATACATATTTCAATGATTAAATAATGCGAGCGCGAAGAGCGAGCTGACATTTTATTGACGTTCCGGCCTAAAAAATTAACGTTCTATGCACTTTTTGTAATCATGAACGGTATAAGTATATAACCAACCAATTGATGCGAGCGCAAAGCGCGAGCGGAAAAAATGAGATTTAAAACCTAAAAACGGGACACTCTCTTCATGTTTTGTAAATCATGAAAAAATTGGGTATAACTTGGTATCTTCCTACATTAATAATGCGAGCGCAAAGGGTGAGCAGAAAAATTTTGATATTCTGATCTGAAACTGGATATATAGGCTCATAATGATTGAAATATAGAACAAGCTGCGTATCTGAATAAACATGCGTGCGCGTGTTTCAGATACCTTTTTTTCATCATGAAAATCAATAAAGCGAGCGCGAAGCTCGAGCTTAAAATATTTGACATTCCAACCTGAAAAGGGGGTCAACTTAGGCTGTGTATTTCAAGCACTTTGTAGGAAATTATGAGGTGGATATGAATCACAGTTAAAAAAAGATCTGATATGTTTCATTATTATTACTTTGAGTTTTGACATAGGAAAGGGACATTCTAAGAACATTATGTCATCATATGAAAATGATGACTATCTTCCTATTTCTCTTCCTAAGCTGGAGATGAAACTTGTCGATATTCCATTCTGAAAAGGGGCAATTTTCTTTATGAAATTAATATCTTATTTATTAATTTGATAAGCCTATGAGAGCGCGAAATCTGTTAATTTATTATGGCCTGAAAACTGGACATTTCAAGCACTTTTGTAATTATAAAATAAGATGCATGAGTTAATATATTTTCAACAATCAATGCGAGCGCAAATCGCGAGCCGAAATTTTTGATAAACTGTCATGAAATGGGGATTTATAGTAGTTTATTATAGAATTAATATTGAGATATACATATAAAATCACCAATCAAAATGCGAGCGTGCAGCGCTAGCTATTACGTTTTGACAATTTGACTTGAATAGGGATATTTGAAAACTATGGAATACAGGAAAATGATAGGTACCTGACAAATCAAATTTTGCGAGCGCGCAGCGCGAGCAGAAAGTGTTAATATTCAGAAGATAAAACATAAATTCTTACAGAGCACTCTTTAAAAATCAATCTGTAAATGAAACAAAATAATGAAAGTTCGAATATCCGAGCTGAAATATGTTTTGTATATTGACTACAAAATTTGATATTTAAGCTCCATATTGACAAGATATCACCTAAAGGCAATATTTACTGTACAGTGGCATGAAAGATTTTAAAAATTGTTTTCCAAGTCTTCCCCTCATCTTTTATTCACTCGCCTTCCTCCTCTTATGTTTCTCCTTCTTTTTTCTCCTCTCTTTGCCCTCCTTTTTCTTTTTTTCTTTCTTCCCCCCTTTTTTTGCTCCGCCAATAGGGGGGCCCGGGCCCCTCGGCCCCCTGGATCCGCCTATGTAATTGGTGCGAGCGCAAAACACGAGCCAAAATGTGTAATATTCCAACCTGAAAATTGGACATTACTAAGCATTTTTGTATGAACAGGATGAGTATGTTACTAAACAATTATTGATGCGAGCCAGAAAATTGTGATTTTCTCACCTGAAAACTGGATATTCTAAGCACTGTTTGTAACCAGGAACAGAATAAGTACCTTAATGAACATTAATTGATGCGAGCGTGAAACACGATCCAAAAATGTGTGATATTCCAACTTGAAAAAGGGCACATTTCATTTTGAAAAAAAAAGGAATTTTCCATTTTGAAAAAAGAGCATTTTTTCCTACAGGGATTTTTTAAGGGGGGCACTTGCCCCCCTGCCCCTCCCCCGGTTCCGCCGCCGCTGGTAGTAGAAGTAGGCCTAGTAGTAGTATTAGCAGTAGTAGTAGCAGCAGCAGCAGTGGTAGTAGGAGTAGTAGTAGTAGTAGTAGTAGTAGTAGTAGTAGTAGTAGTAGTAGTAGTAGTAGTAGTAGTAGTAGTAGTAGTAGTAGTAGTAGTAGTAGTAGTAGTAGTAGTAGTAGTAGTAGTAGTAGTAGTAGTAGTAGTAGTATTAGCAGCAGCAGCAGCAGCAGTAGTAGGCAGCAGCAGTAGTAGTTTATCTAGCCATGATAGCAAAATGGGCGATTGTGATTTCTAATGAACATTGCTAATATGAATCATCTTTTAAGAGATGCATGTAGGATACAGATCTTAATAACTACGATTATTGCATAAAGCACTGTGACAAAATGTCATGAATATTTGAGCAAAACGGTAGGCCTATAGTTCAATATTCACAGATCTCGATTTGATAATAGGAATAAATAATATGATCATCTTACCTGCAGATGAGATCCAAATTATGAAGTATTGTGATCGAAGAGAATTGTAACTCTGCTATCTTTGGTATGTAGTCCTTACGGAACTTTGGTTTTTCGTCTCTTATCACTTGCTTGATGAACCCTTATTATTTACTAAGGGATTTGCTCCATAATTAAACCCGGTTACGAACAAAGATTTGTTCTCAAAAGGGCGGAACCGTTCGTGAAACAGAACGTATTAACGGGATAAGTTGGTTGCTCTCCTTAAATGGAAATCCTTTATTTTTTCATTAATTTATTGGTTGATCGATCGAAAAACAAGTTTATCTATATTATCTTTCTTTATCTCTATCTATATAGTCGAATTTGTTCATCTAATTATTTATTAATATATATATTTATTCATTCATTTTATTCATTTAAAAAAATTTCATTTCCATTCCTTAATTTACCTTTATTTAGAGTATAGGCCTACTATTTTTTTTTTTACTGATCTTGAACTTTTATTTATCCATCTATTTGTTGATATATTTACTGGTTCAAATATTTATTTTTTAATTTAAATCAATATCTATCCCATGCAGTTTGCTAATGGTTTATTTTTTTTTCAATCTTAATTCATTATTCATCATCAAATCCTCCATTCATGTACCATACCCACATTACATAAATGACACAAATGTATGTATCTCTTGTACAGGTAATCATTGACAGAAATGGGCTGACACTCCTTGATGGGGGGCACAATTACACCCCTGGTACACCCACACCTGACAAACATGGTTTCATTGCCAGGTAGATTATCTATTAGTTGATCTTTGTACAGTGACCAAGAGTTAATTAGGATAATAAAGAGGAATAATTATCATTAGTCCTACCTCTCAATGTGTTATCTTACCCATCAATAGGTGTATACATACTTAAGTAAATTGAAACAATAAATAACGATAGCTTAATTGTGTTAAGTTTGTGTCCATTACACAATTTGTCTGACTACCATTGAGGTAAAAAAAATAATCATAGATATTTGTTTGGTAATTGTTATCGTGATTGCCAAGAGAACTATTTAGGAGCATGTTGTTTCGAGAATAAAAAAAAATGAGTATAACTGTTCAACTTCCCTTTTTAATAGGGTCTTCTCTTTTCTTGTTTCATTTACAGTTTGTTTCCTCTTTTTTTTTAACTAGGTCATAACAAGTGGTCACCCCCATGTGATATCCCCTGCTTGCTTGGTTTATTAAGACTTATTGGAATTCAATGAAGTCTAACCTTTTCTGTCTTCTTACCAGTTCGTCTAATTTCTTTGGTCTTATACATTCGTCCAATATTCAATTTGGTTAGTCTTATATACTTGGGCTAATTACTTTAAAAGTTGTTATTTTTTTATTTAATGCATGTCAGAAAAAGGGAAAAGAGCTAAATGTTAAATATCCCAAATAGAGATTTACGGAAATAAGTGACGTAATGAGCAAAAAAAAAAAAAAAAAATTGCAAATATTCTGACCATTTCAAAATGAAAATCTAAAATCCTCCAAATATCTGTGCGTACGTGATAGAATGAAACATACATTGAAATATGCACGAACTTTCAAACAATAATCGATACTTTTCCTTTTCTTTTCTCCCCCTTTCGCGATCCTCGTCCCCCTTTCTCTCTCTTTTTTTCACAACTTGAATAAAAAAATATTAGGGGCCGGTCACCCCTCCCTGTAGATCCGTCCCTGCTTTGTACGATATGGTTATTCCCGGATTAAAATTATTTCTTTTTAATCTAAATTCCAAAACGACACAAATGATAGTAGATGGTGTCATGGTAATGATGAAGGCGGTGGTGGAGCCAGTGGTTGTGGTGGCAGTGTGGCGATGTTGCTGCCGCTGAATCTGTTGCTGATGATGTTGATATAAAATGAAGATAATAACAATATAATTATCGTGATCTATAATTGATACGAATGCTAATGTGCAGTGGCGTAGCTACGGGGGGGGGGGGGGCCTGGGGGGCACGTGCCCCCCCTGAGATTTGGTGTGCCCCCCCAGGTGCCCCCCTGAAAAAAATTGGCAGAGCAAAAAAAAAAGGGAGAAAGAAGAAAAGAAAAAAGGAAAAGAAGAAGAAAGACAAGAAAAAAAAAGAAGAGGAAGACGAGTGAATGAAATAATGTGAAGGGAAGACTTTCATGTTACTAAATAAAACTTCTGCTTGCGCTTCGCGCCAGAATTGCCTGATCGGTGAGATTCATATCTTCCTCAATAGGCTGATATGGAGCAAGTTTTGAGCAAAAGTAAAGTCTGAATTTACTCCCCGGGATTTTGCTGTTTGCATGCTGTTGATTTTGGGATTTTTTTTAAAACACAAGATCATAGATTCGACGCCCTCTACCGTTCTGTTTCCATGCCATCGATCTTACACGAATCTGCCGGACGACGCATAAACATCAGTTTATTTATCAGTTTACATCAAATTCAAAAGTTTTCCGAAATGAATTTTGAGTAGTATATGTAGATCTTGAATGATTCCATGAGAGATCTCTATTCATATTTTGGTAAGTAAGGTAGCATCCATGGAAAATTCCATTTTAATTTGCATGTTACGTTCTGTTAAGTCCCATGCGTCCTCTTTCTTGTTGGTAAATATTGTATGCCCTGGTCTTCGATGCCAATTGCCATGCATGCCATGTTTGTTTGCCCACCTAAGAATCTGGCTTAACATAGAACATGAATTTCTTTAAGATTCCACACATTTTCAGTTAATATCGTTCCTTACCAGGCCATGCTTACATTCTGAAGAGTAAGTAGATGATCTCTGCCTGCCAGAATCTGAGAGTAGGGACGTGTCTGGAGAAAAAAATTATTTTTCTTATTTCAAGAAAATATCACATTTTCTTTGTGAATTTGAAGAGAAATGACCTTCAGACGGACAGAAATGTAAAATTTTTTTTAAAAATCCAATAATTGGCTGCAAAAAAGAAGAATGAAATTAGGTCAATTTTCAGCATTTCTCTGCCATAGACTGTGTAGTTAAGAAATGGACACACACAAATCCAAATTTTTAGCTTCCGAGAGCTGTTATAAATTCATTATTAATGCCAAAAACTTGTCCATAAAGAGTCCAATAGGATTTTTTATGCTCTTTCTGATGGTATGATTTTTATAAATATTTGGAAACCAGATCACAATGAAAAATTGCGACAAAGTGAAAAAATTGTGCAAAACAGAAAATTTATTTTCCCATAGAAAACGCATGGGGAAATGGCAATCTCAACACACACAAAAATAAGGGTTTGCAATTTATCTCTAAATCCTTATTTAAAATGATCATATAAACTTGTCCTTACTGTCAAAAGAAGCCCCTGAATTTTCTCTTTCCATTCATGCCAAACACAAGTTAATAATCAATTCAGATCACATTTTTCTAGTAGCCTGAACTTCCCGAAAAAAATGTGCCATATTTTTCCCTAAATCAGCCTGTCTTATGCTGACACTTTTCAGTGTGGCTTCAGACACCCTACTGAGAGTGAGACAGAGAAATATGAATTTTATGATTTATGAATTTTCTTGGCTTTTTTTTTTTTTTTTTTTTTTGAGGGGGGGGGGCGAAAAATGCAGTCAGTCATTTTCAGATAAAGTTACGTTGCCCCACTCATTCAATGAACAAGGACAGGTTATGGTATAAACTCGTTCTCTGTTAGGACTCCTTGTGAAGTCGTGTGGGGAAATAAGGTTGGCAATGGCCAATGCCAATGCAATTTGGCTTATTTTCTCTTGTTCATGGACATGGCCATGGGGACAAATGCAAATGCTTGAATTTTGTTTACTCTGTCAATTTCCAATAGGATGGGGGACCTGGCTAAAGCTATGCACTTTGTTTACAAATGATAAAAACTAGCAATTTTGATATCTGAACTGATTGTCTTATTGACATTGTCTGATTGTCTCTAATTTGTGGTAAAAGATTGTTATTGTTAACCAAGAAGAAAACATCACAAATCTCGCTAAAACGAAAATCCTGCTGTGTTTTCCGAAGACTTCTTGATTTTGCCGCCGGCCGCCTGATGTACTGGGTCCTAAAGCTATGCACTTGATTTATCATGCAAAAAAATAGTATTTCCTATGGCTATGCCTCAATTTCTAAAATATGTTCATATTATCTAAAATAGGAAAATACAGTGTATTAAATTAAAGTGAATGTTGCAGGTTTTCTCTGCATGTAGTGATTTCTTGCAGCCTCTGTAAAAAAATTCCACACAGAGAGTGCGCATTTTTCCATTGCACGCACAATGACTGGTGCGTAGCTTTAGGACTCCTTACCATACAAGTTACAACTATTCATATAACTTGGCTCTGAAGTAAATGAATTCTTTTAATTATTTTTAATAGATTAAAAATAGAGATTGTTGAATGACATTTTTCTTGCAATTTTACTTTCCACCAACAGAGGGCCTATAATTTAAATTACAGTTTGAGCACTATTGCAAATAAAAAAGAAGATTTCCAAGTTACTAATGAGAAATAAGTCGGTATTTGGGGTTACAAAAGGGATATTTTTAAGAATTTGTGTTGTGTACTGTAAACCTATAGATCTACATGTACATGTAGATTACCCATAGAGGCAGGGTGGTTGCAGTCCCAGGGGGGGGGGCACTCAAATTATATTGATGGGGATGTGCCTCATGAAACTCTGAAATGGGGCCTAAGAAACTGACCACAAGGGTAAAATATGGGGTCTTTGGAACTAAATATATACCGGGCAGTGTGAAAAACCGGGTCTACAGAACGGGATTGCAGTGAACCAGTGCGGTGCCCCATGTCTGCCCACCCATTCACTTTACACACGATTTGGGATTTTGATAACAATGGCTGCATTTTTATTGCATTACATGAAATGCCTGAAATTCATTATAAATATATACTCTCACCATTTTGACTCAGATTTTTCAAATGAATATCTGTCAGTAGATAAGATTTGTGTTTATAAATTTTAGAATCACGCACATAATTAACCAGCTACCTTTGTAACTATGCAGATATTCATGTACAAGTTATCAAAGCTATTACAATTTTAATATTTGCAGAGATTGACGTACAAGTTAACTTTGTGACTTTGTGCTAAATATTCCATTGATTATCACTGCGCTGACAGTGACAAGAAGAAAATAGCTCTAAACTCACTAAAGCGAATATTCTGCCATCTGTACTGAATACCTTTTGACTTGTTCTTATTTTTGCTGCTGGATTTTAGGGTCCTACTGGTAGAGTTAATCAAAAGGTACTTCTGCAAATTTTGTTACAAGCCTTTTGAAAAACTAATTCTTTGTTTGAAATTTTAATATAATAAATTATAGCTCGATGAATAGTCTGTATCCAAAAAAGTGTAAGTTACCTCATTGTACAAAGAAAACCGAAGGCTAATCCTGTACTTTGTTGCCAGAATATTTTATTTATTTCTTAAACTTAACTAAAAGTTGCATCCTGTTGTTTCTTTCTGAAATTTCAGCCAGCAGTAAAATCAAAGAACCATCATGTCAAGAGCTCAGGCAGAGAGTGTCATCAAGAATATCATCCGAGAGATTGCCCAGGAATGTGCAAGCAAAGGGCAAGCCGTCTCAGAAACCTTGGTAGCTTTCATGGTCAAGGCAGTAGTCTTGGACCCATCCAATGAATTCAATGTCGACCGTACGCTTACCAAAGATGATGTCCAGCGGCTGATAAAGGTATGTACAGTATGAGATAGGAGCAGAAATGTTCATAGAAGATAATGATAAAGGGTACAGATGTATTTTATCTTTAAAAATAATCACATTTCTCATCACATGGGTTTGATAACTACCAAAAAAATAGTTTATTCACCTTCGCTAACATGATCCTTTCACTAATTGAGAGATGCAAGATCCCATTCAAATAACAGACTGTCTCCATTACACATTATCCACAAGGAGGTTGTTTATGTTGATTTTCAATAGGTGTTGGACTGTTGGGGGAATTTTGTTAGTATTTTTTTTACATTTTCATTTTTGTATGGCTGGATGGGGGAAGTTGTCAGTTTATTGTTTATTTTGTGGATCAATTGAATATCCCAGATCATTTTTGTCTTGCCTGCATAGCAGAGCGAGATGATAGGCGCCGCTTTTCCGACGGTGGCAGCGTCAACATCAAATCTTAAGTTTTTTAAATGACATAACTTAGAAAGTGTATGGACCTAGTTCATGAAACTTGGAATTAAGGTCAATCAAGTATTACTTTGCATCTTGCTTGAGTTTCAGGTCACATGATTAAGGTCAAAGGTCATTTAGGGTCAATGAACTTAGACCATAATCAAAATCTTAACCTAAGGTAAAGTTTTTGAAATGTCATCATAACTTAGAAAGTATATGAAGCTAGTTCTTGAAACTTTGACATAAGTGTAGTGAAGTAGTACTTAATATCCTGCCTGAGTTTCAGGTCACATGATTAAGGTCAGAGGTCAGTTAGGGTCAACAAACTGGCCAAATTGGGGGTATTTGTTGAATTACCATCATAATTTAGAAAGTTTATGAAATATGGACATAGGGGTAATCAAGTATCACTGACTAGTCTTTTGTCACATGATCAAGGTCAAATGTCATTTAGGGTCAATGAACGTAGTATTGTATCATTATATGAATGGTGTTTGTGAATAATTATTTTATAGTACTTAGTTTTCAAAGTCAACACTGCTGCTATATTGAATCAGGTAATGCAGGCGAGACTGCCAGAGGTGCTCACTTGTTTGCTAAAACAATGGTTAGAAAAGATTTACCAAATATTGTCCGACCCAGTGGCTGATCCAGTTGAGTTAGATACAATGATATCCCATTTCATAGGCCTATTTTTGTTTGCACAATAGTGTATCCATCCTTGCCCAATTTATGTAGTTATCCCTGTCTTATGAGATGATAATATGATTCCTCACTTTTCTCTTTTTTCCCTATTAGATCTGTGTTGATAGACTTCTAGATTCCCGGTCATCTGCTCTGGATACGGTCAAGATGCAAGTCTACTTTGATATGAACTACACCTCAAGAAGTAAGACCAAGGGCCCCATAGCCTTAAATTTGTTATAGTAACTGTGTCATCCAATGGTAACTACCATGGTTACAATGCTAATCAACCAATCAGAATCAAAGATTTCAGGGATGTTACCATTCAATGGCATTGTTATAATGGTAACTCATGCAACAGGCCCCAGCGATGAATTGGATGCAATTCATTTCAAGTCATTGTTAGGTCCATTAATTAATCATAAGCATAACAATTGATGGTTAGATTTCAGTTAAATACTGATCTATTTCTGGCAAGAGAAAATATATTTTTATAGTTAAATAATTTGCTTTTTCTAATTGTAAATTTGGAGTTGACATTTTGTCATCACCTGCATAATCAGTTTCTTGCAACATCCTCATAGAGTGTGTGGTAAATTCTTAAAAAGTGTTACCTTTCAGATAATTATCTTGATGACTGATTAATGTTGAACACTTATAAGTGTTCTCTTTTTCTCATTCAGACAATGTATGCTGGTAACCCAATTTATCATCTAATTTGATTTGCAGAGTTAACATACTTTTTGAAATCAGAACTTTGCTTTGATTAAAAGAAATAACTTTAAAAGAAATTGAGAGAAAAGAAAAGTGTGTCATATAAAACAATGAGATGAGTGATAATGAAAGTTTTAATAGGTTTGGAAAAAGATTTTAAAATACCTATTAGTATTACTGGTAAACATAATTTAGATGAAGCTCTTTATTCTTTTTAATATTCATTTAATAAATTCTTTATTTAAAACTGAAACTATTACCCCATTACTTATTTTATGGAATATGTTGTGTATTGGTGAAAGTCAGATTGAGTATCGGAGCGGATGTATAGATTGAGTGACATTTTAACTTTTACAACAATGGTAAAATATGTTGACCATTTCAATTATTTTTTTTTTAAATCTCCATATTAAAGCTTGTCCTTATCTTTGAATTTGTACAATCCTTGATATAATATGTGGGCAAGCTAGATTCTGATGATTGGATCAATAAAACACACATGCAGTATCTAGATTTTGCTCAGAGAGGTCTTTCCGATGTGGTAAGCACTGTATAAAAGAGGAATGGTATTATCATAATTAGGTGACTTTCTGGAGGAGCATCGCCGGGTCTTGGAACAGAGACTGACGCCTGTCATCCGAGAGATCACAGATAGCAGGGCCAGGACCAGAGATGAACTAGAGAGTCTGTACAGAAAGATAGTCTCTGCTGTTCTTCTTCGATCTGGTCTTGGATCTCCAACAGATATAGCTGTGGTCAGAGAGGCAACTGGTAATTACATTTCTCCCCCCCCCCCCTTCCCTGGTTTCCTTTTTAAGGACAAGATTTATTTTCAGGATTTATCTTAAATTTTCATCAGTAATTTCTCATACCTACCACAAGTATCAAGACATTATATGAAATTGTTAAAATGTTGAAAGTTGTTCTTAAATGGCAAATTTTATTTAGAAGGCAAGGATTTCAAATTTCCTAACTTGTTGCCACATTTATGATTTGAAATTTAATATATATTTTTTTAATTCCTGATACATGATATTGAAAGCAAAATGCCATACCAACATCAATTTGATATTAATTGTTTTAAAAAAATCTTGAACAAGCTGAAGCCTGTGCAAGAACAATTCAATTAACTTTGGTTTTGTTTTTCTCCATGCACAGCTGCTTCTCTAAAGTGTGTTCTCACAGACATATATGTGAAATGTGATAAAGATTATCAAATAATATCTTAGTTGTATATCTTCTCCATTTACAGCTGCTCTACAGAGTGTGTTCCCACAGACAGAGCTTGGAACGTTCATGTCTCTTGTGAAACGTGATAAAGAACGTCAATTAATTGAGCTGACTCACATTGTGACCGGTATTCGTCTCTTCAACAAAGAATGTGGCAAAGGAGGGGAGGGCATTGATGATCGTAAGTTACTTAAAATATCTAATCTTATGATTACAATCTATAATTCTGGAAGGAAACATATTTGATTTTCATAAAAATCATTCCCCCAAAATGATGACATTAATGATGGTATTAAACAATGTTTGTATTTATGATATTATGGAGAGGTGAAAACAAGGCATGATGGGGGGAGTATGTTGAGTTGTTTATATTAATATTTTTCTTATAGTATACTTATCTATTTATTCATTATTTTATTTGTTTATCAATCTATTAATTTTTAAATTTATAATGTTCATGTATTTGTTCATTTATTTATTCATATTTTCTTGATATATTTATCCATTCATAAGATTACAAATCAGTAACTTAAGTAATTCATTTGATTGTCCATTGTTCATACATTGTTTTTTCTGTCCTTCAGTGCCAGCTATTTTAAATGAGGCTGTTCCTGCTACAACTCAGAATGTGGACACAGCCATCCAGAGGGCATGTGGCACTGCATTTAAATATACAGGTAAGATCATTTAAATGTTATATAATATCTTTTCTTTTTAACAGCATGTTTTCAACTTTTCAGGGTTTTGTGGAGATCAAGAGTAACCTCCGTGTTAGATTTAATTAGGATTCTCTCACTGAATGTAGGTCAGAATTATGTTTTCACAATTCAGTTCTCATTTATTTACATGAAATCTTTGTTTGCGAATGTTTTGTTAAACATGTATGAATATATATAAACATTTACATGTACATAGAATGAATAACAAGATTTGGATCCAAACTAAATGATTAGCTATATAAAATGTTTTCTTTTTAAGTAGTGTTTTGTCAGGACAGTTTCTCTTAAGAGATTATACAGAGCATTTGGTGCTGTTGCGATCAGGAGATTTGTAACTCAATTTATTGATTGCGATAATTTGTGTATTTGACAGATTACTAGTAAGTGATACATTTGATTTTAATTTTCTGTAATTCACAGCACTGATTGAGCGCATGATGAGTGGAGAAGTGAGTGATGGTCCATCGATACAGGCGTTGAGAGATGCTCTTATCAACGTCAGACAACATGAAGCTTTCTTGAGAATTATCTTGGTGAGGTCATAACTTCGTTAATCTATCCTCTGGTGCCTGTATTGCACAAAAAGATGCAATCAAATGCAACGCGTAAAATCAAACACAACTTGATTTCCAACCATTTAGAAGTGGATATTTTGGGACTTGAATTTGATCTTGAAGTTAGGCAATGCTACTTTTATCGCAATGGGCCCTTAAGATGTTTGATAGCTTCAAACCAAGTTCAGCTACAGAGAATCGTAAGTGTCATAATCCACTATCTAGGAGAGATTCACACTGAACATTGTGTAAAAGAGATTTTAAAGGGGTCAGTAGAATTCAGAATATACTGCGTCAAAGATGATCTTCCTGCCCTATTCGAATTAACATGAAATACAAAGTCTTGAAAATAAAGTTAGTAGGAAAATGCTAAAACATGTTAATAATTCCTGCCGAACAGAATCAAGTTAGTGTCCTCTTTTTTTTATTTAACCCTTTGAACCCGGGCTTTAAGTCATGTGATTAAAAAAACCATGGGTTTTAGATATTGGCAGACCTTAAAAAATGACGTCATTTTGGACACATTCAGTCGATAACTTCAGTTTATAATTTTGTCGACACTTGGCTTTCATTTATAAAGTTTTTAACATAAAAAATGACCAAAATATACTACCCTTCCAAGAAGGCTCATGGGATAATACATGGCGAGTCGTATTTGGACTATGCGTAAGCTGTTGTTGAATTTTACTTCTGTCAAAGCAGTAGTACGGGCCCGGGGGGGGGGCACTCACATATATTGGTGGTACAGGGACGTGCCGCTTTGAAGACCCCCCTTTTCAGACCTAAATTTCAGTTCTCTAGCATCTACATTTTACAAAATTTCCGTTCATAAGCCACCCCAACCAGCTCCCAAGACCCCTGTTACGAAACACCTCCGTTCCCAAGCCCTGCCAAAATTGTCCACAGTGAGCCGTGAAAATCTACCGTACCCCGGATCGGAGAGCAAGCTACACGCACGGCTCCATCAAGCCAAAAGTCCTCAGCTACAATACAGAGCCAGCTATAGAGCGCGCGTGATCGCAGTCGTTACGGTACAATGTGCCGTTCCCATGACCTCATTTTCCCCGCCCTGTTTGATTTAATTCCGTAGACCCTGTTTTTCACACGGCCAGGTACATTTTTAGTTCCCAAGACCCCGTATTTCACCCTTGTAGTCAGTTCCTTAGACCCCCATTTCAGTGTTTCGCGAGGCACATCCCCATCAAAAAATAATTTGAGTGCCCCCCCCCCCCCCCCCCGGAGTACGGGAAGCTAAACAACATCAGCCGGGCCTGCCCGATTAGAGTCTACAAGCGGAGTCAGATGTTGCTGACATGTCTGGGCTCGAATCATTAGAATAGGAAATCATTCATTGCAAATTTCATGTATTCCTTCATTTTGCCGATAATCTTAATATATCTGCAAATAATGCAGGGTGAGGGTCACGACCGTCCCAATTAATTCAGGGTTCAAAGGGTTAAGCTGCGTGCAGGTGAGCTATTCTTTGGTGCACACATCAATTTTAACAGTTGTATCGTAATGTGCATATAGATCTGGGGAGTGTTCAAGAAGCAAATAGTAAATAGTTATTTCCACCGACTAATTTGGTCTGAGCCAATCAGATGCAAGGATTTTAGTATCATATAACAGTTGGTCAGTCAAAATATTTTTTTCATGAAATGCTACCCTAGTTAGAATCTTTACAGAATAGATTTTTTGAGTTTCCATGTTGGCTATAGTCAGCCAGCCAGCATGCAACTCTCATGAGAAAAATATGGCTTGATAGATCTGGGTCCCGTTTCATAAAGACTTGTTATAGTAACAAATTAAAACTGTCTATAACAAATTTTCTATCAGTACTATCAGTAAATTTACCAATCAACTTTAAGGATTTCCGTAGCTTTTAAATGTTATTGCAAACTTGTTATAACAAGTTTATGAAACAGGCACCTGTACCAGGCTCCTAGCAAACCTTCTTCAAAAAGCACCTGAATACATTACTTGTTTATTAAATATTCAACCTGTTTATTCTTGAAAGTACATCTAAATATATTACATTTAATTGTATATTTTATTTAAAAAAACCCATTATACATCAAATTATATTTTTTCCACTTTGTGTTGCCAATTTGCAGAATGATGTGATCTTGTAAGTACATCTAAATATATTACATTTAATTGTATATTTTATTTAAAAAAAAACATTATACATCAAATTGTATTTTTTCCACTTTGTGTTGCCAATTTGCAGAATGATGTGATCAGCTGCGCACAGCAGGTGGAGATGTTAGAGGCCCAGTTAGGAGCTAGGTTAGAACAGCTGCAAGCTACAGTCCAGTCAAAGACTGCAGTACCTACCGCTCAAGTCTATGTAAGTCAAAGAATTATCATTGCAATTTTGTTCAATTTAGAGTTTGAAGAGGGAGGGCAAAGCTTAATCATTCTCTCAAATCTTTATCATATTTCAATATTGTTGTAAAAAAGGTAATTTTCACTGACATGCCCTTCATCAAATGTTTCCCCTGAACAGATAACTAGTCAATCAACACATCACATTGACACATGTTTCACCAACAGTTTATGCACATTTGGTCTATAAACCAGTTGATCTAAATGCCAGATAGGCTATCTTCACTTTTATTTAACCCTTTTGGTCTATGTTTCTTTTTTTCTAAATGGTGCTTGGTCTAATTGTCAGAAGGCTTAATGACCACCTGGACCTATTTGTGACTTATCTAAGTACCATTTTACTTCTAATAGCCAAAATAATTTTAGTCCAAGTGCGTTGGACGAAATAGGAAAGGCAGGTTGGATATGTGGCAAAATGGTTACCAGTTGACGAAGTGAAATTAGATGACATGGGTTGAACAGTATTCTCATAGCAGTTGACTTGTAGTTAACCCAAGGCTAACTTGGCTTGGTTTGTCACATAATTCATCAAGAACAAAGTATTTCATTCAGGCAGTGAAAAGTTTTTCAAACAATAATTTTGAAAAGAAATTAGAAGGATATGATATTACGAGTATATGATGGGTTTCACTGAATTATTTGGAAAGTTATCTTTATCATGAATATTGAAGAAGTGTGATGAGGCATAGCATTCCATAGAAGGATGGATTAAAACTCTTGTTAATTTCAGGGTTAAATCTGGGTTTAAAGAATCATTTACATGTGGAGTTTAACTGTTCATCAGCCCAAGTGAGAGTGTACCTCACTAATTGCTTTATATTTGATTTTCTTTTGATTTCAGCCTCAGTTCATCAACCTGGCTCATATCTGGAGCGGTTTCCAGGATGAGATGGTACTCCTGAGTGTCCTGAGTAACATCCTTGCCAGCTTGGAACCCTATAACAAGGTGAGCAAAGGTCTCCCTGTGGTACCACACTTTTCATGTAATACATAGGATGCAGAGATTCCAACCGCAAGTGTCTCGTAAACAATAATACACCAAGGGTTTATTCCATTTAGCTTATCGTAAGTTACTTATGAATGATTGCATGGCTAAAGACCCTTTTTTGTGCTAAATGAGACACTCTTAAGTTTTTCCTGTTTTAATATAATAGAGTGAAATTTGGCCAATCCTTATTATGTCTTGACAAACCAACTTCGCATTAAAATTATTGTTAACAAATTTGATATTAAAAGATTGAATTTCAACTTAAGTGAGCGCAAAATGAAAGATTGAAATTGACCAAACTTCAATCACCAATTGTGTAGTCATGGCAGCCATATTTTGAACTCTCCTGAATTTTGCACTAAATTTTGTCTCCCAGCAGCATTTATTTAAATTTTGTTGTTGTTTTGTGTGGTATATTTTAGTCTATTTTACTTTATTTTCAGAATCATCGTGAATTCTTTACAGCTGAGATGCTTGCTCCATTTCTTGAAGGAACCAAGATTAAAAGTGATGAAGATAGGATAAAAGAGGTATCATATCATTCCTTTATATTTTCTGATTGAAGGAAAAGGAAAAGAGAAAATATTTAATAAAGGCATTTGGTTAACACTTATTTTGCTTTTTAGAAATCTGAACTAAAAGTTCCCATTTATCTCCTGTTTCTGTGATATGTAATAGTGGAGCCCTGAAAATTTGCCCCTAAAAACCATTATTAGTGGTTCAAATCGTGAATTGTACAAGTGACTGGAAACACCATACCAGTTCAAGTTCATATACTGCTATATGTTAAGATTCCCAAGCAGAGAAATGAAATGTTGATATTTCATCTACAGATATCTTGAAAGTGTCTGCATAAATTTAATTTTCTTTTTTTTCTGTCTGGGCAGTGTTGAATTTTATTCTTAAGAATAATATGTAACACACATCAAAGTTCAGTATTTTATTTAAAACGAGACCTTTGTAATGTCACCAAATGTCTTTGATCATATTTTAAATCATAGCTAACAGAAGACATATTTTGCATATAGGCCTACATATAATCTGTTCTATTAATGGTATGTGTGAGAGTGGGAAGTGACATAATGAGGTAATAAGTATTCAGAGACATTCTTACAGCATTTTGAGAATGAACAACATAAGGATTAATGTGAATTTTTCTCATTACCTCTTTAATATAGACGTTGGGTAAAGATCATCGAGTGAATCCCTCGGATTTCAAGAATGTTGATTGGCTGTTTCCTGAGACAACCAAGAACTTTGAAAGGCTCCCTCTACAGTACAAGGTAATCTTAGTTTGCAAGAGCAGGATCCGATCAGGGTTGCAGTCGAGGACGGTACTTTCAAGTCACGAGGCCACAGCTGGAGAAAACCTCCCATTAGTCTTTGTAAATGTGACTCAGCCCAAGTCCAAGGCTGGCAAAATGTGGTCTCAAGGCCAGGTTTGAAAACATTCCTGGATCCACTAACATAAAAGAGTTGTAATCATTATTTACAATTGATTGTAACAGTTATGTTTAAATGAGAAGGTTATATATTGTATATTTGTGGTCCATAGTTGGTTGTTATACCTATTTGAAATGTGGCAGCCCCTTATTGAGAAATATGCATAATAAACATTTCCTTCCCCAAACCCATCCATCCTCTTCATTTGCAGGGTTATTGTGGTTGGTCCCTGGTCGTATTCGATCGTCTCCTCCTACCGGGGAACCCAGACATAGGAGTCCTGCGATACCAGGACCGCTACTATGTCTTCTCCAGCAAGCAGGCTGCGTACGAGTTTGCCAGCGATCCCCAGCGGTACATTGCCTACGTGGCGGAATGCGCCAAGCAGTCCCCTCAGCTTATCCAACTGCTTGAACTTCACGCTCAGTTTGCCACTATCACACCTTATACACAGGTAAATGTTCTTCAATCACTCCTATAGGGCATTGCATGAACTTATGATCAATTCGAAATAAAACACAAGTAAAAAAATTCAAGTGCAAGTCCTGTTATTAAATGCAAATATGTAGTCGATTTGCATTCAATCGCCACTCACCTTTCTTAAAATGCTCAATTATGCTAGATTCAGAGACTTCTGCTTGATTTGTAATTAAACATATTGGTAGGTTTTTTGCAACTCCTCATCTAATTGTATAGAATAGAAAATTATACATCACTGTTTACATAATTTGTGTGATATATTCTTGGTAAATATAATTGTAGAATGTCCTAACAACGAGGTTTTTCTGGTCAATAGATCACCCTATGCTTTCATTGTGGACCCCCAGAAAAAAAATATTGGACATGGAACACATGATCATGACAACTGTTTGCTATTATGGTAGATAACACATAGATTAAAGGGTTCCACAGTTACATTTTACTCAATGTTTTTATTTAATTTTCTGGTATATGAATTGATATTTATGCATGAAATTAGAAAATGTATGTAAATCATGAAATGAAGGTCCATACTGCTTTTTTTTTCTGACTCTAGGATTCTGGTCAAATGTATGTTAAGAAAATGCATATCAACATATTCTTTGTTACATATTGTATTGCTTTTTGATATCTTGTGCTAGATCTTGGGCAACCATCACTGCACGAGATGGAGAAAGATGAAAATAAAATAGTTGAGTGGCAATGACCTCTGACAAGTAATTTTACATATGCATGTATTCAAAATCAGCCATAATGCATTATGACTCTATTGGTTGAAGTGATCAGCGAAACACATCTCATTTATCATGTGATCAACTTTTGACCAATCCTATACCAAGACTCTTAGTATGTACACTTTAAAAGTCAATGTCTCTGACTGCTGTCCAAAATTTCAACTATTTCCTTTTATTCTTTCTTTCTCCAGGGCAAAGATCAGGGTCAGATGATTGAGAAACCAATCACAAAATGTGACATGGGAATCCAGACAGAGGTTCATCCTATCGAGTCAAACATTGTCAAGTCTTATGAGTGGAATGAATGGGAACTGAGGCGCAAGGCAATCAAACTGGTATGTTTCTATTGAGGTGGATATTATTTACTCATAAATACCAGAGAAAACTTGCATCAGCTGTGACTATTTTACTTTTACCAGTAAGAGGCCACAATCAATCCTTATCATGAATGAATTAATGAATGAATGAATGATTATTGAATAGATGGATGGATGGATGAATTAGTTGATTAATTAATGATGTAATGAAGGAATTTGATGATTAAATAATAGATTATGAATTAGTGAAACATTGGATTATGAACGAATGAATGAACGAACGAACAATCAAGCAAAATAATGAATGAAATTGTGAATAAATGTTCATATAAAATCTGGATATACATGAATCATTGCATGATTAATAAATGAATGGATGGAGGGAAGAAAAGAGATTCAATAGATAAATAAACCAACATCTTATAATTCTAATTCCATTTATTCTTTTCAGGCTAACCTCAGGACCAAAGTCACCCATTCAGCACAGACAAACCTAAGTAACATGAGACGAGACAATGTATCTCAAGTATACCTACCAAAGTAAGTTATTTTGCATTTCAACAGCTCATTTAGGAAAATGACTACATCCAGTTTTGATGGAAATCAAGTTAATCATTTTGATATCACAGTTTAAGTTAGACTGGGATTCATCTGGAAATGAAAGTTTTAATTGCACTTCTAAAAGCGACCATGAGAAGACACACTGAATAATATAACTTTCTGTCGATGGAAAATACATTTTTTTAAATTCATAATGTCCTTGCAAAGAAGCTT
This sequence comes from Lytechinus pictus, assembly GCF_037042905.1. Lineage (NCBI taxonomy): Eukaryota > Metazoa > Echinodermata > Echinoidea > Temnopleuroida > Toxopneustidae > Lytechinus > Lytechinus pictus. The sequence goes on from NC_087256.1 coordinate 16,480,145, forward strand.
GCTCGCATATCAAAGATGATGTTTGAATATTTTCAGCCACATTCTATTAGATTTATCTCTTTTTACTATGCATATCTGTGTGATTCAATCATTGAGTCTCTCACTTCGATGTATTATTACCACTATTTCATTAGAATACTGACATTGAATAAAATAATAAAGCAATAACAACAACTTTAATATTTATTTCTTTTTTCTACTCCAGGGACCAAACCATCCAAACGCTGAGAGATGATTACTCCAACGTGCCTAAGCCTCAGACCTTCCTGGCCGGCCTTCGTGGTGGTCAGACCAAGACCACGGTCATGACCAAGATGGACCTGACACTGGATGTTGACCAGACATAGAGCTTGACCCATATGACAACGGACCCACCCCCACCCCCCCCCCCCCTCCACACACACACCCATCCAATCACACATCGCTTTTTGCACCTGCAGTTGTTTACAGAGAGCTAGACTTGTTTTGACACTGATTACATGTTGAAATTGCCAATCTAAAATCACAGAAAATAATTATAGAATTATATGTGAGGTATGATAGAACAGAGTCAATGGGGCAAGTCAAATTATATCTCTATATCATTAAGTTTGTTACGTCAGGGCCTCATTGCATAAAATTTACCATTGATAAGAACCTTTCAATCAGTGGTAACTTCATGGATACCTCAAGTCTGATGGACTGTTGACCAGTTTTTCCAATGTCACTGGTTAATTTGCAGTTGATGTTGAAGTCGTATTCTGAAGAAATTGAACAGCTTCTGTACGACTGTTAATGATGTTATCTTTCAAAGCAGAAATCTTGTTATCTCATAACTTTGTTGCTGCAGAAGCTTACTGTTGATGATATCTTTGCCAGCAGTGGTGACTTCCTAGTGACTTCCATAGAACCTTGATTTCAACTAGCTGCTTAACGGTTGTACCATGGTAGTTATCATCGTTTGCATAGATAAATTCAGTGGTAAGGTTTAGGCGATTCAAGATTGCATTCAGAAGAATTACAGATACTTTGATATGATTATCACAAATGTGGAATATGAGATCTCTGTATTTTGAGTTTCAACAAATATTGAACATGGTGAAATAATCTAACAAAACAAATCTGCTCTTGAAAATATGACAGGTGTGTAACAATGTGCTCATTGTTCACAAAAATTTCAGTCATTTATTCTAATGTTAATGTTGTGCATTTGCCAGAAATGTAAAATAAGAAAGGTCTTGAAAACAGACATGATAATCATACTAGTGCACAAACCCACCTCTCAAATTCTGCTTGTGAATTGTTCATATTTGTTCAGTTGCACTTGGTATAGGGTTTTTTAATATGATTTTTATAATGATCGATTGTTACAAAGTGATTAATGTGCCGTTCCTGTATAGTCTATCTCTGTGTACACTGTAACGTTACTTCCAAAATACATTGATTATCATTATTCTAACCCCACCCTACATTATGCTGGCGCGGAATTATTAACTTCAGTAATGACAGTACAATATATTACGCCAATCTTTCTTTCCCTCGAAAGCTGTTTTTAGTTATTTTACACATATGTACCCCATTCTACAAAAACTATGCACTTCCTATGCAATAAAAAGAATGATTAAAAAAATAAATTAGCTTTGAGACATGTCAAATGCATAATCAGAATTTTCAGCAATGTTTCATATTCATATTTGTAAAAACGAAATATCCAAGCTTTACAAATAAACGATTAAATGAACTTTGTAAGATGTTATTATCTAATTATGTGTGCACCTAACATTTCATTTATGTCATCATGGGTGGGTTATGGTAGATTCTGTCTCGTGTATCAAGTGTAACAATATATAATCTATTCTGTTATTTTTTAGTATGCAGGCCTATTGTATGAGATATGTACATAAGATTATATGCACTATTATATCCTTATGATAATGTTATATTGAAACATTCTATTCTGTAACTGCTGCCATCCTATGGAAAATACTGGTTGTATTCAAACCTGGTATGATGAGTCCAAATTCGGGATTTGTCCTCTCTTTGTGTGATAATTGGGTTCACTATGCCGTCCTTCCATACATATGCACATAGTTTATTTTACAAATACCATCGTATAGTAGCATTTACATAGGTTTTTGTACAGTTTGCATCCATTGTAAATAATAATGATATGGATTAACGTACATGTTTATGGGTGTTAAATTTAAACATGTTTGATATGCACATGTACAAATTTGAAAAGTAAAGAATTAAGAAGTATTCAGAAGAACTTATTTAGTTTATGTCTTTCTTTGTAGGAAAAAAAATCTGGCTTGAAAATGTTTTGATAAATGTGAGTGGTTTTTCATAATCCTCATTGAGAAATTACTTTCCTACTTATTTGATAACCCCAGCCGCCCCCCAGCCCCCTCCCTCCCTGTATGAAGACACAATGGGAATCCATGCAGGCAAGTGTGCAGGGAATGTATGCCCCTGATCAAGAGTGCACTCATCAAAACCAAAATATTGCCCCCCCTCCTGGATCCACCACTGGAAAAGGTGAAGATTTTTATAGTCCGGCACCCCCCCCCCCCCCCGCTCCGCCTATCTCAATCTACTCTCTCCCTCCTCCCCTCTCTTTCTTAAAAAAAAATCTAATACAAATATAATTTAAATGGTACATTGAATGCTAAGACAAAAAGGGAAGGATAGACTTTATATCAAAAGGAATAAAGAGATTTAAAATGATTCATTAAGTGATCGAATGAAAAAATAAACGCTGCCGATATGCATGCTAATAGATCCTTTTACATTAATGGGTGTTGAGTTATGCAAAGGTATAACTATGCTACTTTTGTGAGTGAGTTTGGGGTTCTCTCTGGCTTTTGTATCAACATTTGATCTCCTAAGATATATGAAGCAATTAATTAATGGGACTTTGAAACCTGGCTCTGAATATAATAGGGCCTAAATATGCCTTATCAAAACTGGGACCCGTCCTACAAAGAGTTACGATTGATCCAATAATCAACCTTGGGCCGAGTGCACGAAAGGGTCCTTGCAAGGACCGTCTTTCGTGTCGCCCATCTTTTATGATACGCCATGTAAAATGCATTTCAAATAAATTATCTGCAAATATATTTTATTTGTCCGTTAGAATAAACAAAAATATTTTTTTATAAAGTGATGTGATATCTCATGAAATTGTATAAAATTTGATTTAAAAGCTAGCTTACGAATTTTATTTGTTTATCATAAATTTCAGAAACACCCCGCTTATAGCGCATCATAAAAAATGGGCAACACGAAAGACGGTCCTTGGAAAGACCCTTTCGAGCAATCGGCCCCATAACTCTATGGAAATCCAACAATGTCATGATTTTTTATCCAGGAAATCTGCACCATGTCCTTTGTAAACAAAGAGAAGCACATGTCATGAGTTTCCAAGAAAACGATGAATGTATGATAATACATATCTAGAAAATCTTTTGAACAAACATGCATTTTAGATGTTGACACTGCTGGCTTTCCATAGGTGTGGATGATCGGATCAGTCGCAAGTCTTTGTAAGACAGGGCCCTGGGGTGGTATTCTGAAAACGTTCTTATCTTTGTTCTTATCTTTTATCTTATCTCATTGAGATAAGAAGACGCTAAAATCATTGCAAATCGGTATTCTGAAAATCTTCTTAACGCGTTCTTATCTTTGTAAGGACTGCCTCCTTCTTATCTTCAACACGCCCATTTTTAGGATATTACCAATCAAAATGCGCTTTATATTGGCAGTTTAACCAATAGAAGCGTTCCTTATGTCAAGAGAATATCATGGGCGCTGTGCGTACACTGTTTCTGGCGCATTGCGCGAAATAGGCATTTTGTACGCAATGACTGATAATTATTTTGAGACACGTGCACAAAATAAAGAAAGAAAAAAAGTAAATAAAGCAGGTACGAATAAACAATAAAATATGAAGAAAGACAGTAAGTAGACAGAAAGGTGTCAGAATGAAGCAGAAATTAAAAAAAAAGATGAAAGGAACAAAGCAGAAAATAATGAAAGAAATAAAGAGTAAACGAAAGTAAGCAATCTAAAAGGACTTAAGAAAAAAAAAATAATAAAAATAAGGAAAAAGAAATAGAACGATTATCAATGATAAAGTGAGGAAGAAAAAATAAAGAAAGAAAAGAAAGAAACTTAAAGGAAAAAAGTAAAAGGACAAAATAAAAAAGATTAAAAGAGGATAAAATGAAGTAATAAAGAAGTGAAAAAGAAAAGACAATGTGAAAGAAAGAGAAAACGAAAGAATAAAAAAATGTAAAAAGTGAAGGAAGAGAGGAAAAGGAAAATGAAACAAAGAAATAAAGATGAGAGAGAAAAAATTAAAGGAAAATTAAAGCAAAAATAAAGATTACAGAAAGATAAAAAAGAAAGAAAGGTAAATTCAAATAAAGAAAAGGAACGAAAAGGGAAAATAAAAAGTCAAGAAAAGTGAAGAATGAATAAAAAAAGAAAACGACAAAACATTAATGGAAAGAATAAAGAAAAAGATTTTTTTTAATTGATAGAAGAAAGACACAGAGAGGAAAGTAAAGAAAGAGAGTAAATAAAGAATGAACGAAAAGAATGAGAGAATAAAGAATAAAACACAAAAAAGAAAGTAAATAAGACACAAGAGTGTCAGGAAGCAGAAATTGAAAAAAAAATAAAAGAAAGAACAAACGAATGAACGAACGGAAAAAAAAAAAAAAGAACCCAAAAATAAAAAGGAAAAAAAGAAAAGAAAAAAGAAATAAGGGGAAAAATAATATTAAGGGAAGGAAGAAAGAAAGAAAAAGGGGAAAAAAGGAAAAGCACATATAAAGACGAAAGAATGAAAGAAAAAAATAAGGAAGAAATAAAAAGATTGCAAAAATGTGACGGAAGAAAAAAAATGAAAAGAAAAGGAAAGGAAGAGAGAAAGGGGAAAGAATAAAAGCAGAAATAAAGACTTATTCAAGAAAAGAAAGAAAGGGATAAAATTAAAAGGGAAAATAAAAAAGGAAGAACGATGAAGAATAAATGAAACAAAGCGAAAGAAAAGTAAAGAAATTAAAAGATTCAAAAGAATAAAACAAAAAATATAAAAGAAGAATGAACTTAAAGAAAGGAAGAAAGACAGACACATAGAAAGGAAGAAAGACAGACAGATAGAAAGGAAGAAAAAGAGAAAATAAATAAAGAAAGAAAGAAAAAAGGGATAGAGAAAAGAGACGGGAAAATAAAGGGTGAATGAAAGAAAGGGTGGGAGAAATATACTTGTGGGTACTTGTTACTACTAGTGGCCATCGATTTTAAGCAAGAAAGAACGCGGACATCGTGAGATGTGATAACCCTCTAGCTATCTTAAATATTATCATAAATATCGTGAAAGATAAGAAAGAGAAAAGATAAGAACGTTTTCAGAATACCACTTATCTTCATTTTGTTCTTATCTTTTTAGCGCGCTTTTGTATTATATGCGCGAGTAATACATTTACGCGCTCAGCATAGGTTGTTTAGCAAGATAAGAAAAAGATAAGAACAAAAGATAAGAAAAAGATAAGAACGTTTTCAGAATACCAATTTGAGATCGTGACGTAGATAAGAACGAAATTAAGATAAGAACGTTTTCAGAATACCGCCCAAGTTTCATTTATATATATTTTTTAGTAACAGTCGTGGCATTTTTAAGTTTTGCATGATTTCGTTGAAACAGTTGTAGGTCTCAGCATGAATATGAATATGAACATGGAATTGTCTCCCTAACACTTCCTCAATTGATATGAGCACTATACATGTATGAGCGAGAGCTCTAACATAAGGCCTATTTTGTCCATTATTTCCATGATATTTTGTTACGTGAACTCTACCATTATTCACACGTGCTCATTCTACAGAGACTGGCTTAGTTGAGTAAGGTGGATTTTAAATTAAACTTTCCATCGAAATGGCGAAAACAAAAGCTGCCAGACAACGAAGGAAATTTAAATATTCAGCTAACAGGAGGAAGATGTGGAAAAAACAGAAGAGGCTTCCACACATCGAATGGTAAGCAATTATTTAAAATGAGTTGTTGGTGTCAGTAGATCCGATCGTGAATGGGTGGCCGGCCTGCGGTGTCCGACCGCGGAGTTTGGGCGGGGAAGCTTCCAGCAAATGGTGTCAGGAGTTCTAGACTAGGTCCTAGTCCTCGATCGATCCTCGTGCATTTCATCATGTTCATGGTGACTAGCAGGGTGACCAGATTTCACAAAATGAAATACGGGACAATCGACAGCCGGGTCGACTGAGCCAGGTCTTAATTAAAATAATCAACAAAGACAAGTCCTACTCCTAGTCCTAGACTCTACTTACAATACAAATTACAATGTTACTTGTTAGACTTGTAAAAAAAAATTATAAAGAAAAGGAAGGGAGGGTGAACGAAAGAATGAAAAAGAGAAAGAAAAGAGATGAGTTGAGAGGAAAAAAGGCAAAAATAAAGGGGGAATGAAGTAAAGAAAATGAAGGAAAAGAAAAAATAAAAGAAAGAAAATTACAAAAAAAAAGATGAAAGAACGAATAAAAGACAGAAAAAAAATTTCCTTCATTTGAAATTAATAAAGAAAGGAATGGAAGATGAATGAACGTACGGTGTGAAAGAAGAAATAAAGGAGATAGGAAAAATGTTTCCTTCATTCTTTGAAAGAAAGAAGGAAGAAAAGAAGAAGGATTAAGGAAGGGAAAGATTTAAGGGAAAATATTTTGAAGAGAAAATAAAGAATGAAAGGATGAAAAAGAGGCAGGAAAGAATGAAGGGAGGAGAAAATGAACAAAAAGAAAATAATGGAAAGAGAGAAAGAACGAAAAGAAAAAGGAGAGGAATTGAGAAGGAAGCAAATAAAAGTTTAAGGAAAGAAAGAATGAAGAAAATAGAAAAGGAAATTTAAGAGAAAGAAAGAAAGAAAAATGAACAGAGAGAAAGGATCAGGAAAGAAAGCTAGGAAATATTGGAAATAAAGATAGATGGAACAAAAAAGGCAAGCAGGAAGGATAGAATCAAGGATGTAGAAAGAAAATGATAGAAAAGAAAGAAAAATGAAAGGAAGAAAGAGGAAAAAAAATCCAATCATCTAACAAAAATCTTAATGATATTTTGGGGTAAAAAAAAAAAAATATTTTAAGAATTGCTAGAAAACTAAAATGTTTTAGAAATGAATAAAATTTCAAAAGTGCAGCATTGTTGTAAAACTTAAAATTTAGATGAAACATCGCGGCATCACTCACGGGCATCTCTCATCCCATTACAACTTCACACCGATCACAACAAGACTCAAAACTGAAAACTCAATAACTTGCTCCTCCGACTACATCACCGATTAAATCAGTAATCTGAGAATCCATAATATAATTATAAAAATTTCCCTCTGATTTTGTGATTATTTTGATGGAAAAACTGCTTAACATGTGAGATTGTTTGCACTATTGACATTCTGCTCCTATCCTACTTGCCTTTTTTGCCTATAGCGTGTGTAGATCGAAGAAAATAAATTTGTTTGCAATATTGGGTAGCAAGAAAATCACAGCAGAACTTGCAAAAGTTTACAGTAATCGATTTTATTGTTGTCTCTGCTTCACCATCTGTTGGTTATTTGATGAAAATTCTTCACCTTTCTATGTATTAAGTATATTTTGTTCAATATTCTGAAATACGGGACAAATAGGCGTCTTGGGAAGGGTTTGTCGGGACGCCAGGACAAATTAGCAAAATAAGGGACGATCCCGGGAAATACGGGACGTCTGGACCCTGGTGACGAGTGTGTAGATTTCCGTGGCCTGTTTCATGAAATGGTCTTTGGTAGAACCGCTCTACGTAAGAACGAGATATCGCTCAACTGTTTCACAAAGTCAAAGCCGACTTGTTTTTTGGCGATTAGAATTAGATCTACTGGTACCATTGCCATGTCTACCACTCATTTCAATGACAGTTTATGATTTAACCTTGTTCTCTGTTCCTTCTCCCTGTGTGGGGAAATAAGGTTGGCAATGTTTGGGTTATTTTCTCTTGCTCTTGGGGACAAATGCTTGGTTATTTTACACTGTCAATTGTAACCCGCACCTGTTGCGGTACGGGTTAACCTGCTGGTATGCCCCCGATCGCGGGTTGCGGGCCGGGCCGAGTTCATTCTCAAACCCGCAGACCGTCATACGAAAAAAAGGGAGAAGTAACGACGCATAATAAAAACATTAACAATGAAAATTGAGTTAGGATCATGTGCTTCTTACGTGGCGGATTCTTTTAGAGACGTAGATATTTCCTTTTAAAAAATGCCGGCGTATTTTTGTCTTGTGAACAGTGAACAGGACTGAGACAGTTCGACATAATACATCGAGTTGCTCTTTCAAAGGAGCGCCAGTGCAGCGCAGTCAGAGAAAGGAATGTTTTACGACTGGGAGAGGGGGAGAGAGAGAGATAAAGAGAGAGGGGAGGGGATGTGTTCGGAGAATGTAAACAGAAGCCAGAATACATTGCGTAATTATGTCTGGCAAGGAGCGAGTGATAGGCCACGTGGCAAAGAAAGACTTGGAGTGGGGCGAGTCGAGCCTGTTTCCACGGCAATGCTCGCTGTTTGAGCTCGAGGGATTTGTGGTGCACGGCAGTGAGACAGTTGTTTGCTTATTGGATTACCAAATTAGGTCATGACCTGACAGAGAGTGCCGTCAGGTCAGAGTGTTAGCTGCCCTTTTTTGAAGACATGCTAAGCTGGTCTAGTCTAGTGGCTAACTAACCCTCCTTTTTGTTATTTCATACATTTTCTGATGAAAACTGAAGCCCCCGCACCCTGAATGCCCAGATCTCTTAATTTTTCCGATGTACAATTGATTGAAAGTCTTAAAGATTTCTGAAGATGTAAAATTGGATTGCAATGGATTGCAAGTTTCTTGCAAATACCTCTCTCTTGACCAATCGATCGAGAGAGATAAAAAATAAATAAAAGCCTAGCTAAGCTAGCTAAGCACTAGTAACACGAGCTGTTTACGTAAGTTCATGGGCACCCTTGTGCACGTTTGTATTAGTTTACAAAGAATTGGAAGAAATACAAAAACAGAAGAAAATAATATGGAGATATACAAGAAGAAAAAATTGACTGTATCATTATCCTGGTATTTATTTCAATTTTGATTACTTTATAGACGAGGTCCCATAGAATTGAATAGTGTAATTATGATTGTTGTGAGTCGCCGTGTCGACCGACCTGGACTGAAAAACAACATTGCCGATCATTGCTGGGCAGCCTGGGCTAGCTAGCGCGCGCTGAGCTGCGGCTCCAATCAGAGGAGTTAATTGCGTAATGCTTTCAATTTCGAGATCAGAGCAGACCCATTTCGTGGTACAAAGTCACCCCAAAAAAAATTTTCTCCGGAATAAAAGGCGAATTTGCAAATTGTAAGTAAATTCACTCTAGGCTAGGTTAGTAGTTGGCATATATTTTCCTGATTTGAACCTGTATAGTGTGGGGATTGCAGAAATGATATTTTTCATTTTTCAAAGATAAATTGACTTGCGGGTTAAAACCCGACGGGTCAGCGGGTCCCGCTTGCAAATTATTGGATTATACGGGACGGTACGGTTCGGGTTTTCGCTTGCGGGTTACAACATTACTGTCAATTTCCATTACAACTATTCATCATACAACTTGGCTCTAACGTTAGAGTCTAGATCTAGTCTTAAGTAAAAATATATTAATTCTATTAATCATTTTTCTAGTTTAAAAATAGAGATTGAAAAATCACAAAATTTCCAAAATCCAAGCTTTTGGGTGCTCTGGTGAATACAAAAATGATTCCCAAGTTGCTAATGACAAATAAATTGCAAGTTTATGGAAATTAGTATTTTTGGTTAAATATATTTACAAAAATGTGTGCTGTGTACTGCATTGGCATACCAATGGTCTACATGTAGATTTCCCATAGGGTGGTTGCAGTGAACAAGTGACTACTATAACTAGGTCAACTATTCTGATTTTAATATACATGATTCCCGACGAACAATGCAATCGAAACATTCAATTGTTCTTTCGGGAAATAATTGAATGGTAAATTTTACATTTGCCAGGTCTTGTACTGGGGCCCATTGCAGAAAGAGTTGCAATCAATCAGCTGGTGTGAAACTGCATTTGCGCCCCATTTGCTCTGAGCAATGGATGATAACAAAATCTTTATGAAAAGTATATGGTGAATTCTAGTCTCCACTCCATATATTTCCACTTGTCCCCAAGCCTCCAAGGTAATCATTTTGCACCAAATGTAAACAGAGGAAATCGGTCTTCCAAACTGGAGGCTGTCTCTGAAATTGGATACCACAATTCTAGACTTAAAGTGATACTCCGGGCTGAAGATGTTTATAAAATTCACAGAGCAAAATGCTGAAAATTTCATCAAACTCGGACAACAAATTATGAAGTTATTGAATTTTAAAGATTTGCATGATTCTGGTGAAACAGTTCTAGACATGTCTTCATGAATAGGTGGGCTGATGATGTCACATCCCCCACTTTCCTTTTTCTTATGTTACTTGAAATCATAATTGTTTCATTTTCGTAAATGATGTCACAGTGAGCCAGACTGGTTTGGGTGACTCGCCGTTTTTTCGCCGTTTTTCCTCTCTTTTTTCTCCCTTTTTCCCCACAGGAAACGGCTAGAAAAGGGCGAGAAAACGGCTAAAAAACGGCGACAAAAAAGTGTACCGACTATGGAAAGCTAACTGTATGCAACAATGATTTTCATCAGAATAAAATGGCGAATTCCTCCCTTGGGGAAAACGGCTACAAAACGGCTAATAAAGGGCGAATACCTCCCTCGTGGAAAACGGCTAATAAATGGCGAATACCTTCCTTGTGGAAAACGGCTACAAAACGGATAATGAAGGGCGAATACCTCCCTTGTGGAAAACGGCTAATAAATGGCGAATACCTTCCATGTGGTAAACGGCTACAAAACGGGTAATAAAGGGCGAATACCTCCCTTGTGGAAAACGGCTACAAAATGGCTAAAGGGCTAATATCTCCCTTGCGGAAACGGTAAAACAGCTAATATAAGGTTGATACCTCCCTCGGGGAAAAAGCCTTCAAAACTGCTAATAAATGGCGAAAGGCACAAAAGTAATAATAAATAGGATCGACTAAACAAGTACAAATCAGCAAATAATGTACCACACAAGCGGGTGAGTGTACAATAGTGACAACTTGGAATAACATTGATACTGCCCTAATGTATGGTGATATATAATACCGAACAATCTTCATTTTTTTCAATCATATCAAACCTTTTCTTAAAATTCATCAAACTTCCACCATAAAGTAATCACAAATACCTACAAAATATGAAGATTTGAAAATGGCTGAAATCAATCGGCCTATATCTAAAAAAAAACTTATCAGCTTCCGATTGCGCCCCTCTTCGCATGTGAAATGATTTTCACTTGTGGTTCGTATACCAAACATGTGTTTGGTATATTAACAAAAATCTATAATTAACTAATTTTCACCATATTTTGTTATTTTTAGAAAATAGATACTTCATATATATGATTTTTTTTTCATCATCTCTTTCTTTTGGAAAGATTTTGCAAAGTGCTAAATGTATGCAATATACTGTACTGTACTGTATTATTTTCTTTATCTTCTTGGGCTTGTTACCACAAAAGACCACAAATAGTAGACGGGGATTTGATATTATGCCCCCCTTTCCAAAAAGTGAGGGACGCGTCCCGCTCGGGTTCCCGCCCATGAAGAAGGGATAATAAGAGTAAAGAATAAAGTATTCAATGAAGTTTCAATCGAATTCAATTAAATTTTATTTTCTTCTGATTGACATTTTATCAAATTTTACATGAATTATAAAAAAATATTGAAATGAAACAATGAATGTAGGCCTATACAATATGTAAATTAGATTTATGAAAGAAGGCGTAACCCCCCCCCCCCCCACAGAAAGCAGGTATGTTATGCGCAGGGCCCGATGGGAGTATAGTAACGTTCATAAGAGCTGAAGTGGCTACCCCGGGTAAAATAACAATATCTTTATATGTATGAAATGAGAATTATAACTAAATATTACCCATGAAAACAAGAGCTTATTTCCAAAAGGAGTTCTTAAGAAAATCTTAAGTTTATAGAAATGTTGAAAATATATATTCTACGTTTTCTATAGTCGCTTTTCCAATTTTATGGAATGCATATCACACATTTTCACAATTTTTTTGCCATTTTATGCAATGCACGTCGTACTACCCATTTGCCCTTTTCTTTTTTTTCTAACCCTTTTTTTCTCCGTTTCATGCTCTCACCTCTTACTACCCATCCGCCCTTTCTGTTTTATTCACCCTTTTCTCTCCGTTTTCTCTCCATTTTATGCACTGCACGCCTTACTACCCATTCGCCCTTTTTGTCTCCGTTTTCTTGCCCTTTTCTCTCTGTTTATTAGCCGTTTTCTTTCAGTATCTTCACTCCTCTAACAGGATCCTCGGCCTTAACATTCGCCGTTTTCTCGCCGTTTTCATGGGGAAATATATAGCTCCGCTTATATTGGACAATGATGGCACTACATAATAATTCAAGGTTTACGTAGGAAACCTAATGTAGCCGTTTTTTTGCCGTTTTTTCTCCAAAAATTCTCCCTTTCATCGCCCTTTTCTAGCCGTTTTCAAAACGGCAAAAAAACTGCAACTTTGAATTTCCCATAGGTTATAACACACAAAACGGCTTAAAAAAGGGCGAAAATTGCAGTGGCTCACTGTGTGTGTCTCCATTATTATGATGAAATAAGTTGCAGCAAGAAATAACTAATGCACATAATCAGTTGTCAATCCAATTTTTAGTTCTTGGTAGAAAATTTTTGAATAAACCTAATTTCATATAATAAAATACAAAAGAACATGTGGGGATATTACATCATCAGCCCACCTAATGAGTATTCATGAAAACATGCATAGAACTGTTTCACTGGAATAATAGGAGAATGAAACCTTTGGAACAACTTTAGCTTGTGTGAAAACAGATACCGGTAAATCAAAGAAACAGAAAGTTTGAGGAAAAAAAACGGACAAATAACAGGGCGCGACAAACCCGCTTGCCCGGGGCAAGTGAAAATGACGGGCGGGCAAGCATTTCTCAAAGTCAATTGCCCGATCGGGCAAGTGGTTGTTTTGAAAATAAAATAATATAATGTCAGTGATAATCACAACTATCCATACTATCTCTCATATATTGTCAAACCAGTCAAAAAACAGTGGAAACTGATGTAAAATCAGCGCCAAATACAGATAATTTATCGCCAGGTACCTCGTTCGAAGAACCGTGCCATCTCATCTTACGTTCTATGTGCGCATGCGCTACTATCTTGCGCAATTTGCCGATGCAACCCCCCTCCAAAAAAAAAAAAGGCAAACGTGGCTAAAATTTCACATTTTTAATCTTTGAATACATGAAATGGACATCTATTTTCCATATTACCTTGAGATTGTTTTGATCTAGTTGGAAACAACCGAAAAAATGAAGAATATACAGCTCTTTCTTGACTCTGATTTTGATGATGTTACACTCGGTAAATGTTTTTTTTTATTGTTGTCCCACATGTAGACTTTCATGGTGTTGAACAAGTGTTAATGTTGCAACACCATGAAAGTCTACATGTGGGACCACAATATAAAAAAATATTGACCGAGTGTAACATCATAATACGATGATGAAAAGACAAGAGAGAGGTGAATATTCTTAATTTTCTTGATAGTTTCCAACAAAATCAAAACAATTTCAAGGAAATATGGAAAATAAATGGCATGGATTTAAAGATGCAAAATGTGAAATTTTAGCCACTCCAGTTGGTGAAGGCCTTTTTTTTTACATCATAAAACGATCTTTTCCAGAATCAAGAAAGAGCTGAATATTCTTCATTTTCTTAATAGTTTCCAACTGAATCAAAACAATTCCCAGGAAATGTGGCAAACAGATGACCATTCATGGATTTAAAGATGCAAAATATGAAATTTTAGCAACTTTTGGGGAAGGTTTTTTTTATTGATTTTTTAAACACTTTTTTTTAACCTTTAACGCCCATTTAGATCTACTAGTACTATAGCAAAAGTTTTTTTTTTCTTCAAAATAAACGTAATGACTCAGGCCTACTTTGCTGAAAATATACTTATAATTATAAATGTGTGGTCTTTACTGTACATGATTCTCAATTGTTTTTATTTTATATGACCTTCATGAATAATAATAGTACCGTCGTAAAAAAGAATAATGAGAGAAAATAATAAAATTGGGCAAGCAGTTTTTTCTATCGGGCAAGCAAATATTTTCATCACTTGCCCTGTCAGGCAAGTAATGAAATTTTTTTTTGTAGAGGCCTGAAATAATGAGAAAGTTATGAGCATTTGAATATTGCGATCACTAATGCTATAGAGATCCTCACATTGGCAATGCGACTAAGAGGCTGTTCACACCGCAAGGGGGGACCGTGGGCGGACCGTGGATCGCGCTATCGTAGCGCGATCCACGGTCCGCCCATTGGCATTCGCCGGATTCACACCGCAGTGAGATAGCGCGGTCTATCGTAGCACCCCCTTTTTTGAGAGGTCCTGTTGCCATGACGCGTGATGTCATGAGGTCAGAGCGGTCAAAGATTTCGCGCGCTATTACGAACCCGTACTAGTTAGTTGAGAGCTCGATATCGCTGTGCCTATTATGCTAGCCGGCCTACGTTCCCCGCGTGTAGAACGATGACTTCCGGCGTGCTATCGTAGCTCGGGTTCACACCGGCAGAGATAGCGCGCGCTAGACCGCGCTATCTCTCGTGGACCACCCCCAAGAGGTGCTCCAGTGGCACGCCGTTTTGGCTCGCCGTGGCTCGCTGTTGGGCGGACCGAAACGACGTTGTACCTTCCACACCGCAGAGATAGCGCGATCTAGCGCGCGCTAGATCGCGCTATCTCTGCTGGTCTGAACAGGCTCTAAGATGTGTGATGTCACTTGGAAACAACTCTCCCTATTACTTCAGTATATATTTCACTTAAACTGCCTCTTTTATCACATCTATCAGTAGATCATGTGTTCTTTCTATAAGAGGGCATGTAATACAGATTTTTAAAGAATACATCATGGATAAAGAGTTTGTTTCACCAAAAGAAGCATTTATAGTCCTTCAAAGGGAAAGTTGTTCACATGTGACATTACACATCCTTGTCGCATTGCCAATTGGAGGATCTTCACGGCATTAGTGATTGCAATATTCAAATGCTCATAACTTTCTCATTATTTGTCCGATTTTTCTCAAACTTTCTTTGTTCTTATTCTTTGATTTTTCTGTTTTGACACAAGCCTACTTGTTCCAAAGGTTTCATTCCCCAAACTCGTTATTTGTTATCAAATTTTGATCCAATTTTTTAGCATTTTGCTCTGTGAATTTTACTCTATTCACTGAGATATAAATATCTTCAGACCGGAGCATCCCTTTAAAAGACTTTCAAAAAGTCTCTGATGTTACTTGGAGATAATCTCCCACATCGGTGACAGTCTCCCACATTGGCTGTGTGCCTCTACTACTCTAGTATCATGTTTATTATGAGATGAGCTGTAACTCAGTGAGAGCAGCGAAGGGAGAAATGAGAGTAAAGCCTTCGTTGGTGTTTGTCCTTGAAAAGTTGGCATTGGGTACCAACTTCTGAAGTTCTGAGTTGGTTTAAAGCAATACTAGAGCAGCATTTTGGTCAATAAATGGCGATGGTATTTATTAACTTTTCATAATTGACAATATTTCAGTCATATCATGTTACCTCAACATCTCAACATGATCATAATAAAACCAGGCATTATCAATTTTCAATATCACTTAATTTTTATGATATCAAAATATCGCCCAGCACTTTCGTACAATGAAATACAAAAGAAATAATATGTGACACCATCAGCTCTCATTATTAATTCTGTGTTGTGCATCTAAATGTTGTCTCAAATCCACGACATGCATTCTGGTGTGGATTTCCAATTTGCCACACAATTTCTGCCCTTACAGTATGTGACATTGATCTCTTGCCATGTACATTAAGATATTTCGAGACGTAAATTATGTTAATATGGTGAACTGTGCTTGGCTCACAACATTAACCATTCCAAAGTAATATTTATTATTTCAATGTGACGTTTCACAAAGATTTTGACTTCTGAAAAGTTTTCTATAATTTTGTAATCTTCCGATTCAATCTGTATAGCACCACAAAATTCAAATTCAGCAGGTAGAGAAAACTCTCATATTTTCATTGTGATTTATTTTTCAGTGAGCCTGTTAAGGCTGCATGGGACAGTAAGAAATCAGTGAAGGAAAACATGAGAGCCATGGGATTATCATCGGATCCTAACAAGACTCTTCCCATTAAAACAACTAAGGTAAGTTTGATACTCATCACAGACCTTATGTCTACAGATTTATACAATTGCACAGGCAGCCTCCACCAATTATCGTCCTGTTCGATGTCGCCAAATTGGTTACAACTTCACCCTGAGATGGTGCTAGCTACAGCACTAGGCAAGGGGCAAAGTCGGAAACAAATATTGCAGTCTGCACTGAATGAGACAATTTTGTAATGTTATTAGGTAATAGTAGCTGATAAGTTCAAGCAAGAAGAGTTAGACTTAGAAATCCCGTGTGCAAATCATCTTTCTGGGGTTTAATATTGTTCATATAAGGTTTTAAATTTGATATTATGTTAAATCTTTGATATTATGCTGAAATCTATATATTTCATTGGCAGTGTTCTAGCTAGACCCATTTTAGTGATGGTCATGGCATTACAAAGTTGATGAGTGGTGGTCAGAAATCTTCTGTGTGGGTTGGGATGACCACTGCTGTCCACTGGAGCTATATTACACTGTTCATTAATGCAAACCTGTTGGGACCCTATTTACAAAAATGGTCTTTATAACCCACCGCTAGTCATCATCATTGTCATTTTCCTCACATTTTTATGTCATTGACAACTAGTATTCAGTCTAATTAGCATCATCACCATAACAATCCTCAAAAATCATTATCATCATCATTACCACCACCATCATCATCATCATCGCTACCACTTCCACCACCACCGCCACCACAATCCACTTCTACCATCACCATCATTGTCACCCCTGACACCACTGTCATCGTCGATCATTATTATGACACCTAGATAGATCCTTGTGATTTGATTGGTTGTTTGATATCGTTCATTCAGCCCATTTTGCAATGACGTCATCAACCGTGCAATTTTGGATCCATACGATTTTGTCCATTGCACGCGTGCATCGAGACTGCAGCTTATGCAGGCACAGCCGTGCGCATGCATGTTGTAATGACGTAACAATCAACAGACCGAACTCGCACTGCATGAGCATGTTTAACACCGAAATTCATAAATTTCATGTGAAAAAGAAAACCAATTTTTAGGTGTCATATAAACCAAATAATGAATGTTTTTTCATTCGTGCAATGGACAGAATACTTCATGAGGTGAAAGATGAAATAATGATCCATTCAACTCGGCTACGCCTTGTTGAATGGATCATTTCATCTTTCACCTCATGAAGTATTCTGTCCATTGCACTCATTAACATTCATTATTTGTATACTATTGTTCTTGTTATATTAATTAATGACTTTGTATGACTTTCCATAGGAGAGGCTTGCCCCTGTCAATCTTGATGACTCTATGGATGTTGATGGTAAAATTACCTGTCCTTCAGGCAATAAGCAGGTGATCAAAGGTAAATGTTTGTCATCTACAACATAAATTTGACTGAATGAGCTTTTATACAGTTAACCCTAAATAGACTGGGCTATTTTGATGCCTAAGAAGACTGGGGGGGGGGGGGGGGGGGGGCTGATTCAGCCCCCCCCTATGATCTCGGCCGTCGACCGCGCGATCGCGATGAAAATTGGCACGTGCATTACCCATGGCATAATCTCCAAGACTGTAGGATCAAATTTTCCGAAAAATCTCATAATTCATTAAATATGCTAATTTATGCGTAAAATCAAAGATTTGCTCTAATTAACTAAATAAGGCCTCTAAACTGCCAATTTTTGATTCACAGACTCTTTGAAGGATTCTGATCAAATGTTCTTTTAAAAAAATTCAATATCATAATTCTTTTCTTATGTATTTTATTGTTTTTAAAATTTCTTATGTATTTCTTTGTTAACAAATTTTTTTTGGCATTACTCCTATTTGTTTAAGATCAGTATGCTCGATCTGTAAATGAAAATCATAAGATCAGTATATTCGATCTGTAATGAAAATCATATGATAATAAGTCAGAAAAAATTGGAACCAGTGGGATTCGAACCTGCCATCTACTGCTTTCCGGGCAGCGACTCAACCACCAGGCTATTCTGGTTCACGGCTAAGCCACGATGAACTGGAATTCAAATACCCTCGATCCTCTTCTTTCTGACTCATTAATATTCAAATACCGTCCGCCGCGGACAATAGATAGTAAATTAAGAGGCTTTTATAGGAGGAAATTATAATTTGTTAACAAATTTTTTGGCATTACTCCTATTTGTTTAAGATCAGTATGCTCGATCTGTAAATGAAAATCATAAGATCAGTATATTCGATCTGTAATGAAAATCATATGATAATAAGTCAGAAAAAATTGGAACCAGTGGGATTCGAACCTGCCATCTACTGCTTTCCGGGCAGCGACTCAACCACCAGGCTATTCTGGTTCACGGCTAAGCCACGATGAACTGGAATTCAAATACCCTCGATCCTCTTCTTTCTGACTCATTAATATTCAAATACCGTCCGCCGCGGACAATAGATAGTAAATTAAGAGGCTTTTATAGGAGGAAATTATAATTTGTTAACAAATTTTTGGCATTACTCCTATTTGTTTAAGATCAGTATGCTCGATCTGTAAATGAAAATCATAAGATCAGTATATTCGATCTGTAATGAAAATCATATGATAATAAGTCAGAAAAAATTGGAACCAGTGGGATTCGAACCTGCCATCTACTGCTTTCCGGGCAGCGACTCAACCACCAGGCTATTCTGGTTCACGGCTAAGCCACGATGAACTGGAATTCAAATACCCTCGATCCTCTTCTTTCTGACTCATTAATATTCAAATACCGTCCGCCGCGGACAATAGATAGTAAATTAAGAGGCTTTTATAGGAGGAAATTATAATTTGTTAACAAATTTTTGGCATTACTCCTATTTGTTTAAGATCAGTATGCTCGATCTGTAAATGAAAATCATAAGATCAGTATATTCGATCTGTAATGAAAATCATATGATAATAAGTCAGAAAAAATTGGAACCAGTGGGATTCGAACCTGCCATCTACTGCTTTCCGGGCAGCGACTCAACCACCAGGCTATTCTGGTTCACGGCTAAGCCACGATGAACTGGAATTCAAATACCCTCGATCCTCTTCTTTCTGACTCATTAATATTCAAATACCGTCCGCCGCGGACAATAGATAGTAAATTAAGAGGCTTTTATAGGAGGAAATTATAATTTGTTAACAAATTTTTGGCATTACTCCTATTTGTTTAAGATCAGTATGCTCGATCTGAGGGTATTTGAATTCCAGTTCATCGTGGCTTAGCCGTGAACCAGAATAGCCTGGTGGTTGAGTCGCTGCCCGGAAAGCAGTAGATGGCAGGTTCGAATCCCACTGGTTCCAATTTTTTCTGACTTATTATCATATGATTTTCATTACAGATCGAATATACTGATCTTATGATTTTCATTTACAGATCGAGCATACTGATCTTAAACAAATAGGAGTAATGCCAAAAATTTGTTAACAAATTATAATTTCCTCCTATAAAAGCCTCTTAATTTACTATGTATTTCTTTGTTTTTCGACTTTTTGTTTTTTATTGTTTTTTCAATGGAAATCGTCCGCTACTTTATTTTGACCATAAACAAGATGAAATTAATTGAGTTTGATTAGTAAAATTGAAAATAATGATACATTTATGAATTTTAGCTAAAAACACAATTTGCATTGGATTTGTACACAAATTCACGTTTTTGAGCAATTTCGGGTCGACATACACTTACAAAATGTTGCGTAATTTCGGAACCACGTACCCGGGTGTCGCAAATTTGGTCTCAAAAGTTGCGCAAGACTTGAAAGAAAAAAGTAATGGAACTGCGCGGCGCCAGCTTTTCGCGTTACAGATCTGTAACTGTCATATGAAAATCAAGAATTACATGTGGGTGTTTTATGTTTGCCGATGCTTGTTTTTCTTTTATGTTTGGAGCCTTTTCACAGGCCATGAATAAGAAGAGAAAAGAATAAACGCTCTCTTTGAGCCGAGAAGTAATTTCTAGCTGGCTTTTGTCATTTTTCCTGTGACAGTATGCAACCATCTGATGAAAAGTGCTTGGCACACATTTCTTTCATCACATTCACAATTCTTGTGGAGGTCTCTACAGAAGTATAGTTTGTCATTACAAGGATTCTAGTAGCTAACAGCAAGTAGTGAAAATCACTGATATTTATCTTCATCTATACTCAATTGCCTACTAGGATATGAATTCAATAATCTTGTTTTCTCCTCATTCCTATTCAGAACTTGAAGCCATAGCCGATTTGCCCACCAAGAAGAGAGAAAAAATATCTGATCCTATGATGATGTACTGCACATACATGATGGAAAAGTATGGCACTGACTATAAGGTGAGTAGACTGCTTGCAACAATTTGATGAAACATATCAGTTTCTTAGCACTATTTCAAGTCAAAGCGGGCATTGCAAAAAATGAATTACAGATCTCATTTGCGAAATTTACAAGCGATTGACTGGTGAATCGATTCCGGGGGGGGGGGGGGGGCACTTCCATTGACAAGAGAATACAATGGGGTTTCGAAAAGCACCCTAAACAAGTATTTTCCATAATCTGAAAATGCACCCCTTACAGGTATTGGCGTGTGGTGAAACCTTCCCCTTAATTGTCGGCTTTACCTTTACTTACATTGGGTTTAGTACCGCCCCATCTCCCACACCTTGCTCAAATCGGACTCCAAACACATAGCGTTGGGGCCAAAAGGTACATCCTTTATAAAGCATTTTAGTCTTTTTTTATACCCTCGCAAATTTGACCGTAAACACGTAGCTTTCCTAGCCAAATATATATCCCTTTTTCAGTAATATAGTGTTTTTGGCACCCTTATTGCATTGCGTATGTAACGTGCCCAATCTTGAAAAAGAGATCCTTTTTACGCATTTCTTTGGTCGCGCCTGGTATCCACTCATCAATGGAAGTGCCCCCCCCCCCCCCCCCCCTGGGATCAATTCACACTTTCTTTGCACTGAGTGGACCTGCAGTCAATTGCAAAATTGTTTGATTCTGAATTTGATAAAAATTCATGTTTTTCTTTCTTCTCTTCATAATAGGCAATGGCCCGGGATGTCAAAAATTATTACCAGGACACTCCAAAGCAGATTAAGAAGAAGATCACATTGTTCAAGAGCTGCAAAGTACAGTATCAAGAGTACCTCGACAAGAAGTCGGGTGGACAACCAGATACAGAGGATGTCACCATGAGCTGACATGTGAGGATAATTGGATATAAATGACTTT
Source organism: Lytechinus pictus (assembly GCF_037042905.1). Taxonomy (NCBI): domain Eukaryota; kingdom Metazoa; phylum Echinodermata; class Echinoidea; order Temnopleuroida; family Toxopneustidae; genus Lytechinus; species Lytechinus pictus. The sequence goes on from NC_087256.1 coordinate 16,501,745, forward strand.
AAATCAAAAGAACAGACTTATCAGCAGGTAAGGACCACTTCCAGGACCCTACAAAACTATCAAGAAGGTTACATTGTTCTAGAGCTGCAAAGTGCAGTTTCAAGAGCATAGAATGAAGACGTCCGGAACAACTTTACACATGTCTCTATGATCTGGTACGACAGGAGTCGGGACTATTAGAAGCATCCTGTCTCTTCGGGATAGCAACTTGGCAGGAGTAGGTATCTGTGCAATGCAGACTTTCACCTATTGATGTCGAATGTACCTCGGCTTTGATCCTGCTTAGTTTAAAGACTACAGAAGAAGCATCAATCTTTCATTCTTGATATGGTAGCTGCTATTTGTTTTGTTTTTACCATAAAGAAACTTAAATGTCAGCAAAACAGCTTATCCTCCCAAGCCTTTAATTTTTTTTCGGGGGGGGGGGGATTAATTCAGGAATCAAGATTAGCATGACTGTTGCCTTGTTGGAATATTATTGCAATAATTTTCAAGGGTATTTATCATTCATTCATATTTTAAAATTTTTAGTAAAATTCCATTTGCTTTTTCTTAACTGAACTCTCAGAGATGATGTGAACACAGTTTGTAAGTTACATGCAGTGAAAAACATTTATTGCTTTAAATAAAATATGTCCAGTGCTATATTGTGATATATGCAGCAAGTGAACCATAACATAAAAAGTGTACGTAATACAGATATGTGAATATAATACGTGTGAATTTACCTAAACCTAAACAAAGAATTTTAAAACACATTAAGTACAGTCTTGGTAACTTACTTCCATACCTTATAAAGAAATAGCACAGAAGCACATACATGTGATGATTAATCATTACTAAAATGGGGACACTCCCAAATACTTTGTATCGATCTTCATTTATAAACAATTATTTTCCTTTAATTCCATAATTCTATATTTTGTAAAAATACAAAAATTCAAGCTCCCATACACATATCAATCAATCTTTACAAGACATGAGTCTTGTAAAGATTGAGTATTATAGTCATACATGTACTGGCCCGAATTCACAAAAATGGTTTTGAAAACCCACGTTTGAGTCCATGGTTTATGCAGATTTCCTGTATAAATTACGCTTATTTTACCGCATACCACTGTTTGAAGAATGGACTCATTAATTCAAAACTGTGCACTCATTAATAAAATAGCGTGAATAACCATGGCAACAGGCGTCAATTTGGCGCACTGTGACAAAAGCGCGCATCAGCATTGGACATTACTTAATATATGCGGTAAAATAAGCGTAATTAATACAGGAAATCTGTATAAACCATGGACTCAACCGTGGGTTTTCAAAACCACCTTTGTGAATTCGGGCCACTGTGTCTGAGAAATCAAGAATTCACTTCTGATAATCAATACTTCAATTTATTCTATTGGATCTTTACATTTACATGAAATTCATGCAATGGAAATATGTATGTTTTTATATACATATGTGTGATTTATAAGTGAGCTAAATCAAATAGATATGAATAGTACATTGAAATCTGATTAAGCAACAACATTATTTGTTTTACATCTATGTGAAGAGTACATGAAAATTTTTACTCATGAATAAAAAAATACAACAGATCAGAGGAGCATTTCATGAAAAGTTTTGTCCGTCATTTTTTACTGACCAATTTGCGCTCAGCCAATCAGATGAAAGTATTTACAATAGCTTATAACAATAGTCAGTTGCTATTTGTTTTGTGAAATGCCCCTCAAGTGCAGACTCTACATAGGATTCACAATACCATATGCTTTCCCCTTTTCTACACAAAAATAAAAGTTGCATAAATATTGATATATGGACGGAGTAAATTGTAATTGCAAACAGTTAAAATGATGTGCACATAAATGCTTAATATCTTAAGAATTAATCATAAGAAGTCATTAACTAGCATTTCAAGTATGCGAGTAGAAAGTTCCATAATTTTGCACACATTTTTAAAATTTCTTCAAATACATATAGATAATACTATAAAGATATAATACCAATACATTATTTCACACTACAGGGGATGTTGCATAAAACTTGATCCTGCCTGTTGGCCAATCAGGAGCTTGTATTTTAATACTTGGGTTTGTAAGAAACATTTTATGCAACATGCCCCAGAATGTACATGTATACTATACATGCTTGGATAGGAAAAATGAATATAGTATTCATAGATTTCGCCACATTTCTCATATCTACCAAAAGGAATTTTTTTAAATCAGATAAATCTCATCCAATTGTGCACACTTTATGGTTAAAAACATAAGACAATATTGAAAATCAAATAATCACTTCATAATAAACATTTTAAGTGAGATGTACAAACCTTATTTTTTGCTTTCCACTTATAATTGATGATTTCATTTAGTCTCTGCTCAATGACGAAAAAATTATTTTGAAGTCGTCTATCAAATATACTTTCATAATTCACAGTTCATCCATCTGCTTTAATGTCATGCAAATCTTACTTAGGTTTCATTTTAACAAGAACAATATTTCTGCAATTGGATTTACATGTACATATAAATGCAAAACACCATTCAAGTATGTAAGAATAAAAACATTGGTAAGGAAAAGAAAATTAAATGTCCTAGATATATTTGAATAAATAAAAGCAAACGTCTCAAAACATTCCGTTTTATCTCAATTGTACCATTTTTTCTTTGTGTGTAATAACATTTTTTTTCAATGTTTTTTTTTTTTTTTTGGGGGGGGGGGGGGATGGATGGGTAAAAATTCTAAATTCAATTTTTCTTTCATCGATCCTCTTTTACCAATATAAGAATCTCTCCTCGCTCAAGGTTGTGCAATTCATTTGAAATAGGTTACCAAGCTCCATCTCAAAATCGATCACAACTCATCAGTATTTTTGTTTTCCTTCATGTCCTGGCAAATGTTCAAATTGCAAAGACCTGCTGAGGATAAGTTGATGTAGTGCCATCACTTATTGATTTTGATTTTCGCTCCTGCACGACAACACAACTGCAAGTCCGAATGGATTGTTAGTAGGTCAAGTTGCCATTTTTTCCAAAGAGTGCGTTTGACCTCTACCGAACAAGAGGCTGGGAAAGTTCCTCGATTCTCGGCGGACACCGTGCTTTCTTGGCGGCATCGCTGACGATGAAAGCATCAGGATTGAATTGCACATGGTCCATGGTTGCTCGCATGATGGGTGTGGAGAGTTCGTTGGTACGGCCCGTCGCGTTGGCCCGCCGTGCTGCCCTGGTGATGGACCACTGCACGGGGCGATCGGCTTGGTAACCATCGGCAACATTCTTGGGCTTGGCCAGTTCCAGCTGGCGAGGAGTTGCATTTGCTCCTTTTGCGACATCTGACACCTAAAAATTTAATGAAATGACGAAAGTGCAATTTTCATTGTCTTGAAAGATTGTTTCTACGTACCATTCTTGAACATTAGTTATTTTAAGCATTTTCCAATCAGCTTTTATTCATCAAATGAACATAGTCAGTATTTTGTTTTCAATACTGCATTTTTCATTCCACACTTTTCTTTAATGGAAATTGAATCGGTTTAGAATTTAGAAATTACACAATTTCTGTATGAAAATAGTGATTATACATGTATGTCATTATTGCACTGCCAATATTTTGATGAATATTTTGAATGTTTTCTTCATAAACAAATATGTGCAGGGGCCCATCTAATAAAGAAAATGATGGAACCATTGCCATTATGCTACTTAACATGGAATAGTGATTTTGATCAGCTGATAAACCCTGTTACCATGGTTACCATAATATCACATCTAAATTCTTTACAGAGTGGCCTCAGATTTTACCATGGAAACCTCCATTTTGATTTGCTGCTGAGCTCTGTTATCGTATTTCCCAAAATAGTAAAATTGAAATAGTAATCACTAAAGTTCTCTATGCAACTTTTTTTTTTTTTGGGGGGGGGGCACTAATGTATTTTGTGTGATATTAGGGATCTTTGCAAAAAGTCTTGGGGGGGACTTCAAAATGAGATCACTTGTTACAAAGTACAAACCAGGTAGAGGTCTCATTTCTCAAGTTTAATTAACAATTGCATTTCAAGTGACAATGCTGGTGATGATGTTCAGTACTGTTCTCTGTAAAAAAAAAAAAATATGTAACAATAGTTATGGGCAGCACTCTAAAAAGTCAAATAAAATTAGGATGCAAAACCAGGAAAATTGATCCCTGAAAATATATCATTTGCTGCTGATTCCTGAAGCTAAAACCAGATTTCAAAAAACGTTGAGGCATAAAATACTTACCGGCCATTTTGGTTCCCGGAACGGTCCTGGAGGCCTACTTTTGGGTCTGGCTAGCATCTCAATTCGACTTGATGCTCGGGCGTTCTTTGCTCCTGCACTTACTACTGTTTCAATCTGTAGTGTATAGGGAGGGGGGAAACAGTGCAACAGGTTTGAATTGTCACTGAGTTGTAGAACTCATGAAGGGGAAATGTATGGTGACCTTTAATGTGATAGCATTAGCTTTTTGGTCCAGTTAACTGTCAGGGTTTTGAGTAGGGTTAGGCTTTAAGTTCAGTTTTAAAGTGAAGAATTACCATGAGAAAAATAAATATAAACATATGTCTGGTGGCAGTTTGCCATACAAAAACCCCACACCGTATTATAGTTGAATGAATGAATGAATGAATAGAAAATGACTTAAGAAATAGAAGAGGGTATACATGTGAGCGGTGTTTGATTTGCACCCACCGTTTGTAGTCTCGATGTGTCAGAGTTGCCTAGATTTAGCTTAACAGCAAATACATTTTTGCAGCCCTCGCCTAGATTATCTGGGCTAACAAGTTTTAATGTATGAGATGTACGTGGTAAAGCAATACCTATTTCTGACAGGCGTTTCACGAAAGTTGTCAACATTGACTACATTGTCAGTGCTGACAATTTCAGTGAAATACTTGGTTTTGATTAGCCAGGAACCACTGGCCTCCGATTGTTAACTGTTGGAGCAACAAAACTTTTCAGAGCTGACAACGTTCACGAAATGGTCCACCAATTTCTGTTGCCAGAAAAATCATTTGAAATATTTTTCTCAATACTGGAGCCGATGTACCTCTTCATGCAACTGTATCCCCATTCTACATACGTCGAATGTCTTATGGCAAGACAGAATCTGTTCGATTTTGGAGTAAAACGACATGAACCACTGTCTACTAGAATTTGATGGTACATGTAAGTATGTATTGCATAATCCAGGGCACATGATATAAAAGTTACAGTAGCTTTAGGTCTTCTACCCAATATGGTGACTGCCATGGAATCCTTGATTTTGATTGGAAGTTATACCCGTTACCATGGTAGGTACCATAAAAATACATGTAAATTTAAGCGACTGGGTTCTGGGGCCCCATTTCATGAAGAGTTACAACTGTTGTAACTTTGCTATTAAGGCAACTACCATGGCATCAGGGCTCAGCAGCCAATCAAACTCAAGGTTTCCATGGTAGTTGCCATAATGGCAAATTTACAACAGTTGTAACTCTTTATGAAACGAGCCCCAGGTCTGAAAACTTGCTCTGACTTAGGCCACTACTTCTGTAAGATTAACTCCAGTACATGTACAAGTACATGTACGTCTGTTTTTATTACTTACTCCTCTGGGCTCTACGAATTCTCTGTGGGGTGTCTTTGGTCTGGCAAGATACTCCAGTCGTTCCTTCTCCATGGCCTTCTTGGCGGATTCACTCACGTACCAGATAGGGGACTTTCTACCGCAGCTGAAGGCATGGCTGGGTCTATGACAAAAAACACAATACAATATTGTACTTGGATTGTTATATGATAATAATAAACATGATGCCTTTATATTCCACATAGTAGGTTAACTATTCTGAAGAACATACAGAAAGGAAATAGGAAAATAGTACAATCATCAACTACATTGTATGCTTATTAAGTGTTTGATGGATGACTTGAAAGAATCAAGCACTTTTAAAAAAGTGAAGAATGGTGAAGGCATTTGCAGAAAACAATACAAGCCTTAAAGGACAAGTCCACCCCAACAAAAAGTTGATTTGAATAAAAAGAGAAAAATCCAACAACATAACACTGAAAATTTCATCAAAATCGGATGTAAAATAAGAAAGTTATGACATTTTAAAGTTTTGCTTAATTTCACAAAACAGTTATATGCACATCTTGGTGGGTATGCAAATGAGGAGACAGATGACGTCATCCACTCACTATTTCTTTTGTATTTTATTACATGAAATAGGGAATATTCTATTTTTCTCCTCATTGTCAAATGAACAGCGATTAATTCCTCCCTGAACATGTGGAATGAGCATTGTTTAATACTATAATGATTCAGTCCTCATTGTCAAATCTATAAAAAATGAAATATCGTATAATTCAAACAATAAAAAACAAAAGAAATAGTGAGTGAGGGACATCATCAACTTTCTCACTTGAGTTGTTCATATCACTGTTTTGTGGAAAATAAGCAAAACTTTAAAGTGTCATAACTTTCTTATTTTACATCCGATTTTGATGAAATTTTCAGCGTTTTGCTAGTTTGATTGTTCTCTATTTATTCAAATCAACATTTTTATGGGGTGGACTTGACCTTTAAATTTTGATATTTTTAGAGCAAGGCCACTTCTATGTCAAGCTCATCCCTGCATAACAGCACAAATGGGGATACTTCATGAGAGAACACAAATATTCAAGGCCAATGAAGGTCATCGAGGCTGAACAATGGGCACCGAAGGTCATGATCTTTATAGTGGCATTGAAACAATATGACCCCTGAAACTACATTACCTTCTTTTGATTCCTAATCTATTTTTATTTGAATTTCCCCTCTACCTCTATATATATCCTCTTCTCACGTCCAATCCCTCTGTGCCCCTTAATATGCCCCTCCCCCAATAAAACTCCTCTCACTTTCTTTCATTCTCACTACTCTGTCCCTCTCTCTCTCTGAGTTTTATTGTGTATGTGTGTGTGTGTCTCTCTCTCTCTTTCTGTCTCTGTTTCTCTTTCTTAAAATCATCGGTGTTTATACCTGTCTTCTTTGAAGGCTGCTGGGGGTCTTTTATAATTTGATAGTGTATCTAATCTTTCCGTTGGAGATGTTTTCATTGCTAGAGGGCTCACTTCCCATATGACCGAGTTTCTGCCGCAGCTGAATACATGGATATTCCTGTAGAACAAAAGAATATTTAACGAAAATGAAGACAGCACATGCCAACTAGTAGAATTTTTGCTTTAAGATTTAATTCACAGTATTACCCCTTGGTTTGTCCTTATTAAAACACATAACACAACATTTGGGGGGACAGAACCATATGTACTGTCCAATGTAGGCAGCATATGTGATTTCTTATTAATTTCATTTTATTATTTATATCATCAATTATGTTTTAATTCAACTATTCACATTATATGTAAGTATAAAGATGGGATACAGAGAATCTCATCTTTAAAGGAAACAATAATTTTCAACGTGACAGCTTTAAAATTTCATTAACTCTCTATGGCGATCCTCTTACTGGTAAAAGTTGCTTTAAAAAATGCATGTTTACATCGATTCCTACCAATACATTTTCAAGACAGACAAAAATAATGTTTTCCCATTATATCTCTCAAGATGAGGCTCATATCTCTGGAAACTCAAATATTTTCACTGTGTCAAATGGATCATCCATAATATAATTCTCGGGTATACCACTTTTCAGGCAAAGGAATTCCTGGTTTTATTTATTCATTCATGGCCATCAAAATCACTGTCTTTGTTTACCAAGGGTCCAAGGCAGATGCTGTTCCTAGTATTTTTATCAATTTTAAGTGCTGTTCCTAATATCATTAGCCAAAGAGGCGAGATTCATCTTATATGACATTTCAAACAATGGAAAGCCATACATGTACATGTCTATTGAACTGAAAGGGTTGTTTCGGACAAAATCAACAAAAATATCTTACTTTTTGCCATCTTTAGTACTTCTAAAGTTCTTCTTGGGTGAAGACAGCTCTTCCATTCTTGGGGTGGCTGTGGCCGTCATGGCACCCCTGCTGACCGGCCACATAGTGTCTTGGTTGCCCCATTCTAGCTTTGGCCTGTCATGAAAATACCAAACATCAATCAAAATATTTCTTTTTACGCATAGGTCCGTATTCTGAACTTGGGTTTAACTGTAATGGCCCGTATTCTGATAGCAGGTTTAACTTAAACTCAGGTTTAAAGTTGTGGTTTAAGTATGGATAGCCAATTGTTACATAAATCACTAACAGTAGAGATATCATACTTTAGCTCATTTGGCTCTCAAATCATTCATAATTGTCTAGGAAGTGTAAAATAGATGATTGTCTTCACCATTGATGAATCAGGAAAGAGCACAGTAAACATAAGAAACATACTGTAACTTAATAAAAATGTTGATACTTTTGGCTTCCCATACTTAAACCACAACTTTAAACCTGAGGTTACGTTAAACCTGCTATCAGAATACGGGCCAATGGGTTTTTAATAAATATCAACATTTATTCACATGGTATGTTATGTTTACTGTGCTCTTTCTTAGTTCTTTATTGGTGAAGACAATTATCTTATTTATCCTTCCCAGACAGTTGAGAATGATTTGAGAGTCAAATGATCCGATTCTATGAGTCTCTACTGTTAGAGATTTGTCGCAATTGGCTATCCATAGTTCAACAACTTTAGACCAGTTTTAATTAAACCCTACTTCAGAATAAGGGCCATGATGTTAAACGGATCACATGCTACTAGTTTTCCCAACCAAGATGCCCATTTCTTACTAGTAAAGTGTGTGTTAAAGGAGAATGAAACTCTTGGAGCAAGTTAGCTTTTGTGAAAGCAGAAAAATCAAAGAATAAGATCAACAAAAGTTTGAGTAAAATAGGACTAGCAATAGAAGAGTTATGAGCATTTGAATGTCGAGATCACTAATGCCATGGAGATCCTCCCATTGGCAATGCGACCAAGATCTATGATGACACAGATGAACAACTCTCCCCTTTTGGACACTGAAAATATACCCCAAAACATCTCTGTTTGCTCATTCTAATCATATGACAAACGATTCATCAGTGATATAATGTTGTTAAACCTCTGTACTTGTCCTCTCATAAAGAGAACACCTCACCTTGTGATAGACTCTATAAAAGTGAGAATATAATTGAAATAAGTACTAAAGTAATGAGGGAGTTGTACGTGTGTGAGATCACAGATCTTGGTCGCATTGCCAATGGGAGGATCTACATGGCATTAGTGATCTCGACATTCAAATGCTCATAACTTTCTTATTATTCATTCAATCTTCCTCAAACTTTCAACAATATGTTTATTTGATTTTTCTCTTTGATATGGATTCAACTGGTTTCAAGGGTTTCATTCTCCTTTAATGTCTAGTGGTTCTGACGCTAGTCTTTCAATCAGAGGATCATGGGGTCAAATCCCCACAATGGCGTGTGTTCCTTTATCAAGAAATCTGCCCAGATTGGGCTGCTCTCCACCCAGGTGATGTCTTGGTACTTGGTAGGATAATTTTAATTGAATGCACCAAGCGCTGGAACTGGGAGGGTTAAGCTAAGTCCGGGACAATGATATTGTGCCTTGGAAAAGATACCTATATTGATGGTGTTAAATTAATGTAAATGCCTACTGTTGTTGTTGATGCTATTGTTGTTATTATTACATTATAGTACAAGATTGCAAGTCATTCCTGTTTCTGAGATGTGCCATTTTATTGAAATACATGCACATAACCTTGCACCTTCTGTGAGTTACATAATCAAACAAAGTTATGCATTTTTGAAGCTTTGATTTTGTGATGTCACAGAGGGGCATGCCACTCCTCCATATGTCATATATGATTTTAAAAAAATCTTTGAAAAATTTGAAAGTGATTTTATTTGCACGATGGATATATTTCATCAGGCCCATCATTTCATACCCAATTTTAAGATTTTTGTTTATGAATCACTTCCATTAAATTAATTACATGGATTTATGGAATGTATATTACTTGATATGGGGTAGTTGCTTGCATATCATGTCACAAATTGTTAAAAAATGTAAAAAATCACAACTCTCTTATTATTTGAAGGATTTTTTGTTTTAACTGTCTCCAAGTTTTCTTTCTTTGATAAAAACCAAGTGGTTACCAGGTTGTACTTCCCCTTTAAAAGCTAGAGCTGCCCCCCCCCCCCCCAATTTAACCACTATAGGAATAAACATGTCGGAATGAAACATACCCAAAGCTCGTCAGCCATATTGCCTTGGAGTTCTTGTGTTCAGAGAGGTAGGAAAATCTGTCTCTGTAAAAGAAAACATAAAAAGGTTTTAAATAAATACTAGAGAGATAGGTGCTTGGTCATTCCCATCAAAAACATATTATACTTAAATGTATTGTCTATCATAAGAATTGATTCACATAAATTTTGTTCATTCTCCTTTAAATGTTTTTATTTTTTAATTTTTATGTTAATTTTCATGGTAAAAAATTATTAATAATTTGGTTGACATGTAGCTTGTAATATCTAAATAATCCACTTTCATTGTCTCTTCGGAAATATTTTTAAGCTGTTATCACTGGAAATAAGAGATGTAGAAGGAAACATATACAAAAAGCTATTACTATATATGTAGCATTCATATTCTATAATATGGAAATTATCATTGTAATTTGATCAAAGTGAGTGAAATATTGGGAATTCCGCAATAATGAACCTATTTAGTATTATTGGGAATTCTTTGTTAATTTTACTTACCTTTGTGTCTCCGAGAGACCATCTGAATTCTCCTGGACATGAGCTATAGAAGGAAAAAGGAAAAAATAATTATAAAGCATAAATCTAGGAAGGCATGAAGATATTTTGTACCTTTAATGTACCATGAAATATGGTCTGCATGCATATGAATGTTCCCCCCCCCCAACCCATAATTGACAGATTTTAAAGGAACTTGATGATTTTTTTTCTCACATGGGTTACATTTCTTAACCAACAGTTACCTTTTATTCTAAACAGTGTCTTTCCACACAGGAATCCTGCAAGCATCTCTTACTCATAATGGGCAGGGCTCGACATTAGCAGTGGCCCGGGGCAACCAAAAATGAGAGTTGGGCCACCAAAATTCTGCAAAAACCCACACTTGGTGGCCCGATTGGGCTACCAGTTTTGATAAATTGTTTTCTACTGTGTTATGGCCATTAATTCTGCTTTGAGGGCACCCAAAAATATAAAATTAATTAATGAGTTAGTGAGGAGCCTTGCAATGTGGAATGCAAAAATACAGTGCAGGTAAATACACTTATATAGCGTCTGTTACAAGTAAAACGAGGAGAGATTTTTGTGAGGTGACCAGGGTGTAACAGGAGCATAAGTCCTACACGTAGATATGTTAGACTGTTTACCATATTATTCATTGAATTGCTTTTTTCAATTGCAAGAATTGTTCAAACACCTCAAAAACTATAAAAGGGGCTTGTAAAAAGCAATAATGTGCACATACATGTACATGTATACAAGACTTCAATGGCTTTTAATTCATAGACGTAATATATATATGTACCTTCTTGCTTTAGAAAACATATTCTTTGACATAAAAGGAAAATCAAATTAATATATACATGTACATAGGAACTAGGCCCTATAACATAAAAGCTACTTCAATTTGCATGATTAATCATAACTTTTTCATATTCACTATGGAAAACCATGACAAAAAATTACAATCAATTGTATATCGATCATATCAATTCATGCAAACAGCAACATGCCCCAGATTTGATACATCTCTCAATCATCAAACACACCTCGCATAGAAGATGATTAATAGAATTCTATCGAGCCGAGGAGTTTGAATCGATACCGACAAACCACAGGATGAAAGAGAAAACACATGTCCGGAAAATCGTACAAGCCGCTTTAGGTGATGAGCAGGAGAGCATTGCTTCATCACTGCCATGGCAACGGCCTAGAGACAGGTGCATTGAGTCGCATCAGTCGATGTTCAGAGACAATGGGGAGCGGTCAGGGAAGTATTGGCTTTGGTATTGATTAACAAGGCTGGATGAAAGAGACTGCAACACATTTCTCTTGTTTGATTGATGTGTCAATGGCAATAGATAAGCGGACAAAACGAATGGTCAGTGTCATATCAGTTACACGTGGTGTTTGTTTATTCCTTGACTACTCGAGTGAGAGATTTCCAGAAAATACCATATTGCCTAGCCCCACGGATATACTGTGAAAAAATACCCCATAACGTACTCATGTAATTATGATTATATGAAATATAAATATTGTATAGCTCTGTAAATCAGTAATAATAAAAATGGTCATCAACAAACCTTGCACCACAATAAAAGGTTTTTCCAAGTTCTAGTTCTTAAAAATATTTTTTTTCTAGAGTGATAATAAAACTATTCAATTGTTATGATGTTTTCTCTTGCTCTACTCTCGACACTACTTTTTTTTAGGAGGGGCTGAATTTTTTTTTCAGTTTCCAGATTTTTATCAAATATAGAATTAATTCTCTTTAATGGTATTCTCTTCTATGGGAGGTGAGGGAGGTGGGGGGGCTCACAGTTTATATATTTTATATCTACATGTATATTGCTTTAATATTTCCCAAATATTTGCAATCACATACAATAGATCCTTCCCATGATCCATCTCTACCCACTGTTTTCTCCATTTCTTCCTTGTTCATTGTGTAATACTATCAAGATATTTGTTTTTCTTTTTAATCTATTAATGGAAATGATTCAAATAATTATAAAGAAATTTGATTCCTGAAAGAAGTTTATTTTTAATTATAAGAGATATTGAAAGTTACGTGTATTCAATTTGTTTACTCAGAAGTCGTAAAGATAACATGACATACAGTACATGTACAAGTACTTTGGTTATAAATTCAGAAGGTGAGTAAATATTATAAAGTAAAATAACAATATTGGGGGAGTAAATACTTATTTGCTATACTTGCAACTTATGATTATTTTTTAGAATCATTCACACATTTATGAAAATGCAGTGGTAAAAAGAAATTAATGGCTGTATTTAATGGTATTGATTTTTTGTTCAATCATGCTTGTAGTTTGTTTTAAGCAATTTCATACACAGTAATATATATAAAACCGACTGAATATAAAAAGAATAATTAGCAACTTGCCATCACCAGTGCATTACTATACTTTATTAGATTGGATCCTGCTACCATATTCTAGATGCCCAATTTGAGATGCATAGCAACCATAAGCAATTAATTCAGAAACGAACACTGTATATTCTGAATGAAACTACTGTAGTATGCTTGTATGATTGAACTTTAGTCAGGTGTATAATAGATATGAGAAACAGAATTTTACGCTGACATACCTGTGCACCTACATGTACATTATAAAATTCCATAATAATAAATAAATATCTTTCTTAAAATAAATTGTTTTATCAAGCAAAAATTAAGATATAAATGTCAGTACATGTACATCATGTGATTTCAAGCTATCTGTTGATTATGCTGTCATGGAAACAATCCAGGTTTTTTTTTCTCAAAATTGTGGAATAAATGAAATGTACAGAACACTATATACAGTAAAATCAATAAATGTACATGTACTGTATATCAATAATTTATATCCATAATAATCATTCCTTTAATTTCTCTCTTCATCCATCTCCATTTCTGAAAAATAATATTAAAGAGTTTCTGAAAACAATACTTACTCATCATCCACCTCTCTGACTGAAAAATACCCACAAATTTCCACTCTTTATCTTGAAAAAATATCTTCTTAAAATTGGAAAAAGGAAAAAATTTAAGAGAAATATCCTCTCAATGATCCTGTCTTGAAAGCATCCGCTACTTCAACTGGTCACCACTCTACAAAGTTTCATTAGCAACCACCTGACTGATGGTGACTACAGTGGCCAACGAGGGCTCACTACAGTTACATGTAAAGATTATTGATCCCTCTGATCAATCAAACATGTTTCATTGATATCTACCATGATGCTCCTATCAGTGGCATTGAATAGTTGTTGGAAGGTACATGTATGTTGTTTTTGGCCTGCACCCCCTCCCCACTATCTGAATTTCACAGAATGACTTACATGTATTCTTATTCTGATCAAACCTAAAAAGGGTTGGTTTTAATGTGACCCTGATTCTCTGTTTAACTTTCTCATCTCATCTCCCTTCCTCCCTTCTTTCTTCTTTTATTCTTCCTTCTATCTTTCTTCTTTTAGTCTTCCTTCCTTTCTTTCTCTCTCTCTCTGATAAAAAAGGTCATCAAATACTTTTAAATAAACTTTCCACAAACTTATTGTTTTAGTTCCATTATACAAAATACATGTATCATGTCAAGGATTGCTAAAACTGATATCAAAAGTCAATCAAAGCTAGAAACCGATTTGTATAAGACCTGCTTATTGTTATAAGTGTTGTCTTACCTCTATCAAGGATACATGAAATAAATAATTTAAGCTCTTCTTTCATTTATCCTTGAAAGTAAGACAAAAAGTTTAGAACAAACCTAATACACACCTTTTGTAATACTTCCTTAAGACTTCTCGAAAGAAATGTCAAGGTGTATAAAACAAGTTTTTCCCAAGAAATATAAATGAGTTGGATGTAACCAGTGAGATAGAAAATAGAGTACCGACTACCAAGTATTTATTTGAACTAATGCATACATACTTTAGGAACTTAAAAGCTGTTTTAAATACATATACATACAGTATATACATGTATATGTCTTGTATGTCATAAAGGAATTGCAACTGTTTTAACTTTGCCATTATGGCAACTACCATGGTAACAGGGCTCAGCAGCCAATCAGAATCAAGGTTGCCATGGTAGTTGCCATAATGACAAAGTTACAACAGTTGCAAGTCCTTTATGAAACGGGCCCCTGATTGCCATTTTTTGGCATGGTCACCCCCCCCCCAACTTTTGACTCAACCCCCACTCTCAATACTAATCCACAGCCTGTTTGTAGGTCCTCAATTACTCATGTTCCAACTTTTAATTTTCAAAACATAATTTTGAGTATAAAATATGCATTCCATGATTTTATAAACTGCAATTGCAATGACATTTAACTATCTCGGTAGATTTTACATGTACTCAATGACATGCAGTTTAATAAAAATGTGTTTTGTTATCATGTCATAGATTACCAAGACTACTTTTAAAACTAATTCCCTGACAAGTGGAATAGGGAACATGCCTGAATTAGCCTACATAGAATGTAAAAATATAAATAATTAATTAAGATGTACACTGTATTGAACTGTTGTTGAGTCCTACACCAGCTTATTTGTTGTAATTCATAATTAAAACCATGAATAATATATATTCATCAGCTTCATATTCAGGGAACAACAGAAACCCTTGGATCAATGAAACATGGATCCTGAAGCAGATAACATGGACTAAAGACACCAGGTCTTGCTTTGTATTCACATTCTCCGCTCTTGTTTGGCATCGATCAAGGGGCACTGAAGCATAGTGGCACTCAAAAGGGAAACTCCTCCGCTCCAGTGCCCCCAGAGCGTCCTGCACCATTCCTCAGCCTTTGAAGACCCACTCAGTCTTTTGTTGAAATTCAACCTAAGTCTCTTTGGCTGAATTCCCTGTCTTTGAAGTGTCTCTGTTTAGTCAACATTTCTTCTTTTCTGATAGGGGGTATGGATGATTAAGAATCCCCCACTTAAGGCCCCCCACTTGCCTTTTATTTGCACTCAAAGTAAATGGGAGTTTGAAGAGTGAGGATAAATCATGCAAACTTTAAGTGTCCATGAAAGTACTTATATGTAGTGTGTATCCTAGCAACCAGTCAGAAGGAGTGAGAGCAATTTGCTGAGTGACACCTAAACAAGAATCAATTTCTATGTTCTGTAAATTTTTATTCTGCAAAGGCCATTTTTTAATAAAAAATTTGGGACATAAATGAAATCTTAAAGTTGAATTAAGAAGACGATTCCAAATATTGAGATATTTACATTAATAGCAACCTTACAACCCCCCAAACACTAAGAGGTGATTCGAACCCCCATTTTCTTTTTTCAAAATAGTGAATTTGAACGATTTATCCCTACCCATTTTCCCCGAGTTCGCTCCTGCAATGCCTACCGAGACGGGTGTTCTTTGAGTGTGACGTCACCGGGGGGTATTCGGTCCCGGTGTAGTAAACATAGGCAGTGCCGCTTTGTGTACTATGCACGTACGCCTTCATATGGAATAACTGCAGTTGAAGTTGTATCTGCGAGCCATAGAACTTGCAAAGAGGAAATGATTAAAATATTTGTGGCCGTACTATTATTCCAAATATGTAAATTCCCTCAGAATGATACCATAGACCCTAAAGGAATAATTTCAAGGTGAATAATATGAAATTTGATCGAGATCTTCTCACCAGTCGATAACGTAGCAGACAAGTTATTATGACATATTTATCCGCGTGTGACGCGGCTCTTGCAAAAAAACACAGTTGGTTGCGGAATTGCTTTGTGCCGACCGGCCGCCCGCTCCGGCGCAGCTAGCTGTCGAGCTACGGCCGTACCGCATACCTTCCTTGTTGTCTTCAACCATAGAGATGTATACTAATTACTATTTATCTCTCTGTCTTCAACTCACTTGCGAATTGCGTTTGTATGTGTGACGGTGACCCCTAGCGTAATTAAATATAGAAAACAACTCAGAAGGCCGAGAAAGAATAATACGTTTGGTTCAAGATTGTTCTGTGGAATGAGCTATGAGTGGAAATGATCCAGAGGATATAAAAGTGGAGTCAAAGACAATAGAAAAGAAGAAAAAACGCCAGGGGATCGCTGCACGGCCACCAGACCATAACAGTACACTCAATGCCTGGGTGTTGTGTGTACTAGTATTATGCGTTCAGCGCGCGCTGAGCGAGAGCTGAGCTATCCGCCGGAATTACTTTCCAGCTACTCACTTGATTGAACATCGTGATAAAATAAATGAGAAATAGTGAAAATATCATTCAATAACTCACTGTTTGCTATCTTACATCATGATTGAAGAGTTCATGATGGTTATTCATACTGTTTTTTATACAGGGAAAGTAAAGATTTGTACATATCAGTCCTATTTGTTTGATTCGAGTTGCTTTGAAAAAAAATTGTAAAATATCTTTCTCTCTCTGCATAGCATTTCTGTATGACCTTCAGGCACCTCTTATACTAAATTCCCCCCGGTGACGTCACACTCCGAGTGACTTTTCTGTACACTCGTCTCTCGGGCTCTGACAGGTGGCTAATTTCATAGACTTTCAAAGCAAAATATCGAGAAGGCAGAGGATTTTTGTGACATGCTATCTGTTTGAACAACTTATATATACTATATATTGTGTGTAGAACCTATATTTATGGAAACTCACCCCCTTCTTAATTCAACTTTAAGAAAAAATATTGAGAACACCTGAGTGCAAAAGAGAAATCATCTTCAATGAATTGGATTTTGAAAACATATACCGGGTAGACACTTGATAAATTTTTACATAATGTAGGCCTATATGTATATGCGCTATATACTGTAAGCAATGTTTAGCATTATTCACTATTTTTAAATACCTGTATGGGTCCATTACCAAAACTTGTTAATAGTGGCAATTTCACCATCACAGTGTCATGAAAATCTTCACTTAATGATAGTTGAATGATGTTACCGTAGCAGTTGCCATAAAGTTGATTTGAATCGAAAGAGGACAAATTATGAGTGCAGTACAATTGGATGAAATTTGATCTGCTTTGGCAGTTATAAGTTCTTATTTTTATGTTTCATCAAAGATTATGAATCTTTCAGTCTATTGCTTCAATCAAGAGAATTAAGCATGGATCAACATGGGATTTTGACATTGGATTAGTCATAACTGGTAACATTCAACAACACATAGGCTGCATATATGTATTAGTAGTATTTCACAAAATACTGCAAAATACCTATGTATTCTACATGTTTCATCTGATTTTCAAGAAATTTTTGAAATTTTGCAATCATTTTTTTTTCTGTTCAAATTTCTCTCTATTTATTCAAATCAACTTGTTGCTGAGAACATTTGGTTGTTAATGGTTCACAAATGTTATCAAACTTTTATACTATGAAAGTATGAGACCGAGAGGTTGTGACAAGTATTATCAAATAAATGTAGTAGAAAGAATAAAAATCAACTCAAACATACCTTAGTAATACATATTCCAAAAAGGAAATTGACTCTGAAGTCATAAAGAAAGAATTTTCAGATAGTTCTGAAAATGTTTGATATCGATGATAAGGGACATTTAAGAAACTATATTTAAGAAACTATATTCATACCTTTTCGTCTGGCTTTGCTCTTTGGCCTCTGTTTTCTCACCATTTTTTGAAGTAAACAATCAAAAGTGACCCTCAAAATCAAAACTTTGGTATCACCACCAACAAAATATGCAATCATCAATGTAGCATGCTCAAGTTCACTGTTATCCAATACTTAATGTCCACATGGCAAGGTACTCCTCTCAGAAACATATTACATGTACCTTTACCCGAGATTCTGGAAGAGTGCTGTGGATCTATTAATACACTGCAGTTACCAATGGAAAATCATGATTTAAACTGTAGTTTCAAAAGCAGAAAATAGCAGAACTACAAGATTTCTTAAAGATAATGAAGGTGTGAGCCTTAATGCATTGAAGGAATTAAAGTCAAGATGGTAACGGTTGACGTAAACAGAAACTTTTGTATGGCAACGCACTGAATGGAATCTATTTGCGGATACTGGACTTAAGTACAAAGGCCAGATTTTATGGCTGGACTGTCCACACTATACATCATAACAGCACATTATCAATTCTTGTTATCTGTTTTGTTATGCAGTCTGTGAAGCAGGGATAAAAGGGGGCTGTAAAGGGTACATTTTCATCCCCATCATGTCTTCAACATAAAAAAATAATAAATGAAAAAATTACAAATCCAAAGGGGTTCCCATCCCCACTCCCCCCTAATTGATATGGGGCTCAATAAAGATGTAATCTGGCATGAAGTGGAATATGAAAAGAAATTTTTTTTTTCCTGTTGTGGTTCTGCCCCCCTCTTTCTCTCTCTATCTTTCTCTTGAGCACTCATTTTAGGTTTACGTGTAGGTTCATTAATTTGCACTAATTTAGTAAGCGAAATTTGCACTAAAGGTATGTTTTAAAAGACGATACAGGGGGATGTGGGGAGAGATGCCCCACTCACCTTTGCTACTAAATTTTATACAAATAATGTACCCTTTGGTATTACTGCCCACTATCCCCCCTTCCTTGAAAGTGTGGAAAAAACAAATCCCTTTTTATTAAAGTGAGATCTTGTTTTTTTTGGGGGGAGGGGTAGGGGAGCTTGTCAATTTTTTGAAAAAAGAATACAACCGATTTCACAGCAGTTATTTAATTTTTTTTTTTTTTTTTTTAGGGGGGGGGGGTGGCTCGTCAACAAAAAATCCAAACAAAATTGATAAATTTACCCCTTCCTCTATTTTGAAATCCTTGGTCTACCCCTCCTGCACATGAACACAATGAAGGTGCCAGATGGGGGAAATACATGTATGTCCGACACTCATCGGCCTGAGAATCAAATATACAAAGATGTCCAAATATGTTCTCCAACAACAATTGTTCCCGCCTTTAAATTGGTTCAATATCTTCTGATCAAGATTCGGATTCGTTTTGAGGTAAATAAAATTTGTGCTTGGTTTAATTTGTTGCCAGAGGAATTCATATAAGGAATCCAATCAACTAGGCCTACATGTAGTACACTGAATTCACCAATGCGGTTTGTTATTCAAATTGGGCGTTGGGACATGTGTCTGTATCAATCCAAACTTTACAGTGTATATAAAGAGAAATTGATGCAGAGGTTCAAGGTTCTAGGTTTAGCCCTTTGTCAGGTTTTGCCGATGGTGATGTTAAATGTCGGTCCCAGACATAAATAATCATATCTCATTAATATTGATATACTGTATCTGTAAAGTCCACCACATGCCTTATGACAGGTCAATGATCAAATTTTGGAACAATCACATTTTGCTTATATATTGTTGCAGTACACGTACATATATTATAAAATCTGCAGACCGAGTCTAGTCTAACATGTGTCCGGAGACTGAGTTCATGTATCCGGACAATCAATTTCAAACAGCCATTTAAAAAATTTTGCACACAAATTTTTCTACAATATTAGTATACCCAGTTGTTGTGTGTCCGGACAGGTTGTATACGTGTCACGACAATCAATTTTTGGCAGCCATTTGTAAAAATTAGCAAGCAAAGTTTCTTCAGTTTCTGGTACAAAATGTTAGGCAATATTATAGAGAACAAGATAGAACATGATCACAACTATTGAATTCATATTTTCAGTGTTGGAATACTCTCCCAAATGCTGCTGTATCTTCAACCTCTACATGTATAGCTGGCTTCCGGGGAGCAACGTTGCCAGTCAGACACACAAGCACCACCCGCACACTGCACCTAGCACACTGTATATAGTGCACCAAGAATACCACCACAGGATCACCACATCACCTGAAGCACTGGCAGCACCTGACACAGCACCACCCTCTCCAGGACAGCGTGTACGCTTTTTGGGAGAGTACTTCTTCAAGGTTCAAGTGTTATCCAATTAGACCAAAAAGGAAGGCTTCAAAAAGCTTAAAGTGTCTGGACACATGACACCCAATCCTACTCAGTGTTAAGCAATATTCTAGAGAACCCGTTGACGATAACAATTTCCAACTCATCCAAAGACAAAAGAGGAGGCCTCAATTAAGTGTCCAAACACCCTCCCCCCATCCTACCATACATGTACTAACGTCTATTCAGTGAATAATTACCTCGAGCGAAGTTCGTGCAGGCTCCACTCCACTTCACTACCGCTACACTATGCTCCACCTACCCGAACTTAGAGACCGTGAACTCAATCTGATATTCCGAGTGACAAAGGTGGGATTTTATGGGGGGAAAATATAAAATTCATGCAACATCACGATCTTTAAAAACAAAACTAATATTCTTACTTTACACAAAGTTTCACTTCTTTTCCATGCTTCTATCAGT
The DNA here is from genome assembly GCF_037042905.1 of Lytechinus pictus. NCBI lineage: Eukaryota > Metazoa > Echinodermata > Echinoidea > Temnopleuroida > Toxopneustidae > Lytechinus > Lytechinus pictus. The sequence goes on from NC_087256.1 coordinate 16,522,825, forward strand.
CTCAAAACTGGTGATTTAGAGCCAACATGAAGTTCCTCACACGTATAAATAATTCGCTGCCGATTTCAAAACATCGCATGCACGAGGGTCCGAGCTCGGACCGGACCCGGTACCTCGCGCATATCGCATCCGCATGCGATTTTTTGAAATCGGCAGCGAATTATTCATGTGTGAGGAACTTCATGTTGGCTCTAAATCACCAATTTTGAGACTGATAGAAGCATGGAAAAGAAGTGAAACTTTGTGTAAAGTAAGAATATTAGTTTTGTTTTTAAAGATCGTGATGTTGCATGAATTTTATATTTTCCCCCCATAAAATCCCACCTTTGTCACTCGGAATATCAGATTGAGTTCACGGTCTCTAAGTTCGGGTAGGTGGAGCATAGTGTAGCGGTAGTGAAGTGGAGTGGAGCCTGCACGAACTTCGCTCGAGGTAGTGAATAATATGCCATGAATAATGTTTGTTCATATTATTTATGTTATGAATAAATTCATACCATTTATGGCATAGAAATATCCTTTACGATTACATGGGCCTATCGAGGTTTATATCACCTTAATAAACACCAAGGACATCAAAACCACAAGGACACGTTATTCCAATATAGCACGAAATAAGACTAGTACTAACAGGCAACCACAGGCAGGACAAGGATGCGCTCTGCACACAAACACACAGCCAAGCTACCCGGTCAACTAGGGGTAATGGTCCGGGGAGCGGAGGGGGCACGTTGCGTGAAATCCACCTGTTGCGCGGAAAGCACCTGCACTGTGCATCCGGCTCATCATCATCCCAACTAACTTACCGTATTGAACGTCCACCATTTTCACACTTTTCACTCGACGTCTGTCCTAAATATAAGACATTTCAGTACTTCTTGTTCTTCTCCTTGCAATATGCCACCAAAATCTACGAATAAAAGAAGTGTTTTATTTTCAGTATAATCTGGAGAAAGTGGAAAGTCGTCGATCTGAAATGTACACAAACTCTCGTGGTAGCAAGCCGGTCGCGTCACATAGTAACGGGCCTTGGAAACGATATGCAAATCACGTACACCAAGCTAAGGGGCGGGCGTTCGCATCGCATACGATGCAATGGGAAAGTTGAGCTCATGGTAAGAGATATGAACTGCATGCCCTGGATTCCTTTATCTATTAAATCTTAAAATGATTTTGTCAAGGAAATTGTAACAAGTAAAAAATAGCAATTATACTTTTTTTGTTAATTGTTTCTTCGATCTTCTCCTTCTTTATCTTCTTATCGTTTTTCCCCCTTCTTCTTTTTGTATTCAGTTGCTCCTCCTCTCGATCTTTCTTCTCACTTCTTAATCCATAGGCGGATCCAGGGGGGCCCTGAGGGGCCCGGCCCCCCCCCCCCCTATTGGCGGAGCAAAAAAGAGGGGAAAAGAAAGAAAAAAAAAGAAGGGAAGAGAAAAGAAAAGAGAAAAAGGGGAAACAAAAGAGGAAGACGACTGAATAAAATAAGATGAGGGGAAGACTTGGATAATTAAGAAAATCTTTCATGTCACTAAATAAAATTTTCGCTCGCTTCGCGCTCGCATTTACATATCTTGTTCAATATGGTGTTTAAATATCATATAATATACAAAACATATTTCATCTCGGAAATCGAACTTTCATTATTTTGTGTGATTTGTAAAAATTATGGTAAAAAGTTTTATGGTCTGAATATTAACATTTTATGCTCGCGCTGCGCGCTCACAAATTTTGATTTATCAGGTAGCTATTATTTTCGTGTATTCCATAAAGTTTTCAAAATATCCCTTTTCAGGTCTGATTGTCAAAACGTATCAGCTGGCGCTGCACGCTCGCATTTTGATTGGCGAGTTATGTATGTCTCTATATTGATTATACAACAAACTACTTAAAATCCCCTTTTCATGACAATGTATAAAAACAATTAGGCTTTGCGCTTGCATTAATGGTTAATAATATATTAACTGATGCATCCTAGTTATAATTACAAAAGTGATTGAAATGTCCAGTTTTTAGGCCATTATCATCAGATTTTGCGCCCTCATTAGGTATTAATGAATAAGATATTAACTCAATAACTGAATTGTCCCTTTTGTTTCATCTCGAGCTTAGCAAGAGGAATAAGAAGACAGCCTTCATTTTAATTTGATGACATGTCCTAAGGACATTATCATTATTCAATTCCGGATCGCAATATCAAAAATTTTCTGCTCGCGCTTTGTGCTCTCATTATTAATCCCCTATTACTCATTCTTTTCATGATTTACAAAACATGAATAGAGTGTCCCGTTTTTAGGTCTAAATCTCGATTTTTTTTCCGCTCGCGCTTCGCGCTCTCATCAATTGTTAAGTTATATAGCTATCTTGTTTACGATTATAAAAAATGATTAAAATTTTCCATTCTTTATGTAGAAATGTCAAAAATTTTCAGCTCGCGCTTCGCGTTCGCATGATTTGTTTGTTGAAATACGTAACGTCTCCATGGCTAAGTGGCAGTCCTTAACAGGTACCTTTTTGATTAGTTCAAACAGATTTGAAAATTTTCTGCTCGCGCTTTGCGCTCGCATTATTAATGTAAGGAAGATCCCCAATTACTCATCCTTTTCATGATTTACAAAACATGAATGGAGTGTCTCGTTTAGTAGGCCTAAATCTCGCGCTTGCGCTTCGCGCTCGCATTAATGTTTAGTTATATACCTCTTCTGTTTAAGTTACAAAAAGTGCTTAGAATTACAATTTTTCGGGTAAAAATGTAAAAAAAATCAGCTCGCGCTACGCGCTCGCGTTATTTCATTTTAAAAAGATGTAATGTCTTCATGGCTAACTGCATGCAATCTTTAACAGGTACCTTTTCCATCAGTTCATTTCTGCTCGCGCTTCGCGTTCGTAGTAATTATTTAGTTGCACACACATCTTTTTCAGGATAACAAACATTGCCCAGAATGTTCAAATTTTAGGAAAAATACATAAGATTTCCAAAAAATTTAGCTCGCGCTTCGCACTCGCATTATATAAATAAGGATTATGATATTATATATTTATGTTGATTACAAAAGAATGAAGCTAAAAAGTGACTATTAGGACTATACCCCTTCAAAGAAACCAAAAATCACCTTCGAGCGGCCGATCGGGGAAAATATTGCTGAAAAAAAATTCCGGGCCCCCCTATTGGCGAAGGCTGGATCCGCCCCAGTTAATCCCCCGAAAAAAAAATGAAGAAAACGAAGGGAGAAAGAAGTTTACAGGGCTGAAATGGCTTCGTCCCATGACATATTACAAGAGAGCATAAAATGAAGGAAAGTAGAATTTGATATTCAATTCAGATTTTTTTAAAGAAAGAAATATTAGGAAGAAAATAAAACGAAAGAGAGAGTGTGTAGAGTAAAAAAATATAATATTGATTATTCCCTACATTTTCTTCGTCTATTTATTTTTTCTTGGTCGTGAACTTCGGGGACCATGTCCCCCAACCCCGACATCTGTACACCCAGTGGCATGAAAAGCAAAAACATTGAGGGGAATAGATATGGCTTATTGCGTAAAATTTATAAAAAGTTGCGAGAAAGCAAAGCGAGTGAACAAAAATTTTGACATTTTAATTACAACAATCAATGTTGTGATAGATTTTGACATAACTTGTATTCAGAAAACAATAATAGTATCATATTTCATCATTCTCGCTTTCCTTTCCTCTTCTTTTTTCCTTGTTTGTGAAAAAGCCCCCCCCCCCATCATCTGAAAGCCAGTTCTAACAATAAAGTAATTATGCGGCGCTATGATATACAGGGGGAGGGGCGCCCTTTGACTTTCCAAGTGGTGAAAAATCAAGGCGCACAACCAATGGTGATCAATGACGAAATGGAAAACATTCACAAGAAACCCAATTCCACTGAAAAAAAATACTCATCTATATTTCTTCTTCATTCCCGTTGTCTCTTGCGGGACGAGGCTGTGCCTATTGACAATTATAATTCGGTTTGGATGATGTATTTATTATAATTTCTGGGGGGGGGGTCAAGTACATCTAACGGAATATTATGTTTGCATTGACATAGCAATGCTCCTGGGGAGTGTTTCATCAACATTTTTGTCCGACAAGTTGTCAGATCTGACATCTTTCCTTGATGTTGACTGGCTAAGAAGCACTGTTACTATGGCAACTGTCGGATAAAATGGGACTTGTCGGATAAAACGTCTGACAAGTCCTTTCATGAAACGCTCCCCAGATTCATTGCATAACCATTTTTATTCTTCTTTGTAAGCCCTAGTCAGTTATGGCCGCCATAAGTTGGAGTGATCTGAGGGGGGGGGGGGGCGTTTCATGAAATGACTTGTCGGACGTTTTACTCGACAAGTGCCATAGGAACAGTGCCTCTCAGCCAATCATAATCAGGGAAAGATGTCAGATCCGACAACTTGTCGGACAAAAATGTTGATGAAAGTTAACGCTCCCCTGCACGGATTCATGGGATTCATGGATTCATGTACAGCCAGGAGAGAAGGCCTAAAAAAATCATCCATAAAAACGCAGTTACCTCGCGAATTAACTAAGTGAAAATCCTCTTTAATCTTGTGGGATTTGCACAATACCTGACATAATATCCCTTTAAAATGATCTTGGCAAACACTAATTAATTGTTATTTTACTTCATTTGTACCAAGTTGGCGAATAAGTATTTCTTAGAACCATTAAACCATTATTGACAGATAGTGTTTGAACATTTAGACGATTAATTCACTTACCTGGTTATCAAACTAATCTGATGTTGGCGTTTGAAATGTTTGAAATTTCCATCTTTCCTCTCATATGCAGTGTTAATCAGGAAAGGGTTATTGATTTTTCTGATATCTTGTTTGAGAACACATCTCCGCCTTTTAAGCTGTTTAATTCTGCGGTCGTTGTGCATCGCACCATCGTTTCTTTTTATATTATCTGAATACCGGCCATTTATGTCCCAGATGTGTGTATTTCCTTGGCACCTTCTTTTATTGTGAGGGAGTTATTCGAATTTCCCGCCATTGTGCGCTCATGTCGCCTGAGTGCGCATTACGTAATCGCCAAGTTCACTGCAAGGGAAAGGGCCTGAAAGCCATGGGGTGCGTTTCATCGACATTTTTGTCGGACAATTATTGTTAGATCTTGCATCTCTCTTTAATTTTGATTGGCTGAGAAGCACTGTTTCTATGGTTACTGTCGGATACAATTGGACTAACATCCAACAATTTCTTGCATGAAAATCTTCCCTATAACATGTAATTACTTGGAGTTTGAGCCGTTTGCAAATGCAAAATTATTCACCAGTGGCGAATCAAGGCGGGACGCAAGGGAGGTGCCTTCTCTATATTTTGATAATCAGCCATTTAGCCCCGCATTTAGCATTGATATGCATTATCATTTCTGCCCTCTTTGCTTAAGTTTAAAAATTGCTCTTTGCGCCCCTCTATTTAAATGTCCATTTCAATTTCTCATCCCCCCCGTTTCCTTTTCTCCCCATACCGTCTCCCTTTCTTTCGCCTTTTCCCCCACTCTCTCCCTTCCTCTCTTTCTTTCCCTATCTTGTTTACTCTCCCTGCTCTTTATTTTCTTTTCTTTCCCCTCACCCCCTATCCTTTTTTTGTTTCTTTCTCTATTTCCTCTTTCTCTTCTTTTCTCCCTTTCTTTCCTATCAATCTTTCCGTCCTTTTCCTCTTCTTTCTCTTTTACTATTCCTTTTATTTATGTCCCTTACCATTTCCCCTTCTCCCTTTTTTTATGGGGGGGGGGGGGGGGCAAGGCCCCTCTGCCCCAATGGATCAGTCCATGCGTGTGTTATTTATCTTTTGGAAGGAGTCATCAGGCCATAGGGGAGGTGGGGATGGGGGGGGGGGTCATTGTGAAGGTAATTTTAAGAAATATTGAGAAAGCATATAAACAAAATTTAAATCCACAGATTATGAGATCAAAACATGCACATTTAATGTTTTCCCTTAATGGTGAGGTGATTAAAAAATAGATTAAAAAATTGAATTGGAAGGGAGTAATGAATTCTTGAGAGAATATGTAGATTTTGGCATGTAACTATACTACTCAAAGATCACTTGAATGTCAACAAATGCAATCACCGAGGTAGCTCAGAGAATTCAAAATTTGTTGTTCATATTTCACATAAATTCAGATCTGCTCAGTTAGAGTTTAACCCTAAAGATTTTTAAGTTATTCTGGGCAATTCCATAAAATATGTACACCCGACCCCCTATACGTGGGACCTTCATGAAATATTTTGTCTCTGACTTCTTGTTCGTTTGACAGTTTGTAAAGTTCTCTCATTGACCATGACTTGGTCAGTTTATGAAGTGAAGTACGACTTGAGAAAAATGGGGGTCGGACGTACAAAAAGGTTGATCATTTTATGGAATTGCCCTTCTGTAGAATCCACATCAAATCTAGAGTTTCAATGGTAATAAATATCAATAATAGTCAGTTCTTGTATAGCGCATATCACATTATGAATAACGTCTCTATGCGCTTCCAAATTAAGGACTTGGATATTATTACCCTGGCTGTAGCTCAAGCAGCTTTTACGCGCTCGGCATTTCTGCCAGGTACCCATTCACCTCACCTGGGTTGAGTGCATCTTAATGTAGATTAATTTCTTGCTGAAGGAAACTACACCATGGCTGGGATTTGAACCCACGACCCTCTGTTTCAAAGTCCAGAGACTTATCCACTGGGCCACAAGGCTCCACAAAAGCATCCCTATAATTCAGAGTGGAAGACCTCTATAAGAGTATACTGCCAAACTGCTTGCTTATTCACTATAAAAAATATACACAAATACATAGTGACAATACTTTTTTTCATACTTTATAAACATTTCCTTTAATTACAATTAAAGAAACATATACACTTGTATACCAGAGTACTAAAAATACATAGATACCGTATTAGAAAAACACTTGATACACCAAATCTGCTTGGGAACATTCCATGCACAATAGAAAATGGGGTGAAATAAAATTGAATAATCAGACTACTACAAAGCGTGACAGGCTTTGTAAGTTAGGTTGAGGAGCCCACAAAATACAAGAATTTGCTTTTTAGTGGGCCTCTCCATTTTCACAGAATTTAAATCTGTTTCATTTTTAGTGTCATACTTCTTTTGTTATTGATTGCATGTTCGCATAATGCTCTTTATTTTTTTTCAAGGCTAATGGAGGTAAAGTCTTGTCTATTGCATCGACTTACTTCAATGACTTAACTATATTTTCCTGAATACCTGAATTGTATTTTGCTTAAAATGAAATAATCTGTGATAGCATTGAAAGGGGACTACCCATGAGGCTGATGATCATGTTTGTGTACATCGGCGTTCCGAAACACGCATGCCCCGAAGGTTTAAAATGACTACAGTCAGTGGCGGATCTAGGGGGTGTTTGACAAGTTGGTTTGACCCTATAACGAGCTGCGACGTAATGCATCCTAGCCCCCCCCCCCCCCCCCCCCCCCCCCGCAGTAAAAGCATACTTATGATCAAAATTCATTACAAAATGTAGTGTGAAAAAATGAAGATTTGAATGCTCAAGATTCGAAGGTGATTGCCCATATTCTGTTCTCTCCTTTGGGTAATTTAAGTCAGGTGCATTTTTTTTCCTTTAAAAAAAAAACAAGGTAAGGATTTGCAAATGTTTGTAAACAAGGGAAGAAAATAAAAATGCAAGCACATTACTCTATCAAAGACCTGATTTTACAATTTACAAATTAAAGAATCACCTGAATTACAAACGGTCATCATTGATAATTGTAACGATACATGTACTTTCCAACAGGGTTGTATTTTTGTGCACTAGACACACTCACACACAGTTGAATGTGGTAATAACACAGACGATCGGTCCGACATCACTGATAATGATGTAGATTTAGGATATCAAATATTCAATATTATAGTCCACTCCACACTGATATACTAAACATTACATTTAAATATTCAAAACCATTTACAATAATAGTAAAAACCCAATATCCAGTGCACTATGTACAAAATATACAATAATATATCATTTGAATATTTAATGTACAAATTCATATATATTCTGTGACTTACATCTATGATAGTATTGAGAAATACAGACATGAAATAATGAAAAAAACAAACACATGTACAATATTCACAAATATTTTGCAATGTACCAAACAGTCACATGTCCTGCTACACCTGAAAAATGTAATCAAATAATAATCATATTCAAATATAGAAATGATTCCTTTATTAATATTGAAAGTAGTATTTCCATTACATAGCATTTCATTGGCAGGATTATAAATCACCGATTCAGTATTTATAAGGTAGATTGTGAACGACGAATTGATTTTTGAAAGAAAAGATGAAAAAAGAACATGGATTTTGTTGAAGCATGAAGTCATCAAAGTGTTGGAAGGTAACAAGTGTATTACCAGCCAATCCAATTGAATGATTTCAAAAGCTTTAAACTGTTATTGCAAATTTGAAACAAGTTTTATGAAACAGGCCCTCTGATTGGTCAATTCTCATCACAGGTTGCATGCAGTTCATTGGTACGAAACATTTTACATCAAAATTTGATAATCAATATTAAAACAACATTCAGCCTTGTTGGATTTGTGCGTTGAGTACTATTCAATCAATTCAATAAAATCCACCAAAGCCACCATTACCAAAGATATATCTCTAACGTTATACATTTATTTACTTCCTGATTTGTATTCTATAATTAGATAACTTATGTATATTGCATTATGCTACACCTTCTTTATGTTAAATTTCAATTCGTCATTTCTCTTTGTATAGATGTATATCTTTATAATAATTGGAAATCTATGTATTGATGTATTACTGATTTATACGACATACAGTTATGAATTTTTTTGTTTATGTTATCATTGTATATATTCTAAAACAAAATATTCATGCCATATGAATGAAGTTTGCTAATAAATTCAAATTCAAAATTCAATCACGTTTACAGAATTTAGTCCAGTTCCGGGGGGGCCACTTCCATTGACGAGTGGATACCATGCGCGACCATGGGGTCTCGAAAAAGCACCCTAAACAAGTATTTTCCATATATGAAAATGCACCCCTTAACAAGTATTGGCGTAAGAAACCCTACCCTTAACAAGTGTTGGAAACAAAACGATACTCTTGGCAGGTATTCCCTGAATTGAACCCCTAAACAAGTACAGCGATATTTAATTGTTATGTCATGGACGTCGGTGTTACCTTTACCTACACCATTGGGTTTAGTACGGCCCAACCTACCACACCTCGCGCAAATCGTACTCTAAACACGTAGTGTTGACTGTTGGGGCAAAAAGTACATCCTTTATAAAACATTTTAGTCTTAATTTTTTATACCCTCGCAAATTTGACCCTAAACACGTAGCTTTCCAAGCGAAATAGATACAATGTTTTCATTATTTTAGTGATTTTGACACCCTTATTACATTACGTACGTAACGTGCCCTATCTTGAAAAAGACGTCCTTTTTACATGTTTTTTGGGTCGCGCATGGTATCCACTCGTCAAAGTAAGTGCCCCCCCCCCCCCGGAGTCCAGTTGATTTGACATTAGGCATACTAGCTAAAACTTAAAAATGTCCTTCAAATTTGCTGAAATGTGGAGAGAGTGTTTGTTTTTCCATAGCAAGAAATCAATGATGAATTTTGGGATTACTTGTGGGATCAAACAAGAAAAGACAGTTTCTATACATTTTTGGGGGAATTTTGATTCTTTCTCACATCATGATATCAGTTCTCGTTGAAAAAGCAATCATTAAATTGTAGCTAGCATGGTTATCATCTTTTAGTGGGAATAATGGGTGCACCTACTCAGTTCTGAGGAGTACCATTTCCAACATTGAACTTTTCAAACTTCACATACCGGGTATTCATTTTCTTAATCAAGTATCTTATGACACTTTCGACTTCCATCATATGGTAGACAAAATTTAATATGAGTTCCTTGGATTTAAAGCTTTCCAACAGTATATGGTTTGTAAGGGTCAATATTTATTCCTTTAAAACAGGAAACGTGATGAATTTACCCCACTGCCCACTTCAAATGGATGCCATCTTGATAACGTACCAGCACATGGGATATTGCTATCACTGACTAGACTCAGTTACTGGCCAATCCATGCATAATACTGCATTAGTCAAATGCACCGGTAATATCTTTAACCAGGAACTTCTCACATCGAAAACACTGAACAATTGAATGGTATATTTTACAATTTAAGAGACTATCATTCAAATACCAAATGGTCGGTATAACAATAAACCAAATAAAAATGCATTGATACACACCATGGCAAGATAATCTCCACTACTAGAAATAAGAACAATACATGGCAGGATTTGATGATTCATTTGAGATATTTCATCTCTAGCTGACTGGAGTTAACGATGTTATGTTGGGCATTAATGTTGTGAGAGATGAGATTGGTCCATCGAAAAATGACCTACTTGGGTCGTACAAAAGACCTGCAGAGGTGGGGAGGGAGGTTGCAAAAGAGAAATATTCAATAACGAGTTAACCAAAAAGGTAGAGGGGAAAACAAAAGCAAAACAGTTAAAGAGAGCACTGATTAAAAAAAAGAATGGCTTTGTGTTAAATTGGTCACAGCTGTTCTATGCAGAAATCGTCTATATAATTGTATAATTTTCTAGTATGTCCAACAGTTCTACTTGATTTCAAGGATTTGAACCATAATTGTACCTAAATTCATAGCTATGTCTTTCCCGCAAGAATCTCTCAAAAACATCTTTTGATATTTAATCCTCACATTTCATCACCGACTAATCAATGGAGAATAGAGAAAATCTGCAGTTTAAAGACACATCAAACCTATACAGCAAGATTCCTGCTTAAGTGACACAGCATAGACTTTTGGTAAGGTGCCTTAAATGTCCATCTTCTGTTTTTACTTTCTGCTATGCCATGTCATGAAGCTCTTGAATTATTTTTAAATTTCTGGTGTTTCTCATGATTTTTTTTAAAGAGAGTAGAAGAAAAAAAAGCAATTACCTGCAACACAAGAAGTAAGCATACATGCTAAGCTGCCAGCAATGAGCGCCCTGACCACCATCTGAGAAATGTCTGCCACCCTCTGTGGGATGAGCGGTACCATTGCACCTAACATGATACCTAGACTACCCAGGTTTGTGAAACCACACAATGCATAGGTTGCAATCACTTGAGTCCTTGGCTGGAAAAGGAAAAAGAGAAACATAAATAATGAGAACTGTGACAACTATGAGAAAGATAACTGCTACCATTTGAAGAATGAGTGATACCATCACGCTTTACGTGATACCAAAACTACCCAGGCTCATGAAACAAACAATGCATAGGTTGCAACCACCCGAGACCTCGGCTGGAAATGAAAAATAGAGAAATGGAAATGATGAGTTGCTACAACCATCTGAAAGATGACTGCTACCCTTTGAGGAATGAATAGCACCATGGAACCAAAATAATACCAAAACTACCAAGATTCACAACACCACACCATAGAAAAGAAAAGACATCCATAGAGAGAGCTGTGATAACCATCTGGAATATGTGTGCTACCCTTTGAGGGATGATGGTACCATGGTACCTAAAATGATACCTACTGTAGACGACCAAGGTTTGTGAAACCACATAATGCATAGGTTGCAATTACTTGAGTCTTCGGCTAGAAAGGAAATAGAGAAATGAAAATAATGAGAGCTGTGACAAGTTGACAACCATCTGAAAGATGACTGCTACCCTTTGAGGAATGAATGGTACCATGGTACCTTAAATAATACAAAAACTACCCAGATTCACAGCACCACACAATGCATAGGTTGGAATTAATCAAGTCTTTGCATGGAAAGGAAATAAAGAAATGGAAATGAGAGATATAGAGTACAAAAGTGATGTAGTCACAATTTCTTTTTGGAATTTCAGCATTTTTTATACCATATTTCTGTCGAGTATGATGAAAAAACACCACAACCCAAATTTGGTAGGAATCGGTCCACGGGGCCCCAAGATATGACCTCAGAAATACATAATTAGCCCCATTGAAGTCGATGTACTATTGGCCTGGTGCATAACTGAAAAGTGACACGACATTTGCACCAGCACCAATTGCTCCAAGCTTTATTTCATCTAAGATATACATGTAGCATTAAGGATAGGGTTGCAATAGGGTTTTATGATAGGTTTAGGATAGGGTATATTGTCAAATCCAGGGCTGAAGTTGATCATTCCATAAGTGTGTGGAATTTACAGCGGAGCAATTGTCGTCCGAGCAAATTCATGGAACAATCTACCCTTTGGGGAATTAAAGGTATGGTACTAACATGATACAGGCTGATTGTGAAATCACCTAAGTCCATGACTGATGAAACTTGATTCTTCCAGTAAGTTAATTCGTTTGATAGTGACAACTGATTGTGTTGTTGCAATCAATACTTACTGATTTTATTCCTTTAATTTGCATCAATGCAATCAACAATTCCACTTTATTTCACCCATTATATTTATATATTATATTTATTACAATTCATTGCATCAATGCAGTCACTAATAACATAGTCTTCAGCCTTTGAATTTTGATAATGAATTGTATCAATGCTATCAAACACTTCCACCGACTTCATATCTTTTAATACTGATAATTAATGGTAGCAATGCAATTAATACTAAGAATAATATCATTTGATTAATGACCAAGGTTGATTTTATAATCGCAATCAAGATCTTTGCTATGATATGTTAATCTGTTCTCTATCTTGTATTATGTTCTATACTGTATGTCTTGCCTTGGCAGTCATGCGCCAGGAACTGGACTACTTTTACTTCTGTGTTAATTATGTTTGTAAATTACTATGTAAATGTTTTGTATGTCATCTGATCCTTTATGAATATTTGAATAAAGTGATACAAAATCAATCACTTTATCCTTTTTCTAGTAAAATTGATTTTATCAATGTATTCAATAATTACAATATATGCTTATCCTAGCGGCTTGATCAACACCTGATAATGATACAATCAGTTTTTATACCCATTCTATATCTTCAAATATCTAATCAATGTAAACATTGTAATCAATACTTCCATTAATTCTACCACTTTTACGTTATGATCAGTGTAATAGTGGTTGTTGATATTTGAATTCAATCTTAGTCAATTGATGGCCAGCAAGATATCGCCGATAACACAATCGCTGAGTCTGAAGATTCATGATATACGTTCATTATGAGCTGAAATTCTGTGAGAACACTGAAAAGGGGGGAATGAAAGTAAAGCATTCATTGTTGCTTGTCCATTGACAGCAGCCATTTGGGTACCAACTTACAAAGTTCTGAGGTGGTTTAAAGCAATCCTGGGGTAGCCTTTGTGGTCAATAAATAGTGATGAACTTTTCATAGCAGACAATATTTTGGTCATTTAAAATTACTGCGAGCTATCAACATAATCCTTAAACCATATTGAATATTATTTTTTTTCAACATCGCATAATTTTGACATTTTGGATCAATGGAGCGTCGTGGCTCAGTGGACTAGTCTCCGGACTTTGAAACAGTGAGTTGTCGGTTCAAATCCCAGCGATGGCGTAATTTCCTTCAGCAAGGAATTCATCCACAGTGTGCTGCACTCGACCCAGGTGAGGTAAATGGGTACCGGCAGGAAGTAATTCCTCAAAAAGCTGTGTGCACCTGAATAGGTAGACTAGCTTAGCCGGGTAATAATAATAGCAGGGCCTGCTGGGAGAACAGTTTTCGGAACTGAAGTGGCTACCCTGGGTAAATACCGTAATTATTATCATATTATCAAAATTTCGCTCAGCACTACAATGTGATCCATATATACTTACACTGACTTGGTTATCTTCAATATAAGCAGCAAGATCCTTGTATGCGATGAATTCATTAAGAAAAGTCTTGATGCCAATTAGTTCTGCTACCATTCCACATTCTGAGGGGTTTGTACCCAGGATCCATGCCAAAGGGAAAAACAAATACCGACAGATCAGCTGGAAACAGACAAAAAAAATAGAATAAAATTAGGTCAAAAGGCTTGGAAAAATATTGAAAAATTAGATTGTCTGGTGTAATACATAGCTGCCATCCTTTGGAAAAGCAAATTAGAATTATGTACTTCATAACTTATTAGGGAGTTTTGCACCATGATGAAGGATGGATTCAAGAACACAGTAAATGTATTGCACAATGCCTGTCAAATGACAGCGATCAGCTGGAAGGTCTTTGTCAACAATTGGTTAACTGGAACAGCAGTTCGTCTCTTGTTTGGAGCTGATGAAAATTGCAAATATGTCGTTTGTCCAGAGTCCAGGATGAAACTACTATTTTGATTCACCAATTTTTGACAAAGCTTTTTGGTTGATCTTTGTCATGAAGAGCATTAGGCAATACATTTTCTATATTCTTGAATCCGTTCTGCGTCACAAATGAAAATATTTTCCATCAACCCTACTTCTTTTATTATTTGTTCTCCATTCTGATGCAGCTCAAGTGCACAACACTATTAGATTCTAGATTGTTTCTGGGCTTGCATACATGTATGTGTTCTCATACAATATTATGTGTATTCCTTATGAAAGTAGCTTTTTCACCCCCTCTTTATCCCCTCTTTTGGCCCCCAATTGTACTTTATGGATGCCTCATGTCATACTTTCAGAGCAAATATTAATTTTTGTTACAGTTGACACCTATGGTAATGTCATTCATTAGAATATGACATAGAAATAGGAATAAAAAATGTTTTTCAAAACAATGCCAACAGAGAGAACAATATAAGATGTGCTGGAAAGAGGAAATCACAGAATACATCTCAGTATCATCTACATTTACCTATTCCCACTGAGATATATGCCAAAGGTGGAAACAGGTAAGACCAGCTAGAAGGAACGAGTGAAATTTGAAAATACATTCTTGTTCTGACTTGATGCATCAAAGATCAACAATACTTATGTGTTTCTAAGTCTAGTCGATATGGGCTGTCAATGCACTTGCAAGCAACTTATTATTTTTTTTTGCAATTCATAGCATTTTCTGTTTCCTTCCAATGAACATTTTTGGTTGCCTTAAATCGAATCGACTTTGAACATAAAGGATGCCCAGCTTTGTTACTAAGTGGCATTGTTTCATTGAGTTTGAGCGAGGCTAGACCACACACGTCATTACCTGAAAGCTAAAGTTCTCTACACCAGCCATGTTTCCGAGCCATTTGAGGACAGCATTGATGAAAGCCAGGAAGGATATCACAGCCAGGATATTGCAGATGATGTAGGCACAGATTTTCAAGCCGTCGGCCGCCCCGTTGAAGAATGCTTCCAAACAATTTCTTTCAGGACTGTTAACAGGAAGAGAATACAAAAAAGACGCAACTCAAAACAAAAGTTTGAGCTATGATTGCAGATTTTAACGGGACTCTGCTAAGCATCTTTTCCTGCCCAATAACTGAATTTCTGAATATTTATAATGTAAACCCCAAAATAGGTGATCTGGATAGCCATAGTGAAATCTTCCATGAAACAAAGCAGTTGATGCAACTTAAGTTAATTTACCTTACAAAATCATTTATTGTGGCCTTGATACATTTTATATTAATAAAAGTGTCTTCTTGTTTTTCTCCTTTTCCTCAATCTATTCTGGCAGAAGTTCCAGAGACTAGCAGGTGGTGCATATGAACCCCTGAAACCAACACCCTTCTCTTTTATAAATAGTATAACTAATAGGCATAGGTTTTCACTCACCTACAATTTATAGAGGACAAAGATAATCATTATCATATACACAGATGCCGCAATAACCCGAAAGTAGAGGAACAACTGGCAAAAGTGCATAGAAAATCTGCTTTAATTATAGGTTCTGTACAGTTGTAGGTAATAATAATACTGACTAGCTCAACTCAAAACATAACATGTAATTCTAATGATTTCTTTGCTTCAATATTAACTCTATAGCTTATACCGGAACCAATCTCATGCTCAAACGCAAACCGAAACCTTAGCCCTTTTTAAAGGTAATTCTTTTAACCATCTCCTAAGGCTAGGATATCCCTGGATGACAATATGCTGTTCCTCAAGAATGCTAATTCATTTGATGAAATGATGAAAATACATTTTAACCTACGCAAATTTATGATACCTTCTCATAAAATAATATTGATACCCTATCATTTGAAAACATACTTACACTCTTTACACAATTTGTTATCAAAATAGGACCTACTCATAAAAAGGGAATTTCTGTCCTATTATTAGAAAACACTCTTACACTTTC
Source organism: Lytechinus pictus (assembly GCF_037042905.1). NCBI lineage: Eukaryota > Metazoa > Echinodermata > Echinoidea > Temnopleuroida > Toxopneustidae > Lytechinus > Lytechinus pictus. The sequence goes on from NC_087256.1 coordinate 16,539,125, forward strand.
TCCGTCTCCACGTTGAAAACCCGAGCCGTCTTGGGTCTCTTAGTCTCAGGGTAGATGATCTTGGCGATGGCCAGTGCTGCCGGAGCAGAGATGATGGATGCCGAGAGGAGGTGGGCCGCGTTGATTCCGAAGCTGATGTAGACAGCCAGCATGTTACCAGCAATGGTGGCGAATCCCCCGGTCATCATGGAGAACAGTTCTGAGTTTGTCATGTCATTCAGATAGGGCTTGATTGCTAGGGGTGCTGTGGTCTACAGAATAAACATATTATCGGTTGAAGGGGTAAATTGCCACTTGGTCTACACCCACTTGGTCTACTTTCCATTTGGTCTCATCACACATGGTCTAATCCTAGTTTGTCTACTAACCATTTGGTCTAATTGCCATTTAGCCTGTTTTAAAGTTTGCCTTATATCATATCATAACTTGACAACAATTTTTGAAAGATAACTACATCCAGCTCACCTCAGAAGAGATAGATTGCCTATCACCTTCACAAATCTGACCAGCCATTCCAAAACGAACAATAAGTCACCTTAATTCATTTCGAGGTCATCGTTGAGCTTGCAAATGCACATCCTAAGCTTTGAAATGATACATAACTTGTGAAAATTGTCAAACAATAGCCCACTCAAAAAATTGATTGAATGAAGAAATAATTCAGTGAGAGCTTCAAAGAAAAAGGAGTGTACAAGGGACAAGGTTTGGAGTTCACTCAATTATGTGATATGCATATTGTCCAATCTCAATGAAACTTCTAAACAGTCCTGAAAAAAGTAATAATAATAATAATAATAATGCAGTTCTTCTATAGCGCATTTCAGACCTGACCAAGACTCTCAATGCACTTTACAGAAATGAAAATAGTACAACATAAGGAATTACTTAGAATAACACTTAAACAACATCAACATTAATCAGTTACATATGGCATATAAGTAGGGTCAAAGAATATCTCATCTTTTGTTTAAAATTTCATCTTCAAATTTGACCATATGAAGAAGAATAATCACTCTTTCAGATAAGACTATCTTCTAATTCTTACATTTTAAGACCAAATTACTATTTTGGCTGTTTACAGAGAACCTATAGATTAATTGTTGGCTTTGGGGTGGCGGGTTATACATGGTGATTATTATTTTGCTTACCATTCCGACAAAGATGTTGGAAGCAGCAGCGAATGATTCTGCTCCTGACGTGCCCATGGTGAAATGCATGACGAAGGCCAGACCCTTGATGATAACCTGCATTACCCCCATGTAGTACAGCAACGCACACACTGAACTGGTGAAGATTATTACCGGAAGAGCCTGAAAAGTGAAAGCAGAACAAAACACAAACGATAAAAATCCACCTCTCTTAATTGGGGCCACAGGAATCTTTTTTGACTCCCTTGAAAAGCAGAAAAAACTATAGACAGGTATATCTGCCACAAAACTGCATACTAATTCAATTGGGGTATGCATATTTGATGTCATTTTATTTTCAAATGTTGGTTCTTATTAAGTGTCTGTATGATTTGTTTTGCAATTATGTTATCACACATAGAAGTTTTAAGTTACAAATATTATAAGTTTAAAAAATTGCAGAGAGCAATGATATTGAACTTCTAATTATCAATAAACTACTTTAAATAACTAAAAAAAAAAAAAAGAATTGAATACATTGCATAGCCCCAAATAAACAATGATCTTACAAATCTCTAATTTTTGTTTATATGTACATATATTTTAGAATGTAGACATTCATACTCCCTGGTTTTTTATACAGTGGTATATATGAAGATATTTCACATAATGTTTAATATCATGGATAATTTTCACGGCTGCAGAAAGCAATATTTGCTAAATGCAAGCACAAATTCAAATATGAAATCGCCATAATATTTCTTAGTAATGTTACTCACTATAAAGAGAAAAGAGTGCAGAGAGAGAGGGGCAGGACCAAAGACAAACTCGGCACCCGCCGTGGTATAGTTGAGGAATGTCTCAACGTTTGTACCCAACCAGTTAAAAGCAACGAAACCTGGATCCGTCCTCAGGATAAGTATTCCAAGAAAGAGCTGAAGGTAGATACCCCAAAACACTGTTTTCCATCTTATCTGAAAATAAATGAATAATATAATATATCATACATATCATGTCATAGGATTTGGCAAAACAAAGGCATTGGCTAGCTTTGCAAAAAGCCGATTAAAAAAAAATCTCAAACCAAGATGAAACACGAGTGTGAGTACATGTATTAGAACTAAAAAACCCTGAAAACAAACATTATTGAGAATGAAAAGCTGTGAGTACATTGCAAACTACAATTTTACAAGTTCGCGTCTTCGAGTCGTTAATAGAACACATATAGTGTATGTCATAAAATTAAGATGGTGTTTCCGATCACTTTATATTTTACTTTTTTAAGCACTTAATGATTTTTGGGTGATTTGTTCTGGACTTTATTTTTGCAACTTATCATGTGAAAAGTGGGACCTTTCAGCTCAGATTTTTTATAAAGTCAAATCAATGGTAGCCTATGCCTTTAAGTGTCCCATCTTAGGTGCTTTCAGATTGACTGAAAAAATGAAAATACCAAGTATATTTGGCAATCTGAAAGCAACTACTTGTAAAAATTGCTAAAGAAAATACCTGCTAAATCGCAGGTACTTATTGAAATAGTACCATAATTACAAGAAATTTTGCAGGGATTTTTTTTATAAATGCATATAATATGAAAATATTATATAATTATAACAAGTGGAATGCCTCTGGCTGTCTCACCTGCATCACGCGATTCAATATAGCAGCAGTGCTGATTTTGAAAACTACTATAACTCGCACAAGATGTTCAGTGATACTTGGTTACTCTTATTTCCACGTTTTATGAACTAGACCAATACACTTATAGAGATATGATGGCAATTCAACAAATACCCCCAACGTGGCCAAAGTTCTTTGACCTTACATGACCTTTGACCTTGATCATGTGACCTGAAACTCGCACAGGATGTTCAGTGATACTTGATTACTATTATGTCCAAGTTTTATGAACTAGACCAACACACTTTCAAATTTATGGCTGTAATTCAACAAATACCCCAATTTGGCCAAAGTTCATTGACCCTAAATGACCTTTGACCTTGATCATGTGACCTGAAACTTGCACAGGATGTTCAGTAATACTTGATTACTATTATGTCCAAGTTTCATGAATCAGATCCATAAACTTTCAAAGTTATGATGGTAATTCAACAGATACCCCCAATTCGGCCAAAGTTCATTGACCCTAAATGACCTTTGACCTTGGTCATGTGATGTGAAACTCATGCAGGATGTTCAGTGATACTTGATTAACCTTATGTATAAGTTTCATGAACTAGGTCCATATATTTTCTAAGTTATGATGACATTTCAAAAACTTAACCTTAGGTTAAGATTTTGATGTTGATTCCCCCAACATGGTCTAAGTTCATTGACCCTAAATGACCTTTGACCTTGGTCATGTGACATGAAACTCAGGCAGGATGTTCAGTAATACTTGATTAACCTTATGGCCAAGTTTCATGAACTAGGTCCATATACTTTCTAAGTTATGCTGTCATTTCAAAAACTTAACCTCAGGTTAAGATTTGGTGTTGACGCCGCCGTCGCCGCCGCCGCCGCCGCCGTCGCCGTCGGAAAAGCGGCGCCTATAGTCTCACTCTGCTATGCAGGTGAGACAAAAACTTATAAATAGACAGATGTGTATGCTATTCTTTTGTCTCCAACAGTACAATACACAAAAATGCTATGTGGAAAATGACTGCTGTGAAAAAAAGTTCATAGGCAGCCAGGGAGGGTTTTGAACCCACAACCTCTTACTTATTGAACCCACAACCTCTTACTTTAAATACTTACCCTAGCTGGGAATTTGGAAATGAGAAAACTGCAGAAAAGCATAAAGAAGATTCCAAGGATGGAGATAAGACGTTCTGGTTCCAAAGCCAGTGATTTAAAGACCCCCGTCACTCCAGCCAATATCACCAATGTCAGGTTTACAAAAAAATACACCAGCCTATTAAAAACAAGAAACAGAAAAAAAACCATGAAGTATATTTCAGTAACAGAGTAATTCCCACTTTTCAAAAGACCATGAATTATTATTAACAAAATGACTGAAATAAGCAAACAAATGGAACACCTCTGGCAAGAATCTTCAGGATTGAAGGAGGCAGTGTAGCTTGAAGAAGAAGAAGTCTTGCCTGCATTACGCAATTCAATATAGCAGCAGTGCAGACTTTGAAAACAACTAAGATGAATAATTATTCACAAAAACACCATTCATATGAAAATAAAATACTTAGTTCATTGACCCTAAATGACCTTTAACCTCGATCAGGTAACTTGAAACTTGTGCAAAATGATCAGTGATACTCGATTACTCCATTTTCATACAATAGATCCATTTACTTTCAAATTTATGATAGGCTAACATTTCAAAAATTTAATCTTTGTTTAGATTTCAATGTTGATAAATTCATTGACCTTACATGACCTTTGACCTCGATATGTTACATGAGACTTGTGCAAGACAATCAATGATACTTGATTACCCTTATGTCTAACTTTCATGAACTAGATCCATAAACTTTAGAAATTATTATGACATTGTCAAAAATACCCCAACATGGTCAAAGTTTGTTGACTCTAAATGACTTTTGACCTTAGTCATGTGACCTGAAACCTATGCAGGATGATCAGTGATACTTCATTAACCTTATGTCTAAAGGTCACCGCACAACTTACGACCCGACTGGTCTACGACTGGCTTGCGACTGAGTGAGGGGAGATGAATCGCAAGGTAGTCATAAGCCTCGACACCGCACACCTTACGATCCGACTTCCATGCTGTGTGCGACTCATGCATGCGCTTTCTTTTGCGCTTTGTTTATCATACACGCGCCGTGTAACTCTGCTGTCTGATTGGCTGGAAGTTGGATTGAGCTGGCAAGTATTTTTTATATAATGAAGGGATTATATGTGGGATCTGTGAAACAAAATTGTGACAATTCTGTATTTGGTGAATGATTAAATGCTATTAATCTGTACATGCGTCGTGGTCTAGTGATTATGTCTCTTGTCTTTCAATCTGAGGGACGTGGGTTTGATACCCTGCCATGACATGTTTTCCTTCAGCAAGAAATTTACCAACATTGTGCTGCACTCAACCCAGGTGAAGTGAATGTGTACCCGGTACGAAATAATTCCTTGAATGCTTGAGCGCCTAGGCAGCCAAGCTAAAGCCAGGGTTACAATAGCAGGGTCCGCTGGGAGAAGTTTTTGGAACTGAAGCTACCCTGGGTAAATATGCTGTTGTTATTATTATCATTTTCAATTATTATTATCATCATCATTATTAATTTAAATTATTCATTGTTTGACATCCTTTCACCTTTTTTGTTTCTTTTATATTTTTACACTTTCGGCTGCTTTTTTGCACTTCAAAAATAAATAATATACTCACTAATTTTTAAATAAGTAAAGATAATTTAAAGTTATAAATCAAGTACTTTTCAGTAAAATAAACTTTCATAATGCTGCATGGATTTACAAGGAAATTGCTACCATTCAGTATTACTTTGACAAAAGAAATGACCCTTGTCACTTTGGAAAAGTAGCAATTTTACTTCAATCAAATTTTGCTCATGCATGACATGGTGGACTGATTCAATAATTTTTGTTCACTCAGTAGTTAGTCTTTGAATGCCGGAAAAATTCCTGCCAATCTATTTTGAAAACCTTGTTCCATTGAAAAGTTTTGGTCTTTTGAAAAGGGGGTGCTACTTTTTATTGTGTTTATAAAGAAAGTATGTCAGTAGTAAAATAAATTATATCAGCATAAGAAAGATAACCTACCATGTAGATTATATATCCAGACGTCATTTTTTTTCTAAAAAAGGATATTCAAAGCCAAAGTTGACTCTACTCTTTCAATATTTCTAATTGTTTGTGTTTTAACATTTTTTCATGTTTCTATCAATATGCATTACCTACACAGTAATTAAAAGAGCTAGAGACTGATCAAGTGGTCAGATACCTACGTTGTAACATACACAGTGAATATCAGAAATTCAAAGGGAAAGCAGGCCTACATACCATGGATTTTAACCCAAACTTTGGATCTGCTATCATCATCTCTGCTTGACAGACCATTTCAGCTGTCCAACTTGTCTGCCACAAACTTACAATCAGTATAATGCCATGGACAATGTTGCCCTAAGCTGACCCCTGACCTTTATACTGTGGGCCGAGAACCAAATGAAGATATTCCGGACCTTTCGTTTGAGGACGCGCACGCTTATTTACGACGTTAGTTGATTTTGGAAGAGACTTTTTGGGCCCGTCATCATGGTCGTCCTGCAATGCAAATTGTGTGACATGAGATTTTTTTTTCGTTTCGCATCTGCGACGGAAACATTCAATATGCGTTTCGTGTGCAAAATTTTGGTTGCTACTATGGTAACAGCGATATATCTCATTGAGGACGACTTTCCAAAGCCACATTTGACTCCTCCTAGAGCTCGAGAGGCCGCCCGGGGGGCCCACTTCCATTGATTAGTGGATCCCAGGAGCGACCACGCGTAAAAGGGGACAGAGTGGGCAGGTACGTTACGTATAGGCCTATGTAACGTTATAAGGGTGTCAAAACGATGTTTAAAATGCTGACAAAAAAGGGATATCCAATACTTGTAGGGTTTCACAAGCCAAATTCTTGTTAAGAGATGCATTTTCATAATCTGGAAAAGAATTACTTCCCAGCTTGTTTAGGGTATTTTTCGAAACCCCATGGTCGTGCCTGGTATCCACTCATTAATGGAAGTGGTCCCCCCGGAATTTGAATCTAATCCCCATTTCTGGGGGAAGTAAAACATAATGCCCATTACATCGTGTGCGAGAGGCATATCGTTTGTGTAGAAGGAATAAACAAAAGAAACAAAAGAAACAAAAAGAAACGAGTTCAAATGTATTACATAATGGTGTGCACATATCAACTCACGCGAAATGTTCGGCTGGAGAGGTTGATCTGACCCATGAAATCAATTGCCAGTGATACACCAATAATCCACATTAAATGTAATATCGATTCGATGGACTGTAATGATCTATATCTAAGCCTTCATTCAGTAAGTTTTTCCTCACTCAATATGTACTCGATTTGTTTGAAAAACCACTTTCTTATCCATGTCATAATCTATTTTAGGTCTTCATTTCGAATATCTCAAACCATCAGTCGTAATATACATGCTATGTATGGTGCGAGTGTCGCAGAAAAGGATTTTGCACACGAAAAGCAGATCTGTAGGGCCTGTAACCCCCCTGTAACACAAAGTTTAGCATTGATTGTAGAGCAGTTTTCTACGTTTGATTCTATTGACTATAATGCACATTCAATCTTAAAAATCAAGTGTATGATTAAGCGTTAACTTTTGTGTTAGGGGACCCTAATATTAGCGTCCGTGAGGATTGCGAAAGGTCCCAATTACCTCTGTGTGATGCGCCCTGTGAGATAATACTTTGAACTCGACGGTCATGCCAAATCAACATCAGGCATTCATCCTCTTATTCCATTCTGTAACATTTTGAACTTTGATACAGTTTCTCGATATTTAAAGGGGAATCCAACCCAAATAAAAACTTGTTTTTATAAGGAAAAGAAAAATCAGACAAGTTGATAGGTGAAAGTTTGAACAATATTGGACAAACAACAAGAAAGATATATTTTTTTTAAGTTGTAAATATTGGTAATCACTATACCCATGGAGACTTCAAATTGGCCGCATATGGGATGGCATAGTGATGTAAGGCAAGGACTACTCTTCCATGTACTCCAATACATATTATGGCTAAAATGTCATTTTTCCAAAAAAAATTATTTAAAATTATATTTTTCTTTCATGAGGACATAAAACAATATACTACCTGGGTTATATTTAGATTACTGCCCCAGGGGAATGGGTACTTAGGAGAAAACCACAAATCCCTGATAATAAAGTACATGGCCTATGGGAAAGTTGTCCTTGCCCCTTGTCATAATTTACCACTGATCTCTCCACTAACGATAAGGGAGAGATCAGTGTAATTTACTTACCCAGTTGCCAATTTGAAATCTACATAGTATTAGTGATCTCAATTTCAAAGCAGCTATAGCTTTTTTATTGCTTGACCGATTTCTTTCAAACTTTCACCATTCTGTTTAATTTATTTTTCTCCTTCCCAACACAACATTTTATGGCCAAGGCTGGATTCCCCTTTAACCCAGAGGAGTAATAATACACATGGGGAGGGGCAAAAGGGCAATCACCCCCTCCCCCCAGAAAAAAATGCCCATTTAGAAAGAAGAGCCATCTAACAATTGCTATGCTTTCAATACAAAATGATAAAAAAGTGAATATTAAAAACAAAATTCCTGTAAAAAAACAAACACTTCTTCCTGGTGAAATCTCTAATAAGTTGCATAATATTGACTTAATTCCATCTGATTTTTTTTTAATTAAAAAATATGTTTGATGAGGGGTTTCTTAATAAGCCCACGTATGCTTAAGCAAATATGAATATGACATATCACTTTTAGGGGGACAATTCTAGGCAAAAAACTATAATTGTAATATACAGTGTACATTATATCCCTTTTGTTAATTCCTCGAATAATATGCATCAAAATAATGTGGTCCAGCAATAAACACCATATGTCCGGCCTCCCTTTAAAAAATAATTTATATAGAGTTATTATATTTAAAAAATGCTCTGATCCAATTTTTTTATTCTTCTCTTTACAAAGCTATATGTTTTGGGTGGCCTAGCTAATCAGTGATTGCTAAAATTAAATTTTGATCCAGTAAAGGATTACAATAAAATATGAAATGTATCAACTTTCCCCTGACCTAGAAGGGTTGTTCCATTTGTTTGATTTTTGCTTTTTTTGGCGTTTGTGAAGGGAAAGGAAATTAATGAATACCTTGGCAAGCAGCCTATGTTTATTGTTACCATGCCAACAGCTCAATGGCAGCTCACCAGATACATGCCTAATGACACCCACCTTCATTAATTTACAGTAATTTCCTTTTTGTACAAGGGTACAACCTGAATTTGTAATCATAATTGATGTTCTGTTTAAAAAACAAGAGATATTCATTGCAGGCAATAATACTAAATGGAATTTTCCAGAGAGAATTTGGCCAAAACCTCATAATTACGGGCTAAGGTGCTTTTGAATATTACCTGTACTTTGGTTAAGTATATTTCATAGAGCTCATTTCTGGTAATGCTCTGAACTGAAAATGTGTTCTAGTCGTAATTAAAAAAAATTGTTTTGTATCTTATGTCTCTAAGAGCTTATAATGAAATCATTCATTTGTTTGAGTGCTCAACTATAAATGGAAAAGGGGAGGGGGTTGGGGGCTTCAGCCCGGCCCCCATTTTTTTTGTAACCATGTACATAAATAAGATGATGACAATATAATTGTGATTTTATGAATGGTCAGCCCTTCAAAATTAGCTCCTGAAATTGGATGAATGGGAAGTACATGTAGACAAGCTGGTTATTAGGTGAAGTTGATATGAGCTATATCTGATAAGACCGAATGGGTGTGAAACCAGAGTGGGATTATCCAAATTGACAAGTCACCTGCAATAGTCACTGAATAGGGCTTAAATCTACAAACCTACTCATCAATATGCCATCAATATTCCTTCTGCTATAGTTGAGCTCCAGAATCCATCTATCATCAATATAACAATATTCAACTCCAAATCAATATTATTCTACATTTTTTCCATTCCCATGACATTGAAAATATGTCAACATTATTTTGGTTAGGAAGCACGCCTGAAATCACAGTTGAGTTTTTATCTTTTCATGGCATTACTGGTAACCAGCCAGTCTGAGGAATGATGCTGTGGTAACACATATATTGAATATGGGAACTTACTGATGTAGGTTAAAGTTTGGGAATGTCATCTTATATGTTTACAAATAAAACTACCATGTTCAGTGGGCTTTTTCGTGTGCATGAAGTGTTGAATTTGATCAGATTCAGGTCTTTTTTTCTCTTCCACACAAGGAATAGGAATTGTAATAAATGATTAAGGGCAGATCAATGCGTCCGACTACTTCCCCTTTTTATGCCACAATTGGCATTTGTCCCACCATAACATCTACAGGAAGAGCGCTCCTTTATGTCCATCAAAATTTTGAGAGCAATCACATTTTCTTTACTTGTCAAAAATTCTGAAATTTTGAAGTTCTTCCCTTTTTTTTAAATCCTGGATCTGCCCTTGTATATCATATACCCATATATGACAAAATCAAAAAGGCCCAGCACTATTAATTGGGTCTTAAACAAGGTTTTGGATAAATAACTGTAGTGGAAAATGTGTGAATATTGTGCAAATATCGGCACTGGCTTGTAAAAGTATTTTCTTCACTTCCTTCACTGACTCAGAGCAATGCAATATCATCTGAAAAAATAACCTTCAGAATGAATGGCTCCCGTGTTTCGAGCTCAACACAATTATCTGTCCCCAGGAGGAAATAGATTTTCCAGATACGAAAGGAGTGACACAGGAAGTGTTCAATGTGCTCAAACATCACCAAATAAATCAGTTCATAGGTTAACATCAGAGACATCTGACTTTAAATGATGGCAACATGTACTTCCAAAGTCCACTTTATTCTGCAACAAGAGTATCACCACACTGACATCTCTACTCTATATGGTTCACAATAGCTATACTCATAATATAGCTGCAAACTTTTCATACCTGGATTGTTTGCACATAATTATGTATACTGGCTTCCCCCCCCAAACAATCCCCACATTATTCTGTACTTCCTATCCAAACATAAAAAACTGTATTTTTGTTTAAATTTTGGTCTGTTTTGTTTTGTCTTTATTTGTTAACTGTACGGTTCTGACTACCTTTCTCATATGTTTGTTCATGTGTCTTGATTGTTTGTACATGTTTGTTTCTCCTATTCAAAGTATTCTGTCATTCATATCCAAATTCATTTGTGCCTTTGTTTTGTCCCATCTGATGTTTGTTTCTCAATACATTTTAAAATTCTAGTGCATTTTTTATATGTCGGTGGGTTTTTGGATTGTGGTATTTAAAACTAACCTTGAACTACACATGCTCGAATTGTATTTTAAACTTGCTTCTTGCTTTACAGGGTTCACAGAGATAATCCATCCAAAATGTCATCAAAGTTCAGAAAGATAGGGCTGATATCAAGTGCTTTTAAAGATTCTTAAATTCAATTATGAATTTGCCATTACTCTCTATAACAAAATGAATACCAAAGAGCAATCAATATTGCTCCAAACTCAATTCCAATCAATGATAATTCAGAAAACTTCTTGGAAAGGAATAATTTAAAAAAGATCTGAAATCCATATGATATCAATGAATATTCAATACTCATCATTACCAATATCTTCTGCTGCATTTTTACTGTATCCAGAATCTGAAAATTGGATTGTGTGTATCATTAGATATGAAGGTATTAATTAAACTTTGAAAGTCCACAACCTGGATTACATACTTTTAAAACTAAGCCACCCAAGCCCGGAGATGCTTTGGGATCTAAACCCCAGAGGTCTTCCCTACCCTTTTATCGTCATCTTCCGTTTCCGTGACAACGACTGTGAGTAGCGAACCAGGAAGGTGTGCATCTCCCCGGAGAAGCGCCTCCAGAGCCATCTCCAGGCCAGGATGAGGATGAGGAGGGTGGTGAGGATGAAGAGGGGCATGGCTTGGTAGGCGTCGTGGGCCAGGATGAAGATGAGGTAAGCCAGGTAGAGGAGGAGGAGGATGCCATAGACGCTCCAGTGGATGGTGTTGTGGTTGTCGTGGTAGAAGTCGAGGATCTGCTCCTCGAAATGTTCAACTCCCTATGGTGTGGAATGTAAAACAAAATATAATACAAAAACTATATCAGCTAATTATTTAACAATCAAAAGGCACTTTCATAAAAGTTGTCTTTTCATGGTTTTGTCACATATCTGTTTGAAACAAATTAAAAATATAAAAGCTATTTGACGAGGCATTATTACTTTAAAGTTTGGCAGCAAACTACCGCTTTTTACACAATTTGTGCATATACTGATTCTATTTTTTTCTTTAAATAGAACTAACACTTTTGTAATTACCTTATTTACCAATTCCTACAATATACCAAGATGAATGGAATAATATCATACAATCTCGTCAAACCATTAATTCTCTAAAAAGTAATTTCCACTTTTTCATTTGAAAGTCTGTAATGTAGGCCCAAATATTACAAACTTGTATCTTTTTCACATATTTCAATTCATTCGAATTGTTACAATTTTTGTTATAAATCACATATAATTTCTTAAATTCTATCAATTTTAAATGACAGATGCTCTATTGCCATGATCTGTGCATAGCTACCTTTGCAAGATACATGCTATGTTGAAAAAAAAAATGTTGGTGTACTACATGTATGTCAATGATGATCAAATTATAACAAAAATTAAGGAAAAAAAATAAACGAAGTTCAAATTATAATGAAATTAAGGAAAACAAAATTAAGTGCCATTTTGAGTTGAAACACACGATGAAAACTAAGAAAAATTGTCTCACTGAAAGCAGGCCAAAAATACCTTTGTTTTCCTATTTGTACACAGAAAACCAGTAGCACCCTAGAAATGGCAACTTTTCACCTTCTAGGATGCATAAATTGCTTTCAAATTGCCTTTGATATTCGCCTTCACTGAAGGGTACAACTATGCACCTTTTAATGGTGCCACATAAAGCTAACAACATGTCTATGGTGCTCAAAGCTTCCGAATGTGCAAACTTGCACATTCTTTTCTTAAAACCCCCGTCACACTAGAGGCGGAATGAGCCGGAATGCCGTCGGAATGAAAATTCTTGGTACATTCCTGGATATTCGAAGCGCATTCTAAAAATTCTGACTGCATTCTGAGTGCATTCCAGACATTCGGGTCCATTCTTGTGACCGGCCCCAATGTTTTGCTCATGTTCAAAACTTTCGAAGTGCATTCGAAGTGGAGAAATATCGAACGACATTCGAAGTGCATTCTGACTGCATTCTAAATATTCTTGCTGCATTCTAACAGCATTCTTAATATTCTTCCTGTGTTTCGACTGTATTCGAGCTGCATTCGACAGTCAATACACCCGGAATGTGCAAGAATCATTCGAGGCGGGATCAAAGGACGTTCTAAGTATTCAAACGACATTTTTGCAAAAGTAGTGAAAATTTCAAATTCCCTTCCGAATGTGGCACAAATTTTGAAAGTTCTTCATTCCGGCTGGTTCTGCTCGATTCCTGCTGATTCCGAATAAGTGTGACGGGGGTATAATGTGTACCTTGTATAAGCCAAGTTAATGAAAAGATTCCAAGAGAAGTACCGAATAAAATCACAGCATATTAAATATACAGTTGAGGCCAGAAATTTACATACACCCAGGAAATTCAAAAGAAAAGTTGATACTTACCAAACATCATGAAATTTACTGTATCGTATAGAATATTTCTGCTATCATGACGCATTTGATGTAATATAAATCATAAATTTGACATTTATATATTACTATGAAACAATATTTGAAAACATAATAACAAACAATAGAATACATTTGGCATGAATATTACTTTTTTCAAAGAAAATTCCACCTAAAATATACAATCCCAATCATGTGAAAGAGCTTAATACGCTCTTTCATTCGATATCAAATTCGTCATGGTAGTATTTATATTTCTGAAGATATAGTAAATTTTACGATGTTTGGCAAGCGAACAAATTTCACTGAAATCCATGGGTGTATGTAAACTTTTGGCCTCAACCATATATAAGTGTATATATATCAATGTGACAGAAAATTGAAAGCAACACAAATATAAAGTTAGATAAAATATGAAAGAGAAAATAGGAGGAAAGAAAATATGGAATGGAAGATGCAAAAATAACACATTTATCCTCTATAAGGTTTGAAAGTTCACCCTCCATAACAACAATGAACTAAAATCAAAAGAGAAAGAAAAGTGATCCACTTCAAATTGTCAGTCATTCTTGAGATCATTGACATAAAAGAACAATTTTTACTTTTCAAATGAAATTTAAACTACAAAACTGAAAAAATCTATCTACATGTAAATGACATGTTAACAGAGTTACAAGCACTACCATCATAAATCAAAATACAACTTTTTTTTCTTAGAAAGGATTTCAATTTTGTGTAGATATTTCAATGATACATTTGTTAAGTTTTTAGAGTCGTCAATCCAATCTATTTAGCACCATATAAAAGCGGAATATCAATATTTTATTATGGAAGGAATACAAAATTTCCTTTTGGATATCAAATGTAACTAATTCCCCCCAAATTGAAAAAAAAAACAAAGGAGGAAGTAGCAAACGGTTCTTTGCAATTTATTGGTTAAAGTGATTGGTTAACATTGGTTTGACTTTTTAAAAATCTGAGCTAGAAGGTCACACTTGTCACCTGTGTCTGTGATATGTTACAAAAATGAAGCCCAGAAAAAATTGCGTTCGAAAATAATTATTTAGTGCTTCAAAAATTGAAATATAAAGTGACCGAAAACACCATCTTAATTTCATCCCATACACTTATGTGTACTATTTAGGCGTCTATAAGACGCCTATTTACAAAATCGGGGTTTGCCTTGTAGTTTCAGCTTTTCATTCTCAATAATGGTTGTTTTCAGGGTTTATTAGTTCTAATACATGCACTTGTACACATGTTTCATCTTGGTTTGAGAATTTTTTAAATCGGCTGCTCACAAAGTTAAACAATACCTTTAATCACAGGAGCAACACGATGCTATGTTTTAATGTTGAAAAAAAATCTCACTCCAAACTATGATCCCCTGTAGACAATCATTATAAATAACATAATTGATTAAAAGAATAGTTTCTCTCTTTATTATAATTTATCTTTTCGCTCTGTATAGGCTCACTTCCATGTCATTCAAATTTCACACTTTAACATATTACAGCATGTTTATAGTGAAGACTAGACTCCAAACTCTGTCTGTAGCAGCAGCCACAGTACATGAGTGAATCTAGTCTAACTACTTCAGACTCTTCACTACGCACTATGCAAAAACCAAAGGTCTGTGCATGCAGACTGCATTTGTAGGTAATAGGTTTCTTAGAATAAATACGACGTGGTAGGGCTGATAAAAACTCTCAAAATTCAAGAAATTTGAGGGCAGCTTAGAAAAGGCTCATATTGTCTGAAATAAGTCTTATACCAGTGAAGAACTGTTTTGAGGCAAAAAAAATGTTGCTACCCATGTTATAACTTAAATCTAGCTTATTCTGTGCTGTCATAAAAATATTTTAACATTTAGATATGAGGTTTTATCAACCAAGCCACAAGGAACATCACTTGATGTATGAGGAGCTATACTTACATCTGTGCAGCAATTTGTCTTATATGGAAGTTCATCCTTTTCAGCTTCTTCATCATTAGTGAGCGTATGTGTGTTGGTGGGCGATGCAGGGATGCCATCCTGAAAATAGACAAAATGGAAACAAGGTTACAAGAAAATTGTGATACAAATTATGATATTTTCAGGTTACAGTGACAGTCAGTTTGGATGTGACCTTGGAGTTTTCAGATACTGCATCATGGTTTGCTTATAACATCACTAGACTCGATTCATTATCCCTGAAAACCCTTTGAAATACACGTAGGCCAAAAAGAAGGCACAAAAATAATCATAAATGTATAAATTAATTTCTCTTGGGTGGATAATTAGTCAACTATGGCAAATTTCAGGTATAGTGGATATTATTTTGTAATGACAGCTTTACAAACCTCTGGTTTTCTCAGATTCCTCGTAGCTTTCCCAAACTTAAAATTCTACCAGAAACAGCTGCAAAAGTTTTCATACCAAACTTGGGGTCAAACCATACATTAGGTGGTTTCAAACCGCCTCGATCACAAGAATCCCCATTAAATTACGAGAACTTTTTTAGGCTGAAAAATACCCATTAATTATTCCTGCATTCACACCGCCCTGAAACATACAATTCGGGATAAGTTCCTGAAGTTACGAGCATGCGCAGTATGGTCTGATAAGCAGGCAAGGCGTGAGATTCAAAATCACTAGCCCAGCAGCCACCCACGGCGCCGCACCCAACGACACGCTGGGCTAAAAGTTCCCGTAATTTGCTTTCACATCGCCAAAATACCTGCGACCTTGGAAAAATCCCTGCGAAAGTTCTCGTAATTTCGCCAAGTACCTACTATTTAGCGGGTATTTTCTTTCGGGGAAATTACGCGTAGTTTGCTTTCACATTACCAAAATACCTGGTATTTTCTGATCGGGGTAAATTTCCCGATCAGAGAATACCTGGAACTGACGAACTTCGAGGCGGTCTGAAACCACCTATTGACCAACTTTTATCCCCAAATGCCATTATCAGAAAGTGATATATGACTGTTACAAGGGTAAATTACCAATTCATCTACTGCCAACTCGTCCACTCATTACATGGTCTACCTTCATCTAGTCTAATGCCATTCTGTCCATCAACATTTCGTCTAACAACCATTTGGTCAAATAACCATTTGGTCCAATCATCACTTCATCTAATCACCAGTTCGTGTATGACAATTTCGTGTCATAACCAGTAGGTCTAATATCCATTTTATTTTCATTAATTTTGCCTAATTAACACTAAGTCCAAATTAGACCAAATGGTATGGACTAAATGGCTCTTGGACCAACTGGTTATTAGACGAAATGGTGAGTGAACAAAATGGCAATTAGACCATGTGGATAGTGGAAGAACTGATGATAGACAAAGTGATAGTAGACGAGTCGGTAATTGGACGAATTGGCATTAGACCAATTGAAAATAAACCGCACCAAGACAGCAGCAAGGCAGAAAATTGAATTACTGTAATTTCAGGACAGGAAGAGATGAATTACAATGCACGGTAATAAGAACAGGAATACATCTACATCTACAGCTGTTTCTTTGGATGAGAGAAAGTCGTTAGACTAAATTTAAGCAGAATTTATAAGGGAAAAGAATCATGACTTTGTTATCATTAAAGGCAATCAATCCTGATGAGTAAAGAGCTAGGCAATTAGTATGATATAAGGAACATTGATTATCTCCTGTCTGCTTGCCGATTCAACGGTGTGTGGATCCGACATACCTCACCGCAAAAGAACCGCTGATTACCAAATCCTGGTTCATATCAGGTCAGTGAACATCAACACACATTTCTAAACACAAAATTCAATATGAAGGTATTACTCAAATGAAAAATATACAACCAGAACAGTTCATATATGGTGAGAAAACATTCATAAATCTTTTTATTTCATAGGCCATCAGGTTGGTTCATAAAGCCATTGCTAACCATAAAATACCCTTAAAGATATAAACATGTGTACAAATTGCAGAATCATTCTAAATTCATGTAAATACACAATGCAACATGTCACCCATATAAATCATGTCACATCATTCATATTTTTAGTACGTCGCTATTTCTATAAATTGAATAATTTGGCAAGCATGCACAGACTACAAGTGCCAATGTTGCATCCTTATATAAATTCCTCCTGTGATTTGTCATATCCCCTAACAGCAACTTTCGATTTGCTCAATATATTAAAGCAGAACATTATGCACAATGTGAACAGTGCATTAAACTTCCCCATGACTAATATATTTGAAGAATATGAAAGATTTCATTAGAATATTGAAAGATATATCCTTCAACGATGAAAGATGAAATCGTACACCATGCACAGCAGGAGGGAAATTTTTGACCCGATTACCAGGGAAATATTTTGTTGGTCAAAAGGTTCCCATTTCAGGTAGAGCATAACCATTTTTTTGTGTAAAACTATTTGCTCAAGAATTTAAGAGAGTTAGAGGCTGTTCTCACTACGTTCCTAAAACTAGTTTAGTGGAAACTAGTTTAGTGGAAACTAGTTTAACGCGTAGTGAGAACGGTCAAAGCGGTCTTGGAAGCGATCTTCCAAACCAGTTGGGAAAACCACCTCGCGATGTAGTTTTCAAGATCGCTTTGCCTCGTTAAACTGGTTTTAGCGTAAGTGAGGACACAACCATTCTTCGGGAAGCGATCTTCGCACATTTTGAGCGCGCTACTCCACACGACAGGTGTAGAATGCCTATGCTGCGGTTTCGAATTTCGCGCGAAACGTGTCACCCCACTGAGAGCATTTCCATAGCAACAAGAGCGCTTTACGTGAAGTGATTTTGAAAACCACTTTCGTGTGATCAAGTGGGAACGCTAGCAAAGCGATCTTCCGAAGTGGTTTCCTGAATCGATTTCCAGTAAACTAGTTTTAGGAACGTAGTGAGAACAGCCTCTTATAAAGTCCTTCACAGACTTTTTATTCAGAAAGGGTCATATTCAGGGTTGATTTTACCAATACTTGTTTCAAGACATTGGGTCAGATGCATAGAAAAGTAGCAATTGCTTCAAGTATAAGCAATTGCTGGCCAATCAAAAGATCATGCTTTATTTCGTATGCATACATGTAACCCTTTGCTTGTGCTTAAACCCTTTTCTTGCCCTTCAGAAAGCAACTGCTAGCGGTTTGAAGATTAGCGACGTCACACTGGTGCGGACACGACTCACACATCAAAAGCGGGACTCGATTGCAAAAGTGTAGCATTGCAAATTACCACTTCTCTCATGCAACATCTTTTCTTTACACGTGGTGTCAAACTATTCCTTTAACTTGTTTCTAATTAATTAATTTATACATTTGGCATTCGATTTGCATTTACTAGGAAGAAAACATGTCCATGTACATGTAGGCTACTGTACATCTACGATTCTGTCTCACGTGCATAAACATGATTATAAAACGCGAAGGCTCTGATCAATCAAACACTCAAACTGCTCTTACAGAGCTTGAAATAACCTAAGCAAATGCTTAAACGCACAACCAAAATGTTGGCCTTCATATGCATACGCTTTTAAGCAATGGCTTAATAAATGCTAGCAGGCAGCTAGCAATTGCTTGAGCTTACTGGCAAAAGCATTAGCTTGCTCATTTTTATGCGTACGGAATCAAGCAAAAGCCAAGCAAAAGCAATTGCTACTTTTCATGCATCTGACCCATTGATTTGACTTCAGGTGTTAGTGTTCCGCTGCTCTATTTAGATCACTTGATCATACTAAAAGTGCAGGGGGATATATATATAATCAGACGCATCACTTCATATCCCCTTCTATAAGAACAATATTTTTTAATCATCATGCTCCATTACAAAGGGAATTTATGGATTTTCTATTAAATGGGGGAGCTAGTCGCATACATATGACATCACAAATGATATCACACTTTAAAAAATTTACAACTCTTTTATCTTTTTCATTGATTTTCATCAAATCTTCATCAATATTTTTCTCCAAGATTCTGTTTATTATTAAAACCAAGTTATCACCAGGGTGAGCTTCCCTGTTAAATGGCATCACAAGCATAGTTTCCGATAGCATAAATAATCATGCTAATCTCAGTGATTCAAAAAGCATTATTCCAATATGCGGGCCATAATGACCTTCATCAGCTCATGTCCAAATTGTAATGACCAAATAGCTTATTGTTATTTGGTCACAAAATGTGATAAAACAAATTATGAAATGAATGAAATTAAGGACATGAGCTAGTTGAAAAGCTGAATTTAAATCATACGAACATAATGTACATTAGAACAGGTTTGAATGATCGAGTTTGCAGGCCTCTTGTTCACACTGCTCGTCAAACTAATCAATCTGCGCATTCTACTCTTGTCAACCCCAGGCAAGTGCCTGAGTGCCCTGGTAAATCTCTCAAATACCAACATAAAAACATCCCCCTGCTAGAGATCTTAATGCACAGGTCATGCCCTTCCAAATATCCTCATTTTCAAGCCTTCAGCTTCTATCATTCAATGGGCATCACGATCAGACCAAGGACTTGATCAGACATTGGGGCAGGAAAGAAGGGGAACTATAAGCCCCTTTCAGACCAAAGAAAAGAGAGTGCTTTAAGTTGGATTATCTGTTCAGCTCAGCTCAGAAAAGATGGAAAATACACAAGCAGGGAAAAAATTATGTATGGGCTCGGGGCAATTTTTGTCCTGGAATGCTAAAAAGAGCCGTGAAAATGATAATAAAAAAAAGAACCGCAGAAAATCCCCATTCACTCCAATGTTAAACTATACGTTGGAGATTAAGGCAGTACATGTAGGTATAGTGAAAAGTAGCCCTCAAAAATAAGGGAAAAAATGGACCTGAAGAGGTCTTGACATTCACACTCAAGAACTGAAAGTGGTCGAGATTGACTAATCCCTGAAAACATATTCACAGGATTGCGGGAACAGAACTCAAGTTAATGCTAGTTTGGTAGGTCAACAAGTCAATATGAGGTTACATATTAATGTTTGGTCCGTTTGCATCCCCAAAACGTGATGGATTATAAAATTGGAAACACATAAAGATTGGGGACTGTTACGTAGCAATTGTTTTTATTCCACAAGCATAATGCTGCAGTCCAATGTGTAATTAACTGAATCATCTGATGTTTCACCATGGAACAGAAAGGGGTGATCTGTATATTTTCACTGATCTCTCAATTTAACATTTTTGACATGAAAGTCTTATTATATCTGCAAAAGAATATTGCACTGTCTACTCTAAGTTCTCAATATCAAGGGATGGCTTTGAATTGAGACCAGTCAAACATGACATTTAAAAATTCCCTGATAACTATTTAAACCCATTCCCAGTTTTGCATATTTTCTATGTTGTTTCAGTGAATTACATGTATTTTCAGTATAAAAACAATGTAAAACTTATTAGCTCTATTACAAACACATGTAATGGCCTCCGTTCTCCCCATACAGCCATCCTTTCCTCACCTTGTACAGAAAGAGGTTGGTTCAATGCAATCCTAGTACATATCATTAAATTACAACACATTGTGTTAAAGCCGCCACTTTGATATACAACAAAATATAATAACAGAGTCTGACTAACTACCATGTCTTCAACTTTTGGGCCAATCAAAATTCCCTGATTTTTCCCTGACTGGAAAAAAGTAAAATAATTTTCCCTGATTTCCCTGATGGGCTGAGAACCATGATCTTAGAGTCCATATTCCAATGGCTTTCATTCAAATCCTAAATATACATCTCATTACTTCCATAGGATCAATGATGGATGAGAGGAGAAGGAAGATTTGCCTAAAATCACCAGCAAATGGAACCTGCTGATAGAATTCAAGGCGTTTCTAGTCACCGATCATTCACTACTGGGATTTCAAAGTCGGTAACCTCCATCGTATCGAATCATTAAAAGTAACATATATGGGTCAAACTAAACAGAGGCAATTCATACAAATGATGGTTGATATACTCCAAAAGCCTGTAAGGTATCGCCTATAGATATGTCATACCAGTCAAAGGAATTTTTAACTATTTGTTTAAAATTTCAAACCATAGGATGGAAAGTCCGTAAAAAAATGATTTGGAAATGGATTCACAACTTCCATGCACAGTACATGTAGGCCTATATATTTATATCTATTTTATATGTATAAAAATTGCACTGCTATCATTATAGTCATTTGATTTTGTATTCACTTATATATTAATTTATTTATATCTATTCCTTTAGTTCTAAGATATCATTCAATTGGAGGGGTTGATAATTCCAAATTCCAGTCACATAGTATGACAAAAAACAGAAACAAATTGTCTACAAAACGTAGAGTTGAATGGGGAAAAGGAGGTTTGAAACCAGTGTAACTTTGTACATGATTTCAAAATAAAAATTCACTGATACTTCAGCCAATTCAATCACGCAGCAATCCTCAAGTCAAGTAGGAATGGCAAGAACTTTATAAGCCAACTGGGCCCCTCTTACAAAGAGAACTTGCGATTGATCTGATCAATCACAACTATGGACGGCCAGCAACGTCAACATCTAAAATACAAATTTGTTCAAAATATTTCTAGATATGATGTATATTCATACATTCATCATTCTCTTGAAGATTCAGTTTGATTCTCTTTGTTTACTAAGGACATTATGCAAATTTCCTGAATAAAAAATGACGTTGATGGATTTCCATATACTTGAGGTTGACCGGATCGATCGTAACTCTTTGTCAGACGGGGCCCTGGTCAGTTCTTAGTTCAAACACAGTGAGCAGTAAAACAATCATTTTTAAAAGAAAACCCTGATTACTTCAACAAACTTCATACTTGTAGAAAATATGCCATTGACATCTATGTATAACATTTTTAGATGCAACAAATGTGAAATATAAAGCAACCAATCACCTCTTGCTCTAGAGCGATGAGACAAACTATCACTTCTTCGGTGAACTGGATATACATGCTTTCTTTCCTTTAGAAAGATAGCTTAATGTATACATACATACATCCATCTTGCTTTGAAAGTAATTTGAAAAGTCTTTGAAAAGCTGTTTTGAAAAGTGGACTCATAAAAACTGGCTTCAATTTGGCGCACTGTGACAAAAGCGCGCATCAGCATTGGACATTTTTTAATATACACGGTCAGGAACCCATCAAAAATTGGATCAAAAGTTTCAATTGAATAGGATTAAACTATAAATCTATACAAGATTGAAAACTTCACTCCAACCTTGGATTGGTCCTTAATAGCCAATCTATTTCAATCTACAGAGAGTATCAATGTTATCTGAATGTTTTTATGAGTAGCCACCGGCATGATCTATACTATGGTGTAAATCATCATCATACTTAGTGAAAACGATGTTGAAGTTTTATGCTATACATGTAGGATGAAATTCACATCATCAATACCAGTTTAGGCCCGATCTAAAATGCATCTGTGTACATCGTACTCATTCTAGAAATACAATGAAATCCATTGGAAATTGCAAGTGGAAATGAGATGGATGGATTTTCATATGAGAGGACTTGAGATTCAACATATCAATCTTGACTCTTTGCGAGACAAGGCCCAGTTGACATATCATCCTCTTGACTATGTTATTTTTCTAATATCAAAGATTAAAGCTTACTAGCTTTGAAGCAAAAGGACGAAATATGATGATTTCTTTTTTATTCACTGCCCTTTGCACCCCACATAAAACTCATATTTTCTAGCTCAGTGGGCAAGAAATGTGCTGCCAGTCAAAAGATAAAAGCTTATCTACCGACAGACCATGGGACAAATCAAGTGGTTGAAGACTCCTGGGATGGGGGTTGAAAGTGGGATTGGACTTCACTTTCATGTACTAAGGAGGCCAGATCAATAATGAGAGCCTGTTAAGGTGGGGTGTCCATCTTAACACATTTCTTGTCTGATGTCTACATTCTTGAACTTAAAGCAATGTTCTCTAACTTCTCTTCACCATGTGAAGTGACTTCAGATTTTAAAAGATTAATAAATGATTAGGGCTGAAGTAGATAAAGAAAGGATATATTGGAACTTGGAATGTGTCTCATATTTGTAACAAATTTGGTATCTACTCAAGATGCTGACATTTTAAAACCATCACTTTTAATGTGATTATTCATTGGTGTTTTATAACCTTTGACATCTTCATCATAGTTATGTTGGAATTGTCTGGTGTATTCAGTGTTAGTAACACATTTGCTATCTACATGTACATAATAATAGTTGTTGACATTGTCTAGTGTTATAACACCTGTGCTATCTACATGTAAACTATATGTTGAAATTGTATTCAGTATTATCTGCAGTGTTGGTGACACCAGGGATATCTACACTACATGTAGATGTTGAGATCATCTGCAGTGTTGGTGACACCAGATGTTGAGATTATGTGCAGTGTTGGTGACACCAAAGACATCTACACTAGATGTTGAGATTATCTGCAGTGTTGGTGATACCAGGGACATCTACACTTGATGTTTAAATTATCTGCAGTGTTGGTGACACCAGGGACATCTACACTAGATGTCAAGATAATCTTCAGTGCTAGTAGCACATTTGCTATCTACAAAAGATGTTAACATTGTCTTAAGCATTATAGCATCTTTGCTATCTCCACTAGATGTTGACAATATCTTCAGTGTTATTAACACAAATGATATCTAATCTAGACATTAATATTGCATTCAGTATCAGTAATAACTTTGCTATCTACATTAGATGTTGACATTGTCTTAGGTGTTAGTAACACTTTTACTATGGACACTAGAGGTTGATATTGCTTTCAGTGTTAGCAATACCTTTGCTATTTGCATAATATATTCATTGTCTTTACATGTGTGTAACACTTTCCTATCTACACTACAAGTTGACACTGTCCTAAGTGTAAGTAACACCTTTGCTAACTACACTAGTTGTTGACAATGTCTTCAATGTAGGAGTTTTTACTGCATCAGTAATTGTCTAGGAGATATCAATCCATGACACCTTCAGCTAGAGGTCAAAGCATAATTAAATCTTTCATAATAAATAATTGAAACCCTCCCCGTCATTGTAGTCATAAACAAAAGAAATAAAACTCTGAGTAGGGTCATAATAGAGGCATGTCATTTTCTTTTACCTTTAATTAATTCAGATCATCTTCAGGACTATTATCTACAAGAAAGCAGCAGAACAATAGTCAGCGATTTTGCAAATGGCGATAAACCTTATCTTCGGTCAAAGTAAAAAAATGTAGTTTTTCTACATATTCTGCAAGCCTGTCTTAACTCTATCGACATATTTCAGATTAAAATTTGAATGCAATTATCTCAAAATAGTGTTTTGGAGGCCAGATGATATTTAGGCCACTTTGTCAAATCACTGATGATGTATAATAAACTCAATCAGTTATGCAACAAAGGTAAAATAATATCTAACAAATTACAGGTACTTCAACTCTAATTGACAATAAGAAAGCATTAAATTACATACACTGTAATACAAATGTACCTGATAAACAGAAGCTAAAAAAGTATTGCAGGGGTAAAAAATAATAATTTTAGGAACAATGTCAGGTAATACACATGGGCAATTCCATAGGTTGGTGGACATGAGCTCAATGTGTCTTTGTACATATAGCCCATCTGAACCGTAACATGAGTAACCACTTTATCTGCACCCCTAGTAAAAACCATATGTTCTTTATTTTTTTAATCATACACAAATTTGTCTCCCTAATATACTTCTTTGAAATGGATAAAATCAACTTTCATAAAAGCCTTGTATGAGGACACTTTTCACTTATGTCCACTTTTCATTTTATGCATGTCCAAATCATGTAACATGAGTAACCGAGACATTTCAAAGATTTGCCAGGAGCATAATGAAATTTCCCAAGTTTTGTTTTTATACAAAGGATAGTCAGAATGCGTACTATGTTGTGATAAAGAGATGTTTAGTTCCTATCAATAATAATGGAGTTACAGCTCCAAGTATGAGTCAAGAGGTGGTTTCAGATTGCCTCGAAGTTCGTCAGTTCCAGGTATTCTCTGATCGGGAAATTTACCCCGATCAGAAAATACCAGGTATTTTGGTAATGTGAAAGCAAACTACGCGTAATTTCCCCGAAAGAAAATACCTGTTAAATAGTAGGTACTTGGCGAAATTACGAGAACTTTCGCTGGGATTTTTCCAAGGTCGCAGGTATTTTGGCAATGTGAAAGCAATTTACGGGAACTTTTAGCCAAGCGTGTCGTTGGGCGCGGGCGCCGTGGGTGGCTGCTGGGCTAGTGGTTTTGAATCTCGCGCCTTGCCTGCTTATTAGACCATACTGCGCATGCTCCTAACTTTAGGAATTTATCCCGAAGGGTATGTTTCGGGGCGGTGTGAATGCAGGAATAATTAATGGGTATTTTTTAGCCTAAAAATGTTCTCGTAATTTAACGGGGATTCTTGTGATCGAGGCGGTTTGAAACCGCCTATTGTGTCTCCAAATGTAACGTGGGTAACCATGGAATAGCCCACATGAAATTTTAATGAAAACAGGTACTTAAAGAATCACTGAAACAAGAAACACTGTAAAAATGTGGTGAATATGGAGGAAAGGGGGAGTAGTGGAGAAAGTGTAGTAAATATTTCAAAGTCTGTAACAAACCATAATCAACTCTCCTTGTCACATATAACTGAATGTACAAACTTCTACAAAGAGGCCGTTCTCATTACGCTTTCGAAAACTAGTTTACTGGAAACAGATTCAGGAAACCACTTTGGAAGATCGCTTGCCAGCGTTCCCACTTGATCACACGAAAGTGATTTTCAAAATCACTTCACGTAAAGCGCTCTTGTTGCTGTGGAAACGCTCTCAGTGGGGTGACACGTTTCGCGCGAAATTCAAAACCGCAGCATAGGCATTCTACACCTGTCGTGTGGAGTAGCGCGCTCAAAATGTGCGAAGATCGCGTCCCGAAGAACGGTTGTGTCCTCACTTACGCTTAAACCAGTTTAACGAGGCAAAGCGATCTTGAAAACTACATCGCGAGGTGGTTTTCCAAACTGGTTTGAAAGATCGCTTCCAAGACCGCTTCGACTGTTCTCACTACGCGTTAAACTAGTTTCCACTAAACTAGTTTCCAGTAAACTAGTTTTAGGAACGTAGTGAGAACAGCCTCAAAGTTTCATATGAACTTCATTTCAAACATCAAAACTACATTTTGTAAAAAAAAAAAAAAAATTACAGTCCAGTGAATACAACCTTGACATTCTTAAAATCCTTTATATACAACTCATCATTAAAGAAGCTGTTGGATGCATTAATAAGTACCATTTAATGGAAATGTGAATGACTGAATAAATCAAATCTAATTCCAGTGAAGGTCAGGCAGAAGATAGCATACTAATTAGCTCTTGCTATCCCTTCTTTCTCCCAGTAGGATGCAATCAGTTTCTATTTCTAAATGTCTGGTGTTTTTTTGAAGTTGTGTACAGTGCATTTTTCACACATTGAACATGAACAAAACAAAACAAAAACAATTAAGTTCATTTTCACTTTTGGCAGGAAAAGAGACTATTTGTATGAAAATAAGTTCACCACTTTCCCTTTCAGCAAAGGGTACCAGGATCATTTTCACTAAATGACGTTGCTTATCAATTTAAGGGTTGCATTGTAAAACTTTCATCAAAACAGTCAACAATGCAAAATTTATGCATTTTGAAGCTCAATAACAATATTGGAGGCAAGAAGAAAATTGGCATAAAATTGACCAGTTTTTACTATTTGTACTAAGACATGTAGGGTAGGCCAACATACATGATAAACGTCATAATCTCTCTCGCTGTGTCTGAAAAAATCACTGGTAATCATTATCCAAAATGTGTCAGATTTGACCAATCTTAATGATAAAACATTTAATAGCATTTGTCTCTGAAATATTTTTTCTGGGGCACAAGGCAGGGGGGTCTAAATGGAGAGTTTTTGCGGTAATACCATGTAATTTAGTCCTGAAAGGACTGTTGGTTAATCTTTCTGATGGTAGCTCTGAAAAGAACTGTTATTCTCGACACTTCGAGCTAGCACATAAGCTTTGCTCTCCTGACAAAGAGCAAAGCTTATGCGCTGGAAACGTCGAGAAAAATTCTTTTCAGAGCTACTATCAGAAAGACTAACCAACAGTCCTTTTCAGGACTAACCAACATGGTATTACCGCAAGAACTCTCCATTCAGTTTTACCACCATGCAAACCTTCAAAGCTCACATTAAGGCAGAATTAATTGCCCATTCAAAAGACAAATAACGTTATATGAAAATTGAAATCAAGAATTACGAAGAAAAAAAAATGAAATTGAATGCCCATGAACCTTTAGAGACTATTTTTGAAGTGAAACTGATTATTGCAAAGAGAGGAAGATAGAGAGAACATAATACTTCCTCTGAAGGAGGGCACAGCTTTTTCCTGTAGTATTCCAGATTTAAGTCATGGTCGATATTGCTAAATTTGATTTAAAGCGTCAAGCATATGAGACTCAAGCAAAAACAACAGCTGGCTATCTCATTTCTTCTCCAATTGTACAGAGGTGCATGTGCAAGACTGTTCATTTTTTTCAGAAGAAATATAAATCGCGTGTGACAGGACTATAATGAAGAAAAATTGAGAGGTTTATTTCATAAACTTTAATACTGTTAAATACTGAATTGTTTTATAGCACATGACACCTCATAAACCTGCGTCTCTGTACGTTTCCAAAGGAATTTGGACTTTATTTCCCTGTAATATCATCTACATGTATGTGCTGCATTGGCTAACCTAGAAGACTTTGTCCAGAGAGGCACAATATTTTGGGCAAATATGAGTTAACACCACTTTTGGAATACTTGTGTCAAAATAACTTCTAAGAAGCAAAAAAAATCATAAAAAATCTGTTGGGCACTCTGATGCCCCTCCTGTAGGAAAATGACTAAATTATTAATGATAAATATTTACAATTTCATTTAGATAGCACTATGAATAAACCATTGAAAACTGATTTGAATATATACATGCAGTAATTCCCAGTCAATGTCATATTCTACATGTATGCTGTCAATGTTTCTTAATTCTAGAAGTTATCATAAATTTTCACAACATAGCAATAAATTTGCAAGATATTTTGGTGCAGAACAAATATCCATAATTTGAGACCATATAGTTTTTAATAAAATATTAATGTACTGTGTAAGGGCATGTCCCACTAAATGAATAAATATCTTCTCATAAAAATAAATACTAAATTAGCCCACAGAAAAATCAGAATGAATTTTACTCTGAATAAAAATGTGACTAAGAATAATTACCCTCCCCCAAAAAATTGATTTTTAAGCTACTATCAAAGGACAAGTCCATCCCAACAAAAAGTTGATTTGAGTAAAAAGAGAAAAATCCAACAAGCGTAACACTGAAAATTTCGTCAAAATCGGATGTAAAATAAGAAAGTTCTGACATTTTAAAGTTTTGCTTAATTAAAAAAAAACAGTTATGTGCACATCCTAGTGGGTATGCAAATGAGGAGACCGATGACGTCATCCACTCACTATTTCTTTTGTATTTTATTATATGAAATCAGGAATATTCTTTTTTCTCCTCATTGTCAAGTGAAACAACGATTAATTCTTTCCTGAAATTGTGGAATGAGCATTGTTTAATATTATATGATTCAGTCAAGTTGGTCCTTATTGTCAAATCTATAAAAAATGAAATATTGTATAATTCAAACAATAAAAAACAAAAGAAATAGTGACAGATATCATAGACTGTCTTATTTGAGTTGTGCATATCACTGTTTTGTGAAAAATAAGCAAAACTTTAAAATGTCATAACTTTCTCATTTGACATCCGATTTTGATGAAATTTTCAGCGTGTTGCTAGTTTGATTTTTCTCTATTTATTCAAATCAACATCTTTCTGGGGTGGACTTGACCTTGACCTAATGATACTTCATGTTAGTTAACAAAATAATTTGATTTTGTGGCAGTTTCATACTTCAAACATGCTACCAACAGTACAATTGAAATTGGAAATTGGAGCGAAACAAGAGAAAGACAGTTTCATAAGTTAGTCATTTCCCCTAAATCTTGACATATCCACTTCATAAACCAGCTCTATCAACACAATGATGAACCTAGTTATGACATATTGATGAATTTATTGGCCAGCACTCCACTACATCCTAGATTCAAGGCCAGCTAATCATTATCAGCTTTAGCTTTCTATGAGAAAATATCACCTGTTTCTAATCCCCATGTAATGAAATTTCTGAAATGAATGCATTTGATATATTTTACTATTATATTGCACCCTGGGAAATAGTACATATCTCACCCACAGGTATTTCACAGAAGCCAATTTAGCTTTAATCAATGGTATAATGAGCATTGTACAGTGGCTGGTGATTGTGACTACTAAAGGTTTATTTGGAGATAGGGGGAGGGGGGGGGGGTGGGTGGGGGGCATCAAGCCATGTTTAGGCACCTTTATTTTTCCTAGGTCCTGGCTTGACCAGTATCCTAGTTTGTACCCATGATAACTTATAGATTGTTAATCTCAATCTAAGTAATTTGTAGTACATGTCATGCCCGCTCTTTTCAAACCCCCTGGATATATACCTCTGTAAATCTTGTTGACATTAAGGGGTAAAATGTGAAGAGTAATAATTCTAAGGGGTAAAATGAGATGACCCAAAATTTATACCAGTCTAGTAGTAGTACAAGGATATATAATTTTTCAGGAGATTGCTGCAGAATGATACATAATAATATTCTCAAGATAAAATATTGTTTCCATCAAATATGGAATTCATGGGAATTGCATAATGCAGAAGTCAACCTGGCTCATGAAGCCAAAGATTCTTCTCTGGCAATAAATCATATTTTTACAAGGTACGGAGCATTAAAGCACTACACTACCCAATGGAGCTGGAGCTTCAATACAGATTTGCTCTACACTGTGTAATGCATAGTACAGAGGAGTAAAGTGGCTGCTAGCGGAATTTTACTGCCTTCCAAAGATCTCTTCCATAGCCAACTTCATCAGAATAAGAACCTGTTTGGAGGCGTGACCAAAAGACAATCAAAGGTCCAATGAATAAAAGTGAACAAGAGCACGGTAATTCATACTTACTCATGACATTGCTCACATGAACCGATTTGACGGTGGAAACCGATTTGTGGTGGAAAGGGCATTTATGTTTGTCAAACACTTAAATCCATGTTTGAGAACAATTCAAGCAAGATGTTGACTGACCATGATATCAACAATGGAGATCTGGTAAAGACAATCAAATCATACCTGGGTCACCTCAGGGGCAGGCTGCACGATTGTCAGCTCAATGCTTGTTTCTTGGTCTCCTTTGCCTTTCTCCCCGCTGTGGTTCTGGTTGTCCGTCATTGCTCAGCAGTCCTTCTTTCCCTCCACAGGCATAGCACGCAAAGCTCACAAACTTCAGCCAAGTTTTCCGCTGCAAGACCTGTCATTCACCAGGCACCAGCATGCATTCTATTCTATTCTCCAAATCTCTTTCTCTTCCACTCTCTGTTTCTCTCCCGCAGTCTCAGCCCCGACAAACGCACAAACTCACTGGGCTTGATCTCAAACAGGACCTGTGGAGTGGGTCTCGGCAAACTAAGAAAAAGTTTGGCAAATTGGATATCCTTACGGCATAGTCACGCACAGGCCATGAAAAGCTGCTTGTATTGAGTTTTAAAGAGGGAGAATGGTAACCCACACTTTTACTACCATAACAGTAGTACCTCCTGCCAACTTTTCCTCGGTGTAAAGACTAACGAAAGAGGGCACCGTTCAAGAATATGAAATAGTTACCTGAAGGCACATCAGGATTGGAATATCACCATCACTTTGCTTGGCCATAATTCTTTGGATATAACTTACATTGTAAGTCGAAAGGTCATCAAAGTCCAAGAGCGAACTATAAAGCAGGCATTTCATATACTTGTAATACTATCCTTGTTATTATGGCATGTTTTATTGCAATTTCTTTTCACGTTATAAATGAAAGAAATTACCAAGCGAAAGAGGCAATTATCAGAGTTCAAACTGCACCAGGCACTAGATAATATCATTTTATTTTGGTCTTTCAATTTGTCTATTCTAATACATGGGCTGACATAAACTTTAATAAACAAAAGCTAGACTTTGACTCTCTAAATGCAAATTTCTTTAACACATCTGGTCACACCTATGACAAAATAATATGATCTTCAAATTGGCATTTAAAGGGAAGTTCACTCTGAAGAAAAGTTTTTTTAATGTTTTTATTAATTTACAAAGGTTTACAAAACATCAAATCAGTACACTTGTAACAAAAGAAAAATAAGCAGCAAAATAAAAGTTTTTTGTAAAAATAGCAGAATAAATAATAAAAAATATTGGTGAAGGTTTGAGGAAAATCAGTTAAAGATTTAGCAATTTTTAATTTGTGATGTCATAGACGAACAGCTTCCCAATAACTTTTTTAATTTTAAATGGTTTGTGATGACTTATTTTCGGTTTCTTTTTAGGAACAGGTGTGAAATTGTTTGTCTATTGATATACTGGAAGTACAGTAAAAACCATTTTCAATTTTCAGAGAAAATGACATTTCATAGATTTTTTACCATACGAAATGTACAAAAGCTGCTCGCATATGACGTCACAAATCAAATCATTAAAATTCTAATAACTTTATTCTTTAATGAATTTTTCTCAAACCTTCAGCAATACATTTTATTTTTTTTCTGCTATTTTTCCAATGAATTTTTGTCAGGGTAAACTTCCCCTTTAATACCTGAACGTGACATTTTGGTAGAGTACACTCTGAAATTATTTTCATACTGTGCGTGACGAATTGCAATTAAGGTACAACTACATGTATGTAAGCCCTAAATTAGCAGTTGTAAGGTACACAACGCAAAATGGTTTTCAAAAATAAAGACACTGTAGGAAAATTTATTCCTATTAGAAGTTTTCTAATCCTTTTGGGAAAATCACCTATGATTGCCAATGGTTTGTACTAATAAAATCAAGTAAATTTATTCTGAAAACTGTAGGAAAAAAATTAGATCTGTGCCAGGGAAAATGTCATCTGGCTGCCAATGGATAGCACTAACAAAATCTTTAAATTTATAGCCTTTCAATCTGGAAAGAAAGTTGGCCTATTTGTGACGAGTGAGAGAAACTTGATAGGTGGATAATATTACCAGTCATTTCTCTCTACTGGGAAAACCCCTGCCTGCTGTAAACTTTGGGGTTGCGTAGCTCTTTATCCCGAAGACCTGCTCAAACTCACAAGAGTTGTTCTTTTAATTTCTGCGCTGATAGAGCATCGATGACTTGTGTCTCGGGATAAAAGAAACAGCCTCTGAGCAAGAAAGAAAGTGATAGCTTGGACTTGTTGCAGGGAATGTATAACAAATATGACCACAGGTAGAAACACTAAAGCTTCAACATTAACGCAATGTCATTATCAGATAATACTATATGGGCAAGATTGCCTGGGTAAAGGTTACTTCAACACTAGAATAAATGTCTTTTTATAAGAGAATCCAAGAAAAAATTGATTAATAATCTCTTCATTACTAGCCGACCATGCAAGACAGATCCAGGAGGAAAATCACAGCAAATAATAATCTTTGAACATCAATATACTCCAAGTAATCATTTTTACCAAGAATCTGCCAAAAGTTCTGTAGGTATCATTTCAGTTCAAGACCTATCAAAATTAATGAACAGCATACTGCAAGTAATAAAGAATCATTTTTTAATACCAAGAATCTGCCAAAAGCTCTTTAGGTATCGTATCACTTCAAGACCTATCAAATGAACAGAAGTCAATCACTCGATAGGCAAATATGGGGTTAGAGAAAGGGCAATGGTGTTCCCTATGATTTAAGTCTGTTCACAGAAGTACCTAATGTTATCTATTGGTGTTTTGCATATAGGTAATGCCCAGTTTGGCAAAAAAAATGATGTGCACAAAATCTATTCCTTGGAGAGCTACTTAACTTAAAATGTTCTAATTATAAAAACGCACAAAACAGAAGTGATCTCCTATTACAGTGTTGCTTTCTTATCTGGGTGGAATAAAGCAATGCACTATTACATACCTTGCATTTTTTTGGTGGGTTTTGTCGCATTAGAAACATAGGTCTTTGGGTATTTTTTCTGGAGATCATACTGCCCTTGCGTCCTTAGACAAGAAATTTATCTACATCTGCTGCACTTGACCCAGGTTTATAATGTGGGTGAGATAAGACCAAGGTAAAAGATATCCTTCACACTGCAAAAACTCTGGTGTTGATTTAACACCAGCCTGGAATCTATTATGTCCACACCAGAGAAGTGTTAAACAACACCAGTTTTGTTTTGGTCTAACACCAGATATGTGCTTATACAACATCAATTAGTATCAAAACAGCATCGGTTTGATTCCAAACTGGTGTTGTTTCAATACTTCTCTTGTGTGGACATATATAGATTCCGGTCTGGTGCTAATTCTACACCGGAGTTTTTGCAGTGCACTTTAAATATCATGAAATCAGAATTAATCCAGATCCACTGAGTATTATGAAAAATTTCGATTCTAGATTTAGATGTACATCTTAAAGATTGGAATCTAAATCAAGAATATCAAAATTTGAACAGAAATCAAAGAGTTCATCAGGTCACTATATACAGTAGTGGTGGTGGTGGTTGGGGAGAGGCGTGATATTAAAATCATGCATTATGTGCCTGTCAGACTCAAATCCCAGCTCATATCTTTACCCCCATTCTGGATTTATTTAAAATCCCTGTAAGAGTGCAAGACCTTTGGGGACTCATTTTAGTTACCTAAATAAACGTGTTCGGGGGGGGGGGGAGACTGAAAAAAGTACCAAAAAATGTCTGTCCATGTTGTGTATGTGATGACTTAAAGAAACAATGAAATACCATCATAATCATCACCAATAAAATGAAAAACAAATTAAATCTAACTCAAATCACTGTTTGCATCAAAGGTTATATTATTCTGTTTCCTCAGAAATAAACCCGTATCATTTAAAAAATAACAGAATCTTCAAGATTACTACTTTATGTTTACTCTGATTTCGTTTAACCTGATGAATTATTAATTAACTCAGAGATGCAGAAATTTATGAGAAGTAAAGAGAGACGTTTCCTTTTAATTTAATGCCTCGGGATAAAAGAGATATTCATTATTAACATTATAAAATAACTACATTGTGTTTACTCCCAATTTTTAACCTGATAAAACCTTGACCGACCCAGTAATAGAGAGAGAAAGAGAGAAGAACACATACAGAATTTTATCAAACCAATTGGATGAAATAAGAAGGAAAAAAAAAACGCCACCTGCCTGGACCATTCACTTCACAGGTCAGGTGTGAATAGGGGAAGAAAATGCCTTTAACTAAACTAGGGAATGGGTGTGTCTGTTCACACTGGGGCTGCTGAAAACACCTGTGCTTGTTACAGAGGGATGCGCAAAGAACTGGATGTGATTAAATATTCCGCATCAGATCCTCCCTATTCCCGGATATTGGAGAGGCAATTCAATGAAAGTATTACAGTCATTGAATTCAAAGTGCAGAATCAAATGTGGAATTAGTCCATAATAACAATAATAATAATAAAAATGCAGCTTACAAATTAATGCTGCAAAGTGCTCAAGGAGTTGTTGTCACTATTACCCGGGTGTGGCCCAACCAGCCATTCCCTGATGGACAGGCATTTCCGGAATATTCCTGCAAGGTACTCATTTGCCTCACCTGGGTCGAGTGCAGCACAATGTAGATGAATTTCTTGCTGAAGGAAATTGATGCCATGCATAGGATTCGAACCTTATTTTAGAATGTGAAAACCCTAGAGCATACTCCAAAACAAAAACACCATATATCTACATTAAAAAATACACCTGAATTGTAACTTCTTCCCGTACTGTACCCCCTTCACACTTCCTATTCAACAGTTTCACAGATTTTACCCGTTAGAGAAAATTAATCGATTCAGAGTTTCATTTCACCAATGAGGAGATTCTCTGAAGAGAGACTTCAGACAATATGAGAATAATCCATCAACCAAGGTGTGCAAAGTGGGGTTTTAATGAAAGCTTTTGCCATTGATTTTCGATAACTGATGTTACAAGCTGCTGTAACTCCTTGCATCTGATTGGCTTAGAAGAAATTAGTCAGTGAAAAAAAAAAAAAAAACTTTCCATGAAACTCGGGCCTGGTGTCTTATCCCGGTAACAGTAATTACCACTTCCAAGAAACCATGATGAGTTTTGGATGATTCCAAATGCCTACAGCTTTTCATTAAGTACATATAAAAGGAGTTTGCTGGTACTAGGAGTGATAAATAAAGTCCAATTAGACTAAATGGTATATGGACTAAATGGCTTTTGGACCAACCGGTTATTAGATGAAATGGCAATTACACCATGAGGATAGTGGACGAACTGATGGTACATGTAGACCAAATGAAAGTAGACGAGTTGGCATTAGACCAATTGGAAATAAACCCTAGGAGTGCATTCAAGGAATACTTTTTTACCCTAAAAAAGATGGTTTTAACAGATACACATAGGTAGCATTCCTCAGTCTTTCATCCACCATGAAAATGAATGTCTTTTAAAATGAAAACATGAAACACTAAAAAAGGATACGTTTTTAAAGGGGATTCTACAGAACCATGGGCATTACACAATAAAAACACTGTTTAAAATGTTTACACAATGCTGTTCACTACTTTATATGAACATTACAGTAGTTTTTTAAACAGTTTTAAACAACAAAATTCAATTCTTAATATTTAATCTCAATGAATTAAAGAAATCAAACTGTTATACAACTACTGTAAGGTTCATATAGTTAACAGTATTGTATAAAAAATTCAAACATTGTTTTTACTGTGTAACAGCCAATTTTAATGCAACAAAGATTAATCAGGCTTCTACTATGGGTCCTATTTAAGACATATACGCCTATTGTATATTTCACTTCAAGATTGACCCTGTCACAGTCACTGATCTGCAATGCATGGTGGGCAGACTAAAATAGAGGGGAACCAGGGTGAATAATACCGTGTTTACACTTAATCGGCATTTGAATCGGCTCGCGGTTCTGAACCGCGAGCCGATTCAGCATCGGCTTTTTCATAGCGTGTAAACGCGAGCAACTTGAATCGGCTCGCGGTTCAGAACCGGCAATTTGCACCACCGAAGTAGTAGGTTCTGAACCGCGAGCCGATGCAGAATCGGCTTTTTTACTACGTGTAAACAGAAAGCCGATTCTGCACCGGCAATTTGTGCGCATTTCAATTACTTTACCATTGTGACGTAATTGTAAGCGCACTGATCCAGCGTTGTCTTTATTATGACGTATATTGTAGGTATGCGTATCATTTCAGGTTTTTGCATCGGCTCGCGGTTCTGAACCGCGAGCTGTAACAACGTGTAAACGCAATCCAAATGCCGATTCTGCATCGGCATTTGGTTCAGAACCAATTGCCGATTAAGTGTAAACACGGTATAAATGTCCTCCTGAAATAACCATATTTTGTACTGTCATTTTGATTTGTGATTCCGGTTTGTGATTTATAGTGGGTAATATATCTAGGGTTCAAATAGCCATAGGGTTAAAATATACAAAGTCCTTTGGAAACCAATAGAAGCATTAAATGGTATCATAATATTTGCTCTACCAGAATTGAATATCATCATCATGATCATCTTCACCACCACCACCACCACCACCATCATCATCATCATCATCATCATCATCATCATTATGATTATTCTATAGGTACTACATAATAATCTACAATGCTATGGGGTATTCAAGGCTGAAAATCACATGATCTGAATAGATACAATGCAGATGAATTTCATTTAGAACAAATGAAAATTCATAAGTGGTTGAAATTTTGAATTCTGCCTTGTTTCAGTGAAACAGTTCTGATTTTCTGTACTGACGCCTAATTTTCTATACTGAGGCGTGAAAGCTCAGAACATTTCTACCGAGGCGTGATAGCTCAATGGTAAAGAGATGTTTTCACAATTCCCATTTGATGCGCTAGTGCACTTTAGTAAAGAAGGCACTTATTCTCATTATCAGGTCCTGGAGAGGAACTTCAGCCTTCTCTACATGGTCCCTTCCTTATTAAAGTCAGGACAGGAGCACAAATTGTTATCCATCATGTAATTGATTGCATCATCATTACAAGCGTTGGTATTTCGCATTAAACTTTTCACCACGATCAGCGTCATTGTAATCTTTCATCTACCAATCCTAGCCCTCGATTAGCGCCTGGTGATTGTCACAATACTCATATCCATTTAATAGATGGCAATTATGCCTTCATTGTCATCTGCAATTACATTTGTGACCAGGCATCAATACACTCACAAAGTCACACTTAGTGATTATTAGTCGGAGGGCATAAAATGTGGCTTTTGTATCGAAGGTCGAATGTAAGATTTCAGTATTTTCAAAAAGAGTATATTCTTTTAATAAAATGGGTATACTAATAAAACCCTGGCTACCATGTTTTGACAGTTTTAATAATAAAAAACATATTTACTCTCTTTACTTTGTGATCATGTTGAAATTTGTGCTTCTTCTAATAGAAAAATATTCCATTGAATTGAGCGATGGAGAAGCTCTTACACTCAAGAGATACAAAATGTGTTTAATTAGTGTGCCAATTGTCAGGATAAAGCTTTATTACCTTTTCTATGAAAACCTTTCATTGATTTCTAATCATCTTTTTGTGTTCAAAAGATTGACCAACTTTAATCCCTTATTTATCAAAAGTGAAATTCTACTGTATGGTAGTAAAAATTACTTTCTTTGTAAAGTGGGTTCCAATCTTCTAATGATTGCAAGTTATACATTCATACATCATTTGAAAGCTGAGGTTTTCTTCTCCCAGATGAGAGCTTGAAGAAAATATTTGTTTCTGGCAGTTTTTAAATTGTTTTTGTGGTACCTGGTCATCCGGGGGGGGGGGGGGAACTGAGTATATAATGAGTGGTGGGTATGTGCCGCGGAGGGGACCCCCATTTTTACACTCAAATTTCCGTTCCAAGGCATAGCATTTTTATCTTATTGAAAAAAAAAAAAAAGAAAGCCGCTCCAAAGCATAGCATTTTCTTCTTATCGAGAAAAAAGAAGATAGAAATCTGTTCCAAAGCTTCACATATTTTTCGTTACGCCGTTCCAGCCGCATTGATCCGCTACAATGAGCTGCAATTTTGGTGAAAAGCGGCCGCAGAGCGATGTCCGACCATCGCCTCTGTGCGAGCGCACCCGGCGCCCGTGCCGCCGGGCTAGCTCCATGCATGTATGCCCGTTCCATAGGGATGCATACGCACTCACACGCAGGAGACCCGTTCAAGGACCCCCGTTTTCACAAACATTTGTAGTTCCGAAGTCCGTTCCGAGGACCCTCCTTTATACAATAAGCCCGCTCCAGAGCCCCCGTTTTTTGTCTCGCCCGCGGCACATACATGTACCTACCACTTTTTTGGTCGAGTACCCCCCGGGCCTGGTCATTTGTGAATGATTTCATTTACATGTAATTTGGCCGTTTCAAAACTAAAAATAAAAAATCTACCTCTCTCAACAACTGTCTACAGACTACAGGCAAGGTACATTCATATCTGAATAAGATAGCGTTATGTATCTTCACAAGAATCCCTCCATTGAACTAAATGAAAGATGGTCATCTTTCCCATCTTTGCAAATGTTTTGATTGTATTATCATCCTGCTAGCTGCTAGTACTAATATCCACATGTTGCTCATTGCGTCATACTAACCACATGAGCATAGGCGGTGCAGCTAGGAGCTGATTTAACTGCTGTCTATTTGGTGGTGAGTGTATGAAGGTATTAAATGTGATTTCATCAATCTATTAAACAAAATTTAATGTTTTGTTTTCACTGATCTGTTAGAGTCACAACAAGTTGATGCAAAAAAAATGAAAGAGCACTAGCAAGGGGGTATGTTTGTGATGTCCCTCTATTCCTGTAGGGAATGATACATTTGTTCATCACCCCCAACCCCCTCCTGTGAAAAACTTCACTTTCTGAAGATAGCTACTTCCAAATTTTGTAAACAATAGTTTGTCAGATCAGTTTCACCAATAGCAATTATTTGCTGCTGCTTGCATGTATATCGTGCATCTTGCAAAATCAATGCTGCTGTTAATACTGCGGATATTGATTAAAGGTGACTACTTCAAGTAATACTATGACCATCATCACACAGCAACCACCACTGCCACCATCAGTGTCCTTATAACGCCTCCTATCAAACTTAATACAGTAAAACTACGTTTAAAGACCTCCAAAAGGTGCAAAGGAAAGTGATCGTTACGAGAAGGCCTGTGGTCTTTATAGACAGTTTTGTATTTTAATATCCTGGTGGGTGTTTCATAAAGCTGTTTGTAAAGTTACGAACGACTTTACGCACGACTGGAACATGTTCTTAGGTTATAACTCAATTACATAGGGATATCACATAGCACAAGAAATGATCACTAGTCGTGCGTAAAGTCATTCGTATCATACGAACAGCTTTATGAAACACCCACCAGGTTTCAATGGGGGAAACTTTTCGCTGCAAACCTGTGGCCTTCACAGACCGGGTGTCAGTCTATACAGGTAGATGCTGCAGCAGGTTTGAACTGTACAAATGGAAAAGTAGTAAATTGATTACATATTCAATTTCAAATGGCTGTAATGAGATAGCTCATACATACATGTATAGCTACTTTTTAATGAATTGTATCTCAAAATTAAAGCTTGAAATAGTACATGTATTTCCTTCTTTTCCAAAAAGTACAGCAGATTGCAGTCAATATCTCCACTTTATTATTCCGTCTACAGTACACTAGAAGGTAATATTTCAAAATGAACATGTTCACTTGACCTCCCAGCTCGACATCCAATGCCAAAACATTACCTGCTTTTCCAATTACACGTTGTTCGGACGCCAGGGCAGAGAGAAGACCGCAATAGGCAGAGAGCAAGACAGAGATCATTGTCCGTGGCAGTTCTGGTCTTAATTCCATCAGCAGCGAAGGACGGCGCAATCATCATCAAATTTACCCCGTCAAATAGCATCTTAGCTTGATTAGAGCCCAGGGAAGCAAGTTCAAAGTGGATCTTATCTTGGTCCTTGATCGCCTTTCTAGGGGTCTCCATTCCTCCAATAAATGGAAACCATTAACCTATTATCTCCTTCCCCTTCCGGCTATAGATGCAACGGGATGGTGGAAGCATCACCAGAGAGGGAGGGACGCTCCTTCTCATCATCCCGAGCTCGCAACAAACTTGATATATCGAAGACAAATTTGGCAAAGGAGTTTCTTTAAATTACTCCTACTTAGCCATCCCTTATGGATCTTGGAGATTGGAAAGAGAGAAATAAATCATTAGGCTTTCAGTCAATTCTGAAGGTTAAGAGAAGTTCAAGATCAAAGAGTGGAGACGTAATTACTGCTAAATAACTGGCAAATGTTTGTGGCAAGAGGTAAAGGTAATGGATCGTTGGTTGCATCTTGAGAAAGTGTAGGAATTTGCTGGAGGGTCACTGCAATCTACAGGTCGAAAGAAGGAGCATGAATTTCCAAATGCTTTATCAGGCGGCTTGGTGATACCTCCCTGGCAGTATTTTGTGCCTGGGTAATGCACTGTCACAAAATATAATACAGCACATTCTCAAGTCAACGAATGAGCTCAGTTATAGAATTGAGATGTTTTTACTGTGGAAGAAACAATCTGAATTAAACAACAAGTGGAACGCCTCTGGCAGTCTCGCCTGCATTACGCAATTTAATATAGCAGCAGTGCTAACTTTGAAAACTACTATAAAATAATCATTCACAAAAACACCATTCATATAATGACATAATACCACGTTCATTGACCATAAATGACATTTGAACGGTGACTTAAGACTGTCAACTACACCCATGTCCACATTTCATTCACTCTATCCATAAACTGTCAAAGTTATGATGGCAATTCAACAATTACCCCAACATGGCCTAAGTTTATTGACCTTAACTGACCTTTGACTTGGTTTTGTGACCTGAAACTCACAGGGGATGTTCA
This sequence comes from Lytechinus pictus, assembly GCF_037042905.1. Lineage (NCBI taxonomy): Eukaryota > Metazoa > Echinodermata > Echinoidea > Temnopleuroida > Toxopneustidae > Lytechinus > Lytechinus pictus. Next base: position 16,580,726 of record NC_087256.1, read on the forward strand.
GTGATGCTTGATTACTCTTACATCCCAAGTTTTATGAACTAGATCCATAAACTTTCAGAGTTAGGATGGTAATTTAACAAATACCCCCAACACGGCCAAAGTTCATTGACCTTAAATGACCATTGACCATGGTCATGTGACCTGAAACTCGCACAGGATATTCAGTGGTACTTGATTAACCTAATGTCCAAGTTTCATGAACTAGATCCATAAATTTTCAAAGTTATGATGGTAATTCAACAAATACCCCCAACTTGGCCAAAGTTCATTGACCCTAAATGACCTTTGACCTTGGTCATGTGACCTGAAACTCAGGCAGGATGTTCACTAATACTTGATTAACCTTATGCCCAAGTTTCATGAACTAGGTCCATATACTTACTAAGTTATGATGTCATTTCAAAAACTTAACCTTCGGTTAAGATTTTGAAAATAATTTTCCCAACATGGTCTAAGTTTATTGACCCTAAATGACCTTTGACTTTGGTCATGTGACCTGAAACTCAGGCAGGATGTTCAGTAATACTTGACTAACCTTATGTCAAAGTTTCATGAACTAGGTCCATATACTTTCTAAGTTATGATGTCATTTCAAAAACTTAACCTTAGGTTAAGATTTGATGTTGACGCCGCCGCCGTCGGAAAAGCGGCGCCTATAGTCTCGCTCTGCTATGCAGGCGAGACAAAAATTATGATCATGATTAAAGTGCTCACAGACATATTTCCCCCACATGCAGGCAAAAATTAATTTTCCATTCTCTGGGGCTACTTTTCTCAACAACCTGCCTAAATTTGCAACATTGGATAAACTTTAACATTATTGCAGTGAAAGGGGGTTTTCCGGGACTCTTTTTTCACTTCACAGGGCTCTTTTGAGTATTTCGAAGGCAAAAATCACCTCTAGCCCCGATGAAATTTTTCCCTGCCCACAGGCGAAGAAAGAAAATTTAGAAGGAGAATGACCATGCATGCATTTCTTCCACCATATAAAACTCCTACTGTACTGTACAGAATGAAACCATTATTTTTCAGGTTATCATGAACACTATCTGTGAACATTTAAAAGCCGCTCTCTAAGATTTAAAATCCCCTTTAATAAAGTGTCCCTGCTCGAGTTCATGTTCTATTAGTGATAAATGTTGTGGATGATCTGAAATTTAAACATTAGTGGATGTATTTCATGATCTTAAAAGAACATTTTTCAATCTAATGTCTATGTGAAGTTACAGAACCAGGATAGTGATTTTCTGCTGCCTTTCTTATACAGCATTGTGCAACAAAAGTACCATTTCTTCAACATTTCAAGTTTGCACTTTGAAAGATGTTTATTTTCATGACCAATACAAAAGTGCTCAAAATCATGCAAGTTCCTCACTAAACGACTTTGAGAACCGCAATTCTTGGGTAGAAAATTATAGTCGCCTGAACCCAAACTATTTCCACATAGCTGTAAAAGTCAGACATTATGTTAATATCAATAAGCCTGTCATAATCCCCTACTTAACTACATGTACTGTTGGTGTAGCAACCTTTAAGTTGTTGGAGACCGAATGATTTCCCTGTAACACACACTTTGCATAGACTCTAGCACACATATGTGCGGCCTCAGTCTCCAAAGGCTTAAAAAGCAAAATAATCCTTACTAAAAGATAACCTTGAGGATTTTATCTCTTGAAAAGAATCCCCATTTTCTGAAAATGTCTCGAGGGTTCTTCTGCCTTTTCTTACATCTCTCTTATAGAAAACATACATCCATATCCTTTGGTAAAGCCTCTTATATCAAAGATTAATATCTGCATACACCATGCTTGGAACGATTTTCCTGGATTAGCTACATATGTTCTAGATGTTCATACAGTGCCAGAGCCATTATCAGAACAGTTGACAAAAACCTTTAAGACCCTGTTCTCACTACTTTCTTAAAGTAGTTTAGTGGAAACCAGGAGAGTGGAAACCAGTTTCCTATGAAATGGGAACACTTAAAGTAGACTTGGAAGCGATCTTAAGTGGTCTTCCAAACCAGTTTGGAAAACCATCTCTCGATGAAGATTTCAAGACCACTTTCACCTGTGAAACAGGTTTAAGCGTATTGAAGGCATGGAAGTATATGTACAAGAGGTTGTGCATGTTGGGCACACTACTCAGTACACACTGTGTGCAGAGTGCCTATGCTGTGGTTTCAAATTTCGCGCAAAACATATGACCTCACCGAGAGAGTTTCCACAGCAACAAGGCCACTTTGTGTGAAGTGTTTGAGGGAACCAGTTCAGGAGATGGTGATGGGAATGCTAGCAAAGTGATCTTAGTCAAAAAAATCTAAACTGCAAACCAATTCAAGAAAGTAGATGAGAACAGGGTCTTACATGTAGTTTTATTTAAAGGAAAGACTAAGCTTTGAAATAAATCAATTTGGATGGATGCCAAAAATGGGTGTGATGGAGATGACGGTAAGCGCTTGATTATGAGCAAATTTCCATTAAAATGAAGAAAGGCAAACGTTATGTCCATCCCAAACAGCAAATAGATGAGAATAAATTGTTAGTAATTTTACCAACTGTATGAAATCTTAATCTCAGCTGGTCTCTGCATCAAGCTTTCGAGCTAATCATGTTTTAAGTTTGGATGTTCTTCCAAGTATTAAATAATTTTGGTATTATTAATCAGCCAGTCATAATCCACAGCATCACCAACTTGGAAACTAAATTCTATCATCTATATGCATGGAGTGTTGTGGCCCAGTGGATTAGTCTCGAGACTTTGAAACAGAGGGTCTTGGGTTCAAATACCAGCCATGGCAAAATTTCCTTGAGCAATACATGTATATTGATCCACAATGGGCTGCACTCAACCCAGGTAAGGTATTTTGGTATACCAGGGGCCTGTTGCATAAAAATTTTTACCTGAGAAAACTCAGGTTGTTTTAACCAGAGTTTTCGCCCTGTGTTACAGTCAATGGCAGAAATCAGACTAACCTTAGTTTTCAGTTTTTACCAGAGTTTTCTCAGGTAAAAAGTTTTATGCAACAGGCCCCTGGTAGGAATTCATTCTTGAAACACAGAGCACTGAGCACCCGGCTAAAGCCAGGGTAGTAGTCCAGGATAGGCCCCATAGAAACTTGACCAAACCTTGTTTTTTTATATATACAATATTTTTTTATGGTTACTTGTCAATTCGAGGGTGCTGATTACGAATCTGGATGATGCCACTCGTGTAACCTTGAGCATTTTCCGCAAATTAGCAAAATCCAATATGGCCGCCAAAATATGCAAATTACCCATGAAAATCATAAAATTGTCCGCACATTGGCTATGAAATGCATGAAATCGTGTGGCAGGAGTGAAATACTCTGTCAAAAAATGATTTTTGACAAAATATTTATTTTCCTGATATTCAAAATGGCCGCCATAGGCATTTGTATACTCTATTATGAACAATATGAATAGGAAAAACTAATTTTCACAAAAATGAGCACTAAACTGCAAAAAATCGCGATGTATGAACGAAGTAATATATGCAAATCATCATTACTACCGAGATATATCATTTATTATGTCATATATGGGAACATTGCTGTATTTTGATATCTAAAATAGCCCACTGGCCCAAACAGTATTTTGTACAATGGCAATGGCCGGGGCCAAAAAAATGACAGTTAAGAGTGAGCACTAAAATGCATATTATAAAGATAAAGAGTGGAATACTGACTAAAAACATAATTGTTAATATGCCATTTATGTGATAAATGCTGCATTTTGAAATTCAAAATGGCCGCCATAGGCCCTATATTTATCATGTACAATGCGAATGGAGAAACTAATTTTCACACGAGTAAGAAACATAAAATGCATGTAATTGTGATCTACGAGTAAAATATTGTCTGACAACATGTTTTATAGCAAGACATATCATTTATATGCTGTATTATGAAATTCAAAATGGCCCCCATAGGCACTAACAGTATTATCTACAATGTGAATGGGGACATATAATTTTGTAAGAACTTGGATATGCTTGACTATGACATCCATATAATCCTGTTGTATGAGTAAAATTTTATTTGAAAACATATTTTTTTTTATAAATTATAGCATTTCTTCTGCCATATAGGTGATAAATACTGTATTTTGACATTCAAAATAACAAGCCCTAATTATATTATGTAACATGCGAATAGGGAAACTAATTTTCACAAGAGTGAGAATCATAAAATGCATATAACTGTAATGTACGAGTAAAAATATTGTCTTAAACATGGTTTCTAACTTAATTACATCACATATTGGTCGTGGAGGTAATAAATGCTGTACTTTGAAATCCAAAATGGCTGCCATAGGTCCTAAAAGTATTGTGTACATTGCAACATGGGACATAGAATTTTGACAGAATTTGGCTTTGCTTGACTCTAAATATTGCATATAATTGTGAATAGTGATCTAAGGGTGAAATATTGTCTAAAACCATGGTTTCTACCGAGATATATCATAATGTTGTGTAATTAAGGTGATAAATGCTGCATTTTTAAATTGAAAATGGCCACCATAGGCCCTTATCGTATAATATGCAATTTGAATGGAGACAAATAATGTTCACAAAAAGGGTATATGGCAGCCATTTTGAATGTTGAAATACAGTATTTATCACCTAAATTACATAAGATATGATACATTTTGTTATAAATCATGTTTTCAGACAACATTTCACTCATACATCACCATTTGGCCAAGCAAAGCCAAAATCTGTTGAAATGATTTGTTCCCATTCACATTGTGCATAATACCGTAAGGGCCTGTAGCGGCCATTTTGACATTCCAATAACAGTATTTATCACCTAACTGGCAGAATAAATGATATATCTTAATAGAAATTATGCTTTCAGACAATATTTTACTCATAGATCACTATTACGTGCATTTATGGTGCTCACTCCTGTGAATATTGGTTTCCCACTTTGCATTGTACATAATTCAGTTAATGTCTATGGCGGCCATTTTGAAAGTCAAAATACAATATTTAACACAAACTTGAAACCTGAATGATATATTTTGTTAGAAAATATGTTTTTAGACAGTATCCCATTAATTTATCATTGCATTATCAATGCATTTATCATATGCATTTTAGAGCTCACTCTTGTGATTTCTTTGCTCCTCTTTCTCATTGTGCATAATACTTTTAGGGCCTTTGGCAGCCATTTTGAATATAAAAATACAACATTCATCACATACATGGCATATTAATAATATATTTCGTTAACAATTATGTTTTTAGTCAGTATTCCACTCATTTAATCTTAATAATATGCATTTTAGTGATCACTCTTGTGAATTGTTTGGCCCCCATTGCCATTATACGCAATACTGTTTGGGCCAGTGGCGGCTATTTTAGATAAAAAAATACAGCAATGTTCCCATATATGACATAATAAATGATATATCTCGTTAGTAATGATGATTTGCATATATTACTTCGCTCATACATCGCGATTTTTTGCAGTAAGTGCTAATTTTTGTGAAAATTAGTTTTCCCTATTCATATTGTACATAATAGAGTATACAAATGCCTATGGCGGCCATTTTGAATATCAGGAAAATAAATATTTTGTCAAAAATCATTTTTTGACAGAGTATTTCACTCCTGCCACACGATTTCATGCATTTCATAGCCAATGTGCGGACAATTTTATGATTTTCATGGGTAATTTGCATATTTTGGCGGCCATATTGGATTTTGCTAATTTGCGGAAAATGCTCAAGGTTACACGAGTGGCATCATTCAGATTCGTAATCAGCACCCTCGAATTGACAAGAAACCATAAAAAAATATTGTATATATAAAAAAACAAGGTTATGCCTCTTCTATCCTGGACTATAGTGAATTAATTACTGTTGATTGCCTAAAGACTTTTGATAATTAAAAGTAAGCGTTAAGCGCTATATAAGCAAGTATTTATAATCATTATTTACCAAATTTCAATTGCAATTCATTCAATTTATCCCAACATTTGATAAGAAATGCAGGGGGACATTTCAGAATCTGTTTATTAAGAAAAAGCAGAGGATTTTTCAAATCGTAAAACCATCAACATCAGACAGAATGATACACAAAGTACTTTTTTAAGAACCCTTTACAACATTCATACATATATCACAATGTTCATCAAGAAACAAAATTTTATAGCATGCTTCCAAGTTCCAAGCACTTACGTTTTTTTTTTCTACTTAAAGATTGAAATGCCATCATTATTTTCCAATTCACACCATCTGATTGTTTAAAAAATTGTGTACATGTACATGTATGTATCTCTATACAGAGGTGTATACAATTATAGAATCCCTGAATGCTAGACATCCTTCAAGCATGGAGCTATTAATACAACATATTATAACCATGATGTTATTATTAGATAATAACTCCATGGTTTAACAGCTATTATCCAACATACATATTGCCAGTATGTAAGTGATCTTTAAGATGTAATATTACGCTCTACATAATTATACTGGCATTTAAGTTGCCTGTTCAGCGAGCAATGTTATTAGAAATGATTTTTTTTTTCTAATCAGCAATTACTGCTTTGTGTTCTATAAGTTCCAGTTATTGCACTACTCATGAGCTAAACATGGAACAAGATAAGTAACCCACTTTTCATCTAGTATGGAATCCAATTTAATTGCAATGAGCATGAATACAGCATACATGCACTTTTGAGTCATTATGAATCAAGAAGTATTCTAACTGTAGCTCATCTCTAGAGAGGAATCTACAATTTGACTCATAAAAGCATTTTCATAGCTGAAGATTACAACAGAAATATCTGTCTTTGATGTGATACTGATATGTTGAGTTTTTAACCCCGTGGAAGAAACACAGTGTCATCGTTTTGTAAATTCTAATAAAGGTGTCAATTCACACACCAAGTTGATTCAAAATGTAAATATTCAAACTTGCAAGCAAAAACTTGAACTAAATAAAAATAGTGTGAAGATATGACGTTTCACAAGATTTGCTGAATTTCACATAATATGTAGCCAGGTGATATGCAGAGCCAGAACCAATGATGTTGTACACCATTTCTTTTATCAAATCACTGAACAGGATAAAGTTTCAAATATTTCAATTCTAGCAGATAAGACAACAGCGATTTAATCGTGGTAAATAACAACAACTGCAATGTTTAACACAGAGTCAATGAACTTTTTCTCTCTCACTTTATAGGCATTCGAGCCATACATGTACATGTAGCAGTCTTCGTCCACCCTTTTTTCCAATCATATTTCTAATGGCATTTTTTCACATTTCTTCATAAATACACAAACTCACTGCTGCCAAACGATCGCATTCTTCATCATAATAGTTTTCAAACTCGAAAATTTTCTTCAAAAAAAAGTTCCCATAATTGGTGTCAGAGGGCAAGGCATAGCCCCAAACCTGCTGAGCCGACTGCTGAGTCTGCATTCAATGTCCCTTTTCTTCTTTCTTTTTTTGGTTCTTTTTTTTATAGAGAGCTCTTCATACACTGTAGGCAATCGGCCCTGTTCTCACTGCTTTGAATTCACTGGACCACACTTTGCGAGTGGACGGCAGGGTAGGAATTGATTATCAATGTTTAAGTGATACTGAACGAACAGAGTCTATTCACTTCATTTGGGGGCAACTTTGTTTAATGTTGCACATGACGCACTTTGGGTAATGGATTAGCGCTATTGTGGATAACAGAGATGTTTAATGTATTTTCTAATAAGGTTTATCAAAAACAAAATACAAATTTCATAGACTAAACATTCTTGGAAAATCTCAAAGGATTTAAATTCATATTCCTCGAGATTTGAAACAAATTTTTTAGGATTCCAACTAAATCCAGAATTTGATTGGTCCTTAAGTATGTACAGTCCATCTGGACTTATTTAAATCCCTGCAACTGAGAGTGAAATTTTAACAAGATTGCCTTATTCTCAATTGAAAGATACATACAAACAGCCTACCGTTTTCCTGTCAATGAGAACATGTTCAGATCTCCAACCAGGCTCTGAAGACCAATGCATATTGTTATTCCACAGTTTCTCCTTAACAAGAGCTACATGTAGATCCTACATGTAGACTAAAGAAGAGAAAAAATACTTCAAAAAGGACAAAAGAAGAAAATTCTCCTCGCAAGAAGTATTCATATTTTTGTGGGTGTCCTTCGAAGCATGACCCTGCCACTTAGCGTGATACCCCATGAGAGATTTTCCTTTTCACTTTCCAAAGTACAAATAGGCAGCAGGAACAGTGAATTTGGAACTGCAAAATACTTGTACAGTGCTCAGAAGGCATGGATATTACACATGTATAATTACCTGCTCTAGCTTACAGATACTGAATATTGTAGAGTAGGTTGCACTGCTAACCATTATATTGGAGACCATTTCTGGTGTCAAGATTTTATCAGCTCCATTACCATTTATGATATCATTTAGAAGATTTTATATCTTTCATATTAATCAATTATATATATTATTTTATAAATATATTATCTTTGTACCCCTCCCCATACTTTTCTCTCTCTTCTTCTTCTTCTTTTAACAATATTTCTTACTCCATATTTTTTCTGTCACTCCCTCCCCGATATGCTATTTCTTTATCATGTTTGACCTCCCTTCTGACTCTTCTTCCCTTCCTCCTGGGCTCTCCTCATTTCTTCTTCCATTTATACCTTCATCCTAATGTGAGGTCTTCATTCTTCATATAGTTTTAGAATGTTCTAATTTATTCCAAACCTTTCTATTTCTCCCAAATTAACTAGTCACTGCCTCACGACTCACTTCTCTTTGCTTTACTCTGCCGAGCCTCTAGCTCTACCAATACCCCCCCCCCCATTCCCTTCCTCCTTCTTTTTTCCTCTCTCCTACCTTCTCCCCCTCTCATCCTAAAACTCATCATCACAAATATTCCCTCCTTTCAGATCTATTTCTCCATCTTTTATACGTCTTCACACCTTATAAATCCTCTATCATGCATGAACTAATCCCTATTTACGCCGTCTGTATGCAGGTCTGCCTCAAAGTTCCTGCGAATCCTACCTCGGAAGCAGATCAGCAAACAAGAACCACTCACAGTTACCACACGAGAGTCCTTCAAAATATTTGAACCCCAGTACACCTAAACATGGCCCGAATTGTCAAACCCCAACAAAATGAATCCATCAGATCTTTTGATTTATCTACAGAAGTATGGAATCACATTAACAATCTGCCTGCCCCTGTATTATAACATCGCACTCTCCTTTTATTGTAAAATAGAGATCTTCACTACGATACCAATCTTTCACGACATATTGCAAAGTTCATTCCAGTTTAGCTTTTTGGAGCTGGAAGAGGAATTATTGTATCAAGTAATCAATAAGGGGGTTTAACCCTACCCATAACTGCATAAAGTTCAGAGCAAATCATGTAAAAAAAGTCACCATCGATTGTTCACAGGGCACTGCAATATTTGGTGTAGCTTCCAACAGATCAACATATTATTTGACAAAACTACGGTATTAGCCAAGTATCCAGGAAGTCATACATGTACACAGAACAATGAAGACCTGCCAGAGAGCGGTCATTTCACATACGGTATGTACTGAATGAACAGTAAGGCTCATTTCGAGGCTATCTAAAAGAAAGTGAATCCATATCGGGTCTAAATAATAAATCAACTAGTACGAACAAATTAATATCACCAAGACCTGTAACTAATGTTTTACATTGAAACTAAATTTCCTTCAATGAATACAGTAATAAACTGTACATTGTTGTAGGCTTACAGGCTTATGAATTGTTTTAGTTTCGATCATAGTTGCATTTGTGTACCTACCTACCTTCTGGCAAACAATACTGCCAGAAATGGTACTTGACAAGTCATCATGTCATGATAAAACATGATAAATTCATAAATAAAGCAATACAATACCAGGCCTTCATAGCATGGCTGAAAACAAGAAGAGACATGTCACTAAATCAACACTTCTAACAATTCAGAGTTTAATCAGCAGAGAAGTGTTTAACAAATATGCACACTGATTGCACAGTCAGTCATCAAAAGGACAAACATGTTCCGTTTTGAGAGAACTTTTGGCACAGATCCTTCAACCAGGGAGTTCAACACTCATTTTCAAATTGCTGCTGGTAGATCTTTGTTATGAGAGATGGATTCGGTGTTGTACTTGCAGGTCTCTTTTAAGGTCAATGCACTTGTGCAACTGCCTTTACTAGTTTTTCTTCTTTTTATTTACACTTGTTGCTGAGAGAGGATCAAAACCTCATTAAATAATCAAAGGCGATAGCATGTAGAAAAGTAAAAGTTACCAGGATGTACTTTTTACACAAAACTGATATAGACTCCGAGAGCATTAACTAGTTGCTAGTGCAATGGCAGTCAACTGTGGTCTAATATTCATACTCATAGAAGGTACTTTGAGTAACTTTCTAGGAAATTCCAGTAAAAAATAAGAAATATTTTCAAAATAACACAATTCAATTTCAAAAGAGATCGACATCCAGTTTAGGTTTTACCACCCTGTAGGCTGTGTAGCCACTGCACTGCACTGCCTGGTAGTGGCAGCAGCAGTGCAAGTAGACCAAAAGCTTCGGTCTCTGTTATGTTAGTTGTTCAGCTGAACTCCGTTGGCTTCACTCACCAAATACAGAGACCGAAGTTCTAGTGCGATCTGTACAGGGGACTCAATGGCCATATGTTTATGTGTATTAAGTTCGGATAAAACAGGGCAGTGAAGTTGCGCGACAGCCGAGGTAAGTCACTGATTTTGTTCCTTTTAACTTGATTTTCCCTGTTTTTTGGCATTTAATGCCAAGAGGGAATATTAATTTGCATTTCGGTTGCGTTAATTTTCAAAAGTTTGATTCATTAAAGACAAAAATTGAAGAGCCCCGACAGGGGGATTTTGCATTGTAAGTCCCCTAATGGTGGCTGCACGATAGCGAGCCGTCTGTGTATAAGGAGAAATTAAAAAAATTAAAAAAAATGTTTAAAAACTCCTCGAAACAGACGGCTGCCAGCTGTCTACAGTGCAAGTAGCCTTGGCCTACAAACTGCCCACCCCTCACCTGTTTCTTGTCGGGGACTTCTCCGTCGGGTAACGTCTCTGGTTCGCCTCGTTCGATGACGCACTTCACTGGGTCGTAATCGCACGAATTCTGGTGATATTCCACTTTCAGAGGAACTTCTCGGTATTTGGAACCCATCACTACGAAGAAATTTATAGCTTCCACAAAAAATATTTCCAAAATAAAAACTTTGTAAGAGCGGTAGCCCTCTGCCAATAGCTCCGGTTGTAAATTTGGAGCACGGTTCTCGAGACTGAGTTAGCACAGAGAGCTGCAAAACGGAACAGTACGAGTTGAGTAGGTCGGCCGCCGCTGTGCCCCCTGTACCAAGCTTCGGTGGTTTCAATTTTTACACGTGTAGCAGATCGTTGGCGATTGTTTTGGTTTTGTCTAGCTAGGTACTTGCCTCGAGTTTGCGCTTGCGCAGTAAAACTCCAAATTCCCAGGTCAGTTGAAATAAAAACTTTCTCACTTCAGATGGGCTTCAGATTCGGTCAAGGCAAAGTTATTGTTTTATAATAGGCATTTATCGTGTTATTACAGGATTTTTGGACAGACCACTTAGGCTTATGACGGTCCGCGGTTAACCCATAATAGGGGGTAACAGGGGCCGCGGAACAGTTTTGAAAGTGTGTGTGGGGGGGGGGGGGGACTGACCAGGGAACTGACCATGCAAAATTCAATTCAATTCAATTCTTTTTATTTCATTTCCATTCAAAAAACATAATACAAAGTAATATAAAGTAATACAAATCAAGTACAATTTTACAGAAGGGCATTCTTACTTCGTAAAAAAAACTAAACAGAAAAAATGACATTCAGATAATAATTTTTACGCATTTCGTACACGGTTTTGGAAAAAAGTGGGGAAGTGGAAAAAAGAAAGTTTTCATTTCCCCCATATATATGATACAATGTTGTAATTTTTTGAAGGGTGCACTGCTCAAAAAATTGTTCTCGTCGACAAAACCAGTAGACCATAGAAGTAGAATTAGTCGATATTGCCTCCTTCAAAATAATTAAGAAGAAAACTGTCATCAACTTAAAAAACGGTCGACATTTTCCTTGGGGGTATTTACTTTGAATTCGATGAGCACGTCTTGTTGCATGAGCATACGAATGCATTAATCATGCAAAAAAAAAAGAATAAAAGTGTCAATCAGAATTGAGTATACTGAATGCATGAGGACATATTTTATTTTACATTAAACATGAGAAAGATTTAATTATAAGACATGTTGCCAGATTATGGAATTTTAACCACCGCCGATAAACCACAAGTTTCTTCCTCTTGCACGCATAAATCAATATCACCATGGCGGTGGTGTATTTACTGAGCCATCATTAGAACATTAAAGAGGTACATGTATATATCCCCCTTTTCCTTTTACATAGAAAGCGTACCTATATATATTTCACTTGCTCTAGCTTATCGATTTAGGTCCTACGTGGGGATGGGGTCTGTCCGAACACCCCCCTCCCCCAATTCTTACACCGGCCTCACGGATCTCCTATACAGCTGCGGATATTCGATGACCAAATAGAGAGAACTCAAAATAATGTTTGATATCAGTTCAGAAAATCCACCCTAGAAAAAAATAGATTTAAATCAGTAGAGAAAATCAAAGAATCTTAACGCTGAAGATTTCAGCATAATCATGTGATTTAAGAAAGTTATGACATTTTAAAGTTTCGCTTATTTTCACAAAACTTTTATATGCACAACTCGGTAATAATTTATGCAAATGAGAGAGTGAATGATGTCATCCACTCGTTACTTCTTTTATCTTTTATTGTTTGAAGTAGATGATATTTCAATTTTTACAGATTTGACAACAAAGACCAATTTGACTGAACAACAAAATGTTTAAACAATGGTAATTCCACATGATGAGGGAGGAATGAAACATTGTTTCACATGATAGTGAGGAGAAAAATAAATTACTTTATATTATAATGAAATACAAAAGAAATAGTGAGTGGGTGATGTCATCAGACCTAGTTTGTATACCGGCCTGGATATGAATATAATTATTTGTTATATTAAGCAAAACTTTCTCTTTTAATTCAAATCAACTTTTTGATGGGTTTACTTGCCCTATAAAAAAGAAAACGGGGAATAACTGTGTGAGGGTAAAAAGAATAACAATATGGCCCGGCGCCTGCTTGATCCCCCCCCCCCCCCCGCAGCACCAACTTATTAATTAGTGCAGTTTCGGCACTTCTGTTTTTGCAGCGGTGCCGAAATATGATTTTAATCCAATGTTGATTTATTTTTACTTAGTGCAAGACAATAAATGTTGAATATCTCAATACCTTATACGTACATACATGCTTGCGAATCATTGGGGTTCTAAAGACTCGAGTCAATGAGGTATGAACATTTTTAATGAATGGCCACCTCTATAATTTTATTGCAACTGATTTTGCTGATGATTGATATTGTAGTCCGTTACTGTAATGTGGTGTAAGCCTGAACATGATATTTTCTTTTAAGTGGGGGATACCCGAATCTTTAACTGCCCTAGATCGTGATAGGTCAAACCAGCAGCGGCCGCCCCTCCCAGCCCCCCCCCCCACCCCTTCCCGTACCGGATTTCCTACTCACTCGACCCCGTTCACGATCACGAAGCATCCCCAGGTCCGCGGCCACCATCAAAGACGATGTGCTTGGACGGATGGAAATTAAAACGGACAAATCATAAACGAACCAATAAAATCCCAATTTGATTTGCTCCATCGGTGCAGGGTCGCCCGGAACAAACCGTATTCAATTATCCACCAGCTACACACTCATTTACCGAATGGAAAAGGCATGTTATCCACCATTTTAATCACCTGCATTTTCATATTATACGGTGATCATATTCGGGGAATTAAATCTGCGATGCGTTCTATTAACTTAATTTTCTTCAATCTGTTCGCATTTTCCTGACTGATTTTTTTTTCCATCGCAGGAAGCTTCATCTCAAGGCCAAATATTTTCAAAGAATCTATTGATGATTATTGTGCGAGTAATGAATAGGGACAGCGTTAATTGTGTACAATTGACCTGCTCGGCCTAGTGTAAGATTTTGTTGGATCGAACATTTCTAAACTTTTAACTCTACGTACTTCGATGTATTTTCAGCCCGTATATTGTGTGTTTCTTTGAAAGACAATGAATTCTATTTTCACCACTAATAGGCCCAGTAAAGGCTCCATCTGTCTATGCTCACACACTGTCTAAATTCTGCAGCTATACAGTGCATGCGTATAAAAAAAAACGGGACAGATTTAAAAAGTCTATAAAATTTTTGTTTCAAATTATGATCTCTATATTTTGGTGTCAATAGGTGCTCTGAAGTCTTATCCTTTAAATGCCATTAAAATAATTTAGTTTCGTTCATGCTTGTGCGAACACGGAATGTTTTTGTCTGGGGTTAAAAAGGAGGCTTGCGCCAAAATGACATAAAATGATAATATGATGGTTGGACTTCTTGCTAATCAGCAGACTTCCTCTTAACCTTTTCATTATCTTTGCCATAATTTTCGAATTATGCGGTCAAAATTCATTTCCAAATATACTTATTTGCTTGAATTGTTCTGTTGTTCCTTTTTAATATGTTCTCTTTTAGCTTTGAATATTCCTTCTTTAGGCAAGAACATTTTTTTTAAACCGAAGTATGGGAGAGCGTGTTTTTTTTTCTTCAAATCCTTTGATTGTGTGCTACAAAGGTTATGGTACCTTTGAACAGTGGCATACTGATGGGTGGGGGCTTGGGGTGCTCCCCCCCCCCCAAAAAAAAAAAAAAAAAAAAAAAAAAAACAGAAAACATAGAAAGCGAAATATGATATCATTTTCTGAATATTATGTCAAAATCACAAAATTTTATATTTTAATAAAAAAAGTGGAAATTTTTGCTTGATGGCTTCACAACTTTTTAATACATTTTACCCGATCTGCCATATCTTGCTCCTTCAAAATTGACCTAATACACCATTGCCGTTGAAAGACATGAATCCTTTCCTGTTTGTCATGTCAAGCACATAAACTTGGTGAAGGACTCCATAACCCCTTGAAAATAGGATTCATGTCTTTTATAGGTACCATAACATAATTTGTTTCACATAATAAAAGGATTTGAATAATTACAAATTCTCCCAATTAATAATGCAAATCTTCTTACTTGGGTTGACAAAAAGTCTTCTTTTCTTACTTATGAAGGAAAATTCAAAGGTAAAAGAAGTTTAAATGAAAAACAAAATAATCCAGGTAAATAAATAGATTTGTAAACGAAATTTGACAGCATAATTCGAAAATTATGGCAAAGACAATCAAAAGAATAAGAGGAAGTCTGCTGATTAGCCAAAAGTCTAATCATCACATTTCTAATTTCTGCCATTTTGGCGCAAGCCTCTTTTTGAACCCCCGACAAAAACGTCCCATGTTCGCTCAAGCATGAACAAAATTTATTTTTTTTAAATGGCATTTCAAAGATAACATCTCAGAGCATCTATTAACATCAAAATATAGATATAATAATTTGAAACAATTTTTTATAGACTTTTCAAAACTGTCCCGTTTTTTCTTCGATACGCACTGTATAGGCCTATTTGGCATCACCTGCATGGGTGGCGAGTGGCAAAGCGAATAAAATGACCTGCTCCTCTGATTTCAGGCTGAAAGTCACTTCACCAACATGACCAATGGACCTACAACATGCTACACCTGACAGTGTGGACACTTCCCTCTTATTCTTTTATGGCAAGTTTAACCCCAATCTGTACGTCATCAAAATTGAAATTGATAAACAACAACAACAACAACAATAAAGTCTAGATGCACCTGTACGGTATGACGTTTGGGTCAGGATAATATATTTAGACGATGTAGGATATAGATTGATTAACGTTTGAATTTTTGATCACAACTCCATGGGGGAAAGGATCAAGGTTATATTGGCATCGCCTTTTTTCTAAGCTAAAAAGCCCTACATTTCCTTTTCATTCCCTCCCTGTTCCACCGAGTGGTGGTTAAATCACCCACAAAAGTGCATTTGTTATCGATCATGAATTCAGTGAACATTGGAGAGAAAGAGGGAGGGACCCAGGAGGGAGAGAGAGTTGATAGGACGAGGTGGCAGAGAAGAAAGAGGAAGAGAAAAGAGAGCGAGAGGGGGTGGGAATGAGAGATGGTGGAGAGAGAGAGAGAGAGGATGGGAGAGAGGGATCGCAGTGAGGAGAGGGAGAGAGAGAGGGGGGTGACAGGGGATGAGATACCGAGACAGAACTATAGACAGAGAGAGTGCTAATGTAATAGAAATAGGCGAAAGAGAAAGAGAACGAGAAAGGAATGAAATAAGAGAGAGAGTGAAAATGGGTAGCGGAGTGAGGCGAAAGTAGAAAGAGGGAAAGGACGGGAAGAGGAGAGGGAGGGGGGGGGGGGGGGTAGATGATGTATACAAAGAGGCGAGGGGGCAGATACAAAGAGTGAAAAAGTACTCTATCAAAGTATCATCGAAAGATGTATAATTTCTTGAAATTTCCTAAACTGAAGTTCACACTAAAACAAATCCTCGATTTTAACAAAATTCAATAAGATTGTTTCTCCTGAGATGCATTTATGAAATCCTGAATCCGCTCCTGACTTAATGTTACCCATTTTGCCTACTGGCTGGTAGCATATACACGTTGTGAAGCCAACGAATTACTAGTTACATACATATTAAATCAGGCGAAGATCTAGGAGGGATGCAAAAAGATAATTAATGCCCCCCCCCCTCCCATTGCTCGTCGATCTTATGACGGAAAGTGTTCACCAGTGTGCTGTTTTGTTTTGTTTACTTTTTTTTTTTTTTTTTTTTTTGGGGGGGGGGAGGCCTGACAGTGGTGACCTCTTACATTTTGTTTTGGTTGTCGGAATCCCCCGCCCCACTTTTTACAAATCTTAGACCCCCTCTGTATGTATTACTACATGATCCAGCATCACCCAAGATAATTTTATGAATTTTAATAACTAGGAAATGGGAAGGGTAAAAACGAGAGAGAGAGAAAGGGGGAGGGACAAAGAGAAAATTAAATGAGAAAGATGATCAAGATAGGAAGAATAGTGAAATATAAGAAAGGAAATATTCCCCCCCCCCCCCAAAAAAAAAAAAAAAAAAAAAAGAGAGTCGAGAGACAGCAAAAAATGGAAAGGAAAATAACGATATAAAGTTATAGGGTGAAAGATCAGAAATAATAGGTATACCATGACGAGATGGCGCTGTTCCGTATTTCAAGAATAAGCTCATTAATAAAATATCTGTGTATTGATGATGTGTGTATATTTCTGGCATTATGGGAATCACCTCAGTATTACATCATTGTAGATTAAATTTGATTAAGTTTGATTATATGATAGTATGCGTGGAATTACAAATTCAGAGTTTTGTTAAGTAATAACATTACTTAAGACCAAGAAGTAATTCCTCAAAAAGCTGTGAACACCGGAATCGATGGACTAGCTTAGCCGGTTTGTGTAGGAGCGCCTTCAGCACCTAACAAGGTGGATAGTATGTTATATGCAAATCCTATATCATTTATTTATTGTTATTATAATTTCGCTTTGCTCATGACTTTTACAAATCATTCCCCTAATACGTCATTTTGTGCCCCTCAAAATTTCTAGCTCATTACGCATCTGTCAATATCACCTGTCCTAAACAGATTTGTTGAAAGCCTTCTCCATTGATTTAGGCTAGGAATGACTAAAATATTTGTTGGAGGTAAAGCTTAGCGGTTCGAGGGAAAAAAATGGTTTAAGGTAAACAGCAAAAATACCTCTTAAAATAAGAAATTATAAATTGTTAGAAAATATGCATAATATTGCAAAAGGGTAAATGATTAAAGCGATGGTCTAGGCTGAAGATATTTATATCTCAATAAATAGAGTAAAATTCACAAAGCGAAAAGCTGAAAATTTGATCAAAATCGGATAACAAATAAGAAAGTTATTGAATTTTAAAGATTTGCATTATTCCGGTAAAATAGTTATAGGCATGTCTTTATGAATATTCATTAGGTCGGCTAATGATGTCATATCCCCACTTGTTCTTTTGTATTTCATTATATGAAATTAGGTTTATTCAAAAATTTTCTACCAAGAACTAAAACAATTGGAATGACAACTGATTAAATGCATTAGTTATTTATTGCCGCAACTTATTTCATCATAATGGAGACACATCATTTACACATGTATGAAAAAAAAGAATAATTCATGATTTCATGTAATAACATAAGAAAAAGGAAAGTGGGGATGTGACATCATCAGCCCACCTAATGAATATTTATGACAATGAGCATACTGTTTTCACAAAATATTGCTAAACTTTAAAATTCAATAACTTCGCTATTTGTTATCTAAGTTTGAAATATATTCACCATTTTGCTCTGTAAATTTTACTCTGTTTATTTAGATATAAATATTTTCAGCCCGGACCATCCATTTAGTATTTGTTTTGCATTATGTTCCAATCTCTCCCTCTCCCCCCCCCCATCTCTCTCTCTTCCTCCCTCTCCCTCTCTCTCCCCATCTGTCTGTCCGTCTGTCTCACGATCCCTCCCTCTCCGTCTCCCTCCCTTTCTCTATCCTTCTCTCTCTCTACTGTTTTTACTATCTATATCACCCACTAGCGTACCTACGGGGGGGGGGGGCAGAGGGGGCAGTCTTCCCCCCTGACGAGCCACAACCCATGCAAAGGACGTTGCTTGTCAAATTTTTTTCTAGTACGAATTCCTTCTTTTGTGATTGAAGACCTTTTTTTTTTTTTGTTGCTTGTCAAATTTTTTGGCGGACGGTTTTGCCCCCCCCCCCCTGTGAAAAATCCCAGGTACGCCACTGATATCACCCCTTTCTTTCTGTTTCTCTCTATCTTTTTCTCCCTCCATTCTTTCCATGATCTATGTTGGTTGAGTATTATCTGACCACCCTCAACTAGCTCTCAACGTGTTAAGATCATTGAGAACGTGATATTTTGTCATCCGAGGGAAATAATGTATAACAAATTGCCCCTGGTGGGAAGATGACATTTTCACTGACGGTACGGCTGCAACATTTCATCCATCAATATTTTCTAAGGGGCCGCATTCATCTTCCAGATATGACACTTCAATATTTTTACACCTCTTACACCTCTTTTGATATGCTTATTTTCCATTTCCCACTACACAGGCGCGGATCCCGAGTCGGACTTCTTACGGGATGCAAATTAATTGACAAGTAAAAAAATAATAAATAAATAAATAAATAAAAAGCAGTCGTCACTCATTTTGGTATGAAGATACTCCACTTAATGCATCATATTGTCAAATATTATGGGGTGCGCCCCCACCTGCCACCCCCTGGATCCGCGTATGGATGGTATACTGCATGTATTTTGCAAAGACGTATATGTCCATTTTGGGCAAACTTTACTTCAACGAGTTGTTTCAGATATTGACTAAGAATAACCTTGATACCAATCGCATTATTTTTCTTTTCTTCATTTGCCATACAAGGTGTATCGAAAAAAAAAAGAAACCCGAATTTCATATCTCTTAATTAGAGAAAAAAAACCCCGATAAATCAGTGACAATTAGAATTGGTTAACTTGACCAAACAACTTAGCATCCAACTTATATTTGTGATTAGCTTTTTTCTCACCTGGACGAAGTCCGGCAGAGACCTAGTAATCACTTTTCTTGTTAGTCCGTTGGTCTGTTCCTAAATGTTAAAGTTTTTGTTCCACTTGCTCTCATTTATTTATTTGTTTATCAATTATGTTCATACTTACTTACATACATAATTGGGTAATGTCACATGTGTGTCTATAATGATGATGGGTACAAACGTCATCTAGGGTCAAAAGGTCAAATGATAAGAAGTCATATTCATCCTTTTTTCAAGTTTTCGTTTAACTTGTTCTCATTTCTTTATTTCTGCATGTTTTTATTGTCAAACTTGGTTAAAATGATTAGTGGTTAATACCACGTGTTGTTGAGGATGATGGGGTCAAAGGTCATCTAAGGGTCCAAAGGTCAAGTTTTTGTTCAAACTGCTCTCATTCCTTTATTTGCGCATCAATTGTGTTTACACTTGGTGCAAATGATCCTTGGTTAATATCACATGTGTGTCCATGAAGATGATGGAGTCAAAGGTCATCTAGCGGTCAAAAAGTCACATAATATGACGTCATGTCCATCCTTTTCTTTTCAAGTTTTTGCCCAACTTGCTCTAATTTGGTAAAAAATTCATAAGGTAAAAGCTACACGTGTGTTCATTAGGATGATAAGGTCAAAGGTCATTTAGGGGTCAAAAGGTCGTATTGTATATTTTATTGATGGCGAAATCAGGCGAGACTCGTGGTTCGTGAACCACCTTGTTTTAAAAGAACCTGCTTCACTGAAGACCAAATTCCTGTAAACATTATTCAAAGTTTGAGGTGGATCATGCTGAGCAGATGGGACACAATAAAACATTTTAAAAATGCACGATACAAGAAAGAAATGTAGTATCAAAAAATAATTTTCTAACATTTAGTATATCGAATTACCTTGCACTAAACATTACTGAATCATACTAAAGCACCTGTTGTTCATCAAATTTATTTGCATGAATTACTGATTAACATAAACTTGCAGTAAAAAGCAAATAGCTACAGTATAGGCGCAAATAAGACAAGCTCGCATTCACCCAACACTGTTATTTCTTTAGAGTCACTGAATGGATCATACTATTTTTTTAAATTCCTGAATGAAAACTTATGTTTCGTTTCTCTTCGTCATCCATAATCCTATCAAACAAATCCTCGACTGAGATTAAGCCACTATGTTTATATCTACCAAAGATGGTGGAGCGGTTTGGGGGTATACCTCCTAGAAAAGACTTCATATCGTGATTTAATTTTATTACTGAGTAAGTGTTGTAGTTTACCTATTTGGCTTACCAGATTCCCAGATAAATAATCTACAGCGTGCACAAAATGCATCCGCCAGACTCGTCTGTAATTACCCCTAATTCTCCCATATCATAACCCTACTTCATGATCTGCACTGGCTTCTAGTATACGTCAGCGAATTAAATTCAAAATAATGTTGTTCACATTTAAGTTACTGCATGGCATGGCTCCCACTTATCTCAGTGAACTCGTAACATTGAAATCACCCAACCAGTCCTAAAGACTTCGTAGTTCTCATAACACCATGGAAGCGGTGTGGAGCGTTGTGGCCCAGTGGATTAGTCTCCGGACTTTGAAACAGAGGGTCGTGGGTTCGAATCCCAGCCAAGGTATAATTTCCTTCGGCAAGAAATTTATCCACATTGTGCCGCACTCGACACAGGTGAGGTGAATGGGTACCACCCGGTAGGAAGAAATTTCTCGAATGCTTGAGCGCCCGATCAAGGTAGCCGTGCTAAAGCCGGGGTAATAATAATAGCAGGGCCCGCTGGGAGAACAGTTTTCGGAACTGAAGTGGCTACCCTGGGTAAATATGCCGTTATTATTATTATTGTTATTATTATTACCATGCTCCTTAGACAGTCACCCACCTTTTAAAACAAATATTACACCAGGTGATCGTGCCTTTGTTAGTGCTGCACCCAAACTGTGGAATAGTCTCCCTTCCTCAATAAGAAACGCATTATCTCTTACCTTGTTCAAAACTAAACTAAAAACCTATCTTTTTTTCAAGAGAATTTCAAGAAATAAGTCACCTTATGTCATATAATTTGTAGAGACAGTAGGCTTCCCTTTTCCCGTTATTATAACTTAATTTTGTTTACTCATCTACACCTTTTTAGTATTGTAGTGCGCAGTTGAGTATATACATAGGTATTGCGCAAAATAAATGTACAATTATTATTATTATTATTATTATTATTATTATAATCATCTTTTTTTTTTCTTCTTCTTCTTCTTATTATTATTACTATTATTATACTATGTGAATACGTTTACAGTGTAGAAACAAAGAAATATAACATAAATCACTAAGTAAATTTGTCATAAGTCATTGCCAAGAAAGACAAGTTCTGCATTCTATCAAAGAGAATTCGAATATTTGTATATAATTCATAATGAAATCTAAGCGAATAGGTGTATGACATAATTTGTTTACTCAATCGGCAAGAGCTCACATTTTTCCTAAAACGATGCAAACTTCCACAAGCCATGCTCTACATGTGTTATTTTCGTGTAACCTATTATTTTCACGGTTTGATTTTGTTAATCAGATAGATATCAATACGTCATACGCTTAATTTTATCATATTTATTGAAATAAACTTGAACTCAAGATTGACCATCCCCTTTGAACTCACCCGATTCCTTTGTCTTCCATTATCAACCACATACTGGTCCTCCTTGTCTGTTGCTATAGCAACCAGTACGTTATCATCGACATCCGTGTTCTTGGTATCATTGCTCATCACGTCGCTGAGTTCACCGCTGGAATTGAGCGAGCTATCCTCCACCGACTTCTCTCTCGATCTCCTCGTCATTTTCACCTGTTCCTCATCCATCCTACGATCCGAAATATTTTGATTCGATTCCTAAAAGCGTGCAGCGAAATACTGCCGAGCGATGAAAATCCCAGCTTTTCGTCTGTCCGATGAAAGAACGGCTTACACGAATGAGCCCATGCAGCAAACCCGCCTCATCTCTTTATTACGGCAATGATCTGTTATCAGAGCATGGAACGCAATCATTGCTTCCATCCCCTCCCCCCTTCCGCGCCCCCAGATCGACGCGCCATATCGTCCTATCTCGGCCAGTTGATGAACAATCCCGATATCGAGTTCGATGGGGTACGATATTGGCGGTCCTCGCGAGATACAGCTTTGATAAAGGCGCAATCAAAGCTCTGGTGGGGGAGTTAACCTGATAAGGTTACCCAGCTCAGTAATGAAATAAAATCACGATATGAAGTCTATTCTAGGAGGTACCCCCTCCCAAACCGCTTCACCATCTTTGGTAGATATAAACATACTGGCTTAATCTCGGATCGAGGTCTTGTTTGATCGGATTATGGATGAAGAAGGGAAATAAAACATTAGTTGTCATTCAGGAATATTAAAATAGGATAAAGCAAGGATGGCTTACCCATTCCTTGACTCTGAAGGAAAACATGATTATATGCGAGCGGTCCTTCCTCCAGCTATTCATTCATGAATACAATTTTACATCAATATCTATAATGAAAATGAAATTGGTGGGTAACAGGTGTGTTAGTATCCATATTAAGGATGTTTCTTTATTTGGAATATAGTACAAAGACATTCCTCTAAACCATTCTTATATAGCCAATTTGCAATCAAGCTTGCATTAATTTCTTGTTGTCATTTTGGTATGCCTGTGTCAAGAACAATCTTTGTTTAAAACATGTGAGTAAAAAAAAGGAGAAATTGAAAAACGGGTCATTTGGAGGAAAATTTACCTATTACTATAGATCGACTAAATTTAACAGGACCTGTATTGAGGTCGGCCTATTCATTTAACTTCTGTGAACTACAATACGTGTAATCATGTTTACATTATTTGTTGCTATGTCTGGCAAGCTTCGTGGTTGTCAAGAACAACCCTTGTTAATTTGCATGTAATTTGGATAAGCAAGCCGATAGCTCAAGCATTTATTTTTACATCTTTCTAATCATTATACGTGTAATCATGTTTACATTATTTGTTGCTATGTCTGGCAAGCTTCGTGGTTGTCAAGAACAACCCTTGTTAATTTGCATGTAATTTGGATAAGCAAGCCGATAGCTCAAGCATTTATTTTTACATCTTTCTAATCATTATACAGTTCAAATGAAGTCAAAGCTCATTTCTGCGCATGATAACCATTTTCTACGTCTACATTTTCGCATTCTATCGACGATGCTGTTTCTTTTAATCAATATGATTTTACAATTTCAACTTGGAGCAAAAAAGAAAACACAAGTTATAAATTCCTATTTGAAAGTCATTTGATCTAATCAAATTTGGATAGATAAGAACGAAAAAAATACATAATAAACAAAATGTTTTCATCTTAAAGTAGATGGATATATAGGTCTATACATATGTTTTTACTATATCTGTACGGTTTGTTCTTGTTGCAGCATTGCAATTTTTCTCATTTGTTAAACTTCATTGATTATGGATGAGAAAATATACCAATATTTGAATAAATGTTTACTAAAAGAAAAACATGAGAAATCAAGAAACCACATTATAAAGTCAATATCCCCTTTCCAATAGAAATCTTCGAACAGAAAATTACGATATTCTGAAAAAAAATAACTCAAGGAGAGTGATATAATTTGAACCAAAATGAATCGAGGTTTCTAATACTATATACATATACCAAATCGTGAAACCTTGAAAAATACAAAATTTAACTGCAAATTATTCACCAAATACTATGCCAGCATTTTCTCTAATTGTTTAACTGATGCAGAATATCGTTTTGATCAGAGGTTCAAGTTTATATCCAGAGATCAAGGACACTAAATCATGACAAACATGCTCAGCATACGATTGTAAATTCATTCACCGTGATGTTGATCGATGCAAATGTCATCTTCCACGCGAGAAAAATATCAGGGCCATATTTCATAAATCTTGCTATCAATCGTAAGTTATAAGCTACTGATTTGTTGTAATTTCATTGGTTGGCAACGAAGATGTCCTAGAATTCTTACATTTGTTAACATTTGAAACAGGGCTTAGTTGTAGACATCAACATCGATTTAAGAGTCAGCGTGAAAGCGAAAGAGTGGGGTCTCTCGACGACTGAGTTTTGACAAAAGAGAAACTGTGGTATTAACATACTGCTAAATCGGTACAAGACTCTTTTCTAACGAGGGTTAAATTGATACACGCATGCAATTCCTTCAAAGGGTAAGATAATCACCCACCCCCATCCCGAAGGAAAAATAAGGTTCTGACTAGATTATAGATTCTGACTAAATTCCTCGTGTCTCTCATTTCCCCTTTCTGTCTCATAGTTCCAAATCTGGGGGGAAATGTGCCGAGAATGCACCTATGCCTGACGGGATTTTTTGTTACCAAAATGTACAGTTATAACGTGATGTGCCTGCACATTTTGGACAATATGCACATTTTGGTAACATAACGTCAAAACCAAATTTGACGATTATTATGGAATAAAGGTTAATAATTAATATGGTATTGGGTTAGAGACCCCCAAAAAATCGAGTGTGTCCTCCTCCTCCTTCTCTTTCTTCTTCGTTTTCTCCTTCCCCTTCTCCTTTCTCTCCTCCTCCTCCTTCTTCTCCTTTTTCTTCTTCTTCTTCTTCTTCCTCCTTCTTCAGAACAACTAGAGGTGATTTTTGTTCTAAGTTGAATAATCTGATAATATAGGGTATGGCGAAGAATATGTACTCCACGCCCTGGCGGATCCAGGGGGGGGGGGCACAGCGGGCACGTGCCCCCCCCCCCTTTGAGAAGCAAAATACAAATTTGTAATGTAATAATGCCATTAAAACAGAGGTGTGCCCCCTCTATTTTTAATTGAAGACTTTTTTCTTGCTTGTCAAATTTGTTCGGGTACGAAATATCTTTAATTTGTGGTTGAAAACCCTTCTTTATTATTATTTTTTTTTTGCTTGTTATTTTTTTTCGGGTACGAAATATTTTTAATTTGTGGGGTTTGATTTTTTTTTGCGTGTCAAAATTTTCCTCCGAAAAATTTGCCCCCCCTTTGGAAAATCCTGGATCCGCCCCTGACTCCACGCTTGTTTCGTTCTTCCTTTTTTTCACTACTCGATTATGCCCCTCCCCCCCCCCCCATTTGTAACGCCGCCCAAATGTGTGCAAATGAGGGTCAGCATTTAAAAGCCTATATAATATATTGGAAAACGCATTCTTATCAGATCCGCCGCGCGGCGCAACTCGCGTCCCCCTTTTTTGTTCTAAGTTGCATAATGTAAGATAATTATACGACTAAATATGATGTTAATTCTGTAAAACAACAACAATATTGAAAATAAAAGTAATATGTAAATACTGATAACAATAACAATTACAAGTGGACAATGCTGTGAAGATTTATAGTACCGATTTTTATCTTAATTCTAATGTCAATTTCATTTCAATATACAATATCTTACTTTCAGTTCCAATCTCCATTTCACTCTTAATTTTAATGTCAATAATTGTTTCAAATTCTACGCACGTGTATATCATAATTGTCTGTATGTGATTGTTTGATTTTTTGTAAATATGTTCATTTTCCATGCTATGTTATGTATGTTCAATACCATGTAAAATGCAAATTTCCACTTATTTATTTATTTGGACAATAAATACTTCCTTTATATAAGGGCGATTCCATATGTGTCGTACGGGACATTTTGTAAACAATTTCTTGTCTTTTAGCTGATTGCTTGAGCAATGAAAAATCATTTTTGGTCAATAATAAAGTTATAGTGGGTAGTCATGTGAAAAACTGATTACCAACAAAAAATATTTGATTATGGCTGAATTAAGGGCGAAAATGTTGTGTGTCGTACAGGACTAAGAAATGTCCCGTACGACACGCAACATTTTCACCTCTAATTCACCCATGGACAGCATATTTTTGTTGGTTGTCATTTTTTCATATGTCTACCCAGTAGTACTCTATAGTTACCACAAAACAAATTGAAGTTCTTCATTTGTTTGGACAATAGGTTGAAAAATGTTGTGAAAATAGCTGATTTTTCTAGCATGGAATCGCCCATGAACCTTATGAACCTCTGCAGAGAGCCAAAAAATGATTTCCTTTCTAAATCAACAATTAATATGCAATAAATTTGGACTGATAAGATCAGCCAGATTTGAAGGGGGAAAATCATATAAAAATTGTTTTGAGAATACAATAAATAAAACATTTAATAAACAATACCACTACTGTGATTTTCTTTTTTGGAGAGGGGGGGGGGGGCAGTGGTTGGATCAGTACGTGAGTGTCAGTGTGCAATGTATTCTGTTTAAGTGCGTATTTGGAGTATGAAGCTTGTGCATCGGGTATGTAGCACTAGAGCATTGGACCAAGTACATATGTTATTTCATTACATTGCCATACTCATTATCAGGGAATGAGTGACATTAGAAATGACCTTTGGTGATGTTCTTCCAAGTCATAACGCGTCATAAGCAATAACCAGAAACATATTTCATGTTAATGGAGGTGGGTGTTGAAATACAATTTTGATGTCTTTCTAGAACCTACGTCCTATAAGATCGCAAAACACACATTTTCATCGTGCAACTGTTTTTTTTTCAACTCGTATATTTTCATTTTGTGAGATTCTTGCATTTATTTTATTTATTTTTACAGGAAAATAAATTCGAGTAATTTAACGACAACAATATGTAGAAGAAAAACAAAGAAGATGAATAGTTGATCACAAAACACCATTCATATGATAAAAATACTATTTTCATGTACCCTAAATGACCTATTAACTTGGCAATGTGATCTGAAACTCGTGCAATATGATCAGATATACTTCATTGCCCATTTGTTCAAGTTTTATGACATAGGTCAACATATTTTTCAAAGTTATGACATTTCAAAAATTTGTCCTTGGTTAAGAATAATGTTGTAACTTGTAACCCCCAATAATTTTGAAAATTGACCCCTATTTACACACTTCAACCTCTCAAATTCATTCTATTCTGGGTTGGGACACTATTCAAAAGATACAGTATACTCACTTGATATTATTCATGTATAAGATTAGTAACAACATGTCCACTGAATATATGAAAAATATGTTTCATACAAAAGATACTCCTTACCCTCTTAGAAATGAAAATAATATATGTTTACCCAGACCTAGAACCAATAGTTGTAAAAAATCTTTCTCTTACCGAGCTGCCTTTGAATACAACAGAATCCCTTTGTGCGTGCGAAATGTCACCACTTTTAATTTTTTTTTAAATACATTTTTGAAATATATCTGTGCTAAATGAAATTAAATCACTGATTTGTACCGGGGGGAGGGGGGGGGGGGGTAGGTGTAGGTTATGTGATTTTTCTCTGTTTTTAATGATTTCAATTTTATGTCTGATGGTCAACGTCCTTTACATTATGGTAATCATAGCCTTTTTTGCAAGTAAACTGGCTCCATGGAAGACCAGCAGCAATGCATTATTGCAGCTGAATATATACCAGCCGTATAATTTACTTTACTCCTTACCTTTTATTGTTGTATCTTAACCTTGACCTCATCATCTCATGATATATGTATTTGTATGTACTGTGTATTTGTTATTTTATATGCGGAAATAAAACAAACAAACAAACAAACATGGCCATTGACCCCAAATGGCCTTTGACCTTGACAATGTGACCTGAAATTCCCGCAAGATGAAAAGCGATGCTTGGTTGTCCTTATTTAAAGTTTTATGATTTTTTTTTAAATATTTTAAGGTTATGATGACATTTGATAAACTTATAATGTTGACGACCCCGACGCCGTCATAAAAGCCACGCCTGTAGTCATGCTCGCTCTGCTTTGCATGCGAGACACCAACAAAAAAATAACCATTAAAAACAAATACATTCTGTAAATGAAATAAAAGAGTTATCTTTCTTCTGTTTCATGATTTTATCACTTTATCGGAAATCCATATGCTTAATAAAAAGATTGACAAATTGCTATTCGTTATGAAATAAATTCAATACTGATGCCCGGAGGCACGCGACCCCTCTAAGAAAACCATCCTACACCCCCACTCCCTACCCCCCCCCCTTCTCTCTATTTCTCAAAACGTACCCCTTCCATGCCTCTTTGTCACACCTACAATTGCCTTCATGGGTGGAGCCACGTAGTGGGAGGGTGTGGCAGCCCATTTTCATGTGTATTTTTTAAAAAGAAATTAGGGGAAAGAAATATTTAAAGAAAGGAATCTGGTTAAATACCACTCTTAAAACAAGTGGAACGCCTCTGGCTGTCTCGCCTGCATTACGCGATTCAATAAAGCAGCAGTGCTGACTTTGAAAACAGCTATTAAATAATTATTCACAATAGAAAACACTCATATGATAATAAAATATTATGTCCGTTAACCCAACATGACCTTTGAATATGATCATGTGACCTAAGACATGTGCAAAACAATCATTCATACTTGATTACCCTTATATCTATGTTTCATGAACTACATGTGTAGATCCATAAACTTTCTAAGTTCTGATGCCAATTCGACACATACCCCAAACACGGACAAAGTTCATTGACCTTAAATGACTTTTGATCTTGGTCATGTGACCTGAAATACGCACAGGATATTCAGGGATACATGGTTACTCTCATGTCTAAGTTTCATGATCTAGATCCATAAAATTTCAAAGTTATGATGACAATTCCACACATACCCAAACATGGTCAAAGTTCGTTGACCCTAAGTGACCGTTGACCTTGGTTATGTGACCTAAAACTCAGGCAGGAGCTTCAGTGATACACTATCATCCTTATGTCCAAGTTTTATGAGCTAGGTCCAAATACTTTCCAAGGGGTTATGACGACATTTCAAAAACTTAACCTTGGTTAAGATTTCAATGTTGACGACGCCGCCGCCGTCGGAAAAGCGGCGCCTATTATGGTCTCGCTCTGCTATGCAGACGAGACAAAAATTACGCCATATTATACCCTGGCGCCACTAGCGTACCTAAGGGGGGGCAGGGGGGGCAGACTGCCCCCCTCCCCCTGACGAGTCACAAGCAAAAAAAAAAAAGGAAGCGAAAAAAGGGAAAGAAAAAAGAAAAGAGGAAAAGGAAAGAGAGAAAAAAGGGGGAAGGGGAAAAAGAAGAGTTTAAGAGAAAGGGGAAAACAAAAACTAGACTACAGACTGTCAGAAAAAAATATAAACTGTCGGGCACACGGGGCTGTTCCAACTGAATCGGATTTTTAGTTCAACCATCTTTGTCGGTAAATGACAATTAAACTATACACTTTTATCGGTAAATTGTGATTTTTACGCAATGCGACTTTTAGAGCTCTCTGTACCGACAGTGAGTACGGACTGCGCTGACCAGGGACAGGAAAAAGGCACAGAACACCTTTTAGGTAATGCAATTAAAAATAAAAATTTCGCTCGCGCTAAGCGCTCGCATCAATTTTTTATTTGGATACCTAAAATAAATGTCTAGTCTTCAGGTTAAAATATCAAAAATTTTCAGCTCACACTTGCGCTCGCGTCAATTGATTAGTTAGAAACCAATTTGTTCACGGTTACAAAAAGTGCTTATAATATCCAGTTCTTAGGCCGGAATATCAAAAATTTCAGCTCGCACTTCGTGCTCACATATAACTGTTTATAGGTATCTCCATCCTGTTCACAATTAAATGAAGTGTTTAGAATGTCCGGTTTTCAGGTCGGAATATAAAAAATAAAAAATATATCATTAGAAACCAATTTGTTCACTGTTACAAAAAATTGCTTAGAATATCAAGTTAGGTCGGAATATCAGCTCTAGCTTCGCAAACGCATAAAATTCCATCTTGTTCATAATTAAAGGACAAGTACACTCCAACAAAATTTTGATTTGAATAAAAAGTGAAAAATCCAACAAGCATAACACTGAAAATTTCATCAAAATCGGATGTAAAATATGAAAGTTATGATATTTTAAAGTTTCGCTCAATTTCACAAAACAGTTATATGCACATCCCGGTCGGTATGCAAATGAGGGAACTGATGGACATCACTCACTATCTCTTTTGTATTTTATTATATGAAATATTCTAATTTCTCCTCATTGTCCTTGTGAAACAAAGTTTTATTTCTCCCTGAAGATGTTGAATTACCATTGCTTAACATTTATGGTTCAGTCAAGTTGGTCCTTATCAGTGGCGTACCGTGGGTCACGGCATTGGGGGGGGGGCACCAGCAAAAATTTTGAGTCACCTAGTGAGCGCGCTTCGCGCGCTCAGTTGCTAGGTATGCTGACCTAATAGAGACATTTTAAGGACAGTGTCATTAAACGGATATGTATGTCACTGATCACATAATGCGAGCGCGAAGCGCGAGCTGAAAATTTTTGATATTCAGACCTAAAAAAGGGACATTATAAGCAAATATTTGTAATCATGATGTGTATCTGTCTCGCTAAACAAACAATGCGAGCGCGAAGCGCGAGCTGAAATTTTTGTATATATTGACCCCAAACGGACATTTTAAGGACTATATTTTAGGAATCTATTAAGAGTATACATATCTCACCATAGTAATCTAATGCGAGTGCAAAGCGCTTGCTGATTTTGTTAGAATTATATGCATCCAAACACATAAAGCACGTGTAGTCATTGTAATCATGATTAACATGCGCATCTCACTAATCAAATATTGCGAGCGTGAAGCGCGAGCTGAAAATTTAGGAAATTCAGACCTGAATACATGGAATAGGGACATTTTAAGGCTTGTTTGTAGGAATTCACGAAGACCATACGAATTTTCATTAACCAAATGAAGCGAGCGCGAAGCGCGAGCTGAAATTTTTGTATATATTGACCCCAAACATGGATATTTTAAGGACTATTTCTTAAAAGAATCCATTAAGAGTACACATATCTCACCATAGTCATCTAATGCGAGTGCCAAGCGCATGCTGATTTTGTTAGAATTACACCTAAAGACATACTTTTTGTAGTCATAGAAGTCATGATTATCATACGCATCTCAATAGTCAAATATTGCGAGCGCGAAGCGCGAGGAGAAAAATTAGGAAATTCACACCTGAAGAGGGGCATTCTAAGGCTTGTTTGTAGGAATTCAAGTAGACCATGCGTATTTCACTAATCAAATGATGCGAGCGCACGCTGTAAGTTTTGATATGCAGATCAGAAAAAGGGACATTTTAAGGACTGATTTTAGGAATTCATGAAGAGCAGACATATATCACTAATCCACTAATGCGAACGTAAGCACGGACGGGAAATGTTTTATATTAAGACCTTAAAATGATATTTTACTACATAAAACAATAATAATTCGAAGTGCGAGGAAATATATTTGGTGTATATTGACTTGAAAACGGGAGGTTTTAGTACAACAGGAGTATATATCTCGTTAAACAGACAATGCGAGCATCAGGAACAATGAAAACATAGGCCCTGAGCAAATTATGTTTCATAAAGTTATGATTTTTTTTATTTTAATGTAATATAACATAACATAATTATAATATAATATAACATAATTAACAATAAGTTCTTCCTTCCCACTACGTTTCTCTCACTTTCTCCCTCTTTTTCTCTTTCTCCCCGTTTTTTTTTTTTTTTTTTTTTTGCCAGCCGATTGGGGGGGCACGTGCCCCCCCCCATGCCCCCCGTAGTTACGCCACTGGTAACTCCTTATTGTCAAATCTGCTAAAATTGAAATAATGTATAATTCGAACAATGAAAAACAAAAAGAAATAGTGAGGGGCATCATCGATTCTCTCGTTTGCATGTGACTAAATTGTGCATATAACTATTTTGTGAAAAATAAGCGAAACTTTAAAATGTCATAACTTTCTTATTTTGCATCCGATTTTGATGAAATTTTCAGCATAATGCTTGTCTGATTTTTCTCTATTGATTCGAATCAACATTTATACGAGGTGGACTTGACCTTTAAATGAAGTGCTCAGAATGAAAAGTTTTCAGGTCGAAATATTAAAAATTTAATTGTTTTAACTACCATCTTGTTCAAAGTTAAAAAAAAAAGGTGCTTAGAATGCCCACTTTTCAGGGGGAATATCTCAAATTTTCAGCTCGCATCTATTTATTATTCAGTTAGAAACCAATTTGTTCATGGTTTCTAAAAGTGCTTAGAATATCAAGTTCTTAAGTCGGAATATCAAAAGATTTAGCTCACGCTTCGCGCCCGCACGACTGTTTAGATACCCATCATGTCAAACTACTTAGAATGTCTAGTGTCCAGTTAGGGATATCAAAATTTTTAGCTCGCGCTTCGCGCTCGCATGATTTATTAAGGAAGATACCCATCGTATTAATAATTAAGGGCACAAAATGTATCGTTTCAGGTCGAATTTTTTTTGAAAAAAATCAGCTCGCAATTATCATTTTTATATTATTATTTTTAACTGATTTCAATGTCAAATACCTTTTTTTATAACGTCTCCAAATCAGCAGAATTGGGAACATAATGTAAACACCTTCAGAGGAATGAAAGAAGTATGAAAGTTTATATAAACATTGCAATTACCACTTGATTAGAAATATATCGATCACGATCCAATACATTTCATTTCTGGAATGATATACAAAAAAAGAATTAATTTCGACAATAAAGTGCAATCGCCCGATAACAAATATCAGTAGTAGCAAGATCCAAACTGTTTTATTGGGTACCCCTGGGTAACCTTTCCCACCTTCAGTGCCACTGCCAGACCTACACATCCAAACGTGTATGGGGGGTGGGCTGCAAAATGCAGGGCAACGAGGACTGCGAGGTGCCCAAATATCCTCGTGTATTGGTAATTTTATGACCGAATGTATAGTTTCTGCACGTTTCACATCATGTAATAAGGCTAAGTAATAATTAAAAAAAAGGTTCGCTCGCTTTGCTCGCTAGAAAATTAAAAATTGTGAAGTTGTTATTTGGGCAATTATTATCAGCCCCCCTTGAAAAAAATTGTGCCTACATACGTCCATGCCTACTACCCCCCACCTTGCTCATTCTTGTCACTTGCCCCCCTGACGAAATATGCCAGGTACGCCACTGCCTGGCGCCCATTTCCACTTATCTTTTTACCATCCCATTCTATGTACCCCTCTTTCTCCCCCTCTCTCTCCCTCTCACCTTTCTCCCTATCTATACATACCTTTTGACAATGTTTAAACTTGGGATGATAACGCCTGGAATTCTCAAAATAAGGCTCACATTCTTACGAGCGTTGCAATAAAAATTTATTCTCACAAAATATCACACTATATGAACAAAGTAGGGATCATTAATACCAATGACTTCAATCGACTAATAATCAAAGGTAATTTAAATAATGAACATAAAGGCCACCTTTTCGAGAAAGCCTTCTTCTGACTCTGTGGTCCACCTTTACAAATTTATACAACAACGTTATGTTACAATAACGTAACGTTATTCATACAATACCAATAACGTCATTCAAACAATAACGAATGACTGAGTAAGTAATACATGAACATTCATGTTTGAATTTTATTCAAAAGAATCCTACTGCTATCAAAATTGAATACGAGTTAAAATAAAGATGAGCATAATAATTTCAGCGCTTATATTAAAATGAAACATACCGTGATGTATGTATTTACAGACACTGAACAAAAATGGCCACGTGTGGCAGTCTTTATGTATGCTCTTACATACGTCTTCTAATGTTAACATTATCATGAATGCTGCTGCTGATGATGATGATGTTGATGATAATGTTGTTGATAGCGAGGTGGCGATGTATATAACTGTTAATTATGTTGATTGTCGTTAGTGATAATGATGTTGATGATATTGTTGAAGATGAAGATGATGTTCATGATAATGATGGTGGTGGTGATGAAGATGATGACGATAATGATGATGATGGTGGTGGTGATAATAATGATGATGACGATAATAGTGGTGGTGATGATGATGCCGATAATGATGGTGTTGGGGATGATGATCATAACGATAATGAATAATATCAATATTTCAATAGTATTTGAAACTCATTATCAAACACTTCTTCGTGCTGAACATCGCCGATTCATGATGATAATGGTAGTGGTGAAGAAGATGATGCCGATAATGATAAGGATGATGATGATGGTGGTGGTGATAATGACGATAATTATGGTGGTGGTGGTGGTGGTGATGATAATGATGACGATAATGATAATGATGATGATCGTGGGGGTGATGATGATCATAACGATAATGAATAATACCAATATTTTAATAGTACTTTAAACTCATGCTCAAGCACTTCTTCGTGTTGAACATCTCCGATTTGAAAGATAAGCAACAATGCGTGTTGATCCAATCAATGGTTTGTCCCTGATATTCCGATAATTATATGTTATACAGTACCACACTTATAGAGTATGGCTTGTGTCATTTATTAGCTTGCATTCTGTATGTTTTAATAAAAAATTGTCACAAATATCCAGCATCTTTCAATAAAAGAAAATGAAATTGTGATTCTTCTGCTTTTTTTTTTTTTTTTTTTTTTTTTTTTGGGGGGGGGGGGGGGGGGGATAACCTCTGACAGATTTAATTAATTTTCTGATAACCAAAATTATCAGGTATGAGCTCGTACCCCCCCCCCGCTCGTTCCCTCCAAGCCGAAGACTGTATTTACCAGAATACCAAAAATCCCTTCTCATACACTGGTGGACTTCGTCGCACGATGGCGCTATATTGCACGATAACTTCCTACACATCGATCATACAAAATTAAATTACAAGTAAGAATTTAAATTAACGTTTTGATACAAGTGCAAAGGTTGAGAAAGACCAAATTTGAGCTAAGCTATATGTACATGTAGTACGTCATTAAAATTAATATGAAAGCAAATATCAATGATAAGAACATTCGTAGATTCATATTTACGAAATCACTTATTGTTCATCTGTTCAAGTCATGTTTTATTCAATAGATAACTTGATAATGCATATTCATGATAATATACCTCTCTGATCTTCAAACTATTTTCGTCACCTCCGATCGTGCCCACACTTCACGGAAGTGTCTGTGAAGTTTCGCCAGACTTCGTGCATGGCGTCCGGGTCCTTAAACCCATGAATCGTCATCAGTTCTTCTCTTCTCAGAGAACATGTATCACTCTTCTCACCCCAGTTTTTAAATCCCCCATTATACTGGGGGACAACTCCCACCTTCTTCGCCAAGATGCCCTGGTAGGCATCGTCGATCGGGATGAAGGCGGTCTTCAGTGCTTGCTCGTACATAGGAGGCACTACGTCTGTTGATATGATATACCCACCACCCGAACAGTACGGCGGGAAATAACGACCGCTGTAGAACTTCTCATTCACGTAATACTTGGAGTCTTTCCGGGTGATGCGGACACTCCTGAAAAGTACCGATCCCATGAAGTACTTTTTTAAGGCTTTGCCACTGCTTCGCTCCTTCTTCAGATAATTAATGATGTTCGGGAAATTGACGAACATGTCGTCGTCTCCTTTGTAGATGTACGTGGCGTGAGGACAGTTCTGAGTCACCCACTTCAAACCCATGACAACCTTCAGGGTGAGGTTCCCGAAGGACTCCTGAAATTCTGCTTGGATGATATCGCCATTGGTGTCATCCTCTATCTGAACCTGCTTCTGAATCTCTTCCGTGTCCCTCTGTGTTAGGCCCATCACAAACAACGTCTTCACCTTCTCACCAAGTATCTCATCCTGACTACCCCACGTTTCTCGAATCGCCTGTCGGGCTTCAAAATGACGTGGAAGAGAGCTCACTAAATTAAGGATGAATATTTTGTCCTCCCGACCCTGATCATTGTAACAGTATTTTGGATGGTCGTGAACCATCTGCAGGACGGTGTTTAAGTAAGGTTCATTATCAGCCAGACCCGTCAACACAAGGTCAAGGTCTGGATCTGGACATTCACGCAGAAACGTCTCGTTACTTATCTTGTCAAAGACAGTTTTTATTTTGTCAGGTGTCGACATCCCTCTCAAAGTAAAGACCTTACCAAATTCACAAATGCTTTCATAATCTCTGTAGTTGAAAAGACTATCTTCTACAACGTTCCATTTCATTTCGTCAGCAACGATTCCTATGAGGACATCTCCGAATGGTACTATAGATCTATCGAAGGAGTCACGGTAGAGCTCATGAACAGCGGACATAGACAGAACGAAGCCAGCATCAAGGGTACAGAATGGAGGATATACGGATCGTTCGTAAAGGCGCTCTGATACATAGTACAAACTGTTTTTGTCACGGATTGCTCTCGATGTACTTCTAATCCGTCCACGCCACATACTCTTGTCGTTTTCTTGAACATGGAGGGTTCGCAGAGACTTGACCAGTCTGTTCATGTTTAGATAGATATGGTCATCTCCCATAAATACAAATTTCGCCGAGGAGCAATGTGAAGACACCCACTTCATACCTGTAAGTACTTTCAAGGACGAATTTCTGAAATCTTCATAGAAGTCTCCCAAGATGATATCATCATAACGATCGTTTTCTTCATAGATTGTAGCATCTAACCTTGGTCGATCTCGTGGTTTTCCAAAAACAAACATAGCAAGCACTCCTTGTGTCTCAGCGTCAGGAGCATTTGCCCAAGTTTCCCGGATCATTATCCGGAAGTCCAAGTTCTCAGGTTTGGAATTGATCAGCAATATCAGAAACAAATTCTCTTCGGAACATTTTGTTGAATGATCATACTGCGTTTTCAGAACCTTTGAAAACAATTCGGCATTCATCCCTGCAAAGTCATCGTCTTCATCGTCGTCTTTATCGTCCTCTACGACACCAGAGATATTATCATTTTCCTTCTCCATGGCACCATCCTCTTTAATTATGTTATGTTGATCATCCACATCGGGGATGTCCGGTTTCTTCTCTTCCTCATTACTAATGACTGCACTGTCGGGTTCTGCAATGCGGACTTCAGGCATCTTCACGCTGTCCTGCAGGATGGATCGTACTTTCGGATTGACATGTAGGGCGCCCTCCTGGCCCCTGATAACCTCTGCAGAATCACGTCGTCCCATGAGGGCTTCCTTTGACGCATCAAGGTACGTCATCACCACCATTACCTTCGCCATGTAGATGACGACGAGGAGGAACAGGAGGCACTCGATTACACTGGTCCGGAGTACCATGATGCCGGTCCTAAAAGAGCTCAGATCCAAAATCTGCCTTGGTTCTTTAACCTGTAAAATATCAATCAAGAAGAAAAATAACTATAATTGTGACATGTTACCTGTGCACGTATTTACGGTTTAATGATCAAAATGAGTAAACTAATTTTCCTATTTAAAAAAAATGGGCATGCCAGAAGTGAACACTCACATTTAATGCATGGATGTGTTTAGGTTGATATGATTATAGCACTTTATTTTTTAATACATGTATAATATTATGATGTCTTAATCTTTATAGAAGAAAAAGGAAGGCAATGTCCTTTTAAACTTTGGTAAAGGTTCAACATTTCAAATCATATTGGACGAAATTTTATTAGTAGAGTGTATGAAGTGACTAAATTGTACTGATTCTTTATGAGAATTTAACTCAGCTTTTTATTAGATTATAGGAATTAGGTCTTTGGTAGGTGAACCGGCAGAGCAGTTTCGTCCTCAGATTCGGAGCTGACGAAAACTGGCAAATATGTCCTCAGTTTATAGTCCAGAACGAACCTGCTGTCTTGATTCAGCAATTTCCGACAAAGACTTATTCGATGTCCACTGTCATGAAGGGCATTTGACAATAATTTTTTAATGTTCTTGCCTTCGTCTTGCGTCGTGGATGTGAAAATTCCCTTATACACTGAAAATTGTGGTGTTAAAACTGACACCAGTTGGTGTTAATAGAGGACCACACCCAGAGGTGTTAAGATTACACCTTAGAGCTTGAACATAACACCAAAGAGTGTAAACGTAACAACCAAAGGTGTTGTAATAAAACCTACAGGTGCTAAACTAACAACGCCAATTTAACACCGGTGTAAAATAACTGGTGTGGTCCTCCGTACACCGGTTAACCTCACAGTTTTTGCTGTGTACATGTACTAAAATTGTAATGCTGTGAATTATTATTGCTTCGACAGTTCGCAAATTGAGGTTTTAAAAAAATGTAAGAAAATGGGGTATGCACGTGCAAAAAGGTATTTTAATGGAATTATACCCAAGATAATTTTATCTGATAATAAATTGAAGTATTAAAAATAATCGTCTTTAGATTTTCATAGTACAGGTTTCAAGCGTCCATAGTTCATTGTATCAGTTTAGACATTGGATGATTCATTAGATTCTACCCGTAAACACTGATAAAGGTCTACCTGATCCTAAGGTTTAATTATGCACCAAAACATGATTAAATATTTGTATTTAATACAGCATGTACTTGCAAAAACAATATTCTGATAAGGGTACTTAAAGAGTATGGATTATTCATCAACCAGCAAAAAAAACCTTACTCGTGAATAGTTTTAGCTTGCTCTCAAGTCTCAACTTATCTATATAGTCCGGGTTATAATTGAGCAAGGTGCCACTCGGAGAAGGAGAAATTTTCATATAGTGCTCCTAGACCATTTTTTTACGCTGAATATGAATATTTGAGGTAAACAGGCTGTATCCTGAAAATTAACCTGTGAGGGCGCTTTTTTTTTAATGGCTGCCGAATTTTTATAAAA
This sequence comes from Lytechinus pictus, assembly GCF_037042905.1. NCBI lineage: Eukaryota > Metazoa > Echinodermata > Echinoidea > Temnopleuroida > Toxopneustidae > Lytechinus > Lytechinus pictus. The sequence continues at coordinate 16,620,164 of NC_087256.1, forward strand.
TTTGAATATTCGTACATAGATTTTGACATAAGAATCCAATTACCATGAAATTAGTGTCATATAAAAGCCAATTAAATTTCCTACAATTAGGTACTATTTATAGGGGATAAGTAGGTCATTTGACTGAGATTTCAAGTAGAAAACTGCATTTTTTGTATTTTTTTTTCAAAAATTGAAAATTTTGCAAATACATGATTTTACATAATTCTAAGAAAAATTAATTACTTACCTTGAAATGTTCCAGAAAACATTATTGATATACTATTATCATGTGGATGAAATTTAAACTCTGTATCATTTTTTAAGCAAATTTATAAGGTATCAAACTTGAATTCTTCAATATCAGAAATGTCACTTTTTGTATGCATTTCCGTAGACTAATACGTATAACACGTATAATACATGTATGCATAATGTATACCGGTATCTACAAATTAAATGCAATTATCTCCACTTTTTAACCACTTGGATAGTTAAGAGTAGGCGTTTCTTTATCAGCTACATAAAAAAAAGTTGGCACATCAAGGCCTGATCCTCTCATGGGGTGGGGGTGTCGAATTCACCCCCCCCCCCCTGCCCTTGCTATATCATGTTGTTGTATATTGCTTATTTGTAAGAAAAATAACTGGGTTTTTTTTAGTACCAATGGAGGCAAAAACAGGCATTTCTGCTATACAGTACAGCCACTTTGATTGCTTTGAAACCACTTGGAGAGGAAAGAATAGGCTTTGTTCTACCAGCTACATCTAAAGAAGTGGCACATCGAAGCCTACCCCTCTCGGGGGGGGGGGGGGGGGAACTTTTGCTTAATATTGCCAATTTATTTGAAAATTCACAATTTTGGACCCAACATTGAGGCCAAAAAGCGTTTGTGCTTTGTTGCACACCCCATTTTATTGATTTGAGACCACTTAGAGAGGAAAGAGTAGAGTTTACCAGCTACATATAAATAGGCGCTGGCACGTCGAACCCTAGCCCTCTCAGGTGCTGTCTAAGTCAACCCCCCTCTATATCATGCATATTGCCTATTTTATTGGATATTTCACAATTTTGGATCACCCATTAAGGCAAAAGGGCGTTTCTACTATATAGTACAGCAAATTATATTTTCTTGCAATGACTTGGAGATGAAAGAGTAGGCTTTGCTCTATAAGCTCCATATAAAAAAGTATTAGCAAATCGAAGCCTATCTCCTTCAGGCGGCTGTAAAAGTTACCCCACTAATTTTCGGTATTTGGCTACTTGTTGAAAATTCACCATTTTGGAGCCCCCATTGAAGCAAAAAGGCGTCGCTGATATATAGTTCTGCCACTTTTATTGCCTTGAAACCGCTTAGAGAGGAAAGAATAGGCTTTGCTTTATCAGCTATAAAGATGTGCTGGCAAATAAAAGCCTACCCCCTTTCGGGGGCTGTCGAAATCACCCCCTCCCCCCTTTGCATTATTGCCTATGTATTGGAAAATTCACAAATTTTGAGCCCCCATTAAGGTTAAAAAGGCATCTCTGATATATAGTTTTGCCACTTTTACTGCCTTGAAACCAATTAAGGAGGACAGAATATGCTTTGCTCTATCAGCTACCTATAAAGAAGTGCTGGCACATTGACGGTTACCCATCTGTCAAACCATCCCACCCCTTTTGCATTATTGCCTAATTATTTGAAAATTCACAATTTTTGAGCCCCCATTGAGGCAATATGCATTTCTGCTGTATAAACACCCGATTTAATTTTCTTGAAACCATTTGGAGAGGAAAGAGTAGGTTCCCCTCTTTCAGCTATTTATGTCGAATTGCTGCCATATCGAAGCCTGACCCACTTCAGGGGACTATAGATACCCCACCTTTTTTTTACGATTTTTGCCAATTTATTGGAAAACTCACCATTTTGGAGCCCCCATTGAGGCAAAAAAGGTGTTTCTGGTATATAGTAGAGCCACTTCTTTGTATTATAGCTGATAGAGGAAAGCCTACTCTTTCCTGTCCAAGTCGTTTCAAGGCGGTAATAGTGGCAGAACTATTTATCAGAACCGCCTTTTTGTCTCAATGGGGGCTCCAAAATGGTGAATTTTCAAATAAATAAGCAATAATGAAAAAGGGGCGGGGTGATTTCAACAGCCCTCTGATGGGGATATGCTTTTATTTTCGAGCATGTCTTTATATATGTAGCTGTTAAAGCAAAGCCTTTATTCTTTTCTCTCCAAGTGGTTTAAAGGGTGAAAAAAGGCAGAACTATATATCAGAAATGCCTTTTTGCCTCAATGGGGGCTCCAAAATGGTGAATTTCAAGAGGAGGGTAATTTTGACAGTCCCCTGAAGGGAGTAGGCTTTTATTTGCCAGCACATCTTTAGATGTAGCTGATATAGCAAAGGCTATTCGTTCCTCTCCAGGTGGTTTCAAGGTAGTAAAAAAGGCAGAATTATAATCAGAAATGACTTTTTGCCTCAATGGGGGCTTCAAAATGGTGAATTTTTCAATAAATAGGCAATAATGCAAAAATGATGGGGTAATTTCGACAGCCTCTCGGAGGGGGTAGGCTTTTATTTTCCAGCACTTCTTTATATGTGCCTGATAAGGCAAAACCCCTAAGTGGTTTCAAGGCAGTAAAAGTGGTAGAACTATATATCAGAACGCCTTTTTGCATAAATGGGGGCTCCAAAATTGTGAATTTTCCAATAAATAGACGATAATGCAAAAGGGATGGGGTGATTTCAACTGCATCCCGGAGAGGGTAGGTTTTTATTTGCCAGCACTTGTTAATATATAGCTGATAGAGCAAAGCCTACTCTTTCCTATCCAAGTCATTGCAAGAAAATAAAATTGGCTGTACTATATAGTAGAAATGCCCTTTTGCCTCAATGGGTGATTAAAAATTGTGAAATTGCCAATAAATAGGCAATAAACATAATATAGAGGGGGAGAGGTTGACTAAGACAGCCCCTGAGAGGGCTAGGTTTCGATGTGCAAGCGCTTCTTAATAATGTAGCTGAAAGACCAAAGCCCATGCTTTCCTCTCCAAGTAATAGCAACAAAATAAAATTGGCTGTATGAGATATAGTAGAAATGCCCTTATGCCTCAGTGGGTGATCCAAAATGGTGAAATTACCAATAAATAGGCAATATACATGATATAGAGGAGGGGGGCGACTTAGACAGCACCTGAGAGGGCTAGCGTTCGATGTGCTTGCGCTTATTTATGTAACTGGTAGAACTGTTTCAAATCAATAAAATGTACTATAAAGCACAAACGCTTTTTTGCCTCAATGTTGGGTCCAAAATGGTGAATTTCCAAATAAATTAGCAAGAAGCAAAAGGGGGAGGGTGACTTCCACAGCCCCCCCCCCCTCCCGAGAGGGGTAGGCTTCGATGTGCTACTTCTTTTGATGTAGCTGGTAGAACAAAGCCTACTCTTTTCCTCTCCAAAAGGTTTTAAAGTAATTAAAGTGGCTGTACTGTATAACAGAAATGCCTTTGCCTCAATGGGGACTTAAAAAAATAGTGATTTTCCAATAAATAGGCAATATACAACAACATGATATAGCCACGGGGGGGGGGGGGGAGACTTCGACACCCCACCCCCTGAGAATGTTAGGCTTCGATTTTTGTTTTATGTAGCTGATAGAAAAAAGCCTACTCTTAACTCTGCAAGTGATTACAAGCGGAGATAATTGCATTTAAGTTTTAACTATACATTATACATACATGTATTATACATGTTATACGTATTAATCTATGGAAATAGTGCATACAAAAAGCGACATTTCTGAAATTGAAGTAGTCAAGTTTGACACCTTATAAATTTGCTAAACAGAATGATACAGAGTAAGAATTTCATCCACATGATAATAGTATATCAATAATGTTTTCTGGAACATTTCAAAGTAATTGATTCATTTTTCTTAGAATTATGTAAAATCATGTGTATGCAAAAAAAATTATTTTTGGGAAACAAAATTAAAAAATCAAATTTTCTACTTAAAATCTTAGCCAAATGACCTACTTATCCCCTGTAAATAGTACAAAATTGTAGGGAATTTATTTGGCTTTCATATGACACTAATTTTATGGCAATTTAATGCTTATGTCAAAATCTATGTACGAAAATTCAAATTTTCGGAAAATATGGCGGCCATTTTGAAAAAAGCGCCCTCACAGGTTAATTTTCAGGATACAGCCTGTTTACCTCATATATTCATATTCAGCGTGAAAAACTGGTCTAGAGGCACTATATGAAAATTTCTCCTTCTCCAAGTGGCACCTTGCTCAGTTATAACCCGGACTAATACATCTAAAGTCTAATTACGTGCCGCGCACCTCCCACCACCTATACAATGTACCATATTACAATCCAAAGTAGATTTATGAAGAGCAAAGCGACCGTGCTTGTCACTTGGACGCATTTGCATTTTGTAAAGGGCAGTTCCATAACAAATGATCAACCTTCTTGTATGTTCGACCTAGTCTTGAGGACTCCGTGAGCATATTTTTTATGATTTTGATATTGTCATAAGCTCACGGAGTCCTCAAGACTACGTTCGACCCCCATTTTTCTAAAGTTTTACTTCACTTCATAAACTGACAAAGTCATGGTCCTTTGAGAACATTACAGACTGTCAAAAGAACAACAAATCAGAGACAGAAAATTTCTTGAAGGTCCCACATATAGGGGGTCGGACGTACATAATTTATGGAATTGTCCTAAAGTAGAATTAAAAGATTTCGTGAATTTTGTTAATATTATCAATTAAAAAATGTAAGTTTTCAAAAGTTCTGCCCCCCCTGCCCCCGCTGGGTACGGCCAAGGATATTCAATCTTCAGTGAATTAAACAGGGAAAATACTAACCGTTCGTGGTGTCGTATCCTCTTCAGCTTGTACATGTATGCCTACAGAAGGTCGCCATTAAGCACCGACGTTCTCAATGCATAACTTCAGCATTGTTCGTCACTTTCTCATCCGTATTCACACTTGCAATAAACAACTGTGTCATCAATTGGTCTTTCCTTCCCGTACGATCTGGATCAACTTTCGTAGCAATACCAGTCCTATAAATAAGAGTTGTCTTTAAACCATTTCCAGCTTCAGTGCCAAGTTGTTTCAGGTTATTTCATGCTGTTTGGTTACAGCCGACTGTGTCTGGAAACCAGGAACCACTTTCACCGTTCTGAAGACTTGTAGAAACGTAAAGCGCCATTTTTCTGTCTTGGTCAACGTATACCTACATACGTGTCAGTACACACAATGGGAACCTGATCTCTTTTCTTACGAGACCCACTGATGCATTTACTCCACACTGCAGTATTGATCGTAGATTAGAGATTAAACACTGGTCTTGCTCATTGAAAAAAAGCCACAAACGTCTTCGGATAATACCCCAGCCACACAAAACACAGTTACTCTTATCCGATTGCAAATTAACTCTTTCGTCAGTGTATTTTAAATTCCTCTCTAACGACCCGTCTAAGAAGGGAGTGCGTTTCTGTCTTTTTAAACATTGCACTTGTGGTAGTTTGAAAATGTTACAAGATATTGGCACATTGACATGTGATGCTAGTCGTTTCAAAATTAGGAAATATTCATAGTGTGCCTAAATGTTTTAAATCTTAATTAAGTTCAGACGGAATCGTTTAAAGAGGCAGAAAATAATAATAAAGTATGTGACGGGGATCTTCACAATTTTTTTTTGTTTTTTGGGGTGGTGACGAAAGGCGTGCGTAAATTATTAATTGCACACATGGCCCTGGAAGCGGGGGTGCTGGGGGTGATAAAGCACCCCAAAATCTTCCCTGGGGTGCCGCGTGTATTATTTTCCATTGGCAGCGCCCCATGAATTCTGTACGATATGACAAAATGACCCAAAAATTGACAGAAAGCCCTTTTTTGCTTGTAAAATGTACAATTTCTGAGTGATTTAAGCCGCCTGACTGGACTTTTGAAAGTCTGGGAATCGATCCCCAGCCACAGAACCACAGAACCTTAGCCCGTGAGCATGTTTTTTAATCTTCAATGCCTTTTTAATATTATCCTACATTCAAATAAATGGAAATGCTATATGTATTCTTGGTTATTATGTGTGCACTTTTGCTTTTGTTGTTGTTTGGGATTTTTTCTTGTTTTCTTTAAAATGAAAATAAAAACTAAAGGTTAGATTTGACTAGATGGATACTCGGTGTGATTGCCACACGAGCATAATATCGCCTTTCGGCATATTGTGAGTGGGGCGAGTAATCCAGACGACCTACTGTGTAACTACATACTTAATTGATAAGCTATCCTCATTTACATGGGGGTTAATAAAGATAGCGTCGCCTTGTAATGACTGGATAAACAATGATTACATTTAAAGACGAAATGTATGGCTCTGTTCTTTTCAGATAATCAGAAAGGATCGATTTCAGTGTTCTTTAAATTACGCGTCGTTTACTGATCATAATAGTTAATTATAAAAAATAAACGATGACATTGGTTCTCAGTAATAATAGATCTTCACAATTTGGCCATTTGATGAAGCTGTAGGACACAATTTTTGTACTTTGTCTTAAGTATTATGATTTTCTTCAGTGGGCCTTCTGTACTGGGGGGGGGGGGGGGGGGGCTCAGAAAAGACTAAAATTATGGTCGGTATTATTTAAGAATACGTAGTCCTTTTTAGAGAGCATAATTACGATATGTATTCTTTGTACTGTAAATGGTCATTTCCCTCCATGAATGAACAACAACAAAAATATCGCGAGGGGCTTTTCCGGTTACGAACTGTGATACGGGTGAATGAATAGGACCGATTCTTCGATTTGTGTGCATGGTCTCCCCATCCAAATAAATTGTTTCCACTACTAACAAAAGGATGAAAAGGAAAAAGGAAAGAAACAGGAAGGGAAAACTGTGAAGTAGGGTATCATTCGTTAAATATATAATGAAAAATCTATCCCAAAATTTTAATAACGATTTTCTCACACGCACGTGCCTTGGGAAAAATAGGACGCCACGTACAAAATAAATTTGGGGTGTAAATTGTGTGTTTTATTGAATCAACAATAATCATGATTTGCACATGAAATGGGATACAATTAGAGATAAACAATCATGGGGAAAATAGGGGAAAGGGGGGGGGGGGGAGAAAAGGTTAATAAAAGGTATTAAAAAAAACCTCTAATATCGCCCCTCCCCCTTCTCATGCCCTTACCCACGTTCGGTACTGCCCTCAAATTTTGCCATATCTCTGATTTGTTTTCTTTTCATTTAGCGTACGCCAATAAAGAAAAAGAAAAACAGAAATAGGAATTTATCTATGACTGTCCTAACCAGTCAGGCAGTCAAATTCATGTAAAAATGTTTTACATGATTTTTTTTTACCCACCAAGTATCCATGATCTATATTAACGTATCGTTTAAATTGCACCTTGATTTAAAATCAAAGTATACATGCCATTCTCTCTGCGAGACTCAAGCCCAGTTTGTCAAAATATAATTCAAGCGCCATCTGTACTCCTTGTCTTCCTTAAAACCAAAGCATACAGATAACGCAAACCCTATGGTATCACAGGCCTAATTCATTTCCCATAGACTCGTGTGTTAAAGTGGCACTTCAAAAAAATTCATAAAAAATAAGGAAGAAATTCGAGGGTTGACTGTTTACTACCAGTGGACAGCAAAAATATGTCTGACATTCCATATCTGACCAGAAAAGGGTACCTCGACCGGCTCATTTTAAAGATAAATCGGCATTTATGAAGACTACTCCTGACAGGATCAAATTGGCGCAAATATTCACTACTGAATGATACGCGCCGTATAAGCTAAAACAACAACAACAACAACAAATTCATCACTTGAGAGAGTAAAATGGCCCTGATAAAATTTATTCCACCAGTAAAAAAATAGTTCCAAAGTAGTGATATATCTTTCCAATTTGGAAAAAGGAAGTTCAGTAGGTACCCTCCCTTGAATCAGTGTTAGATTGTCAATCATATTCATTCATTTTTGTCAATCAGCAATATCAAATTTCAAAATTGGCTCATTGGCTCGAATGAATATCTTTGGCCTGCCAGTTGTAGTTAGGCCCGTGTGACCCTATATCAGGTTCGGGTAAACCTAATCATTATTTATTTTCAAAGTCTGGATTCGAAGTCAGATAAAATAATGAAAGAGTATAAAATAAAACACAAGTTTGTGTGAGATGCTTGTATTTTTTTAAATTTACGATCAAAATGTATAAAACCACTTCTAAAGCAATGGAATACGACCCATCCCCCCTCAAATTTTTTTATATTTCGCATTGAATATATCATTACTGCATCCTTAATTGGTTGGCGGTACAGCGGGCAGGGGCGATCGCCCAATGATTTTTCAAGTAATGAAATAAAAAGGAGGAGAAAGGAAAATGAACAAGAATATACATGAGAGGGAAGGAAAAAGAAATAAGAACTAAAAAACCTCTGAGGTATTTATCAAAAATTTCATAGATTTAAAAAACACGTCACAATTTAGGTCGTCTTACGCTACCCTTACTATACATTGTGTTTGAATAGAATATTAATTAGTAGTAGTAGTAGTAGTAGTAGTAGTTGTTGTTGTTTTTGTTGTTCTTGTAGTAGAAGTACTAGTAGTAGTAGTAGTTGTTGTTGTTGTCGTCGTTGTTGTTGTAGTAGTAGTAGTAGTAGCAGTAGAAGTAATAGCAGTAGCAGCAGTAGTAGCAGTAATAGTAGTAATGGTAGTAATGGTAGTAGTAGTAGTAGTAGTAGTAGTAATAGTTGTTGTTGTTGTTTTTGTTGTTGTTGTTGTAGTAGTAGTAGTAGTAGTAGTAGTAGTAGTAGTAGTAGTAGCAAGTAGCAGTAGAAGTAGTAGCAGTAGTAGCAGTAATAGTAATGGTAGTAATGGTAGTAGTAGTAGTAGTAGTAGTAGTAGTAGTAGTAGTAGAAGCAGCAGTAGTAGTAGAAGTAGAAGTAGTAGTAGTTGTAGTAGTAGTAGTAGTAGTAGTAGTAGTAGTAGTAGTAGTAGTAGTAGTAGTAGTAGTAGTAGTAGTAGTAGAAGTAGTAGAAGTAGTAGTAGCAGTGGCGGACCGTGACCCGGAGGAGACAAAGCATCGGGGGGGGCACAGCATTGTTCACAAACAATACAGTGCCCCTCCAATGCTTTGTCTCCTCCAGGTCACGGTCCGCTACTGAGTAGTAGTAATAGTAAAAGTAGTAGTTGAATATGATGGTGCTAACGCGCCAGTCACTTTCGTAAGTAGGACTTCAACAACGTCTAACCATTTGACGACGATGAGATGAAGTCATACGTAATTTACGTATGCATAGAAAAAAAAACCAAGTATCAAATTAAACAATTAACAAAATAAATAGCCCAGGAGATTATGGTAATTGTCAATTGAAAATGCAATGTAACCCAAATGGTTATAACATAATAATTAACAAATTAGACAGTTAACAATCGCTTTTTGTTCAAGTTATTCAACTTCAGCTTATACGGGTCGTGTGGTCCAGTGGTTAGAGCATTGGACTCATAATCGCAAGGTTGTGAGTTCGAATCCCAACTCTGCCATTGTCTCCACTTTGATAAAAAGGCCAAGAGTGATATCTGTCGTCTATAACGTCAGCCACTATGACTGATAAACCTAGACGTAAAATGTTTTATAGGTAATTGGTTACAAACCAGCTTGGCGTTTACCAGCAAAAATGCTGTCCTGCCGAGTTCCTACGGGAGTTACCACAAACAGAAACAGAAGCTTCTGGACCATTCCGCGTCTCTCTTTCTCGTATTTTGAAAAAAAGTAAGATGTAAAATAGTTTCAAACTTTATGAACCTTTTAGTTTGGAACTCTTAATTCATGTTTCATTAGCTCAAGTGTGATTTTCGTTCTTGAAAAGTGACCACTTTCATTCGTTTTGCCTTCAATTTGAATAAGCCAAGAATAACTTTAAATACTTACTCGCTAGTAGATATGGTTTAAAAAAAATACTATCCAGTACCTTTAGAAAGTTGTTATTGGGCACCGTGAGAGATAACAAAGTTTTCGCAAAAAGTTTGCTTGCTTTCACGTAGCATCAGTAAGTCAAACCCGACTTGAAAGTTGGATCAGTACGTATAGTTCGTCTCATCGGAGAAACATATTCCTTTATAGGTGCAGGGACCCGGGGGCGGGGACTTCAACTCCTCCCCCACCTCTTCAACAACCGTGTACACAAACGTAAAAATGACTAGCGGTTTGTATGTCTTTTTGACGGTCAGCCCCAGTGATCTGATATAGTGTACAGAGCCCCTCCCCCCACCCTCATTCAAAACCATTTCATGGACCCTGATTGGTGTTATCAAAATAAAGAGATATATGGTTCTTATATTTCATACGATGTAAGCAAGAGGGTGTCGCCACTGGGGGGGGGGGGGGGGTCGACCACCCTCATGATTTTTAAACATGGGGAAATGGGAAAAATAAAAAAGCAAATACAAAAATATATAGGTTTCGGTGGTGCGATTTCATATCATTTTTTACCCATGTTCAATAGAAAAAATAAATCACCTGTTGGTCATATAGCTACCCTGGTACCTCTCATGACTGTTGGTACCTCATTTTGAACAGTAACCATTGGGGGGTTTTCCCTGCACGTTTGGGGACTTTTCTTCAATATTGCTCGTGCACCCTCCCCCCTCCCAAGAAAATATATGCCACTGTGCTCAGGCCAACTATCCAATGTACCTCTACACACCTAACATCTTACTTCAATCTATTACATTTTTTTTCAAAGTAGGCCTATAGTACTTTTACCTTTTACCCTTCCTCCCAAGTTTACCAAACTTTTCGTGTTGCCCACGCCTCATTAAAAAGCGACGGTCAAATAGACCTAATAGGCGTTTATATTGATTGCATATTTATTCGGACTCCACTAAAATGATAATTGAAATTACTATGATATACTGTCGGGGTGATATATGAGGTTAAACCAAGTTCTCCGTAAATCAATCGGCTTTCTAACGAAATTCGTCAAAAACGGTGGTCCAAAGGACGCATTAAATCTTCCAGTTGGTACCTTCGGTAATCTTAAGAGGGGGAGATAAAAACAAAAGAAGAGATAACAATAGTTCTATTTTCGTCCCCACGACGGGGACTTTATTTTTTGGAAAGTGTACAAAAATAACACAAGCAGTTGAAAATGTAATAAATCATGTAATAAACAGGGGCACTTGTGTCGTTTTTATGATCGGTGTAACAAGTAGTTGAGTTAAACCCAGCATGCGTTCAATTTGTTGTTGTTTATAATTCATGAATACGTTGCAATACTTTAGTCACCCGAACAATAAACAGATTCGGATTTAAAGATCAAAATATTTAGTGGATCGCAATTTTATAGGTGATCCATATCTATTATTCCATTTGGGGACAAAGGAGAAATATAAGTATCACAAAAGCACTTAAAAGTTTCGTTGACAACGATCTAATTGCATTTGATTTATGTTAGGCTTTTAAAGTCGTCAATCACGTATTATAACTATCGACGTGAAAACACGTAGCAATCATCATTGATGCCATTCACATTTAGACATATTAAAGGAATTATGTATATCATCACTACAAGCAATAGTCACTTTTATCCCATTTTATTCAATTTTCTATTATTTTTTTTCTTATTTCGCACATATTGTTAAACAAACATTATAGGAAATAATGTTTAACGGTTTAAGTATGCCTATATGCATAAGTTCGATGTATATATGAGTGTGTGTGTGTGTGTGCGTGGGTGTGTATGTGAGGGTGTGTATGTGTGTGTGTATACATATGTGTGTGTATATAGTATATATATATAAATATATATATATATATATATATATATATATATATATATATATATATATATATATATATATATATATATATATAAAGAACATACACCCTTACCCTTTAAAACAAGCGATAGAGGTTGAAGTACATGTATCAGCGTCAATCAAAATATGAAATATAAAATGGGACTGCAGAACCCGTTGCAGAACTCTCATTCAGAAAAAAATAAATGAATAAAAACATATAATGATAAATAAATTGATAGATAAATAGATCTAAAAAATACTGATAAATGAATGAATAATAAATGCAAATAATTCAAAATTATAAATTCAATTAATAAAAAAAAACGTTGAAGAAGAGGGAAGAATTAAAATATATTTCCAAAAATGCATAAATAAATAACTAAAAAAATAAAATAAAATAAATTGATAAATAAATATATAAAATGATTAAAGGAATAAATATTAAAGAAATATTAAATGAAAATGAAACTTTAAAAAGTAATATCATGAATTAATAAAAATCAACTCCAGCAGGGGTCAAATTTGAATTAAAGTTTAAGGGTTATTATGAAGATCTTCTTTCACATTCTCCGAGTCTTGTTGCCCACTCTGTCTTTCATGATCTTCTTACAAAGAACCACCGTTACCATTTTACGATGAGAAGGGTTGCAAAGTTTATTACCCTACGGAGTGCCACAAAAGTCTCTTCTACCAAAACCACATTGAACGGAAAATGTGCATAAAATCATGATATAATGCTATGGACTTAAAAAGAGCATCGTTAAATATTCCTTCTCGAAACGTGAAGTGAAACGTCTTCAAAATGTTGTATGAAGTCATGAACTTGTCACCTCTCATGTTCATATAATTAGGGTCAGACAATGATACTGTACATGTAAAAATATGCAAGCACACGAAAGGCCATTTTAGGGGCACTGGCCTCCGAGGAGAGGGCGGGATTACAATAAAGATTTCTGGGCCTTATTGCATGATTAAGGTGTAATATGACCCGTGAACTATTATATCGTTCTCCTTTGCAAACCGGCTTTTCTATCTCTAACTCTAGATTGATATTATTTCATTTTAGGATGTCTTCGTCATTCTAGGCGGCTAATTGTATGATGGGTTTATGTAAGGGGTATAATACACTGATATTTCATTTCACTTCATTATTTAAGAAAAATTTGTTGACCTTATTTCGGGTTTTCATAAAAAAAGTAATTAAGCAACCGTTACATAATCAATTTACAGTAACATAATATTTTAGATAAAGAACCAAAGGCGGCATAGTCCCCCTGTTCAGACTGCCCCCCGTCACCCGGGACATCCCACGGGGGATCCCCCGGTACCCGGGACATCCCCCGGAAAATTGACAGTCTGAACGGTCTGGAGGATTGTCCTCCGTCTCCCGGTTCTATCCCCCGGGTTTTTCGAAGGAAGAGCGACCTTGGCTCGCAATCCGATATCGCGCACCTGTTTTAATCATAAGTGCGCATGCGCGAAATGTGGTGTCAAGAGAACTGCTTCCGCTCAGTATTGTGCTAGTGCTGGGCTAGCTGCAAGTAATTGCATTTCCTGCGTTATCATGTGCGGGCGCGCCTTACGTAACCATGCCGATGAGGTCTTTGCCGATGACCTAGCCCACTCATCCCCCGGTGCCAATCTCCCCGGACACCGGGGGATGTATGGACGGTCGATTTCTCTCCCCCTTCCCCCGGGTGGCGGGGAACAGTCTGAACGGCCTGAGTATAATACTAGTACCCAAAGACGCAAACCCAAAATAATAACCACACCGTTAAATCAAGAAGGTAGAAATAGTTAAATCGAATTGAGATTCACTGATTGATTTTGAAGGATCAGCAACTCTTTCCCATTATCCCATTTGAATTTTCACTTTTTAAAAGTAGACCTACTGTACTTTTATCGGACCTCATGAACAGCACAGTTTCTATCATGTTTTATATTTCTCAATGATTTCGATAGTTATGTTTCATATATTGCATTACATAAACATGATAAAGGAGGGCCAGGGTCAATGATATCCCTTGGATAATTTCGTCTTTTAAACCATTTGTTGGAGATTGGATGCAGTCTCGCATCGATCAACGTCACCTTTCTACCGATAAACCGATCAGCGTGTATCACCTGAACGAGGGAATAAAGACACATGTCAAGCGTTACCGCCAATTATGCGTTGAGGAAAGATTCAATTTCATGTTTTTGCTATGTGTTATTTCTGAGCTTATCCTCATCCCCGAGCCCGACGGCACAGATTGTTTCATGATGATGAACACGGGGATTGCGTGCGGGATAATATTCGTCATTTCTCCGGCCGCGAGAACCCGTCTTCATAAAAGAATCCCAAATTATTGACGAATTTTCTTTCCCACCATTCAGGGCGTCAGTCATACTTTTCGTTTGCTCTTTAAATCATAAATAAACCTTTTCCTCTTAATCAATTATACGTCTTCTCATGGCTTTCTCCAACCGAATGGAATTTCATGAAACAAGTGGAGCGTCTCTGGCAGTCTCACCTGCATTACCAGTGCTGACTTTGAAAACAACTTTCTAATAATTATTCACCAAAAAATTCATATAATGATATTCTACGTTCATTGACCCTAAATGACGTTTGACCTTGATCATGAGACCGAAGACTTGTGCAAGATGATCAGTCATATTTAATTTACCCATATGTCCACATTTCATGAACTACATCGCTCAACTTTCAAAGTTATGATGGCAATTCAACGATTACCCTCAACACAGCAAAAGTTCATTGACCCTAAATGACCGTTGACCTTGATCATGTGACTTGAAACTCGCAAGGGACGTTTTAGTGATATTTGAGTACCCTTAAATGTCCAGGTTTTATGGGCTAGATCCCTAAACTTTCAAAGTTACGATGGTAATCAAACAAATACCCCCAACATGGCCAAAGTTAATTGACCCTAAATGACCTTTGACCTCTATCATGTGTTCTGAAACTCGGGCAGGATGTTTAGTAATACTTCATTACCCTTATGTAATGAACTAGGTCCATATACTTTCTAAGTTATGATTACATTTCAAAAACTTAACCTTCGGTTAAGATTTTGATGTTGATTCTTTTAACATGGTCTAAGTTCATTGACCCTAAATGATCCTTGACCTTGGTAATGTGACCTGAAACTCAGTCAGGATATTCAGTAATACTTGATAACACATATGTCTAAGTTTCATGAACTAGATCCATATACGTTCTAAGTAATGATGACATTTCAAAAACTGAACCTTTGGTTAAGATTTGATGGTGACGCCGCCGCCGTCGTCGCCGTCGGAAAAGCGGCGCTTATAGTCTCGCTCTGCTATGCAGGCGAGCAAAAACTAAACCCTCTTCCAAACCCGAGTCTCCTACCCGACTTCATTTTCATCAAAAATTATATCCCACACCTGAAATTGCAGCCCATGGTGCCGTTCGGAGCAGTAGCCCTTTAACATGTTTAAAGAAAGAAGAATCGAGGGAGCATTTGAACTTGACTTTGGTCTTGACCTTTTTTATCGAATAATGGTGTTATAATTTGATCCGTTCAATTACCTGCGGGCGATAGATCGTCATCCTATCGCATTTCGCTGGCCGTGACCTTCTATTGAACCGCACCTCTAGCTCGCTTTAAAGAAATGATAGGCCTATGGCTATCGAGACCAGCATTCAATGGTTCTTTTAAATTTTTCACTTTTTCATTTTTCACATGTTTGGGGGAAATTTGTGTTAGGGTAGATTGAGCTTTGCCAGTGACTTGTATGTAGAAAAGGCGCCAAAGGGACGTCATCCTATACGTCGTCTTGATGCCGTCCCTCATTGATGGATTGGTATCCTAATTTTGGTATTCCTAATTTGCAATGTCTATTTAATTACAGACCTCCCTTATGTTAAATTATGTTTTAATGTCAATGCTCACTATTCTTTCATTTCTTTCACTCCTTTCCTTTAATTGCTAGATAAGATTTGGTCTCTCATATTATTTCATAAAATTGGGTGGGCCTTTGGGGGCATTTTGGCTGAGACAAGCTTGTTGCTCAGATGTTTGGAAAAAACGAAACACTTAAATTAAGAATACAAATTTGGTACCTGAAGTCGTATTCATCTCCCGACGAGAGTTCCTGGTATTTTGATGAAGAATGCCATATCTTTGTGCAGGAAACATGGTCTTCCAAAGGGCTCAAGACCATAAAGTCTGGGATTCAAATCCAAGTGAATGCTGTTGTGCCCTCTAGTAGTATGCCAATATTCCCAGTAACCAGGTCTGTGGAGAAGATGTAATGTGTGTTTAACTTTAGTTTTTATGACCAGCGTGTTCCTGGAAAAAAAAGTTATATACATGTATCTTGTAATCATTATTTTTACCAAATTTTTACAAATTAAAATTGGGTATCGGCAAACATATCATAAAAGAGATGTGAAAGAAAAAGTCAGTAATCTCTTACTCTCTCAGTAAATTACTGTATCAAGCTATCAAGCTATTTATACATGTATATGAAACTATACCAACATATCCCTCTATCGATCGATCGAACAACTACTCAATTAATCCTTCGATCAATCAATCAATCAATCAATCAATCAATCAATCAATCAATCAATCAATCAATCAATCAATCAATCAATCAATCAATCAGTCAGTCAGTCAGTCAGTCAGTCAGTCAGTCAGTCAGTCAGTCAGTCAGTCAGTCAGTCAGTCAGTCAGTCAGTCAATCAATCAATCAATCAATCAATCAATCAATCAATCAACTAATCAATATCAGTGTCACTCAATTGTCAATCAACCAACCACTCAACCACGATGAATACTCAATCTATAAATTAAAAAACATATCAATTTTCAATCAGTCTTTTAACAATAACTTAAAGTCAGATCAGAACACGAACTATATCTTTAAAACTAGTCATCGATTGCTGGGGACGATTAAGGTAGATGCTTGGACACTTGAACGGTGATGTTGCATTTACAGACTTATTACTCAACGGATAAAACGAGCTGGCCTCTCGAAATACTGCCAAGGGATTTCTTTAAGATTGCATTAGAAATTCAAAATTTCAGACATTGCTTTCAGGGGAGGACGGTCAACTGACATTTTTTTTATTCTTCATTTATTCTTTATTCTTTATAACACTTTTTATTTTGATACCCCAATGTATTTCTTGACCTTTTATGCATGTCCATGTATAATATATGAATTATTTAATATATCAATTACTGCCTATAGATACATATATTTTCTTTTACTCGATGAGTTGGTGGCAATATTCTGAAGTAGAGTAACGAACATCAAATCTCATGTTCTGTAGAAAAATTGTTCGACAGGCCAGACGAAAAAAAGACACATTGTCATTAAAACTCATTTTAATCATAATTGTAATAGAGCTTAAAGGGATGCTCGAAGCTGAAGATATTTATAGTTCAATAAATAGAGTAAAATTCACAGAGCAAAACGCTGAGTAATTTACATTGGTAATACAATTATGGAAACAAATAAGTCAAAACATTTGCATCTATCCATTTACATTTTCATGCTCGATCATTATATTTTTTTAAGTCCTCTTGTCCCTACACAGTCACCTTCTTATCCATGTCTGTTCCTGCTCCTTAGCTGCCCCCATCACTCACTCCTTCCTTAAATAACCTCTTTTTACTTTGGGAATTATCAAAAAATACAACGAATGTAACTAAGAAACACGCAACAAACAGCAACTGAAAAAAGATCAAGAAACGAACAATCGATAATAATAATTAGTGACTCCCATTGGTCTCTTTTTATGCTATACAATTATTATGCAATGTTTAAATGTTTGAACTATTTGGGGATACAACAATTTAAGAAATCCTTCAGATTCTGGTTTCTTTCATTTTTCATTTAACGGCAAAATGTGTATCACTGTGAGATTAAACTAGAAACCGTTGCATGACCCACTAACCCTTGCCCGACCTTTCATTTGTCATCGAATCTGCGAAGAGTTGACGGAAATTGTTAAAAATGAATTTCCATGTAAATTTCCTTAGAAATCACTTTCTATTCCAATACGGGAACGGGTTTGTGCGATTGAAATAATTAAGGTTGCTCTATTATGTGAAGAAAGTTTATCTCAACGAACTCGTATTCTTATCTTTTTAAAGGTATTTTCTTTTTTTTACATTGGAAAACAAGACATCGGTTTCTTCTTCGTCTTCTTCTTCCTCCTCCTCCTCTTCTTCTTCTTCTTCTTCCTCCTCCTCTTCTTCTTCTTCTTCTTCCTCCTCCTCTTCTTCTTCTTCTTATTTTTCTTCTTCGCCTTCTTCGCTCCTCTCATTGGCAACGAGTGTTACGTCATAGTAATTTGCATATTGTGAAAATATATGTACAAAACTATCACAGACCCAAATTTCACACTTTCGTTTATTAGAGCCATATCTTACAAAGAATTGCAATTGATCAAATAAATCGTATATGGAAATTGAGCAACACCACCGTACATGATGTATCGCCGTTCGACTGAGACGACGATCCGTCGTATTATCGCGCATGCGTCATTGCTTTCACCAATTAGCTTGTTCTGTTTTGTGCACGAATTAAAATACATACAAGACTCCTGTGGGAAGAATCATGACATCAATAGCTCTCCATAGTTGAGACTGATTGGATCAGGCGCGAATTCCTTGTAAGACAGATCCTATGAATCCTCGCACACCATCCATCAACAAATTTGAGACTCAACGTGGCTTCAAAATACCTGACTTTCCCACGAAATCTGTTTTGATATTTGTATCCTGTCAAAAATTCTTCAAATTCTATACATTTGCGTTTTTAGCTACGACCCGTGACAACCAAGCTATTGTTATGAAAACAAAACAAAATATTGTAACATTATCCTCGGAGAAATTCTTTCACCAGACACCACTCCTTTAAAAATAAATCCTACTTTTATATCAAATCAAAGGTATTTTTCTCTTTGCGTTATGATTATGTTTCGACGCTTTTGACGGCATTCGGCTACAATGTGATATTTCAGTGTAAGTTGCCCTACAAATGCAAAAGAAAAGTTTCTCACACCCACCATCTCACACACTCACACCCCAGCCTACCCCCCCCCCCCCACAAACACAGATACACACGAAAACCAGGCTTGGGGTTCAAATGACTTTCAAATATCGCTTCCAAGGCACAAAGATGGAGTCTAAGAAAGGAACAAAAAAAATAAATTAATGTTTTTTTAATACTGATTAATATCCTTTTCGTAATATTCTTTTGATGAAACTTATTACAATATGCCTCATGGTATTTCTAATTATAATGAAATATTGCCGGGATGAGGCAACATGATTGACATGGCTGAGTTTTGTATCCGCTGCACAAATTTTGTTTGTCAAATTAGAGCAGATAATTTTTTTTTTCATTATTTTTTTATGTCAAAGATAATTCAATCTGTCAGAGATTTGGCAGGTGAAAATGAGATTTTCCACACCGTCCAGGACAATCAATCAAAATTGATGATGTTGGGAATTTAAACGATACCATTTCTAATTCAAACACAATTTTTTGTGGGTATTTTCATCGGGGGCGACAGCCCCAAAGCCCCCATGAGTATGTTCTGAAGAAATCAAATACAATCCTACTACAAGTTTGGACAATATTCATCGTTGAACTGCTAAATACTCGATTAACGTTCTGCGCTAAAACGCCGCTGACGCTCTCTTATACACATTGATGCATCAGAAATGCCTTGTGGGTAAAATTCTGGGGAGTTTTCCAATAACATTTTGGTGTATGACGAATTGTAAGATCTAAATATTGTCCTTGATTTTGATTGGCTAAGAAGAATTATTACTATGGTAACTGTCGGACAAAAATAAAACTTGTTGGATAAAACTCTCAAAAAAGTAACGCTTCACTGGAGTCTCGAGTCACCTTTCAATTCCTTGTCACAAACCGGTGTCCAATTCTGTCAGGGAAATGCGGCATTCAAGTAACAAATTTTTGTCATTTTACGCTAACGTTATGCGCCAATCATCTAATGACGCATGGTTACGTCAAGTCAGAAAACCCTGCCAAGAAAGGGGATATCATTGATTTTGAATGACAGGAACAATCATCAGTACCTTTAAACCAAACTGAGTCATGGTGATCTGATATCGAAAGCCTTAAACTCAGATTCCCCTTTTGACCAGGTCAAGAAAATCACTTCGGGAGTGCCGTAAGCATGACGTGATAATGAAATATTTTATCACCGTCAAAAAGAAGAAAACAAGAATAGGAAAGAGAAGAAGAGGGCCGCTAATAGAGAATATGATATCAATGATAGCGGCTAGTGGTACGGAAATGAATCAGACAAAATAATTCCGGGCGATGGAAGTTCTATAATGGAACGCTGGAAGGAAATCAACTTCAAATCAACTCTAAATTGAGACAAATGGGGCCGTGCTCTTCGACTTTCAAGAGGAATTAAAGGCTGAATTGCATTTCTTATTCGCCGTTTGGATAAAATTTCCTCAAATTGTTCAGAATTAACGTCCATGTCGTACTTAGTCTGATATGCATGAGGTTTGAGAGGGATAAGGCGATATGGATGACTAGAGAACACAAATAATGTTTCTTTTTCATTTTTATTCAAAAAATACTTTAATATCTTACATGATGACGGCTATACAGGCTAATGTTTCTAAATATGAATGCAAATACAGCGTCCGATAGATGTTATACAGGTGTTTTTTAAATATAATTTTCATTATTATTTCCATCTTTTGCCAATCACATTGTTATGGTTATCATGGATGGCGATCGGGGGGGGGGGGGCAGGGAACGTCTACCCATATAATTCTGAATTCGTACAGCAGCCAGGCCAAGTGACAGGGTCATCTCGCCCCCCGTCCTCCTCCTTGAGAGACTACAATCTCACGATCTCATAAGACCGCCGTGCTGTTTGATTTTATTTTTTGTCATCAACATTACGAAGATCGCCATCATCAATTATTCAACATCACCATTTTCATTATTGCAATTAGTCTTGAGAATGAATCACACTTGCTTGCAAATCGTTGACTCATGTAAATGTCTGATATTTTTGCCAAAGATATCCCTCTGCTCATTCATAGTTTTTTTTTTGCATTGGAAATTATCACAAAAGAAAACGTATAATCTAATTTGAAAATATATGTGTATTTTTTTTATCATGTGACCATTATGATGTGGTCAGATTTGTGGCTCAATGCCTTCGACTCATCCACACAAACCCCGTTTTGAACACATGTAGGGAAGTGGTATGTAGATCCGGAGGTTGACTATTTTAGAATCAAGTACAAATATATTCATTTTATCCATATTTGGCGATTCAAAGTGAATTTCCGACTCAAAGAGGAAACATCTTCACCGGAAATCGGAAAAGTATGGCAACAATGGAACGATATTGAGAAACCGATAACAGGAAGCAATGACCATGTTTCAATGTGACAAAATAAGCCTGCATCAGAGACCGATCAATACCACGAATACAGATGGTAATTGATATGGGATGATTGGCAGTGTCATGCTTTGTGTTGGACTGATATAAGGGCTTGTGGGGAGGGAAAGGCGACCTAAAAGTCATCTAAGTTTGTCTCTTTCGAATATTAGGGGCAAGACATACACGAGACAGGCCTTTCTTTTATTTTCTTATCCCCCCTCCTGTTCAATGTTCACTACTTGAACAATATACAATCGCCCCATTCGCATTCTACGGCACCGCCCCTGTATGGGTACATAATTATGACCAATAGTCAAACAGAAAATACATGTACAAAAATTATCTTAGCGCGATTACAGGATATAAGCAATTTAATACAAAGAATCCCCATCTTGGACAGAAACGAGAAATTACTCGCTGTGATGGGGAGTAGCACTTAGATATTCAGTCAAACATGAAGACCCGGGGGATGAAATTTATGGTAATATTCACCAAGATCCATGACATAGTTTGCAACCCTGTCATTTCATTACGCAACAGCGCCATCAGTAGCTCAATGAAATATATTTAACAGCCACTAATCAGTATACCTCTGTCTGCTAAATACAGATCAGAGCGTTGTAAGACTTGAACAAGTTGGAGAGGATGAAACGTTAACGTAGTGAGAGGATGAAAAGGAGTGAGAGTTAGGGATGGTGCACTTTATGAAAACAATACGATTCTTTTACCATTACAAAACTATCGTTTTATTGAAACTACTGTATGAATAAGCAAAATTATGAAATAAAATATGTAATTCAAAATGTCAAGGCAAAGCAGGCCAAACCTGAAGCAGAAGGTATGAAATGGCGGAAACTCTAAAATGTTTGATGTAAACTGATGCAAAATATTTCAGCGATCGTCAAATTAATTTTTTTAAAGGCGATGTAGATCGGGTTTCCCCTAAGACACGGTTAAGTGATAGAAGTCTCAGGACAAAGCGTTCTAACGTCATTCGCAAAAGGTATAGCTCCTAAAATATGGTTGCATATTGTTCCATGTCACAATTCCTGACGGAGCTTCATACTTAATCGAGATGGGCAAACCTGAAATCTGGATGACCAAAGAAACGTAAGTCCAGCATCACCCTTTCGTCCCGTCTCGGACACTCCTCTCATCGTGGCGCCTCATGCACCCCTAAACGGCCCTACCCTTCTGAACCTGGGCCATATTGGCACCCCACACAAGGTTTCGACCTTGGACTTGACTGTACTTTCTCTTCACGGGCTGATTTATAAGCGGAAATGATTACTCGTTTGCATCTAATATTATCAACTCTTAACCCATACACTTGGCTACCATTCAGAGACAGATTCAAATGAAGAGTCAGAAGTTCAAATGTCTGAAGTTGATATTCAGCTTCAGAAATTTTACGATGATTTAG
Organism: Lytechinus pictus; assembly: GCF_037042905.1. Classification (NCBI taxonomy): domain Eukaryota; kingdom Metazoa; phylum Echinodermata; class Echinoidea; order Temnopleuroida; family Toxopneustidae; genus Lytechinus; species Lytechinus pictus. The sequence goes on from NC_087256.1 coordinate 16,642,819, forward strand.
GAGCTCATGAGGGAAAATATATCAAAATATTTAATTTTAAAAAGGAGTAAACATTCTTCCTAATTGTTAATAAACTGTATACTTGATGATTATAAAACAGTTGCAGAACCGCACAATCTTCGGAGAAAAAGGCAAAACAGTATTTTGAGTTTCGCATCATCATATTCAGAGTCCCCAACTACAATCACTCTTCTCCTACGTAAAGCGTGATCAATTAGATACTGATTATAGGGTTCATCGTAAAATATTTTGGTACTATCATCATCATCGTCGTCGTCATAATATACCCTCGTTAAAACATTTATTCAACCACTGACATCATCAACAATGTTCATTTCCATCGTTGTCGTAATCAGGAAAAACATGAGCTGCACAACATCGCGTATATCAGACAAATCTTTAAAAAACAGTCGCGAGTGAACGAAAGATTCGGCTTTAAAACAAATTTCAATTTAATTTGCGATAGATTTTTTGTATTAAAGTTTTATTTTTTCTTCATTTTTACCCTTTTCCTTTCTCATCCTTTCCCTTCGTAAGCTTTCTTCTTTTCCTGATCGTGGACTTCTTTTCCTGCTCGTGGCAAGTGATTTCCATTGCAGTCATCTTCGTAAAAATGATCACCACCATCTTTAGGAGCATTGCCATTTTCATGCACATCATTGTGAACATCATCATCATCATCATCATCACCATCGTAAGGACCATGATGATGTAAGACCGTTAAAAAAAATTAATTTATAAAATAAAATTCATCATTATCACGATCACCATCAGCATCAGCAACATCATCATCATCATCGTCATTATCATCATCATCATCATCGTCAGTTTCACAATCATTGTCATCGGTATCATCATCTTTGTATCATGAGTTTAAGACTGTGAACAAAGGGCACCATGTCAACAGTAGAAAGGCATATGCGTTCTTCGTCATCGTCAACACCATCATCAACATCAACATGTGAATGAACCGTTCTCGAGAAATAAACACCACAAACCTTTAAAAATTTGATTGGATATATTGTTTGGTACAGCTGGAGGATGGGCGTAGTTTGCTATTCTGAAGGGGGCGGGTTGCCGTGGCAGCCGTCGAGATATTTTCATGTGTTGCATCCGTCGCCCCCCTGTCCCTGTCACCCCTCGCTCATTTATTGCCCTTTGTCCGCCCCCAATCCTCCATCCAAGCCAGAAATAGTGATGTTCGTGTAAGTCCGAGCCAAAACATGCCAACACGATAACATCGAACTCATCAAATGTAAAAGGTAGGGTCTTTAGGGTTTTAAGAGAAATGATCCTATGACTCAGAATTCATCAAAATAAAATTTGGCTATGAAGGAATCGAAATGGTAGAGTGAAATTAACTGTTGCCATGAACGGTAAAAATCAGTGATCTATTCAAACAAGACAACAAATATCTTTCTGAAGATACCATACTAATTGTTCAACTGTCCATTTATAGGGACCCGCTTCATATGACTATACAGAGTGTTTTGTACGATATCCTATCCTCACAACGCTTCCAGCCACCCCAGCCCTAAGCTGTCCGAATGCCTCCCTTGTGACTCTATACTGCGCCACCAATCCTGCACACACGCTTCAACACATACATACTCTCCATCATCTCGGAGATACCTGGGTAAAGACCAGCAAATACAGATGAATGTACCTGTAATACGTGGGGACGTTATCAATCAGCGCATCCCCAAAATCGAAGTTTGAAAAGAGTTGATTGAAAAGTGTCGAATGTGATGTCATGGAGGCTAGAAAATAGAGAGGATTCTTCACTTAAACAATGGTTATGTCAATTCATCGCTTAATTAGAGAGTTCTCGCTCACCGACGTAACATTTTATTCAAGAATGGAGTAAATTTATTGTAAAATGCCCGTCATGATAAAGAACAACGCAGATGTCTTTGTCGAAAATTGGTGAATCAAAACAGCAGTTTCGTTCTGGAAAATTGACATATTTGCAATTTTACGGCAGCTCTGAAACATACCCTGCTGAAAAGAACACATTGTGACACTGTGTGTTCACATAGTGGACTATAATAATAATAATAATGATAATAATAATAATAACAAAAATAATGATGATGATAATAATAATAATGATAGTAATAATAATAATAGTGATAAGAATAATAATAATGATAATAATAACAATAAGAAGAAGAATAATGATAATAATAACAATAAGAAGAAGAATAATGATAATAATAATAATAGTAATGGGCCCTGCTTAACATGATAATGTTATTATTAATTCAACAGTGTGAAAGATATTTTCACAATGTGGACACCTCGCCAGTGTGACTGTTCATAGTGTGTTCACATGTTCGACTAAATGAATATGTGATTCACACTGTTGGAATCCTCAAATTCAAAAATGTGAAGTTGATTTCACATTGTGTTCCACATTGTGAACACGCTGTGGAACGCACTGTGGGACACCCGGATTTTTTTTCCAGTAGGGATAGGACGAACCGTGGTTTACCTATTTTCGACAGAGCCCTTCCAGCATTTTGTTTGACGGCATTTTGAATACATTTATAGTGTTTTCGAATCATCCGTACCTCCCTGAGCAAAAACCCCCTAAAGTTCATTTCTTACCGTGGGCAAGCGCGTGGCCTTTCCAACATTCTGATGACGAAGGAAAGCGCTGAAATCGCGCCACTTCCAATTCGTAATGCAGGCGAATTCTTTTATGTTCCTTGTATGGGGGCTCACAGGCCTAATTCATTTCCCATAGACTCGTGTGTTAAAGTGGCACTTAAAAATAATTCATAAAAAATAAGGAGGAAATTCGAGGGTTGAATGTTTACTACCAGTGGATAGGATAAATGTCCGACATTCCATATCTGACCAGAAAAGGGTACCTCGACCGGCTCATTTTAAAAATAAATCCGCATTTATGAAGACTACACCTGCCGGGACCAAATTCATCACTTGAGAGAGTAAAATGACCCTAATTCTTCCGCCAGTAAAAATATAGTTTCATAATGGTGATATATCTTTCCAATTTGGAAAAAGTAAGTTCAGTAGGTACCCTCCCTAGAATCAGTGTTAGATTGTCAGTCATATTCATTCATTTTTGTCAATCAGCAATATCAAATTTAAAAATTGAGCAATGGGTTGGCTCGAATGAATATCTATGGCCTGCCAGTTGTGATTAGGCCCGTGCGACCATGGGTATATTTAAACTTTGAAATATAGTTCCCCTTTTTCCCCGCGTAATTGTTTATTTTTATTTGTACAGGCCGTGGAAGTGGCGTTGTTTACACACAAACGTCCATACAAAAGTCACATTTACACCCACATTGAAAAACTTTGGTTATAACGGGTGTACATAGAGGACCACACCAATTATTTTACACCGGTGTTAAATTGACAGTGTTGGTTTAACACGTGTAGGTGTTATTACAACACCTTTGGTTGTTACATTTACACTCCTTGGTGTTATGTTCAATCTCTAGGCTGCAATTTTAACACCTCAGGGTGTGGTCCTCTATTAAAACACCAACTGGTGTCAGTTTTAACACCACAGTTTTTGCAGTGCACATGCGCGCGTACACACACACATACAAACATACCCTGTCACATTTTTCCATCGAAATCTCCCCGCGTAGTCTCGTCATTTCAATGGTGGGCAGGTGGGCATACTAAATAACGAGTATTTATTCACTTCCCCCGCCTCTCCCCTATGTGTGAAACGGTGTGGAGAGGGTGTGTGTGTGTGTGTGCGCGCGTCTTACCCCTCTCTCTCAATCTATGTAGTTCTCTCCCTTTTTCTCGCTCTCTCTCCGTCTTCCTTTCTCCCATCCCCTTGATACCCCCTACTGACACCTCCTTTCCTGCCCCTCCCCCACCCATAGTTTGGCAGCATCCCTTATAAATTGCCCTTGGACTTAGATGCACTTTCGTTTCGTGAGAATACAAGAGGAAGAAGAAGGGTCTTCCACTGGTCACATATCCACACGACTAGTCTCGCTTCCAGGCTCTCTGTTGTCATAAATGAGCAGATCTACAATAATGACAATTACTTATTCATTTAATTATTGATTGAGCTATATGTGACTATTTCTGGTCATCAGAATTTTTGCTCAATTTGTATACCTTGTATTTTTGTTGATCACTTGTCACATCGAGCGTTGTGGCCCAGTGGATTAGTCTTCTGACTTTGAAACAGAGGGTTGTGGGTTCGAATCCCGGCCATGGCGTAATTACCTTCAGCAAGAAATGTATCCACATTGTGCCGCACTCAACCCAGGTGAGGTGAATGGGTACCCGGCAGGATTAATTCCTTGAATGCATGAGCGCTGAAAGGCAGCTCGAGCTAAAGCCGGGGTAATAATGGTAACAACGCGCCTCGGAATAGAATATTTCTAGATAGATGGCGCTTCATAAATGGCTATTATTATTATTTTTTTTTTATTACTATTATTATCATCATCATCGAATATCCAACCATTGGATAGGCCTGAAAAATCATAGCAATCAATCAATCAATTGACGAAGATCTCAAATTTATGTAACATTGTTTGATAGCCGCCTTCGAAAAAAAGTGCATTTCTGAAACCATGTTCCTTTTACCTTCTGACACCAGGTCTTGTTTGTAAATACCATCACATTTTGTCTTTTTTTTCTTCATGCGGCCCCTGAAAGAGCACGCACCCCTGCCCCCACCCACACACACCACTGCTAACGGAAACATTTCTAGTGGTACAGTCAAATATAATTCCGTCTCTTGTGAGCAAGAATATGCCTCCAATTATTAAATATGTTCTGTGTAGATTATGTACAGCACACTCAGCAGAATCGTGTTCTTAAAATTTGAATTCCGTTGTTTAAACTTACTGAGAAGTAAGTTATCTGTACGTTATTGTAAGTCGAGCACTGCATTGGTGAATCAATTTCTTATCAATCATTCAGTGAAACACATCCCTTTCAGGTTCGAGATAAACGTTTTCCGAGAATCCACAATCTCCACAACATTCAAATCACACTAATTTGGTAAGAAGCAAGAGTAACCAAAATATGCTCCATTCCGAGCATTTTTATTTGAATAAAGATAAAATGGTCATTATTTTTGAAAATCGTAATCACACTAAAAATGAAAAAAAGAAGAAGAAAGAACATAAATAATATCAAATTGGCAGTAATAAGGCAAAATAGAATGTCCGTCATTTTCCAACTTTTTTTTCTTCTGAAAATTTAATCGGCACCGATTCACCCACCATAATGTCAATATCACAATATCTACGATTAGATTAGGTTGGTTAGATTTGAAACTATCAAACATATCAAGATATCTCTAGATAAATCTCTGAATTTTCCCCTGTCATCTTTGTTTCCGCTAAAAAACATCTGCACACCCAGACTTCAATAAATGTCCACATAATATTGGCAACATACTCTGTTTTGAGATTATTATTGACGGTTCAAATCGAGTTCAAATGAAGAATATCGGATGTTTAATTTGCCGATGGATAGTGATTGTCTCTTCATTGGCGAAGAGGGGGAGATGACGGGGGATCTATTGCTCCCCTTCCAATTCAACATTACCCTAATATGACAATGCGCAAAGTCGCATACATTCGTAATTCCGAAGCTTCGTTATTCCGAAGGTTCAGTTATTCCGAAGATTCGTATTTCCGAAGGTTCGTAATTCCGAAGGTTCGTTAATCCGAAAACGAAATGAGGTTCGTAATTCCGAAGGTTCGTTAGTCCGAAAACGATCATGATTAACGAACCTTATTTCGTTTTCGGACTAACGAACCTTCGGAACAACGATCCTTATTTCGTTTTCGGACTAACGAACCTTCGGAACAACGAACCTTATTTCGTTTTCGGATTAACGAACCTTCGGAACATCGAACCTTATTTCGTTTTCGGATTATCGAACCTTCGGAATAACGAACCTTCGGAATAACGCCAGAAATGTTCAGATTAACGAACCCTTTTACGTTTTCGGATTAACGAACATCGAGGTATAGGCAATTTACGTGCTTCGGAATTACGAACCTTCGGAATAAAGAACCTTCGAAATTACGAACCTTCGGAATTACGAAGTGTAACCGCGCAAAGTGATGACGATGCGAATGAAGATGCTATGGGTTCTAAGAATCCAACTCTAAAATCTTAATTCACGGTTCAAGTCTATTTTTTCATTTGTAAAAATCAGTGTTCTCTGATAGTTTTCTATTTGTCACTACCGTACAAAATAATTAAGGATCAGAAGTACTTATTATTCTAGCTAAAATGAACAGTAATACGTTACGAGCAAAAAAGTAAGGAATATTAGTTAAAAAATGACAGTACTCGTTACACTTCCGGAGTATAGCAATCCATCTTTTTTATTAGGTTTTCAAAAAATACCCACGATCCTATACGCCGTAATATTGCTTTACGTGTCAATTTTACGATCATTATTATTACTGTCACAACTGGCATGCAGATGGGAATGGTGGGGGGGGGGGGCTTGGAGGCAATGGGCCCTCAAAAAAATTTCTAGAACAAGAAAAAAGTAGAAAAAGGAAAGAAAGGGAAAGGAAAAGGATGAAATTACATATCATATTCCGAATATCATGTCAATATGAGATTCGTAATTGTTTCGCTCGGTCGCATGTTTCTACACTTTTTGCCCCCTGTACCATGTCTGGCCCCCTCAAAATGCTTGGCCCGGCATTACACCACTCACCGTCAATATCATTATACGTTGTGATCATATTTTCGTTACATCAATTTATGATATATATATCAACACACAAAGTAATCACACAATTATTGAAAGAAAAGGGATAAATATGATGGCGGAGAGGGGTAGTCTATATTCATTATAAAGATTCGGATGTGATGCAAATCAAGACCCATAAGGAAGGGAAAAACAATAACAACAACAACAAAATGTTGAGTTCAATCCATCAACCGTGGGACGCAATGTGATTTATAGCTTGTAAATAACAATAACTCATCAGATATCAAAGGATAAACGAGAAGAAAATGTCATTCTACCCTTCCCATGTCCGGTATGACACGGGGTCACGTTGCTCTGGAATTCAGAAAACGGAAGCGGACATACTTGTGAAATGGGGGCGTACAGGGGCCATAATTTTCCAATGTGCACAGGTGAATGAAAGATGGCATACTCGTGGGGATACAGCGCTCCTGACAAACTATTGTCCTCAGTAGCAATAGGCACCTTCAAAGGGTTTAGAAATGTTGTTGGTATTTGTTTATGTACAGTGCAGCCCCCTGTCTTTCCAAAAGATATTTTGCTTCAAATTATAAACACATTCGATCGAAAATGTGCATTCCCGAATCATTTTTTTGGGTTTAGAAATGTTGTTGGTAGTTGTTTATGTACAGTGCAGCCCCCTGTCTTTCCAAAAGATATGTTGCTTCAAATTATAAACGCATTCGATCGAAAATGTGCATTCCCGAAACATTTTTTTTTAAAGAGGATTACATGAATTTTGTCACTTAATGTAGAACAATCATATATTGTCAAGTAGAGAGAGTGTAACATGATATAGCAACCTGTCATTTGCGATGTGCATCAAAAGTCATTAAATAAATTATCATGGTTAGTCTTATTTGCAAATCGTAGATCCACAGGCAAGGATAACATTGAAGACAAAAATGTTTCCGACAACTAAAATAAATGTACATGTATTCTGGTCCCAAAAGAAACGATCTGGGGCAAAAATTATGTTTCGTGCTAATACTAGCGCTGAGTACTGAGAGGAAGGGAGCTGATCTGATAAAAAAATGTGGAACTCTTATTTCATACTAATTTTTAAACACTTTTTGTTTAAAGGTCAAGTCCACTCCAGAAAAACGATGATTTAAATAAATAGAGAAAAATCAAACTAGCAAAACGCTAAACATTTCATCAAAATCAGATGTAAAATAAGAAAGTTATGACAATTTATAAAGTTATGACAATTTATAAAGTTTCGCTTATTTTTCACAAAATACAGATGCACATCTCAGTGACATGCAAATGAGACAGTCGATGATGTCCATCACTCACTATTCCTTTTGTTTTTTATTGTTTGAATTATACAATATTTCATTTTTTTTACAGATTTAACAATAAGGACCAACTTGACTGAACCATTAAAACAAAGTATTAAAACAACGCAAATTCCGCATGTTCATGGAGGAATCAAATTTTGTTTCACTTGACAGTGAGGAGAAAATTAGAATATTTCATGTAATAGTGGATGACGTCATCAGTCTCCTCATTTGCATACTGTATAGGATGTGCATATAACTGTTTTGTGAAATTAAGCGAAACTTTAAAATGTCACAACTTTCTTATTTTACATCCGATTTTGATGAAATTTTCAGTGTTATGCTTGTTGGATATTTCTTAATTTATTTAAATCAACTTTTTGTTGGGGTGGACTTGTCCTTTAAGTTGTGAACGACCATGGATGTATGTTCATGTTCAAATTCCTACCCTTAAATTACTACCTGACAGTCACTTGCGCATGATAGCTTCCCTGTTGACAAACATGAAATCTGATTCCAAAGAAAAAGCGAAAGCGAATCTGCGTCGACCCAAATGGTTAACCCCAAGAACGCATACGCAGGGGCGTCATGTCGCTAATAAAAGTGGGAGGGAGTTCATCTGGGTTCTACAATTTAGTAAGGGATAAGTTCCAACGACCCCCATGGGCCTTGTATGCTAATCAAAATCTGCATCATTTTGTCACGTTTGGTGGGGGCCAAACGATTGGAACCCTCGGGCACTACACAAAAAACCCTACATTTTTTTATTGGTTTCTGTGTCGTCACGAAAGTGAGATGAAACGTGGAGGAAAATATGACTCGGGAAATATGCGGTCATTGAACTACGCTCTGGTTGCCATGGAAACCAGCTACGTGTATACTCGGGGTCGAAGCTGTTTAGAGAATGCTTTGTTTACGAAGGAACCATTGTTTTGTAGAGTCAGGATTTTTTTCCTTCAAATTTTCGACCTGTTTTACCTCTTTAGAAAACCATACGAGTGATTTTTTAAATAAATTAAATCATGTGTTTTTCAATATCATAACTTTCATCGAATTTCCTTTAATATCTCGCGGATTAGTTAATTAAAGACACATATTTGTGGCCTATTATTGGCCCATTGTGCCACTATAGTCCACACAATACTCCCATAGGTGGTGACCGTAATTTTGAAACGGGATTTGTCAATATGATGCTTTCCAGAGTATTAGAATGATTGGCGTTGGCCTAATATTTGAACTCTTACACAGGTCAAAAAGAAATTACCAAATGACGTCACCCCCGTAGGTTCAGCTATCGAAAGTACGGCGACTAACCCAAATTACTTTACATTTCGCCACTCACCACATCCCATTGCACATAATTGAAACACATGAAATCAATCTATGTCTTAACACCAACATATGTTTTACATTCGGCTAGGTTTTTATTTCTGGGGTAAAGGTTATTCAGTCACACGAGTCATGAAAAAGGAAGGTCATCAATAGTAAAGCTCAAAACATATATTTTTTGTATGAAAGACATTGCATAGAGAGAAACAAGAGGAGATATTAAATGCATAGATTTATTTATTATTATTATTATTTTTTTTTTTTTTTTGGGGGGGTGATTATTTCTGGACATCAGGGAAAAACCCCACAGTATAAATAACACAATCAAAGACTTAAATAACAATAATGCAATGACAAGATTAGACGGCTCTATCACAACGAATTGAGTTTGGTTCAGACGTTAGAATGGTATGATGGAGTATGGTGTTTGTGAATATGTGAGATAAAAGACGACATACTAAACTAAATAATTTTACACATATTCTCCATTGCAAGCTGATTGCAAGATTAAAGAGGATGGCAAGACTCTCAGAAAGTTTGATATCATCAGATAGCTGTCATTATAACTAATAGATAAGTGAATATATTAGGTTATATCACTACAGCACTAGAGTACGTCAGGGTTGCACAATTTCCCCATTTCTGTTCAACTTTCTGCACAGAGTTTATATTAGAGAACTCACAAAAATGAAAGTGTAACTATTGGTGATGCAAAGGTAATTGGGATAAAAGTAAGTTTTATAAAGTTACACACGAGTCTACTCACAACTAGTGACCCTTCTAGCACTGGCGTAAATCCGGTCTGAGCAGGGGGGGGGCAATATATTGACATGAAAATTCTAAATTTTGGGGACACCCCAACACCAAGTGCTCTGTATACGGGGTATAAAACCGTTTACATAATACTACCATCTTTCAGTTAAAGGACTAGAACAACTTTTCCAATGGCTATATGGTAATGGATTTGTTGTGTAAGTTTAATGAATTACAGTTAACATAGATATGCGAGCGAGCGAAGCGAGCGAGCAAATTTTTAATATTTGAAAGACAGAATGCATAGTGTCCGAAAACCTCTTTCAACTAGTTTTTAATTTTCATACCACGGGCAATGTATACGTGAGTATACTGTAATTGTGTACATAATGCTACCATCTTCCAGTTAAAGGCCTTTCGCGATTTTTCAAGGCTATAATGAAATGGATTCGTTGGGATATAAAGTAACGAATTACAGTAAATATCACTATACGAGCGAGCGAATCGACCAAGCAAGTTACAATAGTTGGAAAGCAGTATGATGACCAAAATCGTCTTCCAAGGGATTTGTAACTATTGGAGAAATGCAGCGAGAAGGCGAGCATCTAAAAAGTTGATTGGCTTCAGTTGTTTAGAATAAAGAGGCATATGTTACAGAGGATGATAAGGGTAAATTATCAACAACGTACACTTTAGAAGAAAATGAATTTATTGATTATATCTGTTATAAAATTTCTCGTAGTACTGGTGTCTTGTATAAATTAAAAAATATTCTCCCAAGGAACATATTAATGAAAATTTATAATTCAACAATCCTTCCACATTTAAATTATTGCAATGTTATTTGGGGAAATATATACAAAACAAAACTAGACAAAATTTATAAGTTACAGAAACGCATAGCTCGGTTAATTACAAATAGTCATAATTTATCCTCAATTTTGCCACTGTTGTAAAAAATGAAAATTATTCCTGTAACTTACTTAATAAAGCTTAATACATCCATGTTCATGTTCAAATTTCACAAAAACCTTTTACCGCCTGTTTTTATTGGTATGTTTCAACCAAATTCTGCATTTCATAATTATCCAACTCGTTAAAGCAAAAACTTACACATTCCTCTTTGTCATTCAACATTACTTTATAATTCTTTATCTTCTTTTGGGGTACGTGAATGGAATAATCTAAATTTCGATATAAGATCCAGTACTACGATAAATCGATGTATGTGTATGTATAAGAAACTTGTATTTAGTAAACTGTTGTCCATGGCTGAGTAGGATTTCACCTTCTAAAGTTTTTTTTTATACTTGCTTACTTGTATCACTCTCGAGCTATGTGTTTGCTGTGTATGGATTAATGCGTGGATGTACAGGTATTAGGATGGGTATGTACGTGAGTGCGTGGGTGGGTGTGTGTATGTGTACAGACTATACTCTAATATTTTACATGTATTTTTATGTAGGGCCCAGTTTATAAGCAGTTTTGCTTCTTTTGGGTCCTGGCCATTTTTTTAATTGTTATTTTGTTTGTCAATGATTGATTTGTATGATACTTATTTCATGATGTTCATGTACTATGTTGATTTTGAATGGTCAAATAAATGAAACGAAATGAAATTATCGTCGGAGAGTATGGGTGCTTTATGAAATGATTATAGGCCATGACAGGCCACAACATAAAAAAAACCAATATTGCATAATGGAAAGATTTTGAATAATATTTAAGATTATATTTGGAGATGGATACATCACGATTATTGAAGTAAATTCAGTTACTCATCTTACACTTTACTTGAAGTACAGGGTATGCCTATATATAAGTTTTGTACAAATTATACCCCCACTTTCATAAAGATGCTAGGATATGACCCCCCCCCCCACACACACACACATTCACTCCAGAGTATGCAAAGGATGTTTTGATTGGTTTATGATAAAAATGTATAACCATATTTAAAAGTCATTAAATTAACCATACTCTCTCGTGCCTTCTAGGTTTCTAAATCGGAATCTCTCAATCATGTTGATTCCCATTAGCTGAAGTTCAAATACGTGTACATGTACATACATATGTATTTATTTGTTTATTTCAAAGTTTGACCAGGGGCCTGTTGCAGAAAGCGTTGCTTTTAAACGCAAGTCAAAACATCAATCGCAAGTCCCAAATGCGCACTGTTGATTGGTTGGAAATCAAGTTGCGCATGATTTTTAGAGTTGCGATTGATTGCAACTCTTCCTGCAACGGGCCCCAGAGTTTATATGGGAAATACACTCCCATTCAAAAAGAGGGGAAATCGCCATTTGTCCTAAGATAATGTCACCAGTCGTGTGTTCAGTTGTGTCAGGGCACTGGGAACGATTTTTTAATAGAGGGGTGCTGGTTTGTAAGAAAAACAAATGACAAAAAAGATTTTTATTACAAAATAAAGGTGATTGTTATCAGGTAGAATTAGACAAAAAACAGAAAAAGGTTTTTCACTAAAAATAAAGGTGATTTGTGTTAAATTTCTACTTTTTAGCATACCTATTGCATTTCCAGGGGGTGTTGCCTGTATTGAATAACACACGCAGCACCCCCAGATAAATATTTGGGGTGCTTCAGAGCCCCCCTCTTCCAAAGTCCGTGAGTTGTGCATACCTTACGATCAACTTAACCAAACCACCCCCTGGTTTTCGAGGAGTCAAGAGAATATACATTTAACATAGTTAGAATTTATGCAGACATACATGTTAGAGAGTTTTGGAGGTAGTTACACCCGACAAATTGAATAAAGTTATTTCTTTAATTTTATCTCATTCCATTCAATGTAAAAAAAAATCGGAGGAACCTGCCAAAAGGGGACAACGTTCCCGGGTCAAGCGGTCGCTTGCAGGAAGTTTTGCTATCGCATTCCCGAAAATGATCCGATCGTTGATGGAGGTCGTTGACCTTTCCAAGTTGAACTACTTGTACATATCGCTGTGTAACAAAGTGTCCCTACTGTGTTGAAATCATATTAACTGTTCCGTGGCCGGAGGGGTATTTTTCCCTTCGATTTTAGATTCACATCTCTTCGGGTGCGATGTACTCTCTCAAAGACAAGGGGTATTAGGGTGAGCTTTCTACATTACATGAAAAGAAAAAAATTGTTAGAAATCTATCGACATGTATTGTGGCAAAGACGCGATGATACACTGACCTCAGTTATTACCAAAAATGCAAAAATTGTCGGTTTAGTTGCGAGATCGTCAACACTTTGGAACACCTTCATCATAAATTAAGACATACGGGCACACCAAGGAGCTTGGGCACACCCACGAATTTTCAACGGAGGGGGGGGGGGGCGCAGTGCGAGGGAGCGAAGAAAGCGATGGTGGAGAAGGAAATGTTTATGTCAGTATATTGCCCACATACATACGTTCCCTTCAACGGTAATGTATTTTTTTTTTTTATGAGTACATAAAAATTAGAATTTTCTGCACACTCAAATGTACAAAGTGACACATTATTTCAAGCATTAAAACTTTGCAACTGAGCCACTCAGTTGTATGTGTGCGAGAAAGTGAAGCGACTATAAAATCGAGGATATTAATTATTTTTGTCTGTAATTTTTTTTTTATGTGACGGAGTGCACCACGGCTCCCAGTGTCCTTGGCTATGCCAGTCGCTAAATGTAACTAAAAATGTGAAAAGATGACACGTAATATTAATGATTTGTGTAATTATTGCATATTAAATAGGCCCGGCATTTTGGGGTAGTTTATTTTGTAACTTGACAACCCCCCCCCCCTCCGGGTGGTTGGTGCAATGTACCGTTTTGCCTAGCAATATTCGAATTCTGCACCTTTTGGTTTATGATCCCCCTGTCCACTAGACAATTACAAATCCCTGAAAATAAAATTTTATTGAATTTCTATGGAACTGTAGAATATTGAAGGAAAACACAATACGTCCTAACTTGAAGCCAGGGGTCATAGTATATAAGAACGTCACATTTAGAGTCCTATAACACCCTGATTTACATATCGTAAGATATTAACTGAAGTACATTTCTATCGTTGATTTCTCCACAAAATACTTCTATCACCATCATGACCATGGTTAAGTGCATCAGTAATATTCTCGTTATTATCAGAACATGAGGCGTACTGATTGTATTATTCCCCGATCGCGCCCGATTGGTGGATTGCTTGCCTAAGAGGGTTCCAATATTGCAGGATGTTGACCCGACCTACTTCTGGGTTTTGAACTCGGAATAGCCTATATTCAGGGATGCCAAGAGGTTGTCCATGCATCACTCTCATGAAGAAAAAAAATGTATGTGCTTCCAATGAAGGATAACTACATCAAAGGTCATTTAAAGGTCAATGAACTCTGGCCGTGTTGGGAGTATGTGTTGAATTGGCATCATAACTTCAAAGTTTATGGATCTAGCTCATGAAACATCGACATAAGGGTTATCAAGTATGCATGATTGTTTGCACGTGTCTTAGGTCGCATGATCATGGTCAAAGGTCATTTTTGGGGCAACGGATATAATGTTTTATTATCATATTAGTGTTTCCTTCTGTGAGTAATTATTCATTAGCTGTTTTCAAAGGCAGCACTATCGAATTGCATAATGCAGGCGAGACTGCCAGAAGCGTTCCACTTGTTCATTTTTTTTTTTTTATATATATATACCAAGCGTCACTCGACGACATGCATATTTGACTCCGACGCCGGCCATTCCCATTTGTCTGACATTTTCTATTTTTACCCAGATTTTGTAAAGTTATTGCTATATCGCAAATAAAACTGCTAATAAAAGAAAACATTGTAGGATGAAGGTTGGGATAATGGAGTTGAAGGACCCTTCATTTCTTCTTCTCCTCTTCCTACATAACATCATTTCCAATGTTAATAGCTGACGCTACATTCTTTTTTTTAAAACAAAGAACCACATTACATATTAAAGCGAATTTATTATATCCATGCATGGCCCCTCATTGTCCCCGCTGTCAAAATAAGTTGTTATAAACAGGTTGATATTATTTTGTCATGTTATGAGAAGCTAGAAATCGTAAAAATGTATGATCCAACAGTAAGTCAATATGCGAGGGCGGACTAAGGAATGTGTCATGAAAAGGAATATCATCTTGGATTGAAAAGTACAAAACTGTCAGCTATAAACAACAGATTGTTTTCAATATTCCAGCAAGTCGTCTCTGTGTGTTCCAAAACTCCTTCTTTTTATACGTATATGGGCTTGTAAAGAAATTTAGACTTGGATGGGGGGGGGGGGGGGGAGTGGAGATAAAAATGAGAGGGAGAAGGGGGTTTAAAATTCGTGAGAAAAGAAATGAAGAAGACACAGGGGTCCGTATTCTGAAGTCGGTTTTAACTTAGACCATGGTCTAAACTCTGTGCTAAAATTATGGGAAGCCAAACGATTCAAAATTTTGTTTACAGTGAATTCTTCTCATGTTTACTGTGCTCTTTACTAATTCTTTGATGGTGAAGACAACTTACTTATCATTCCCAGTCAAATGAGCTGATACCTGGAACGTCTACTGATAGAGATTTATGTAACAACTGGCTTTCCATAGTTAAACCACAACTTAAAACCAGAGTTTAAATCAAACCCGACATCAGAATACGGGCCCAACTGAATAATATTTCATATTTATTAATATCAGATAATCTTTTTAAATCGCTTGATTCTAACGGACATGTTCGTTCATGGGGCCACCAGCAAAGTGTGGGTGAATTTTAATGACAGTACATAGAATGTGCCCGAAGTTTCCCTCAACTAATGTAAATCGGAATATCTTCTTCCTGGCCTTTTTGTTTTATTTGGTCGATGTCTTATGAATGAATACTACAAAATCAGTTTAAAGCAGTTCACTCGATGACCACACAGTTTTTTGTGCCTTTGTTTAACGTTATTTCCATAAAAGAATCGACAAAGATAATTTTTTTCTAATGATGTACAAGCAAATAAAAATATGTATTCTAATTTCACAGAAATAGAACGAGAATGAACGAGAATTTAATGATCTCTGTTCAGTAATATAAATATTCCACGACAATGAAAAACAAAAAAGGGAAAGAAAAGAATTAAAAGAAAAAAGATTGGAATATGAGCTCATTTCTGCACATCATTTCAAAATCTATCATAAAATCATATTTTCATTATAAAGAGCTCAATATTTTCACTCACTCGCTTCTCTCGCTTGGGACCTTCGAGCACTTGCCCCATTCGCCATATTTTGCCCCCTCAAAATTTTCGGCTCATTACGCCACTGCTTGGTTTGATGAGATTAAGAAAGTAGACAAATACAAATAATTAATATTAGCTACTTATTGTTTGTATTCCCCCTCCTTAAACCACAATCTGCACCCCCTAATCATTCAGCAACACTTCAATGATAGTTTTATAATCGATTTCCAATCATACTCTTCCAAGCTCATGAAATTTTTTTGTCGCCATGTTGCTCTCATCAAGAAGAGACCGCATCTGCTTTGGGAGTTCGAGCGACCTTTTTTTTTAAATTATGTACAATCAAGAACGTACAAGTTTATTTTGTTTATTGATTCGTGCTTTTATCAATACCATACCTATCAAATTGTTCCATGAATGCCATTGTTAATATATCATTTTCGTCTGTTCGTCACCTCATGAGTGACAAATATATTTTGGATGATAGGCTCCTCATTTAATAGGTTTTTGGAGTTATTTTTCCGGCACGTAGCCGAGATACTCAAAATGATCAGTTTAATCGCATATTGGGGAGGGGTGGGGGTGGACCCGTCCAGTAAAGGTAGTTTTCATCAATTATACGGGATTACTTCAGGATGAAACCAATGACTTCTATTATCAATTTCATCAAGACATGATGAAAAATAAGACTATTTTTAATTCAGTGTTTAGAAATAGCAACATATGACATGCGAAATTCATTAATTCTCTTTTTTTTGTAGGTGCCATAATCACAATGATATTTTAAACACCTCAAATGGAAACTTAAAATATAATATAGAAATTAGACGATTAGCATTATCATTCTGTAACATAACCACATGGCTTCTGTATGAACTTCTTAGATGCCGAGCAAGAGACAGGTGCGTGATTTTTTTTTCGTACGGGTAGATGTTCCGAATATTTTACTCGAAAATACGATGAGCCGGGGATTCTTAAAAATGAAATTTGCATCGTTTCTTCCGAGATAAAGTAGAGCATCTCGAGCGCAATTTTATCTTTAAGATGTATGTTTCCCTGAAGATGGGAAGATCTGACCTTTCGCTCACCCCTCATGTCCTGGGTCCGTTTGGGATCAATCCATATAAAGCGAGAAAGGTCACCCCTTCACTTAATTATTTTACGCCTGAGAGATGGCTCACGTCAACGGCCTAATTTGCATCGACATCGCGTGTAAAAAAAGGCCAACGTATTACCCGTAATGCTTCGTTCCCACTGCTCCAGAAATACGGAAATCTATCCTCTCCCACATGGCGTCACTCACCAGAAGTCGATCACCACTACATTGTTTCCCATTGTAATTGGCTAAAGAGGCGCCACCCTTGGATGCACGTTGCCGCATTGTACATTCTGCAATGGCTACATGAATCCGTGCGTAAAGCGGAATGAAGAATGCCCTGGAGCAGTTGATGCGCGCAAGACATGACTGTCAGCAACATAGAAAATTACAAGAAATAAACGAAGCAATGGGCAATGTGAACAAATATCATGACGCAAATATATACATGTATAGGTATCAGTATCGCTCAACAGTGGTTTGCAGTAAGTTCTGTTAAAAGAGAACGTGTCGATGGGAAAGAGAACAGTTTAGGCCAAGAGTCGTGGGATATGATGATAATAACAATCTGCTTTTATAATAGCTCTTAAGATATCGGAACGGCGTCTTTAAGATATTTACAGTTATCCCGGTCATGGGATATACGCACTTTCTTCATTCCCTGGGAAGCATTCCAACAAGCATGGCAAGATTTGTAAGACTCAGTCACTTTGCATGCTACATTATTTTCCATCCTATCAGGTACCCATTTAACACCTGGGTGTGGAGGGTTTATCGTGGATTGGTGCCTTGCCAGAGGACGCTAAGCCGTGGTGGGATTCGAGCACACGACCCTCCGATTATAAGGCGAGAGTCAGAACCGCTACACCGCGACGCTAATTCCAACTGATACACTTGAAATACGATGGTGATTATAGATGGGGCTACATACCCCGTCTAGTATAATCGCCTCCTTTCTCGGACTGGAAGGCATCGCTCGTCCCAAACCTAGCTTCATTTCGATGGCAGAAATGGAGTGATAAACGAGTTGAGATTTAAAGACATGGGGGCCCCCTGATCACTACAAAGTACACGATCAATCATCCATGCCATAACCATGAAATCTTCATTTCAATGTTCACTTAATCTATAACTTAGATCCAGGATAACTCTCGCAGTATCTAGATTAATTCGAACAAGGATTCCAGCCCCAGGCAACATAAATGTGATGTTGAAATCGCATTCTGTTATCGCGTAATCAGAATGTATTTGAAATACATTTTCTGGGAGAACTATGTTGAAGGTATGATCAAAATATGGTATTGAGAAAAGGCGAGATTTTCCATGGAACTCAAGATATAATTTTGTAAAATTAATAAATGCCAGAAATCATTGTCGTCTAATAAAACAAACGGTCACTGCTTTCTCTTTGCAGGTCAAAGTTTATTGAATATATTTTTGATATAGATACGATAAATTGTTCATGGGCATAAGAGCAATGCAATGCTACGTCCGAGGGGAGGGGGCATTGTATTTTGAAGGGGGGCATGATGTATCCATGAGGGCACCATGGTTTCACCAGTAAAACAAAAGGGGGTGTCGTATAATTCCCTTGGCTAGTCTTTCCTTCAGTACAATTCTGTTTATTCATCCTTTTTCCGGGGGGGGGGATCTTTTTCTTGTTTTTTCATAGCTTGAGTTTTTTTTGGAAGGGACACCCCTGCCCTCTGTATATGACGTCCCCTCTTGCTACCTATTATGTCTCTGTGTTGTTGAAAAATGGCGTGTGACATTTCCTCTTGAATTCAGCCCTAAGCCCCCTGAACCCCGCGTATCAATATTTACTGTTATTCAGTGCCTTGATAATTGTGTCTATAGGTTTTGAACTCAAGTCAGTCCAATTATGACATGTTTATCAAAATAGTGGATGGCATTCTTGACCTGGTTCGCCATTCCTCAATGTTTACATTCCCCCAGAGGAATTTCAGATAAATGATAAGAAATTGAAAAAAATCGTCAGAAATGATTAGACTGTCTTCGTGTTATATTAGGGTTCATTTTCAGGGCGCCTGACTTTTTGGTTTTGACGTCCGTGAAAACATTGGAGAGCTTCACGTGAAAACACTGAATGCCGACGTCAGCTAAATATGATAGCTATGATAGGAATAAGTAACTAAATAAGATAATAATATAAAGTTGATGTGAAATATTTGCAAAATGTCCGTGATGTTAGTTTTAATATGAATAAATTCAAAATATTGACTCTTGAATGTGAATACAATAAGGAAGCCCTGAAACCTCAAATCATCATCATCAGACCATCAGTCTAGCAGTGTACACATCCAGATCCTTCAATTATTCATCTCGGCTAAGATTTTTATTCTTAATCATTTTAATATGCTTCATGTGTTTACTTTATGAGTTATTTGGGAGGTAAATTATGCCTTGAATAATCAATGCATGAAAATTTCAGTTTCAGTTTGTGAGAATGCGGAACGAGCGAGAAGGCTTCATCTATATACAAAGAAAATTTCAGGTTTTGTGTACAGTTTGGTCAGTTTAGACTATATTTGAAAAAAAAATATTGTATTATCATTTTTTAATTATTTTTCGGAAATTCTTGAATTCGGAAGTCTCATTTGAATGTGATTAGATATGAAGCAATACCATGAGTCAGACTTGACTAAAGTTCTCATAATTTTCCATTTTCGTGTGAATGTTTGTAAACTCCATACGTAACACTGGATAATAAACGTGTAAACAGTTTCCAAATACATCTTTCATATTCAAAATGCATGCCGGGAACCAAACTTCAACCAGGGGTGGCGAGTAAGGGGGGGGGGGGGTTGCGCTCGAATGACTTTCAAATATTGAATAAAAATGGGGGAAGGCGGGGGGGGGGTTGAGAAGAAATGAAGGGGAAAAAACGAAAGAAAGGTATTAAAAACACAAGTGGAGGTTTGAGACATATCCATATCATTGGATTAAGAAAAAATTCATCGTCACTGTTATGTCATCTTGACTGCCCCATTAAAATGTTCCTGTATCGCCCCTGACTTCCAACAGAAACATCTTAGATTTTGTGCTATAAACATGTTAATACAGCCAATACAATACGTCCTCATTGGTACTTCATGTCAAGTGGTAGGTCAACAAATCGTCCACCCTCCTCTCGAAAAATGAGGTAAAATTGGGAGATCGTTTCAGAGTAACCTTTAGCGTAATTTTGATAAATTCCACCTTTACTAGGTATCTGTACAAGTGTTTGGCCAATGCTTGCTCCTCCTCTGCATGGCCAATGTGCTGTTAATAAAAATGGGCGATTGGGTCAGAAGGAGAGACAAAGTTCATCCAAAGCTCTGTCAACAGCATGACACGTTGGAAATGTGGAAGATACGCTCGGTGATCTTAATGGGATTTAAAAAAATAAAAAAAAACAGGTCGTTTTTTTTTCATTTTCACTCTCGAGAGGGTGATCAATTTCTAACATTTTTGTCAGTTCTTGATGAAGCAATGGAAAAATAATCAAATTTAAGAGATTTATCATGTTTATGGAGGCATCCAATGTTCTTTCTTCTTCTCATCATTGTGAGGATGACCGGATGACCGCCCCCTCCTGACCTCTCCAATATGTCAAAACGAGGGCATTTTTGTTGTTGGATCGAGTTTAATTCCCATTTGCATTACTTTTATACTGAATATCTGACTAATAGTTCCGCTTAGTGTGGTTTCAATTATAACATCTTGAAATGAAATTACTTACCAAAGTTTTGATTGAAATAATTGATTCTATCATCATTTCATTTTGTACTAGTTTGTTTCATTCTCTCGCATTAACAACTTTCATTTTAAATAGATCATGTATCATATGAAAAAAATCATATCCCTTGAATGTTTCTTTACTTATCACGCCACCAAAGTATGATTGTATGAACTTTAATGTGTGCAATAAAAAAAAACTATTCGATTTCTTTTATTGTGTAGGGAACAATAATGGGGTGGGTGCTCGCTTTCGCGCACGACAACCCCTGCCGATGTCAACATGAATAACCTTGTTGTACTCATATGACCCCTCCGTGATGCAATTTCCGTTTTAACCCCACAGGTTAAATGTCAACAAAATATTGACCATTAGCATGTTGAAAGCACTTAGACTATGAATTAAATTGTTAGATCATATTCAAAATGATATTTAATGTGAAATATACTTTTTATTTATTTACTTGCATTTCAATGTTGGATTACCCGCGGCACAGCAAAGGGCTGCATCATCTTAAATGCTCCTTTAGGAGGTATGCTAATCAATGTTGACTTATAGGGTGTGAAGTAGCAATTATATTTTAGCAGGTGGTAAGTCATGGAGTTTAATCAATACCGATCGGAATGGACCCTCAGCTGTTCGATTACAGATTAAAGTGACTATCTGTATAAAGCTAAATGCTAAAATGTGTGTAGGGTGGGTGCATGTGTGTATGGATTTCTTTTACATTCAACTATTTTTTTTTCAAATGATATCCTTATCAAATTCTTATAATTATAGGACTAATGTGTGAAAATTATATTAAAGGTCAAGTCCACCCCAGCAAAAATTGATTTGAATAGAGAAAATCAAACTAGCATAACACTGAAAATTTCATCAAAATCGGATGTAAAATAAGAAAATTGTGGAATTTTAAAGTTTCGCTTATTTTTCACAAAACAGGAATATGCACAACTCAGTGACAAGCAAATGAGTCAGTCGATAATGTCCATCATTCACTATTTCTTTTGTTTTTTTTATTATTTGAATTACACAATATTTCATTTTTTTACAGATTCGACCATAGGGACCAACTTGAATGAACCATATAGTATTAAACAATGCTAATTTCACATGTTCAGGTAGGAATTAATTACTGTTTCACTTGTCAATGAAGAGAAAGTTAGAATATTTCATATAATAAAACACAAAATAAATAGTGAGTGGATGACACATCAGTCTCCTCATTTGCATACCAACCAGGATGTGCATATAACTGTTTTGTGAAATCAAGCGAAATTTTAAAATGTCATAACTTTCTTTGAGTTTGACCTATGTATGAAATGGTAGCATTTTCCAATATTATGCGCATCCTCCCACTGGCGCTCAGATTATTTTTTTAAGGAAGTATAAAAATGGACCACAACGCCTTTACTTTGATATGCATATAGTACAAGAGCATTAGGCCAAAATAGGCTTAAGAAAGGAAATTTCAGGTAACAAGCTGATTTTTTTCAGGATAGGTCCAGGAATATGTCTAGAATAACATACTAAAAGTCCTCATATATCCTCCTTGAGGGTTTTACGTAATCCAAGATGGCGTCCAAAATGGCCATAGCGCTCTCATTATCCGACCTAGACATCGAATTTTGGTGCATATTTCATGGTTTAAAGGTGTAAAAAGAGCTATTGATACAGGTTAGAGTGAACATAAGCAGACCAGTCTATCTAAAAATCCAAGATGGCATCTAACATGGCCGCCAAAGCTTAAAAATCCACAAGTGATCTATTGATTATATTAGTATCTTTAATTCTGTTTCTATTCAATGGTTTTAATGGTCAAGTAGTACATTTGGACAAGTTACAAGGACAGTCACTGGTCAAGTATGTCCGAAAATCCAAGATTTCTTCCAAAAATGGGGTCTTAAATGGCTTCAACTACTTACAAATGGACAGAGTACATTTAATATCTGCCTGGGATATATGATTGTGGTATCTAAACTATGATTTAAAGGGTCAAATAATACATTAGGACAGTATAACAGTAGATTCACTGGTCCAGAATGTCAAAAAATCCAAGACGGTTTCCAAAATGGAGTCTGAAGTGGCTGCTATTCCTTACAAATGGACATAGTTAATTTTACATCCGCGTGAGAGATATCATTTTAGTGTCTAAACCATGGTTTGAAGAGTCAAATAATACATTAGGACAGGTTAAAAGGACAGTCAGTGGTCCAGTATGTCCAAAAGTTCAAGATTTCTTCCAAAAATGTAGTTTAAATTGACTACTGTTACTGAAAAATTGACATAAAAATGTATTATTTGACCCTTTAAACCATGGTTTAGATACCACAATCATATATCTCAAGCAGATATTAAATGTACTATGTCAATTTGTAAGTAATAGCAACCATTTTAAACCCCATTGTTTAAGCAATCTTTGATTTTTGGACATACTTTACCACTGACTGTCCTTTTAACTTGTCCAAATGTACTACTTGACCCGTAACACCACATCATAATCTCGTATTTAATAATCGTACCAATAAGAGGGGAGGGGACGTTGCAATGTACGTTCCTGATCATTTTAACTTGAATGTACTTAATGACCTCAATATCATGAATGAAACTTTGGAAGCAGTCTTCATTGAAATAGTTCTTGAAAACAAGAAAAACATTATTGTTGGAACCATTTATCGCCCACCATCTTCTAGTCACCCCGAATTTCTACTCGAAATCCACCACTTACTTGTTCATCCTCTCCTTCAAAAAAACATTGTATCTTTATGGGTGATTATAATGTTGACATGATAAAATGTAAAGACAATAAGTTCTCTCGTGATTTTTTGGACACATTGCTTTCATACTCATTTATTCCTGCAATATCAAAACCTACACGGTTATCGTCACACTCTTGTTCTCTTATTGATAATATATTTGTAAATATTTATCATGTTTAGGTAGAATCAGGTATTATACTCTCTGATATTTCGGACCATTGTCCAATTTACTGCAAAATTGATAGTTTTTTAGGTACTACAAAACTACCTCCTCAAAAATGATAAGGAAATTTACGGTTCCTAAAATTGTTAATTTAAAAGAGAAACTCGAAACTTCAAATTGGTCAGAGGTGTTGGATAATAATGATATTAACGGCTCCTATAATAATCTTAATATCATTCTAAAAGACGCCCTTGATGAATGTATTCCATTGGAGAAGTGTAAGTTTTCAAATTACAAACACGAACCTCGTAACCCATGGGTTTCCAAGTCTATATTGAGGTCCATTAACAGAAAAAACAATATGTATTACAAACTTAGAGCAAATCCTACTCCAAAACGTCGTGAGAAATATATTAGATATAAAAATACATTAACAAGAATTTTACGGATCGAGAAAAGGAAATATTGTTGTAATCAGTTTGAAAAGAAAAGGTCAAACATGGGGTATAATAAATAATGCTTTGAATAGGAGGAGTCTTATTAAAGATATAACCCAAATTCGTAAGGGAAATAACGTTTTAGATGAGAATGAATCAATATCCAATTACTTTAATGAATACTTTGCAAATACGGACCAAATTTGGCTAAGAAAATTCCTAACGTTGAAAAAAGTTTTCATAATTTTTTGAAGAAAAAAAATCAGAATTCAATACTTTTCAACCCAACCAATTCATCAGAAATTTTACGAATTGTAAAACATATGAAAGATAAGCGAAGTATAGGACATGATGAAGTTAGTAATTTCTTGCTGAAACATATCATAAATGAAATTACTGAACCTCTAGAGCACATTTTCAATTTATCTATAAGTCAAGGTGTTGTACCGGATGCAATGAAAATCGCTAAAGTTATTCCGATATTGAAAAAAGGTGATCCTTTAGACTCCATTAATTATAGGCCAATATCACTGCTATCGTCGATTTCCGAAGTGTTAGAAAAACTTATTTTTGATCGTACTATGTCGTTCCTTGTAAGTAATAATGTTTTCGCAGATTCGCAATTTGGTATCAGACAAAACATTCCACGATACATGCAATTTTACAATTCATTAATCATGTTGCTTCCGCTAACGATGATCATTGTCATTTTTGGACCTTTTCAAGGCCTTCGATACCATTGACCATCAAATATTACTGCATAAACTCTTTCACTATAGTATTCGTGGAAAGGCCTTGGAGTGGTTTAGAAGCTATCTCATAGGAAGGTCTCAATTCGTTTCTATTAAGGGTGTTAATTCGTCTTTTGAACAGCTACTTTGTGGTGACCCTCAGGGATCTCTCCTTGGACCTTTACTTTTTATTTTTTTCAAAACTCTTCTCGAGTCCTGTCATTTACTTTATTTGCTGATGATTCTTCCGTTTTCCGTTTTCTTTTCCCATAAAAATCCCAATATCCTATTAGAAACAGTTAATATTTAACTTAGACTTGTTGCAGAATGGATATGCGCAAATAAACTTTCCCTTAACATAAATAAAACTCAATGCATGTTTTTCAGTAATACTATCTCACAGTTACCCGGTAATGTTTACATTAATAATACTGTTATAAATATAGCTGATTCGTTAAAATTTCTTGGTCTTATCATTGACAATAAACTTTCCTGGAAAGAGCATAATTTGAATTTAAGTAAAACGCTTGCGAAGAATGTTGGGGTAATCAATAAACTAAAATCGTCATTTCCTGTGCATATTATAAAAGGTTTGTACTCAACACTTATCCTACCTTACCTGAACTACGGTATACTTGCATGGGGTAATTCGTTTAATTACCAACTGGATAAATTGTTAATTCTTCAAAAACGGGTATTGCGAATAATTTGCCATTCTGACAGGTTAAGTCACATAAACATTTTATTTTTCAACAATAAAATATTAAAGGTGCATGATTTATATAATTTCTTTTTAGGGTGTTTCATGTTTCAATTGAACTCAAATGCTCTTCCTCATGCTTTTACATCACTATTCCAAAAGAATCAACATTTGCATACTTACCCTACCCGACAGTCGTCATTCTTTCACTTGCATAGGTTGATAACAGTACTTAGGAAAAGAACGATAGTATATACTGGTCCAGTTTATTGGAATTCCTTGGATATGACACTTAAGCAACCAAAAAATTATAATATTTTCAAACATCACTTGAAAGCAAAGCTTCTTCTTCGATATAAAGAAACAAACTGAAATGGCTATTTATTGGCATGCTCTATTGCATTTTTGTCCACAGAGCTTATTATCCAGAAGTTTCTTAAGTTCTGTTAGATGGCAGCTGCTTACTTTATTTCTTTTGTTCTTTGATTTCTTCGTTTCTTTTTTTCTTTCCTTGTTTTTTGTCACGTTTCTGTGTTGCGTTGTTTTTGTGGGTGTAATTTAATTGATAAAATGTTGCCACGTGTATTATTACTAAGTAGTTATATCAAAAGTGATGTATAAAAAAGGGAACCTTATCTACAAGTATTCTGCTTCTAAGGTTTCCTCCACTTTTCCGTTTTTTATGTACTTAAACAAGTATTAATATGTAGTGATTAAGATTGCTTGCTATTTATACTTATATAGTATACGTGTGTAATTGTTGCTCAGCTTAGTTATGTCAGTTAAGTTATCAAAGTTTTGTAACATAACGGATTTGTGGAAATAAAACCTAAATGAAATGAAATGAATAGAAACAAAATTACAGATACTAATATTAGTAATCGATGAATTGTGGATTTTCAGGCTTTGGCTGCCATTTTAGACGCCATCTTGGATTTTTAGGTATACTGGTCTGCTTATGTTCACTCTAACATGAAATATGCACCAAAATTGGATGTCTAAGGTGGATGATGAGTGGGTTATGTCCATTTTCTGTGAATGGTGGCCATTTTGGACGCCATCTTGGATTACGTAAAACCCTCAAGGAGGATATATAAGGACTTTTAGTATGTTATTGTAGACATATTTCTGGACCTATCCTGAAAAAATCAGCTTGTTATAAAAATGTCCATGTTAAAACTAATGCTCTTGGCCTAATAATACATCACGTGAATAAAAAAAATGAAATCTTGAATTGAAGAAAAAATTATATGTCAAATGTTTTGTTCAATTCAAGAAGAACATGTAGATTTAATAATCTATGTAAACATTCAATGAACTACTTAATCTATACAAATCAATTTGTAAAAACAAAATTACTTTCTGTTACACCATTGCGCAGAAACATTTTCCTACATCCTAAAACCCCCGAAATTTAATATATCGGTCAGGATAAATGCTCAGGTAGCCTTGATAAAAAATAAGTGAGTCAAGGTCTGGTTTTCTAGGTCAGCCAAATTGATTATGGATAAATTAGGGTGACAAGTGCAATCTTCCCCATAACCTATTTTCATGGAATATTTTTTGGCGTTTCTCGAACAGGGGAACGTGTATTATTGCGCGAGGCGGAAATAGGAAAGAGCGTGGCATGCTTGTAGTCTTGGTGAAGACTCTATCAAGTCTGAGAAATCTCTCAATTAGCTGATTAGGGGAACAGCATACGATGCACTGGATGGAATAAACACACACTACTGTGAAAGTGTGTAAAAAAAAAAAATGTGATGTGTTATGAAATCATCTTTTTTTGTATTTTTGCCAAGGATAGGGTCTCCGTAACATCGATGGCGCCACTTTGGGGAGTCAATTACAGGTGGATGGGCCTCTTACTTTTCCAATTCATTGCTCATTCATAACGTGTATGTTAGCTATGGTATATACATGTATATCTCACATTATTAAAATATTTGAATAAATTTTGCGATTTTACTTTAAAATTTACTTTGGTCGGGTGCCCGGTCTGCGTTTATCTTATTCCTTTTTTTTATATTTATAACACCATTTCCCAAACATGGAAAGGATGGAATGGGCTGAGATTAATTTTTAGGGCAATCTTTCTCTGTAGCCTTCAGACATCCGATCACTATTTGTTAAGAGTGTTAATCATTCAATACATTACCGAGATGACACATTTGTAAGATTGGGATATAATGTGATATGCTAGATTAGAATTCATATTTTTTAACCTTACCAAAGTTTTACATATAGGCTTTATCTTGTAGATGTTGACTTACGTGGAACAACATGATTTATTATATTCATTTGATAACTAAAAAATATTGTCTAAGCTGCGAACAAAATTCCTTCACGTGTAAGGATCGTGGATGCCTTGCATAGTTGTTTGTCTCTCCACTCCCTTTATTTGGAAAGATGTCAGTCATGATTAAAACCTCATTAGTGTCGCCCGATACTGCCAATGTCTAAACAGTGGTCAATTCCTCATCAGGCATACCCTCCAGAATAGATGGACGCTGGCAATGCCAAGTGGTTCTGCAGCAGTTGTCTGACACTACTAATGTCCCATTAATGAGCCGGGAAAGGGGGTCAAATAATTACAAATGAAGAAATGTCCATTCGTCCATTTTCAACCTCGAAAGGTCATTGTCAAACTAATCAGGCGATCATCATCTCTTCAGGTATGGAGAGGACATTGTCCTCTTTCAAAAGGACACTACGGTCAAGATTATGGAGGAGGAGATGATGATTCAAGTCTTTGGAACGTGTCCACTACGATGACTCTGGAATACGTTGCCCGAAAAAGAAGGTCGTCCTCGGTTATTATTGATTATTTTCCGTAGTATAGTTGACACCATCCTTCATATAGTTTAATCATAATCGTTCACTCTCCTGTATGTTGCTTCTGAAAACTATAAAGGGGAAAACCTAATTATATCTTAAATTACTTCATGACCACTCCTTGAGTTCATCGGCCACGAACATATTATGAGGCCTTCTTTGCAGAACTGTATACCTACAAAGGATCTATATCGATGAAATTGGGCATCAGTTCAGAGACCAGTAGCTCTCAGAATCATGCAAATCTAGTTCCTCTGCGCGTAGGGACCATGCTCTGCGCATGGTGGAAGATTAAAAAAAACACCCCGTATTCAAGTTGTTCATGATATTTAGATAAAATAGTGTCCATACTGATGATTCTGTAAAAAAAAAAGGGGGTGTAAAGGTTGCGCGATTTAGCAATGAGAACCTTCATAATTTGTATGGATAGTGTCTGTAGGCCCTGCGTCATGAATGTTGGAAATTCTCATGTTACGATTACGAAAGGGATAGAGTAGATGGCTGATCAGCGAAGCGTTTCATGAAATGACTTGTCGGACATATTTATCCAACAAGTCCCAGTTTATCCGACAATTACTATATTAACACTGCCTCTAAGCCAATCAGAATCAAGGAAAGATGTCAGATCTGACAACTTGTTGGACAAAAATGTTGATGAAACGGTCCACAGAACATACCGCGTGGACTCTACACGACAGATAAGAGCCGTGGTGTAGTGGTTCTGACTCTCGCCTTGTAAACAGAGGATCGTGTGTTCGAATCCCAACGCTGTCTGGCGTCTTTTGGCAAGGCGTTAATCCACACTTTGTCACTCTCGACCCAGGTGCTAAATGGGTACCCTGTCATTGTAGCTTGTCCAGTTACTGTGTGCGCCTCACCGGTGACTGACAGGAAAACTCCTCAGGGAGTGGAGGATGTGCATACATTGTGTGCTGGTAATAATATTTATAAAGCGCTTAGACAAGTCGTTCCGATGTATTAAGCGCTACATAAAAATAGATTATTATTATTATTATTAGATCTCGAAATTGAGAAACATTAAAAAGTACTTTTCTGTTCTGGTAGATAATGCAAATGAAGATTTCGTCAGAAAGATTCCACACAACTTGGACTAAAGGATTATGACAAATAATAGTAAAGAAACGGAAAGGATTGAAAAATGGCACACGGGTGAAGAAAGGTGCTTCCTAACTATGCTAACAGACTGCCTCAAGGAAGCCAGCTACAGCCTCCATGGTCAGTTGTGGTCAGTAGCGGAAACGTTGAGACATGAGTTTGTTCATATTTTGAAGTGTACATAATCTATTTACTGGAAGATTACGCCTGTCACGACCCTTTTCCTCAAAAGAGTTCATTTCCAATTCATTCCATTACAGGACGACAAATTATCTTTAGATTGCTCGAGACCTGGAAAGAGCACCTATCGATTCGAAGGCCATAATGGAAAAGTAGAGACAAGAACGGACTATTACAGTGTCACTAACCTGTCACTTGAAGCAATTACCGAGGGAATAATTCAGAGAAAATTAATTTACCACGCGAATTTGTGTCGAGTTCACTCAGTTAGTAGACCGATTGAGCTAGCCTTTCCGACGCACTCGTGTTTCGACGGATCCTGTATAAATAATGTTATCACCAATTTGAAATGTCATCAGCGTTCGCTAATTTCGGCAGGTAGACTTAACCCTGCGGCGAAGTTCAACTTTATTTTCGTTTGCACAGAATTCTGATTTACATTATTATTATTATTACTTCATACGACCGGTCTCCAGATTGAGGGATTTCCCAAGTTTCAGTGTGGGATGATGGTTAATTAATTAACTATTTCTTTTGACAGAATATATATAAGTTGCCTTCATTTTTTTCTTACCCTTCATTATAATTTTTTTCATGTCTGTTCTTATTTCTCCCCGTTTTGTATGCACTGTACCTTGTATGGGAGTTATTTCTTTCCGGTCATTTTTAGTATTTTGTCATTTCACGGTGCGCTCGTTGCAAGCTTTCAGGGTTGTCCCTTCCATTAAATGTAACTTAAACTGTCTTAAGTGTGAATCATCATAAGTATATCTATGTTATATTGTATTGAATTATTATAATCATTATATATACATGTATATTATTATTATTATCAAAATGATAATCTTGACTCACCTATGATTCGTGCAATATTTGTCCTTTCCTGGTGATATATATTATGGTACCTAATTGTGACCCATCCAATGTACACGTGATATTGGTATCATCTTCTCCAGATAAATCATCTTTCTTGAACTGACAATTAATGTATAGACAAGAAGGCCCCATGTATTATGATTCCGATATTACCACAATTAAAGACAAGTGTATTATCGAAAAGCATTGCAGTTAAGCAGAAGGTGCCATGGCCGAGTGGTCTAAGGCGCCTGGCTATACGTGGAAAGTCCGAGGTTCGATCCCCGGTCGCGGCACCTATGCCCGTGAGTAAGGCTCTTTTATCCTGCTTTCAAATAAATGGAAATGATATATGCATTATTGGTAACTAGGTGTGCACTTGTTTAAAAACATAATAATAAAGTTATCAAAAATTTAGAAATGCTTAGGATGAATGAGTAACCCATGGCGCAGTTCAGTCGGCAGAAAACAAAGGAATGGTCTCATCAAAATGAAATCCGTCAGGAAGTTTCAGAAAATGGTAATGAAGAAATCATTTACGTGAAATGCAAAACTTCTGTCCCTAACCCGAAACATAAAGTGTCTAATTGCTATACCTTAAGTAACGAGCGCATAAAACAAACGTTTATTGAAACAGAAGAATTGAAGCTGATTATCACGCCCTCCATAGGTTTGATCTTAATCAAAATCGATCGCAACAAAGGCAACATTTTTCAAATTTGCAACACATGTTCAGATTCTTATCAGTGACAGAGGCAACGAGGCACGCAGCCCCTATTCAAAACGAACGACAAAAATGGTAGACAAGGGGGAAAGAGCGAAACTTATACAGCCACGCCGCACATACGCACGCACGCACACTTGACCACACCCACATACACATAAACGCATCTGCTCACATTTACAGAGGCACCGCACTTGCGTATACCTTTTCCAATGTAATCAATGAAGTGAGGGACTCCTCGACTCCTCGACTCTGGATGTCCCCTTTCCCTTTGCTCTTGCGTCCTCTAACTTCTGAATCCATGCTACGCTACTGATCATTGCAGACGTGTCTTCTCCAGGGATGTATCTCACATTCTTGAGGAAATCCACCATGTCTAACTGTCTGCCTTGATGGCGCAGGCCTCCAAAGAGAGGATATTGTAGGAGGAAAGGGGGGTAGATTGATCTCTGATCATCGAGATGTGGGTATGATCAACCCTACCCTATCACCCTATCATCTCAACTCCGAACGCTAGTAAGTACAAGTGAGGGAGAGATGAGAATCCTGACTTTTTAAGACATGTGTAATAAACATAGACGACATTGTTCAAATTCCATGTTTTCGACTCGGACACTTCATTATAGTTGGAATTCCCAGGGTAAAAAAAAATAT
This sequence comes from Lytechinus pictus, assembly GCF_037042905.1. Lineage (NCBI taxonomy): Eukaryota > Metazoa > Echinodermata > Echinoidea > Temnopleuroida > Toxopneustidae > Lytechinus > Lytechinus pictus. Next base: position 16,675,087 of record NC_087256.1, read on the forward strand.
CAGGTTATCAGAATGCACTAAATATGATATATCTGCATGTGTCCTTGTTTCAATATACTGTTTTACAAATACGTGACGTCATTGTTACACCCAAGTCCACTTCCTATAAAAATAAATCCGAAAATTGATCCAGTCTCCGAGGAGTAATCATTGGGTCGGTGGTGATTATTACTTTGATTAAACAGGATAAATTTACACGAAACTAACTGGACAGTGACGAAGTCTGTTATATAAGACTTCATCACACAAAAATACGACCGACTCGATCGCGATCAAGGATGAGCTACGATTCTGATACCTAGTTTCCATTTTCACGATTCGCCCCACGACTGAAACGGTGATCTTGATCCTGTATTGATCGTAGTGATCGTATTTGATTAGTCGTGGCAATCGTACTGACCGCAGAAAGAAAATGAATCGTTCAAAAATTGTCGCGATCAGTTACGGAAAGCAAATCGTGGCGTTCGAAACGGATTGCACGACAGTGTGACCGAGATATTGAGGATAACAATGTCATTAATTGCACGTATATACTTCTTTGAATTCTTTAATCAGATTTACAAAAATCACAAATACATTCATGTAAATAAATACATTCTCCGTATAATGAGACTTACTTATGGCTATAAACAACATTAATAAACGAATGCATTTATAAACAACTATTAGAAAAGTACAGAGATTAATAGCCTCGCGATCTAAGGAAGATGTAAAACTTGCAGTTGTCAGAATATTTATACTGTTAAGAAAAAAAATAGTAATCTCTGATACCATTAGCACCATTCCGCATTAGGAACAAAGCGATGACGTATACTGATTTTTTTTTTTTGGGGGGGGGCGGGTTCTTACATTTCAGAATTCTTTTGTAGATCTTCTGTAGATTTTAAATTGCCCGAAGAAAAATCTTCCATGAATCGATTTGAATTCATGGATCAATGAGATTGCGAAAACATTTTACAAGAATGAAAGTGTTGAGAAAAATCTCAGTGCTAAAAAAGATAAGCCTTTCGCTTTTAGGCTGGGACCACCCAATGGCACAGACATTTGTGCTGTACACACTTCAGTACGTCTACACATTACCCCCCCCCCCCCCCCGATGAACCGAACTATACCGGGGAGGGGTGTGGTACATTTTCACCCATCGAACTTCATCCCTCATTCTTTAGAACTTCAGGCTCCAACGTAATGCCTCCCAAGACTTTCTCACGGAATCTTACCCTTTCACTTCGGAACTGCACGCCGGCGAGCCTGGCGCCTTGCTCCAGTCCTCAAGGGGTAGATAAGATAAAGAGCATATTAAGATCGTGAGGAACATCACCCAACCCTTTGAGGCGGGACTGGAGACACTCCGTCAACTTAAATTTTACCTTTTTCATATGAAAGTTTTTACGAGGTTTTTCCTTCAACATTGTCAACGTATCCAACCAAGATTTTTCTGTTTCTACCGCAAAGCGACACGTTGTCATTTTCAATCATCCAGATACCATTTGTTTTGAGTTGTTTTTGTTTAGACTTTAGAGGCTTTCTATACGGCGCCAATCTTGGTTGGATCTGATCATTACGTGCAACTGCATGTTTTATCTGTTAGTCATATCGTTATGTGGAGTTTCCAAGTTCTCTACGCAAGGGGAGATGTAGGTATGGTGTGGGTTTTAACGCTGAAATGATTCTTTTTCACGTATATATTTCTACATTGAAGTAGCTTCCATGCTCTTCTTGTCCCATTTACGGGGGATCATACCCGAAAGGAAATGACCTGTGCAATCACATCGGGTTATCGCGTCTGGTCGGCTAATTGCGAAACCCGACCATTCGAGAAAAGGGCCCCCTTAAGTTCCCGTAACCATGGTAACGTTTGGTCCAGTTCACCCTATACTTTTTGTATATTTGACTAATGATTTTTACAAAAGACCTGGTAACTTGGACCCGATCTGTCGGGAATTTTTAGGGGGCCAATTTCTCGAATGGTCGAGTAAACTGGACCCAATGTTTCGGGAATCAGTCAGACCGCAGGTCCCTATGCTAATGAGCAAAAAGGCCAGATTCATCCAAATCATCTCGTGGCTGAATCCTCCTCCTTGCAAAATCTCGTGATTCGTGAGATTTTCTTTCTCTAAGAATTTACCTGTTTTATCTCAAGTTAAATGAAATATTATTGCACCATCAGATAGAGTAAATGTTACTCTTTCATATTGGTCATTTATTTTGTATACAATATTTTGTTAAATAAGTAAATTTCTGGCCTGAAAATGTGCCTCAAAACTGAATTTTCTTCCTCTGGTTTTCTATTGCAAATTGTGCAAAACTTTTTATTTTGAGCCTCAATGATATCTATATCACCATAAAGCTGAACTTCTGTACTTTCTCACAATGCCACTCATGATATGCGGCACCTTTTAATCGGGTCAAGATCACACTTTTCCCACCAAGGTACAAGACGAGATTTCTGAAATTTTGTACTGGCATGAAATCCAGAGTTCTGATTGGCTGGATAAGGTTCACAGAACAACAGGCGCGGGATATTTGAGGAGATTACCACATGGGAAGTGTGACCTTCCCATGAACCCAGGCGCTGGAACCGTTGGAATTTGCCAGTGTATGGTCTCTTTGACCAATCAGAGTGCAGTATTCTTGTTTTCAAGCTGCTTTATGTACTTGGCAAATGAAAAGTTTGATCTTGACCCGATTAAACCAATTCTTATTTTGAAACCTATATCATTTTAAAGCATACATATTCAGCTTTATCATGATTTAAAAATCATTTGGGCTCAAACAAAATTAAGTGTGAAAATAGCAGCTTTTGTCAGGTGAAAATAATTATTTTGTAGCATATTTTAGATCAAAATTTTAACCTATATTACAAAATCTTTGAATAAATTCAAACACATGACCTGAAAGAATGATTCTTCTTCTTTACAATGATACCAAATTCATGAAATTCGATGCACAATTAGAGCAGCAATGACTGATGAAAAGAGGTGTTTGGTCCGCATCAAGCTCATTAAATATGCAAAACATCTCAAGTCATGAATATCACTTGGATGAAAGAAGCCACTTTCTTGGGACCTGCCGTCTGACTGGAATTAAGGGCCATTTTCTCGAATGGTCCGGTTACGCAATCGCCCGACCGGAGAAACCAATATGATGGCACAAGCCAAAGGGAATCTAAAAAAAATATCATAATTGTTTTGAAACTTTAAACACTCCTTTAATTGCTATACCTATATCTTTATCGTTGCCAGAAATTGCTCGTCTTTTCTTTGTGGTGATGGGGCTTAAGAACTTATTTTATTTTGGCTTGTCCAAGCAGCACAACCGATTTAACATGTTCATAATCTCATGTATTCAATTTTTTTTGCTCAACATCATTGATAATTTTGAGTGATATTTAAGAAAGATTAACCAGCTTTACAAAATATTCCACCATGTCCAAGGTAGTACACCAACGTCTCACCAATTTCAGACAATCAATTTCAGCCTTTAATAATCAGACACAATCACGCTCCATCATCTTTGAAGCCAGCAGAAACCGCGGGGTATTAATGTAAAATAACATTGTGTATATATCAGGAAAGCCGTAATGTGCACGAATGGTACATATTTAATGGTGTTAGGTAAACATAAGCTTCTTTGATGTAGTAACATCTTTGCTGATCCTTAAAATCCAAACGTTGAAGGTGACACTGATTTAAAATTAGAATCAAGTCCGCATGTTCGTTCAAATAACTCATTGGGGAAAAACAATTTCTCAAGCACGAAATGGGCTAAAGATATCAGCATTTATGATTTTGTTTGCACGTTTATCTATGCAATCACTAAATACATGAAATATGTAAGATAATCGTTGAAAGGAGTTTTTAAGAATAATAAGATTACTATCATGAGACCGGCTAAATATTCTCAAAATATAAATTTAACACAAGAACCAACAGAAGAACAAAAAATAATGGTCACTACGGTTTAGTAGATTGGAATGTTGTTTTTAATAATCATGATTCACACTGAAGAGTTACTAAAGCTTGATCGAAATGGATGCATATTATTAAATGCATATTTAAATTGTGTTTATAAGGAAATTAATCAAAAGAGGAAAGGGCCTTTCGATCAAATAAGATTGGACTAATAGGTTCATACGACAAAGCGTGTGGCAGTAGACGAAATGGCGACCCAATTGTACGTTGAAAGAGTTTTGTAATGTATAGAACACGAACATCGGTAGTCCCCTTTAAGAGAACGGATAACATAGAGGTACTTAAGGACAGACTTGACAAATTGCCTCTTGATTCATAGTGACTTTGCAATAGCTCGTCAGATCGATTCCACTTTGAGTTTACGATGTTCAAGTTTAGCCAAAGCTCTGGGAATAGACCCTGTCATTGCTCATACGCCCCCGTTTGTAAGGTCCCGATTATGATGACAGAATGTGGAAATAATATTTACGCGGGATAGCTGTCATCCCCCAAGCACATGCGGTTTCCTTGTTGTAGCTAGTCTTGAACGCGGCATCTCGCAGAAGATGTCATATAAGATTGACGTAAAATATATCGAGAGACGTTAATCATGTTAAATGTTCTTCATGCCAATGACCGTGTCATATTCGTTGTTCCCCTCATGTTAAATGTTGAAATAGTGTTACTTTGACAGAATCAGGAACGTAGCAACTTTGTATGTGCGTCGCGGGGTGCGTCGTCAGTATACCAAAAATAAAAGTTCCATAATTTTGAAGATGTTCTTAACTCTGAGAATTCTACAAAGTGAGTCTGGAAATCAAACATTCTGGCTCTTCGGTTCACGGCGATTTAGGCCAAGGATGACCGATGTTTGACATCTTTTCTCGATGAAATGATAAATCTTAGGATTATCTTTCATATTCTTGTTCACCTTTGGTTAACCTTGTTTCGATACTGTCTTCTGATGGCGTCAGTGTGTGCAGTCAAATTCATAAACATCAAATGTTATCGCGATGATGAATGCTTCAGGAAGAATATGTCTGAATTAAAGAGAAGCGGCAAGTCCAAGAGTTGGCAAACTTACAGTGTAACGCAATAACTTACCAAAATATATCATCCAGGTTTCAAAAACGGAATTTTGATGTGATAATGGCAGTTATTCGTTTGCCAATAGAAACAATTAAAGATTTGATTATGGACATTTTTAATTAGTTTTGTAAATACATCGAAAAGAAAGTACAGAAAAAGTGGAAAAGGTTTGGATGGTGAGCTTTACGAAGAACTCTACCACCAGATTTATCTCTTCGTTTTCGTGCTTCAAGAATGCTGGACACTTTATGTTTTACTTACTTATTTACTTAGGGATACTTAGGGAGTATACTGAACGAAGTCATTATGACTGTGTATTCAGTTCCAAATTCTTTCTCCTCTTTAGGTTGGCCGGATCATGTCCTGGTGGGTCAGCATCGAACTTGGTTTTCGGTAAAGTAATGACCTCATTAGAGTTTATGACACAAATATTGCTGAAAAGACCCGTGATGTCACATGCGTTGGGATATGAATTCCGAGGCTTTAATTGATAAGAATTTAAGAAAATTTCAATTCTTGGGATAACCCAAAGTTTATCTTGATGAAGATAGTGATGCGCTTATTTGTAAAATAGCAGAGGTTAACTGACAAAAATAAATGTCCGAGATTAATAAAAATATCAGTGGAAAATATACATGCTTTATATGTCAGTAGTAATAATATGAAGGTGATAAAAGTGTATTTTTTGTTATTACATTCCCATTTCCCCCTCATCTTCTAACCATTTTCTTATCCGCACAGTAACGTTGCAAGTACCTATGATGCTGCACCCACTGTGCAAATTCACTCTGTTAGACTTGTCCTACTAGTATTACACTTGAATTGAATTTCTGGTTTCTATTTTTGTTGGCTGGTATCACTGTTCACTTCAATGGGCCTTTAATTTAGATATATATACCTGAGAATAGGAAGGTTTAATTGAGGCCAGAGTCGGATTATTATTTGTAATCATGACCTTCCAGAGGATTCGAAAAGTGTGGGATTTAGACATTCAAGTTTCAAGTTTCATTTATTTCTCCTCAAAAGATCAAGATAAAAATACATACAAAAATAGACAATGTAAATGCAATGAACATCAAATTTAAAGAAAGTGAGGAAGGTAATGACCAAAAAGGAAGAAACCTTGTGTGAGGCCAACCCATAACAAAAATTGTACTTAAAGAAATATTAAAAACATCATATAATCACAAATTCAATGAGAGAAAAAAAAACATAACAAACAAACAAACACCTAATTAAACCTTAACCGAATGAGAATGGGGGGGGGGGGAACCAAAAATAAATCTAAGACTTAGACAATAAAAATGTTTTGTATTTCCTTTTAAAAACAGATACCGAAGGGCTTGATTGAATGTCAGAAGGGATTGAGTTCCAAATAACTGGTCCTTGATAAAATATACTGTTTTTGAAGATGGAAGTACTGCACTGTGGAATATGGATATTTTGGGCATTTCTTGTTGAATAAGTATGTACATATGTGTTAAATAAAAAATAATTCTTAAGTGAATTAGGCAAGAGATCCTTTTTATAGAAAAACATGAAAAGTGCAATATTCATTCTATTCAAATCCATTATATTCAAAATTTTCAAAGATGTAAACAATGGTCCAGAATGGGAGAGATAAAAAGAGTGAGTTATAATTCTCATGGCCTTTTTCTGCAAAAGAAATATTCTGTTAATATGTGTTTGGAAGGCATTACCCCAGGCTATATTGCAATAATTCAAATATGGTAAAATCAAGGTATTATACAATAAAAGAAGAATATTCTTCGGCAATGTGTGGAGTTTATACATAACACCAACGATTTTGGCAACTTTATTGCAGATGACACCAGCATGTTCATTCCAAGTTAACTTATTATCAACATTAACACCTAGAAAGGTAGTAAATGTTACTTCATTAACTGGCTTATCATTTAAACAAACCTCAAATTTGAATTGTGATCTATTTTTATTTGTAAAAACCAAAAAAATTGATTTCTTAACATTTAAGGTTAATTTATTAACAGTAAGCCAGTTAGATACATATTTCAGTTCCTTATTGACATTGTCACTTTGCAAGGTTTTATGTACATATATGATGCTGCCTGTTTCAAATTCATTTTCATCCCTTTAAATACTATAAAATCTTATGAGAAAGTAACAAAGGAAAGATAAAATTGAAGAAGGAAAAGATGGCATCTTGAAGACGGTGAGTTGGGGACAGTGCCGGATGCTGGGAGCGTCGCATCTTGTTAGAGACACGAATTCTCCGACTCGTGCCCGCCATCTCTGGGGCTCCATTCTAAAGTTCAGATGGAGTCTAGATGGTATCAGAAGGTCTAGTGGAGCCTATCTTTGATTCAAAGTCAAAGATAAAAAATAAAAGCAAGAACAAGTCATACAATTTCATCATTTAACAAAGCGTTCAAAAGTGATCGATTGTGAAGTGGTGCGTTGAAAGTTCTGTAGGAACATCCAACTCGCTCAGTTGTGAACTTTTCACCAGATCATGAAAAACGATTGTATCTCGGGGAATCGTTCTCCCATGGGGCTTGGTCTGACTCACGATAACAATATGGTTCTTTTACGTTGCTGTAAGAAATATGTAAGAATTTACAGCAAATAGTTTAGGAGAAAGTAAAATATTCAAATTGGCATTGTTCTAATTGAACATGCATCCATTAGACTGAGTTGTGAACATGCAACACAATCCCGTGATAAAGTTGTGTAAAAAGAGTGTTTCAACCGTAAAAGTCTTCTTAAAGTCATCTATACAGTACAAAAATATATATATACTGTATATATTCGAAACCGATCTGGACGCTAGTCTCTTTGAAATGGTTATTTGAAGGTTGAGGAAAAAAATCTAAACACCGTGAAACTAATCAGAATGACGCATTGAAAAATAAATTTCCAACGCACTCTTTCGGCAAAACTGTGGGGGAGGGTGGACGAAGGTTAGGTTCAATTCAACGCGACGCGACCCGACGCTCCCAACACACCCTTTCGGCAGGGTTCGGGAAAACCGGGGAGGGGAGCTCTGGACGAAGGGCGTGGTTCCTTATATCACAATGCGACGAACCCTCACCCACCATTTCGGTACAAGCCAATTTACTCTTTTTCTTAGGGGGGTTAAGGTTAAAATGGCTGAGCAAGGAATCGAACTCACAACCATACAATCATGAGTCCGATGCTCTAACCACTAGAGCATACGAGGCTTAAAAGTTATCTCCCCTCACCCCTATCCCTCATCTTTTGATCCTCGTTATCTCATTATTTGCAGTTCATCACGTCATCCGTGTTTGTTCTCTTCTTCACCGGTTCACGTTTTCCAGATCAAATACCCTGGAGTGGAGATGTCAAGGCAACAAAGGCTTTTTAATGCAAATCGATCAGAATGTTAGACTTTGGGAAAACCCCTAAAACTGCTCCCTAATTGAACTAGGGACGATCTCGGCATGGACGTGACGCCTTGAAGATTGGCAGAATTACAAAAGCAAAGAACAAGATTGAGGGAGAGGGAAGGGAAAGAAGAATACGGGGAGGGAGATGTCTTTGAAAGATGGAGAATATTCTCTAGATGTCATAAGGTATACGTAGGTTCCCACTGCCAAAACGATCTCCTCAATCAAGCCCGATGAGGATTTTTAGGCCTGATAGCTGTAAAGCCTGGCAAGGGAATCGGGGTTCATCTGCATCAGAATTCCTTGATCGACATCACTCTGGCTACCTTCTAGAATACATTGAACATGCCCAAGATGTCCTACGAGGGAAACAGATCATCCTGATCAATGTGTAATAGTTATGATAGTCATACCAAGGTAGTCAGACTTGGCCAAAGTATCTTGATCGAGTTTGATCAAAATGATCGGTTCGGCTTTGGGGATATATAAAAAAATAATAATAATCCATCCTGACCGAACTGGATTCATATAGGCCTACAACCGCTTCTCGATCAACTCGACTTGTTCTTGATCACTACTCACGCCGTTTGAGCTCAGGGCTTCATCCTCGAATACTTTTGACAAGTCAAAACTATGATATCATGTAGGCAGCGAAAGCGACGCCGGAAAAGGAAGGCCAATCCCGGCGATTACTCTTGCCGACGATCAGGCAATGACCTGATGGGGTTTGATCAAGTTGACCTGATCGGCGGTGTGAACCTAGTACAACGCTCAACTTGCTATCGAATGTGTCTGGAAATAGCTGAACACCACTTGGGATAGACTGTTGGTCTTTGAAGCTATTTGCTGAATACCATTTGATCCTTATTTTGATCTTTTCTAATACTTCTTAATACTTCGTTTCGATGCATGTTCAAGCTTACCGCTCAAAAAGTATCTTGTCGTAATTTCAAATTAAACTCTTCATCAATTGTTGGAGCTTAAGGTAAATGTGCGTTTTTTCATGGACGTGAGCAATGATGTATGTTATTTCCACATCGCAAGTCAAAGCTTGAACAGATTTGATACAACGACATTGGAGAAGAAAAGCAATAACCTTGGGCGGTCCATTAAATATTATTGTCTCCCATCAAATGTTCTATTTGTAATATCTTCATTTAACGTTCCCTGTCAAAACGTGTTAGAAGATGCAACTGAAGTTGCCTGAAGTTGTTGGTTTTGACTTGACAAAATTATAAGGAGAGCTCCATCTTAATTCCCATTTCTCGGGAGATGTCTTTTCTTACAGATTGCATATAGTCCAGGCACTGCGTCGTTTACAAAAGAGATAATATCCGGATGTCCTTTTGTGATCGTCTGTTAGATGCTCTTATTTTCTCTTCACTGGCCGCGGGAAAAATGTCTGAGTGGGTGTATTTTAGGATGTGTGTGTGTGTGTGTTTGGGGTGGATGTGTTGTGTGCAAATGTACATATAGATTCTGATCATTAAAATAATATTAAATCATTAAACGTAATATGATTTCAGTCAGGTTACGTAATGATATCCACTCCTGCCTGCAGCACACATAGTCACTATCTTGCCCCCCCAAACACACACACGCATACACTCACAGCCTCTCACTCTCTCTCTCTCTCTCTGTATCTTACGCACCATGCATTGTATCAGGCATTGTATCAATCAAGTGTCAATTGAAAAGGCACTGAAAATATATAGGCCTATACTGTCTTACGAAAAATCAAAGCAATTATCAAAATGACTTTTAATCTACTTGTACATCATCAATAATATTGTTCCTTACAGTTATTCTTATTTCACTCATACCTATCATTGCGCCTCTGGCGCTCTACACAGTGGATTTGGCGCATCATAAATCCCACGTATTATAATTATTATCATTTTTGTTGTTGTTTTTTTTATCAATATCATTTATATGAATACACCCTACTGGAAAGAACACAGTGTCCCAAAGTGCTAAAATACCTTTCACACTGTTGAATTTGAGCTTTTTAAGAGTGTGAATATTATTTTCAAATAGTGCGTGTACTATGTGAACACACTGTGATCACACCATGTGACACTGCGTTTTTTCCAGCAGGACATTTCACAATTTTAAATCACTCGAGTCAATAATCATTAATAATCGATAATTTTTTATGATTCTTTATCGCTGTGCTTTGAATATATACGACTATTCGATCCAATTCATCTATATTTTTTCAAATTATGTAAACTGCTTGCCTGCTTCAACGTGATCTATATTTGTTTTATACAACACACTTTTGATGAAAATGATGAATATATTTTTTGGCATTACCTAACGCCCAATTAACTATCTTCGAAAATGAACCAGTTGTTTGGTTTTCATGATCATAAAAGTAGGGCGATAGCAAATGAAAAGGGATAAAAGAAGATCGCAGAGTATTGTGGTGACAAATTCAATAACCACATTTCCCCCGAAATGCAGGAAAGTCATGAAATTGATTACCGTAATACCGTTTTATCATGCACGATTCAATTTATTCCGTAAATGCAATTTGAAATGATCCTCATGGTAAATTGGCATGAAACCACTTTGGCTCATATAATTTTTAGAGAGAGAGAGAAAGAAAGAAAGAAAGTTTAAAGTAATACAAGAAGATACTGTGTATTGGTGGGACCGCGACCGACATCCATGTGCTACCGTTCATTGCCCCGCAGCATTGAAAGGTTAACATTTAAAACCGCGTTGGATATGATTTTCCAAATCGCGTTTTCTCGCGTTTTCTCGTTATCTTCATGACCGGGGCACGGTTGGAGAATTGATTGCAAATGGGCATGAAATTGCTATGTTCACAATCCCTAATGCACTCGCCAAATCGCATTCATATTTCATTCTTCTTGCGGTGAAGATGTCTGAGTAATAACGTCGACGATGCATTTATCGTGTATCCATTTATCGCCTAAACGATATTGGACAGCTCCGGATTTCCTTTAGATATCCGAGCAATAAATAATTTTCCGAAAACAATTTGACTTTTAAAGAAGACGACGACCGGAACCGAACGATGGTTATAGGATATGGATGAGATGTAAGAGTAGAGTACGTAAAAGGCAAAGGGAATACCCGTTCCATTAGTGAGATGTCTAAGACAATGTCAGGTGTAATGACTTAATTTACCAAGAAATCGTCCAGCACACCTTATCAAGCCCATATAATAACAAAGTTTGCTAAAAACCTGTCAACCCATCTCAGGTATCATCAAAGCCGCAGTACTAATTCATTTCAAATTGTATTATAAAAATAATGTTGATTAATGCCAAATAGACTATCGTTCATGGACAAGAAAACCGTGTAAGAATAAGCTCTTGGCGTCTTAGTAAATTTTAAAAGGACTATATTCAATCATATCTAATTCAATGTGCTCCAATATTAGAAACATTGTGCGAAACATTGGGTGTACAAGTTTCCAGGACGGGTCGTATTAGTTATCAGAGGCGATAACTAAAAAAACCGACGATTTGATTCAAGCAAAATCTTTTAAAATCATGTACGAAATTGACTTTTCTGAGTGGCGCCGCAAGTGAGGAATGACCCTCCTCCTTTTCCGCCCCTCTCTCTTTCGTTCTCTCTATCTCTCTCTCCCGTCTCCTCCTCTCTCCTATTAGGTCAACCCATTATTGATACAGGGGCGACAATAGTGTATTTGATAGGGGGCAAAGGTAACATCAATGACTTTTTTTCCTCAGAGAAAGAATAACACGACCCATCGCACAATTTTCGATAATCCCGATAACCCCTTTCTGCCAATTTATGCTTTCTACTACTGTTCCTTCTACCCCTCCTTAATTTTTTAGTTTTGTTTATCATGAATCACTTCAAAATGTTCAAACTTTAACATTTTTACGAGGGATGATCGTCTCGGTTAAGATCTACATCGTAGCTTTATTAAATTTTAAAGCAGTTTTGAGGAGGATTTCTGTCATATCTCCATACCCTTCTGCAACTTCATGGTTACCCTTTTTCCATTTCCTCATCTAACACTCTCCGCTCATATATTTTCCTTCATCCTTGTCTTTCTGATTTCTGCTTTCTCTAGTATTCTTTCATTCGATTTATTCATCCATATTTTCTTTAAGGCAATATCGCCATCATTTTTTTGTTTTTATCGAAGAGAGATTCAATTTGTTATACATTATCGCAGACAGCCTGACGCCACAGCTTTCCTCTGACCAGAAGGGACAAACTCAAATTGGCAAAATATATTGGTTGGTCATCCATTATTGGACAATATTCTGTTTGCCATCAAGGACATGCATGTGACCGTTGAACATCTGAAAGAAAGATGCGACAATGTATTGCCATCTCAAACATATTGGACTTCTTGTTTTTTCCATTTCTCTGGCTTGCTTTTGATAAGTGCAAATCATGCTCATAATTTGGAAACGTGATTTTTTTTTGGAAAGAGAGTTTAGAATCTAAAACTTTTCAGAATTAAACATAAACAATATTATTGATGATTCATTGTATGAATGGTCGGTTATCAACGGGATGTCGTTGAAATATTGGTTTTCGATACGTTGATATTATGTATTGATATTATGGTATGATTAGTAATTCTATCTTTTGCATATTTGCTAATGCAGTCAACCGTGTAATAACAAGATAGGCCTACATGAAAAGAGTCAGTATAATATAACATTATGTTATTCGAGTATACCTTTTATTCTAATGATTATATGATTTCTACTTCTCTCGTACGCCACTAATCTTCTTTGTTTAAGATGTTCTCACATTCTTCTCTCATTGTAATTTTCCTCTTCAACCTTCCCCTTCCTCCCACCAACCTCACCATCGCATACCTCAATTTTTTACTCCCAGTTCTCCCTCACTGTCTCATCCAGTCTCTGCTCGCAGCGACGAATGATAATGAACGAATCAATACATCATAATTACAGACATTATTCTTTTTGATCTGATTATGGCGTGTACAATGATGTGATGGCGGTGCACAGGAGGTGATGTTTGCGGTTTGACATGCACATGCCACTATTTAACACGTGGAGAACACTTACACCCAACTAGGGTGCAACAACCGTAAATGACTTTATCAAATGTTTTACCGGTCATTGACTAGGCCTACATGCCCGGCGCGACGCACACGAGAGGAGATAGAGAGCATGGGAGATGGGGGAAAGAAGAGGTGGAGCATCTGAGAGGGACAGAGAGAGAGAGAGAGATAGGGAGAGTTTTCCAAGGGAGCCTAATGAAAACGTTCCCGGAACGACCCCTGATAACTATATTATCGAGACAAATAAGATACGGCAAAGAGCTTCAGGGATGGGCAAAAAATAGATAGTAATCTTTTGTCATTTCCCGCCAAATTGATTTTCCTGAAATGACACGTGTCCCGAGTTCAAGGGAGAATTAGTCGCCTGTCTTATCCATGTCCACTTTTATCATTCCTTGATAATTCAATAAAATATATTTTTGCATTACTTGGAATCGCTTTGAAAGTAAGTTTTAAAAACTTTTCAATTTTTTTCCCTCTTTTTTCCTTTCTTATTTCGTCCATCATGCATGAATCTAAATGCAACCAGCTAAAGGGTTTTAATGTGTGTGAGAGCGAATGTTATGTATTTGTGAGGGTGAGGAGATAGTGTGTGGGTGAGGGTGTGTGTGTGTATGAGACAGACAGAGTGAGAGATGTGGGATGTGCATAAGATGGTATGTTGCTTGCGCAAGTACATGGCTGTGTGGGTGTGTGTGTATGTGGGTACGAAAGCGGGTGTGTCGGTGGGTGTGAGAGAGAGAGAAAGAGAGGTAGGAAGGAGAGTTATACACAAACAGAGACAGTGAGAGAGCTACAGAGAAAAAAAGCGCTAGAATGTTCTAAGGCAGTCACACCCTTCTTAGTTAGATATGAACTTGGCAGCATGTATTTATCCTTTCTCAATCTCATTTCTAGATTTAATCGATAACCCCAACAACAAATGAGACAAATCTAATCCCATTTTACACTTCATATTTACAAAATTATAGCTAAGTGTACACAAATATTTTATACAACTATCTAAAAAATGTAACATAACCTCTTTGTGTAGGTTTTTATACACAACTATATGGTGGAGTTGATATGTCTCGCTGCAGAAGCTGGGTAAAAATTTACGCAAGTTGTGTAATATTTTTAGTGTGTAGCATGTATGTATTTCATCGTCGTCATGGTCATTAAGAGTTGTTTCCAAACGGTTATTTTTCATAAGTCAGGTGTACAAGAATGTAGAATGAGTCAATGCTTATATTCTCTATAATAATGAATGACAGAACTAAATATTTTTACTTTTTATAGACCGAATTTTGACAAAATTGAATAAATTAAGAATCTATAAGAGTGCAGGAGTTTTTTCTGAGGAGCACACGAAGAAGGGGGAATGTGGGGACAAAATTGGATATGGAATGAAAAGCACTCTACATGCACTGCAAAAACTCCGATGTTGATTTAACACCAGCCCAGAATCTATATGTGTCCACACCAGAGAAGTATTGAAACAACACCAGTTTGGAATCAAACCGAGGCTGTTTTAAAACTAATTGGTGTTGTATAAACACCTATCTGGTGTTAGACTAATACCAAAACCGGTGTCGTTTAACACTTCTCTGGTGTGGATATATATAGATTCCGGGCTGGTGTTAAATCTTCACCGGAGTTTTTGCATAATAAAATATTGCACTAATTTCCAACGGATGCTACCCTATAATCACCCAGAATCAACAATTTTCTTCTAAACTAAATCCTTGAAGAGTAATAGTCCACTCATTTTCTGCAGATATTATGGAGTATGGATTGTGGACAATGTAGAGATTATGGACAGAAACAGCAACTTAAAGTGTGAACACTGCCGACTGGGTTTCTTCCAATTAGGTATTAGAGTGCTATTGCACTTCAAATAACCCCGCCGCAGTCGTTTTTCTAGGTTATTGACCTTTCCCCAGTGTGACAATAGTGGATATCTCACAGGTAAAGATGAATATGTTAGGGAATTTCCCGTGTGATTTAATAAGATGATAGTGATTATGATTTTCATGATGTTGACATATAGACGTTTATAGACAAAAGAAGAAGATTGAAGAAGAAGAAGAGGACAAGACAAAGAAGAAGAAGAACATAAAAAGGAGGAAAAGAAGAAGAAAACGACAAGAAAAAAGAAGAACAAGAAAAGAAGGAGAAAAAGATGAAAGAGGAAAAGAAGAAGAAGATGAAGAAGAAGGAGAATTTTCACCTATTAATTAACATGATTAAAATAGAAAATATCCTTTATCTTGAAAAGGGACTGTCTAGTCAGAAATACGAATACCTCTGAAAAAGGAAGACCAATAGAATAAATTGCAAAATAAATACACTTCATGTTATATGCTACAGACACACAGTGCTATACGTCCGCCGTTGCGTCCAAAAAGTAGATTTTCCTGCGAATCCCTTCCCTTCCCATCGCCATTTTTTCTTATTATACCATGGAGCTATTAAACACAGATGGAAAAGGATGGTACGTATAGACACGACTATAAGCGGATTTTTGCGTACACTTGGGGATAATCTTACGAATTGACGCGTTACTTGTTCTTTCGGATACTTTTGAATACTTGCGGAGAGTTGCGGATATTTACGGACAGGGGCGGTATTCTGAAAGCTCAATTAGCGGTCAATTAGCGCTCAATTAGCATTTTGGTATTCTGAAAAGTCACTTAAGTGCCCCTTTCCTTATTTGGCAGGGTTGCGTTGCGCGCACTTGCAGCAGTACGCGTTATGACTGCGCGAAGACTTAATTGAGTAGTTACGAGACTTTTGGTATTCTGAAAAGTCTCTTAGCGCTCAATTAGCGGACTTTCCAGTGAAGAAAGATAATGGTGATAAGAGGTCCATTAAGTCTCAGCATCTCTTTCTAAATGTGGCTTTCATTTCGTATAAATATCATCAAATCGGTTTAATACTACGACCAAAATTAGGAGGAAGGAAGATAATAAAGGAGAAAGGTATAAAAAGGGAATAAAGGGAAAGAAGGTGGTATATAATGGGTGTCCAAACTTGGTGGACTTTTAAACAATATGTTTCAGGCTTAAATTTGTTCAAAAAATATTCACAATTTATATAAGTAAAATAAGGAATTGGGACTATATTTGGTAATAAAGAAATTAGAAAAGAGGGAAAAAGAAAACAGAAATTGTGTACTTATAGGGGAAATATGACTATTATTTTTCTATATTTTCTTTTATTATTAGCATCATAAATGCAATTAATGTTCAGGGGGGAATCAAACCTTGTTTCTGACAATGAAAAAATAAGCATTGACCCCTTTGGTACAAAAGAAAAACGATGCCATCATTTTCCCCACCTATAAAATCTTAAATACCATAACATTTGTACATCCAATTTCAATAAAATTTCGGCTTTTTTTAAACAATTATGCTTGTTTCATTTTTTTAAATCCATTTATTCAAATCAGCATTTTGTTGAAGAAGATTTCTCATGAAAATAAAAAAGTATGATATTTTTAAAATGAGTAGGAATTAAGTTAAAGAAGAACCCCCCCCCCCCCATCATGACCCCCGAGACAGAGGCAAATAAGATATTGTAAAAAAAAAATATAAAAAAACAAAGAAAGCTACAAATGGTTTCAAATAAATGGATGTGAAAATCAGAACGCGTTCGAAAAAAAAAAGAGAAAATCACAAAGGTACAATCAATGAGAGAAAGGGAAAAGACAACAGTTAGCTTCAATAACATAATGAACCTCTAATCTCCGATGCAAATGCTTTTAGCATTGTTTTTCAGCAAAAAATCTTTGTATCAATATCGTGGTGCAGTGCACCTGCAGCAGCCGGGCGCTGCGCTGCAAGCCAGCAAAGTGAAGAGACACTACGCGCTGGGAGAAAATGTTACGTTGTAAGAGCGCATTTGATTAGCTAATTCGGCTCAGTAGGGGCGTGGCCTAAAGGGAGTTAATTGAGCGCTAATTGAGTTTTCAGAATACGAATTTGGAGGTACATTAGCGCTCCATTAAATGGGTAACTTATGAGGAAACTTAAGTGGAAACTTACGAGACTTTTCAGAATACCCCCCCAGGTGCGGAAGGCTACAGATAGTTACGAATTGTTACGTGGTTTTCTCGGAACATCCCCAGTCCAAACAGTGTGTATGAGAAAACAACTTTCCATGAGTTATACCTCCAAACTTATGGCCCTACAAACGTAAAATTTCAATAAATTATGAACTAACTGAAAACAAATCAACTTTATTTCCAATTCAAACAAAAATGACAAAAATACAATCACAAATCGATAGATACGCAAAACATTAGGTTAAAATTATGAAACTAAAGTGTAAAAATATATTCATTCTTAAATAAAAGAAAGATTGTGAAAAATACAATTTTACTAAAAAATATATATTGCAGAGTATTGGATTCGAAAATGGTGTATGGGAAAAGCCAAGTATCGCTTGTCAAACAGATATTGTCGTGCATAAGAATAATCACTAAGGTGTATTTATGATTTCCTGTTAACAAATTATTGATAAATCTTGAAAACAAAAACAACTAATTATATCATTGAAAAAATAATGAGGATAAAGTTTTCCTATCAATAACAAAGTAATAACCAATGTAACTTTTTCTAAATTCCTTGGTCTTAAGATTGGCAACCATGGAAATGAAATAAATAAATGAAATAAATAAAATGAAATAAATAAACATAATAATACTTCTTAATGCCAATACATACAAAAAGAAAAATCACTAATTCAAAATATCTTTTCCATACAGACCCATTGTACATAACTTGATTCACATCGCTATTTTCTTACTTTCAATTCAATTTAATTCAATTAAAAAATGGGTTATTAAAACATGCCTCGCAGCCAAAGGCTAAATAAAAACATGTACAATTTGCAATAACAAAATGATACCCAAAGTACATGAAATCATATAAATAGAACACAATGATTTCTTATATAATACCAGGAAATAAATTGTTGAAAATAAAAATCATACATTGTATTGAACATTATAGTAAGCACGCAAATTATAATCATTACATTAGGCACTACCTAAAGGCACATTGTACTTGTTTTATGTTTTCTTATTCCAAAAGGACTCGAAGTACTATATACTTTTTCACCTCTTAATAGTGATAGAAATATGTATTCAACAAGAAACATTAATGGCTTTTATCTCCGAAATATATGTATCATTTTTATAGAACTGTTATTAGATACGAGGACATTTCATGTGGAACGATTTGGACAACAGAAAGTAAACGTGTCACTCTATATCATGATGATAGTTAGGGACTTAACTAAGCGCCAGTTTATACCATATCTTATCAACTCTCCATCAACTGCTCATGCGCAGAACTTAAGGGAATTGACCTGAATAGGTCTTTGGCCTTTGCCAATCACCTACATTCTCCGCATATTGCTTTTACATTTTACCTGCAGTCATTATATTGATTCTTTTATTGATCATTATATAATGCATGAATTCTTGTTCATTTTTCAAAAGCTATAAATAAAATGAACTTGAATTTGAAAATTTCCCCAAGAAGGTTGGGCTGGGGGATGGTTAAACGGCAAAGCGCAAGTTGATATTTCATATATGTTATATAAACAATCATGGAAAAGGAAAGGTCTGGGAACTGCCGCATCGTCAATTTTACTTCATCCATGTGTTCCAATGAATGTAATACCTACAATAAACCCGTTAATAAAAACGGGCCACAATAATAATGAACAGTAGGCCCCCTATTACACAATCGGCATGTAATTATGTTACGATTTTCGCCAGGAGTTGCAATAAAAACTAGAAGTTCGTTGTCCGATTAAACAATAGTTTCAGGGTTGCATGTCCGATTAACAATAGCCGAGATGGCAAATTGTGAGGTTCGATGACTCCGAATCGTCACACACGACGCGTAATTGATATAATTAGTCTTATGCGAGTGTCCGTATGCCCATGATTTCGTAAATGTTCTTATCATGTAAGGGTTAATGTTATTGTGACTTTTTGAACTATTGCACGTTTGGCTTCCGTGGCCTTGGAATGTATATATATATATATAAACTCCAAACTGAAATGTCTGCATTCTTAACTGACACTTAACAATATCTGTCCTTGGTAAAATCAAGGGAGAGCAAATTACGCACTACAAATCAAAATGATCAATAAAGTATAGGCCTTTTCTGATATCGATGTGTACTGTGTAATAAGAATTCTGCGCTTCAATATTACAAATGGCCCTGAGAACGATTTTTTTACAGGGGGTGCTGATGTATATTTGACAAGCAAAATAAAAAAAAAGGTTTCACTACGAAATGGAGGTCATTTTGGTGCCGGGAAATTTGGCCACAGATGATTTGATTTGCGATGCCTTAATCTACAATGAAAAATCATCAAATTTTAGTGTAATTGTTCTTTTGCGCCTCGGAATAGTTTACTAGATAGATGGCGCATGATAAATGCTGTGTATTATTATTATTATTATTATTATTGAGCTCTATTCCGAATATTTCGCCTCTCCTTAACGTATTGGGTGGCTCCTTTAATATCAGATTACTAGTATCATGATGGGGCAAACAAATCACAATCAGTAATACCTTGGTCACATTTGTTCTACGGCGGCCGTACGGCGAGTCGAAAACAGCCGTTTTATTAATTTTAATTCAAACCACCTATATCTAGTTGGACAAGATATGTTAAAACGGCTGTTTTCGACTCGCCGTACGGCCGCCGTAGAGCAAATGTGACCAAGGTATAAATAAGACATGATCACGTTTAAATCACCAATTACTGAGGGACAAAGACAAACAAATTAATTGACACTTAAGTCAGATACGCAGGTTCCAAACTTCAATGGAAATTTCCATCTTTCCGGAACTTGCAAACTG
Source organism: Lytechinus pictus (assembly GCF_037042905.1). NCBI lineage: Eukaryota > Metazoa > Echinodermata > Echinoidea > Temnopleuroida > Toxopneustidae > Lytechinus > Lytechinus pictus. Next base: position 16,695,429 of record NC_087256.1, read on the forward strand.
CAAGGATTATTCTGGAAATTATAAACATTAAGGTAATTTTGTTAGGTCTTTTAGAGCTTTGTTTATATCGAGGCGTGCATTTAGGATTTAAAAATGTGGAAGGTTTTGTGTTCTTAAACTACTTTGTCGAGTTCTGGCAGTTATGATAAAAAAGGAATGTACGCCCTGAAGGTGTTCGTAAAAGGAAAAATTGCGTATTTAACCTATAAAAGAGATGGGGAAGCTCGTTCGAACGAATGAATGGATTTTCATTCATAATTGAGTCGTATCCTGCACTCAAATGAATCGACATGATCTTTGCATGAAGATATCCCTTCAAAAACATGATAAACCTTTTTACTCCCTCTTCAAAGAGCAAGCGAAATCATTGCTCAAAACGGGTTTTTTAAAACGATTATAATTGGTTCATTACAAGCAAAGGGGGGGGGGGGAGCTATTAAAGTGTTTTTTTTTTTATAGAACATTCGCTTTCGTCACCTGGAGAAAAACTGCCATGAATATTCATAAACACGAGTCCAGGAATACGATAACGGTTATTATTAATTTAATGTCGTCATTTTTAATCCAAGATTCAATTCTAATCTTTTATTTTCAAAACTTCTTTAGTAGAATGAAAAGAAAAGTATGATTCTTTCTCATTGGAAACGGTATTATCCGCCATTTAACCCAAGAACTCGCTTATTTTCAAGCTTCGTAATCAGTCGTGAAACGAAGTCTCGAAAAATATTCATTAATAATTTATTTTCTTTCCATTAACATAATAATGTTAATGGAAAGAAAAGAAATTATGTATTTTCAGCAAAAAAATGAGGTTATATGGATAAACCTTGCCCTTAAGATATGTTTAGCCAGTGAAAGTGTTATTCATCATCTTTATATCTTAAGGATTGGTCGATTGGTACCACTGCACTAACGGATGCAGAGAGGATGTAAAACGGAAAAGAATCTTGCCATCCGTTAGAAAACGTTATGTATCCCTTGCGTACTCTTTGTATACGTGTTTCATATGCTCTATATCCATCGAGCATCCGTCCACTCTGATTTCATTATTCGCCCATTGTTTCATTGTTTGGAGCGGACGAAAACGATGGAGTTTTTGCTTGTCCACTATATCTGTAATGAATACGTTTTGTGTCCGTCGGCCAGTGGGACCAGGCCTTTAACTAATGATAAAATATATTGGCACACAATCATGTATAAATTGCCACAGTCTGGATATTTTTAAGGTTGTCAGGCATTCAGACGTATTATCAGGTCCCTCGGATAGTACCTTAATAGTTAGTTCTCTCTAATACTTCTTTCAAAATATCGATGTGCACGGTTGCTTGGCTGTCAGCGAAAAGAAACAACTACATATTTCTTTCCCCAAATAAATATCGGTCAAATGGTGTGCGTGGGCAGAAAGACGATTATCTAAGGTTAGAAGGTTAGGGTAACTCGTTAATCAAAACAACCAACGTCTCATTCTTATCTTACAGAGATAAAGTCAACGGCATGATGTTTGATGAAAAAATATGTAATAACCACCAATATAAAAATATGTTGCAATCATGACATGCCTGATTATTTAGGCGATCATGAACGTCCTATTTTTTGTTCTTTGTCTCTGATAAATATTACGCTATACCTGTTCATTTTGAAGATGTAAGCTACTCATGAATTTAATCGACCATAGAACACGTTTTGAATCACTAAGACATGTAAGATAAGACGTTTAAGGTAATGCAGGAATTAATACCAAAAGCCCAAAATGAAAACGAAACTGAAACTCAAGCAGAAGAATTATCAAGTAGAATCATTAAGAAGTCAAACATTTGGAGTTATACAACAATCATAGTCCTTCGGTATCTTTGATTCTTCCTATCTTCCTTATAAAGTATCTATAAAGCTTTGGTAAAAGCTAAATAATGTGGAATTTATTGCAACGTCATTTGAAAATTCCAATTTTCGAAAAGTTTAGTGACTGTGGGATGATGGATTTTTTTTCGTCTTTTCATACTTTTTTGAAAATTTTGCTTTTGAAAATATAGCGTCTTTCCCGGAAATATCTGAATTTTTATTTAAAAAAGTACTTTTTGAGTAATAACCTTAAAAATTAAATGATTGGATGTCAGAAAGTTACTGCCCATTCCATGCTTCAGAAGTATTTATACAGAAAAAAGCACGCAGCTATTTTAATTTTGATCGAGCATCTGACTATAATGAACTTTCTTATAAATCGCAAGAATTATCCAGTAAAACATATTCCATTTTTCCTCAACATCATAACATGACAAAGTTTAATCAAGATTATCGAGTTTAGGGGGTTCACCAAATCTTAAAATAGACTTACACTCTAACTTTTTATTTATCCCTGATTTATAATGATAGTGATATTATGTTACGATGAATAACATTGATTTAATAACTAAAGGAAAGAAAAAGTTGGTTCGATTATTAGTATTAGGTTTATTAACATTCATGCTTGAGGGAAGACACGAGTTGTTATTTTATAATCATGGTTGTGACACACATTCTTTATGTTGACAGATCTGCTTGTGAGTAAACATGAATCATATTTCCATTAATTAAGTATTGGTAGATAAACGGTTCTTTTTGTATTCAGGTGTTCAGTTCATAATATATTTTGAATGTCTGTATTTGGTCTGCGTAAAGATTATGGCAAAATGAATTATGTAAATTCCAGAAGAGAGCTAGCAGAGGAATGGTATGTCATATATTATTACACAGGTAAATGATCAACTTCAAGTTATTCATCATTTTAGAGAATAAAGAGAGGTTAGTACTCATGTGCGATGTATGCCGACAATTCAAAAGATAAAACATACCACAAAATCGTACGATATTCATGTTTACAATTCACTATAAAATCTAAGTTGTATACCAGTTTCATATATAACATTATTTACAATATTTTGTAACAATTGATTAACATTTTCCATCACAAGTAAATGTTTTTCAATAAATTTCCCACAAAGAAACGTGATGAATGTAATATAGGGATATGATAATGCAAATTCTGATAAGGGGGTGTATGCGGGTGTGTATGTATGTATATGTTTCGCTTTTCCTTTCATTGTTCATACGCTAAACACTTACGAACGTGCCACGGATGCTTAACAAATTGTTCGATAATTACACAGTGAACTAAATGTTTACACTGTTCAACAATAAAGATTTTTTTCTCGATCAATATCATCCTTATCACGTTCGTCTTCATGATCATTATAGTGAAGAAAAGAAATAAACAACCATGAAACGTGCGTGAGACATTCTTATTAGAACTCTTTCTCGGCTGTTGCAAATCATTGCAGGTACACCATGACCATGTGCATGTAAATATGTTTAACGTGGGTAAACAGAATCTTGCTTGATCTGAATTTATACACCAACCTCCCCTCTCTCATACACACTCTCTTGTCTCTCTCTCTCTCCCACACGCACACACACACACACACACACACACACAACTTACAATACTCATCCCCCTCTTTACCTCTATTTCTCTCTCTCTGCCCCCTAACCCTGTTTTCTCCATATCTATCTCCATTCTCCTTCTTTCTCTCTCACGCGCATACACACACCCACACCCCCACGCACACAGTCCCCCATCTTTCTCTCACTCCCTTCTCTCTCTCTCTCTTCTGTCTATCAATCCCTCTCTCCCTTTCTGCGTCTCCTTATGTTCATTCACCAGCCCAAAATGGAAGTGTCAAGCAAAGTTCAAAATAATATTATTGATCATACTTATATTTGATTACATGGGCTCCAAGGTTACCCAAAGATCTCTGTACTATTTTCTTACTATACTCCTGTTATCGTTTAGAATACCTTAGTCATCAGTGTATGCTTCACTCATTTTTATATTTCAATTCTAAATATCACACCTCGTTGTGGGATTCTAGCATATATTGTTGAAACCTTACCCAAGGATAGAAGTCCATAATATCTATCGTGCTGAATTTAGGTTGCAATTTACTTCCTAGGCTTGTTATGCAAATTGAAATAGTGCTGATATCATTGGATATTGTGATGTAAGAATTATCGGAAATGGTCAGTGTCATTACAAATGGTGAATTATATTCATAATGAAGCACAATCTATCTTTTTGATTTAACACTCACTTAATCATAATATATTATATTATCAGGATGTTATTGGATTAGCGTGTCCCCTTGTCATGTAAAAAAACACTTTATTTTTCAATTCATATGTACTCAACGACAGCTTTGAACTTCTCTTGACCGGATATTGATATTTCGTGAACGAACGCAACAAATAAGAATAACAGAAAGTAACAATTCTCATGAAATCCTGCTGAAAATCACATTGAAACAGTCTAATTTATGCTTTTTGAAGACAAGTTAGTAAGTGATAAGTATACAAAAGAGATGAATATTTCAAGTTTAAAGTATAAAAATACCGTTTTTATAATCTCTAAAGGGGTTGTAGATAGCAACGCTTTACGAAAATCTATATGACATGGGACGTGAGGGACAGTTTTAAAAGTTAACTTTTGACTAATAAAAATAATAGGTCGATCATATTTTCTGTCTCGTCTGAGCTTGGATGAGAATGTATATTAAAGAAGTTTGTTAGTCGATTAAAAATCCACCAAAAAGCACAAAAGAAACTCTAAATTGAAATAAAATTGTGTTTATATGGTATTGGCGAAATATTTTTGTGTGAAACAGCGATACCGGTCTAACTTAAATCGTCGTTTCACATTCTTTATACACTTCGAAGTGCTAGGTGCCTTTAATGATTCAGCAGGACCATCTTGCCTATAAAAAATAGATTGTCATTATTAAAATATTTACAGGCGCGAGTTTAGAGTAAAACCACCGATAGAAAATGAAAATAACTAGTGATATGCATGGGCATTGGGATTTATTTATGTCCTCCTTTGAAAAGAGGCTCATCTATACCCCACGCCCCAATAACAGGCTTTCGATGTCCCTATTCTACCTCTTGGAGCGGGCTTCTGATGGAATCAAACAATCAGAAGAGCACGTACAGCAATGAATCAAGGAAAGGTCTCCTTAGTCTTTGAGCACGACACTTTTACCGACTTGAAAATAAAGAGAGTTTTAAACATCACTTTGCGGAATCAATCTCTCCCCTATTTAAATTGATTAATCAATATGAAAATCTATTAATGGAATTATGAATTGAATGTCGTTGGATCGCTTTTGTCATATAGTAAAAATGTGTTAAATAGACAATACTTCAAAGCAGTATTCTCACGTAGTGCAAGAATTTTTTTTTTTTTTTTTGGGGGGGAATGAAGATAAAACCCCAAAAGCAATGTATTGTGCATAACCTTTTATTAGATGCTATACCATTACCATGATTGCGCTCTTATGTTTTGCTTCAATATTATTGTATTTTGTTTTTCATATTAAGAATTATAAAATTTTAAAATTCCATTCAAAACAACACTTTTTGGCAAGATTTAGCGATGCATGCGTATTACCAGATCGTGAGAGAAATTCACGGACATAATTCATAAATTAATAACCTAGAAAGAATGAATAGAAACCATAACCTCATCGTATGATCCAGTAGACATGTTTAACATTTGTTGTAACACAAAATAAGGTTTTATTTGAATCCAAGAATGAACACCATTTTAAAGCTTTGTATATCAAAACCCCATTAAGAACAAATTGGCTGGCCAACGTATCATAACGGTTAAGTCCACGGGCAATATATCTATAAGTGTGCTCGAGGTGAAGACTAGTGTATATTCCCCTACTGTGGCAATCATCTGGGCTCATCATGAAAACACCATCCTCATCAGTGCAGGTCATCCCTGTCAATCTTACCTCGGTTTAATTAAAACAAAGAATGAAGGATTTGAGAAATTAAACTTGGTCGAGGGCAGGGTCGGAATAGAATTGGGCCGTTGCTGATGTCGTGAAAGAAAGGAAGCAGCATCTTTCCACTTTCGTTGTCGACTTTACCGTCAAGGGGTTAATATCCACCCACTCAGCAGTGCGTTAGTTTTTACTATCGAATCGTTCGGATGGTTAATGGTTTACTTTCTTATAAAAGCTTTATCATTTAAAGCCACTGGTTGTTAACGCAAGATCGGATAATTTATTCAGTAATTTTGTCCCTAAATTTGTCTATGAATTTGTGTTTTCAAATGTAAAAAAAATAGTTAATTTGGTTCAAATACCTGACAACCTGATTTGATTTTTGGTTATTTTATAATTGAATAAATCTGAATTGAAAAAAGGTTGTTGGGTGATTGGAGTAATCAATAGAACAATTGCAAAATGGGCAAATTAATAAGGAGGTTTAAAGTCATTCAGATTCGGATTCATATTAATTTGTCCAATGACTGGTTTTGAGATAAGATATCGTCGAACAAGTTAAGAGGACCATATCGAATGTGTAATGTTTTGCATATGATATATTTCTATTCAAGTAGAGAAATTTATTATAATTGATTATAATTCTGGCTAACCATAGAATCCAAGTACTCATACACTTGCAAATTAAATCTGCTTATAAACTTTTATATAAATTTTATGTAGATATAGAACAGACAGACGATGACGACACCCGAAATTCTGAATGAACTCAAGAAAATATCAGATACATCTCTAAAATAAAATCTGTTACTCAGCAGATATCTATCACTAAATCAGCACATCGTCCTGTGATCATATCGGCAGTAAGATACGAGTTAAAGTAAATAATCAATCATTATCAATGGTCAAAAGTTCAGGGGGAAACCGCGGACCAAGTAGATGGGGGGAAATTTCCCAAATTTCACGTGTTCCACAATTTCACGGGGTGCTCAAATTCCTGGTGTGTGTACAGTGATAATTACTGAGACATTCCTTCACGGTGGGACACCGGTAGAATACGACTCTTGAACGCGAACTGAACCCTGGTCGTGACGTCACTGGCATAGCATGAGGGAAGATAAGGCAATTAAATTTGGTTAATTATCATATCTGGAAGATTCGGTAGGTATATTATTAGGTCATATCAATACGGAAGTCTATTAAAGGTCAGCCCCTGTCCAACACGTTAAGCTTATTTGGAATTATTACGAAATTTTGAACAAGCGTAATACTGAGAAAATAACAATGCTCATCTTTCCTAAAAATGTGAACATTAAATGAATGGGGATGTTATTCAGTTTCATGAAACATAAATTTCTCGAAAATACAACACAAATGAGATTGAAGTCCACAACATTGTCACACATTTATAATGATAATTATACTTGCTTATACATGTAGGCCTATAGCGCCTAACACTTACTTATCAGAAGTCTCTAGCACTCTATGGTAATGCAGCATAATTACCCTGGCTTTAGCAGAGCAGCTGTCACGGTCTCATGCGTTTCAAGGAATAAATTCCTTCCAGGTACCCATTTACCTCACCCGGGTTCAGTGCAGCGCATCATGGATCAATTTCTTGCTGAAGGAAATTACGCCTACGCCATGGCTGGGACTCGAACGTACGACCCTCTCTTTCAAATTCTGGAGACTAATCCACAACGCTCCACGAGTGGACACGGTGCATGACGTAATTCGACCACGATAAATACATGAAAAGATTGACAATAATTTTTTCTTAAATTATTCGTTTTATTAAAAAAAATGGGGAACGGTTTGAGAGTTTCCTCATTCTCTTTAAAACGACAACACAGTTTCCCTAAATGAATTGCCAATAAGCAATACCCTTATATATCCTTAATTAAATACCCTTAACATCATTATCATAGACGATGGCTGAATCGATAGGCCTATTAGCCAATCAATTGCAAACGAGAAAGGAATATCCAATCATAACAAATATGTCATGATTTTCATGTTATAGCCAATGTTATATCCCTACAATTTGAAAAGATCAATTCAATGATTTAATCGTAGAGGAAGAAGTCTGATGGAGTAAAATCGTGATTTTTTTTTGTTCATCGTGACATCTGGATAAAACTTTTATATCCCCAATGGGTACTCATACACATCCTTGATTTTCCGTGTTTTGTGTAGTGATTCTTGGCTGGGAATTGTTTGACGCGTTGCCATAGAGTCAACCACCCTTCGGAGCCATCATTTTGCCCTTGAACTTTCTGTAAACGCACATTTCCGATCACTGTTTCGGTACCCCCACAAATCTGCGTCATGCGATCTCGCGGGTCGTAAATAAAATCACATTACCAGCGACGAATTTCGACGAAATGTTTTGGGTTAGGTGAAAGTGAAATGTCATGGGACTTGGAAAAATAAGTTCAAATTGCTACGATTTGAGGGATTAAATTGTAATCCCAGGTGTTGGTAGATTTCCTTGATCATGAGAGTTTTGTGCATCGTTTTGTCCCACTTGTTGTCATAACAGGTTACGAACAGTCATTCATGTTTACGTACTCGGTTTAATACTCTGCAACATTGCACTAGTCACCGCACTTTGTTTTGTCACACCCACTGAGCACACCCACCAAAATAGAAAACACACACACGCACCCTAGCACACAATTGCATTTTAGTCTACACCTAATTCGTCTACTCTCCGTTTTGTCATCCCAAATGGTCTAATCCTACTTCGTCTACAACCAGTTCGTCTACTCACCACTTGGTCTCATTGCCATTTAGCTCGTTTACCATTTTGTCTAAATTTCCAGTTAGGCTATAACAATTTCGACAAATTAAGGAAATTTCCACGAAAAAAAATTGACAAGCCCACCCCCAAAAAGGTCTTCACTTTCAAGGGGGCACGCTTGTGTTTTAACGGCGTTTTTACGTAACAAATTTTAATTGTGCCTCTCAAAAGGGGCGACACGGGCCTGCTGTGCCCCCCCCCCCCCGGATCCGCCAGTGAGTAGACCAAATAGGTCTGTACATGTTATATTGACTATATCAGACCATTCCTAAAGGGAGCATATGGAGCTGCATCTTTAATAGTTGAAAAGCGTCTTAAGGTGTGAGCCGCCCTAAAAAGGAGCCCCCGGTGTTTAAACTGCGCAAGGTTATAGACATTTTTTCTTTATTTTGTGCGACATTATCATCTCATTTTGTCCTTTTCATCCTCGTCTTTCATCCAATACACCACGCATCCTTTAAATTATGAAGTCCTCACCGTTTGACTCCATCTGTCAATAGAACACAATAAATTGTTTTACTTCTGTATCATTTTTGTTCTGAATGAATTTTCTAATTTTCATGATTTTTGCTGTAATTTAGTCAGGAATCATTAAACAATCCTTTGATTTCTTCTGGATTTCTCTTATCCAGCAGGCCTTTTGATTTTTTTTTTTTTTTTTTTTTTTTTTTTGGGGGGGGGGTTTGTTAAGTTGACATATTTAGTTGATATATTTCTTTTAGACTCAAAGAAGAGGAGAACAGTATGTATGTCAATTTACAACATTTTTGTTTTGAAAAAGAAGAAATAGTTATGTATCGTCTTATGTTGGAAAAAACACCTGAACTGTACGTTAAACCTGGACTTTGCCATTTCTACCATACCTGACTCCACAACGCCCCAAAAGGTGTGCTGACATGGATGGCAAGTTCTAATGAACGCTAAACATGGTTCAGGTGATTAAGGCCAAGACTTGGCTTGATGAGCTGACTTTCGACCTTTGCTGTCGCTCCAAAGCCCTCATCACCAGCACTTCAAATGATTGAAACTGTCATGTTTTCAGCATAAACACCCGGTCTCATCGTAACGGTATTGTTTGAGCAGCCCCCCTTTGGAAATGATTAGCGTAATTAGGGTTGGACTGGTGATAACAGTCTTAATTTCTCTTTTGTTTCATCTGGCGGTGATATCCTATCCTTACCAGAAGACAAGGCAAATACATCACCCCACTCAAAAGCGAGATAAATGTATATGTGAAATGAAAAGTACACCGAATGAAGCCACTTTGAGCCATCGGGGAGAGACCAGAGAACTGTATAACGTATGACCTGCATGATCTTTTCATGCACATAATATATTTTATCTGGTAAAAAAAAAAAAAGTCTCGAGACAGTATAGGTGATGCATTGTGGGAAGTATCATTTCTGGAATTGTGAGCACCTTTACTTTCGTATTAGTACCTTTAGACCTGAAATATACAAGGATTGTACCTGTGTTCTTAGTGTGTAGCATTATTAAAGGTACACCATGCTTAATTTCCATCGGAGTGTGTATCTGTATATCATTACATCCTAGTCTTCAATTAGGCATTAATCCCATTGACAGGAAGAGTAATTAATGAATCAATATGTCTCGATTTTATTGGAGATACAAGTTGAATGGTATAAGGAGATTATATGGGGGTGACATTGGTATTGGTAAAGATCCAACAATATTTTCGATGTGAAAAATTGGAGATAGGATAAGGTCGAAAGGTAGAGGGAGACTTATTTGTTTAGTGTGACTAATACTTATCAATAAATAAGAATTCGATATCATATCTAAGAGTGTTGACATAAGTTTTATTATTGTAATGATTGTGTTCCTGGAAGAATTCCAGTAAACTTTTATGTCTGATTATATTGGCCCTACTGTGTTGCATTAAATGTTTTATACCTATTCATTACTTTTCACATGGTTACATTTTCAAGTAATTAAGCGGAATATATCATTCTTTGATTAGTTTGACAATTTGGGCTGGATAATTATGTCAATATGAGGGATCTGTGTTTCATATTAGAGGTCCCTTCTTAGGATTTACACATCGAAATATGAAAGAAGCGTCTGGAACAGCTTATGGCTTTCAAGTTTGCATTGTAAAAAAATAACACATTCTTCGACTGCCTGTAAGACGGAATAAAAGGAGAAAGAGAAAAAACATAAACAAAAAGAACTAAATAATCACAATATTCAATAATTGTGCACGTATATCATACTACCAGCTCTATCTCTTTGCTTCGAACATGTACAAAGACCTTTGGAATTTATTTAGCATGTTTAATGCGAGATAAAGTGCCTGGCGTTTCGTGCATTTTAGGAAATAGTTTGTCCGTTATATTTATTTCACCTGGGTGGAGTGAACCAAATCGGAGGTGTATTTTTTGCTGAACATACTGTGGGAGGTTAAACTAAGAGGGTTGAGATTTTAAGTGGCCAAAGACAGAGATAGAGTGACAGAGAGAGAGAGATACAAAAACAAAAAAGAAGATGGAGAGAAGTGAGAGAGAGAGAGAGAGAGGATCGAATGAGGCATGGAATGGAAGGTAAAGGTTATGAAGATGGTAGAAGAAATGATTTTACAGAGGGAGTGAAAAAAGAAGGGGAGAAGAAGAAGCAGAGGAAGAAGAGGAGGAATAACTCAAGAAGAAGAAAAAGAAAAGGAGGAGGATGAAGAAGAGGACAAGGAGGAAGACAAAAAAGAAGAAAAAGAAGAATGGAATATGAGAAGGCAAACAAAAAGACGTCAGACTGTGAGAACGTTGGCAAACCGGAGTTCAACCACGGGGCATATTTGTTTCTTTCCTCTGGACCAATTCCAACTCACATATTAACCTTTGGTCGCCATCTTTCATACGTATTTATTTCTTTATCCGTCGTCCTTCATCTCAATAAATATTGATTGAAGAGTTCTCACGGGGGTACGCAAATCTTTACCGGACGGTGGCGACGCCGTGCAGTTTGAGAAAAGAGGAGGCCGCGCTTTTTACATTACTTGCAGTGTTTCCTGACATCCGATTGGCGCATTTGCGCGTACCACGTGATATAGCTTTAACCATAGCCTTAAAATTAACCGCAACACAGTATTCGTACTTGCTTCTAGATTACGGGGATCAAGGTACGATGATCGAAAACATGAAAATAAACTTAAACAAAATACAGTGCAATATTGAATGAAAATTCTTAATTAACAGTCAAGATAATTTTCAATAATTTATGGCATAGTTCAAGCCGGGAAAAACAGCCGTTGTCAGATAAAAGAATTTTGGCAATTCATTTTTTTTAATATATATTTAATAATTGACTCTTTAAATGTACCCGAGCTGCCGGAGATCCCACCTGGGGTATTTCCCCGTGGATGTTATCCTTCGGCAGAAGATTCCACATCTTTGGCGAATCATCAAAAACAACTACAAATATGAAAGATAATTCAACTGCCCACTCAAGATATAGCCAGTCATCATATCTCTTGCTTGATAATCTTCCCAAATCACGAGACTGATTTATTTGCTAATTAAGCTTTTTGAAGATATCAGCCTTGTCGCGCAAGAGTTTCTGTTTTGATTATATCACAGAGGCTACATCAAACATAATGATTAGTCATTATTGATATTATTCAATTGTCAATATATTCACAGAGTTTTCAAAGGTGAATTAAACAAAAATCAGCAGGCTTATGAAGTTGTCATTACTTTCTTCTTTTCTTCTTCTTCTTTTTCTTATTCTTCATCCTCTTCCTCCTCCTCCTCCTCTTCTTCTTCTTCCTCTTCTTCTTCTCCTGCTTCTTCTTTTTCTTTTTGCTTCTTCTTCTTCCTCCTCCTCTTCTTCTTCTTCCATTTCTTCTTCTTCTTCTCCTTCGTCTTATGTTTGATTCCCACGTGGCGTGCTTGTACCCTTTGGTAAGGCATTTCTCCTTATTACCAGGTCCATCGGTGATGAAATTAAGCCGTCGGTTCTCTGGTTGCTTGCTTCATTCAGCCTACATGTACATGCTTTCCTTGCATTCAGGTTAAAAAAAATCTCCACCAATTTCTATTTTCCTGTTTTACAAACTGGAAGCTTATAGGCTATTATATCAATATTTTCAGACCACTTTCTACGACTTTCTACCCAAAGAACAGCAATATACATTCGGATTGCGTATGTTTTGTCCTGTTAGGTTCTTGGATACTTTTCTTATCAATTTCTCGTCCTCGTGTCATCCTATTCAATATTTTCTTAATTACCATTTTAATTGATAACATGGTAGGCAATGTATGTATTGGTATGTTGCTGAAAATTACCGTTGTGGAAGGCCCGGTAATAATGTTCTTGTTGAGAATCGTAATAGATTTTTTTTAATATATTCATTTACCAAATGTTCAAGATCAATAAATGGTTGAAAATAATAAATGGACGTGCGTGCTTTGTTTCACGTGCTGCCATTGTTCTCATAATCTGAAGTGGGCCAGAATTTAGAAACATTTATAACTCAAACATTGTGTCTCAAAACTAAAATGAATTTCGAACATTTTAAGGAAAAAAAAACACATGAGTCTTGTACCTGACATCAATCCCTATAAACAGCATATTTTTCGCACAGTGAAGGTTTATGGAAACATTTCACTTGGTTTCATGTCGCACCCTTCAGGCATGGACCTTCATGTGCCTCCCTTTATCACGTAACCGTTTCTAATGTGAGTAAATATTTACAAACAAACCATTACCTCGTAGCACACGTGATAAGCTATTCCTGACACCATGACCCCAAATAAAACGTAAAATAACTAACACTTTCATCTGCACTTTCATCAAAAACATGGTCACCCTTGAACCCATATAAAGGTCTTGTGGCATATTCAATATTTACTGCCAGTGACCTTCCCATTTTGTGGTTTAGAAATGTGGAAACCTCTTTATTTCATGAGGTAACCCTTGTTGTAGACAGGTTTATTTTCCTCGGTGCTAAAACTTATATTTGAGGGGTAAAAGATATAACACCAGGAGTCGTGAAATCGGGTTTGTATGTTATCCTTGGCAATGTCAATTTAAGATTGGTTGGTTAAGGATTGGTTTCAACTTATATCCGTTGTGAAAATTCTTTCCCTTCAAGACACGGAAGATAAAGTTGCACGTGATACAAAAAAATGAAAACGTGCAGACGATCATTATCTTCTGGCTTTCTCGATTTTTTTTTCAAATCCCAGAAATTATTACTACTTTTGATGATGGTATCATAATGCTTCCGATGGTATACTCAAAGACTGCATACTTTTCTTTAAAATGAGAAATGAAATATATACTTTTAAAAGAAACACATAGTGTTGACTTGTACCTTTGAAGGGATTTTACCTTGAGATTTCAATTTACATTTATGTCACGCGAATTAACATCAGATGTCAAAATATGAATTATCGCTCGCCATTACTTGTCGAATTAGACATGATTTAGAGTCTGGTGCTTACGTTGCAAGATCGTAAAAGACAATGTATTTTGATAAAGCTGACAAACATTGTCGAGAAAAATATCGAATAACTGTTGATTGATCTTACCGTTAAAACCGTCATGGAGTAATGAAAGTAAAACATCTAGTAAATTGGTGGTAAAACTTTATATCTATACATATTTTATTATATGAGACATCGCTTCGTCGGTATTGATTTTCCCGAGGTAAACTTTTTAAGATAATTCTTCCTTCACTTGCAATTCTTCTTGTTTTCCCATCTTCTTTTGTTTCTTCTCATTCTTCACCTTTCTTCTTCTTGTATTATTTATTTTTCTTCATCCCACATTTCTTCGTTTTTTATTGCTCGTCATTTCTACTGTGCTTCTTATTCTTTCTATTTCTTATTCTTCTGTACTTCACCCCGTCATTCCGAAATCAAAAGTTGAATTTTCGGCTTTTTTCATTTCTTTATTCATGCTCTATAATTGGTAATTATCTCGAAGATCACTTTCACCGTTTGTTGCATGCACTCTATGCCACTGAATGTGTTCTTGACTGCAAGATATATAATGGTGGCTGAGAAAAGAAGGGCCATGGGGCGACTTCTTCCGATTTCTCAAGTGACAATTAAATAAAAAAAAATACATAAAAATAAGTTATACAAATAAAAGAGAAACAATAATTTTATTAATCTGAGATGGTTTATTGATATGAGATGGTAAATACACAATACTTAAAGTTCCTCTATATTTTTAACATCAAAACCTGTATACAAATAAAACCCGACGAAGACAGATGAACAAAGGTAATTTCCCAACCCCCTCTATTTAGTCATTTCACAGTGGAGTATCTTCCATGCATATACAATTTTAGGCAGGTTACTTGAAGTTGTTGCATTCTTAATAAAATACATATTTCATAAAAACGTGTTCTATATCTAGTAAATGATTGCATTACTGTTTTTTGTTATAATCTTTAAATTTTGATAATAACGATAGTACCGGTAGTTTGAAATATGTCAGATGGACTTGAACAGGTATACATGATAAGATTGTTGTTCCGGGAATTTCTAGGGAAGTCCTACCTCGAGCGAACAAGTTCGGATATACCGAGTGACAAAGGTGGGATGGAATGATGATTTATTGTAAAAATTACAGGAAAAAAATATATTGATAAAGGTAAATTGCTTAATATCTTACTCTACACCCGTATTTCACTCCGTGTCCATCCTCCGGTTATCCTCAAAATTTGTGATTTTGGGCCAGTATCGAATTTCTCACACGTATAATTCACGGCCGCAACACACATCAGTGTTGCTATTAGGAAGGTCCACTCGATACGCTCATATAATGTTTTGAAATCGGCCGTGAATAATACATGTGAGGAATTTGATACTGGCCCCAAATCACTTAATTTTTTAGGATAAAACCGGAGGATGGACACGGAGTGAAATACGGGTGTAGAGTAAGATATGAAGCTATTTATCTTTCTCGTTATACTTTTTTGTGTAATTTTTACAATGAACCATAATTCTATCCCACCTTTGTCACTCGGTATATCTGAACTGGTTCACCGTCCCGAAGTTCGGGTAGGTGGAGCGGAGTGTAGCGGTAGTAAAGTGGAGTGGAGCCTGCACGAACTTCGCCCGAGGTACATGAGGTAGGGAAGTCCTAACCTAACAGTGACGTAACACCGTAGGCCTACGTGCAATGAGGGATCGAAAAACAACGATATGACTGTTTGTATTTCCAAGATCATGAAATTCTTTGCCTTTATAACTACTATCTTTCAACATAACATAAGAAATGAGAAACTTTGTGGGATCGCTCGCAGGGGCGTCGCTGTCGGGGGCGAGAGGGGAGAGGAAGAGGCGTCGATCAGGGGGTGGGGGCAGGGGCGATCGCCCTACCAATGAAAATATTTGGGCAAGCATAACGTTTAATTGTTGATTCATGATTTTGCCCCCCCCCCCTCATCAGAAGAATGGATCGACGCCCGTGGGGAGAGGGGTAACCGCCCCATATATGATTCCTTAAGCAGCTTAGCACTGGGAAGCTAGGCAGCATCCCTGGAAATATGCAAAAATTTAACCCAAGTTATCTTCATTTAGTTTCGAAACCTTTTATTTCTTATGCATTTTGCCTTTTAAAGTTATTCTGACCAGCACCCCTGTTAAATAATCGCCCACAGGGCCCCACGCCAAAATAGCTTCAGGTTTCAGAGTAAAGTGGTTAATATCAGATAAAGTAAGGCACAAACTTAACCCTGATCGGTTTGGTTATATAATGTTCCTCTTATTTCTCTATAACATTAATATGCTTCATTTATTCATTTGCATTTCCAAATTGTTGCTAAACCCAAAGCTTTACCTTCGGTACACGCAACTGACTGTACCCGGATTCACCTCAATGAAATACATGTGCCAGTTTTAATACTTCGGACAAGTCCTTCCGGTTCCCTGTGATATGATGACCGAGCTCAGACCCAGCCCGCCCGCACCCCCCCCCCCCCCCTTGGCACTGACCTCCCTATTTCTTATGCCTCAAATCTTAAGCCCTCCTTAGGCATATTTATGTATCGTTTTGTTTTTAGTATTATGATTAAGATGAGAGTAAATCATTTCAAAATGAGTTTTGACGCCTTTTGACTTTTTTTTACTCTTTCCATACTGAAGAAAATATTAGTTTGTATTGTTGTAAATATTATTACTGAAAAGTAGGTCCCCACATGTTTAAAGGGTAAGGTTTATTTGCTTTGTATTAAGGGTTAAACGCAGGTGAAACTCCGTGTGTAGTACTTCTAAGCTCGTTAAGTTTTAGGTATCCATAAAATGTCTAAATATAGCAATATTGACATTTCTTTGAAGTAATATTGAATCGGAATGTTTTTTTTTGCCGAGATGACAGCACTCAATCTTTAGTGCTTTCAGCTGTTTCCTCTCAATTTTGAAATCAGACCCATTATGTGTTGGATAACGTTACAAACTCCTTTAAAAAACCAGTAAGTACTGTACATGCTTATGCCTCGCAGAAAGAGTTGGGATCAAACGCAACTCGAAAAATCAATCACAACATGATTTTCAACCATTGAACAGGGCCCTGTGATCGATTTTCTTTTCAGTAGGGATGCTGATGTAAATTTGACAAGTAAGAAAAAGGGTTTCAATACAAAGTCTAGGTCGTTTTTTTTTTGTTACATTTCTACGTTTTTCAACACTTAACAGAATTCCAGTGGATGGTACCTATATAGCATGGGCGGAAATCCCAGGGGGGACAGGGGGACGCCCCCGTACGCAAAATAGAAGGGGGCACAATATCAAATTTCCCCCGTCTATTTTTGGTCTTTTAAGATGGAAACATGTATTTTGGACGAGATGACCTTATTTTGGGAGTGATAACCCCCCTTTTTTTGGGGGGGGGGGGGGGGCTTGTCAAATTTTCTAGCCCCTGGTCCCCCTAACTTTGGGGAGAGATTTCCGCCCTTGCTGCCTAGGGGAAATAATACACGCCAGCAGCACCCCCGCTTAAATAGTAAATAGATGGGTTTCTAAATTTTCTTTTCTGGTTAAATTGCATTCTCATAATCGAATAAATAATAATCTCAACATTTGTCATGAAAAGGCCGTAAAAAGATCATTAATGAGATTAAGATCCGCATACACCACTCTCACGACACGTGGGGGAAAAACGAGTCAAATGGCGTTCCACAGGGTTTAACATGATAACTATCTTTTTGGCATTTATGTAATTGGTATATTAATACCCTCCACCAAAATTTCCAACCCTATCCTTATCTGCAGACGAAAGTACCACATTTTAGCGGTGTAGAAATAAACATTTAATTGTTAGGATCTTCCATTCAAACTGTTCGTGGGTTAAGATGAAATATTTACGGATGTCACGATAATATCAACAAAAATCACATAAACACAAGAAAAAATGAAATGCGTCGAATAAGTTACAAACAATTTTTCATCAACATGACCAATACAGATCTCGATCGTTGGTATCTTTATTCACTTTACATAATGTTGGCTCGGATGTTAATCTTTCAAAACATTTCCATGGGTATTCTTTTTTAATGATTTGAGACAATTTGATTGGATTTATACACTATCTGTAATGTTTCTACTAGTTTAAAGGTCAAGTCTACCCCAGCAAAATGTTGATTTGAATAAATAGAGAAAAATCAAACTAGCATAACACTGAAAATTTCATCAAAATCGGATGTAAAATAAGAAAGTTATGGCATTTTAAAGTTTAGCTTAATTTTAACAAAACAGTGATATGCACAACTCAGTGACATGCGAATGAGTCAGTCGATGATGTCCATCACTCACTATTTCTCTTGTTTTTTATTGTTTGAATTATATAATATTTCATTTTTTACAGATCTGACCATATAGGGACCGACTTGACTGAATCATATAGTATTAAACAATGCTAATTCCACATGTTCATGGAGGAATTAATCACTGTTTCACTTGACAATGAGGAGAAAATTAGATATTTCATATTTCATATAATAAAATACAAAAGAAATAGTGAGTGGATGACGTCATCAGTCTCCTCATTTGCAAACCAACCAGGATATGCATATAACTGTTTTGTGAAATTAAGCAAAACTTTAAAATGTCATAACTTTCTTATTTTACATCCGATTTTGATGAAATTTTCAGTGGTGTGCTCGTTGGATTTTTCTCTTTTTATTAAAATCAATTTTTGTTGAGGTGGACTTGTCCTTTAAAGTATACATGCAGGGATGAAAGTAAAAGGACCAAACTTAAAGTAAAAAGCGAAACAATTTTAGCACTAAACGCGTAATAAGATTTGTAAATGCTCAACCATACGCACGGATATATGACTTTCATATAATCAATTTAGATTAGGATGGAATTGTCACATCTGCAGTAGTTACTCAATATCTGTGTACCTAAATTTCCTCTTGACAATCGTGCAATTTTCTAATTCATGTAATATCTTGTTCGTTATTAAAAAACCTCCATTAAATCTCAAATTTTACTTGCTTTTCACAATGTAACATCTGTGGTGAATACTTATGAGAAATTATAATTTTTATATTTGTAACATCACATTTTAATGAAATGTTAACTTGTTGACAAGAGAGCTTGTTAATACACTTTACTGTTAACTCATTGCGCATTGATTCCATTTCATTATGGAATATATTATTGTAACAACATTTTGTATCATAATTAGTTTATAGTGATAATAACAATGATAATGCTGATGAAATAATAATGATGAAGATAATAATACACACAATGACTAGAACAAGAGGGCACAATGATAATTATGATAAGATAGACAAATAATGATGGTAATGAAATTAATAATTGCACGATAACTTAAACGCTTTATACTGCGTTAACTTCCAAATACTTTAAAAATAAAGTTTTACACATATATGTTTTGTGAATTTGGAAAAAAATTCATGTGAAACTAAATATAGTCTAAATCTTATCGTATGAAGTAATAAAGGCTATATGTCTGTCCGTGCTCGCCTGTGACCTTACTGACCGCCTATGGAATCTAAGGTCAGTGGTGGTGTATAGTAAAGTGAAGTAAACAAGTAGCCTAATTAAGACGAATGACCTTAAGCATGTCCTAAACACAGCCCGTTAAGTAGATAAGGGATAATGACATAAACATTCCCCTTTATCCCTCCCTACCGATGAGACCATATTCATATAAATCCTTAAAGGTTTGATTTAGATTAACAATGTTTATAATAATAATAGTAATGATAATAAGAATAATAATGATGATGAAGATGGTGGTGATGGTGATGATAATAAGGATGATAATAAGGATGATAATAATAATAATAACAATCATCATCATCATAATGATGATAATAATAATAATGATAGTGATAATAATAATAATAATAATAAAGTGGTGCGTATAGAGTGCATGGTTACTTAAAACTGCTGATGGACTTTACATAATTATACAGCCCTCAAAATTTACACTACAACAATTATATAGCAGATATGTTTTTAGATGTCTCAGACGTATTTCTGTTATAAACTAAACATTCAAGCTTAATTGCATGTCGATATTATGGAATAGGCGTATCAACTAGTTTTGTTATCTATTTGTTAAAAAACATATACATGTATATTACCAGAAACAAACGTTTCATGGCATTACAAATTAGGTTACATCTGACTATAGTTGAATTGAAATCCTTGCCTTTCTGTATGAAAATGGTGGTCATAAGATCCAATTTAACATACAGAAACGGCTTACATATCAAATTTCTTCGAAACGAACAGCTATCACTTTAAAGGTTATATTTCGTTCAACCGGACAAATAATTGTTTAGTGGACTTTTGTGAAAAACAAACAAATAAACAAATACATTACCAAGGGTGAATAGTTGGAATGCCTCCGCGTTAAACTTTTGACATGCATGAATATGAAATAAAAGCTGCATGGATGGGTGGACGGTTTTATTAGTTTTTGTAGCTTTTGTCTGTAAAATGGGGAAGTCCCTTGTGCCTACAAAATAAAAAGATATCAAACTATCTTTATTTTTACAACATTATCGTAGTTCTTCCAAATTTATTGCGGTATTCGATTCAATAAAAGATAAGCATGGGGACAAACATCAAAACCAGGGGTGACGGGTGAAAACATCGTCTTGCTGATATAAAGCATTGTATTCAATACACTCTGAAAATTTCTTCGGAAATGAATACAATAAACAAGAGAATTGTCTCATTTTGATTGTCATTTTAGCGCTTGTTCAATTTTTTCTCTATTTGTTTTTTTTCTCTCGAATTCCTCAAATGACCTTAACCTATTGACATTATCTTCAGTAGATTGTGTTTGTTCGTGTAGTTTATTGTATAACTGGCACTAAGAAGCACTGGCGTACAGGGGGCGATTTTTGTTCATGAACCCCACAAAGTTTCATGACCAGGAAAAATAAGGAATTAAGAAATGGTAAAATATGATGAAATATCTCGCAAAATTAGATTTTTGTATAAAAAGATTAAAGATTGAACTTTCGCAACTGTTTAAGATTTTCTCCCCACATGCCATGTCTGCCTCCTCAAAACTTTTGGAACATTACGCTACTGATAGGCATATCCTATCACAACCAACCAAAATCCTTTTTTAGATAATACCATAAACGTTGAGTTAACTATTTCATCTCAAAATGCTAGTTTAAACCGAAGGGAGAGTATTGACCACAGAGATGAGGCTTGCCACATGAATAAAAGAGACCGTCACAGTATATGCTGATTATTCATGTAGTAAACAAGTGTGACATGTAATAATGAAGACAAATTACCGCATACATACTATCACACGAGTTATATACAACTTGTTCGTCATTGATAAAAGAATGAGACAACCATTGTAATTAATCAGGGCAGGGTGGTGACTCGAGATGACCTCTTTATAAATAAGTTTAAAGGCATAGTAGTGTGATTATGCCCTAATTGAATGAACGTAAACTGAATTATGCAGTTTTCAGTATGAAATCCCATGTCTGACGCAAGCATTGTGTTAACATATTCAAATTAACTATCAGATATGTATACATCTAGAACACGTGGGTTGTGACGAGCCTCCTAGAAGTGGCGGGGCAAAGGAAGATCAGAAACTGATCAGATTGATCAGATTTTAAAATAGTATCGAGAGAGGGCGCTTCAATCTGTGAAAGTCATCTTCTCACATTTTTTTTTCATTTCATTTCATTTATTGTTTCTGCAACTTTCCATAAACCAAATAAAAAAAGAAAATACAAAGTGTATACAAAATATTTAACAACATAAAAAAAATGAACAACGTTGTATTTTCTATAAAAGTAAAAAGAAAAGTTGCAGGGGTTGCTACAATAATCTAAGCTTGATAATTCAATTCATACGTAATTTTTTTTCAGAAGTTAAGATATAAACCATATTCCTACCAGATCCATACAAGAAATTATGAACTGACATTTAGATTTATTCAGATTTTTATGAGAAAGGAAAAATAGGATATTTGTAACCAGCCACATTTTGAAATAGTTATTTACATCTTACAAAAAAAAGTTTATTCATACAATGTAATTATAACATAAATGAGTATTGTGTTCCGACGTCGATCTAAATTCATTTTCTATACAAAGAAGTTAGGCATTCATTTCCGCGATCTCTATCTTTTAAGTTTTTTAAGGAACTTTGAATCCAATTACTCCACTTATAAGCCGAGCATTCAAGGAATGCCATCGGTTACTACTCCACCTGGGTGGAAAATAAGCATACACTGGAATTCGAACTTACTACCCTTTAAGTGGTAGGAGAGAGTAAAAAGTACCATTGTAATGCCATCATGATTTAAATCTTCACTTTTTGAAATTGATTTGACAAGGGTTGGTGTAAATGCAAATAATATTTTATATTCATCTATACAGCCAAACTTGATAAACTGTTCAGTAGACCCTACTTATACATCACCTACAGATGTTCGTACGTTGGCTTATATCGTAAACAACCATCCCCTAATTAAGACAAATTGCCTGGCAAACCGAATGTTATGATACACACATTACAAGGCGAGTAACATGCCTGTTCCCCACACCCAACCGTTATGAATAGCATATTATACCATCATTGTAAATGACTTCCACCTGCCTGCACGCCCCATATTTCATACATGCCACGCGTAACATGGCTAAGCGAACCGGCAGATGTACACGGAGGCCACCGAACTTTCAACCAATGACAGCGCAGAATGGGTGCCAAATAATGACGTCACGATTTCCTTTCATCCTTGGCTTGTCACGCACTCAAGCTGGTGGATCGGTACGGAGAAGAACATGCCCTACTTCCCCTTGCGGTTCACAGTTCACCCGCATAAATATGCAACGCTCACAGAATCGCACACGCACACTTATTCGCACCCACCTCGAACTCGCCCACACTTTATTTTGGCCGTCCAGGGGCCCGTTGCAGGAAGAGTTGCAATCAATCGCAACTCTAAAAATCATGCGCAACTTGATTTTCAACCAATCAACAGCTCGCATTTGGGACTTGCAATTGATTTTTTGGTTTGCGTTTAAACGCAACTCTTTCTGCAACGGGCCCCAGGGGTTTCCTTTCAAGCGTAAGATGAACGGTTTTAATTTCGGATCATTTTTTTGTTCTGATCCGGAACTCTGAATGTGACTTTACAATTTTACACATTTTGTTTCATTCAGTTCAACTAGAAAACTATGAATATAGTATACCGGCGACATTCCATTTGATTTTGTAAATCATTACACTAGAGATTTATTCCTTTATTTTCATAACTATGAAAAGCTTATCGTTGTATGCCATCGCATTTATTTCTAAATTGTTTTTATTTTGTGATGATTTACTGTGCGTGCTTATTTTTATCTTTTATTTATTATATTTAGGGGGAGGCAAGCGGTTGTTTCACCGAATTCAATACTTGATGTTTCTAATTTTGTGTGTGTTCAAAAGTTTAAGTCTATTTTTTCCTTTAAAAAATTATAAGACAATGAAAGTGCATTCAAACATTCGCAATTCATCATCCCCAAATCATTCAACACCTTCACCGATATACGTCTCAATTGATTGCGATATTTCTCAAATTAGGAGGGTAAGCTTCTTCACAGTCTGCTTCTAATGACAGTGTGAATAAAGCCATCTAGCACCACTTAGGTACTAGGTAATTCAGCCTAATTGAACATGACGGTTACCAAACGGTAATACATGCATTGATACCGTGTTCACACTATATTGCGACAATTAGGTGGAAGAAATTACGGCAGGTTTGCCGATCTTTCGCACGTCATTCCTGCTATTTCTCGATAGTATATTTCGTTTGAACACTTCATTGCGACTGTTAATCATTACTTAGTCTACCCCCTGTTAATCATTACTTAGTCTACCCCCCCAAAAAAAAAAAATGATAGTAATATTACATCGAATTAATCGGGTAATTAAGTGTGCTTCAATACAGCAGCGTCCTAGACCTAACTACACAAGGCTTAATTTTGTTACACTCTTAAAACAAATCAGTCAAAATGACTATTCTAGTTAGAAATAGTTCTGTTCTAGTAAAATACGACTAGAAAATTGTCAAATATGACTAGAATAACAGTTGCACCCATCTGACCATATTAACTAGTCATTTTTTACTGATTTGTTTTTAGAGTGTAAGGGCCATATCATCACCCCTCCCCAAATCGAAGGCGATCAATTGTTTTATTCGAGTTATAATATATGCTGTCGATTTTTTTTTCTTCAGTCAGTAGATTAGAATTGTTCTATATTTTCTTTTAACAACATCATCATGATCTCAATTACGTACATCCCATTATTTCATAAATCGTCGCTCAGACACGAGCGAACTATCGCAAGCAGGTGAATTCTAACCGATGTGAAAGAGGCCGATGTATGACAAGCACATGTTGGAAAACGTACCTGTGACCTCGCTTTCAACTTGATTCCATCATGTCGATGGAGATTCCCCCTCTACCTCCCCTCTTATTTTTCTTCGCTACCACTAATGGCCCACTAAGGCTTTCGATTGATCATTAGGAGAATTGTTGACAGCTTTCAAAGCAACACATGCTCACCAGCGTCACGATCTTCACTCGTTCCCTGTCTTGTCGAGGCATCGTCAACCTTCTTCATCAGAGCGCGTCTATCCATGGATTTTCGAGGATGATGACCAGATGAGGAAGATTGCGATGACCAGGCGTTTCTAGCAAAGGACGAGGCTGACAGGTCACCCCCTCTCCATCCCCAGAAAAGGGGGAACATCTTCGGCGATACATGATTCTAAATGCGAAATATTTCCTCTCAGAACAACGGGCCTGTGATAGCACTTAATATAATTTCAATAGCAGGTCTTCATTTAAACAAATTAAGACATTCATGATGCCCGAGATAATTTTGGTTAGGATCAATGAACAAAAATTTTGCATCATATTAAATGAAATTATAATCCATGGGTATGATTAATGCAAAAGGGAAACGATAAAAAAACCAAGGAAATGGATATGAAAAAAGCAACTGTGGGCGAATTGTGGCATTAAATGAATTACCAAATTGTAACCTCTTCTCCCCTTTCCAAATTCTACCATCGTGCATCCTCGAGTAAGAAAAGCTTTGGTTTTAGGAAAACAAAGCCTTTGCTGTTATCATAAAAAAAGAAGAAAGATAAGAAAAGGAAAGAGGAAAATTTGAAATTATTATTATTTTTCAATTATACGTCAAAATTTATTCCAAAATTAAATTTCAATTTCAAACAACAAGTGCTGACCGCATAGAAACGTTGTTAGCGCTAATAGTGCGCTTACAGAGGCTCTGTTACAATCGGTAATGTGGCAGCGATGCCTAATGTTACAGCAATGTATCACTGACACGTTAAAATAAATGTTTTGACTTCATAATCCGAAAGATGTGACCGGGCTTACTGTCAGCAATCTGTTAGGCTATCAACGTTTCTGTGCGGCCGGCACTGAGCGCTAACAGTAAGCCCAGTCACATCTTTACATCTTTTGGATTGTGAAGTCATAACATTTATTTGAATATGTAAGTAATGTATTGTTGTAACATTAGGCATAGCTGCCACATTACCGGTTGTAACAGGGCCTCTGTTAGCGCATTGTTAACTAGCGCTAACAACGTTTCCGTGCGATCAGTACAGATTTTTCGCTCGATTGCGAAATTATTGAAAGATTGTCAGATACGCCGTGCTTTTCCTCCCTCACATTTTGGCACATTGTAAGAAGTCGAACTTGGCGCCATTCTCTCCATACTAGTTTATTATTTCTTCTCTTTGAAATATGTTTCACTGTTTTTCTGTTAAAGTGCATTCATAAAAATGAATCAAAAATAGAAAATAGGAAACCAGATAGCCCCCAAAATTGTGATAGGACAATAAAAATTAAAAGAGAAACAAGAGTAAAGAATAGTTCAGACGTCACTCCGTCTCATGCTAGGTGGTTCTATATAACAGACATGATAGTCTACTATATAGGCCCTACACACATTTGGAACCGTACAATAATTTAGCAATGATGTACAGTTTCTTTTCGTCCTCTCATATTAATACTCCTTTCTTCTCACTCCTGCACATTTTTAACGAATCTGTTGTTCCCCTAGTGGGAGGGGAAGGCGTGGCGCCACCACGCTCCAAGTGTACGTACAACGCCGAACGACACGCATATGGGGACGCGCGGATATAGGCATACCTACCTATTTGTGTGCAAAAAGTATTTATTTGATTTTCCACCCAATCCACAATTCTTTACCATGTTTACGCGACGACACGAGTGTAGATATTCAAAGGTCGTCCTCCTTATTTTTTTATTGTTAAACGATCCGACTGTTATGCAGTTGTTTCTTGCCTTGTCATATCTTATTTATGTTAGATGTTTTCATGTCAGCAACATGGCCCCTCGTTGATTAATATGAATATAGATACATAACATCGAGCGACTTGATATAAGTTGAGGCACACATTCTGTCTAATATCGGATTGTACGTCTCTCTCTCTCAAAAAATGACAAGCAAAAAGAAAGTCATTGTTTCATTTCACTGTAAAAACGCTGTTCATTTTTTTGTTTAATTCAATTGTTTGATCCTGTCACTCAACAACTATTGTTTAAAGTTATAAACAAGATGGGTAAAAGGTTTAGACAATTTAAAAAAAATATATAATCAATATTTTTTAAAGTGACGTGCATTAACAATGTACTGAAAATTTTTAACACCTTTTTTTTTGTTTACATTGAATGGGGTGCACCATTATATTTTTAAACTTTAAGGGGTGCGCCACCCCCTGGATCCGCGCCTGACTAGCTATTTGAAATTAAAGATTCGAAAATAATTTTTAGGCAAATTATTAAGGGCAAAGGTTGCGAAATTTTGATTTAAGGGAGTTAAATTCAACATTATTTTCAGGCATATGCCAAACTATGATATTTATGATGGTGTTCAATGAACACTTCATGAAGGAAATGAATAGAGGATATATACACCCTCGCTATGTGCCTCTCACAAATTAGCATTCAACAAATGTCACGACATGTCAACCTTACCATGCCAATCTGAATTATCTCTAACTCATCAATAAACCTTTAACTTTGGACAAATTCTTCCTTGATTTTCCTTTATTTTTGGAAGAGCGCCTGGGTTACCATGGTTTTCTGTTAGTATTGGACGATAGAAATTCATATTGCCAGCTTGTTCGAATTTGAGTGCTTGCGGAGGAAAATGAGGGCAACCGGAAATGGACCTATCGTGAGAACATTATTATATTTATCGAATTCCCTCTGTTGACCCAATAAAATCAGGCGAAATCGGATCAAAATTACCATGGAAACGAGTTATTAACCTAATTCAAAAGTCTAGGAGATATAGATCAGATGCGGTAATAGGATTAAAATGTTGAGCAGGAACGATTTGTACAGGGGTATGCGAACACATTTTGATATGAATAAAACACTGTCCATTTTACAAGAGTGTCTGAATTATATCGGGAACCCCAAACTTAGATGAAATTATTGATCGAACATTTTCTTCTCCAATATCGTGATAATGTTTGATAAATATCTCTAATTGAAGGATAGTATTTACGTTCTGAAAGGTTGTGCAAACGTGAAAAAAAATCTTAAATAACCTCTAGAGAGAGAGAGGGGGGGGGGGGTGAGAGGGTGGGACAGTTATTTAGTGCATACAATATTGCATACATGTTCATTTTCTCACATCTAAATCTCGAAGGTTTATAAACAACTTCGGGTTCTTCTCGGACTTGTCGTTTGGGGTTTGCCGTGAACACATTCAGTTTACCCTATAGAATTAAAAGTCAACTGTATCATTTATCGAAATAGAAAGCAATATTTGAATAAGAATACCTCAACCCTTCGACGTATGGTCTTCCCTTTATTCTCACTCTCCCTATCATTTGAAAACCACAGCATAATCGGATAAGCCAAAATAACTATTAGTATATTAGCTCATTCGGCATGGGATTGCCAACTTTGATATAAGAAAATTGATCTGCAACTGAGTCAGCTGTTCCTCCATTAACATATAATGATGTAAAACTTAAGTAAATTTTAAATGCAAAACCAAGAATGGAACAGAGAGAGATAGAGAGAAGTCTAAATCCATATTGCCTCTGAATGCATTAATATTATTCTCTACAATTCAAAATGGTAAAATGGAATGTTGCAATAATCACATAAACAGATATAAATATATATAAAGGCTTTGAAAATGTTCCGACTGACTAAACTCCTTTTTTATGATAGCATTACCATGTTATAACCAGGGAAGTATGTATTTATTATCATTTTTTATTCATTTCATTTTTCTTTATTCTTTATCTGTTTTGATTTACTTTCAATTAATTTTTCTACTTGTATTTATATTTATTTAAATGTATATTTATTTTAATTTGATTTATTCCTTCATTTTTCATGTATTTTTTAATTATATTTATTATATATATATATATATATATATATACATATATATATATATATATATATATATATATTATATTCTTTTTTGTTTGGGGGCTATTTTGTAGAGGACCGAAAGATAAGCCATATGTATCGAAAACATTCGCTGAATAAGGAGACATTTTGGCAGCTGCGACCAGTATGAATATTGCATTTATTTCGCTAATGGAATTTGCTTAAGAAATCGGTAAGCAGGTAATGAGATTTAAGGAACAAAGGAATAAAAATGTATCCACATTGGAAATCCACATTCTTTAAAACATGCCTGAATTGTTTTATATTGGAAAAAAATATCCACGTTTCTTTCTTTAAGTGGTCGATACACTTGACCAATATATAACCCCAAAATAATCCTTGACCCATAACTTCAGGCAGACCTGTTTTTCCTTGTCACAACCTAAATTAATTATATCATAGATATAGCGTGATAAAACAGCGACCGAGCAATCATTTCAGAATGTGACGATGTTTGCGCAAAGTCATGGCAGACAGGGTATTCAATGAAATTACATGTCAGAAATTGAATTTCATTATGCTCCCGTGTGAAGCGTAAAGAGTAGTAAAACATCGTGAAGTATGAATTAACTTGGGGCGAAATATATACACAGTGGCGTACCGTGGGTCACGGCATTGGGGGGGGGGCACCAACAAAAAAATTGAGTCACTTAATGAGCACGCGAAGCGCGCTTAGTTGCCAGGTATACTGACCTATAAGTAATAGTGACATTTTAAGGACAGTGCCATTAAAGCGGATATGTATCTCACTGATCATATAATGCGAGCGCGAAGCGCGAGCTGAAATTTTTTGATATTCAGAACTAAAAAGGGACATTATAAGCAAATTTTTGTAATCATGATACATACCTGTCTTGCTAAACAAACAGTATATACATGTCTCACCATAATCATCTAATGCGAGTGCCAAGCTTGCGTATGCTGATTTTGTTAGAATTACATCTAAACACATGAGGCACTTTTTGTAGTCGTTGCAATCATGATTATCATACGCATCTCACTAATCAAATATTGCGAGCGCGAGCTGAAAATTTAGGAAATTCAGACCTAAAGAGAAGCATTCTAAGATTTGTTTGTTGGAATTCACGAAGACCATATACATATTTCACTAACCAAATGATGCGAGCGCGAAGCGCGAGCTGAAATTTTTGTATATTTTGACCCTGAACAGGGCTATTTTAAGGGCTATTTTTTTAAGGAATCCATTAAGAGTACACATATCTCACCAAAGTCATCTAATGCGAGTGCCAAGTGCATGCTGATGTTACTAGAATTACATCTAAACACATGAAGCACTTTTTGTAGTCATTGTAATCATGATTATTATACGCATCTCACTAATCAAATATTGCGAGCGCGAAGCGCGAGCTGGAAATTTACTTAGTTCAGAACTGAAGAGGGGAATTCTAAGGCTTGTTTGTAGGAATTCACGAAGACCATGCGTATTTCGCTAACCAAATGATGCGAGCGCGAAGCGCAAGCTGAAAATGTTTGATTTTCAGATAAAAAAAGTTACATTTTAAGGACTGATTTTAGGAATTCATGAAGAGCAGACATATCTCAGCTATCCAGTAATGCGATCGTAAGCACGGACAGGAAGTGTTTTATATTAAGACCTTAAAATGGGGCAACCACTTTAAGTAGTCATGAAAAAGAAGCATATGTAACTACATAAAACAATAATAATTCGAAGTGCGAGGAAATATATTTGGTGTATATTGACTTGAAAACGGGAGGTTTTCGTACAACAGGATTATATATCTCGTTAAACAGACGATGCGAGCGCCAGGAACAATGAAGACATAGGCCCTGAGCAAATTATGTTTCATAAAATTATGATTTTTTTAAAGTAATATAACATAACATAATCATAATATAACATTATAATGAACAATAATTTCTTATTTCCCACTACGTTTCTTTCCCTTTCTCCCTCTTTTTCTCCTTTTCCCCGTTTTTTTTTTTTTTTTTTTTTTTTGCCAGCCGATTGGGGGGGCACGTGCCCCCCCATGCCCCCCCGTAGTTACGCCACTGTATATACATATATATATGAAATTCTTTTCATGCTGATTTTTCTGGTGATATTAATTGGTGATTATCTCTTTTTATTTTACTCTTATAAAGAATGTGTGTTTTTTTTTTACTATTTATCGGGTGAACAATTATCACATATCGTGACACTTACCATATCTTAAATGGTTTCACGAAGACAGTTTCAGTGACAGTAAATACTAATGATACTAATTTAAAATTACTAAATGAGACCAAAAAAAGCAAAGAGAAGCGTGAACATTGGAAAGTGACAACTTTACCTTTCAATAATCCACACTCATGCACGTAACGACGACCAATTCTATTTGTACACTCACATAACATATATCAGTCAATATGGTACTGCTTTATTTTGCTCATAACCCTTTGTTACGTCATTTACATGATTTATGCAAACTCACTTTACGTTATACCCAATGAATAACTTGATGGAACTGTATTGCGGTTTTCTGTTTCGTAAAGAACGTCACTGCGAGTTCATTACACACCGTGTAGCTTTAAATATCATTGCATTGACAGGGTAGGGAATTCTTATTCCCGAATCAGACTAAATCAAGTTCCATGTCCCCTCTAGGACTTGTCCAAATTAAAAGCCATGTGGTATAATTAAACCATTACCTTGGCCCGATCAAATACAGGCTTACGACTTGGCAGAAGACCTCTGAATAGCTCTTAAAACTGACAATATTTGGCACATCTATAGCGCTTCCAAGGCCGCAATGAAAGCTGTTTTCATCATTTTAATTCGTCTTACAGACAATGGAAAGTAAAATATTAGTTAATCTTTGTCGTGTTACAGGAAAGGCACCACCCTTTGTTTCCCATTTCAGTCTATGAAAATAAGAAATGTCGGCGAAAATAAGCTAATACGGTGAACCAACGCGTTTGAGAGGTCTAAGATTTCATTTCCAATCACGTTGAAAAATTCCTCAGAGATATTGGTTGATAGTGACCAACTTATTCAAACACCGACTCCATCCAACTAAAAGTTAATTTTGATATAAGTAAAATGCATAAAACTGAAAGTGTAATATAAATCGAATGTAAATTAAGAAAGACATTTTCTATGTCGTAATTATATGATATTTTTGGCCTATCATTCTTTTTTTGCACGTTGCTCGGGTAATCTTCAATTCTTAATAATATGTAAATAGTAGATAAATAATCATTCATGCATACACATCCGAACATTGGCAATATTAAGATTAAATATAATCTTACGACAGGATGCCACCTATCCAATGTGGACTAGGGTTAATATCAGGCTAAGTTTAAATGCTTTGAATGCGATTTTCGGTAAATACGCGAAGAAAGATGCGCAGTAAATTTTCATGTGAACACAAGTGAGAGGCGGTTGAAATAACCGATGCTCTAAAGATTCAATACCAGAGTTCGGGAAGATTCAGTCGGCAACATACGACCGCGCTTTCCCCGTGCATGGCTGTCTGTGTAAATTTTATGCGCGCAGAAAACATTTACAGGGAAAGATTTTCATAAATTTGGTATTTTATTATCTGTTGTGTCACGTTGAATCTGTAACATAAAAAGGTTTAGCAGCTTTCCGCGTTCAAACCTTCCTTGATATCACTTCATGCTTTATTAAACATGAAAGACTGATCTTGGAAATGCGCTGGTGGGAAGGGGAGAGGGGCCCTGATGGCAGACACAGGCGAAGCTTGCTAGCTGGCAGCGCACGGTCGAGCGATACGATATGCAATGCATGACATATCAAAGATCATGTTCCGATTATTATTTTTCATCTTTCCCGCAAATAAAACAAGAACGGTGAGAGTATTAGTAAAGAGTTTATATTGAATTTTGTAGGTTTTTAAAAGTCGTGCTACTATTTCAACTATCTGGATACAACATGATATTTGCATATTTTAGATTTTTTTTTCAAATTCTACACATTTTATATAAGCTGTTAATTGCAAAAATTCACAAACCAATTTCCTACATACATTTGTATTTCCATTTTTGACCTTTTATCCTTTGAGAAGGGCAAAAGTTATACCCCAACCTCCTCGGGACCTGTAAAGTAATAGAACGACCACTAAAAAGAACAAAACATGTTAAATGGAGCTCATCCTCAAAGTTATGAAATATTCTGTGAGAAAAGGAGCATAACGGCGTTCGAAATATATAGCCTCAAAAGGCTTAGAAATTACGGATTAATTAACCTCGACCCACCCATATCCTTTGGTGTACTTTTATTGATGTCTGTTATTAGGGTATGGCAATTCTATGGAAACATCCATCATATCCACCCGTTCTAAGAGAAGTTTCTGGGTCAGTATTCGGGTGTATACCCTTTTATTTATTATTCGTCGATAGATGTAAGGCGGAATGGGCGTAATTTTTTTTTTTAATGTTAAGCGTGATCACTTATATATTATGCCTAATTATCAGTTAAGTTATTTTAATTTCAGTAAGGCTGTTAGCATAATTGATTTTTTCCCACGGATATCTTCTCTTGCGACCTCAGTATTGGAAGAAGCAACGGTGTCTTTCCCTCAAAGAAGGCCTAAGTATATATATTTTTTTTTCATTCAGTAACATCATTTGAAATAGGTCCAAGAGGATCTTCTTTCGGTCAAAAGTGTTAAGGTTTTGTAAGGGATTCATCGAAGACAACATCGCCATGGCCATTGACGTCCACGATGGTTTTATTAACTTCATCTTTAAGCAAGAAATAAGGACCCAAACATTTTGGAAATGTCCCCACCTCGAAAACTTTCAGGATAATTTACATAACAGCTCAGCGTGTACAGAATAATCTTCAGTATAAGAGTCAACTCAAGATATCAATGTTCTGCGTTGTTCAGTCACTGGGCCATCCGGCATGCATGGTACGAACGCCAATGGACAGTAACCCTTGTTCTATAGCCGAAATGTCAACAATCACAATGGCGCCAAATGTAATAAGACATCATTCCATTTAAACCCAAACATTCATTTCTGCGATAAAAATAAAATAGCCAAACAATTTGGGGACCTATTAATCGACCGTGCCCACCTCAATCAATCGCGTGACAATGTGATTTTGCAATAGGGATGATAGGATTATATAAAATTGATTTTCCGATTGATTTCACCTGATGCTTGTCACAGGGCCAGGGTTTTGCCATAAAAGAAGACCGTCGATTATTGTCTTCTAATGTGTATAATGGCGTTGAGATGAATTAATCACTACCCTGACCCTGGAGCGACCTCTAGCCGTAGGTCAGTCAAGCATGCGAGGGTAGAAAGTCAGCAGAAAATCAAAGGCGATTAACATTGGGGAGTGTTATGGCGTCACTTGTCTTTCTCTTGTAAGGTTTCATCGCAAGGTTGTAAGAATTTTCATAAACGTTCTGAAGCTATGAAGTGGATCCTTTAAAGACGATGTGGGGCTCGGGGCCTCTTTCATAGACCATCACCACGAGTTTCAACCGTGAGGTTCAGAATGATATAATTTTTTTACTCTGATTCAGAAGACCTGCCTTTTCTTTAACCTCTCCAGCCCAACGCAAATCATGGTCATCAATTTATTTGCCAACTCAACTGAATGCCCTCCAGGAATGGATGAAAGAAGGAGTATTGGAGAGGAATTACTTTCTGTGGACAAGGCAGGGGCTGTGCTGCGGATGTAGGGGGGGGGGGCAGGTGCAGGAGAGTGGGCGCCCCATGAGCAGTTTGGTTTGGTTTTATTTCCGGATTTTATAACATATACAACTTTACAACCAATATAGAGTAGATAAGAAATAACAAAATACAATATTTCGAAAACTGATTTGCTTTTTTAAAAGAAAAACTGGAAACATTTTTTTGTTATTTTTCTCCCAACGATAATAATCCAAAATAAAAGTATTAGCAGAAATGCTGAAGCCCACATATTTCAAGATGATCGATATCCTAAATAGAAGAGATGAAAAGAGGACAAAGAATACTGAAGAGTATCGAAAATAAAGAAAATGCTGGGTAGAAGAACTAAATACCCATTCCTCTTTTATCAAGGAACAAACAAATGATGTCGCCTTTATGTCCTTTTGCCACCCCCCCCCCCCCCCCATCTCAAAGTCCCCTGGCGCCGCCCCTGGTGTGGTGGTGGAAAAGGCTAAACTGACTCAGTCTATTGAGACATTCTACAGAGTATTATGAGGACGGTCAAATTGCTTAGGGGAATGATCGATGGACGGGTTACAAAACTGACAAACTTACTTCGACCATTTGCGAGTGAAATGCATTGTTCTTATGACTGTTTAAGACGCCAATACGATTTCCCCGGGTTGAATGGTTTAAACTGTTTCAAGAGGCATGGGGTTATTCTGTCAAAAAAATGTAGAGATTTTGATCAAAATCAAAGATGATGGTCTAGGTTGCATTTTTTTGTTATATATGTAGGCCTATCTTCTGGTCGGTGCCGCCATCGTTATCATTATCGTCATCATTATTATCTCCACCATACCAATATGCTATTTCTTCTTTTGTTACTCTATAGCCCACATATAGGGTCTAAATAAGTATATATATATAAATATATATATATATATATATATGAGAATTGAGAATTGAGAATGAGAATTGATTTTATTCTGTCCATTTAGGAAAATATTCTTGTTGGCATTTACATATACACAGAAATATACAAAATCAAAGCGTAAAGATAAATTCTACAGAATATATATACAATCACACATATTTGAAGAAAAATACATAATACAAAATAATTTCAATCAAATCGGTAACATTTTACTCTTAATCATCGTTATTATTAATATAATTATCATTATTATTATTATCAATCTTATTATTATCATTATGATTATTATTATTAATTGTATTATTATTATTATTATTATTGTTATTGTCATTGTTATTATCATTATTATTATTATTATTATTATTATTATTATTATTATTAATATTATTATTATTATTAATATTGTTTCTATTATTACAATTATCAATAATCAATCATTACTATTATCATTATCATTATTACAGGATATACAGAAAAAAAACATACAAAGAAATACAACAAACTACATACAGTCATACAAATAAGGGGAAAATACATAATATAAAATAATTTCACTCAAAATCGGTACAACTTTGCTCTTAATTATTGTTAATTATTATTTATTTTCAATATCATTATTATCATTGTCATTATCATTATTATTAATATTATTATTACTATTATCATTAATATAATTTTCCTATCATTATTGATTATTATTATTATTATTATTATTATTATTATTAATTATCATTATCATCATTATCATTCATCATTATTATCATAATCATC
Source organism: Lytechinus pictus (assembly GCF_037042905.1). Lineage (NCBI taxonomy): Eukaryota > Metazoa > Echinodermata > Echinoidea > Temnopleuroida > Toxopneustidae > Lytechinus > Lytechinus pictus. The sequence continues at coordinate 16,731,362 of NC_087256.1, forward strand.
ATTATAAATAGACAATTGCTCATTCAATGCTTTCATTTCAGTCGATAGTATCAGGGTAATATTAGTAAATTGTATACATGTGTGAGAATATAGTAGGTGACTGACGAAGTGGCAAGATTACAGGCTTGATTGAAGTTGTTCGTTGTATTTTCGAATGGAGAGCGGCACAAAAGAATGAAGGAAACGCGATGTTCGAGCCCTCATTGATCTATACCGCCTTCCAGATCGCATTTGAATATAACATGAGTGGAGGGGGTGGTCCTTATTTTGTATGATCTGTGAGGCCTGTTTCAAGATTGCTTGAACGCATTCATTGGTCACATTTGCCACTTCTCCAGTAATCTTCCCAGCACAATTGGCTATTTTCTGCAATTTCTTCATGTCTTCTTGTCTGCACCCTCCGAACCAGACAACACAACTGAAAAGCATAACACTTTCTATCACTGATTTGTAGAAAAGCTTTAACAAAATTCTATCAACATTGAAAGAATTCATTTTCCGAAGAAAGTATAATCGTTGTTGGGCCTTTGTATATAGAGACTGACACTGATCCTTCCATGAAATTTCACTATCAACTATAGTACCCAAATACTTAAAGTTGTTAACATTTTCTATAACCTCTCCTTTGAACATAATTGGGTTTGTCTGACCTCGGTTTGTACGAAAATCTGTTATCATCTCCTTTGTTTTAGCCGTGTTTAGTTCCAAGAAATTATTATCACACCAATTCTCAAACATTAACAACTCTTCACGGTATTTACTTTCGTTATTGTTACGAATCATGCCGATGATGGCAGTATCGTCAGCATATTTGATTATTGTTACGTCATCGCTTGACGAGATGCAATCATTGGTATAAATAATAAATAATGGTGCAGACAACACGCTACCCTGGGGGGAACCTGTGTTTGTAATGAGGGGGTTCGACGAAACACCTTTTAGTTTTACACTTTGAATTCTCTCTGTCAGAAAGTTGTGGAGCCATAATATGAGAGAGGGTTTTAGATTAGTGTCAGCTAGCTTATTCATCAGTAGGTGAGGCTGAATTGTGTTAAAAGCCGACGAAAAGTCGACAAAGGCGGTACGAACATAACAACCAAGTTTATCAACGTGCTGGGCAATCAAGTGTGTTAACAATAACACAGCATCATTTACAGATTTGCGTGGTTGGTAAGCAAATTGTAAAGGATCAATGTCAGGCAGTATCTGTGGGAGAATGTGTTTCTGAAGTATTAGCCGTTCAAAACATTTTACCACCAATATATATATATATATATATATATATATATAAATGTGTAAAGTTATACATGTACAACAGCATTGGCAACTCTTTCTATTTAAATATTGTAAAGAAATGGATGAAGAGAAAAAAATTCGGCATCACCAATTTTTCCAAAGGGTAGATAGCTCTGGGGAACCTTGATTTAAGCTACGCCTACCATTGTTCTCTTCATCCATTTCTTTACTATATATATATATATTATATATATATATGTATATATATATATAGAGAGAGAGAGAGAGTAATACTTCTATTACTACAACTACTAGAAAAATCATTTATAGTAATGAAAATAATAATGATAATAACAACAACAGCAATATAATAATATGATAACAATAATAGTACTAATTATAACGATGATGATAACAATAACAGCAACAATAATGATAACAATGACAATAGTAAAGCGAAATATAAGTATTTAAATAATGGGATGATAAAGAGTAGCATTAAGCGTATTCTTCCGTACAATCACTTCGTGATGATTATGTTTCTTACCCCAACTGAATTTGGTCTTTAAACAACTCATTGTAAAATGATGAAACGTTGGTATACCTTTAAACATATCATCTTGGTAAGTTGACAGTTCCCCTTATTACATCATCTGGTCATATCCATGACGCGAGGTCTTTTATTGATTGTAGCTCGACGAGCTGCCTTTTATTGCACAGCTTCCAAAGGTTAATGCGAGTTCACGTGTGTCCGACCTTTTCAAGAAATCTTGACCACGTATCTCGATCCACCATATTTATTAAATCTCTATCAGCTACAACGCCCAGCTGCCATGGCGTACGAGTCGGCGCAGGGATGGGTGACAAGGGAGTGTGGGGCGTTTTACGGTGAAAATTGACATTCAGAGGAATATATTTAACCTGATTTTATCAGTAAATGTGTGAAAGGGTTCTTAAAAGCCGTGATAATAATTAAAAAAAACTCCAACATTTATATTGAAACAGAAATAGAAAGAGAGACAAGGAGTTTCCCTTTTCATAAGCCCGATTGCGGGACATTCAAAGTTAAATATTAAATTGTCAATGCGTTTTTAGATATCAGCACTACATGCAGAGATGCACAAACCTAGTTCATGATTCGCCTTTAGACATTTTAAGTTGTAACAATCCGGCGAAAATATGCAAGAAGTTAATTATATTCCCAATTACATGGTCGGTAAAATGCAGGCAGTGATGGGAGGAGAGGAAGAGAGGGATGCATTGGCCACCATGAGTGTTTAACAATATTTTTTAGTCAATAATGTTACTAGAACTCGGTTATTATGAGCCAATAATGCTAATGAAATATGTTACGATTTATCACTGGAAATCAACCAAACCTTAAGTTTGTAATCAGCAGTAGATGTAGACATAGTTTGGTTCAATGAGCATATCACGCGACACACATGCCGTGGCATGGGTACGATAATTCATATATATCCCCCGGGATGGTAAAGAATTTGAAATTACAATCTGAGACCTCGAAATAATTGTTAACCTTTCCTTTACCGCAACCCTCTCCCGAAAGTATTACTAAATTACTATTGGGTATAAAGTAAAAGCAAAATTTAACAACCACTATATAGTTTATATACCCGTAAAGCGGTTCCTAAGTCACCAGCAAATTTTCGAATGACTGGTTCTCCTTTCTTGCAGATGATGATACACACTAGATTTAGTTCATAAGAAAGGGTCACCAGTCAATCGTAAAGTCGCTCGTAAGTTACGAACAGAAAGCTTATGAAACACTCGTCTAAATGATTCAATACATGAACTGATCGGTTAATAAAAGTTGAAACAAATGTTTATAAATCAATAGGGCCGAAATAATATTCGATTTCTATTCTTCAAACGGGAAAATAGGGCCTTTCTACATACAAATCTAACATATTTTAACTTATAATACCCAGCCACTTTACTGTAAACCATTTTGCATAAAAAGTTTCGACGGCGAAGAACTACATCAGTAACTCCATCAGCTCCTACACAGTTGAGAACTTTCCTAATCTGTAATAGCATGCAGTTTCTATCAGAACCGCTCATATGTGTGTGGGTGTGTGTGTGTGTAAAAAGTGCCCTTTACACATACATTTGGTAAAGACCGTATTAACATGTACATGGTCTTATTAACAAAAATTGATACAAATTGTAATTCAGGAAGGGTTTGGGATGAGTATCCATGATAATAGAATGTAATGTATTTACACACAACTGAAAGGGTGGTGTTTTTTGACAAAATAGCTGAAATGTATAAACAGTTTAAAAAACCTTAGCGATGAAGACAAATTTATATTCATAATGAAACTTGATAATGAAAACATAATTGATAATTTCTTTAAGTTCTTCAAATCGATTATAAATAAGAGGGGTGAGTTTTAACATCAAGTAAATTTTTTCTTTTTTAAATTTCATTCAAGCTATCTAAAATCCACAAAAGCCTCCATCACCAAAGATATATCTCTAACATTATACATTTATTTACTTCTTGATTTGTATTTGATAATTAGATAACTTATGTATATTGCATTATGCTACACCTTCTATATGTTAAATTTCAATTCGTCATTAATTCTCTTTGTATATAGATGTATATCTGTCTAGTAATTGGAAATCTATGTATTGATGTATTACTGATTTATACGACATACAGTTATGAATGTTTTTGTTTATGTTATCATTGTATATATTTTAAAACAATATATATTCATGCCAAATGAATGAAGTTTGTTAATAAATTCAAATTCAAATCATAAAAAAAACAGGAGTAGCTTTATACCACTTTATGTCTCAGCTTCAGAGAATCTGCTAGAGTTGCTCGGTGGTTCTTGCTCATGGGTGTGTGTGTGTCGTATTGTGCGTGCGTTTCTGTCTGTGATGACAGTGTTCGACATACACGCAACCTCAGCGCCATCCCAGCAGATTCCATGAAAAGACTGCATGGCAGAAAACTCGGAAATAGAATTGAGCTATGCAGTTACGCGTTTGTGTGTTTTTGTGGGTGTGTATTGGGTATCACTCTTGTAATGTTTACTATTAGGGCTTACTAAAAGGTCGAGCCCACCCCAGAAAACTGTTGACTTGAATAAATAAAGAAAAATCAAACTAGCATAACGCAAAAAAAATCATCAAGATCGGATGTAAAATAAGAAAGTTATGACATTTTCAAGTTTTGCTTATTTTTCACAAAACAGTGATATGCACAACTCAGTGACATACAAATGAGACAGACGATGATGTCCTTCACTCACTTTTTCTTTTGTTTTTTATTGTTTGAATTATACAATATTTCATTTTTTTACAGATTTGACCATATAAGGACCAACTTGACTGAACTATATCGTATTAAACAATGGTAATTCCACATGTTCAAATGTTGTTTCACTTGACAATGAGGAAAAAATTTGAATATTTCATATTTAATATAATTTAATACAAAATAAATAGTGATCGGATGACGTCATCAGTCTCCTCATTTGCATACCGACCAGGATGTGCATATGACTGTTTGGTAAAATTAAGTGAAACTTTAGAATATCATAACTTTCTTATTTTACATCCGATTTTGATGAAATGTTCAATGTTATGCTTGTTGGATTTTTATCTTTTTATGCAAATCAACTTTTTGTTGGGGTGGACTTGACCTTATAGGCAATTTGCTCACTCCAGCCATGAAAAGAATCGCAGAAATAGCCGCGCAAGCTTGCGTCGCCGAACGTCACAACTGCGAGCTTTTGTGAGCTGCATGAAGGACAGACCTAAACATGCTAAAGCTCAACTTTTCAATTTTTCTTACACACCTTCATGCCCGAGACTTTCGGATAATCCGCGGCTGCCGGTCCGAGATCCTTCGCGTTCAAGAACCTACCCTGAAGGATATTCCGTGAGCACTCGGGCCGATTGAAGGATTGGCCTTACATCTTCGTATTGTGACATTTTGGATGTTATTTTAGAAGAGGCGAACGTCGAAAGGAGTATCTTTATTTTTAGTGTCGACTGTTTCCATGTCGCCGTGAGCAAGGTGAAAGAGGGGTTGAACAAGCTCAGAAAAGAGAAAGAGAGGAGTACGAGGGGCTGCAGCTATTTTGCGCATTCCTTCCAAATTTAATAAGTCCATGGCCCGGGTCAATATGAGCCAAAATAAACCATGGCTACGGGGGCATGCGAGGCGCATCTTTCCGGTTGTATCATTTTCTAGGGGCACGAAATGGGGAGGGGCATAATGGAGTACAGGAGAAAAGTGAAAGAAAATTGGAAAAACGAGTATGTGAAGAAAAAAAAAAAATCAATTTTGAATAACATCCATTAGTTATCACTGATATCCGTTCAGCCGAATACACAATTCCTATAATATTAAAACCCTGATAATTCCTTTTCCATTCGCTAAGATGAGTCCATGTCCCCGAACCTATGGGGTCACCCCAAACCACATGTTCCCGTTGTCTTGGGGTGTTTTATAATTATGCAAGCGAGAAATATGAATTTACTTTAGAGATAAGAGGGGGTCTTCAACAAAGTATACTGAGACTCAATGCCCTGTTGTCAAAGACGTAAGGAGCCCAACATTCTGAGGGGGCACAACTTGGCGTAATAGGGGGGAAAAGTAAAAAAAAAATCGCGAGGGAACAAAATTTGCGACCTTTCAAAAATCTTGACATTATTATCAGAAAACAATATATTTCATCCTTTTCTTGTTTGCCTTTTTCATTTTTCTTTCTTTCTCGTGGAACTCTTAAGGCGTCTAATGCCTCCAAGCCCCCCCCCCCCCCCACATGCCATGCAGTGCTTGTTTCTTAAACGAAATGTGCAAGAGAACATATTACTTCGTAGTTATAATATTGCAAACTCACTCTGATGAAAATGATCAGAGCGCATCTTACACCCGCGGGCTATAGGCCAATCTGTTCATTTCAATTTAAATAAAATAAAATAAGTTTGAAACTACTATTTCATTTCCTCCTCTGACCTTTCCATGACATCTATGATAACGACCAAGCGAAGAATAGCTAATTATCCAATATATTCCCTTTTCTTTTGGAAATTTAGAACCGATGGGGGGTCGATAATAACAAAAGTAATCATATTTTTCTGGAATTTGACCTTTCCATAATATAAAGCCCCACGTGTGAATTTGTACTAAATTGATATGACGTGATCATCAAACAAACCTAATCATGCTAATCACAGAATTTGCTTTAATGGCCTTTTCGTGATTGCGACTATTAAAGGTCATTTGGGATGTTTTGATAACCTCCAATAAAATTTAATTGGATAGGCCTATAGGTCTATGTGTGCCATGACGCATTTCGATCGATATGAGGACACTTTCATCAGAACTTCACTGACGGGACATGAGTAAAGAAAATTAAACTCCATTTTTGCAATGGTAATCTGCTAAACCAAGTGAAGGCAATTAAATAGACAGTCGGATACTGAAAAAAAAACGGTTCATGATCAACCTTTGCTTTAATTGACAACGGCAACGGAACAGAATTATTTATCAAGTCAAAAGGTCTATATTACGATATTAATTTTCGGACAGAAAACCACCATGACTACGAGGTCCAGGAAAGAAATCCCAATAGCATTAATGGAAATCATGACGACTAATATATGAATCGGAGCACTTTTTATTTTCATTTCTTTCACAAAAAAAGCAAACTTCTAAGAAAACACAATGAAGAGACGTCGTGAATCATTATCGGTCGGTATATCGATGCATTATACCAAATTTAAATTTCAAAGCTCACACAACTTGTCAAATTATTATTTGTAAGATGATATCAGGATCTTAACGGATGACAAACGAGCTTAACCGAAGGGGTTATAATGTACTATATTAAAGAAAGTGACGGTTTTACGTTTAGTTATTACTTCAGGAATGGAACGGGTATCAAAGCAGATAGAGACGGTGAGAGAAGATAATCTAAATCTTCTTTCTTTTCTCAGAGAGAGGGAGAATGATCATGCTCACGAAGTTTACGTTTCTTTGATAACTTCTGATTGGCTCACTCTTCTAAAGCTCCGCCTCTGACCCCGCCCACCAGTCGCGTGCCAGATGCGCTGTACCCATGGAGAGGTCAACCCGAATGATGCGAGCAGTGAAGTGCGAAGGCGATCTGAGCCAGCCCCGGGGACAAGCGAAAATTCGTGTTCGAGGCATGCATGAACTCGGTGTGAACTCAAAGCAATATTTCGCCATGGATATATTTCCACCTCTCTCCTGTATTACGTAGTGCAATCGATCAGTGGAAAACCGCACGAGGGATGCAACGCTACGTACTACGCAAGCAAGCAAACAGCGCGAACCGCTACACAATATAAACACATACTGCGACAGTGATAGATGAGCGCTAAGTTCAATAGTTCAGATTGTTCAAATAAAACAGGGAGAGAGGCGGAGAGAGAAAGAGAATGATTGGAAGAAAGGGAGGTGAGGGATGAAAACATTGGCAAACGCACTCCGTTCGCTCGGGACCCTGCACATTTATCCTCGGCCGACCGAGGTGATATAAATACGAGAGATATCTCTGCGGTGAAACAAACCGTAATATCGCGATCATAATAAACGCATGTGAGAGGAGGAATGTTACGTCTTGCAAGCAAGCTCTTTTCGCCACTCTCTCATTCGCTCTCCCTCACTCTTTGCGGAACGGGGAAATCCTCTTCACGTGTAATTCATACGCTGTAATACCGGCAACTTCCGCCCGCATCTCGGCTCATTCTTCAGCTAAACACTGCTGACTTACAAAGATCATTTTGCTTGGATGTCATTGACTTTTGAGAAAAGTTTGGTTGGTGAACTGGGGAAGGAATTCCACAATTTCATGGGCTCACAGAGAACGCACAATTACTACAGGTGGATTTGAAAACAACCGTTACAAGTTTCGTCTCCTTTTTCTGAGCGAGGTAAGTTGTGATTTTCTTATTTCATTGGCGATTTTTTAATGTCCCTTCTTTATTATTCATCACATTATATTCTATTTGAAATCTGTCTTCAAAACGATGTGATTTATAATACTATCCAACAGAAGTGATTGCACTCCTTACACCCCAGCTTATCCGTGTAGCTGTTTCCAAAAAGATGTTTTCGCTTGAACAAAATAAAGAATCTGAGACTGAAGATTGGAGAACACAAAGCAGAATACCGTATTTATTATGTCCATAAAATATTTATTCATAAAGAAGCTGCATATAAACTGACATATTTACCTACAAACGAATGCTTGTTTAGTTGTTACGTGTTCATGATTCTACTGGATGATATATATATAGATGGTTAAGTAAAATGCCGTAGAAATGAAATCGTAGATTTTAAAAGGAATGTAACTCTAAAAAATGAAAGGTAAAATCACACTCTTCGTCAGTGCCCATGATGTGACAAAAATAAAGAGAATCCAAAATTAATTTCTGATGCAGTTGTGAAAAGATATATTACTCACAATATAGAAATATATATACTATGTGTCTGATGTTTATAGGTTTACATAGACTATGTTTCGTATTAATGAAATCATTCCAACTATTCCTGTGATAAAGTCATTAGCAGAATTGTGCTAATTGTCAGTTTTGACCTATTTTTGAAAAGTACTTTGTGGAGAAAAAAAAGACGAATTATCACTTGCCTAATGCTTTTGGAAAAAAAATACAACAGTGGGGAATATTTGAATATTTAATTGTCATATATATTTAACATAATGTTTTACTTTTAGAGAATAATTCTCCCTTTGCAAAAAAAAATCATTCTAGTCTGTGCGATAACTTTCAGTGTTCGAATCGGCAAGTATAATTCAAATCCAGGACGTTTGTTTTATAGGCCAAATTGTCAATCTGTTGACTTGGTTGATTAAATATATTTAGGTATTTATTCAGTGGTAATCGATGGAGTTTAAGCAGCCAGATGTCAGTGATTGATGCTGGCTGACAGAGGAAGAAAATAATTCCCCTATTTTTGTTTTGCCTGATGGAAATCAAATAAATCCAGTTCGTACAAGAACAGAGCTCTGGATTTTTTCTCATTCTTTTACCATTGTATATCCAGTGCTTGAGGATTTATAGTTGGTCGGATTATCATTTGAAATGCATTCCAGGCAGAAGTCTGTATTTTTAAACATTTATCATAATTATGTTGTTTTAACCTGGTATAATTGAAATCACCCTGAATGGGTTTTTGTTTACCCAATTGCGATTTTAGACAGAAGATTGGTAATAATTTGAAGAAAAAAAATCTCAGACCGGGTCTATCTCCTTGTCCCTAGACTAATTCCAACGTTTAAAGAATTCCCTTTGAGGCGCCACCGAAACGACGTATCGCAGATTTCGGGGGGGGGGGGGGGGTATGCAGATATTTACAAACTGTAATTTTTACATGTCTAAATATGTGAGCCTAACATTTTATTTAAATGTGGACTTTGAATTGTTGCGTTCCTATACTATTACATGTATGAATGTTTGAGCTGATTACAATTATATTTTGGTATCACTCTCATTATTTGACATTAATAGATGACTAATATCAACTAAGAATTAACAGTGAAAATTGAAACTGGTTATAATAATAATGATTCAATAGTTTTACTTCACTTCATTAATTCCTACGTTCCGTAATATTCATAGCATTGAAAAGGTTTTAGCCCACTTATTGAATGAGAGTGTTCCTAACAAAAGGGTTTGTGTGATGAGTAACAAAATATCTTTTAAGGCGAACAATAGAAATTAAATAAATATATTTCATTGCAAACAATTGTTCAGCTATTCAACAAAATTAAGTCAATAAGAGACAGGCCTATAGGACAAACAAAAAATGACTAATTTTCGGCAATGTGAACTCTTCTTTAATTGGCTTTCGAGGTTAATATTGTTTTCATTAAATTTGGTTTCATGGTTTCGCGTTATTTGGTTGTTCATGGTATATATATTAAAACGGTTGGATAGTTTCAAAATAGAAAACATCTGATTAAGAATTCTGATATTCTAATAGTTTGTTAAAGTCGAGGTTTAATGTGTAGGTGTCAAATGTTAACCTCACCCAAACCTTTCGACCCTACTGCTTTAGCAGTTATACAGACCATTCCAAATGTGTGAGTACTTGGGTGTATGTATTTCTTGCGCTCTTGTCATTGTATATACATAAACATAGACCACATACACTTAAGAAATATTATAACATTGCTGTTTATTGCTTGGAGAAATACTGGAAAATATCCTCTCTTTTCTGTCCAACAGCCTCCAAGAACATAGTGTATTCATCTTTGTTTCTGAGCAACACACATCGTAACATGGCGTTTATATACTCCATTTGGACTTTCGTTGTCCCCGTTTGTCTCCTGTACCTGATCAAGAAACTTTGGTACTGGTATATAGTCAGCAAGAGTGACCCGACCTGCTCGGCGCCTCTTCCTGGCGGATCTATGGGTTGGCCGATCATCGGAGAGACCTTTCACGTGCTTTTCCAGGTAGGTGGACTTTTTTTTAGAAGAAATCTCTATTTTTTTTCTCCTTCCAAAACGCCCGTGGCATATTTCATACGAGCAAATTTATTCCCTCCATCTCTAGGAATTTTGGGTAATTGGAAATTGTGGTTTGTCTAAGAATTCGGTATCAGAATTGTCCTACAGGGACATTGCCACATTCACTCCTCAAAGTTGGTATACTCTTAAAAACATGGCAGTGGAATTGCGAAAAGAAGATATTTCAAAATAATGGCAACCGATTTCGTAAGTTAGCTTTGAGCAGCTTCCTCTTTTACCATTAAAGGCAAGTGATAAGAGCATCAATACGAAAGACACTTTTCAAGTTATAGCCAACCATGGCGTCGTATCCCGTTCCACCGGTATCAGCTGGTGCGTAATGAAAACGTCACGATGACCTCACTGTTCCTAACCACTCCAATCAGCCAATCAGCTGCACTTCTTCTTTTCGGTCAATGAACGAAGCGGACCAATCAGCGATAACCTGACCTTTCTGGTAGATACGTCGTATTGGGGGGTTATTCAGAGGCCAATAAACTCCTCTTGAGAGAGTGTATTCTTTTCCGAGGAACAGGGGTAGAAAAGAATGGGTTGACGTGCAAGGAATTGCCCTAATTTTGGCATTAGGGTTATCTGGAATTGCTCTGAAACTGCGACAAGTTATCGAACTATTTCATACACTTGAGAATGATTGTGTATCATTGATCTACTTACAATACAGCGATTTTCAGCCTTGTAAACAAAAATACTATGTCATTAAATACCTATTAATTGGCAAATATTGGTGTTGATCCCGATGATAATGTTGAGTGAGGTTTAAGGAGTTCAATTAAGCTGAGGTCCTTAAAATTTCATTCTGGTAGTACCTGTGTCTCTAGGCTTAAAATTTGCTAAAACCTATACTGATTGAGAAAATGTTGAATGATCGAGTAAAGATAGCTTGGTCTTTGTTGGCATATTTATCAAACAGAATCAAAGAACGTCCTGTCAAAGTTACCAATAGAATATGGTGAGACAAGAATCTTAACCCTGATGAAATATTGAATGCAAATATTGGTTTCATTTAGTTTTTAGTACAAAAAAATCAAAAAGTATTCTTCTGAAAATAAATGTGAGAACAGCTGAGTGATAATCAACAATTGACTATCATTTCCTCTTCTTTTGAGTGGCTTCAGAGAAGTACATTACCTCTTTTCCACCTTATCATAATAACGTAATTTGACCTTAATTGTGGTCAGATCATGTCTTCAGGAACAGCACAGAAAAGTACACAGGAAAGCCAAAAACGACTTGAGAAATGGATAAAAGCGACAACATGACGTCATAATGAAGATTTGTATCGTTACTCACAATAGTGTTCCTAAAAAAAAAATGTAGCAAGGGAGAGAAGAAATGAATACGACATTCCAAAATTTTTCACAAGAATAGGAATACCCCCCAAGGGCAAGGAATAGTTATTGCAACATGCACTTTGCGCTAAAGGCGAATAATAAAGGGGTTTCTGAATCGTTGCACAGGAACTGAGAAGTATGCAAGGTATTGTTGGGCGGCTGACGCTGGACAGAGGGTACAGAGTCAGGAGAAGTTCATTCCCGATCAAACGGGGGTTCGAGCATATCCACATTCCGGTGACGGAACCGAGTTGAGAGCATTCCTTTGTTAGGCAATGATTTATGGAATACTTTGAAAATGATATTTAATTTTCCACTTCTTTAACGCTGAATAGGCCATTAAATGTTCGACATAATGAAGGTAACATCCGCAATTACGCCAGATTTTGCAAGATAAATTGTATACTGACTTTGATAAACGCGGTAATGAAGAGACCGTGGAAGCGATGATTGAATCCTCTGGGGTTCGATACCGAAAGAGAAGGTATTCTGGTATTATACCTTGAAGAAGAAACACCCGAACTTTTCTTCCCGTTAACCTTGGATACCTATTAGTACAAAGAACTAGATTCAATCATCTTTAAATCTATGATTAAATCCATGACCCCTCACAAAATAGATCGATCATGGAAAGAACATTTTTCACTTAGAATTTCATAGAAGGTATGGGTTACAGCGAATTTCTTTCCCGGATTTCTTTCTACATTTCCAAAGTAAGAACACGGAAGTATTCCGTGAGCGAGACCCGCAATTGCATTTCCCTTGACCACCACAAGGTGGCGGTTGTCCCCCTTCCTTGCAGTCGTGTCCTTCGAATCAAGAGAAATTAGGCTCATAAAAATATGGGAAACCATCCCCATCAATATAAATTATATATATAATGTTTCAAATCGATATTGTAAAGAACATATTCAATTTCATTCTGACTTGGTAACGCCTGAATGGCATGGTGATGATAATTATACCACGAAAGAGGAAATTGAGTAATAATGTAAATAACACACTCACACTACAAGCGGTTGCCATGTAGGCAGTGGGTGATATTACTTTGATATTTACCACATCAGCGACCTCGGACACGGGATGTAATCTCGGCGGATCGTATGTGGTTATTTGAGCGCGCTATGCGGTGAGGTGTTACAAAGAAAGTGTTTACCTTGTATAGAACAACAAGTCAACACCAACCCTAGTATCAGTGTTGGCCAACCAAGTGAGAATGAATACGCTACTGCATGTAAGCTCTAATCGTAATATCACTTAAGAGGGATTTGACGTTGGATGCAGTGGCCTGTCCCAAGTGGGTTTCAAGTTCGTAGGTCATAATTATTTTGTTGAGCTCGTGAATTGGCTGAACTTGACCCTTGAACCGGAAGGCCTATGTTTGGAGTTTTTATGCGTATGACAGAACTCGCTATTCGCAAGGGATCAGTGACTGTGGGGAAGGTGTGTGTGGGTGTGTGTTTGTGGGTGGGGTAGTGTGGAAGATGACTTACCTATCTGGATAAAACGGCGCCAAAAATGCCATTGCAAAGATTGAGGCTACTTTGATGAGTATAGCTTCTTTTGGTCTACCCCCTTTCAAAAGGTCCTATTTTCTTTTTACATTAGTGAATGCAACCTACCATGCTTCTATACATTGGAAGGCCTCGGCTTATTTAGAAATGAGAAATATTAAAGAGTGCAATCATTCTCAATTGACAAATGTGGCATCATTTCTTAAACTGTAGTGATTTGATTGCTAATATATATAAAACAGAGAGAGAGAGGGAGGTAGGGAATGATAATATTCGCGCGCGTGTTAGAGTGTGCGTGCTTTATGACCGCGATTTATCGATTGTTGATAAACGTTCAAAATAATCATACTTTCTAATTAATTATACCTTTGAGCGTGCGTGACTTTATGTTTACTCGTTTGCTCTTTACCGTACCACTATATTTACACATTTTCCCAGTTACCCCTCAAGCGTGACACTTCGCTGCACAACACCAACCTCACACTTGCTCCCTAACCTAAATCTCAACCAAACGCACACACTCATTTTTTATACCAAAGTACTCCGCTTTCGCTGAGGAAAATGAATAAATGATGCAGAAAGAAGTGTATGAAAGGTCCCTGTCCCTCTACCTAAAGCACCTAATACCCCTTTCATATTGCGCCTTTCACCGGCGAACTTCACCGGCGAACTTCGCCAGCGAAGGGGAAAGTGTCCAGTATGAAAGGTACACAGGAGAACTTCACCGGTGAAGTTCGCCGGTGAACTTCTCCACCTCTAGAGGTGGAGAACTTCGCCGGCGAAACTGTTTCACCGGTGAAGTTCGCCGGTGAAAAGGCCAGTATGAAAGCAAACCGGAGAACTTCTCCTCTTTAATGACGTCAGAGGTCAATTTTTTTCTCTCCCAAAGTCCCCTGCACCGAGATTCCGCGCGCGATAGTTGCAAGCTCAGCTGAATGCTATGGCCAAGTAGATACCCTCGAATTTTTTTTTATTTTTTTTTTACTAACAATATTTATTAAAAAGCACTTTTTGAATGTATAAAATGCGCTAAGATATAAAAACAAGGTGATATTGTTTGTTTTTATCGTAATACTTCCAAAATATGTTGTAATTAATTTTTTGATACCTTTTCGTAATAGGTAAGAAGTAATGTTTACAATTTTCTTTCGTTTGTTCTGCAATCGCCCGTTGACTTTCGCCGGGGAAGAAATGTCAGTGCGAAAGGGTACATTTTTTTCTTCGCCGGGGAAGTGAGGAATGCGAGGCGGAGAAGTTCGCCGGCGAAGTTCGCCGGTGAAAAATGAAGAGGGCACTATGAAAGGGGTATAAAGCAACAGAACGGTTTTGAAGGTGGGGGGGGGGGGGGGGGGGGCTGACCATGCATGCAAAAAATCACAATCAGATGATAATTTTTACATTTTTGTCCACGGTTTTGGAATAAAGTGGGGGGGGGGGGGATGGAACCCACCCAGCCCAACCCGTTTCTGCGGCCCCTGCCTAAAGTACTCACTACAAGCAAAAATATTTATTAACACAATGCCTGACCTTGGTCAGCCTTTACCGCCTATGGGTAAGGATTTATTTCAGCATACAATAGGTTTGCTATTTCAAGAAAAAGAAGGGAAAATGCTGAGAAAGCGTTGCATAATTCATAAAGGTGGAAATGCAGAAAAGAAATAGCCTTCAAGCAATGACCTAAACGAATACAGTCCACTTTGTCCGGCAAATGACCCCAGTGTTGAACAATCTAAACCATCGTTTATTCGAGGATAATACGAGGGCAAGACGATGGAGTTTATTCATCGTATAGAATGGACAATAATCAACAATTTAGACGTCGTCACGGAGTGGATTGTATTGCGACACAATGTCCGGGTGTTCACATCAAGTTCCTTAAGGCGAATTTATTTCATTATGATGATGTATTTTGACGATTATACTGATAAAATATAATGACAACAATATCGAATCCACGTTTCATCTCGTTTTAAACGAAGGTTGAAAGAAAAATCTAGTTGTATATATAATTATATGTTCATGCTCTTTTTTACGTAGAATTAAGCTTTCTATTAGATCTTACGCTTGTGTGTTCAACGTGTCATAATCGTGGTGGTAGGCATATTAGGGACTTTGATTTCTGTTCCTTTTATATAATGGAAAATTGTAAAAGCAGAAAGTGATATCAACAAGTCTGATTTGGCTTTGACCTTCTGACCGATTTGATATCAAACGTGCTTTGTAATGGTAAATTTGGCAAGGATCGATGCCCTAGGAATTCTCCTCTTGTGCATTTTCTTTGTCTGGGTAAATCAACAGATTCCGAAAATTGTATGAAATCTTTCATTTCCTATCACGTCTTTACACAACGAACCGTAGATTTATTGCTTAACCGCAAAAGTATATCTAAATGGACCTTAAGTGAATTCGCGATCCCGGTCATATTCAGGCGAAAAAATATCTATCAACCTTTGGCTGAACCTCTTGCGTCGATGATTCACGAAAAATCTCGAAGCGTACTGGTGCCAAATTGGCACGAGACCAGAAAGATATTACAAAGGCTTATTGTGCTACTCTGTTCGACCCAGCTACGTAAATCACCAGTGTTGTTTATCAACATTTCCAAAACCTTCTAACACAATTAGAAAATATTTCCCAGCAAGAACCTACTAAATACCAATGAAAAGTACGCCATATTGACAGAATTATTTTTGCATTGGTCCTTTACCCATGAGGCATGCGCGACAGAGCTCATAATTGTCCGAGAGGTATTGTGTTTTGAAATAGAAATATATACTGAAGAACTATCGCATTTCAAATTGCACTGGATTTCTTTCATTCTGTTTGCTATGACTACTCGATATGTAAAAGCCGTGTATCCGTGCACTTTTGAAACCACAATTTACTTCGATTCAAATTGAATTTTTTTTACACATATTACTACAAATTCTTTTTTTTATATAAAGCAACGGCTACGCATAGCCGTGATAGTAGAGCATGGATGTTATCTGTATAGGGGCAGAACTGAACCCTGACCATGATTATTTACCATCATGGTTATTATTAGTGGTATTAGTACAAGACTCGTAATAGTATAATTATCATAATATCATTATTTTTTATTAGTGTTATCAGTAGTGATTATTATTGATATCACAAAAACAATGGAATCCGAGGGAAAAGGGACATATTTATGAATTTACAACATAAACATTTTTTTTTAATAAACAGGATTATGCTTTGATCTGGAAACGATCGTATAAATCTACCACAGATTTGCCCACTCGATCGTTAACTGGTTAAGGCGGTGCAGATAACCCAACCCCCTGATTTTATAAGTAGTGAAAAAAAAGAAAGAGAAAGGGAAGGGGAATATCATGGGAGAACGAAGAGCAATACAGGAGAGTTTTGGGTCGTTTAACTCTAATACACCCATCATTCAATAGAAAAATAATAACATTAAATCGCCTTAGCCCTCCCTCGAAATACCATAACACCGTCCTTAAAAAAGCCATACACATTGACATTACGAATAAAATACCGCAAAGCTTTTGTGTTGGTATTACAATGCATTGTTCACCAAAGGTCTATCTACGATCTATAGTAGATGAAAACATACTATAATGGAGATACGTTATATAGACATTCAATTCGTAAAGAAAGGTGACTCTGGTATTTGTAAACAAACAAGATGTTTACATTTTCACGTTGGTATGCATACAATAAAAGTAAAAGTTATGAAGGTAACAGGGTATTAAAAGTACTATACAGGTATTGTCAGTGTAGAGGTCGCCCGTTCTGCATCCCTGCGTCCGTAGCACGAAGGACCTAGTACGGACCGGTAAATTTCTGTACCTGTCATCGTTGGTATCAGTTACAAAGGGGATTCCAGGGCAATCAATCGCTTCAATTGACATCTTCTAAAACGATTCGAGCGTTGCTTTGTTTTCTCGTTACCTGCCTGTCAACAAGACGCGGGATTGCCGACGAGGAACGAAGGATCCTTTTCAAGCGAAGGATGCTTATATACCAGCCCATCAGGTTCCCATGAAGTCCACAGTGCCAATATAGGGTCGCAGACATTTGAAGAGCAATCGAGAGACTCTAAAAAAATCAATCAAACTCCGCATTATGTTAGGGTTGTCTATTTTGTAGAGGATCCGTGTCCATCCCGAACGAAAATAAACCAATCGTTTCATGGTTTGATTGGCTGGCATGATTGGTTCTGTCGTATTACATCGCCATGTCCCCTATTTTGAGATATGCATCTGTATCCTTTTCTCTGAAAATTATCCCCCTATATGCAGAAATGAAATGAAACATCGAGATTCCTGCACTGACCACAGGTATATTTGTTCACGCATCTGTGTCTGACAATTGACTAGTTTTCCGTAACTTTATTTTGAAGACATGATCTGATTATGATTCTTATGATTTAAAAGCGATGAACCTTTCTGCGATTAACAACCATTTCTACTCCGCTCACCGCTATCGCGTATCCCATTTACCCGTATGCATCTATTTTGCAGAAGATTATGACATATGTAGCGATTTGGGGTGCCTTTCCAAATACATAGGGTCGTGAGTGTATCTCCTAAGTATTATGTTGCTTGAGTCTGAAGAGACCAGGCCAGCATTTATATAACTTATTCTATGAAAAGGTCGGGGTTAAATAATTACAGGAAGCATTTGATAGGTGATGAGAGATGGGTTGGCCCCGGAAGGGTGGCAGATCCTAGGAGACAACGGCGTCAGAAATACCAACAGAGTTAAAGGGATCCCTCTGACCTACGAACTTGACCATGTGTATGTCACTGGCGTATGTTCGAGTATAGTGGATTATTGTTTGGAAGGGAGTGGGTATATAGTGTCACCCCTCCGGGGCGCCAAGCATGGTGGTATACAGGAGGTGGCGTAACCAAAGAGGTGATGTCTTGCTCATCTTTGTAGAATAATTAGATTTAAATGTAACCTTACTAAATGTTCTGGCTAATTATTTTAGTTTCCTGATTACTGATTATGGTCATGGAGCGCAATGTTTTTCTAGAACTAATTCAAGACAAAGTCCCTTTCTGGCCTAAGGAGAAGTCCTTGGAAGCATCCCCGGGGAAAGCTATCATCCAGGGACAGTTGTTGGAGGGGATGGTAATCATGGCCCTGGAAAGATTCCCTCCGGGGAGGGGGCTGCGTGTATTATTTTCCACAGGCAGCACCCCCTGGAATTCTGGTAGGTGTGTCATATTGGAGAAATGTATTGAAAATTACTACCATTTAGTGTTGAAACTTTTTTTTTTGCTTGTCGAATTTCTTTGGACTAAAACGATCTTCATTTTGTAGTTTGCGGTGAAACCCCCCCTTTTTTTGCTTGTCAAATTTACAATAAAATCATTCCCAGTTCCCAATGCGGGTGGTTAGTATTTTTTGTTGGTCGTGCCACAGGAGAGACTTTCAGGAGTCGGGGAAGTGGCAGTTCTTGCAGATGTGAAGCAACACCCATTTTGATCATCACCAACATCAATTGTTATCACCACTAT
This sequence comes from Lytechinus pictus, assembly GCF_037042905.1. Taxonomy (NCBI): domain Eukaryota; kingdom Metazoa; phylum Echinodermata; class Echinoidea; order Temnopleuroida; family Toxopneustidae; genus Lytechinus; species Lytechinus pictus. Next base: position 16,750,522 of record NC_087256.1, read on the forward strand.
CCCCCAAAAACCTATTATGATACGTCGTGACTGTCACTATCACGTCCATACTCTTGATAACAAAATGATTGTGACATATGGACCCTGGACCTTTTAAGATAAGGCATCTACAAGCTATAGGTGATAATTACCTTGTCGGAATACATCTGTCCTTTTCCAAAACAATTATCGATCCCTGTTTCGCCCTTGCCATTGAACCCCATGCCATCTCGAGTACAAGTTTTAGTAATTGAACTTCACGCGCAATGTCTGTTGATGATTTTGGAATATTTCCAGGGCCGCCTATGCTGATAAGATCTCAAGCAAGCGTTAACACAACTCTCTCTCTCTCTTTGGCATGATCATCTCGATTGTTGTTAACCTAATCCAGTGAACAATCAGTCATCTCTTTCGCTTTCTTTTCTTTTTTATTTCATCTAATTACCTGGTGTATTTAAATCGTGTTGCAGTGATATGTCCCCAAAGTGCACCTCATAACTATTTACCTGTGGTGAAACCTCGATGTCGTTCTGGGGAATCTGCGGCGAGGCTGCCTTGGCGTTTTGATTAAATCTGTCAGTTATGACCCCGACCTCCTTTTTATGCTCCCTCTCTCCTTCTCTCTGTCTCTCTCTTCTTCCTCATCACCTCTTTCCCCTTCTTCTTCAATACACAAATCCACGCCACATTTCTGTATCTTTTCCTCTGAACCCTTGCCTCCATCCCCTTTTTTTCGCTTTTACCCTCTGAGCACGCACACACACAAAACATACCATCAAAATGCACACCCCGCATTGCATCCTCTTTTGCTTTCACTCGTATAGGCTGACTTATCGTTCTCTCCCCACTTCCCCTTCCACTGTCTCTCTCTACATACACACACGCTCGCTAGTAAGCACACACACACCCACACACCCTCCCTTAATTACTAACTCAAATTTTGCGCTCACCCTCTCTCGCTCTCTCTCTCTCTTTCTCGTCCTGTCCCTTCATGCACTCGGCTCTTGCAAGGTGGTTCTGCGGTTGACTATATACGTCAAAACCTGCCAATACAACCTAATATTGAAATATGAAAGCATTAAGTCCCCAAAGTAAATCTGCATACAATGTAATACCTTAATCCCTGGCTCAAACTGCAATTCAATTAGTGCCATTCCCGTCATTGAGGCTCAGTATTTTCCACACGATGAAGACCAGTTTCCGCGGTTAGTTGTGTCCGACATTAATGGTCCATGTGTGTTTCTTTTCACTTTAGTATCGGTTGATCGGGCTTTAAAGGGGAATCCAGCCTTGGCCATAAAATGTTGTGTTGGGAAGGAGAAAAATAAATTAAACAGAATGGTGAAAGTTTGAAAGAAATCGGACAAGCAATAAGAAAGTTATAGCTGCTTTAAAATTGAGATCACTAATAGTATGTAGATTTCAAATTGGCAACTAGGTAAGTAAATTATGACAAGGGGCAAGGACAACTTTCCCATAGGCCATGTACTTTATTATCAGGGATTTGTAGTTTTCTCCTAAGTACCCATTCCCCTGGGGCAGTAATCTAAATATAACCCAGGTAGTATATTGTTTTATGTCCTCATGAAAAAAAAAAATAATTTGAAATAAAACTTTTGGGTAAAATGACATTTTAGCCATAATATGTATTGAAGTACATGGAAGAGTAGTCCTTGCCTTACATCACTATGACATCCCATATGCAGCCAATTTGAAGTCTCCATGGGTATAGTGATTACCGATATTTACAACATTTAAAAATTCATAATTTTCTTGTTGTTTGTCCAATATTGTTCAAACTTTCACCTATCAACTTGTCTGATTTTTCTTTTTCTTATAAAAACAAGTTTTTATTTGGGTTGGATTCCCCTTTAAGAATTGATTGACATTTTATCAATTAAATGTTCTTTTGTTTCCCCTGGGCTTAATGAGAAGAGTGTGCGAGAGGGAGAGGGGGGTGGGTGGACAAAACCAGGGCCAAGACAAGCAGAACAACATTAATTTAATGTTAAATTTTCATCTGATCCTTCGTTTTAAACTAATCTGTCGGAATGTAGAGTTTACATTCAGAATCCAAAATATTGACTTTTCCGAAATTACAATCTTATGTGTCATGAAGAAAAATACAAATATTAATAAACAATTTTGGAAAAAGTTTGCATTGTTGAATGTTCTAGCATAAATATTATTGATCTTTCATGCAAAACTCCGCAAATTACTAATTCAATAAATCATCTAATGATCATTTAAAAAAACAGAAGCTATTTGCTTTGAATAAAATTATGATGAAAGAGGATATCCCCTTTTTCCGATATTACACCTGCAATTCATCCATAAAAAGGAGCATAATCCTATCAGTATGTAACTGAAACCCTAATCTCTTTGCTGTTGAAATTATTTTTTTCTTTATTAATAGGTCAATGTAGGAAAGTGTATCACTGCGATCTATCTTCTCATAGAAAAGCAAATACCTGTGCATGCCATATATACATTTTCTTTGACAGGTGTATAGCTGATTCCATCGTTGTGTTTGTGTGTTTAGCTCAACTGGGGTATGAAAATGCATATTACGTCCAGCATTCTCTTCTATTATGCTGCTGCTATTTATAAACTTATTGTAAAATGACAGATAGAAAAATATAGCTGTCAAATTTACACGTATCATGGCGCTTTGTATTTTGTGATCATTCTTGGTATGAATTCAGTTGTTGTTGTAGCGTGAATATATATAATATCATAGAAGTTAGATTAAATCGCTCGCGCGATATAATTTAGTTTGGATGATACGGTATTCTGCGAATTACTTCTTTAAAATTTCTTCATACCAGTTTTGTAAGACAATATTTTTTTTTCTCAATATTCTGAATTCTGGATTAATAGATATTTAATGGTTGACTTATATTCGAAATAGTGTTTTCCTTAGGCCTATTTGTAAATGTATTTCAAGTGAACTTACTATGGGTATGGGATACGTTAGTTAAAATAAGGTACAAGCTAAAGTTAAATTAAACTAAAGCTAATAATAAGCTTTTTGATTAAAATATCATTAAGAAGTGAGAACCATCGTAATTCGCATTTTAGCAGTCAGATGTAGTCAGGCTAATAAGCAAAGCCTGAAGAATCGATTTGAAAATCAAAGGGGAAAGCGGGAAATGATTTGCGGTTTTTGGAGCAAAAATGCAAACCAGCGAAGGAGGAAGGCAGTATCAGATTAATTTCTCGCCGACTTTCCAAACGTCATGTATCGATATTGTGACGAGATTGACATAACTTAATTCCGTGGCGGGAAGGAAATAATTAGAACCTCTGCCAGAAGATGGACCTTCGAGTCATTGCAATAAAATCATCAGTTTGGGAGGAGGAAGGCAGAAAGGGGGCACGTTTTTTAATTCTTGGTGCCACGCAGTTTATTATGAATTGAACTGAATGACATAAGGACTAAGTCATTATGACTCTGATAGCAAAAAAGCATTTAGTATGGGAATAAACCCACTTTCTCATTTGAGAGGGCTTCAACTTTTGAAAAGTTCGTTTGCTTCAGTTTGCCCTTTGTCATCGTGTCGTCAGTCGTCATCTTCATTCCCCACTCTCGCTCCTCGATATTACACAGAGGCATTCCAGAAAGGTGTTTCGATTGAAGTTAGGGGTTATTCCTGGGTTAAATGCAGGTTAACTTGCAGGGCAGAGTGGTGAAGGATAGGCTAACTGCATCGGGGCGGAAAAGAATTCTTTCATAATCCAAGAGCAGGTGTGAAAGGCAACAGAATTCCACGCTGTAATCCTGCTCAATAGGTGTGAACGCCTGTCAACGGTATTTTGACAGTGTGAGGTGTGAAGTAGTTCGCAGAATCTTGACACGTGCGTTTCAATGGAAGGATTACGAGTGTGTAAAAAAGAAAAAAAAAATCAATATTCACGATTAGCCTAACTATACTATACATGAAATACTATATATTGTTTACTAACATTAGTTACAGAATCAGTCATCATGGTCGCAATTTGTGCAGTTCAATTGATTCTCTAGTTTTAACGCTAGGTGATCGAGCATTTTTTGCTTGTGTAGCCCCCAAGCTCTGGAATAGCTTACCCCTAGGAAAGCACCATCCTTAAACAACTTTAAATCTAAACTCAAAACACATCTATTCAATTAATAACAAGCATTTTAGGAGTCCTATAAAGTGCAGTAGAACACATACTTTTTAAATAGTTTCTGCGCTCTATAAATCTATATTGTTATTATCATTAAAACTGACTGAATTATTTAAGCTAGAAGTACCTTTTAATGTTTATGATAAATTGATTTTACATTATTTGAGCAAATATTGACAAATATTGATATCTCTCAATACATTGATTAATTTATTGTTTCTTTTTTGTTGTTGCTTTTTCAGGGACCGTCGTTTTACGAGAAAAACTTTGCGAAATTTGGACGAATCTTCAAGACGCACCTATTTCTGAACCCCACTGTTCGAGTTTACGGGAAAGATAATATCGCCAAGATACTTCAAGGGGAGAATGATATTGTGACTTCAACGGTAAGTGTGAAGTTCGTAATTTTGTATGCATCGAAAATGGGAGAAGTTTTGATAATCATTTTTCTTTATTATCAGACAAGTTACAGTAATTGGCTTTTTGAAAGGGCACCACTTGAGTAAAAGAATAGGAGAATGTGCTTTCATATTTTATTTCGCCTTCAGGTAAAGTAGATTATCGTATAAAGTAATCACCTCTTATTCATTGCTGTCAGGTTGTTATCCTGTCAGTGTCTATTTAATAGGGATTCTTGAACCCCATCAAATATAGGCACTAGTTTAAAAAAATATTTATCATTGAAAATTTATTAAGATATAAAATAGGAAATAAACGGGAACGGGTCCATTATGGGCCTATCATTTTTCCTACAAAGAAAAACCAATGACACAAAATAGCAAATAACAAGAAATAATAATAATAATAATGATGATGATGACAACTGGGTATATTTTTAACTAATCGTAATGAATCAACAATTTTCCCTGTCTGCCTCTTTCATGTTTGATCGAAATTTAAGTTTGTCTGAAACCTGTCGTGAAGTTAAGGACATTGTTAGCGATTGAAAGGGTCTAGATAGGGAGTAATCTTGGCTTTACTATGTGGCGGCACAGCTTTGGAGCTACCCCTTGAACATTCTAATTACTTATTTCTCAACGCTATTCACGTCTTCTAAGTGCGTTATCTATACATGTCACCCCCTTAACAAGTGTTGACCCCCAGAAACACGATACATTATGTCCCTTTCTTTTAATTCCTGAAAAAAGTACAAATGATTTTGCAAGGACTGTAACATGGATTTTCCTTTAAAGAATTATTCTTTAGAAAACGGCTCATGAAAAATAGAACTCCCTCCATCCAAATCGTGAAACATTGCCAAACTGCCTAATTTGTACAAATTATTATATTTCAATACCCCTTATTCATCAAGTTATATACTTCATTAGTTTTGATTGAAAGCAGCAGTTAAAAGCATGAAAATAACTTGGTTGACCTTTAACAGATCATAAGAAATAACATTTGCACTTTTCATCTAATAAATTTTTGGCTGAAGCATACTTTTCTCTTCCGAACTGAACTTGTACCTCACTCACCGTGCGTCGCTGTTCTTAAAATTATTTACCTACTTTTTTTGTCAACTCGCTTTCTCGCCCCTTTTATTTCCTTTCTCCTACAGTTCTTCCATTTTCCATCTCCCATTACCCTCATTCACTTTCTTTACTTTCCTTAGTTTTTTTTTCTTGGATCAGTGTATAGGTCAATTTATCCCGTTTTAGAGCATCCTTTTTTATAATGATCTCGATCTATTTGAAAGTCTTTGTGTTTAATCTAGCATTCTTTAGTCTTTTTACTCTGCTTTTTCCAGTCACCCCTTTATATTCTCATGCAATGATTAATTTTCTCTATTTTTCTCTACCCTCAATCATTTCCCTAACCCATATCTCCCTCTCTCTCACAAAGCGCCTCACCCCATCTCTCTCCCCCTCTCTTTCCCCCGCTCTTTCCCTCTATTTTTCTGCCGCCCTCGCCGACTCTTTTTCTCCTTGTCTATAATTATAGCCACCCTCTATCCCCTCTTCTCTGTATACCTCTTGCTCCCACCATCGCTGTCTCTCCATCTTTCTTTCCTTTTATGCCTATCTTGATATCACAACCTTTATGTTTATGGAGTAAAATGCAACACCCCGTTCATGGTCTCCTCTCCATCATTCCTTCCACTCTTTCTCTCCACCGTGCTATCGATATCACAAATCTCACGTTTCCCTATCATTTTCAAGCTCCCACTTTCCGGGACCAATCAATCAGTTCCTATGTGATAGAGTAATTGTATTTGAGCATTCTCCCCCGCTTGGCAGCTTCACGAACTTCAACTTTCAAAGGACATTCACCCGTTCAAAACATTCCCTGTATACATATAGTCATACATACAAAATCGAGCAAAGCCTTTTTCACAAACAAGTGTTCCTAGGTATTTGAAATCTTCGCATCTGATTAGCTGAGAGTAAAATTGTCAGTGAAAAAAAATGAAACTTGCTAAAACATTCATCAACCATGAAATTTGTATTATGAAGAAATTATAGATTTCAACCTATATTTAGTCTAAAGATTAATGATTTATATATTTAGATATATATATATTTTTTTTAAATTCAGTGGCCAGCTTCAACCCGTCTCATCCTTGGGGAAGACACCCTCGCCATGGCACAGGCCGAGGAACATGCATTCATGAAGAAAAGGGTGTATGTAGCCTTTTCACACTCAGCTCTCAGTGGTTATGTCTCTATGATTCAGGTAGGTACATTAAAAGTGCAGTAGATTCATTCTGCTCATAACGCCAAATCTAAGTAGAGCAGACATATGGTCACAAATGTGCAACGTGAGACATTTATACAGATGTAATACAGGTAATTCAGAGTTAGCTTGTATGCACAGTATGCATAGCCAGAGTATTGTCTGCATTGTCTCCGGGGAAAACTTGAGGGGGGTGCAGTGATATGTGGTGTCGGGAGTCCAGTCAGTTACCCCCTCCACAAAATATAAATGTTCTCCTCATCAGCGCTTGAACATTAAAATAAGCCATAGATTTATAATCATAAAAACTCAATAATATTATCATAAAAAAGAGATTGCAGAACTCACCCTCACCATGTCCAATAGTCCAATTTGTTCCCTGTGTTGCCATGGATATGATGATAGTTGTAAATAAGGGTGGAAATCCAGTGGAAGTAGTGTCCATACATGCATAACCCAAAAGGAAAAAGCTTGGTTCCCAGCAATCAAAGAAAATATAAAAATATCCTCAGATGATATCGGCTAACAGTGGTTAAAGAGAAATAAAAAAAACATCAGCAGTCAGGCCTTACGATGAGTATGTACTGGCGAAAGTTGAAATTAAAAAGCAAATAATATTCAAATATTAGTTATCCAACTTTAGAATCCAGTAAGCCTATACTACAACATCACAGCTGTCCAGAGTGGAAAAAATGTACTCCGTAGGGTTAAGTCTTCTTATAAGACTGTCTTTATTGACCATCTGTTGATTTGCAACCAAAACAATTACCTTAGTGTAATGGTGGAGCGTTAAAGGTGATTTTGCCTGACCTATCATGTATTGAGTCACAGTGCTGTATGAACATCATGTTGTGGCTGGATCATCATATGGCTAGGTTGAACCAATGATTTGATTTAAAAAGATGTTGCTGGTCTGCTGATTTTGAAAGGCATTTGGCCAATCCAGGGTATTATGCTAGTTTCCAATTGGGTTCAAGAATCCCTAACAAAAGACACTAACAGAGAAAGCCTCTGAAAGCACCTTACCATTTGCATAATCTATTGTAATTCCCTTTGTAATTTTTTTGAGGCTTCCAGCTGTGGCCATCATGAGTTTAAGCCTTTTCACTCCAGGATCTCATTTCATAAAGACTTGTTACAATAACAAATGCCTCATTTCTATAACAAACTCACTATCAACCAATCAGATTGATGGATATCAGTAGCTTTAAACTGCAAATTTGTTATTATAATATGTTTTATGAAATTGGGCCCCAAAGGTATTTTACAATTAAATCCAAATTTTTATTTTATTCAAATTAAGTAACATAAACAAAATTATTGATAGTAGTCATAAAATTAAAGCATGTTTGCAGTGAGATCAAATGATTAATATCTACAAATGAAAAGTGATGAACAAAATATTTTTTTGGAAGACTTTGCTACATTGATGCTCTCAACCCAGGTGGATGGATAATGACAGGATGGGTCTCTTTGGATGCTGTTGGCAATTAAATATGTTTAATAGGTAATCTAGCTCAGCTTGGGAACATAGGAGCATATGGGATACTTTAAATTGGCGTAAATGGTCTGTTGGTAAATCTGCAAAATTGACTTTCCACAAGTCGAACAGATTTCTGGGATACCAATTGTCTTCGGCAAAGCTACCTGCAATACAATTATTCTTATTATTGATCGTCATCTTCATTATAATCAAACAATACTCTACTCTTTTTTTGTGAATACAGAAACCCGTCAGGACAGCCATCGAGAAGTGGTGTCAGTCTGATGAGGTGCTAGCCAGCAATGTCTTGAGACATCTGTCATTCCGTGTTGCTGCTGATGTTATCTGTGGCTTCCGTTACACCGACGAGGACGTGACAACGCTCTGTCAGAAGTTTGACGAAATCATGAAAGGCATCATGACAATCCCTTTCGATTTGCCCTTCTCTACATTTAGAAAGGTGAGCAGTGACACTAACTTCATTATACTTTCTTGTTTTCGAACTTCAAGTTTATTTTTTTTAATGACACGTGCCATGTGATTACATATAGCACAATCCCCTCTGGTTCCCTTTTCCATGTCTGTTCTACATGTATAATTTACAAGTTCCAAATACAAATAATTGAATACATTTAAACCCCAAGCTGATTATGAAAAGATACAAGTCCAAGGCAGGGGCCGCGAAGGCGGGGGGCTGGGGGGGCTTCAGACCCCCCACTTTTTTTCAAAACCATGTACAAAAACGTAAAAATTACCATATGATTGTGATTTCTTGCATGGTCAGCCCCCCCCCCCCCACTTTGAAAACCGTTCCACGGTCCCTGCAAGGAAAAGAATGTATCAAAGTCTTTCAAGTCTCCATAATATTACTTCTGGTAATACTTCTACACTGAGATTACGTTGGTGAAATCTCTCATATCAAGGGTCCGGGAACAGATGTGATTTCATTAAAGACCTTTTTCTCTATCTCTAAATTACTATCTTTCTCTCTCCCTCTTACCCTCTATCTATCCTTATCTTTCTCTTTGTATTTCTCTTCCATTTCACATACAAACACCCTATGAATTATTTCCCTTTTCAATCTCTTGTTCTCTCTTCACCTTTCGATGATCTAGGCCCTGAAGGCTCGTGACTTCATCAAACAGAACCTGGACGAGAATGTGATGCGCAAGGCTAACCTAGATCCCGAGGAAGACACCCAAGATGCCATGCGAATCCTGATCAACCTAGCCAATAAATCAGACTGCAATACTTCCAAGGAAGGCTTGTATGAAGCCATCAAGAACCAAACGGTATGCTCCTCTTCCTTCAATAAAATAAAGCACACTGGCTTAAATTGGACTTTTTCATTCATTATTACCCATTTACCCCTCATTCTGTCATTCATATATGCTTATACAGGACAATCCCACTCCAATAAAGAATGAGTTAAGATTTTTCTTGAAATGTCTCTGCAGGATAACTGGGTTTCAAATAAATTTTCAAATAATCTGTTATGAAGAACCAGGCACTTTAATATGGGTTACTGTACATATAAAATTAAGATCATTCACTACTCATATCATTATTGAATTTCATTTTCAGTGCGCTGCAAAGAATATTGAGGAAGGTTGAATAGAAGTCAAAGTCGGCTAATCACGTATCATATGCAATAATTTCATGGCCTTACCAAAGCTAGTATTTCACACCAGTTATCTGTATACATCCCATTGTTTTGTCTATGTAGTAATTTGAGATTAAGAATGGTTGACAAACTGGTTACAGTTCCCGATATTGGCCATTGTGAAATTTGGCCCTGACTTGGCAAGGAATCTAGATCAGAAGTACAATTCAGGTTATCGATAAACATCTTTATATCAGTGTTGGTAATCCAGTCATTCATTTTTGACATTTTGACATTTTGACATTTCTTAATTTTGGTGTTTCTTCCCCATTTTTTCAGATTGAGTTTTTGATAAGCGGAATGCTGTCGCTCAGTTCTGCAGCAAGCACCATGCTGTACCACCTCGCCAGGAAGCCAGAGGTCCTAGCCAAGGTTCGGGAAGAGCTGAACCAGTATGGCCTGTTGACCGACTACACCCCTCTAACCCTTAACAAGATCAACCAATGCCACTATGTCATGCAAGTTATCAAGGAATCTTTAAGAATGGTCCCTCCCATTGGTGCTACCTTCAGGACTGCACTCAAGACCTTTGAGTTAGACGTAAGTAAGCTGCTACGGGTGTGGCATTTGCCTTCGGGATATAGTTGGTCTGGGAAGAGCAGCAACGGATTGCCCAGGGTTTTCAAGAAAGTGTTGCCTGGTTGCCAAGTGAATTCTATAATTCTCATAACACTCTGTAGACCCTAGGGTAAAGTTGATAATGTGACTCTGGCTCTATTTCGTGGTACAAAGATATTGGTTGCTTTAGAAATGACTTTATATGAAAGGGTTTTGGTGTGAAGTTGTTTACCTCCTTTCCTGTAGAAACGAAAGTGAGATATACGAGGAGCAACTGTAGAAAAACAATAATGTAATTGAAGTTTTATTCAGGGCTGACAATACCAATATACAGATGGATGAGGCAATGTCAAATATTAGTATTAGGGATATCAAATCAAACTCTTCTATCTCTTAGGATGTAGGAAGTACAGAACGTCTTTGGTCATAGCAAAGATATCATTGCATCTCATACTGTTTAGTCAAATCTTAACTGATAATGATAGTTTCTGGCCTTTTGTTCAGTTGACACTCGTAGCGTTTGTATAATTAACTGGGTGTATGCCATTGCTGATTCCATCAAATATTTTGTTTTCTTCTTCTGCAGGGCAAGCAAGTTCCCAAGGGTTGGACAGTATTCTGGAGTATCCGGGAGACCATCCACTTATCAAATTCCTTCACCAACACCCACGAATTTGATCCTGATAGATTCTCACCAGAACGCAGGGAGGACAAGGTTGCTGGTCGCTTCTCCATGCCCGTCTTTGGCCATGGCACCCACAGCTGTATCGGACAGAACTTTGCACTTCTCACGTTACGCATCTTGCTTATCGAGTTGGCGCGCACCTGTGACTTTGAAACACCTAATGTAGAGAAGATTAAATTCGCATGGCTGCCGTCCCCGAAACCCAAGGGTGGTATGCCGACGCGGTTCACGCGGAAAGTTATGGTGGATCAAAATGAGAACGAGGTCTGCTACTCTAAGTCTTCGATATCTCAGGACGATGAGGGTCCATCAGGAGATGGTGTCCATCAGAGAAGTGCAACGTGTCATGCAGCATGAAGACATTCAAAATTGGACATTGTATTTTGAGAAGAACTGGACATTTACACGCACAAAGCTCTGATCTTAGCGAACACGTTTGAAATGAAGAAATTATGACGCTCTGTTATAGGGATCGATTTGATTGTCTCTACACGACACGTTCCCTTTAAACTGTAACCTTGCACTGTGGCTTTGCATTACGAATGCATATAGACAGTGGTCATGAGAAACTGATTAAACAATCCAATATGTCCTTGATTTCAACCAAATGCCAGCAAACCATTCTACATTCATCGACATGTTTCGCGCTGAAGGCTCTTGATGACATGGTGAAAATAAAGATCTTCGGTGTATGCTTTGGAAAGTAATCAAAAGTATGGAGGTTGACAAGATGTAAAGGCAAAAATATAAATATGTATACATTTGAATACACACATATACATATATATATATAATTTATATATATATATTGCCTTTTGACGGTATTCCATAGTCATGAATCTATTCACTGATAGGTTATCAATTATCTATGTATTCATTTCAGGCATTTTGTGATGACAAGGCACCTTAATATTCATATTTTATCAATTTGCAACACTGTAAATATCATGTCTTGTCTTCAATGTCTTTCCAAAGCTTATTTTCATTTGATAGGCAGATATTTCTTAGCCAACATCTTGTTTCTACTTGATGAAGCGTGGTAGTCGTAACGTTGGTTTGCGATTATTCTACTTATACATACATACATACATGTACATGTAGTGTGACAGTATTTTGTACCAACTTGGAGAAATACTTGACTCTTTATGAGTTTAAAGATGAGCAGAAAAAGCAGCTTAAGTTTTATTCAGAAAGGTAGATATGTAATGTATTTATTTATTGCTTATTTTTTCATTAAGTACGTATCTTGTTTCCGGACAAAGAAAGAGATAGAGCTTTATTTGAAATGTAATCTGGATCTGTACTTGTAAAATGTTTAGTTGCATTTTTCTGTTTGAAAGTGGAAAATGAAAACTTTTGTTGCACGATATGGTAGGTATGCGAAAATGGATTTCACCTTGTACTCTCAGGTGATAAGTGACTTGTAGTTGCAGATAAGAATAAAGTATTGGAATGGATAAGGATGTAGATTAATTTATGAAGAACATGATTTATGAGGAACAAATCAAATTATAGATCACCTACGATCACAAAAAAATGTCAAAAAGATAACGGTGTTGTTTTGATGCTATTTAATGTATTTTTAAAACCTTGTGGTTTAAATGCTGGTCTTATTCAAGCTTATTGATTTAATAGCTCGAAAGAATTGCATTTACAGTGTTTGTTTTTGTCTTAACTGTAAAAGTAAATTTTTATGTATTTATATGTGTATAGTATTGCCAAAAGAATTCTTTTATATAAAGAAAAGTATGTATTGTTACATTTTTTGAATGGATGAACAATGTTTTCAGACAAAACGGGTAATGTAAGTGGCTATATTGATTTTGTATAGAAGGGAGGTCGGTGACATGGCATGAAAATATGCTTTCTGATTTGTTTTTTTTAAGACATGACTTTTCATCATCTGTTTCCATTCAATATGTACATTGTGCACAAAATACTATGGATGTCAACTATTTACTTGCAAATTTCCAAAAAAGAGTATTGACAATTTTATTCATTCATTAAATAATTAATAGCAAACTAAATATAACTTGTTGCTGAAATCAGACAGCAGTATTGCGTCAGCGCAACAAAAGAAATGTATCCTTAACCTATTAAACAATTAGGCGTAACATTATTTAGATTTCAATGATTTACAAACACCTTGGAATATTCATCTTCACATATAATTTCAAAATAAGGAGCCAATTCATTTATGCTCATTTGATTGGCAACATTTTACATCACAATATTCCTTGACACCATTGCCATTTTTTCATATAATACACTGAAAAACTAACCACGAACACAAGGGAAAATTAAATGCTAAGTAATCAGAAAACACCTCAACCTCTTTCTAATAAGTAAAACAATGAAAACTTGCTTGTTCAATCTGGATTTTAAATTGTCGACATTAAAATGCAAATGTGTACATATATCAGAAAGATATGAAAAGGATATTGGTAACTAACTAAATCCTCTTGTGTGTGGGTCATAATAAAGGAGACGTTCCCACAGGCTCTGTAGTTTGTTTCAATGTGAGCATACCTGGGAGTCGGGCAATGGGCGAGCACAGGCTTGCCAACAAGTATGTATTAAGAATATGATTGTCACAGATTACAGAGCAGTGGGGATCAACCCTTATAGATGACATTCAAAAGTGACCTTATTCCAAACAAGGTGTGTAACTTTGAGATGTCCATCTTTTGTACCAGAATTTATTGAGAAAAAAGTGAGAGCGAGTCAGGATGGAGGAACAATTCATGTTTTGAAATATTTGTATGATCTTAGCAGTATTTTACCAGTGTGTAGTGAGGTTTTTACTGTTGCATATTTTTGATACAGGGATATTTTTCATGCGTTTGTGTGCTTTTTTCCCTTTTACAACCTTACAAATTTAAAGTTAATTTCCCCCTTTAAAACATATCCAAACATTTTTTAATTCAAAGTATTCCTTCAAATAATGCACCAGGAGTGTGCCAAAATTTAAGATTAGAATGTGTTTCTTGAAAAAGTATTGAATATTTTTGTGCATTTTTGGTTATACCTTGAACTTATGAGAGAGCTTAGTGCTGTTAGCAAAATAATTTGTTTCCATGACAACTTGATTGTTGGGAATCAAATTCAAGAAAAACAAGTGCCAAATCATGTCAAATTTTATGTGTTTATCTTCTTCCTAGATTGAATTAGAGAGAAGATATAATTAGAACCCTTTTTGATGACTTTTGTTCAGAGGTATGATAAATATTTTAATATACTGAATTAAAGCTTTTCATTATTTTGAACCTAATTTTTGTGCCCCATAATGAGTGTGTTACGAATAGAGCAAGAGAGTGGAAGAGAGAGAGAGAGAGGGGGGGGGGATACAAAAATACAGAAAGAGAAAACAAATAGTATCCAATCATTTATTCTTGTTGCTGTAAGTACCAATTATCCCGAGAACTCTTCCTTCTATTTATGGTTATATTTAGATTAGACTAAAAAGATTCAATCTTTTTTCAGCTTAAAAAATAACAAATATATGAAATTGCTGTTGTGAAATGTTATTATATATCTATTCAAAAACCTGTTTGTAAGTATACAATCATGTTGACCATTTGGGATTGAGCTTTACTTTTAAGAAAATAGGCGTAACCCTTAAGTTTTGTACTTCATGGGCTAATATCGCTGTTTGTGATTTCATTTCAAATAGAGGTATTATTATTACTTCAACTATATGATTATTGTAAGTGGTATTATCTAATCAAACATTATCATTATTATATATACTTCTGTATATTTTGGACAGTTGTTTGACATCCATGTACCATATATTTCTATCATTTTTACTCAGTAAAATATTTATGCGTATTAACAGCTGTAAGAGAAAACTAATGTGTCAGTGTGCAATTCTTATTCATGTTGTTTCCTTGATTAGTTGATTATGTGACTAATTATAACGTAAAATGAGCAATGAAGGGATGATGATGGTATAGAGAGGGGGGGGGGCAGAGGACGAGAGAGAGAGAGCGAGAACAAGGAGTGAGACAAGGAGAGAGAGAGAACAGAAATTATGACAAAGAAATATAGGATATGCACCAAAAAGACATTTGTGTCAGACATATGACTATCAGAAAAAGCTTTCTGAACAATTATCCTGAGCTCTTCTCTCATGTACATAAATTAGTATTGATATAAAACTATAAAATGTTTGTTTTTAAGATATTCCCATAACAGTTTCACAGAAACAAGTTTAACATTTAAGTCACAATAGGTTATATATTTGAATGAAATTTAAGTTTAAAAAATTTTGAAATAATTTGAACACTGCCATATTAACAGTAATTTCCATAGAAAACTTGATTGGCTCTTGAGTACTGCTTTCATGAAAGTTTTTTTTTTTAACAATGAAGGTACATGTAGTTACAATTAAAGGTAACCTTTTATGCTAAATATTCAGTTTAATAATTCAATAGTGTCACACACACACAACTTGACTTAACTGGCCACACAGGAACTTTTTACGAATCCCGAGTTTACAATATGAATTGCTTTGAAATGAGATGAGGAATTGATTAGCATTGTTACCTGGGATGGGAATGTCCCCGGCAGTAATGACTTTCCAGGTTGATGGGTAAAATATTTAAAAAAATGTCTCCAGAAGTTGGTCACTGCAAGCATCCCCACATACACATAAACACACCCTCACCCCCACACACGCACAATATCGCAAAGCCCATTAATGTACCTTTTTCTACTTTCTTTACATTATTTCTTTTAACCATTTCTTTGAAAGTCATAATATATCATTGTATAAAGTAATTCATATTTTTAAACTTTTCATCATACCTTCAAAATACACATTCAACCATCCAAACTCTTCCTATCACAATGTAATCAAGTAATTAAAAGACATCAGACACCTGTTTTCACTCTTGGAATTTAATTTGAGCAAAAAAGAGTGATCTAAATACAAAGTATGATAGAAAGAGAGAGAGAGAGACAGTCAAAATACCCGTTCCGTACTACCACTATGAAGCAACCAGAAGGCATGGAAATATTACATCATAATTCGGCATGTTCATCCCATTCAATACGTTAAGGCAGAAAATTAGATTTATAGTGAGCATTCATTGCATCTCCTCAATGAATCTTCAAAATTGGTAGAATGAACAAAATAAATTGGAAATACATGTAGTTCTCATTTTAATTGATCAGTGATTGTAACATTAAATAATAACATGTGTATTCAGATTAAGTTCCATTCCTGACAGACTTACATTAAACAGAAAAATTCTTCAAACTAATCCTTTTTGGTCTGTCAATGTAGTAAGTGTTATACGTTTATTGGACATTACATAATCATACTTTCATATATTCACATATTGTCTCCATCTATCAAATAGATAATTATAATAGAAATATATTTGTCAAATTCATTAAGTTTCATTTCATTTGCTAAATGTTTAAGGCATGATATTTCAATCAAGGCATGATCATTCTTGGAAGAAGTTTTGTGTTATTACTTTTAAAGAAAATAATGAATGGTCATCATTTCACACATCCACATCAATTCAATCATACATACAATTCCTTATGATAATTCATATTATTCAAACAAATCCTAAATAAATGCCACAATCTCAAGACAATCTTAGCTGAACTTGTGATAAGATTCATTATTACCCCATGTAACAAAATATATACTCTTTGCCACCTTTTCTACATACAAGACACTGAAATATACTTCATAAACTATACTATGGTATAATATCAATAAACAAATGTTCTCTCATTGCAACAAACACCATTTCACAAATGTATGTTAGCTGTTGACTACCTTGTAAATGCCATGATTAATAAACTGAATAAGTAAAACAATAAAAAAGTTTACAAGACATTTAGAAAAGACAATAAGAGAAACATAAATTGAATAAGACATACATATAAAAAAACATAATACATCATATCTACATCGCATATACATTTTTATTGGTTCTTTTCACTAGGCTATCATTATTTTACATTACATTTTGCCAGACTGATTTTGCAATGCATGATTTGTTTACTCGCAAGAGTATCATTTGTTTAACAAAACCCCTTTTCTTGAATTTAATTTACAAGAATTACACTGCAAATTCATATCTTTCAAAAGCAAAGTCCCAATAAATTTCACAATTTAACAAGACTTAATTGGAAATGACATGATTTTACTATTCAAAATATATATAAATACGTTCATTCCTTTATTTCTAAGTAAATAAAAATTGTAATAAGCACTTTTGAGTAATTTGAATTCATTCATGATTTTATTTTTTTCCTTGAAAAATATGAGTGGGGAAAAGACATCCCTGTGTCATTCCATTATTAATAAATTATTTTAAACAATTCAATGCATAATATAACTTTTTAACCCACATGCTACAAATATATTGTAATTCCTGTATAAAGCTATGGTGTAATCAACAGATTAAAATAAAATCAAAAGTAAGTACGTTAATGTGGCATGTTAAATGGTGCCCAGTGTCAGAACACTATTAGCAAATACAAATTCATGACAGGCACAGACTGACACAGTTGGTTCGAGAAATATTTGGTATAAGGCATACATTCGGAATTGTAGAATTCTTCTATTGCTTTCGTAAGAATACCTGACATTAAGATTAAAGCACGTTTCACATGATTTGTGAAGTGAAGACAATTCCATTACATATGATGAAAGAGTAATCTAGGATACAACTCTAGACATGGGTTTATTTTGCTCCTACCATCTTCCCCAAATCAAATCAAGGAACATATAGGACCAAACCAAACTAGCATTGCTAGCTGCCTTTGAAACTATTTGAAAGTGCTTTTAACCAAGCTCAACAAGACTAGATACCTTGTGGCCAATCTGGTAGGTTGCCCTTGATCCATTCTTGACTGACAACCCCCATACATCCATCCATTGGTAATGGTACTGACCCTACAGCTATGAGTGGTCTTTGGAGGCTTTTGGATGTCCTCAAACCAAGGATTATTATATGTTACCGAACAGCCTGTTGACCCCAGCTCCTGGTACGTTGTATATGATGAGGACGATGAAGGCTACCAGGAGGAGCAGGAGAAGGAATCCAAGGATGTACCATTTGTAGTTGTGCCAGATGATATACTTCAGGGTCTTCCAGGGGGAGGTGAACCACAAGAAGGACGTCTCTGGGCGACTACATAGGAAAGAAAAAAAAAACAATGTGTTAGTTACTCTCATTGTCGAACAGGGCATGGTGATGACTCAACTGGATATTGATTTATATTTGCCACTCTTCACCCAAGTTTTAAACGGGTGATCAGGAGGATTAGAAATTATTTTATATCTGCTTTGCTCTGCACTCTGCAGAGTGGAAATTACCACTTTATAAGCTACTTTATCATCATCACCATCATGATCATCATTACATAGTGACTGGCTATATTCCCCAACAGAGTGAAAAACATACATAAAATGGTATATGCAATTCTTTATAAAACTCAAGTGGCCCTTGGTTGACCCCAATTAGGAGCAAACAGGGGTAGTTCTTCAATTTGTTTTATTTGAAATCCAAATCTTTCCAAATTTACACACTGATAACAAAATATTCATGACAACAAACCTAAATTAGATGTTTTAATGTCAGACAGAACAATGAACCTACAAAGTACAAACAAAGCTATTAATCTTGCTATGTCATTACAATAGCATTTGTAATAGGTCCATGGTATGTCTTCCTTCTGGTGTAGGAAATGGTTAACTATAGGACACCTGATAAACTGAAATGTCTCTATTACTCTATAAAATTGCTAATTTCAACTGCTCATTCATACCATCATTGACAGAAAGAGAAACAAACATAGCAATTTGAAAACATCAGTACAGCATATCAGCTCTGCATCACTGCCTTTACATTTTACATTTACTGTGCATGGAACCATGACAAAACCTGTCCCCGACATGACCCGTAGCTTACGTCATATACAGCCCTGGGACATAATTTGCAAAATGCAATTAGAAACAGTTCAGCACACAGCCCCATCGTTTAGAAGTTTAAAAGAAAGATCTATTTTCTATTCTCCTAACCCTCATCAATCTTATTTTTTGCTCAATGCAATCTTAAGTCACTGAACCAGTGATCCTGACGTTAATTCCAATTCAGTTTGAGGTGTAAGACAAAGCTGTAAGACACCATAACATCATAACATCGAAGCCAAGTTAACCACTGAAATCCAACACAGCATCTTTTTTTTCCAATTCCTCCAATTTCTGCAACAAAGATAAAAGGAACAGACGCAGAGAAGCCCTGCCTTCATGCAGCGTAGCCATGGATACCGATTATTTCAATGTACAGCAAGAGGCAAGAAATCTCCATTTTGGCTCCAAAGATGACCAATTTATCATGGTGATCACCTATTAATTTAATGAGTCATCAGAACTGAATAGTTAATTCTTTCATCTACGTCAAATTCACCTTAGATGTCATTATCCTCTGATCACGCTTCAATCATGTTATATTTCAATAGAAAGAGGAGAATTATACATGAACATTTAAATGAAAAATACAAAAGACAGCATTGCAAGTTTGATAGATTGCGTACGCTCGAGGTAAATCCGAAATTTTCCAAGAACACCTTTAAAGATTGCCTTCTTTTTGAACATGAATAAATTGGATTTCAGTTTCTTTTATAATAAATCCTCCAAACAATCTGAAAATGTTTTTGTTGTATAACTATTTGATGCATTGTCTGAGACATCTTCAGGTCATAATGAGGTTTTTATGAAATCGCTTGAGTCTCTTTCCTTTCTTTGTTGAATTGTGACATACAATTGGGTGTAGCAAGGTGAAACAGAGATTATGTTTGCAGTAAGGGTCTAAGGAAATACATTAATAGCAGGCATTTATGACAATAGAAGACAGATTGCACATTATCGGCGCTATGCTAAATAAAAAGCTACAGCCCCAGATCTGATTCTATTGTGAGCGACACATCTCGACATTATTAGCGACAAGGCTGCATACCGATACTTCAGTTCTGACGTGATAAATGAGCAATGTAAAGAATAATTATTATTGTTCGAACTATGATTGAGAAAAAAATGCGATCATTAAAGGGAGGGCAAAGAATGATAAATTGAATACTTGAGAAATCAATGAGCGATATTTGTCACCCCTGTACATTTATTATGGACGGTATTGTAACGGGAATTAGATTTAATCATCATATCGCCAACACAACATAAGTTATTGTTCGCACGATGCTATTGTGGATGGGTCATCAAAAGTTCAATACTGTGACACCATATCTGTCCACTGATGTAACTGAAACATTCTTGAAGACCATTCCTGGGCGCAAAGCACTGCCTTGAGAGGCGAGAAAGTTAGCTTGAGTCTTCACATGACAGCTCAAAAGGAAAGAATAAAGTGCTTTATATGAGGTGTTGATTCGGCACTGTGACATGTCAATCACATCCTAAAAGGAATGAAATGACTTCAAGGTCTTGATGTGTTTCAAATGAAAAACAAACTGTAAGAATACCTTTCATAACATGAATTCCTTTCATGAGATATCTAGGTCATGCAAAATTATTCACCATTCTTCTCTCTCACAGCCTCAAATGCCCATGAGAAAGCTTATTTTCAAAGCTGTTTTTGTTTCTTCAGAGACACTCTTTGATAACTTTATTTTGCTTAAATTGATATTAAATTCCAAACATGACACGAGTGATGCAATTTAATCAATATAAAAAGAAGATTATGCACTGCAATTAACAAATTAAAATGCCCATGAGAAAGTTTATTTTCAAAGGCTTTTTTTTCTTCAAAGACACTCTCTTATAACTTATTTTGATTAAATTGATGTTAGATACCAAATATGACATGAGTGATGCAATTGAATTCAAATCAAAAGAGGATTATGCACTGTAATCAACAAATTAAAGAAATAAATTGTACATTTGAAAGGTAAACTTTATTGTTAAATTTGGTCATCCACCAGATTTGAGGGATGAATCAATCTTCTACAGAATTGGAGCGGTCATTTATTACTCAAACAAAATAGAATTTGTCCATTGGTTAAAAGTACCATTAATTATGGCTCAACAAGCTTTATTTGGTAGTCAAAGAATTACCAAAGACTTAATAATTCCATGACACAATGAAGCACCAATGCTCCTTGTTAAGTATAAAGAAATCTGTCACATTATGTCAAACAGGGAGAGTTAATGGAGTGTAACATTAACTCTTGCATTTTGATACTACTGCATTTGCATGGAGTTGTCTATTGAAGGAAAAACAACTCATTTTATCTTCTCCTGTTTTGGGGATAAAGATAAAACCTGTTTTTTACCAAATAACAGTAATCCAGTGTTGCCAAAGTATACTAAGCAGCTCACATGTTGACAAACAGGATGGAAGCATAATTTTCAAAAGTTTAAGGTAGCAAGCTTGCGATACTCTGGAAAGTATTAAAGTGAGAGTGTTATCTTAAGAGAAACAAAGGCTCCCATGTCGCAGCATTTGTCCTGATGCGAACATTTTTTTGGAGATTAGGTGTGACCTATGCTATAACAATTACAATGGCTTCTTAGTCTAATTGAAATCATCAATCTTTGGAAGTGGATTTTTGGCCCTTTGCTTGTTGGCAACCTATTTGGTCTATGAATATTGCAATGAGTAGTCAAGAGATTTGGTTAATAGGACTATATTATCAGACTCAATATAGTGAAGGCATAGCATTCTGGGTAACAAAAAGAGACACTTTGGGTAATTGAGAACAGGAGGTGTTTGTATTGAAGGTGGCTGTGCAGTATGGCCTTTAAACTGATCCTATAGGGTCCATTATCATTTCTTCCCTTCCTAATCTTTCCAAGGTGTGCAATAGGAGGATGAAGAATAAAACATCTTGGCAACATCCTTCGTTTCTCTCTCTCTCTGCTTGGGATGCCATTGCCTGCATCTCGTCCTTGCATCGGAGCGGAAGAAATCACGTTTCCGCATCCACTTAACCAGCCCCAGCCTATTCCCGGCACGTTCTACCCCTTTCGATTTTTCCATTAAGCGCCGGTTGACCCCCGCTTGAACCCCTCAAATGATTCCTTTGTTATCTTGTCACGGAAACTACATGAATGTTTTATCATCCATACTTGAAAGAAGATGTCTCTGTCTTACTCTCCCTTCAATTATATTGATCATGTGCCTTTCTTCTGTCCGGCTAGACGTAGTCCTGAAGCAGTGTCTTGAAGGGTTGGGGGCCTTTTGACGGGGGTGGATGCTAAAAAAAATCATCTTCAGTCCCAACTCAGTCCCATCTCATATTCATTTCATATAATATCCAATCAGATATTGTGAGCAGAGTAAGTTGAACACCAGAAATTAAAGATCAAGCTATTAATTATGAATTTTTCTAGGAATATACTGATTCATTTTCATCAACTTACTGAGGTAAAGAACAAAGATCTTTACAAGATCATTAAAACATTCTAGGTTGTATTTCCCATTGTTTTCTAAATGATGCAGTGTCATATTAGACTGCTTGCAGGATTCCCGTGCGAAAGACGCCGTTCTGACTGTTGACAAGGTATCTTAGTTAACTGCTCAAATTGTATGTCTGTAAGACATCGATTTACTCTCTCTAAAAACCCGCTCATAAATTATTTTTGTAACTATGATAAGGCCAACACCTATAAAGGCTAAACATAGGATCAATAACTTCAACCACAATAAATGAACCAAAATGGTATTGATTTAGTAGTTACAAACTGTCATGAGTAACCTTGTACATTGTTCGCTTACAAACATAACAATCAAAACGATGGGTCTGCACTCAGCGCTAAAATGCAGTATGTAATTGCTCTTTTAAACAGAGCCCATCAAAAAGGCAATTGCTTGAAAGAGGCCACGAAAGCAATACTCAGATAATGGAAAGAATTACTTCTGTGACAAAGAAAGACAAATGTTGATAAAACTTATATGATTAATGGGGGGGAGCACAATAGTGGTGAATAAGACCCAAGAGCTTTTCTGTTTCCTTGGCAATCGAACAAACAATTTGAATTCTCTGTTCTACAAAAAATGCTGAAATATTGACAAATGTTGAATTTGAATTTCATATATTTTGAACTGCTGCTTTCTGGTTCTATTAAAAGTATCTCCTTTTACAACTTTAATGATAAGATATTAAAGTAGCACTTGTGTCCTTGCTGCAGAATTCTCAATGAACCATTTGTCATTATTACCATTAGTATAGCCGGCTACCTTCCAGGTGCACAGGCATTTCAGAAAATTAATATTCCTGTCCAGTACCCACTTACTACACCTGGGTCAGGTGCAACACAAAATGCATGATTTTCTTGTGGTAGGACATTAACACAATCATGGCTGGGATCAAACCCATGAAACTCAGACGGAAAAGGTATTCTGGGGGTAAATTCTGAATCTAGTGATGTTTGGGGGCTGGGGTTGAGGTAGTCCTTACCTCATGTTTAACGAATGAAATGCAAAAAATAAAGATAAATTGGAAACTGTCAAAAGTTCACCATTCACTGAAGTGACTGTTTCTGATCCAGACAACTACCTTATCGTAGGAATGAGAATGACGTAACAACTGGTTAAAGGGCTCCTTTTTTTTCATTTGTAAGGAAAAACATCTATACGCCATGCTGCCTTGAAACTGCATTGTCTTTTCTGCCCCTCCTTCACATACAAAATAGGGCCCTATCAAAACTTGTCATGTTTGAAATAACAATTTTCTCACTTCCTTCTTTATTTTGGTCATGCCAATGTACTTTATGGGTTCATAGCTGTTGAGTTATAATAGAAATAATAATTATTGCTTTATGGTTCAAAGGGAGGGCTGAATTCTCAGGGAAGAAAAAATAAGGTGGAAAATATTTTTTTTAATGCAGAGTGTGCAATTTTTGTAATAAAGCTACATGACCAAGCGATGAACTTTTACCCTCCATGACTCTCAAGTTAACCAACTCAAAAAGCATAAAATAGTACTTTACTTTGAGAAATGACGATTAATGGTACCATTAATGGGTAACGTTTGGTTGATTGAACCTTTCTCCACCACAAATTGAGAGCTTACGGAAGAAGCAAAATAATATATTGGCAGGATTTGAAGGAAAAAACAAACCTTGTTTATCCCTCCTTGAAAACATGAAAGCTCAAATCCACAGAAATGATAAAGGGAAATAAATTCTGTTTATGAGGCAAAAATAGAGCAATTTGAGAAATTTCTATTCTGGATTTGGTAAGTTGAAAAGGTGAGGATACGGGCATGGACCTTTGGGTATAGACTTTTCACACCTACACACATACCTACCATTGTTAACCATTTGTCACTATTCAACAACAAATCAAGGGGGTTAAGTATTCCATAACACACTACCACATGGCACAGAGCAGGATAATGATCAAAGTGGTTTGATTTGAAAGTGCAATGTCAAGTAAGCAACAGGTTGCAAACATGTTTTGAACTATTCACAAATTGCCTGACATACAATAGCAAATCTGTTTTTTTCAATGGGAAAAGTGTAAGAAAATGTGTAAGAACTTCTCTTTCAATAAAGGTACGACAAATTGTTTTATTTGGAGTGGAAGGACACATCATTTAATGAATAAATTTAAATCCGCATTTACAATATAGTGAACAGTTTTTATATGTATTTCACCACTCTAAAATAAAAAAAATCAATATTACTATTCACCTCATCACTTCACTCAATATGAATTCTAAAAGACACTTTCCAATTCTTTGACTGATGAACAGATTAAACCAGTTTTTTCAACCAATAGAGAAAGTCTTTCCAAACCAAAAAGCATTCCCTGGCTAATTCTGAAATTAAAGACATCAGTCAAACAACCCGTCATGACTTATCACAAAGCTTATTTCCACTCCTCATCACAACTGAATGACAGAAATCCCCCACAAACCTTCACTGAAATAAAAGTCACATCTGCTTTTTATAAGCATTTGGTGCAACAGAGTGCATGGCATATTGTAAATTAAAAAAAAAGAAAGGGTTGTGGTTCTAGCATAATTCATTGGCATTTTGACTTTTTGATCATGTATCCCATAAACACCCATTTTAAATGTCAATAATACATTCCCCTACAAGAAATCTAATCTTTAAATCTTATTATGCACATCACTATTATTAAGGTAAGAGAGCAATTCATTTACTTCAATAAAGAGAGATTAGAAACAGTATTATAACCAAGGTCAAAACACAGACGAAGTAGCGGTCCGTTATTATTGTTAAATATTCAATAATGGATATATTTGGCTTTATGATGGGAAAAAATGGAGCGCTACAATGGATGTAAATTGTTCATTTCTTGAGATAGCTGTTTCATGTCTATGTTATCTCCATAAGTCTTTAAGTGGCCTTACAGCGGTTCTGGCATAATACGTATAGCATTGTATACTCCTCTAATCTCTATGGACTAAAGTAATGGAGTGCTTATAAGTTCTTTAAGATTTTGATTGATTAATTGAAGGGGTGATCAATAGCACCTTTTGTGACTATCAAGGCCAGGGGGTGAGTCATTCGATGCTACTAATTTACTCAACTGTTTACTATTTTCAACAGAACAGTTTCATATTTTTGCATTTTACTTCAAAATCTGCTTTTCCATGAATTTGCTTTAAAGATGAATGCAACACAGGTACCTGTAGTAGTGGAACAGCAGGGAAGGTGTCATTCTTCTCAAGCTAACAATGGATCAATGAACTCTTGACCATAAGGACAGTACTGTCTGTGAATATAAAAAGTTTTAAATGCTCCTTACTGCGAATTTAATAATAGACTTGAATAGTTCCAATCAGCAGGGAGGAATGTACTCGTTATAGAATAATAAGGTTTTTTTTTATAAGGGTAACAGTAGTAAGACTGTATTCTTCAAGTCTTCAGTTTCTGGAAAAAAAAGTAATGATAATAAGCACAATGTATGCAGCAGGCAGTATGGGTGCTGGAAGGTTAGTGATGTCACTACTGCTGGTAAAGAAGCATTGGTGATTTGACAACAGGTAGCACACTTTAATTAATCTGTTTACTACTGACCCAAATAAAGGTAGCAGAATGCCTAACTGCATCAGACAATTCAGAATGTTTTCGGAAGCCATACGGGATACAAGGACTCCCTCCCTTTTACCTGAACTGTTGTTTTCTCCCACAAGATATTGACATCTTTCACTCTGCCATTGTTCGGCTGGAAGGAAAAGAAGAAGCCTTAGATGTAAACAGAAGATGATATCATCTGCTCAGCGCCAAAAGGGCACTAGTTTATGTTGTTTCTTAGCCAAGGAAGGTCTTTTTGGTAGGGAAGATATCTGGAAAGCATCAGCTGAAGAGTGACAGTTGAGAGATATGTCACTGTTGCATTCCATGAGGGTAGTGAGAGAAAAAGAAAGAGCAGCATGCTGACAAAGTAGGACTTCAATGCAAAGTTGAGGAAGAGGTCACCTCAGAGATAGATAAAGCCAAGGAAAGAAGGTATAGAGAGTGATGGGTGACAAACAACTAAACTACACTTGATATGATGTTTTATGTGGGTGAGGGTGTGAATGTGTATTGGTGTGTGTGTTGGGGTGTGTTTGTGTGTGCAGGAGAGCGGGGGAGGGGCTGAAATGATACTAGTGTGGGTGAGGATGTGAGAGAGTGTATTTGCAGTGTGCTTGTGTGGGTTGGAGGGTAAATGTGGGTGGAGGTGTGCGTGTCTGTGAGGAGAGAGTAGTAGGGGGTGATATGATGATTATGTGGGTGAGGGTGTGGGAGTAAGTTCAATGATGGTATTGTTGAAAAAAAAATGGTATGCTTGTGTGGGTTGGAGTGTGTGAATATAGAGGGAGGGGCTGAGTGATAGGATACTTGTATAGGTGAGTGTGAGAGAGTGTACTTGTGTGCTAGGGTGGGCTGGGGGGTGTGTATGTCTGTATGTGTGAAAACAGAGGGGAGGGGCTAATACGATACTTGTATGGGCGAGGGTGAGAGGGGGTATTTGTGGTCTGTTAGGGTGGGTTGGATGGTGTAAGGGTGTGTGTATGTGTCTGAAGACAGAGGGGAGGGGCTAATACGATACTTGTATGGTGAGGGTGAGAGAGTGTGTTTGCGGTGTGCTAGGGTGGGTTGGATGGTGTGTGTGTGTGAAGACAAAGGGGAGGGGCTGGTGAGGGTGAGAGAGTGTGTTTGTGTTGTGCGAGGGTGGGTTGGAGAGTGTGTGTGTTTGTGTGAAGACAGAGGGGAGGGGCTGATGCAATCCTTGTATGGTGAGGATGAGAGAGTGTGTTTGCGGTGTGCTAGGGTGGGTTGGAGGGTGTGTAAGTTTATGTGAAGACAGAGGGGAGGGGCTGATACGATACTTGTATAGGTGAGGGTGAGAGAGTGTATTTGCAGTGTGCTAGGGTGGGTTGGTAGGTGTGTGTGAGGAAAGAGGGGAGGGTGCTGCAAACTAAGCAGATAAAAACAGAAGCACAGAATGATGAGCCCAACGCATCATCCGATCAACCAAACATGTTTACAGAAAGAAGTCCAAGTAAAAAAATATTAATAATTGAAGATTATCATAAAAAATAGTAATAAAAGATAAATAGAATGCGAGAATTAGGCATATACAATGTGTGGGAGGACAGATGGATGGAAGAGAAGGATTTGGGGGATGAAAAGAGGCTACAAAGAAATAAAGAGAGGGAAAGTTTGAAAATAAGCACACAATAAAACATAAGATTATTCTGCTGTATCACCTGAGGAATAATGCATCAAAAGAATATCAAAATAAGAGAAGGAAAAACAAAATAACAAATAATGAAAATAACAGAATATGCAAGACTCAAACAGATAAGCATGGGGATAATCATGGCTAAGGCAAGAAATTCAACAGTTCATGAACTTGACAAGTTGAAGAAAACAAGAGATAAACATGATACAGGAGAAAAGACCAGAGGGAAGGGCTATTCACAATACATCTAGATCTTAAGAAGATGACAGAAAGTTAAGGTCCTGAATGTAATCCACTTTTCTTGTGAGTGCTCTGGTGTGTATAATCACATGTATTACTCATTAACCAGCAAAGAATTGGGGTTACCCATCAAGTCTACAGGGCCATTTGCATCAGCTTGACTTTTCAAATAATCACCCTATTTCTGATCCGCCAAATTCTCTTGATCTAAACAATCTCAAGATTATTTGTAATGGAGATGCAATCATCACGATACTTCGCTGGATTAATCTCCAGATTGCAATCCTAAGTCAACTTAGCATTGTTTGCATAATAGCGTGCTCTTCATTAAGTGCAGACACACTCAAAGATTCAACTCGGGATTATCAATTCACGGCACCAGACCATAATGCATCAATGCCTCGCTCGAGCACGAATTGTTCTTCTTGCGCTGATGGAGATGGGGTTTCTTGAATCTAGAGATTAATCGCGAAGAGGGCTGATCGTGCTACACTCTTGAGATTGAGCAAACTCGGGGCGGTGCAGCCCCGCCTTATAAGACAAGTTCAACAAGTTCTTTGGCCAAATGCATCTCTCTACACACACAATTTGTCAGTTGCTTTGCCAATCAAATGAATATTGCTTTGACTTCCTGAGGCTGAAAATGCCTAAAGATTGATAAGTTCATGAAATATAAAACATAAATTAGCTTAAATGACACTGAATACAAACATATCAAACACACTGTGCAAATATATTTTTGAGCAAAGTATGTATAAATCAGGATTGTTAAAATTCATTTGTACTACTCAAGCAATCTGGTTGGGTCTGCTGAATTCAATTCAATAAGATATATGTTTCATTTGTCAAGAATCTAAACAGATGTCAGTCGTGATACGATAATCCAAAAAAAAAAAGAACTAATGATCAGTTTCTCCGAATAGCTCACCAATAGCATGTAAAAGCTGTCATGTAATAACCTGAATATTGTATTCTTTAATTTCCATCAGGTTTACACTGGATCCACCCTTCTGTATTAGGCATTAGGTTAACCACCTAGAAATGCAGACAGAATGCACAGTCACCCCTTGCTCAATCTAAAACAGGCTGCAGATCATTCTCATTGGTACAAGTATACAGATATTTCCTGAGATTCACAAGCAAATCCGATGACTTTAAGCCTTTAAAAGTAGCGATCGTTCACCCCTTCCATGTGCCCGCAATAATCCTCCATGAGCCGATCATTTCATGTAAGGGGGAACTGCTGCTCCCGTCATCTCAAAGCCAAGGTGTCAGTTTGGTAGATCATCAAGCAACGAAGCTGAATTAACATGAACAGGTGGAGGGGGCAATGCGCTGATTTGTACAAGAAATCTCTCGGCTTGATAGAGGAACTCATGACTAGAAGTCATTACAGAGATCGGGGATGGAGCAATTTTGAATCCAGGAAATGTTTGAAAGAGCCTTGAAATGGCTACATTGTATCATCCTCCAATTCCATTCCTGCACAGCGCAATTAAGACGGAATTAATGGTAGGATTCCATGTACTAGCTATCAGCTACTGTATGGGTTTAACAGTTTTACCCGTTCTTAGATTTTATGAATTTAGCATTACCCACAATGATGTGCCCGAGGTCAATACACGCAATGGCATGATGGGTAAACTCTTAGCAAATATGGAGCATGCGACATACAAGTGTTTATATAAAACATGAACAAAATGATGGGATCCCTAGTAAATATTAATTGTAGCTCATTATGTTACATGTCCCTTATGTTGAAAGCCAAGCAATTTTAAATCAAACCATTTTGATTATGGGAGCATGGTAGCTCCTGTCTCAAAACCCATGAATATCTTTCTAAATCACTGATCAATAGATTACTAATAAACAGACTAAGATATTTCAAAGTAAGAAAATGATAGAATGGGAATTTGGGAAACCAATAGAAAATTGAAGTATCTGAGAAAAGACTGATATGGGGAGTTAATTTTCTGTGAATATCATCTTCCTAAGATGTTGAATAATTACTGGGACGAGATTACCATAACAATAAAACGAGTTGTTATTATCTTAAATATTTCGCTTCATGTAACAGTTAAGTATCATAGAAAATATAATTAAGTGGAAAACTAATAGAAGCTGTAAGAATTTTACAATAAACAACTTATGGTTCCAATTTATTTGTGGAGATCGTCTTCCTAAGATGTTGACCAATTAATCTCATCCGAACAAGAAAGCAAGGTTAGACCATGAGATAAATTGAATTTAAGCACAAACAGATATATAAACACGCTCAAACAGTTAAAAAGGGTTCCCATTACGCTGAACCAAGTGTATAATTTTCCCCCCAAAGGATATAATAGATGTCTCTGGCTTCACTTGTAATACTACAGGTGACTGAGGGTCGTATGAAGTGGGATGCATTCAAGCTATTCTTTAGCTAGAACAGCAAACATAAAACAGTTACTGAGGGACAGTGTTCAAGTGAATTACGATTAATGCTGATTCTCTCTCATTTACAGCTCCTGCACAGTGTGACCCAAGAATTCTTGATCAGTGAGTATTCAAGTCTAGGCCTATTTGAAACTTAAGTGGACTACAAGAGTGATGTCACTGAGATGGCTTTTGCATTCAATTTACCTTTTTGCCCTCATGAATTTGCAGAATCCTTTAACAAAGACACAATTTTTAGCACTTCATAGTTACATTTTTAAAGTTTTTTAAGATAAAATAATGCTGCCATGCTTTAAATCAAGGAGGCAGTGGTTGTACTGAACATCTTTGAAAATCGTGATTCTATGGTGAAAACGGTTGCTTGAATGCATCCGCAATAGCGAATGATGTAACATTAGAGGCACACAGCTTGATACCTATACACATGCTGACTAGTTCTCTTTAAGGCACTCATGTTTCTGGAACCCCTGGGCCCAAGGGCATAATCATGTACTGACAGATGAACATGCCACTGTGCTACCAGGCATCCGCTAATCCCCACCATTCCAGCTCCAGAAGATTCATTATTAAGACACAAAACGGTGCAAGAAGAATAGCAGAAAGTAAAGAAGATGGAAGAGACAGCAAGAGAGACTGAGGGGAACAGAGAGAAACAAAATATGGAGATGGAGAAAGTAAGAGAAAGAGTGAGAAAGAAAAATATGCAGAGAGAGGAGAAAGAGATACAGCAAAAAAAGCTTGAGACAGAGAAAAGCGAAAATACTTTACTCTGGTGAAACATTGTGAGATTAATGACTGAGGCAGGATTAGTCTTTAATCCATAGCTGGAGGAGATCAATGAACTTCTGTGACCCATTCCTAACCTTGTGATTAGTAGGCACAGATATCTAAATCGAATCAGCAACCTTACAAGAAAGATTATTTTGGCCGAAGAAAAAAAGGTTTGGTTTGGTTTTATTTACTGTATAAAAATCACAACAAAATACATTGTACAAAATAGTAAGAATCAGATCACAGCAAGTTCTGTATAAGGCAACTTTTTGATCTGTGGGAGTAAGGTTAATTGGGGGGAGGGGGATCAATGTGTAAGCAAAGAGACTTTTCTTCATCATCTCTTCTTTCAGAATGTGTTGTACAATTGCATGTTCTGTGGTACAGATATAAAGCAAGGGTTTCTCGATAATGGTCACTAGTTGGTTTATTCATCTGTTCTCCAATTTGGATATTTGTCATTTGTATTGCCTTTGGTTTAATGATGAAGAAAATTGCAGTACATAAAATAGTTTCCAGGTTCTCTACCTAATTTTTGTAAGAAACTCAAACCTGTTATGTTGAATAGAGGATGAGATTCTGTAGACTTTGACCGAGGGCTGGCTATCACTTCGTACATAGGCATATCTATTCAGCCATGTTTGTTTTGCTGAAAGTCTCTTAGACACCATTCTCACTACGTTCCTAATACTAGTTTACTGGAAACTAGTTTAGCGGAAACTGAGAGCATTTCAATAGCAACAAGATCGCTTTACGTGAAGTGATTTTGAAAACCACTTTTGTGTGATCAGGTGGGAACGCTAGCAAAGTGATCTTCCAAACTGGTTTCCTGAACCGGTTTCCAGTAAACTAGTTTTAGAAAACGTAACGAGAATGGCCTCATAGATAATTATACCTCTAGAAAGAACAGAGCCATTATATCAATGGCTCTGAATAGAGTGATCTATCCGTATATTTTGACAAGTACCTAATATTTAGCGGGTATTTTCTTTCGGGGAGATTACGCGCAATTTGCTTTCACACAGCAAAAATACCTGGAACTGACGAACTTCGAGGCAGTCTGAAACCTCCTAAAATTACAAGAACTTTCGAGAGGATCGCAGGTATTTTGGCAGTGTGATAGCAAATTACGGGAACTTTTAGCCCAGCGTGTAGTTGGGTGAGGGCGCCGTGGGTGGCTGTTGAGCTAGCGATTTTGAATCTCGCACCATGCCTGCTTATCAGACCGTACTGCTTTCCCCGAATAGTATGTCGGGGGCTCGGGGCGGTGTGAATGTGGAAATAATAATCAGGTATGTTTTAGCCTTAAAAAATTCTTGTAATTTAACAGGGATTCTTGCTATCGAGGCAGTTTCAAACCATCTAAAGAGCCTTCACATGATCTACCTATCATTCCAGTGTCATGTTCACACAAATTTTTGACCCAAATAAATCAGGATACAATAAAAGAAGTCTTTCCTGAAGTCCATCACTGGACAGCAGCGTGATTACAAAGATGATTGCATTCAAGAGACTTTGGTCATGATGATTGGGTTAGAATGTATGCATTTACTTCACTTCCTGTAGAGCATTCCAACTTAAAGAGTTCCTAGACTCGATTGCAAGGCATACGACATACGCTTTCGCACCCTACCAGGTACCCATAAACACCTGGATCGAGAGTGGCAAAGTGTGGATTGATAACTTGCGAAAGGAACCTAGGACCTGGTGGGACTCGAATACATGACCCTCTGATTCCAAGGCAAGAATCAGAACCACCACACGACACTTCCATGCTTGTCTGAAGGGCTCTGAAATAGGGGATAGTAGTTTCCAACTGATTACTTATGTCCTGAAGATGTTCTGGGAGGGCAAGGACGCTACCCTGGATGTCTCGGGTTACAACGCATACATGACAGAACATGGATTTCTGAATGACAGCGATGTAATGCTGTTTCATATCAACCAATTATGAAGTGATGATCACAACTCAGCCCATACATGTGCACAGTTTAACTTCAACACCATATTTGGGAAAATTCTGTTTGATTCATTTGCAACACCACCTGTTCATAAATAACAAATAAACAAACATACATGTATCCCCCTAAAACAATGTGTAAAAAAATAAAATAATAAGTCATGTCAAGGTATCAAAATTGATGAAATTGAAACAATTTTTGCAGCCATTTTGTAAAATTCCAAGGCCAAATCCAGTTAGTAATGTCTAGACATCTTCGCAACTACAAATCTGGGTGAAAACTCTCTGCCTTTGATTTTTATATCTGTCATACCCCCCCCCCCCAAGTAATCATTTACAAAAATCTAAGGAGCTTTCCACACACAAACATTTTTTGGTTTACCGATAGAACTTAAGAACTACCTCAACATTTAAAGAATAATGTATGCAGCAAAAATGATACTGATACACATTTCTAGTACAGCAGAAATCAAATTTTGATTTGACATCTCAATGTGCCTCTAAAGCTCTGCGCATTGATTTATAAGATATCATTAAAAAGTTTCTTGAACTTCAGATGAAGATCATTTTGAGGCGAAAAGTTTTTATTCTGGATGGATGTCATAACAGAGATCAAAGTTTCGGTTGAGTAACGGGAGTGTTAGCCAGAAATTCTGAGCGTATCGTCAAGAGACGACAGGTACTGACAGACAGGTATGGGTTACATGAGATCCACAACATATGGCTGCCATTAACGGCCTGCTTTTGTTCCTTACATCATCATCACACTGGCGACACCACGATTAAATAACAATATCACAAAATGGGTACTCCGCCCACCCCGTACCACGTCCCGTTCCCCCGATGCCACAGCAACGCATCTTAGAGTCATCAGCTCCTCTGCTATCACCTCAACATCCTGCAGAATACCAGGGTGATGTTTTCAAGGGGGAACTGTTTGGGGTAAACACTGCCATGATTCAATTAACTTGAACTTGGACGGGTAATCGATACGATAGCTTGATGGTGAGGGCCCAATCGGACATTTTGATGTCGGAACCTGTTCCTCGAAGACAGATCGTAATAGAATTGAGTGGGAGGAGCAATCGGGTCCATTAACCCCTACTTACATGATGCTCCCATAGGGCTGGGGAAACAATGTCATAGAAAACATTATTCTTCCCTCCTACGGTCCTACCAGTCACTCAGATTTTCAAAACCGATTCTGCGCATTTGTCAATGTGCATCCCAGATGAAACCAAGAAATAAACAACATAAGTAAGAAAAATAATAATATACATCAATTATAACAAAAATAAATACATATGGTACTCCGGTATAAATTGAGTCAACAAGTGCTCTATATGAATTTTTATGTAATTTCAACATAATGTAACCTTATATTGGGTCTTATTATCCATGGAGATGAAAGAATTATTTGCCTGTTACCTGAAGAGAAAATCTAACACATTTTTTAGATTTAATTCATTTATTTATTTAAGTATTGAATTCATAACAAGCTATGGATAGTGGAATCTCGATTTGAAGATGACTTGTTTATTAGGATCATCTATCTACACACAATGAATGTTTAAAATCCATTTAAAAAAGTTTTAACATGCGGGGGGGGGGGGTTAAATATATATGCGCTAATGGGCTGTGATCTCTGACCTTTGAATTTATTCAAACCGGACTTGTATATTTATGTCAGTGTCATTTAACGAGACATCAAGTCTGTTTTCAAGCAAAACAAAACGTCTAATAGGCCTATGTTTTAAATATTGGTGCAGTAATCAAATTCCGGGGATGAACGGAAGGACAGTTGGACAGGACAGACAGGGGCAGTGCTTTATGCTGCTAAAAGACTTTTTGTCAGGGGCACAGAAATGACAAATCAACCAACAAGCCTACCGATTTAACTATTCCATATTTTTCTTTTCATTTAATTAGAAATCAATGAATTTTAGATACAAAGAGGAAATTAAAACATTTGTAACAAAAATTTTAAACATTTATGACTCTTTTTCTGCTTTGAAAAAAATCTTTGGAGCATAATTTCCAAAAGAAAGACACATTTTCCAACCACATTTTTGAAAGGTGGTATAGATGTAGATACAGATGGGATAAAAATAGCATTTATAACATAACATAATAGAAAAGAATGGGAGTGGGAGGGGGAGGTGAAAGTTGAAAGGGCAGAAAATGATGTAAACTCCATATAGCCAAACAAA
Source organism: Lytechinus pictus (assembly GCF_037042905.1). NCBI lineage: Eukaryota > Metazoa > Echinodermata > Echinoidea > Temnopleuroida > Toxopneustidae > Lytechinus > Lytechinus pictus. The sequence goes on from NC_087256.1 coordinate 16,786,020, forward strand.
TCAAAGAAACTCTACACTTACAACTCACTCCAATCAACACACTGGAAATTTTCCAATTTCAAAACACCCTGGGAATAGCCAACATCTAAAGCCGAGATGCAGTCAGCTATTTGGAATCAAAGTCACATTTCTCACATAAATCTGTGTCAACACTGATAGAGGTTTAACATTTAGAGTTCGAAACTAGGAGTTATAAAAGATGTACCTTGGGAAAAGGAGAATGTGAAAGGTTACGAGTGCAACTATTTCCAGATTCTCATTTCAGGCAGGAAAGTCCACCGAGCATTGCAATATTCAAAATAATTTCCAATCAGAGCAAATCCCCTGTTTTTCTTTTCCTGCCATGAACATCTAAATATAAATATAATTGTCCAATATCAAACAGATGCCTGATATGTGGAGAGCAATCAGCAGGGCCCCTTTACATAAAGGTTGGTGATGAATTATGAATATAAAAGAACCGCTCTGATTGGTTCCTGGTCAGTGTACTGAACAAAGTGCACATGCAACAATGATCAGGATTGGTCATTGGTATTTGGAAATTTAATTGCAAACCAAAACTCTGGTGGACAGGTGGGAGAGAGTTCCACTACCAAGAAATAATAACAAAATTAGTGAAATGCCCCTTGCAGTCCCATCTGCATCTATTACACAATTCAAGAGACAGAAAGAAAGACAGACCTGGGCCCCGTAACACAAAGGTTAGCGATTGATCGTACGCTTGATTTTTTACGATTGATTGTACATTGTGGTCAATGGAATCAATCGTAGAAAAATGTTCTACGATCATTGCTAAGCTTTGTGTTACAAGCCCCTGGGGGTTCTTCATTATCTTGATGTGAGCCCTCTACGGCCAAGTTTGGTTCATCCTATTTTCCAATACTCCTGTGTATGGACACTGCAGAGGTGTCATGGTCTAGTGGATATCTATCCACACCAGATGTTCTTGGTTCAATTCCCGCCTCATCCCAAACGTCCTATAGCCAGGTGTTAATATACATTTGCCACTCTCTACCCAGGTGAGGTAAATGAACTTATTCCTTGAAACGCTAAGTATGAGCAGCGATGCTATAGTGGGGGTAATAATATCCAGCACTTCGAATTATTTGTATGAAGAGCTACATAAGTGTTGCAAAATGGCATTATCAAATTTATCAATAACTCTAGATAATAACTGTTTGGTTTTACTAACATGGAATGAAAATATACATTTAACCACTGACTAACGTAATGCTATTTAGTGAATTGAAGTGTGGTGACCAAAACAAGAATGGGGCTGAGAAAAAAAAAAACTACTTTCAAGGAGAAAGGCCTGAAATGACCAAAAGCAAAACACAAATGATGGAAAACTGCATATCTCTTCAATGTTTTCTTTTCTATTCATGCAGTCTTATATGCTTTTCACACTGCATTTCCTTAACCCCATACTATCCTTAACCCCGGACTATCCTTAACCCCATACTATCTTTTTTTCGATTCACACTGTCTTTCTTAACCCCCTACTATTTGCTTAGCCGGGTTAACGCCTTAACCCCGGGCAATCACACAGCTGATTAATATTGATGATTTTACCATACAGAGCGCGATTAACGTGCAATTTCAACTTCTGTGATTGGCTAATGCTTAGCCCCACTTTTCCATAGCCCTGTTTCGTTTCACACTGCATCTCTTAGCACCGCAATTGTGGTGCTAGCACCACAATAAGCCGGCTAACCCTGCTTTTATGCAGGGCCAGATAGTACCGTACTATTTACCGTGCTAGCCCACTTTGCTAAAACGTAGTGTGAAAACGAAGTGGGCTAAGCTTAACCCTGGGAAATTGGTGGGGCTAAGACCCCCCCTTAGCCCCACCAATTTCCTGGGGTTAAGGGAAAAAGTGCAGTGTGAAAAGCATATTAGTGTCTGTTGACTAATCATGAGATGTTTATTAATTTCGGTATTGTCTGAACAGGCAGTTAGTAAAATCCAGCTACCCTGGATTAGGCAATATATAGGGACTAGCGAAAGATGAATTGTTTAATTCCCAAGTTATGTTCTTGGTTGAACTGATGGCTAATAGACCAGTACTTAATGGCCAAACAAATATCTGATGAGGGGTCATGGAATCTTTCACTTATTTCATAACCAGTCTAAAAGTTGTATAGAACAACATCAATTTTTTGTTTGGAAACGCATCTAAAATGATTATTAAAAAAAAAAATTCTTTATTCATGTTCACGTTGGATTAACAGGAGGTTTTAACTCTGAGACAATGAGCCTATTTTTTTCTCTTGGCAGACACCATAACATTGCCACGTTACCATAGAAATGCTCCCTGGTTAACCTACGAAATATCCAAATATTATGTCTTCTCCCGCCCAAATCTTGAGCTATTTTGTAATACCGTAAGATGCTATAATGGTACCATCCATCAATGTCCACACAGAATAATTGAACCCTCTCATTTCAAAGTTCATTGAAAGTAGGTTGTATAGATAACAACTATTTTAAATACAAGTTTCATCTTCTTGTCACCCTACCTTTTTCAACTACCCCCCCCCCTTTCTACCCCTTGACTCTCTCTCTCTCTCTCCCTCCCTCCCTGCTCTTTTAAAATTTTCCTTTGTGACTCAGAAAATGTGGGGAGACTTTATTTTTCCGACTGAAAATTAAGAAACAAAAAAAAATTCAGATTCTTGGAATCCTAATAAAAGTTCAACAGAATTGAACCCATGAAGACTAATCTTCACACCCTTTATTTCTGATTAGGTTAGATGCTTAGCTTAATGATTACACTGAAATAATCCTCTAATTGCCTTAATTAACCCATTTACAATTTAATACCCAAATACTAAAAACAGGCTTTGTCTATCAACCACCATTTCTAACGCTCTCAGTTTATAGAGATTAAAAACCTCCTTTTGAATCTTATCACTTGATTTTATAGAGTATTACTGTTTTGTATAATATTCCAATTGAATTATGGAAACAAGTACTTGATGTAAATATTTGTTCTTGTATTTGGTATCAAGCCAACCTTCTCAGCTTCCCTTGCCATCTCCCACTGACTCCAAAGGTAGAAAGCAGTGATGGCCAAGACTTCAGGTTCATATACACGTCAAAACACAATTTTGTTGGTTTGGCAATATTAGACTTTGACAATAGTAATCATATATGGGGTTGAATGAACTTGGAGTACGGAAAAGTATTTGGCAATGTATTGTTCAGTCACAAACAGGCCCGTTTCTAGGAATTTACCCATAGCTTCCATAGCTGAGTGACCCAAGGGACTGAAACACAGCTAATTATCAGTCGTTCCTGGAAATTTCACAATAATGGTCTGGTAAAGGGATCGTTCACCGCACAAACGAAAGGCCTGGAGAATGTTTTATTTTCCCCTCCTAATCATCTTATGAAACTTGTCTGTATGTACCCAGCCATCCCAGGGTACCCTTGATCGAATAATTGTCCAGGAAATTCAATTAACAGTTCAGGGATAGAGAAATTAATGTTTGACCCCGGAGTGTGTTTTCTGAGAAAGCAAGAGATGTAACAAGTAAAGAAGAAGTGACCCTATTGCAGAGCTCATTGGCCCCTTTTCTGTTTAAATCCCAGCGTGATGAAGGTAAATTAAGGTTCATTATGTTGCAATAGATCTGTACAAACATGCCAAAGAAAAAAGTAAGACTTGGTGAACTTTGCATGACACTCTGACAGCATTTGAGCTTTCCGAGGGTTTTTTTTTTTGGAAAGTTGTTGATTTGACCCTAAGATTCTGTTGGGATCACCAGGTTCATATCCAGGTGAATTGAGAAGGGAATTGATGATCCGCTATTTGTTGCCTAAGCCACATTTCTTAACAGTTGCGTTCACAATCTGGTTCGTCACTGTCGAGAAATTAATCTTGGGGAATAAGGAATGCGGAAGTCATTTGACAGTTCGATCAGTCAAATCTACATGTAACATCCACTGGATTCAAATTTATTAGGCATTCCTACCTACTGTTAAATATAAACAACCCCACTCCTTGAAAGTATTAACTTTATATTAACTATTATGTTGCAATGTATAAAGATATCCTTATTTGCCCATATGGGATATCTCTCGCTATCCCTCTTGTATATGGACTATGTGCAAGCTGAAGTAACATTTCAATTTGGTCAGAGAAGTGAATAAAGCTGGCAAAGACTTAAAAGACTGCATAAACGAGAGAAGAGAGATTGATATTATCATATAATACATGCATCACTAGCTCTTTTATTTTCTACTGTGGCATTAAGGAGATCATTTTCAGATCTGACCTTTCCCTAACCCCGATTATCCCATCTTGAGGCGGATTTTCATTTTCCCCATGATCGACCTGCAACTTGGCATATCTTCATTATGCAAGGATCGGTGTTTACAGTAACTGAACCATCAGTATTAAGAGTACATGACAGGAGCTTTCAAATGATACACAATGAAATTCTTGCGACATGGTTTTGATATGCCGCTACGCACTGTAATTCTAACATTTTTGTCCCCCCACACAAGCAAAAAAGGTTCTTATTCCTTATCCAAGAATTTATATAAGACCCTATTCTCATCTGCTTTTTAGATTTGGTTTCCCTTTAACTTTGAGTCAGTTTAAGAAATCAGTTAAGAAGATTGCTTCGCTAGCGTTCTCACAACCATCTTTAAACCAGTTAAGGAAATCAAATTAGAAGATTGCTTTGCTAGCGTTCTAACAACCATCTTTAAACCAGTATAGGAAATCAGTTTAGAAGATTGCTTCGCTAGCGTTCTCACCACCATCTCCTGATCTGGTTTCCAGAACCACTTCATGTACAGCAGTCTTGTTGCCATGTGGGAAGGGGTTCTTGCCTCCCTAGGTAACCTAAGCTTAACAGAAATAAGGTGCAATTTTTTTAATGGATTGCTTCTTCTCAATTTATAAATTTTTAACAAGCCAAGGTATACAATTTTGGGTTAATAAATCCCTAAATATTGGGTATATATCTTTTTCCCTGTTATTGTACATAATGATATCTTACCATCTGAAATATATGGTCTGAATGATATACCAAATAGAGGAGGCACCCCTTTCTTCCTGGATCCAAACCCAGCATTGCAATGATTGGGATGAATAGAGGAGGCAAGGCTTTTCTCTCCTTGATTTGCCCATAACACATGAACCTCATGCTGCAATGCCAGGCAATCCAATTGAAAACTTGTATTGAAAATGACCTGAAGTTTTCCTTGGGATGAACTGATGAAGAGAGACAATGATATTCTGTTCATGATTCGCCCATCACACGTAAACCTCATGTTGCAATGCCAGGCAACCCATTGGAAATGTGGAGTGACAGTATAAGATCATGTGTCTAGGCCTAGAATTTAGTTATTTATCAGTCATAAAGTAACCTAGCTTATGCCGATGTTAAGATACCTGAAGCCATTCAACCAACTCTTTTTGTGAGTTCCATGCTCTATTGCAATGAAAAATACTGTCACCCCAGGATTTTAAAGGAATGACATTTCAAGTGGTATTGATCTGAAAAGTCTCGGATTTGACCATGTGACGTCTTCATGGTACAATGCTGGAGTCTGCACGTAACCACATGTTTTCCACAATAGACTCAACAAAATATTTTTCATAAAACACACTTTTGGAAAGAGATGAGTAAAGATCAACACAATGAAAGGCTCACCAAAATATTTGGGAGAAAATGTACTATTGACTCCAGTATAATAGTTTTTTTTTAAATGGTTATACCATAATTACCTTAAAAACATGGAGGCAGAAAACTGTGGGGTGAAGGGGTGATAAAAAGATTCATACCACAAAAAGACCAACATTTTATCCCCTAAGAAAAAAAGGGGGAAAAGGTGAACTTGTTCATTGACAAAAAGGATCTGAGATGTTCAACAGAACTATGATTGAACAATGCACACGTACCATTTCGATGGGGAGTTTAAACGTTCATTGATTGATAAGTCTTATCAATGGAATTATCAATAGAGGACTGGGATTCAAATCTGGCAACCTCTTGCCTCCACTCATACAATACCCTACAAGAAACTTTATGAAAAGCCAAATACCATGTTCCCTTCATTCATTGTGTTCCATGATGTCATAAAGAAGAAATAAATGACGACACAATGTCACCAGGAGTTATGGCATACGGTTTAGAAAGAAAAAGGCACCATTCGAAGAAATATTTCATACTGCTATTGTAAGTATTCCATGCTCTGATTCAGATAGTATCGGTGTGCTGGGACCCAAAGTCGTGGAGCTGTCAACTCTGTACATACTTCACGACAACACAATCTGTAATCAATGATATCTGGTATCAGAAATACGTCAAAATGGATCTGAAATGGTTGTTTTCTGGATCATGCATCCAGGGAGAAGTCCGGAAAGATTATTTTCCTGTAACTTCAACCACGCAACTTCTGGATTTGGAATTTTGGGAATTCACATTCTAAACAAACAACCCCCCTCTTTTCATACATACAAGGGAACAGAAACGAAATAAGCCTAAAAGAAAGTCAAAGTATGAGAACTTCTGGTGTTACTTGAGTCAAGCAAGTACATGCACACCTTTATAGGATCTATACAATTGCTGACATAGCACAGATAGAAACAAAACAGGTATGAATGTCACAAAAGATTGAAGCCACAAAAGCGTGACCTGTCAAAGGCTACTTGATTAATCACCTAACGATCAGTTCACGTACATGTCAAGAGGTAGATTATCTACAATATCTTCATGGTATAGTTTAAAGACAAAATGATCTTTAATATTTCTGAAAGTCTGCCTTGCCAACATATAGGGGTGCAGGAACGTTGCTTCCCTATCCCTCCTAAAAGCAATAATTTTCCCCCAATGAAAGGTCCTCCTAAATCACATTATTACATCCTATGAACAAATCTGCACTATCTCTTTAAAAGTTCATGAACCTGCCCCCTACTCTGCTATTCTCCAGCTACAGGAAATAATACCAGTATCAGAATTTTAATCACCCATTTAATATTACCCTTCTTTATTCAAAATAACAATTTAGAAGAAAAAAAAAGAGTCATCCAACCTACCAACTTCTGTCACTTTTTCATAACTTAACTTGAGACTTGTTCATGAACAAAAAAAAAAGAAAATGAAGAAAATGCTTAACTCTCCCCAAGCCAATGACTAAACTATGATTATTCATGTTGATGAAGAAAGACATCTTGGCCAAATTCTGCCAAGACACACCTATCATTAAAACAGGAGCACTTTAAAAAAAAGATTATTTGTATAGTTTATTCAAACAAATAGAGAGAAATGCATAGTTAGAAGATTTCATATCGTAGAATATTAAAAAAAGGGGGAAAATGTAAAGGGAGAAACAGGTTGAAATTGAAAACACCAAGGAGTTTCTTAAATTTCTCTTTCAAGCTAATATCTATTCTACATGTGTAGAATCTGACTTTTCTACACGTGTAACCATGGTTTTAAAGCCAAAGAAGAGTAGCTAAGTCGATTTTGTCTACTTTCCCTCTAATTTGCCATTACTCATCTAAATGATAAAAACAAAATTCTGCATCTTATTCATACCTTTGTCTTAATATTAATCAACTATCTACATAGCAAAAACTGGGAGAAATCAGATTGATATCTTATCAAAACTTGATTTTTTTTTTGTATCCTAGTCGTGGTTTCAGAGCCAAAAAAAAGGAGTAAATAAGTCTATTTTGTATCTTCTTGGCCCATTACATATCTAGATGAGCAAAAAGTTCACATCATCGTAAACTTATCACTTTTAGACTACTGTATGAACAAAAAACTGCAATGGATTTGAATTCTTATCAAAACCTGACTTTTCCTTTAAAGCTTGAAGGTAGATGTACATCTCTGCACTTTGATTGATTCTTGTCATGTCAAGTTCAAGTAAAAGTCAGGTGAATAGTTCAGGTTTTGACAGCAGGGATACCCTCCCCGCTCCGACCGACCGACGTTTCGTTCGTCAGAGAAAAACGAGATAGAGAGAAACACAAGAGAAATAATTGGTAACCCGATGACTCACTTCACGCAAACCACAAAATACCAATGATACCAGCCGTGTTCACACATGGGTTCATGGGTTTAATGTCAAGTTGGTGGGATGAAAGATTTGAAGAGCGATCTAACGAAAAAGAAAACTTTTTATATTCAAGATAGGCAAGCGGTGTATTACCTGTTGGTATATCTGGCAAGCCTCTGGCAGACTTAGAAGTTACAGGTTGTTAAAATCAAACATTGTGAACATAAAAGAATAAAATGAAAATATGTTGGATAAGGACAAGATATCCTAATATTACTAAACTAAACTTTCTCTAAGTGCATTATTTTTGGAGTGAGAAGGATTATAGTTTTTCTTGTTCAAGCACTAATAGTAATAAGGCAACAAAAGAGTAATTTAAAATATTCTGGTATGTCGTATGAACATATCTCTTGATACCCTCTCTGTCAGAATATTCTCACAGTGGGGACACTACCTGCCAATAACCAACAAGTCATAAACAATTATCTTTCAGAATGTCATGATTTCTCTGTAACGCAATCGCATATAGCACATTGCCTCTCATCGATTTTAATTAATTCCAATCTCTGAATAAATAATGCATGATTAATGCTGTCATATGGACAGAATTCATTGTTTCTAGCATTTTGTAACTAAACACTTTTAATTTTTTCGATGATGAAAATTGAAGTTGAGTAGTTCTCTGTATGGTGCCCTGTAAATGCCACTTTTGTTTCTTCCTCCCCATCACCTTCATCGAAAAGGTCGGAAGAGCGCATATCAGTGATATTTTCTCTTTTCTCGTTAACCCAATTCATGCCTTGATTGACCTCATTCCTGTTTTTGTTTTGTATTCTCTCTCTCTTTCTATCTCTCTCTCTCTCTCACCTTTTTTTTTAGATCTCCTCTTTCTCTTTCTGTTTATCACAGTCTGCTTTACTTCATTCTTACCCCTTGCCTTCCCTCTCAAGAATTTAATTTTTATTTACTAGGCCTACTTGTATCGAGAATGCTATAGAAATTTGTCAGAATATTGATAGTCCTAGAATATCTGCCATTTGCTAACAGGAATTATTTAGTTATTTGGGCTTCAAGTTGTTTCAATGCAGCCTTAAAATACGTGATGAAAGAACTGGAACAAAAAACAAAATCAATCCACAAATAAAAACAGAAATAAGTGACTATTAATCATCACTTCTACTGTAAGTCTCTCGACATTCACAGCAGTTGACCCCCTAAACTCGAGGGCTCACCGTTACCTTTGCTATTCATCTGCCACATTACCTAATCTCTGTGTTTTGCAGTTTCACAGTTCAATACCTTTTTGATAGGCAGGGCTGGAAAGAAATTTGATTTACTTTTTTTTCCTTGGGTCCATTGTAAGCAACCAAATCTATTTTGTGCAAAGGACTTTGGAACTTTGGCATGAAATCTTATTGAGATGAATGCATTAGTACTAACCTGAATCAATGAACCATTACGAATTATTTAGCAAATCATATTTCATCCTTTAAAAAAATTATATTTAAAGTTCAGGTAGGCAAATATTTCATACTTTTAATCTCATTTCTCAATGATGCATGAGACAGGGTCAGCAGCAGAAAAAGGAGAAAATTAAAACAATTTACAAAATTGACAGTAAGGAAGGTTCCCAAACAGCTTTAACCAAAATTGAAATAACATGGATAAATAGATTAATAAGAACATTAAGGGAAAATTCCCAATGGTTACTGAAATTTAATTTTACTTTCATATACCAGGGATGTCATTCTTTCAAAAGAAGCAAAGAATGAGTCCCAGCCCCATGCACTATTTTTCAAATGAGATCATCACCAACGTTGCACTCTTGCCCTCCCGTTCCATGTCAAGCTCTAAACACTTTAATTACTCTCCTGAATGGTTGCCCAATCTCTGACCTTTCCATGACAACTGTTCAGTAGCAACTAAACAAGAAGAAATGAGTACACCCTTTGTCAATCATCGCAAGGGGAAAGTGGGAAGAGAGAGAAGAGACAATCACTGGGGGCATTTTACTCAATTTTCTGAGAAAGATTTGCCCCTGATTTGACCTCATCCCCTCATTGCTTCCTCCCTAAAGCTTCTCTTCAAATCCTCTTAATGAAACATGACCACTCTATCTCTTGCAAAGCATGGAAATTGTCAAATTGGCAACACGCGTTGTGATCGTGACTGCACAACCATTCACATATGGCACCATGACTGGCACGATTGCGCGCCTCCTGGAAATGGGCTTCCCCCTCCCGACGAGGGACGGTACCTCTAGCACACAGGAGATGAGCAGGATGGATACGGGAAGAGGGGGAACGAAAAACGGCATCATCCTTTTCCGTCCGCGCTCTCTCTCCCTCCTGTGTACTTTTGCTAAGCCGATGATAAAACGCTTCCCCGCAATATTTGTGCAGTGCCCAAAATGGCTGTTGACATATGAATCGGGCGTCTTCCTGACAGCCACCGCACATTAAGCACCAATTCACACCTGAAAATTAACAAGTTCTATCATTCATGATGGCTTTGAACCCTAAGAGACCATATTTCAGAAATAGAACTTACAGTTACAAATATACCTGGATTGCTTCGTAAAGAAAAATGGAAATGAGGTATATCTATTCCATATTGTATTCACTTTACCGCCACTTTGGTGGTTGTACAATATTGTGATGTTGTGATGAATCAAAATATATATATAAACATAATTCAGATATTATATTAAAAAGCCAATACTTTTCTCCTAGCCAAGAAAAACTCCCTGTATGAATGCACCTCAGTATGAGATTTTCATCAAATGCTACTACAATCAATCAATCAGAACAAAAACTTTGTCAGTTTTAGTATAACTCTTAATATCAGTTCAGAATCTTATGCATCTCTAGTAATATTAAATTTGTTGTTGACTAGATAGTTTCCAAACTTACTTATATATTAGCTTAATTCTTCATGAACATCTACTTTTAACCTCTTCCATTCAGTGATGAAGTTACTGTATGTTCACAGTTCATAACTATTGGGGTTTGATATATCAGTTAAAGAAAGGATGGGTTAAGGCTGGACAAAGCACAAAGCATTACATGCATATCCCTGTCAAACTTTTGAGATAGACAGAGAATCTAAGAATGTGATGAACCTTAGAGGCAAGTAATCAGCTTACTGAGGATCTTTGTGTGAAGTTTTACAGGATAAGACATGGCCTGCTAAATTTCTGAAGGCAATAGCGCCATTTTACATTTTTTTAAAAACTTGATGGGATTTTTAAGCATTAAGAGTAAACAAGTAGACCTTACATGCGTGAATAAAGTTTGAACACCTTGTAGTACCAATATGGTGATCTGTATAACAGATTCATTAAAAATAAAAATGTAAATGGCTTCAGCTGTGTGCAGCAAAGATGAGATTAGTTTAGAAAGGAACATGAACTGCTTTTATTGATAGATCATCTAATATCATTTTGGTTACACTTTATGATAAGAATATTTACTTGGAAATCAAGTCCGCTAAATAACACGTCGAGATAACAGTTAGCATGATGGCTAGTAGCTATACATTCCATATAGAGAAAAGGCTTTCAAATCGCAAACTAGCCTTTTGTGGATTAATTTTACCACCTACTAAAAACTCAAAAATACTTGTAAAGCACTGTTTATGTTAATTAGAGATACTCTTGCATCGATCAATTTTGGACAAACACACAAAAGTTACAAAGCACCAGAATTTCTCATACCAAAATTGCCACTCTTTGTTAGAGATACGTGTAGCAGTTTGCAAAGAACATAACTCTTGCTATGTACTCATAGGGTCTCAAACATTTGGCTCTTCGCTAATTATTACCCATCTGACCAAGCCTTGAACCAGCAAGCATCCCCTGGAGTATTTCCTGAATCAACCCCTTCGGGATTTTAACTCGCAAGTTTACTCTTGGCAAATCACATCCAAGGATTTCAGTAGCTTAGAACGAGAATCCCTGAAAAAAAAGCTTGAGGAAACACTCCCCTGGTGTGAAAGACTCTTGGTTGGTGGCCAGCTCGTCCATGACAAATCTGGCATGTATTTGTCTTCTCCAGATCAAAGCAACAGGATGGGGGATGACTGTGACATCAGGTTCAGCCAGGGGACAGCCAGAAATGAGAGGAGGATGAGATCCCAAAGGCCACTAGGGACATCCTTCTTAACCCATCCGCTGCAGCCATTGCAGCATGGCCAAAGTCATCAGCTCTCAGCTTTGGTGTTGAAGGAGTTATAGGTGTGTTGATTGTCAGTGAGTGAGTGGCCATTCAGGCGCTAACCTCTCCGCCATCTAAGACAGTTCAAGATTCCAAGTACCTTTCACCTCAATAAGAGTATGCAATTTTCCCCTACTTTGTTCTTTTAATGTATAAGGAAGGGTATCATGTTCTTCGGCTACTAGTTCTACATATGATTGTCACATGACAATGGATTAATTGCTGGTTGTTGAGTGAAGGAATGGTCTGACGAGGCAGGAATGTGACGGAAGGCACGAATCTCTGAAGTACACTTCCAAGGCCAACATGCATGTTCGAACATTCTCATTGTACTTTTGGGGAAATTCCCTCCACCTTGACAAACAGGAAATCACAAACATTCTAGCAATGACAGATCAGTTTTGCCTTGGAAATTCTATCATTAAACCTTCGATGAGGACAATGATGAGATGACCTTGGAAGAATAGCATCGAAAGCATCCTTGACAAGTGTCATAACTACATGACTTTGTGTGAGCAACAGTTGCAAGAAACATTATGATCATTCTTTTAAATAAGCAATACTTCTTACATCCATCCAAGTTATTCATAGAGAGGAAAGTGAAATTAATATAATGATCACACCAAGATAATGTCTGAGACAAGAAAATATGGAATATTCCTGCAAGATAAACCATGCAGTTTTCTAGCCAGCATCTTCCAACAACCGAAACTGGATTAGAAGTCAATTGTCACTAAGTGAGAAAGGTTCTCCCATTAGAGGTGGTTAGTAGCGTTGCCTATGATTCTCAATGAATACCTGTGATTCAGCAGCTACATATATATTTAATCATAATCAAAATCAGATCAGACAGAAATCAAGCTCTAAAAGCAATGTGGTTGACAAATCACATATCATGATGAAAGTACCAAGATATCCATTAAGACTTCTTCCAGTAGGCCTAGCTTATGTGTTTCGCATGCTTGTGTTCATCCTTGAATGCATCGCCTTTGCTTACAGGATACTCTCATGCAAAATGAAGACGAACCTCAAAATTTGTTGCTTATAAAACCTTTAATGACTTCCATTTCATCGAAGAGGTACAATATACCTCCGAGTCAGTGAGAACTTAAGCACTTTTTTCTTCAACAAAGTTCATTAATTTCTGAAAGCAACATGACTTTTCCATGCTTGCTTTTGATGACTTGACACACTAACAGCTTCATGTTTTGCGATGATTTTATTCCAAGCAAGGTAGAAATCAAACTGCGATGCTCAACTAGATTTGGCACTGAATCAAGGTTCGAATAACATCTTCACATTTATTCACCACCACCATCAACATCATAGTTATCAATCATGATCATCACCATCCATGTCAAGATCGGTATCATCAACAACATTACTGCACCACTACACAGTTAAACAATTCTAAAGATGCAATATGTCCATTCCTTATAGAATATGAACAATGAATTAAACTTTGCCTAACTCTAACCATATTTTCAGGGGCCTGGGTACTGTACACCCCAAGAAAATCCGCACCCGCACTTCCCAGGGGCCGTGTGATATATTTGCCTCCAGCTCTACCTCACACAGAGTTAGGCAAATTTATTGAGGCTCGTCCACTATTGAAAATTGAATAAAATTTGTACATTGCCAGTTTGCTGATGCTAGTCAGATTCTAATGGATGTTACAAGATATGGGACTTGCCTAACTCTAAGCTATACATGTACCTAACTCTACCTCAATTTCTCTGCATGCCTGAAGGGAACCCTCACACAGTTAGGCAAATACATATTAAGCTTAACTGCTGACACTTCACTCAACTTAGTTCTAGTCTGGCAGCCATAATTAACGCACACTGCACTTCATGAATCATACACTACCCCTGGGTAACAGGAAGCAAATATGAGTAAGTGGCATATATTTTTTAAATATAATCTAAAGAGAAAATCACAACGTACCAATAAACCTGTATTTATAAATACAAATACAAGGGCTGAAAATCTGGGATACTTGCTTAAGGGGAAGTTCACCCTGACAAACAGTTGATAGTAAAAATAGCAGTAAATATAATAAAGAAATATCGCTTAAGGTTTGAAAAAAATCCATCAAAGATTTAAAAAGTTATTAGAATTTGTAAAAAATCAATGAAATTTATTTTTTCAGATAATTGGAAATGGTTATTACTGTACATTCAGTATATCAATAAACAAATTATTTTGAATCAGTTCCTAAAAAGAAAACAAAAATTAGTCATCACAAACTACCAAGAACATGAAATTTATGCATTTTATATTACATAACGTATGAGGCAACTTCTTGTTTATGACGTCACAAATCCAAAACTTAAAATTCTAATAACTTTTTAAAACTGTAGTGGATTTTTCTCAAACCTTCACCAATATCTTTTATCATTTTTTTCTGCTATTTTTACAATAAACTTTTCTTCAGGGTGAACTTCCCCTTTAACAACTAAATTTACCTGCCAGGATAATGATCCATTTACATGTACTCTAGAATAGGCGAAGCAGTGCAAAGATTCACTGACCAATTTGCTATCAGCCAGTCAGATACAAGGATTTCGGTAGCTTATAACAATAATCAGAGAAAAATCACTGACTATTTGTTTCGTGAAACATGACCCAGATAAAAAATTGACTTACTTTGGAGGATCCAGGACAGGATTGGCGTTTGGTTCATCTCTGGCTTGCCCAGCTGGCCTTTCCTCGGCTTCTTGCTCCGTCAAGATCTCAAGCTCCAACTCCAGTTTGCCCTGAAATACAAGACAAGAGTATCGCCACCGGCTTTTAATTAATAGGGCAAAGCAACATTTATTAAAAAAAATAAATATATGTGATATCTACCCAGGGTAGCAACTTAAGTTCTTATGAACTGTTCTCCCAGCGGACCCTGCATAACATAATTTTATCATATCCCTTTTCCATTCTGAACTGCCTAGCACCAGGCTAGAAGGGAGAAGGTGCAGAAAGTTTTTGGTATGACCCGGTCAGTGATAAACCCGTAACCGTTCATGAAACTGGCGCTCAACCGATCAAGCCATCATGCCGGTTTCAAAAAGGGCACCTTTCTATATAAAAGCACAAATGGAAAATACAAAAAAGGCACAGTAAATCTCTAGGCCGAATCAGAGGGGCATGGAGGCCAATCAAAAGAGCATCGATGGCCATGGCCTATGATGGCCTTAAAATTAATTTTACAGCCATCTTGATGCACATCAATTTCACCTAACAATTATAGCCCAAACCCAAAATGCTTGAATTAAGAAATGTTCATCTTGAAAGATATGTTTAATCAAGCAAACCTTAATGAGCAGGCATGCATTTAATACACTACACACTGAAAGAAAACAGATGAGGGAACATTTATGGAGAGCTAGTGAGGAGTCCATAGGTTTAAACCCATTTTTGTCAATATTGAACAAGGATAGCCAGCTTGAACTCACACTGGTGGCAATCAACCTCACATTGTACATGTACCTCCTCTCATCTCTATACTTTGTGTAATTCAGTGCATCCTCGTTCCTCAAACCAATCTATCCACTCTTCTCCTCCACTGTTTCCTTGTGTCTTCTTTGGCCATTCCCTCCTCCCCGAACCGAACACCTTGAACTCAAAAGCCCATCTTAAAAACACCCATCATCCCCCACTTCACGCCTGTACCAACACACCTCATTTGCCTTCGCCTACCAGTCTACCACTTCTTCCAAACCCAACATTTGTATCAAGGCATCAGTCTTCTTCCTACCCATCATCGCACATCACTCTCACCATTGTTCCCTCTCTGTCCTTCCCCAAAATGCCCATATAATTTTCACTCAAACACCATGTCACAATTCCATACAGCATCACCAATTTCACAACTCTAAAACCATGGTTTTACTGAAGAAAATGATATGGAACCAACAAATAATCTTTAAAACTTACAATCAGATATCCCCATCTCATCTTCACTCAAACACCATGTTACACTCCGGTAGAGTATCACCAATCTCGCACTCAGGCAAAAAAAATTGTTGTATTGGAGTAACGAGTCACTGAGGAAAAGGGTAGGTACAGGTAGGGCGGTTTCTTTTTGTTTTATCTTCAAGAGAAAGCCACTGATACAGCAATACGGTGAAGGGGCTCCAGACAAGTCGCCCTCGAGACAGATTGCTCTATTAAAATGTACATGAGAGCGTACCCTCTCACGAGTAGGGAATCAAGTCAAGTCACCCTCACCTGTCTTGAGGGTGAATCGACCCAAATTTGGGCGTAGATATCGTCCCACCATTAAGCGGTATTGGGCATGCTCAAGAATACTAAATACATCTCAACGGTGCTCATGGAAAGTACTCTTGCCACTGAAGCCGCTCGAAACAAATACTTTACGGCGGGAAAATAGCTATTCTGTCTGCAACACTTCCAGGTTTTCAACACGGCAAATTCAATCGCGAAGTCAGCACGATACCTGATATCGATAGCAATAGAAAAAAGGGGAAAAAAAATGCAGGGTCAGGGATATTTCTAGGTTCGGGCGGGTTACGCCAATACAACATTTTTTTTTTGCATAAGTCTTAAACCACGGTTCACTGGAGAAAGTGTCAGGAAACCAAGAAACCATCTTTGGACTTACAGTGAGCTCCCGTTCTCCGGACTCCTCGCTGATGACAGGCCACCAACCCTTGAGACGCTTGGCCTCAAAGAGAGACACCAAGCTAACTTCTTTTCCCTTGGCTTCATTTGGTAGCTGCTTGAGGGAACAACTCCCTGCCTTCTTGACGGGGTTTGGCATACCGTTCAGATTTAGCTCAATGGATCCTGAAGAGAACAAAGAAAAATAATTTCCATTAAAAACATATGCTTAAAGCGATACTGCTAAGGGTCCTAGTCAGACCCTCTACAGTATCGCTTTAAGACTGTCTGAGAAGTTATCAAAGAAATATTCCTCTACGGCATGTATTCTGAAATCTGAAGGCCTGTTTCATAAAGGACTTGCAACTGTTGTAACTTTGCCATAATGGCAACTGCCATGGTAACAGGACTTAGCAGCCAATCAGAATCAAGTTTACCATGGTAGTTGCCATAATGGCAAAGTTACAACAGTTGCAAGTACTATGAAACGGGCCCCTGGTTTGTTTAAAGCTATGGCATATTAATTTGTGTGTAAATAATAGGTAGCCAAAAATGTTTCAAAAACTTCTCTATGGCCTGTATTAAAAAAAGAGGTTTCAATTGCATCATGGTACAAACCATGGACTATGCAGATTTTTGTACAGGTACATAACTTTGCTATTTCATTGCGCACACTAAGAAAATTCCAAGTATAAATGTACGCTTTTGGAAAAGAACGCCAAATAGAAGCACAATACAATAAGTCTGCATAGTCTATGGTTTCATACCATGGTACATTTAAATCCCTTTTGAGCATACAGGCCTACAAGTCTCAAGTTTACTGGGCTCTTATCTTTCTTGGCCACCAATCGTTTCACTCTGTGGACTAATTCTGTAATCACTTTATCAAATAAATTGTTTCATTGTTATATTCTTGAAAGTGTCCAATAGTAAAAATTATAATAAATGGCGAAAAAAATAATACAAGATATAATATAAAGGGTTACATGCAGTATCTGCTAAAGGGATGAAATGAAGACATCAGTCAAAGTGTGAGCCTGGCCTTGGAGCATATGTTCATGTAATTGTTACTGTGGCATGCTAAACAGAGAAAATAGCAATGTCACCCATGTAGATTTTACAATATAAAGATAAATTCTTTAGGGAAAAAACACAAGACAGCTTTTAGCCCAAGGAACACTTGGAACAATACATCGTAAAATGCAATATTGGATTAAGGGGCAAAGACTTGAGCAATGGTGGCACCTGCCCCTTTCTGAGGGCATCATTTGAAATTCATTAGATTGTATTGTGTCTGACTTGTATCTTTCCTGTTTAGAACATTGTCCTCGTGTTCCACTCAAGATCAAGAATTAAACTGCAAATTGGTCCAAATCGTTTGAATTGAATTAAGGGGGCTACCATTCTCTACTTGAAGATCTGCAACGTTAAAGGTTGAATGCATTGAAAGCACATGTAGGACATGTAATCGTGTGGGTAACATATCAAGGTTATTAGAAATCAAATTCATATGATCTTGTGATCCATGTTAAGGATGTGTTCAAGGTATAGGGGTGGGGTAATGATTTTGAAAACTCATGCTAAAAGACAACCCCACTCTCCTCTCAAATCTAATTACAAGTAATTATAAACCATACTCATTTCTTTACAGACAAATAGTTACACACAACAGAAAAATATAGAATTGAATGTTGAGATTCCAAACTAGTCATTAAGAGAAAATTTGACTATAAATTTTTCTTAAATCTTTGAGGGAGCATATTGGAATTAATGAAAATAAAGCAGAAAGAGCACTTGAGTTTTCCTTTAATACACAAATAACGTCATCCGACGAACCCAAGAAGCCATCGGGTGAGAAATTCTCTATAAACACCCGACTTAAATTTTCCTTAATTCCACTGAAGCAGGATACATGAAGTACATGCAAATAAAGCGGAATAAACACTTAGGTTTTCCTTTAAATAAACAAATAACTTGGACTGACTAACCTAAGAAGTCATCGGGTGAGAACTTGTCATTGTCCCAGATCTGAGCGATAAGAACAGGTGGGACGTGAGTCTCAGTCTTGTCCAAACTCCAGAAATGTTCCTAAAATGGACATAAAAATGATAGGAGAGTATATTTAATAAGTGAGTGAACATCACTTCTTGTCTACATTTGGCACTAGGTTTAGCAATATACACGTTATCACTTAACATTCCAAGATGACACAAGTACGTTGAATCCAATGCATTATAGCATAATATTTATTGTCAAGACACTATTTTAAAGAAATTATTTTCATTTCTTTTTTAAAACAAAAATGTACTCTTTCTCAACTTTATGTAAGAATTTTAAGAACTGATAAAAAATGCTGTCATTATACATGTAAGAAAGACAATAATTGCCAATCTAATTGAAGTTATTTGATACTTAATCAGAAATTTAGCCTTAATTTGCTACACATCTTGGCAACAAATTTAGCATCTCTTTCAATTATCTTTCTAAGGTCATATGGCACTAGAATTACTTTAAATGATATTAGTTGAATTTCATCAGTTGTAACCAAGACACAAATAGAGAAACAGATCTCTTTCACAATTTCCAAATTAATTTCAGTTGACATCTAATAGTTTATGAAAAAAAATCTAACTTATAAGATGAGTTTACTTCCTTTAAAAAATGGTATCGTGCCTTATTTCACATTATTTGTTTTGAATTACACTAATCAGGAGTCCATCTTACAGACCCATGCCCTTTAGCACTCCAAAGCAAATGGCAATGAAACATTCCAATGTTTTATTCAAAAAAAGAAAGATTGGGTACACTACATCCCTTTCTCCCACAATTCATATATTTTCACGATAAACATTAAATAAAATCATGTAGTGTTGGGAAATATTGGAAAGAGTAAAATGAGAGGAACAACTTAAAACAAGTTTTATCAAAACGGTTATGAAATAAGCACGTTATGGATGTTTAAAAAGTTTTGTTGTACTTTCTATGGGGATCCGCAAATTGGCAAACGTGCTTCAAAATGGCTGATTTTGTGGACAACTCTCCATTTGTTTTGTACACAAATTTTCAGATTTTCCCCTTTATTTTACATATGTCACATTATGTCCTCCTGACCTTGACACATGTGGTGTGAATTATATTTTCCCATGACATATGATGTGCTCAGAAGGAGGCAAGATGCAATTTGAAAGATAATGAGGAAAATCTGAAAATTTGTGTACCAAACAAATAGAGTTATCCACAAAATAAACCATTTCATTTTGATTGTTTGCTGAATTTGTGTACTACTTTTTATTATAATGATCAATGAATAATTTAGCAAAGTTATTTTCATAAGGCCATTACAACAGTTTTTAGGTGTTTACATATTATTACAATTAACCCAGATATCTGATTTGATGATCAAGAAGACTTACAATTGGAATTCCCAGAAAATGAAATGTTAACCACCACCGCCAACCCCAACCCCCCCCCCAAAAAAAAAAATATATATATACTGTATATAGTTTGTCCCAGAAAAAAATATAATTTTCACAAATTAATGAATGATCAATGAATAATTTAGTAAAGCTATTTTCATGAGGCCCTTACAAGACAGTTTTTAGGTGTTTACATATTACTACAATTATAATTAACCCAGATATCTGATTTGATGATCAAGAAAACTTACACTTGGAATTCCCAGAAAACGAATTGTTAACCACCACCCCAACCCCCCCCCCCCCAAAAAAAAAATAGAGTTTGCCCAGAAAAAAATTGTTTCCGATCTACAAATTAATGAACACCTGAATAATTAACTAAACAATTTGTAATTCACAAAAAATTTGTTAAAAACATGAATATAATTGCATTATAATATACCCTGATCTGACACCCACAGAAAGTTTTTAATATTATTAAGTGTATAAAACAATACTCTGCCTGTGCATCATTCCCTCTGTAAATAATGTTTAACATATGGGGAAAAGGAGATGAAATATTTGGGAACATAATTATTGTTAGTATCCAGAGCTTTAGGAGAGCAATAAATTCTCTCCTTTCCTCAGAAGTTAAAACTATACAATGATATTGATTACTCACAATTATCTAATATCAAATTCAAATGACAATTCAATACATTCATTCAAAATTGAATACAGATAAAAAGATACTTTTACTTGGGGTATTATCAACATACACATACAATTTTGTTCCAAGATGATACATTCCAAAAAACCATCAAGAGTTCACAATGTCGTTATTGACCCATTGAATACTAAATTCTCTTATTCATGTATCTTCGGTGTTAAGAGGATATAAGAGGGGTTAAGAGGGCATACATACACCTCTGTCCTATTGCACAAAAATTACTTTAATGGTGTAACTTTGCCATTATGGTAACCATACTGGAATCCTAGATTTTGATTGGCTGCTGAGCCACGTTATCATGGTATATACATTATTGACAAAGACACCATGACAATTAGTTTTGATGCAACAGGGGCATGTCTGTATGTTAATTGTACTAAATGCTTTACACCGATATCAAATAAATTAATCAAACATTCAAATAATAACAATATTAGAATAATAATGATATACATGTAGGGTATTTGTATAGCACACATATTCACCTCGTTAGGTGTCCAAGGCACTCCTATATTACCAGGATAAGCTGGGCTACCGATTCCGGTGCTCACAACTTTTTGAGGAATTACTTATGTATAGGCCTACCTTTTAATACCATCTAATTGCTAACAATCATCCACCAAAAATACCTACCAAAAATCCCTGGAAATTTCAAAAGAAATACAAACAATTTGCACATTTATTGATTTAAATGACTCTGTAACTAAGAAGTAATGGACTACAATTCATATCTTCTAAAAGTAACTTATAGATCATCCGGAAAATTGTTAAGAATTTATTTGAAACAACAACCAACTTGGGGATTTGACTAGATGTCCTGAATTTATTTATTGTTTGGTAAGAGCCTTTATCAGCAAAGTATTCCAAATTTATACAGTGTTCAAACAAAAACTGTTCTTGACAATCAGAAAGCATTCACATAGGGAAGGGAGCCTGGTATAGCAACAAGTAAGAGTAACTGGATTTCTAGTACTAAGGTTCACTCATACATGAATAGCAGAAACAACAACAAAGCTCATCATTTAATGCTCATTGACTGATGCATCAATTTGTCTGTTAATAATATGTTAAAAATGTAATGCCCTGTAGCTGACAATATAACATACTTCAGATTACTTTTTTTTCATGAATTTGGATCCCTCAACTCAAAACTTTATATTTCGAGTCAGTTTCCCACTTTCTTCCAAACTTGGCAATATACTTCTGAAAGTCCTTGGTATATACTTGCTTTATAATAAAAAAACAAAAATACCTTACATGGTAATGGTGTACCTTTTCAATGACAAGGTTGTAGGCAAAATAACTTACTTATTCAAGAAATACTTGAGTGAGCGCACAATTAAGGCAATTTCATTTAGAGTTAAGACATGTACATGTATGTAGTAATACCCAAAGTAAAATTTTATCTTAAAAGATTATATGAGCCATGACCTCATGAAATATTAAGAGCAATCACATGTCTATTATAAATATAATATCAAACAAAACATGAAAATGATTCAGACAATGTTTTAGTGTAAACATGATTTTATACATTATATAATGATACACATATTTTATATGCAATCATTTAGTGTATAGTGTGTGACCATATAAAGTGCAGTGTAATATGTATTGGCATGTAAGGCATGTCTAAAGTTATGAAGGATAGTTTTATAAGAATGTGAAAAACATTGAAATTGGATTGGGTGTAGAAAACACAATCTATCAACCATAAGGATAGTTTAGACTGATAAAATTCAAACAGTTGAAGAGGTCAAAAATAAAATGGCAGAAAAACAATGAATCATTAAATTGTAATTTGGAAGCCAACTCTAAATGGAACCTTACAAATCAGATAAAACAAAAGTGGCATAAAGAGTTGGAAGGGATCAATACTGATATATTATGATATTATTATGTTACAATAATCTAAAACACTTAACCCTTTTTATGTTTCTGATGAAATATCTCTATTCTCTTTAAATGTCTTGGTCATGGGAGCAAAACCTTGAAAGTTTAATTTTCTCTGCCAGCACCTCCATTTTTTCAGGCTCGAATAAGTTGAAAAGAAGGAGAATAGGAAATAACAGTAATAAATCATGTGAGGTTCGTTTTTTATCACGACACATAATATCACCTCTATAAACAAGATAAAATGAAATAACTGGGATATATCATTTTGACATTCACTCTGACAGGCCAGCAACCTGTTGCATGAAAGTTACTCTTGTGACATTCCATATCTGCTATTCTTGATTTCGATTGGCTGTTGAACGACCTTACCATGGGAGTTACCATTGGATATCAATGTTACCATGAGAGTAAGTTTCATGCAACGTGGTCCAGGTAGCTCTATAAGATTTGTGTGTATCATTGTGGACCAATTGACAGGCAAAAAAAATTGGCAAAAAAGTATTTGTTGCAGAAAAAGAATTCGACAAATACCTTCTTCTTGATGACTAGGACCTGTTCAGGAGGAATGTACTCGATGGGGAAACATAATCTCCAGTTGAAGTTTCCTTCACCGTTGAGTGACCGGTAGTGGACATCGGTCTCCTGCTTCTCATCCTCACCAGCCATCCAGCTGAATTTTTAAAAAATGAAAATGAATAAAAGAGAATGAAATGAAAGATTTGTTTTAGACTGCAACAGCAAATGATCATCCAAAATCAACATCAGTTTAATCAAAATTTTTAATCAATTTCTTTTTTTTTACTACACAATAATCTTATTCAGAATCCATCTGTGATTTAGTGCAAATAACACACATTCATGCATGGGACTTTCCATAAAACAGTAAATCATTTTATACATCTGACCACCATTTTCCCTTCCTTACTTCACTTCATGATAGAGCCAGGAGAGGGGGAAGGGTGGACAAACTTATTTTATGGAGTTTGCCCATCTGATTTATACAAGTTCTAGCTACTTTCATCAACTTTCATCACTACTGGGTGTAGTGATCACATTTGTGGCATGGCTTTAGATTCTTTGATACAAAGCCCCACAGATTATACAAAATACATCAAAAGGAAGATTTAAAGAATTCTCCCCATTCTTTAACCATTCTTATTGCAACAGTATCTTTTATAAGTACAAAGAAAATAATACTAAGAAAATGATCACTACAATCCCTCAAATGGCAACATACTAGAAAGGTCAAATTTGTGTTTTTTCATCAATTTCTAAGTTTTTAGACACTTTTGTCCCCAATATTTACTGATTTCTGAGACAAAACTTTAAGTGAAGATATAGAGCAATGACAGAATATTATCAATGCCAATATAAAGAATAAAGGCTGCTCAAACAAGGAGTCATATACATGTAGATCATTGCCACAAAGGGGTTATATGAAAAAGAAAAGGCTCTCACCCCTTGACGTAGATGTCACTCATTCTCTCTCCAGTGATGGAGGTTTCATCCAAGATAACATCTTTAGCATTCCAGACGACGCAGCGAACAACGTACCTGAAAGAAATAAGGAACAAAGCAAGGACAATTAGAATCAAGAGAGAAAAAGGTCTGATCATTGTTAGATATGGTAGCCCTACTCTGATTTCCATGTATGAAATTGTTCCCAGGCTAATAATAAGTTACATTACTTGAACATAAACACATATGGATAGATTGCATAATATGGTGGTTAATTATGTTCCTTAACCACCCAGAGGAAGTTGGGCTGTATGAAGAAAGAAGTGTATGGGACTACACTGTAAATCTGACAAGACCATTGAGCAGAAACGTTTGTTTGTCACATTTCCAAGATAAGTGCAATGAAAAGAAAGAGAACCTTTTTCTATGAAAGTTCTCTTCTTTCCCCAACATGTGGAATTTAAAATGTTTGAAGAAGAGTTACAAAAGCACATTCAACATACAAAATTATCAGTTTGGACTAGACACCAAGGCCAGTATTCAATTGAAAGTATGGTTTGAGTAAGTATTTTACTTGGCATTATACTTGCCTAAGTAAAATGCTTATACTCATATTCAATTCACTTCTAAGTAGTTTACTTTATAAAGCCAACTTTAAGCAATCAAAACACTTACTAATAACCACTAAGACATCATAAAGAGTTAACAAAAGAATGCACCATGAATGTATCAGTCTGTGCGCAGCATGGTTAACTTTGTATATACATTATAAACTGCACGCAAGCCAGACTGAAGCCAGGGAGGCAGCTGACTTTGATTTAAGCAAAATACTTAGCCGCAAGATGTGATTAAATACCAAAGATAGATAAATATTTCACTTAAGCAAAATACTGAGTAAAATACTTAAAATTCTGGCTTAAGTATCGAATTGATTACTGGCCCAAATATTTTGATGAAGAGGTGTAAGGAAGATACTTCAATGATCTACACATGCGACCTTAGGTGGTTAAAGTAGAATTCACTTTATGAGGTATGAAAAAAAAAGTGGTCTACTGCCCTCTCTTGCTAGCATATGCTCATCTGACTGTAAATAATTTCCAATATCTCGGTCTCTAAACACTGACTGCTGAACAAATATTGAGCACATAGAATGGTCAATAATTTTTTTTAAATAACTGCATTGTTCAAATAGAACACTAAGTCTAATCCAGGAATATGCACAAGAACAAGATTGATCCTGAAGGCGACAAGAACACACTTATCAAAATTTCGAGTTTTGGTGATCCTTTTCAGGACCAACACATGCCCAAGGATGAACACATGGTGTATTGTGAAACCACTACACTCAAGATCAGAATTGGCTTCAGCTAATAGGTAATGTAAGACACATTGGGTACACTATTCATGTTGTACGTATAGCTCATGCTTCAAATCCTTCATCAGGGTGAATGCCTGACTGGATAAATTTCTTGACATACACGGCCACTGAGCTACAGCTGGGGTTATATTATATTTCTTCAGCGTAGCAGAGTATATGCCAATATATATTAAAAATATATGTTCCATTTAAAAGTAATTAATTGGCTATTTGAAAAATAGGCCCATTAATCCCCAACATTAAGTAAGCTGGAAGAATAATGATAAATATAACTGATGACAATAGAGGATCAAGTGCAACTTACTTCTTGGGTTTCCTGGGAGTGATGTCACAGGGAGGGCCCGGTGGCCCCATGGTCATAGGGAAGATATCCACCCACATCTGCAGCTTGCCCTGTTCAATGCCCGGCAGCAGAGGGCTGTAGAGCGGGCGTGTCTCGATGTGTTCCCTCACCAGGGGGAACTGGCGGAGTGCGTAGAGGGCCAGGCGCTGGTCCTGGGGTCCCTCGTGCTCACTGTGCATCTTGTTCGTTTCTGTGAAAAAGAAAACAAAAAGTCCCGTGATCGTGAATGAAGATTTAGAAAGAGGTAAAGATACAGGTATAGGAAAAAATTATATTGTGTGCGTGCTTAAGTTTTCTCAGAGATGATTATTCACATCTTTAACATCATCATTCTTTAGATGTTGCCAGCAGCTTGGCTTATAGTTGCATGCCACAGTTCAATCAACAGTAGATGTCTATCGAACGCCCCCATACAAAAAATAAAAACATATAAAATTAAACAAAATTATAATAAATCACATAAGAAAATAAATTGATAAACAAATCTACTAATAAATGAAACAATAAAAAGTCATTAGCAGTCCCAGTTTGCATAAAACTTTGCCAAACAATGGTTACTTCCAATGAATCCTTGATTTTGATTGGCTGATTAGCATTGTTACCATGGTACTTATCATCGGATGACAAAGTTACGATAATAGTATATTTCATGTAACTGAGCCCAGAAATACATCCCACTGCTGCCACCAGTAACTCAGAGTAACATGAAAGAACTCATATATGGAAGTACCATAAGGAACATCTTTGGGACACATTCTATTCCTCCTAACTTCAACTAAAATTAAACCCAAATTGCCGATTACTTAGGCAAATATAACTGTAATTGAAAGTTTTCTAGCAACACCCCTTGAAATTCATCTTTCACAGAAGGGAGCTATACATTATGCCTTACCAAAGTCAGCCAAATTGTACATCTTGCCCTCCATGGTAAGTTTGGTGGATCCATAGAAGAATGGTCCAGGGAGCTTCTGTAGCTTACAGTAATCCTCAAGCAGTTCTCTCGGTGTCTTCTGGTCACGCCACTTGTTGGGGCCAGAGCTGATAAGAAAAATAAAGTACCAGAGCTTTATTGCCATGCAAACTTGTACAATGGTACCTGTCTCTTCATCTGTATCTATATCTACCTGAATTTGTCTCTATAAGTCTGTTTCTGTCTAAATCTGTGTCTGTTTCTGTAGACACATGTGCATGTGCATGTAAATGTACATGTATCTGTCTGAATCTACATCTGACTCTGATGGAATCTGTGTCTAAATCTGTCCATTTCATATCAATTAAACTTGATCATCTTTAATGCCTACATCCTCTCCTCACATGGCCCAACCGTTCATAATTTCTTTTGTAATTTTTTTTTCTTCTTTCTATCAGGTGATACAGCAAGGATGTCATCAAATCATTTGAAATACTTATTTGATATGTAAACAAAAAGTATATATGAAACATCAAAGTTGGAAATTCATCATCCTAGCATATTAGACATTCATAACAATTAATTGTGAATGAGAATAAACAAAACAGGGAAAAACTAACGTGTTATAACTCTCTGGTAGTCCAACTGTTGCACGGTATTTGGTGAGGAATCGGTTTTCCAGATCAATCTCTGTTTCACCAATTATGTCATCTTTGCTCAGCAAGTCCTTATCCATGACGGTAACCTTGAGATCTTTGTGAACTGGTAAGAACGTCTTGACCTCAAACATCCTGAAAAATGGGGAGAAATAACTTATTGATATTTGCATTTTATTGGACTTAATGTCCCCAATGGGTTACTTGGGAAACATGTTTGGACCATGTGATTACAGCTTTACTTGATATTTCCTAATATCACAATTACCAATATACATTCTTTAACCTTTCAATTTCATTTCATTAATAACCAGTTGCATACTGGATAAGGTGAACCCTTTACAAAGCATACAGGAATTACAGAATTCAGTAGACAATAGGTTAACAATGTTCCATTATACCTCATGCCAGATGAAACAACTCATCTGACATCATTATCCACTCATCTTATCATTTCATCTTCCTTGGATTATGATTATTAGGACTTCCAATCTTGAAGATAATGTGTATCTTTTAAAAGAACCAAGGCAGTATGGAGTGTTCACATCGCGACACAGAGCAGATTCAAGGACATAGAAAAAATATTGTCAAATGCACTTCATGACAAAGATCAACCAAGAAGTCTTTGAGGAAAATTGGTGAATCAAAACAGCAGATTTATCCTGGACTCTGGACAAACAACATCTCTGCAATTTTCTGTCAGCTCAGAAACTTAAGATGAAACTGCTGTTTGGTTCAACAATTTGCTGAAAAGACCTCACTGTATTCAATCTGCGTCGCGTTGTGATAACTCCCAAATATTACGAGGACTGATACTCACTTTCCAAAGACCGGGTTGAGGGTGTTTGGTAGGTAGTCATCTTCATCATCAATCTTCTTCTTTCCAAGCTTGATCTTCAGGTAAGGATCAGCCTAAAAAACAGAAAACAAAAACAAACAAGCGTTAATTTAAAGATAATCTACATTTAAGAACAATAAAGGTAAATTTTACATCAGGATGACAATATGAATCAACAACAAGTATGTGTTTTGGTAAAGAAGACAGTCAGAGAAGCATCATAGAGACAGGGAATCATTATTTATAGATGTGACTGACTGCTAGAGTCTTTGTCCTCTTTAACTTCTCAGTCAGTCCGCAGCCCGTCCGAAAGTGCTCTATTTTATTCAGCGGTATGCATAGCCGTCCGTGGTTATGCATACGTAATGAGCTGTGAAGACGAACTTTCCGATCGGTGTTTTTTGCTCTTAGAATCGTTTATTCCTCACATAATTGGTCTTATTTTATAGATAAAACTTTGAAATTTCTGATCAGCTAAATAAAATGCACATTTAATGTATTTTGAAGACCGATATTTAGCTTAGAAAAAATGATTTTTTTCAAGAAATATATGTGAATAAACAGAGCGCATTTTTGCATCGAAATCACACTTGCGTCAAATTGATATTATAATCAATATAAAGCGTAGACATTCTTCTTTACGACTGAAAAATAATTATGAAATTTCATGATGTAGCAAAGTCAGGAACCACAAAAAACCACGGCAATGTCCATCGCGAAATGATTGGAATTGTAGTAGAATTGCCGACGCGTTCTGATTGGTCAACAGCGGCGCACAGACTTACAACATTATATATAGCTTTAAAAACCCGGAAAAAATACGGAAAAGATCGATGGCGCATTGTGTGAGCGCTATGTTTTGACGTGTGCAAGGACCTTGGTTCGAACCCGCCGGACTGTGTTTTTTTTTTTTTTTTTGGGGGGGGGGTTGATAGGGATATGTTTATGCTTTTTCTTTAAATCATATTCCTTCATCGTTCCTACCCAGCTTTATTCTCTTTTTACTTTCATATGAAGTTCTATTTAGGCCTGTATTTATTAAATCATGGAGATATTAATAGCTCTATGATTAATTCTTACTTCTTCTTAATCACTGCTTTTGATTTTCAAGTTCTTGATTACACTTATTTGGGCAGTAGTCCAGTAGATATGTGAAAAAGATGCTCGAATCTGGCAGAAAGTGTGAAATTTGGCATACAGGGGTATTTTTGGGCGCTGATTTCAAAAATTGCCGGCCCCAAGCGATTTGACCATCGGGTCGGCCGCCATTTTGAAATCCAAGATGGCCGCCATGATAAATCATTAAATGTAAATTTCTTGAGTTTTACATGACATGTGACACTGAAATTTGGCATATAGGGGTATTTTGAGGCACTGATTTCAAATATTGCCGGCCCCCAGCAATTTGACCATTTGGTCGGCGGCAAAATGGCCGCCATCTTGAAATCCAAGATGGCCGCCATGATATATTATTGCAATCATTTTCTCGAGTTTTATATGAACTGCGGTATTGAAATTTGGCATATAGGCTTAATTTGGGGTGCTGATTTCAAATATTGCCGGCCCCAAGCGATTTGACCATCGGGTCGGCCGCCATTTTGAAATCCAAGATGGCCGCCCTGAGAAATTATTAATGTCACTTTCTTGAGTTTTACATGACGTGTGACACTGAAATTCGGTATGTTGAGGTATTTATAGGCACTGATTTCAAATATTGCCGCCCCCCAGCAATTAGACCATTTGGTCGGTGGCTAAATGGCCGCCATTTTGAAATCCAAGATGGCCGCCATGAAAAATCACTAAATGTCATTTTCTTGAGTTTTACATGATATGTGACACTGAAATTTGGCATATAGGCTTAATTCGGGGTGCTGATTTTAAATATTGCCGGCCCCAAGTGATTTGACCATCGGGTCGGCCGCCATTTTGAAATCCAAGATGGCCGCCATGAGAAATTCATTAATGTCATTTTCTTGAGTTTTACATGACGTGTGACACTGAAATTTGGCATACAGGGGTATTTTTAGGCACTGATTTCAAATATTGCCGGCCCCCAGCAATTTGACCATTTGGTCGGCGTCTAAATGGCCGCCATTTTGAAATCCAAGATGGCCACCATGAAAATCATTAAATGTCATTTTCTTGAGTTTTACATGATATGTGACACTGAAATTTGGCATATAGGGGTATTTTGAGGTACTGATTTCAAATATTGCCGGCCCCCCAGCAATTTGACCTCCAGGTCAGCGGCAAAACGGCCGCCATCTTAAAATCCAAGATGGCCACCATGAAATATCGTTGCAATAATTTTCTCGAGTTTTGTATGAGCTATGGTATTGAAATTTAGCATATACAGTGTAGGTGTAGTTTAGGGCACTTATTTCAAATAGTCTTACCACCAGGTCTGCCGCCATCTTGAAATCTAAGATGGCCGCCATGAAAATCACTAAAAATCATTTTCTTGAATTTTACATGTGCTCTGAACTTTGGCAAATAGAGTACCTATTTTTGGGTGCTGATTTCAAATATTGCCAGCCACAAGTGCTCTGACCATCAGTTCAGCGGCAAGATGGCTGCCATGAAAAACCATATCAAAATAATTTTCTTGGATTTTACATTATATATGACACCAAACTTTGGCATACAGAAGTACGTGGCACTGATTTTTGCCGGCCACCAGCAATGTAACCACCCAGTTTCGGCAAAATGACCGCCATGAATTAAAAGCAATGATAATTGTCTTGAGTTTTACATGAACTCTGGCCCTGAAAGTTGTCATATAGGCATATATTTAGGCACTGATTATTGTCAGACCCCTGTTTGGTTGCCATTTTGAAATACAAGATGGCCGCCATGAAAGATTATTTGCTCAAGTCTTACGTATTGCCTTTAACACTTTGAATTTGGAGAAAAACTTTGCATCCTTGATCAATGAAAAAAAACATATTAAAAATATGCTATTTTGAATTCAAATATGGTTACCAAGTTTGAATGATGTACAACATTATAATGGTGAGTAAAACCCGTTGTATTGGCACTGAAAACAAATCCAACACAACCACATCTTTGTCCGTTGCAACTTTGGCACCCTTAATTGCTGATATAGATGTTACGTAAGTATGAAGCACCATGAATACAAAAACCAGCTAGCTTCTTCTGCAGTTCCACATTTGAAGTGGCTTTGGTTGAATAATAACCATCCGGAACAATCATTTTCTGTTGAGAGGCTGTAAATTATTTCTTTGAGTTTTATATGATCTGCAGTATTGCACTTTGACATATATCGACGGAGTGCGGGGTGCTTATTTCAAATATTGCTGGCCCTCAGCGATCTGATCCCCTGAGTCAGAAGCAAAATGTCAGCCATCTTGAAATCCAAGATGGCTGCCATTAAAAAAGATCATTAAAAAAAAATCACTTTATCTAGTATCACGTAATGTATTATTTCAACATTTGGCATCTAGGGATATTGAAATTGCCCCCAGTAATCTGTCCAATAGATATGCTGCAAAATGGCCACCATCTTGAAATCTAGAGAGGATCGACTGTCATGAAAATTCATTGAAATCATTTTCTTGGTTTTAAATAATTTGAGGCACTGCATTTTAGACATACAGGCAGGTTTTTGGCCTGCTTGTTTCAGAATATTGCTCCACTAATTGTGATATTTTATTACAAATCGACATGAAGATAAAACTGCTCCAGACTTGAAGTACTGATGGTTATATAGTGGTATGATGATGATGATGATGAATTAATATTAATGATGAATGATAATAATACATATTTTATTGTTCAAAATAGAATTCAGTAACAGAAATGCTCCGAAAATTTATTTTGCCCATACCCTGTAGATCGTGAGCCCGGCAGCAACTTAGCAGCGCCACGTCGGACGTTGCTCTATCCCTTAAAAAGGGAAGTTCACCTCGGAGAAAAGTTTGTTGTAAAAACACAAGAAAATATGATACAAAAAAGATATTGGTAAATCCATCTAAGATATCAGAATTTTAAGTTTTTGATTTGTGACGTCATATACTGTACGAGCAGCTGCCCCATTATGTTGTGTGATACAAAATGCATAAATGGTTCATCATGGGTAATTTTTTTCTTTCTGGAGCGGGTGTGAAATCATTTGTTTGTTGATATACTGAGGGTTCAATAAAAAACATTTTCATTTTTTTTAGGAGGCTACATTTCATTGAGTTTTGTACTATAAGAAACATGGGGGAACTGCTTGCATCTGACGTCACAAATACACTAAATGAAATTCCAATAGCTTTTTAAATATTTGATGGAATTTCCTCAAACCTTCAATATTGTTTTCATTATTTATTATGTTATTGTTTCAATAAACTTTTTGTCAGGGTGAACTTCCCCTTTAATTCGTTGACCGCCAAACAGGGTAGAAGCAACTCCCCTCTTTTAACATCTTTTGGTCTTATGCTGTCGGAGCTTGATCTCCCGATTGTGAGGCGAACATGCTCCCATTGTCAGATTGTCGAACACACAATGGTTATCAATTGAATCGTTTCAAAGTAATTCCTGGAGATCTGTAAGATTCACTGTCAACCGCCTAGCATATAAATGATTGATAGCAATAATAAATGGATTACCATCAGTTATACCATACATGAATTTTGATTCGTGCTATCATATTGTACTTATTTTCCCCCACAATGATCAATATTTAGAACTAAGCTAGGTAATCATGTCCTTTGTGTCATGATGGGTCATATTGGAATTTAAAATGGCAGATAAAGTGTGTTATGTGTTATATGTTCATTATCTATCCATATTTGAAATTAACATACAATACAAGTTTTTGCTTCATAATACCAATTTACAGTGTCGCAGGTTATGTAGAATTCAGGAAAAAAATTTGAAAGATATTTCGTAGTAGCCATCTTAGATGTCAAAGTTGCGGTAATTTTCAGCTGACCCGGTGGATCAATCACTGGGGCAGCAATATTCTAAAACCAGCAGGCCAAAACCTGCCTGTATGTTTAAAATGCAGTGCCTCAACTTATTTAAAACTCAAGAAAATTATTTTAATGAATTTTCATGACAGTCGATCCTCTCTAGATTTCAAGATGGTGGCCATTTTGCAGTATATATATTGGACAGATTACTGGGGGGGAAATTTCAATACCCCAAGATTTCAAAATAATACCTACGTTATAATTATGATACTTTATTTTTTTTAATGATTTTTTTTTATGGCAGCCATCTTGGATTTCAAGATGGCTGCCATTTTGCAGCTGAGGTATCACGGGCCTAAACTATTTCCCATAGACTCGTGTGTTAAAGAGACGCTCTAAAAAAATAAGGATGAAATTCGAGAATTGAATGTTTACTACCTGTCCAGTGGATAGGATATATGTCTGACATTCCATATCTGACCAGAAAAGGGTACCTCGACCAGCTCATTTTAAAAATAAATCGGCATTTATGAAGACTACACCTGACAGGATCAAATTCATCACTTGAGACAGTAAAATGGCAATACTTCTCCCGCCAGTATAAAAATAGTTCCAAAGTGGCGATATTTCTTCCCAATTTGAAAAAAGGAAGTTCAGTAAAGTTACCCTCCCTAGAATCAGTGTTTGATTATCAATCATATTCATTCATTTTTGTCAATCAGCAATATCAAAATTAAAAATTGAGAATTAAATGGGTTAATTGGCTCGAATGAATATCTTTGGCCCGTATAACCCTGACTCAGGAGATCAGATCGCTGAGGGCCAGCAATATTTGAAATAAGCTCCCCACACTACTTCTATATGTCAAAGTGCAATACCGCAGATAATATAAAACTCAACGAAATAATTGCAATATTTCTAAGGCAGCCAGCTTCGAATTCAAGATGTGGGCCATTTTTCCGCCGACCAATTGTCAGATTGCTTGGAGCCAGCAATGTTTTAAATGAACTCACCTAGATACCGATATACTACAAATTTCAGGGGTACATATGTAAAATTCAAGAAAATGAGTTCAATGATTTTTCATGGCGGCCATCTTGGATTTCAAATGGCGGCTGACCCGATGTTCAAATCGCTTGAGGCCGGCAATATATGAAATCAGCACCCCGAATTAAGCCTATATGCCAAATTTCAGTGTCACATATCATGTAAAACTCAAGAAAATGACATTTAATGATTTTTCATGGCGGCCATCTTGGATTTCAAAATGGCGGCCATTTAGCCACTGACCAAGTGGTCAAATTGCTGGGGGCCGGCAATATTTGAAATCAGTGCCTAAATATACCCCAACATACCAAATTTCAGTGTCACACGTCATGTAAAACTCATGAAAATGACATTAATGAATTTCTCATGGCGGCCATCTTGGATTTCAAAATGGCGGCCGACCCGATGGTCAAATCACTTGGGGCCGGCAATATTTGAAATCAGCACCCCAAATTAAGCCTATATGCCAAATTTCAATACCGCAGTTCATATAAAACTCGAGAAAATGATTGCAATAATATATCATGGCGGCCATCTTGGATTTCAAGATGGCGGCCATTTTGCCGCCGACCAAATGGTCAAATTGCTGATGGGCGGCAATATTTGAAATCAGTGCCTCAAAATACCCCTATATGCCAAATTTCAGTGTCACATGTCATGTAAAACTCAAGAAATTGACATTTAATGATATTTCATGGCGGCCATCTTGGATTTCAAAATGGCGGCCGAC
The DNA here is from genome assembly GCF_037042905.1 of Lytechinus pictus. Taxonomy (NCBI): domain Eukaryota; kingdom Metazoa; phylum Echinodermata; class Echinoidea; order Temnopleuroida; family Toxopneustidae; genus Lytechinus; species Lytechinus pictus. The sequence continues at coordinate 16,821,173 of NC_087256.1, forward strand.
CCGATGGTCAAATCGCTTGGGGCCGGCAATTTTTGAAATCAGCGCCCAAAAATACCCCTGTATGCCAAATTTCACACTTTCTGCCAGATCCGAGCATCTTGGCCATTTTTTGTCACATAACCGCTCCACTACAGGGGTGGGAAGGGAAGTGAGTTAAAGGTCAAGTGCACATCAACAAAAAAGTATTTGAATAAATACAGAAATTTCCCTGTTTTAACACAAAACAGTTATATACACAAAACAATGGTATGCAAATAGAGTTGATTATGTCACTCACATCAAATTACTTTTTAAATTTTTGTTGCATTTTTATTATATAAATTTTAGCAAATTTGATGTAAAAAATCTTTCTCGAATCACAATAGGTTACATTTATGGAAACTACGAATGTTGATGGAGGAATTAAAATCCCTCTCAAAATTTGTTAATGAAAATTAAAATAAAATATACATGTCATGTACATGTATCAAACAAAAAAATACACAAGAAATTAGAGTGCGTGTGACATAATCGGTTCTGTAATTTGCACATTTACCAAGATGAGCATATAATTGTTTTATAAAATTAGGCAAATTTCTCAATGTCAAAATAGTAATTTTTTGAATTTTGAATCATAGTTTTTATGAAATTCTCTGCAATACTTTATTTTTCTTTAAATTCAAATTAATTTTTTGGTGGGGTGGACTTCTCCTTTACTCTTTGCTTGGAATAGGGAATGCACATTAATATTTATCCACGAACAAAATTGTCTAAACATACGTATGCAAATCAGTAATTGGACACATGCTCACTTTCCTTTCATCCAGGCCACTCCCTCACATCCACCAGGTTTACAGTCTTATAACAAAAATTATGAATTAATTATAATACCATCACACCATAGCTCCATGATCACACAACATTCATACAGTGCTTCACAACAAATATTTCACTTCTGTTCATATATGCAATAATTACTGTGGAAAACAAAAACAAGGCGTAACCACATTCAAATACCGTTTAAAAGGACAAATATATTATACCTTTCGAAAAAAAAAAATTGTGAACATACATGGCACTTAACCTTCAGCACATTAGATAACATATAACAGAGTTGCTTAAGCTGTGTGCGCTATGAACGCCTAGCTTAGCCGGGTAATATAGGAGCGCCTTGAGCACCTAACAAGGTGGATATGTGCGCAATATAAATATCCTATATTATTATTATTATTATTATTAAGAACAAAATATAATTATGGGGCATTGCAAGAAACTTATGTTCAATTGCAAATCAACTATATGTTTGTGTTTAATCAAAGGACTTACCCTTAATTTTGCAATGTGTGATTGAGTAGAAAGTTTCTTGCAATGCATTAAAAATGTTCTTTGGTTTTGAATTGTGAATTTTTATTTTTGTCAAGCTGTATTCCTGTCCAAGTCAGTATTCTTAGTCCTCCCCAAAACTGTGCTCTAATTTTTTTGTTTCCAATATCGATAAAGATCAATTTTCTGTTGTATCATTATCAGTCTAAAATTTGCAAACGAAAAAAGGGCTTTGTCCAAATCATGGTCTGATCATTATAGTACATGATGGAATCTCCCAGAATGAAGTAGCAAGCAGAGACCAGAGTCAGCAAGTATGCAGATCTGTGTGTAGAAGAGACAAAAAAGAGAGAAATAAGTATGAATTATGTTACATGTAAGTCAATTAAGAGACTAACTAAGTACTGTCTGTGACCCGGGGGGGGGGGGGGGGGGGGGGGGGCACTCGACCAAAAAAGTGGTAGGGGTGTGCCGCGGGCGAGACAAAAAACGGGGGCCTTGGAGCGGGCTAATTGTAAAAAGGAGGGTCCTCGGAACTACAAATGTTTGTGAAAACGGGGGTCCTTGGAACGGATCGCCAGCGTGTGATGAGTGCGTATGCATCCCTATGGAACGGGCATGCGTGCATGATGCAGCTAGCGCGGCCTCCGCCGGGTGCGCTCGCGCAGAGGCGATGGTTGGACAGCGCTTTGCTGCCGCTTTTCACCAAAATGCAGCTCCTTGTTGCAGATCAATGCGACCGGAACGGCGTAACGAAAAATATGCGAAGCTTTGGAGCGGATTTCTTTCTTCTTCTTTCTCGATAAGAAGAAAATACTATGCTTTGGAGCGGCTTTCTTTGTTCTTTTCTCAATAAGACAAAAATGCTATGCCTTGGAACGGAAATTTGAGTGTAAAAATGGGGGTCCCCTCCGCGGCACATACCCACTATGCATTATATACTGAGTGCCCCCCCCCCCCCCCCCGGGGTCTGTGACAGCCACAATTTTTTTCTTTGAACAAAATGGTTTATAAATACTACTGAGTACGGTAGTACCAGACTTTTTACTTTGACTTTAAACTGTTTATAGTCTCTAGAGTAGACTGTCTGAGCTAATCATCATTTAATTCTTAACCGCAGCCTGGGGCAAAAATCATCATGGGGCTCAACTTCGACTAATTAAGAACAAAGGTTAACAATTTTCAACATAAATCAAGAAATATCTCAATCTATAAAAACTTGATGGAATTCGGAAACCTGATAATCATTTGAATAAAACTTTAGAAGGGATCTACTTATTAAGCTTCGTTTATATTAAGTCTTAATAAAAAAAAAAACAAGTCCGCCGTCCACAGTCACAAATATAATGCGAGCCATCTGCCATCATTACAGAAGTTTCAACGTATGGGACCAAAGGCGAAATTCTACCAACCCGCGACGAACGTAATTTTTGCATTATTTCGCGCCATCGTGGAGTGAACGAGAAGGTTACTTCCGGGTAAAACATAAATTTCTTGATTTTTAGGGTATCATTTTCTCTAAAATAAAAATATAAGGTGAGTTTGCGTCAAGTTGGTTCTGACATATTTTGAACAGTGACTTTTCTTCTTTCTAAAAAACCCAGATCGAAACAATTTGGTTATGTAGCAAAGTCAGGAACCAAAAATGAAATTCCGACTACAAAATCGCAGTTAAAATATTACTAAAATAAGCATCAATTAAAGAGGTAAAAATGGTAGGTTGAAAATGTCGAAATATGGAAAATTATATACCAAAATGTAGATGAAGGTTTTGAGAATAACTTACCACAATTCGTTTTGACGTACATTGTAAACTGAAGTTAGCGACCAGTACAGAGCTATAACTTCAGCCCCTCCAATTCAGTGGGAAAATCAAGCCAAATTGATCGCACGTTTTCCTTCGGAGACCGCTAGAGGGCCGCTGAATAAATCTCAGTGAATATGCTCATTATCGTGCGAGCTGCGGTCTGACTGTTCTCTGAATGCCTTGTCCCAAGTGGTAATACCCACAAATTGTTTAAATCAAACAAAGTAATTCATACACTTGTGAGAGATCCCACTGGAAGATAATTAGTAGTCTTCATTGGCAATCCCATCATGTCAAATCAAGTTCACTGCATAAAGTTAGGGCGCTGTTTCACCAAACTTGTAATCACTGTTAAGCTAAGAAATTGTAATGTATTGATTGGCTGTGTATAAAAAGGTACAGGAATGGAGTTCAATCTCAATTTGTGTTTGATTTGAACTGCAATAATTTGTAAAACAAAGTCTAACGATCAATTGCAAAGTTGCAATTAATTAAATGAGTTTATAATTGATTCAGGAACCTACAGCAGACATTCAACTGATTGCAAGGAGCGTCCAAGGGCCCAATGCAGAAAGAGTTGCACAATCCCAACTAAAAGAAAAATGTATTAGAGATTTAGGCTTAATTTCGTGAGATGTGTTTAAATGCAACTTTTTCTGAAACAGGCTCCAGGTCTCTGTAGCACAAATCTTAGTACAGTTTGATCATTGGGCTGACTTTTAAACTTGATTGCATTGATCATTTTGCAAAATCAATCATACAAATCAACCTTACAATCAATTACTAAACTTTTTGTGACCGGACCCAAATGCAACTCACCAATCCAGAGGGATCTTGAGGCTGGAGATCAAGGGCCTTGACAATGTAGATACGGATGACACACTCCACCGGTGCTGATGGGGGTAGGTGGCTGAACTGCTTAGGTGGCAGTTCGGCCTTCAGGTCACCAGGCAACGGGTAGATCCTAAACAGACCCTATAAATGGAGACAGATCATAAATTTTATGTAAATATAGAAATAATGATTGGAGGGCATTCACAATTAATTGTCGATTACTAGGGTGTAAATTGTTTCACCATTCTGCCAATCATCATCATCATTATCATTATCATTTACAGATACACTATGCAGTATTATTAAAATATCTTTTCTACATTTTTAGGGTTGTGCATGAAAAATAATTTGGCCAAACAACAAAGTTCGGGGTTAAGTGGAATGTGTACACTTTTTTCAAAACAGTTTCATTATGTGAAAAAAAAACTTCAAAGGATCCCTGTACAACATGAAAACATCAAGAATAATTAATGTTTGACCATGAAGGATAGCTGAGAGCACTAATACTGATAGAAACATGATGAAACATGAATATACTGTTAAAAAGAAAGCACCACCTGGTCAAACTTAAATGAAGCCATAAAGAGGTACATCATATGACTCATGGGACAAGTCTATACATGTCAAAATATATGAAGGATAGAACTAATACATTACTCAATTACCAATCTGGCTGGAACCAGTTTATAAATCAACGCATTGTAGATAATGCGCGGCGCGGCCAGTGCATTCACAAACGTAACCCAAGCGCAAGATTTCTAAGCGTTGAGTGTATGTGCGCGCCATGCATGATGCCCGACTGCAAGGTAACAATTACATCACAATTGCTTATTGCTAAGGTCGTGAATAACCTGAAATCAGAAGTAGTGATGAGCAAACAAGCATATAAATTGTTCCAAATAGTAGCTTGAATTACACATTGTACATTCATAGGTAATAATAATAATATTGACTGGCTCTTCTTTTGGGAAACATCAAATATGTCGCCCTTAATAGAACCATATTGCCCTCGTCTAAAGACTCGGGCCAATATGATTCTGTTGCGGGTGACATATTTGATGTTCCCCTCAAGGCCAGTCAATATTATATAATTAGTATTTAGATGTAGGGTTTTAGAGGTGCAAATATTTTTTGACGTCTTGCGAGGTTGTTTCAAAAAGACAAAATATCAAAACTTATTTTTAACGTGCATGCCTATGAAAACCATCCAATATTGAAAATGTTGGAAGAAATTAATACTTTGCGCCGCCCACAAGATTATCATTGGTTAATAAATGATTGTCCGCATGAAGCTATTGTTACGTCACAATGAAATTGCATTGCGTAATAGTTGCCAGGTGTGGTAAACGAGCGTTAATTTATTGAATTCAAATGCGCTTGCACTATACGCTAGCGCATCTTTGCTTTATTATAGAGATAGTACCCAGGCGCCATGCTCATGATTTACAGGATTGCCATAAATGATGGTTACTAAAACTATATATTTTTTTTTGCTTTTTGCTTTATGACTTTGTTTAGTTTTGTGGGGGTATCTAAATAATAATAACAATATTGGATGACCAAATTTTGTGGGATGCGTAGAAATATTTTTACTCGCTGAAGAACAATATTGGATTCATCTTCGACTCATCCAATATTGTTCTTCAGCTCGTACAAAATTTCTTCGCATCCCACTCAAGGCCATTCAATATTCCCTACATGTAAATAACCTACTGCCTATTAGAACTGGATGGTCCTTTTAAAAAACCTATGAGAATGACATACATGTAATTTAGTATTCATTGGGTTCAAATAATCATAAAAAGTGTTTCTTGAGTATTGCTGGATTATCGCAATAACATTTTTGCCAAGTTGTTGATTCATCAATTCCTCTATTATATCTAGAACTGTTCATGATTTTAAAAGAAAATCTTTCTCAGAAAGGTGGCCAAATCACAGTCTTCTACATAGTGACACATCATCAAACTTATATCAATAAAATAGAATTCCTTACTTAAAATACATAGAGCTTTTGAGAAAATGGCACTAATCTTGTAGAATAATCTTCCCCAAGATATCAGATCAATTAGAGATTTTGACAGATTCAAATCTGTGTTTAAAAGCTCTATATTTCCACACACATACTGCAGATACTACAAACGTATGGTATTATGCACCTCTAAGATTTTAATATTATAATTATTGTCTTATAAATTTTGCTGCTTTAAAATGGGAAAGTAGACTATTTTTCTTTCATGTTACGCACATCATACTTTCACTATTCCTCATCATATATTACTAAGGAGTTAATACACAATCTAATCTAACAAGATTAAAATGTGTGTAAATGCAAAGCTTTTTGTTGCCAGGCAAGATACTCTGGAAATATCCAAAATAATAATTTGGTCTCCAAAAGCACAATTCACAAAGGTAACTCATCTGATAGAGCAATTGTTTTTTTTTATACTGTAAAAATTTGAAGTTTTAAAGTTGAATAAAAGAAAAGATACAAGAACTTCTTTGACACTATTTTTCGAACTGCTTGGAAATTAACCTACAGTTACATTTCTCCTACGGCGGGTCAAAAACAGCCGTTTTATTATTTTTTATTCAAACCACCTACATGTAGCTGGTACAAAAAATGTTAAAACAGCTGTTTTCGACTCGCCACACGGCTGCCGTAGATAAAATGTGACTGAGGTATTACTCTTAGATTATACAGTGTGCACATCTCATGCTTGAGTTAACCTCGAACTTCAAACCTTGATTTCTCCTTATTTTTTAAGCTCTCACTGAATTTCCTCTGGATTCAATAAAGCACTTATGAGGGATATTGTTTATCAATTTTGACAAGATATATATCACTTTAAAGCTTAGGAAGTGCTTATTCTAGCTCAATAAAATTCTATTTATTTTGGATGACATATTGTTGGTTTTGGGGAGGCTGGTCACATACAGGTAAACAAATGAAAAGGTATTCCATATTTCAGAAACATGTCTATGAAAGAGTGAGGTGACCACAAGCTCTTTAATGCACCTCATAAAACTTTAGGGCAATAATTGATTCAAGAAATGGACAAATATCAAGAGATTTTTTACCTTGAATTCTCCCACTCCGCTGGATTCCTCATCCTCATCTTCTTGCTTTCCACGGTTCAGATCGTAGCAGTTGCAGAAGTCCTGGAAGAAATCGTTCGTCCCAAGAACTTCCAAAGGCTTGTTGTAGATCTGCAATAACATTTTAAATGTTTCAATCCATCAATTCTTACAAGATATGCGTCAGAGATACCCCTTACGAAAGGAAAATAAAATGAGCCTTTTGTAAAGAAGAAGTTCCCCCCCTCCAAAAAAAAGTTGCTTTCATACAGAAACATCCATGCTGACAATTATCAAAACATTAAGGTGAACAAAATAAAGATTGGAAATCAAAGCAACTTAGAATGACTCTCATAATTTTATTTCTGTCTTCGTTCATTAAAACATGACAGTGTACATAATTTGAAAATCATTTATTGTGTAGACAAAATTATTCCCTTGTTTTAAAAAGCATTTAAAAATGTCAAAATTTGAGCTATACTTTCATTACTGATTTTCAATTATTTTGATGCTTGATTCATAATTAAAGAATGCTCAACTGATTCTAGCCTTTGATTGTTGTCAGATTGAAAAAAAAATTACAAAAAATAATTCTACACTTTCTTAAAAATGAATGTTGATTCAGCACAACTAGTTTTCATATGAAAAGCCATAAAGATGTTTCTTCAAATAAAATCAGTCTCCAAATGATTCCGGGAAAAAAAATATATATTTCAGAAAATTTATCAATTTATATACATACCAATAAATCTTTATGTATTCCAAAATGCAAAAGTTTATTTTCCTTAGATTCAAATCCAGTGTGCTTTCAGAAATAATTGAACAATTTCCTGTAAAATCTTAAGCAATACTAAGTGAAATGAAAATCCTTTGATATTTTGAGAGAGGATTGCTCTTTGATGAAGTATCTTCAAAACTGAGATAAAAATAATCTGATATTCCCATTGATGAATGTTGCAGCCAAATCAAAACACAATAAAACATGGCCGCCTTTGGCTATGTCGAATGCCAGAATAAACAGTCATTGGTCAAAAATAGATTTCTCTGTGGTTTTTAAAGGTAAATTTGATTTTGGATGTGCTTAGGGCCCACAGGTAAATAGTGTTCACAAGATTCTGTGTAAAATCATGTTTGAAATACTTGATAATGGCACTCTTACTAATTCATAAAAGTTAAATGTAAATTTTAAGACTAATCAAAATACAAAATATATTCTTTTATCTAATTTAAAGAAAATGAATGCATAATTTCGCTACTTCTGTGTATCATCTAAACTGACCCAAAAAATGGAAAATAATGTTGGTCACCAAATTAAAATGAAAAACCCTTTATATTAAATCATTTTAAAATAATGTGAGAATTCTTCTATAAAATCAAGAATGAGATTAAAACTTCTACTCCGTGTTTTGAAACATATTTCTTTACGGTTTCATAAAAAGTTAGACCTAGAATAGCACATATAAAATAAATTCACTTCAGTTAAAAAAATAAAAATAAATTAATTATATGATAAAATATTAAAAATAAAAGATATAAACCAAACTTCACCTCTATCTTGTCATAGCCTCTTTCCAGATAGTCCCCACACTTCTCGGTTTCCCCAGTAGAGGCGTAATACTTGGACCACCAATCAATCTCGTCTTCAAAAATATCCTGCCACGGACAAATACCCATCGTGAAGAAAAATTGGGGTGGATCGGAAAAGAACAGAAATAAAACACAAAATTACAAATCGAATCAGTGAATTGATGAGAATGTTAACTCGAGTATAATTTTTTAATGCTGAATTCCTTCAGGTTGTGGAAATGAGGCTTCTAGGAGTAGAAAATGATGTGAAAAAGTTGAAAAATATGCTATCGGCTGCTGGAGAAGACGTTTGTGAATTTGCGAGGGAAATTGACGAAGCTCACGACGGCGATTATGATGGTGATCTCTAAAGGTGTCCTTATATAATCAGCATCTCTGTCGGGGGAGGATGATAAAGATAAAGAGAAGAGATGACCCCCCAGGTGACCCCACCATACCTTACCCCACACCACATTCTCCCCCTCCTCTCCCATAGATCCTCCAATACAACATCTCCATCTTCCCTCTCTTTGTTTTGAAGTGATGATGACGTCCCCTTCCCTCCCCTAGCCACGCACCTGCCCCTTCAAACACAGACATGCTCAAACACGAAGCAAGGGTGACGCCGAGTGCACAAGTATGGACGACCTTAATCTGATTTCAAAAATAGCCTGACGTGGATTATACGTTTCAGTATCAAACCATATAAAAGAAATTCTGATCATCATAAAGAAGAACATAGAAAGAAAGTCATGGCACTTTGCCAATAATCTGACAGGAAGCAAAGTTGTAGTAATTTAAAATAAATAAAGAAAAAGGAAAAGAATAACCAGGGGCTTGTCGGAACAAGGGAAAAGATAATCCAGCGAGGTGATTGGTTGATTGTTCTTGGCCAGGGACTGCTTTGTTTACATTTTATTTCTGTAAAGAAAAACCAAAACAGTAGCATTTCTGGCCATGAGCACAGCTCGAGTTCTGATTGGCTAAACAAAGTCAGCACTAGACTCCTCCCTTTGTTTACAAGTTTTATGCAACGAGCGCATCTCTTCCCCCATCCCCCTTCGACCTCTCTCACCACAAATGATCCCCACCCTCTTCACAACCATCCCCTTCCCTGCGACATCTGAAATGACCTTCACAAGACAAAATGCATGCGTTCGCCTCTCTATTCCAGATCTAGATTGGCGAGTTACAAACCCTCAATCATGGTCAACCCCTGTCATCGTCGCATCGGGAGCATACTATAACTGACTTGTTCAAACATGTAAACAAAGATTCATCGAGGGGGTCAGACACTTAGTACTTCCTGTTGTGTCACGGAGTATGATGACTTCTACTGGAATGCCGTTAATGCCGCAGGAAACTATCAAACTTGAACGACCTGGCATACTCAATCTGTTAAGGAAGTCAACAAGAACACCTGTACGATCTTAGACGCTTGGTTCACTTGCTTTGAGAGAAGTCGCAATTGACAAAGTGGATAGAAGCTAAAAATAACATTTCCCTTTGAAAGCTTCCAACAAATTCAACAGCACAATGGCTTCCCAGTATAGCATCCAAAATGAATGAATAGTTTGTCAAAAAAATTCCATTCAAAATGCTGAGGGGAAAACAACAAATATTCACATTAAAAGCAGCTGCTATTTTGATAAAACTGTTTAATCTCAGCAACTATCATGCATCATTACATAAAATGTTCGAGAGATTAACATACTTTACACTACATGTCAAACATTATTTTTCAAAATGACCCTACTGGACAATCAGCAAAATTGATTATTCCTGCATCCTTCAAGAATCTAAGTATGAAGTGTTCATTCAGATTAGCTAATCCCTTGCAAGGAAAAGAAAATGTTGTCAAGTATTTCACAAATCTCTGCAGCTCATCCGTTTGCCTGTAGTGGCACTTGGTCCAGTGCCAGTTGTAGCTGGTTTAATGCGCTTCATCCCATCGCCATGACAATGAGAATCAAAACAAACTCCTAAGGTAGCGTAGCACACGACACTCTTTCTAGATGCGTGGAGGACACGAAGGAAGACATTTTGAGCTGGCCTCCAGCCAAATTAGCCAGCTCACTGCCAACGATTTTTACTCCTCGATGACAGATTTAATCAATGTCAAAGTATAAAATTTGTGCTGGACTGGGAATAAGAGACAATACCGGAGAGATTTAACTTCGACCAGACGAATGTGGACCGGTTCAATCCTCCGAACAATAGAACGGAGAAAGACTCGAGACTCTTGAGGTTTCGTTCCCTCGTTGAGTCATTGAATCGGATTGATGAACATTTCAAGGAAATGCATGATACTGAAGAAATGCTTTAATTGCTTAATGTCGTCAAATTGCTACTTCCTCGGCTGTGCACTGAAATGAACCCTTGGGTTTGTTTTCAAGTTCATGTCACATTATCAGCATGGTATCAGAAGTATTTACTGAAATTAAATACGGTTGTGACACCTTTACTGAAGTACACAAGATATCATACTGATGATGGTGACAAAGGTGCTGATGATGAAGATGATGGTGGTGGTGGTGATGATGATGGTGATGGATGATGATGAAGAGCAATAGATCATTCAAAAGCTCCCAGACCCATCATTCAATTGCCATTGGTTAATCACCCGACTCCTGAAGGTAAAGAGTGGGACCCTCTACAGCCTCCTGGGATTCACCAAACTTGGTGGCATCCAGCGGGAAATTCAAGGATCAGTTGGTACTCCTATTCAGATCAATTTCATTAGATTTTTGTAAAGCTTATAGAATTCAAATGCAACTGGACAATCAGACAACTGAATCAGACAACTGAACAAAGTTTCTGATGTTACAAACACAGATACAATACAACAATCTTACTTTTATTTAAGAACAGTAATAACAATAATAAAACAGTCTTATGCAGCACATACAGCACATTGTACCTTTCCAAAAGGACTCAATGCATATCAGGAAAGACGGAAAATTAACAAATTAATGATAGCTGCCGGAAAGGTATTCAAAATAGATCTGTTTTCAATGTGTAAACAAAGACAACATGTCAATACTCCAGAGTGAAAGATTTAAAATTAATTGTCTTCATAAACATGCAAATTGAAATTGAAATTCCATGTTGATTATCAAAGGTTACATTACTTTGTCGAACCGTCTTGATTAATTGGCACAAAACATGATAACAAAGAGGAAAGCAGAAAGATATATTCAAGGTGAGTTGCTCTCTGGAATCCAGCCAATCTTTACAGCTGTTCTTGGTCATCAGAGTAAGATATGGGAGGGGGATCAACAGAAAAGAGGATTAAAGAAAATAAAAACATATCTTTGCACGACAAAATAGAAAATTCAACCCGACAGCCAAGATCACTGATCCAGGGGTTTTCATTTTGTATCCAAATAAAAATTTGGCTCCCGTTTTACGTTAATCCAACCCACAATGCATTGCGCTCTACTTGTGTTATGAAATGGGCGGAAGTGCCTTGAAATTGAAGCGCACCCTCAACCCTGGTTAGTTCACTACGTGTTCTCATGTACAAGACCTTTCTGTCATCACCAAAATGTGCATCTTTTACCGCCAGAGGGACGCTTTAATTAGACTTGGGGTTGAAGCCTTATTTCATTCCATAAACTGCCAAAGCTACCTTGAACTATCAAGTAAAAGAGCAGATGTCTATATAAAGAGGACAAAAAGGATTTTGCATGATGTAATCACTATTCTTATTTCACTCATCTAAAATAAAAATGACTCGTAACTATCATTATCAAGAAAACTGTATTTGGTTACAAATATGTCTGAAAATTGAGACTAAGCAGGAGAGATGGGCAAGCATCCACCGGCTGCGTGATTCTTAGTCATCAAGAAGCAAACTTTTCCTTTCCAAAAAATTTTCAAAGTCAGAATGGCCACACTAAAACTGCCTCGCTGGCACACAGCTCCACTTGCCACGCCATACATTTGTTTTTGTTTTGGTTCAGGGCACAGCAGGGTACATATAGGTACAGTATGCGGCATGTCAAGAAGTCGCGAGTCAATGGACGTAGTAAACGCGTAGTACGCTCAGCTGTAGAGTGCGTCATACACATGTCTCGCAGCTGATCGGGAGGCTAAATTTACTGGGCTGGGTATTAAAGCAGAGGAAAGAGAGCAGGAAGCTATCGCAGTAAATATAGGCCAGTACCATTCAAAGACGCTTAAAGGGGCATGATTTCATGTTTACATGCCTCCCCATTAAGAGTTATGAAAGGCTATTTTAGCCTTCATGAGGCTTAGCCCCGGAAAGAAGCTCCAAACATTTAGATGCAGGTGCAGCAAAATGTAGTCAAAACAGGCCTAGATTTTATTTGTAAGGCCTTACCCTAAAAACATTTCTCAGTCCTATCAAGGTCTCACTCAGAAAGACTTCTTACAATAAAAATCCATTTAACATGCATCAGCCAATCAAATCGAAGGATTTCAGTAGCTTTAAACTTTAGTGCAAATTTGTAATTGTAACAAGTTTTATGAAACGGGCCCCTGGTTTTTTATATAGAGAAAAAAAATGTGCCATCCAGGGTGTATGCAAATATTACCGCTCCATTAACCAATATAATGATACAGATACTCAATTCATTAGGTTGAAAATAAAATAAGTAAAAATATAGTTGAAGAAGTTCAAATACAGAAGTATCCCTACTTTTAAATCAGTACCATATGGCAAATAACGAGGAAATCAATAATTAACCTGGCTCATCAAAGAAATAGACAAGATCAACAATCCCCAAGATATAATTACCATTTGACCTCAAGTATATTAAATTCAGACTCATTCAAAAGTCCTACTCTTCAATGTCAAGTTAAAAAGGTTGAGCTCGGTAAGAGCCGATTGGCGCAAAAAACAGAGATGAGCTGACCTTTCAAAAGTGTTTTCAAAGCAAATTTTCAGAGACAGATTATCAGAGAAAAAATATTCACAACAGAAAAATCAATGAAGGACACTTTCGATGTAAGAACATGGTAAAATGGAGCAGATTTACTGGTATCAAACTAGGGGGAAGAGAAATACATTCATCTAAAAAGTTATTTTACAGATATATGGACATGCTTTCAATTTTTCAGGTGGAAAGGGAAAAATTATTGGCAGTAATATACTTAATGATTCCAGTGTGTCACTCAAATTTAAAAGCTTTCAGAAACGTGTGTGCATTGAAAAGAGTGACTATCACACAAAGCGTACTATTTGGGAAATTTGAATTTACTTTGTGATCATCATATCTTTGGTTCTAGATCTATTTTGAACCATATGTAATATGAAAAGAATTACAAGACTTTTTAAAATCAATAACTCAAATGCTTGAAGGACATCTCTTTGAAAGCAAACCAGGGACATTATATTTGCTAGCTGATTTAAACATTTATCTCTCATACTTTGGTGAATGTTTTTTTTTTTTTTTTTTGTAGAATTCCCTTGCTTCCTTCCTTCCTGGCTGTCTGTACCCCACCCAATCCTTTACCGTCCCTCCCCTAAACCTCCTAGCCCCCTCACCAACCATCAATCCTTGATCAAAACACACATGTAAGGCCTTTGTCCAACACGTCTTCTGAGAAATGGTGCGGTGGTGGCGGGAAATAGAAATTACAGCATCAAACCCTAGCCATCCAGAGTTGAAAAGTTTAGTCATCCTTCATCGACCCTAGGGTAGCACTGCCGTCAAAACAGAGCCCGGGTGAGCGAACATCGTCCATTTAACTTTGGGATTGTTTCGGAGGGTAATGAGTGGATGAATCATGCAGTTAAAATGACAAACTGGTATTTAGGTAGAAATCAGGAGTTTTATTGTTCCTGTATAAATGACTACACATCATTAAAATCAAATCCAAAGAACGCGCTTTTATGCCCAAGAAGAACTTGTACAAAATAATCCTTTTACAAATTAGTGCTACTTTCGTACTCTCCAATCATTTTCTCACCATACAGTTAATAAATACTTTTTTCAGTAATGGTTAAATTAATGAAAATATATTAACTTAATATACTTAACCAAACACTATTGATCTATAGAATGAAAAAAACATATGTAATAAATCAATAAATACAATTTTCCTTGCTGAGTTTTGTAACACAATGTAACAATACAAGTTATTTGCAACTTCACACTATTTCGACCTTTTAATAAAAGAAGTTGTTTAAAAGAAATACATGTAGGACTCATTCATGTTACAATGAAATACAATAATCTCATTTTTTCCTTTGAGGATTAACTCATATAATTGTTTCCTGACATCAACAACAAGAAGGAAAGTGAAAGAAAAATTAAGAGAGAGTGGAGAAAAAGAACTAAGGCATAATCATTAGACTCCTGGATTATCTAATGTTACCGCAAGTGAACCCCTTCTTCATCTCAATTTCATCCTCTTCCATCTGAAATTCCACACTTTATTTCTTATGAAAATACTACAAACCCTCATCAATTCTGTCATAAGATACATTATGGATATCACAGATTTTGTGGCATCGAAGCAATTTGTGTAAACAACGAATACCTCGGAACTGGGGGCCTAAAATAAAGGAAACTTCCGGTAGTTTCAGAAAGAAGATTTTATCATTTCAATTGTCAAAAATACCATTATTTGTTATTTTGTTGACCTTTTCTCAACATTTTTCATGAGAAGGGGTATACTTAACCACCAAAAACAGCTGGACAGGATATAGATACTTCTCTCATGCCTCTAAAAAAGACTTGCTAATTAGCACCTATGTTAATGAACTGTGATTTTGGAAACAATATCAAAGGAATTCATATTCCAACCAATTAGTAAAGTAGATTGTGCTTTATGTGATTTGGAAGCAGGTAAAAATTGTAATTATACATATCCTGGGGTTATGTAAAGTTTATTTTCATGCTTAAGCTGGTAAGCAATCTTGTTTAAATATGGGTGTTAAACATGAGAGATCTCCGGGGAGGGTTTTTGTGTGTTATATGGGTGCATAAAGTATGGCCGAATGCCAGAGCTGTCATAATATGAAGCGAGACCTGGGAAAGTTTTCTTTTTGCAGCTGTACTTTACTCCGCTTAGGATTAACACTTTAACTAGACATCAGACAGAAAATAAATAAAGAGAGAAAGACAGTGATTGAATGAAGGAAGAAAGATAAAGTTAGTAATTAATGAAGGAGAGAAAGAGAGAAGATAGGCAGAACGTCTGAAATGGATATGGAAAAAATAAAAAGATACTTCGGTAAAAGAAGGGCGTTCAGGTAGAAAGATGTAAAAAAAAAAAAAATCTTACAAGAACAAAGGGGGGATTAGAATGAGGAGAAAGTGAGGCTTAAACATGAGCAGAAATAAGCAGAGAGATGGAAATGTAGGGACATGAGAACATTGAAAAGGAAGATAGATAGATGAGAGAAAGATAGGCAAATAGAGGGGAAACAAATACAAGAGCAGAGGGAAAAAATACATGAGCAGAGAGAGAGAGACGGAAAGAAAGATGGGAAGAATATTGGTTAGAAAAATATGAGCAGATCAAAAGAGATTATTTGCTGAAAATAGGCACAGGGGAAGGGATGAATGGAAAGAAAATTAGGGACAAACAAAGAAAATACAAAGAGAGAAAAGAAAGAAAACCAAAATAGAGAATGGGAAACTTTTGTGTTACTGTCATCAGTAAATGGTGGAGGTAAGATTGAGCATGTAATTTTTATCCTTCAGAATAAGATCCTATAGAACTTCTTACATGCTGTTTTTTTTATCCAAACGATGATTGAAACATCATCTCTATAATATATACACAAAGCATGGGCACTTGCACCTGAGAAGCAATTTGTTCGACGATGATTAAATCATCGGCCCGATCATACCGCTTGCCCTATTCTATCACATCAAACATCCCACCGTACAAAAGATATAAATCACTAGTAATCATCCATTTGGCAACTCCCACCAAAAATCAGATTCAATCTTAATAAGATGTTATTGAGTAATTGCTGAGAACCCAGAAAACATGACAGCCTTTTGCAAGAACTTTGATCAAATTTCCGGCCCACTGGATGAAGAAAGTAATCTGATAAAGTTTTTTTGGTAAACACGTCGGTGCTCTCGCTAACAACTTGTAAATAAGACCTCTTCTTAAGATGGAATTATGTGGAGGCTTCCACGGAAGAGGGATGTACTTTCCTTAGTGGGTGGAAGGAACTAACAAATTTAGGCAAAATCTTTTGGTATGTACACTTAGGGGAATAAGAACAAAATAACTTTCAGTCTCTAATTTTTACCATCATCTGTCAAGTTTGTATCTCCATTTTTAGTTGCGCGCCCACATCCTACTACAGCACTCCACCGCTTGCTCTGTATTCTATCACATTCCCATTAAGAATATTGCAATATTCAATGCTACATTTGGATGCCTGCGATACTTTTTCTCTCTGAGACAATGCAATGTTAGTGGATTTCAATTCATGCACAATTTAAGAACACTACTGCTTGGGAAGAAAAAAAAACTAAAAGATTGGGTTGAACCCGATAAGGGTTAAAGGTTATAGGGCAAAGGTGGGAAAGTTGAAGTGGTGGTGGTATAAAAGGTAACAAAAAAAAAACATCATAAAAGGGAAATCATCTTAGGAACTCTATCTTTACATGCAACCCCGAAACTCATTCCAACCTAGTCCACTGCCTGGACCATTCTCTAGAACATGTCTCCCACATCTTGCCTTAAAACCACCATCTATTATCAAAACATTCTACAATTTCCCCCAAAATCAGAAAATTATCATTCTAATTCCAATTCAATTGCTCTATCACAATCATGTTTTTCAAAGATCTATCTAGTCCTGCATTTCTTGTTTGTCCTTCATATTTTGCCCCCTTCCTACCTTTCTTTTCCTTCACATGTAAATTGACCTTTTCACTCCAAAATATCCATCCACCCTCTTGAACAACTTTTTATAAAACTACATGATTTATATCATGCAAGTGACTAAACTTCGAACATGTATCAATTCAAAGCTAAAGCGTCGCAAAAACAATAAATGATTTAAAATATTTCTAAAGATATATCACCTCTCCTTTCAGATCGTCTCCTGTAGCCTGCCACTAGACCATTTGAAAAGCGGAAGGTTAAACAGATATTGTTAGTTACAAGATTTCACCAAAATAAGTCTAAAACATAAACGCCTGCATAATCAACCAATGAATTAAAGTATGTAGTTTTTTTTAACTATGAATTCTAAAAACCCTTGTTTTATATTCACAAAAATAAGTCTACAGCATACACATATTTTTGGTATAATCAAAACATTAATTAAAGCTCATAGATACCCTTTTCTCTGATAGTTTTAATACTCTTCAACTACAAGACTAGCATTATTTGCGTTTTCAAGTTTGTCAAATTCTACACAATTAATTTTAAAAGTTAAACTTGTAAACTTGAGTAATAACCTTTTTTAAATCTAAAATTTAGGGTTCATGGTTATTTTGGTAAATTGTCAACCACAATGTTCCTCTAACCACCTATCTTAAGCTAGAAAAAAGAAAAACCGAGATGGTGATCAAATCAATAACAAAAAATAATAAAATCTTTATTAACAACATGACTTAAGTAAATAAATAACCCTTCCAACTTTTCATCAGATCATTGGTTGACAATTTAACCCTTCCCAGAGAGGACATTCATGTAAGCCATTCCCTTGGGCTGTCCTCTCATTAGGGATAAGAGGAAACGCATAATTAAGCACAGCTTTCTGTGATTCGTTAGCCATTCAACGCTTTGGTCGTTCCTTGTTGCATACTTCACCAACAATCATACCAAACAGTTGATGAGGATGAGTAATGAATTTTGGGTAGAGGGATTTCTTTACTTTCGGGCCTTGATTTGCGGTCAGGCGATAAAGCAAAACAACATTTTTGACAGATTGTGTGGTTTTCCCACATATGAGGGCTACATTTAGTCTTAGGACACGCGACAAATTTGCACCCCAACGCTCACCCCAGACAACAATCTTTCAGGGTTACCTCTCCGACGCCTTGTGGTAGTTTCTAATTGATCCTAACCTGGTTGACCTCTAAATTCAGTTCCTAGTACTGAGCTCATTTGTGTCTATCCTTGTTATATGTTCAAATATTGTACTTAATATTGGTAGACTTCCTCTAATTATCTTCATACATCATCAATATTATAAAAGAAAAGCTATTTTCTCATTCTTATTATTCGCGCCAAAAACAATTAGTAGACATCATAATATAATTGTAACTAACACTGCAAGTCTGACTTAATGCAAGATCCTTAAAGATAACCTAAATTGAATTGCTTATCTCACTTCTCTGAAATAAATTGGAGCAACACATCTGTTATTCACACATTTTTAAAGATTATTTGTTTTTAATGTATCTAAATATTTCTCATTTGAAAACTAACCTCTCTCAGCCTCTGTTGGATCATTTCAAACGGAGAAAAAGAAAATCAAAGAAAATTGCCAGAGGAAAGAAATTCAACACTAATTTCACAGAAACAAAATTCAAATGTTATGTCATGCTTTCTTTAAAATGTGTATTTTGCAAAGTTCAAGCTCTTATTTCAAAAAATTGACTAATTTTCTTGGGTTGTGTGAACTTCGTTTTTGACAGAAAAATATGGATGAATGGATAGAGATGAGAACAGGATATAATTTGGGGAAGAACCTCAGTGTATAAGCAATCAAACAAAAGATACAGAATTATCCTGGAGTGAAGAAAAGAAGAAATTATGTGACTAATGAAATGTAACGTTTGAGAAGGAATTGAAAGCTATAGGAATATGAATGGATACTACTGGATGCTAAATAGAAAACAGAAGAATTGAATTGGAATTTCTTTTGAACAATTACAAAATGGATTTAAAGGCAAACTGGTAAAGAGGTAGAAAGTTCATTATAAAAAATATTTCTGGAGGAAATCTGGAGAGGAACAATCAATTATGCTGATATAACTTCATCAATTATCAAGAAAAATCAAATGCAAAAACATGACAACAATAGATAAGTGATGAGATATGATAGTTTTACAGAGCTAATACAATGAAGGAAAGAGATGAAGTTAGAGTATAGTGAAGTTCATCAAAAATGAAGTTTTCACACAATCCAGGGTCCAATGTACATGGAAGTTGCCAATTTGACACCATGCCAACTCTTGCGAGAAATGGAGCAAAACAAAAAGATTAATTGAAATCCCAACACAGAAGATATCATTGGCAAAGTCAGCTAATTTTGTCCTCCTACTTAAATCCATCAATTTAACGAAAGATGGAGCAATTATTCAAAAAGAGATGATAGATTCTTGAATTTTCCTACATACATTTACCAATATCTTGGAACAGTATGAGGTAATGTTTAAATCAAATTTTAACACAGCAGAAATGAATAAGTTGAAACATGCTTTTCCCCCATCTTTCCAACACCTATCAGCGCTTAGTTGCAATAGATTATTAGAATTCCAATACCACAAAACATGGCTCTACTTTTTAAAACAAAGAATATTTTCTAGAAATAGGCAAATGAAGCCTGAAAGAAAATTTAAGAATCAGGATATAAAACTTTGACAGATTACTTTATTATTCCATGATAAAGTTTCAGTTGAGCAGCCATATCATGCATTCCTGTTAACTATTGAAACTTCATGCACTTGTTGGTGGTGAGGGAGGAGGGGGGTGTAATAACATGTATTGGGGAAGAAAAAGAGGGGGTAAAAAAATATTATATTCCAAGCTCAATTATAATGTGATGAAGCGAGGATTACAGCTTCTAGAATAAATTCTTATCCGATCTTTCTCCGAACTGCAACAAAACTAGACTGAACCTGCAAAAAGTTAACACCATGCATGCACTAATAACAATTCCTTTTCATCCACCACTATACTATAGTTACCCAATATGGCCAATACAAGGGAAAACACATCCTTATCAACTTGCCACTTACTTTTCACCAGCATTGGGTAGCAGGATTTAAAAAAAATGATTCACCCATTTTCACCAAGGTACTTTTCTCTTCCCTGGTTGCCTTTTCCATAATAATTGAAGGAGAAAGCAGAAAGTAAGTATAAACAAAGAAAAACATGACAGTCAAATAGGTATTCATTTCATCCTCCAACATAAATGTTTGGGTGGGTCAATCATTACTGCAAGTACTACACTATTATTACCCAGAATACCACATTAGAACTAGATAGTCCCCTTAACTTTTGTTTATTTCACCAATTGGCTAACAATTTCCTGAACTATTGAATTCTTTATAGAGGATCCAGAAGGTCCACATGCCCAAAATGATATCAAAGGAATAGTGTTTGCATTAAAAGTAAATTTCTAGGGATTTCGAGTACCGTAGGCAGAATTTTTAGAGAAAAAAAATAAGGCTAGTATATACCATGTCTCACAAAGATTGGTTTAAATCAATTTCAAACTTCAGATTGAATCAACTTTGTAAGAGATACAAATTTCAATCAATTAATCTTAATGATTAATGTCATGATAAAGGCTTATTACAAAGTTTCAATCAATCACAAAGTTATGACTGATATGACTTGATCAGCTCTTTGTGAAATCAGGCCTAGGTGGAACTTTTCAATGGTTGAAGGGCTATAGGTAGAGCACTGGTGTTGAAGTGATGCTGAAATGTTATGGCAAGACAAAGATATGGAGGGGTGTGCCAGTGTGTGTTAGCAATGGTTCGACCCTATAAACCACTGTCTGCTCAGAAGGTTCCAGCCTTACTGGTGTGTTGGGGGTGTACAATCAGGTATCCCAGGAATGCAAATGGGTGTCTGGTTTTTTTTAAATTCTAACTAAGATTCTCCATCAAGGGATCCACATTCTTCCCTTAGGATTGAGAGTGGTACATAGGAATGGGTCCCTGAGAGTGATAAGGTGGGTTTTGCGGGTCAATTTATCGCTACAAACCCGATAACTCTTCCCCAGTTTCCTCTTGCCAAAGGAAACAAGCTTCCTGATGCCTTTCTTTTTCTTCTGACTCCAAAGTAGATTAGTCGAAGAAATGAAAAAGAAAAGAATCAGAGAGGGAGAACAAAAGATAAATCGGTGATGGTCAATTATGAATGGAAAATAAATGAGTAGAAATATCCTCGATATCCATCTGCTAAAGAGAAAAGGAAAATGTATCATTAGTTTTTCGAGGACAAATTCATATTCAATCACTATCATTTTTTTTTATTATGGTTTGTTGAGGAATTTCTTGTTGTATTGATTTCAAAAGAATATCAAAATCTTGAAAATTTCTCAGTTTGAACAAAATACTACATCTTTAAAAATATTTTGTCTGAGACAGCTTCAAGCAATGGTGAAAAGACCGGAGCAATAAAATAAACATTCTCCAAAAGGTGAACAAAAATCATTTGAATTCATGATTAGAAGATAATTGAATTACTATTCTTATCTCATTTTCGGCGATCAAATTTTGTGCTGACCACGTACAATTTGATGATGTAAAAAAGAATTCATAATAGTGATAATAAATAATCAAAAATCAAACTAACATTAGAGATAATCTTAATTAGCTATGAGAAGTAGAAATAAAGGAAGGTACAGTATAGTTATGAAAGAAAGAAAAATCTGAAAAAGACTGTAAATTATATTTTTTTTAATATATATATCAATGAATAATGAAAAATGATGAGTCATTTTAATATGAGATCATCACATGCCAATATGCTCACCAATAAAACATGCTTGTATCAAACCAAAAGTTTGATTAAATTAAGTTCTATCTACATTCATTCTTTCTTTAAAAATATCAAAATTCAAGAAAAAAAATATTCAAAAATCAGAAATTGAAATATATCTAGATGAGTGAATAAAAATGAGTCTTTTTATAGAACTTCTGAAAATATCAGAAATTGATAAGAATAAATACTACAAAAAAATTAAATCACTTATTAATCCCTCTTAGTACGAACTGAGATTCAATTTGTCTATAACTGTCAAACAATAAATAAAAAGATAACCATGTATAAATAAACTAATAATGACAAGCAAACAACTTGCAGCTAATCTATTTTGAGTAAAATACAAGTCAGAACAGAGACACCAATCACACTGCAAATAAATAAAAGTTAGTAACAATGAAAATGGTGGTTAAGTTGGTAGTGAAATGACTATGGTGGGGTAATGTTTGAATAATCCTCTCCATAGCATTAAAATAAAGTGTGTGAAACTTCTAAACTTTTAGGAACAGTGTTTGTGAGGTTTCTGGGGCATTGAACAACTCATTGTAGAGGTTTTGTAATATGCATGTTAATTCCTGAGCGTGCATTTGATCCTGAAAAGGACTGTGCTTGACGTCTTTCGGGTGGTTCTTTTTCAGGACCAAACACATCGCCAAGAATGATTATTTCTAAAAGTGCATTTTTGTTTTATATCATTTGATATGGTTGCTTGAAAATGTTCCTTGTTCTGAAATCAATGCTGTGCATGTGTATTATATTCAGGTGCAGCATCCCAAATTGTACCCCCAGATCTTCCAAATAATAAAAATACATATATATAATAATAAAAGGAGATAAAAGTAAACAAAAGTAGGGGAAAGAGGAAGAAAGAAGAGTATTGAAAAAAGAAGGCTGAGTAATAAACCTATCCCATTATTGTCGTAATCATAAATTAATTGACATCCCCTCATAATCCAACTTGCCCCCCCCCCCCGGCTTATTCTCTGGTACCGCCCCTGATTGAACTGTGATATGGTTTAAAGAATACACTATTGTAGATGTGATATTTCCACCTCTATTTCATTTGCAATCTGTCCCTACATGTATATGCAGAGAGAACACAACAGGCCAAACTCTATTCTACTCTTTCTCATTAACAGTTATATCATCCGATTCATATATATGTTAACACACCCAAGAACAGAGTAACATTCAGAATTAAGTTGACAACCAACAACACATGCAGGTTTGGTTAATTTAAAAATTAAAAAAAAAATTGTAATGTGCATTTACCTAATAACTTATTCTAAAAATTAATTTTACAAAACTTCAATCTTCTGAATTTATAGTTACATGTATATAAAATGTAATCTCATCAGAGACTTGTGATTTTTGCTAGGCAAATCATATAATTAAACCAAATTTCCTTTGATTTATTGTAAAGTTTGAAAGTTACACAACCAAAATGGTATATATTTGAAAACTACATGTATTCCGAGATTAACTTTCTTGGTTCATCTTAGCAATTTCCATGCTTTGTTTATGATTGCTAAAAATGTATTTTATATAGCATTTTAAGACCTTAAAGAACTTTAATGAAAAATTTTCCCAACTACTACAATATTGAATCAAATATGAAAAGCAAAATTAATTGTTGTATCTTACAAATGTGTCATTAATAAGTGCTTAACAGCTTATAAAATTTAAACAAAAACTGGTGTGCTTGTGTGTAAGTTTACTGTAGCTTTTGTGTTATATTTTGCTGTGTTGTGTACAAAGACGTGTGTTTGTTGGAGTACTTACCTTATTGTTTTCGTTCACAGAAAATTTATCCAAATATTTGAAGAACTTTTGGTCAGTTTCAAAATTAAATAAAAAGAGGAACAATGGCATACAAACATGACAATGGGTCACAGGGAATACAATATATACATTACAAGGAAACAAAATTATAGCATGGATGAGTGGGTGTATAAGGCAACACAGTTTAGAATTCAGCCATAAATGTAAATACTATATTCCCTCCTGGGCCTCTATATTTTGAGAAATGATTTTAAAGGGCCTTTCAAAAGTGATCTTTGAATGTTGTATAGTAAGCTTTACCCTTTTTACTAAGAACAGCAACCATATGCTTTACAAGTACACTACCAAGGTAGCTCTATGGTTTTACATCCTTTCCACAGGGTTAATTGGCTTTGATACCCAGGCAGGGGGATACATGGACACGTAAGCTCCCACTAGCCCAGGAGGGTCGTGATAAAGTTGTGGCAAATAATTTAGCTAGAATCTGCTACACATAACACTGAACATCACAGCCTTGCTTTGACTTGCAAACATGGATGAAATGAGCTTGGCTTATTGTGAGCAAATGACAACATTTAATAAGTAGAACAAAAAAATTAATTTAAAAAAAATCCATTTAAAAAGAGGACTTTTGAATCAGATACTAAGGACAATGGTATAACATAAGTCTTTGAATCAATTCAAAACTTGGCATCAAGGTACCAACTATTATTTTTTTCCAAGTTCTTAATCACCCCTCCCCCTCCTAACAATTTCTAGTATAAATATAATGTGCACTTACATGTACAATTTTAAATGGCATCAAACAAATTAATGAAATAATTATGATAAAAATGAATAAAATTTATTGAAACAAAGCCTGCTATACATTAAAAATTTTGGCTCACACTGTGAAAATCAATTATACAGACATGTGCATAGAAACAGTTAATGAGTGGGGTCATAAGGGTTTGGTTGGGTTGGACTATGCAGGATTTAAATGTACTAACAGCGAATTAATGTGACATATAAATCATGCATGACAATTTGAAACAAATTGTAGGAATGCAAAATTGATAAAAACAATTTGTTAGTTTTCATTGACAATCCAATGGGGTTTTTTTACGTTCAGATGATCATAACAGAATTACAAAATACAGATGAATGAATGCGAATTGATGTCATACTATGAATAATACCTGTATCATGAGATAGACATTTGAAGATTTGTATTTATAAATATTGTAACACAAATAACAAAAAAATATCAGTGATGATAATGATGATGATAATAAATAAATAAAATAAATAAATAAATGGATGAATGAATGAACGAATGAATGAATAAATAAATAAATAGATGAATAATAAACAAAAATGGCAATAATGATGATGGAAATGATGATGATGATGATTAAACAATGATGATTATGACGATGATGATGACAATGATGATTATGGCATTGCTGCTGCCGATGATGAGTACTTAGCAATGAATTATCATTGTTGTTTTTTTATTTTAAAGAAAAATTAGTGAAGAGCAATTTTATCATAATGTCATACCTTCTTCTTGACTTTTTCTTCTTCTCCACCCTTCCCCTTCTTGTCTCCCTTCTTTGGAGGTTCTTCTTCCGGCATCATGATCACATGGTCACCCTCTCCAGCATTCTCATGACTGTGTGTGCTGCCCTCTCTTGGCTGACCTGGAGCAGTCTGTGCAGCTGGGGGCAGTGGTGTCTTGCCATCTTCAGCCAGTGTAGGCATCTCTTTATATGAGAATGATTGGGGAAAGAGGAAGATAATGGAAAAATAGGAAGGTTATTCGACTACCTCCATCAACTGATTCACAACTTCAGATGAAAAAAGTGTGGTTTAAAACACCTGATACATAACGATAATCACTTTCATAATTAACGGTTTATTGAACAACCAGAAACTTTATCACCGTGATGGGAACTGTTATAAAGCCGAGTTTCAAACATTAAACATAAACTTCTAACTAAGCTTACTACCGATTTTAGGCAAACAGAGTCTGTGGACTTAGTAGACTTTAAGACTTGACATCATTTTGTCATCATAACAACATTGAAGAAGGAGCTTTTTCCTCCAGACAAAGAAAGGTTTGTCAACATAAAAACTTCGCAAACGATCACAATTTTTCACTGAATATTTTATGCATTTTGTGAAGGCTATTTATTTGAAATAACGCCATATCATATATAATAATCATAAACACTAAACAATTCAAATTATCTGACATATGGAGTCTGCAAGACAGCTTGAAAAATGACTTCTTTGATAATCAATATCTATAATGGGAAGAAATATATAATTGAAGTATACTGTTGATTTCTAGAACTATTAAGCAAGCATATGCACACAAAACATATAGCAAAAGCTATAATATAAAACACTGTATGAAGCATTTTTTCAGAAGGTGAGTGATTTCATACATGTAAACATTCTACTACAACTTTCTACAAAACTAAACAGTGATCTGCAAAGATAATGAAAGCTCGAGCATTGATACAAAACGAAACAGCTTTCAAACTACATGACCCATATGTATGTATGTTACAATATGAATAATATGAGAAACATTGTTCCTACAACACTGGCATTACCCTAAGAGATAAACAATCAGTTCATATACAGTAAGAAACTAAATAATTGTTTTAATAATATCCAAACAACCATTTCTACATGCTTGCCCATTGCTGCTTTTCTATATTCATTACAGAGTTCATCTCTTGCTTATTATTTTTGTTGCAACAAAGATATAGTGGCTGATAGCACAAATACCTGATCTTTTTTTTTCTTGATAAAAAATAAAAAATATCAGAGTAAATATGTTTCACAAAACACAACAATGGGGAGGGGTACGAAAAATATGAATGTGAAACATCACTACGACAGTGGCTTGTGCAATTTAACAAATATAATTATTGTTATTGGTTAGAGAAAATCAAATATTAGTGATAACTGAAGAAAGGCACAAAGAAAAATTATTTTCAAAAGAAACACACAGAGATTTAGAAAAAATTATTATTAATGGTGTAACATTGAATTTGGTATTTATACAATTTTTTTTTTACAATTGAAAGGAAAATACAAATGAAATACAGTGACAACTGGACTCATTTGATTGGATTTGGCCTGATGTGATTTTCAGCCCAAATTAATTATAATACATCATTATTAACTCTTTAAGAGCCATTGGCAGCTATAGTTGCCCATAGCCCTCTAGTGCCACTGGCAGCTATAGTTGCCCAAGTAACTTTTTTTTGTTTAACCAATTTTACAGTCAGAAAATCAACACCATGTTCTGTGTTTTTTATGTTGTTACATTGGCAAGGAATTCACAATTGATTTTGTTATATAGAAAATAGTGGTTTACATAGAAATTTTTTGAGTAAAATGGCATTTTTGCATCATTATTTTGAAGAGTTGATTTCGGATATTGCCGCGATCTGAATCAATATTTCTCATATAGACACGTGTGATATAAAGGTTGTGTGTAGCAATACACGTACTTCTATGGGCAGGGCAAAGGCGAGAGTGCGAAGGCATTCAGCTCAGAATTGACCAATGACAGAGTGGTACGATGTCTCTCACCCAACGCTACTCACCCATTCGCTATTGTTTTATGAATATTCATGAGCTATCGATCGGTTTTTTGCATGCCGGTATGGTAGTATTCTTGTGTCAAGGCTTTTTTCTGCCTGCAAATGTGCACGGTTTGGGGGAGATTTTTTGGGGGGAGATTTTTTTGGGGGAGGGGGGGGGGTGGGGGGGGGGGAAGGTCTTATACTTTGTTTTTTTAGCATTCTCACAAAATTGTTCTCGTTATAAATATATGAGTAAAGAAGGCTGTCATTTCCAACTCTCATCGCACTGCAATCATCACACTCATTATTTATTTATTAATTTATTATTGTTATTATTATTATCATTATTAGTATTACTATTATCGTAATCATTATTATCATTATTATTATTATTATCATTATTCTTCTCCTTCACCTTCTTTTTATTAATGTTATTGCCATCAGAATCATCATCATCATCATTATGATTATTATTCAAAAATAATTGTAATCATATCAATTGCATTCCTTCTGCAGCCAAACTCTCTCTTCATAAACTTAAGATCAGGTAAATAACGGTTCAATTTCGTTTGTGTTTTTATAGCCCAAACCATTAAAAAGAAGAATGATTGACATTGTTATGCTTATCAATATCATATTCAAACTTCTCACAAAAATATGAATCGTTCAATATTCTCCTCGAATAAAATAGGAAGAAGCAAAACAAATAAATGTGATAATTAAAACGGCCGATAATACCGCTTTATTCGTCTCAAGATTGATCTTTTTTCAAGGTGGATGTTTTTCCTTTGCTAAATCAAACCATTGGTCAGAGAAAAAGTAAACGGAGTATATGCAGTAATATCAGATGTTTTGAGGAAAATAAAGAAAGGGATACATTAACAAAACCGATCAGACCGACCTGTTAGTTGCTGCATCATTGACGTCACTATCAAGGGGATTTTAAAACGACTTTAGAGAGTAGAAATGAAAATGATAACGGGTTGAATATTACATTTCTTTATACCACGCATATTATTGTACACTATGTTATCTGAACAAATTATTTCTTTTACCACGGATAGTGCTACGAGCTGGGGAGGCCCTGGGCGGATGCAGGATTTTTCTGTAGGGGGGCAAATTGTTTTCTCTTTACCTGGGTCACCCATAAGAAATCAATACCGGAACCTTTGAAAGTATTCAAAAGTCAAATCAAAAGACGCGCGAAAGCCCCGATTTCTATGAACATCCTGTGCTAAATTACTCTCCTAGATAATAGGTCAGGAGGGAGCGCGGATTAGAGATTCCTCATGAAAGAGAGTCTGGGCATCTATTGTTTATGACTTGGTGGCATGAACAAAAGAATGTAGTCACTTAGAATGTTAACAGGTGGCTACTTTGGTCAGACCAGTAATACAGAACAAATAGGCCTATTTTCTTTTTGAAAATTTGTATTGATTTTTTGTTTGTAACTGATTTGCATTCCCTCTTCTTTGATTCACGACAAATAAACTTTTTTTTTCTTACTTCTGTGCACTTTGCCAAGAACGCCCATATTATTTTGTGGGATTTTATACCCCAAACTTGTAAGTATTGAATCTGTCCGACCCCTCTTTATCTATATTTCAATATATCATCTTTAGTTCTTTTATATTTTGTCTCCTTCTGACTGGCAATAACTTTGTTTGTTACACTACGAATAGAAAAAAATTACAGAGTCTTATTTTGAAGACTACACGAATGAAAGGTTACGGTTGGCCGCACTTTGAAGATACATGGCTCTAATGTATTATTGTGTGTGTTTGCTTGGGGATCGCAGCTGTGCTGTGATTGGTCACTTGATCGGCGACAATGCCCTTTTTTGGAACAGGTCGCTTTCTCGTACTTCAGAGGAAATAACTTGAATAGCAAAATAGTATTTCATTCAAAAGAGCATTATTTTTCGTTATTTCTGTTTGTTCAATTTCATCAATAGATACGTCATTTGAAAGGGTAAACATTGAACTTTCATTTTATCTTCTTAATTTCTTGGTATCTCTACAATTCCTCAGGTTATTTACTCTTTGAAATGTTCATGAAATCATAATTTTCTAGGTTTTACTTATTGAAAAAAAAATGATGTAAAATATTACATCTTTTCTCCATTTTTCCAAACGCGAAAATGAAAGATGATAACACGACCATAAAGCCCATGAACCATGCATCATTTCATATGTAGAAGGTTTTATTATACAACGTACGGGTAAAGAATTATGACCGTTTTAAAATCAGTCGCTGCTCACATTTCGGTCAATTTAGGATTCCCTCGAATATCCCTGGCAGTAGAGGGGTATTGGGCCTGGCAGAGTAAGAGTTAATATTATTAGCACTATTGTGATAATTTCAAGTATTAAGCAAAATTACAATTACATAATTTTCCATATAAACTTTCATATAATTTATTCAACTGTCAGTTGCTGTAATACGCCCAACTTTGCATAGATTTGGAAGATTGTGTAGCAGCTTATTTTAGTTGACTTTGTGTTTCAAATCAATTGAAGAGTTTCAAATTTAATTATTCTAAAAAGAAATTTGGACATGAGCCACATTTATTTTACATTTCAACAACATAAAGTGGCAGATTTCCAGATGGGAGGATTAAAAACAACTATCTACATTATATTCTAAAATTGTTTGCCCCTCCTTTGCGTGATTTAAGAATCATTGTAAATTGGCAACTAATCCAAGGTGTAATGGGAGGGGTATACAGATATCAGTTATTTTTGTCTAAATATTTCCTGTTGTTGCGTGTGATTAAAACAATATTTATGAAACCCATGTTACCAATCTCTGGCATATTAAAAATGGCTTAATTGGAAAAGAAAAACTGAATTAAAATTAATTTTTAATTCATATTGCATAAAATTATTCTATAAAGTCTTGATGTCCACACAAACATGGCTTTGGGGCATTTCCATTTGTTTTATTTGGTGTAATTTTTTTTTTTCAATTCAAACTATCTGCTGGTGTAACAGGTTTTATATAGTTTGGTGTTACAGATTTTTTTTTTTTATAGTTGATTTAAATAAGTCACTTTTCATTAGACTGGGCTTTGGAGCAATATCACACAATTATAACAACAACAAATGCAGCTGTACATGTTAACTACAATAATACAGTGCATGCAATGTACATGAAACTTTATTACTAGCAATTTTAATGGGGGAGCAAGCCAATGATACACACAGCGGGCGCTTTCAGACATCATCACCACTCGTGACGGATAGCGTTATCAATCACCAGTGGTGATCAGTAACTGTCACAGTATCACAAGGGGCAAAAGATCGCAACAGGCGATCAGTATTAACATGCCATTTAAATGGTATCACCACTTGCGACATATCATGCATCACAATGCACATTGCTCATGGTGACATAACATCGCAATGCAAATAATTTTAAGAGTATTACGCACAACTAAATCCAACTAGTTATCAACATTGGTGATCAGGTGAAACACGTATTTCAAATCTTTTCGCACATTGTCATCCACAGCACAAATGCGGTCGCATTTCTGGCGATAAAGTAGCAATATGTTATCCAACGCCATCGGCGACAGCACCCGAAAGGGGTGTCTCTCGTACATCCAATACTTTGTTTGCTCATATTGTTCGAGGGCAACTAATGTCACAACACTCTTATTTCTGCCAAGTCAAATACCGAGTCAAGGTAACTCGAAAACAAGTCACTTTGACTCCCAACAGAGTCAACTCTTAGCTGGCGCCAATCCAAGTTAAAACTTAACTCCTTCAAAAGAAGAGTATAATATCATATCACTATCAAATATAACCATGATGGGCATGGGCATGATTTCAGCATTTACTGCACACACAGACAATCTAATTGTTATGTACTTCTTAAGTACTGCAAATCTATGGACCTGTATCATAAAGCTTAGCAATCGATCATACGGCTGAGTTCTACAATTGATCATAAACAGTAAACAATGCAATCAATCATAGAAATAGCCAGATGATTAGATGTTAAGCTCCATGTTACTGGGCCCTGTAAATCTAATTAACTGTATATCTATTTTTTTTAATGTAAAGCAAAAATATACTTCCTTGAATTTGAAATATTGGAGCACTTTCTTTGAGCTTTTTTTTTCTGATTTAGCAGGATTAATAATTAAATTCTCACTCTGAATATATTTGACAATAAGGAATGTGAATTAATAAAAAAAAAACACAGTAGATGGATTTAGATATTGATACCTTCTTATCTAGAAAGGACACAAAAAATTAGAAATAGTAAGAAAATTAGACTGGAGTTTGATAAAATTAGTTACACCTTGTGTGTAGGTATAAGAACAAAGTGCGGAAAACCTGGGTGAAATAAGAAAACATTGTTTGGTTAGTAACAGTTTGCTATTCACGAAAGTGCAATGTGAGTGACATCTTCAAAGCACATAGGAAATAATTTTTTTTATATATACTATAGATTATCTTGACGATGATGTAGTATTCTTCTCGGTTCATATAAATACAGCAAAATATATGATTTTGGGCATCACTAATTATCTTTGTTGATTCATAAATCACACCAAAAAAATAAATAAATGAAAAAATCCATAAGGATAAAATGTGATTTTTTTTTCAATGAAAGCCTGTTGAAACATTGAAAAAAAACCTGCAATATCTTCTTGCTACATTAATGAGTGCATTTTATATATATTTTTAAAAGCTTTTAAAAAGACAACCATATGTACATGTAGATGTAATGAACACTCAGAAGTATGAAGTCTGAAAAGATGCAAATTTTATAACATTGTTAGTAATGGTTACATATCAAGATGCGATAGTGAAATATGGAGTAATATTCTACCACTCATTGCGCAGCCCAAGTCAGTCCCACATGTGACGAAAATTGTATGTCATTGATGGATTAAATATGATGTATAGACAAGAACCAGCATGGGGTGAATTTTGAATATCAGTAGAAGATAGATAAAATGGAAGGAATTGAGGCAAGCTTGGACTGACACTACGAGAAGGGATGGTTTGATTGTGGGCTGGGCTGACCTGGCTTCGGTTTGGTTAACTTCCGTATGCTTGTTTCCAATAAATCGCTAGTTATAAGGGCCACTTCGTCTCCTGTTATACCAAGACCATCTTCATCTTTCCCTATACATATCGAAAGGCAAGAGATTATTCGGAGCAGAGAAATTCCCATCAGGATGAAGTCTGATTTACCAGTTTTGATTCTCCATCAATATTATTATTTGAACAATGTAATGTTCCTCATTCGGATTTAAGGCTATGTAAAGTTTGGAATAAAATGAGGTTCCTGCAACCTTCTACATGTACTTTACAAGATAGAAAATTAATGAATGACAAATAAAAAAAAGAGTGCATTGTTACATGACACTTGTATGTTTATGAGAAAATGTGAAGTAAATGATAATTTATTGTAGAGACAAAAGATCATAGTGCCCTACGTATAAATAAAACCCTCAAACACCAGCCCCCCCCCCCCTAAAAAAGGACACAAAATTCTGTAAATCAATCCTTTGATAACTAATTTTATCTATGCATGATCATGATCTTTCTGTCTTTTACCCAATTCATATCACCAACACTATCCCTTTCATAGTCTTCAAATGGAAATAATACTTTTGTAGAGCAGACTTGCTTAAAAATCTTAACAAATAGGCCTACACCTTTTAACGTGTTTTAATTTCTTCAATGATATGAATGATAGAAAATAAATCATGAATTTCAACATGTAAATAATACGTAATTATTAAAAGAAAAAGATGAATGGACGTTAAAGGAAGGTTGGATTCCTCAAATAATATTTCAAAGCACTGTTGAGTGAGTCTCATGCATATTCATATGAGTGATTGTTGCAACTTGATGTATAGGCCTATATATTGAGGTATATAATTATGATAATTCGAGCATATTTCTTTCGTCACAGCAAACTTGCTCTTTCCATTCCAACAGGCAACAAACAGTTTTGATCTTTATTCAACAACATGTACATGTAAAGTAAAGCTTATTGCAATATGAATCAATTAAGAAAAATGAATCGTATACAAATTTGCACTAATGATCATAATCATTGTACATGTATATATGAGCGCACATCATATCCTATCATTAAATTAGAATTCAAGGTCTTTAAATTTTGTCTGGTGGAGCACACATGAATTCCAATGTTTCTTTTTGTGTCTTTTCTTCATTGTTTTTGTACAAAAAGCCATTCAATAAACAATAAGATTTTGAACGTCATCACAGGTGATCCACATGCTGTGTAAAATCCTGACTTTTGCCAATCATACCTACATGTTCTCTTTGACCACTTTCAAAGCATTAATAGAAAAATATCACAAATGTACACTGTACATTAAAATGAAAATAGACTGTCATGGGATATACATGAAACCAATCCCCTCTTTCTCCTTCTCCCCTCTTACTTCTAGTCTCTTTTACTCCCCTCCCAATCTCTCTCTCTCATAATCTTAACTAAAGATGCTTTTTTTTTTTTCACAATCTACACGAGAACAACACTTACATATATTATACTCAATGCAAAGTGCAAATCGTGCTTCTCATATAAATGATTTTGCACATGAAACATGCATGGCATACACCAAGTCAACACGTTTACAATTTCTTCCACAAATCTTCAGACTGTGAACGATTGGGATCTCTATTCATTTCAACAAAGTTTTAAGGGCATGCTGTTAAACACAAGCATTACGAAAATAGCATTATACATCGACAAGCAAAAGGAGAACAGTGCCAAGTGCTTAAAGCATCTATAAACAAACAAAACCAGTTGACTGCAATTAGATAATCACAATAAAACCACGAAAGAGAGGGAGAGAGTGTTAGTATGAGAGCGCATGAAGACGTAAAAATGTCATTGTATCGATTTTACATGAATATGACACAACTAAATCTAAGTTGTATGACTGTAGTGATAGAGTGTTGAATGAGATGAAAGGGAATAAAGCACAGCAAAGCGGGGCGTGTCAACTGCGTTACCTTTCTCAGCCGGTGATGTCCCCTCAGCAGAGGGTTGTTGTTGTGGTGGTGGTTGTTGTGCTTGTTGTTGGGGCTGTTGTTGCTGTTGAGGAGGTGCAGGGGTTCTTGCACCATTACCGTTACCATTGGTTGCTACAACAGTGTGGAAACGTTATACAGTTAAAACCTGCGTACAAAGACCGGCTACATCATGGGGTAAGATTCGCCAAGGCTTTATATACAGGTTGTGACACACCTCTACTGAGGGGGTGCCAATGGAAGGAACTCGGTAGCTTTTTATGATCATAATCTAAAGAGAAAGGTTACTCTATTTACGGCAAAATTACGTTTGCGACCATCCACATCAAAACCAAGATCATATAACAGGGCAAGGTGCTCTGTTACTTAATTACCAAAACAGTCACTTGGTCTTCAAATTCAATATTTAGAAAATCATCTTTAATGGCAGAAAGAGTAATGATTCTTCTCCATCCTGTCAAAATTTGATGCCGAAAGTCAAACCCAAAATACATGTTTACATGACTGCTTGGACTTTCTTTGCAGCTCTCACTCAAATTTTCTACATTTATAATAAAGTACTTGATGGGATATTGTTGATCAATCTTGACAAGTAATATATTATTTTTAATAGCTTAAAAGCGTTTTTCAACCTGAATGAAAATCACAGAATTCATTTGGATGACTTAAAATGGGTTTCGAGGTGGAAGGTCACAATTGGTCTTAACTGACAGATTAAAAAAGCTCTTGGAATCATAGAACACAACATTTCAATTATTCAAGAAATTGTAAAACAGTAAAACAGGCCTTCATAGATAGGTTGCATCAAATTGTCTTTAGTTTCTTGGCTGTAGCATTTAGTAATACACTACATAAATAGAATGCTAAAATTATGCATAAGATGAAAAAGTGTAATGGTAATACTAAACTTGTGTACATGTATGTAGGCAGGTTACAACATGAGTATAAGTTCTTATATAACAATCAGTCTCATACATGTAGGGTTGAATTTATGGGGGGAAAATTAGAACGGTTACATTCATCATAACCAGTTTACATAGATACTTTTGACACACCACATACAGGGAATCATCATCTTTATCCAGAGGCAGTTCAATTCATGAGTGAATATTACACCAAATATGAAATCTTAAATTAACCACTGATGTGAGTTAAACTGCTTGTTTCGCCCAGCTGTGATACAAAAAGGATAATTACATCAGTTTTAGACATCGTTGATACCAAATTAGAATGTACCTGTAGATAAGTTAACCCTTTTCCTAAGCACAGGCTTTGGCTGGATGGGAAAGCGTTTTGACTGGGCTAAGAGGCAATTAAAATTTGAACATGGGTATTTTATGAAACAAATAATCAGTGATATATCACTGACAACTGTTATAAGCTACTGGAATCCTTGAATTTGCTAGGCTGAGACCAAATTAGTCAGATAAAATCAGTGACAAAACTTTCCATGAAATGCTACCATAGTCTGACCGGGGCAGATGGATTATTTCCAGATGAGCAAGGATACAAAGCTTTTAGATTACCTAAATCCAAGTCACACGAGCTGAAACAATTTTTTTACCAGCATGAAAAGTTTTTAGCCTGTCACAATCTTGGTGATGTGAACTTTCGTTGGTAGATTTTGAGTAGCCAAATACTCTTTTGGCCAACCAAAACTTATGCTAGATGGAAAAGGGGTAGTATACATATATGTATGTCAAACCAGGGTAACGTTGCATAAAAGATACCATTGGATGGCAAAGTTACCATAATGGTACCTTTTATGCAACAGGGCCCAGGAGTATTTCATGAGTCATCTTGTCAGTGATTTACACCGACACATTCGCTCTCAGCCAATAAGATGTGAGGATTTCCATAGCACAAGCAAGTTATTAGAGTTCAAAGTTTTGGATTTGTGACGTCATAAACGAGCAGCTGCCCCATGTGTTATGTAATTTATAAAATGCATGAATTTCAAATTTTGTATGGTTCCTGATGACTTAATTTTGTTTTCTATTCATGATCGGGTGTGAAATGATTTGTCTATTAATATACAAAAGGTATAGTGAAAACCATTTTCAATTTTCTGAGAAAATGACATTTCATTGATTTTTTACCATTCGCTATGTAGGAATGCTGCTCGCATATGATGTCACAAATCAAATAATTGAAATTCTAATAACTTTTTAATTATTTGATGATTTTTTCTCAAACCTTCGGCAATATTTTTAAATATTTTTTCTGCTATTTTTACAATAAACTTTTTGACAGGGTGAACTTCCCCTTTAACTGTCTGGCAGGTTTAGCACAGAACTAGACCACGGTCTTAAATAAACCTGAGTTCAGAATATGGGCCATAGACACTGAGGGAAGGATTAGATTTACACCACTGATCTTACACCTGGGAGAGGGGGTCACAAGGTCATTATACACATGTTGCAACAAAGTATACACTTTTATTCCGTACCCGGTTACCCAGGAATGGTAAAATGTGGTAATCATATAACGTTGATTACAGAAAGAGATGCAATCGTATGTTACTTGATTTTCCATCAATAAGAAGCCGGATTTGCACTTGATTTTTTTTCAAAAGATGTGTTCCAACACAACTGTGTCTGCACTGTGACCGAAGGTTACCCTTTTTTTTAGAGGTAGCTTTTCAGGAACAGAGATATCCTAACATTAAATTACACCATGAATTATTCATTAATTTTTTATAAAATCATTCACATGAAAATAAACACAAAGGCCTATTGCACAAAAACACTTTACCAGAGGAAAATTACCCTATACTTTATTATTTGACAAGTAAATGCAATTGCATAGTCTTATGTTTGCTAGTAAATTGTATTTCAATTTGTATCAGGGTCATTCTCCTGGAACAGTTTTTGTGCAATAGGGCCTGAGAGAACACCTCCAAAACTGTAAGTTTTATCTCTAATTTTTTTAATGTCCAATAGAAAGAAATTTGTTCAGTATGCAATTTGTAAAATTCACTCAAAACTATATTTTCTTGGGACATTATGATTTTGGAGTTGTGACAGTTTTAAGAAATATGAACAAATATCAATCCAAATCAATACCACTGCAATTCTTAACATACAATTTGTTTCAAGATACATAAAGCTTTCAATTCATTCCATTTTTTTTCAAGTTTTCTTTTACATGTTCATAAAATTACCACACTAAAAGAGGATTGGTCAAATTAACCTACGTGTTGGTGATTATGTCCACGACCTACAATAATGGTCAAAATCATCCAAACTATTCGGGACGATTCTACCAGAATTTTAGTTGATATTGACCATTTTTATCAGTAAGACCCACATTTTCAACAGATTTGTTACTTTGACCAATCTTTTTAAGAGTGTACAATTCAATACTTCTGTCTTGAAAAATATGTTACAATTATTGGTTAACACTGCAACAGGTTATCAGAAAGCTGTTAATGGTATTTACAGAACTAGGTCCCACTGAAGATACAAACGAGGTATAAATTTAAGGTATATTCGGATTCATGTTGTCCAGTAAATATTGATTAGATTAACCTTTTATACATGTTCGATGGTCAGCAGTTTGATATACATTGTATAATGTATTGTTGATAAATGAAGCCTGTATTTAAACATGTACTGTCAAGGGATAATAACATTCAATCCTGCTTCTCATATCCAAAAACATAAAATTACAAGGTAATAAAAAAAAATTGTATGAAGCCTAACAAATTGAGCCTATTGGGTATTATCATCATATATTCAAACTTGTCTTGGAGCTTACAATAGTATTTCTACCAAGAGAAAATGACAGAGGCAAAGTCAATTTTTGGTTTGATTACTCTCATTAATTAATACAAGGAGTCAACATTTACTGGATATCCAGGCAGATTTTTTTTTTCTTAAGGGTTCAGTAAATATTAGCAAGGTACAGCACCAAAACCTGACCAAAACGTGGCAGATTGTAAAAGCCAAAATGTGTTTGAATCTGCGATAAACACAAAATTTGCGACCTCTAGACAACTTTACTTGATAACCATTGGATATGTGCCACAGGATCGATGAAAATATATCCTTGATATGCTTCCAACTTATATGAAATATATAAAATGGGGCAATCGTGAAGATATATGTATCTTAATAAAGCGTCGATCTGATTTTTATATACTTCAAACAAGCTGTAAACTATTGTTATTACTTCGTATGCAAATATGAATCTATAAATACTTTAATTGATTGATAATCTTGATCATAACTGATATACATGTTTGAAAATTTCAAAAGGTGTTGAGCTTTGTGCAGTAAAGCTGTATAGTATTTTTCGCCTAGTAATATGTTGATTCCGGCTGTATTTGAAGAAGAAAATTTGGAGGCTATTAATGCACTGAATGATTGATCATTTTCTAAATCTTCTGATAAATGTAATGACGTTTATCATGTGATCTATAACTATATGGGACTGCTAATAAAAACAGGGTTATATGTCGTCTCAAAAGGATGCATATTAGTAATGAAAATGTAACAAGGGTTAGTATTGATGCTAAGTTGATATAGAGACTTTGAAAAGCTGCACAAAACCATGCTAGATTGGATAGTAAATCGACTTTTATATACTAGCGCAATAAATTTGATAAGGTAATTTTCTTAAATGTGATCTTTGCTGCTTTATTCTATTCTCAAATCTAGACCTACAATGCGAAATTAGTGCCATAATCATATGCTCTATTAGCTGTTTTCAATTTTTTGGTGAAATTCCTTCCTTGGATATACAGCCATATTTGCTCCAATAGATTTGTTCATACATTTACGATGCATGTACACCTGTAGGCCACATGCAAGATACATGCATACGCAGTGAGACAAATCCAAACTTTGGCATGCCTTTAATGTAGCTTTTCAATGTCACTAGTGGCCTGATAAAACAGATATGTGTATCAAACAGAACATCATTTAACAAGAAACTGAGGTGAGATGCAAGGAATGATTAAATACTGCTCAAGTCACAAATGCATCATGGTTCTAGCAAAAAAAAGGGGGGATTTGTTTTTTACCTGGTGCATCCCCTGGTTCTGTGGTTTCGCCCTCAATGGCAGGTATGCAGCGATAGGGTTCAAGCTTCTTGATGGAGCACACACCGACAATAGGCTTGCGACCGAAGGCCCGGTGGTCGCGGACCTTGATGTTGATTGGAGGGGTATAGAGCTCCTCCTTGGGTAGATGCTGTAGGGAAAGACACAATAGAATGGATATTTTCTCTCTTGTTCCCACCGATCTTTATCGGTTCTTCCCCATTCCCCCTCCTCCTTTCTCCTAATAATCCATCCACTCCTCCTCCACCTCTCGTCCCCAACTCTTATTTCTTCTCCTTAACCCTCACTTCTCCCTCCCTTGCCCTCCTCCTATTTTTTCTCATCCATCTCCCTTTCCCTCTATTTATTACCCCCTCCTCTTCTGTCCCTTTCCTTTTCCACCCCCTCCTCCTAATTCTCATCCAACACCCTTCCTTTCCTTTTACTTCTTCCCCATCACACCCCTCTTCCTACCTTGTTGCCCCCTCCTCCTGCGTCTCACCCATCTCCCTTCCCCTCCTCTTATTAACCTCCTCTAACCCCTCTTCCTTCCTTGTCACCCCCCTCCCTCCTGCTTCGCATCCATCTCCCCCTATTATTTTTCTCCCTCACCCCCTCCTCTTCCTTTCTATTCCTCCTCCTACACCTCCTCTACCTTCCTCTCCCTACTCTCCCTTCCACCCCTCTTATTTCTCCTTCCTCGTAATCTCCCTCCTTCCTCTTAATCTCCCTCCCTCCTCTTCCTTCCTCCCTGTCCTCTATGAGCATTCATCATTCCCTTCCTTTCCCTTCTCTCCCATTCCCTCTGAAAAATAGGTTATTCCAACATGTATTCTATATGATTGTATTTGAACAATGGGGTAAGAAAACTCTTCATCATGAGCTAAACCTTACCACTTCCAGGAAGAGGAGAGGCTGATCAAAGTTGGGATTCTTCTTGGTGTTCTTGATGACCTTTGACTTGATGATCTTACCCCCGACCTCAAACTCAAGACTGGGTGAGGTGACAGAGGCTAGCTGGTACCTCTTCATGTTACGAACTCCCCAGCAGAGGATCTACATATAACAAGACAGGGAATAAACCAACAGAAACATCTTAAAGTTTCATCAGAGGTTAGTTCAGCATTCACTACTTCTTTTGTAATTTCAATGAAGTAAACTTTAATGAGGTAGAGAGGACTTAAAAGGGCATGATCATAACAATAATAACAATGGTTTTTTAATGTTTCTAAGCACTGCACTACTACCCCGGCGTTAGCACAGCTACCTTGATCAGGTGCTCAAGCATTAAATGAATGCTGAGGTGGGTTTTGAACTCCAGACCTTGTGATTCAAAGTCAAGAGATGTAAACACTGAGCCACAACACCTCCACAATATCCAAAGTAACTGGTAAACAAGATAATAGTTTGATTACCATACATTTATAAGTAACTTCACTCACCTCAACTCCTGTACGTTGTAGAACCGGCCTGATACCGTTGGGAACAATGAATAATTCTCCCTTCTTTGGTGGCATGAAAGGAAGATCCGTGCCTTCAGACTGTACGAAAAAGAAAGGAATGAAAAAATCATTAGCATCCACAAAGAGTATATATTCGTATATTGCCATAGTAATTGATAATACCAAAACAATGAGGAGAACCCATAAATGCAGTTGCAATCTATTCTAGCACTATCATGTGATTTTCAAAGGCACGTACATGTATATACATGTATATATGGGGGGACTGCAACCTTATTTCTTATCACGGTAAAATATTTAACATTCATGTACCCATAGAAGAGGCTCTATGAAGATAATTACATAATTATTGATATGTATAGTGATCATGTGTGTTTAAACATTATGAAATTCATATGCATGTCAATTATAGGCGATACATACATGTAAAAAAAAAAGGAATAAAATACATCTGAATTCATGTATTTCTATGAAACTGGAATCATGGGGAAGAGGGTGATTTTGAAATGTTGCTAAAAATCTATTATCAAAATGTGATTCAAAAATTTTTGCAATCTATTATTAATCTAAATTTAGTTCTTAAAATTTGTACTTCTTAGAGCAATTAGAAAAAAATCATCTCTCAAACCATCCTTTAAAATCAGATGGTTAAACTCTTATTTTTAACCAAAAATACAATTTCTTAAAGAATTTTGACAATATCCAATTTCTCAAAAATTTAATTTTCTTACCATCAAGAAGAGTTCAAAGGAGGCGAGGAGTTCTCCGGCCGTTCCAGACCCCTTATAGAACTGATGCCAGGCCAGACGAGCAACACGCTGATCAGCAGCATCTAGCTTCACAAGAGGGCGCACTACTGTACGGCCCATGAATTCATTGCTTCCCTGTAAAGCAAATACGACAAGTAAACGTATGTCAATGCGTAATACCGGTAGTCACAGGAACATCAGTGCATAACTCAAAAATTAATAATTTAGTAAGGAGTGCTTGAAATATAGTTTAAAAGGGTGACATTCACGCTTTCTGCAGATTAGTTTCAGAATACATCAGACTTTAAAAACAGTATAATTTATATTTTTTATTGCATTCTCTACACAGTGTTGTTAGAATCTAGTTAGAACAAAACTATTTTGTGCATGTTCAATGTTCGGGTAAATTGCTTAACAAAAATGAAAGATGACAGAAAAATAAACAATGATTAAAATAAAATGGTTGCTCCAGAATTACTCTCTCAGAAATATACAAGCCTCTGAAAGGCCAGAATCGATTCATTCATCAGCATGGATTTTTTTATATAGTGTGTATGACTTGGAGAAAATTTGCATTTTGAAATTATTGATTTATTGGCATCATATATTTATTTGTCACAATAATCCTTTCAATTGATAACAAACACAACAAAAAAATAAAATAGATTCATAAAGGAGCCTTTAATCATTCAGAATAAACCAGGCTTTAACTACCATCTAAGCCCTGCATACATGTACTTGCTAGCCAAAGAATAGGTGTATCAGGGTTGAAATTATTTTCTACATGACGAAACCCAACGTATGTTATCCATTCATTAATATATTGAAAGGCAATCAAGTCATTAGTATCAATTTAATGCATTAATTCACTTCGATCCTTGTCCCATAATGCATTGGGATATTTGGAGATCAGTGGGAAATTGGTTTCAGGAAGGGGAGACGGTCAAGGGGGAATGCTAATATTGTTTGTTTTTTAAATCTACTTTTTGACAAACTATGACTGATTTTTACGATTGATTTCACTATTCTTAAAGACTAATTTTTAGGATTGATTGCATGCAATTATCAATGCAACCAGTCATGAATACAGTCCTACCTACAATAATTTGCATCATTGTACAAGACTCGTATCACAATGTTACCAATTCCAATAGCATATAGGTTAAAACAGGAACCCAGGAAGGAATATTTAGAGAAAGGATGCTCTTTACATATCTAACAAATTACAATACATGCTTCAACCATTTTTAAATTATCGAGCTTCCACCAAACAATTACGATAAGATAACAATTCATTACATTTTCTCTTAAAATGCAATCACTTATTCAAGAGTGTTATAAACAAAAGAGAGGCATTTTCAGTGACTGCTAAGTAATATTTCAATCAAAAGTGCAAGTGAAGTGAAATTGAGAAAAGAAGCAGTAAAGTATCTACACTTACTCCTCCCATAATGCTCTATAACATTTGAATAATATAAACAAATCGTATACAACCGTAAACCAAAGAGTGATCCATGTGAGATAGGAAATAGCAGGAAAGAAAAGCAAAATGAGAGTAATTCAAATAAATGAAAGGATTCAAATACAAAAACCCAATAGAACCCAAAATCAAGCCAGTAATCTTGGCTTCATTTTTTTTTAATGATACACCTTATATACAAAATAATCAAGTTTATTGTTTAAAGGCCCTTGTTCTGGTTCATTTCACTGTGAATTAAAATCTGTGTTTTCACGATAGCTGGTAGCAATTAACTTATTCCTCATTTTCAAAAGATTTTAATGCATTTTGCATCTAAAACCATCATACCAAAGCTATATACAGTACAGTTCAATAAGTGTCAAATTGCCCTGCATAATAAGATGATAGAAATAATCCGATAATTAATCTAGTTCACCAGAGTTTAGAATACATGTTGGTTACAAATGGAATTAATAAAGTAACCAAGTAAAATGAATGATTCTTAATGGTTCATACAAAACCATACCATCTTCCATCCCTGAAAATAAAAAAATGGTAATAAATAGTTGAAGAAACAAATCCCCAAAAGAGAAAAAAAATCTGGAAGTTATAAAAAATTCTACTTCACTTTATATTCTGCCAATTAAGAAGTGTACCATACATATCCATTTCTGTTTAGTATCTGTTAAATGAATTTAACTAGTGATTTCATAGTTACTGAGACAATTATTGACAATTTGGATACGTAATGGAACATTCTTTTCTTTCCTTTCAAATACTAACTATATTTGAATAGTTTGTGCATATAAATTTACATTTGAATATGATATTAAAATAAGTGGATTTACATGAAGAGAAATTTAGTAAGACAAATATTATTAATTGATTATCAACGTGTATGATACATTTAAAGAATCCACCCATGTCATTGTAAAGCTGAGCATGTCAAATAAGAAACTTTTTTTTTGTTTTGCTTTTTTAGTTTGCTTTCACTAAATTAAAATCAGGAAAAAAGACACTAATTTTTTAACATTATCATTCTTTGAATTCATATGCAAGAAGAAGAAAAAAATACATTGAGCACAGCATAAAACCCGAACAAGAAATGCTTAATACCATAATTGATGATCGTCACCACTACCATTACATAATCTTCATTACCAATTCAATGTTATTATAAATTCAAAGGGAACAATTCAACTTACGAAACTGTCAAAGTCGAAGACCTCAATGCAGATGTCCGGCGGGTTGGCAGCAATGATCTTTGGATCTCCGTGGATCTCAATCTCATCAAAGATCAAGGTCTGGTCCCAGGTTGGACTAAGGGTAGTCTTGATGGTCTCAGACTGTTGACTGCGGTTCAGGAAGCTCACGTATGCAAATGGATCTAATGTTCGGAACAATGACATATTCAGTATCAGTTATTTTAGCACTGAATTAAATCTGTAAGGACAATACTGATAATAGTTTAGAACAGGGGTAATTTTTCAAAAT
Source organism: Lytechinus pictus (assembly GCF_037042905.1). Taxonomy (NCBI): domain Eukaryota; kingdom Metazoa; phylum Echinodermata; class Echinoidea; order Temnopleuroida; family Toxopneustidae; genus Lytechinus; species Lytechinus pictus. The sequence continues at coordinate 16,866,037 of NC_087256.1, forward strand.
TCTTTATGCAAAATACCATGATTACATATTACTTGAATATACGGAGTGCTGATTTGCAGAGTTACAACAGTTATATGAGTTCCTCAAATGCTGGACAAGTCAGAGGGCATGATTGCTAAAATTACAAACATATCTTGAATAAATATCATGAATCTCCAAAAAAAAATCCCCAAATTTCCTTCAGCTATTGCTTCTGGAAAGAGAATTTTCAAACTCCCTTGCTTTCAAGAATTTCCCCGAGAACAATAAAAAAAAAAGACATAGGGGCCTACTGGGTCAAGGGGATTTTTGCTGGAACATCAAAAAATAATCACACCAGGAAAAACCAAATGCAGATTGATTTTCAATTAATCAAAAGCATGCATGTACAAATTGTGTTTGGTTTTGCAAAGTTGCATTCATATGCTGTCTTTAGCAACAGATCCACACTTTGATTTGATATGATGCAAACATTTTCACTTTGAAGGAGACTTACCTGAGAAGCTATCTGAATCAGAAGCAATGAGATCCCTGGCCTGGTAGATGTATGCTCTCAATTGGTACTTGTGAGATACTGAACAAGAAAATCATAATAATCATCAAGTTATTCGTAAAGAAGAAGAGTGTAAGACATACACTGTACGCATCTAAGCGCTTACAGATCATTACCCTGGTCATGGATAAAATCAGTCATTCCCGTATGCACATCCCTCATTCGAACAGTCTTCATGTGAGGCACTCAAAATGCTAGACAAGTCACATCGTGCGGCGCTATCTTTGTGCCTTTCGGAAAGATTGCAAGAAGCTTTGAGGGGGGGCCATGATGCCACCTCCTCCCCCTTCCCCCGTCCTTTTAGAGCTAAAACCAAAGTATAATTAAACCAGAGTTCAGAATACATGGGAGCATTCATTACACAAATACAGTGGCTTCCACCAACAACTGGGATAACCCCATGAAATCCATACACATGATTGGCACAGAACAAATAAATCCTTGAAAATCACTGTCAAGATGCTTCATTAAACTCTCCCCCGGCCACAAGGTTAATTGCCAAGCAGTGATATCCCCCATACCTGAGTAGTTGACGAATATCCTTGGTGCTGACTTCCTGGAGGCCTTATCATCTTTGTCCTTGTCCTTCTTATCCTCTTCATCATCCTAAGGAAAAGAAAAGAGAAAAAAAAACTAGAAAAACTTCAGTTACATTGCAATATGAATTCAAACAGACCACAACTCAATCGAGTGTCGATACTGGTAAAAAAATGTAATCATTTAGCAAACTACATGCAAGGCAACTTGTACATGCCTAAGCATATTTTTATAGTTACTTTACCCATTACCCATTATTTTGTCTATGAAGAGCTTCCAGCCCCCCCCCCCTCCACCCTTCCCCCCCCCCAATTGAAATGAATTAATTTGGGTCAACCATTTTTTCCACAATATTTGTTTTCATACTGAAACACAATCTAGAAGAAACTTACAGGTCCTGTCACGGAGAAGACCGCTGCAGCATTTGGAGACTCGGCCAACATCTTGCGATGCCATCGTCGTCGACGGACCATGTCCATCTTTCTCTCGGAAGCATGGAATTTCATATTGAAGAGAGGGGCGTACTCCCACCCCTCCTGCTGGTCCATCTCCTTCTTCTTTTTCTTCTGCAGAGAGAGAAAGAGGGGAAATCATTGTTGGAATATGGATAAATAATTATCCAAAACTAACAAAGAATAGGTAAGGATTGTTAGCAGGCAGGACAGTGATTGCCAATTTGATATGTTAATATCGTGAAGAAGTTTTGGGTATGAGTACCATTACACAATAAACCAGAGTCGAGATAATTTCATCCAATTCCCCCCCCCCCCCCCAAGATAATATAAAAAGCCAATGGCTGGTTACTGTTTCAAAGAGATGGATAGGACTGAGAAAAATACATAAAAAAAACAGGGCCCTGTCTTACAAAGAGTTACGATTGATCCAATCAATCGTCACTCTATGGAAATCCATCAGTGTCGTAATTTTTTCTACAGGAAATTTGCAAAATGTCCTTAGTAAACAAAGGAGAACACACCAAATTGTCAAGAAATCAATTAATTAATAGATATACATTTATATCTAGAATTTTTTTTTGAACAAACATGCATTTTATATGTTGACTTTGCTGGCTTTCCATAGTTGCGATTGACATTTCAATCGGATCAATCGCAACTCTTTGTAAAACGGGCCCCAGGTCTGCTTGATCACGATTCTAATTGGGAATGTGAAAACTAATGACTAGTTGTAAACAAATATGAAACAAGGGTGTCTGTGTTTAGTCGCTTTGGTTTGTAAGGTTGATACATGTATCTGATCAAAACTAATAAGAGGACTTATATATAAAGAGACCATTCACCTGGGCCCCATGTCATAAAAAGTTGTTTTAAGTCTCTTACGGGTAGGTTCTTTAACAAGTAAATGCCACGTTAATTCCAATTGTGTGTGGTATACAGCGCAATATTACATTGGTTAGACCATGCTTACGAGACTGTTTCTCAACTTTGTACCTTCAATAACTTGAGCAAAGTAGGTTTGAATGGTTTTTAAAAGGTACAAGTAAGGGGGTACATAAAATGCATCATGCATTAATACATTCTTAACATCAAATTCATATTTTGATTAAAACAAATACTTGATTGATAACACACATCTCAATGCCATAAATTATTAAGATAAGTCCTACAATTAAGATTGATCTTAATTGTACACACTGTACTTAAAGTGATAGGATTTTAGTTCAAGTTTGATTCAAATCAATCACACAACTGTTTTGACAAAAAAGAACTTCAACAATACACATGTACAGGTTTGATAACCTTAAGAAATTTCTCTCTTTTCTTGTCTTTTTTTAAAAGATTTTTCTTCATCTGGTCATTACTATATCTTATCGCTATTCAGCTCCTATAATAATTTACCCTTTCTTGCCAGCCATTTTATATAGGTATCTTGCTTCTCTTTAACAGTTATCATGCGCATCTGAATTCCACCACCACAACTACATGCAATACCATCAATTTGGAACTATACATTCATTTACAATCTTTTTATAACACCAAGTACCATACCCTGAACGTACACGTAATCACAATCAACCCTGTACAAAGGATTAACTCATTTAAACCTTTTCTTTACCAATCAAAAATGGGAACAGATATCTAGATAAGGAATAAGCAAGTACAAGATGTAATTTTTCGCAAGAGTGAATTGTAAGGTGCTGAAATATTTCAAGAGGAAATACCATCAAAGAAATGGTATTAGTGCTGTTTCAACCCCGATATCATACTTGTATGCTGTTTGAATTTTAACCTGTTCTGAAATGAGACAAAATAAATTTTATACATCAAAACTATAAAACATTCAGAACTATTTTTTGCACAACAAATAAATGTGAGAGATTGAAAACCTTAATTGTGCATTGTACTCACACCCTCAAAAAAGACTGAACATGTTAAAAGCGATCATGCCCAACATTTTAAAGCTTACATCAACATCCAAACTTGGACTGCAACACATGCTAGGGATTTTCCTTTCTTCACTTTCACCCATTTAGGGAATCCCATGCATTGTTAACTATGGGGGATTACATATTGGTGGTTAAACCATTAAAACAAGCTAAATCTTGAACATTTTATCACCACTTACAATTTCCTCAATCTCCAATCTTCTTTTCTCCTGCAATTTGCATCATTTACACAACATTTGAGAGTTTTATTTGAAGAAACAAACTTAAAACAGCATAACATATGAAATAAAGTACAGAGAATGACAACAGACATACATGTAGACAAGAGAAGCGATCAGAAACAACATAAAATACACAGTGTTCATTGAGATACAGTGCAACTGGTAACAATACAAACAGCACAATACAATTGAATTAAGATACATAGATGGAAAGCTTTGATCCCCATTGTCTGGAAAATATAAGATAACAAATACACAAGCAATCAACAGCAACAGAGAGCTGTAACAAATAATCACATTTATCAGATTTTACCTCTCTCCCCATTATCACAAAGACATTGGCAGTGAATTCAAACATTTAAATCTCCATCCTTATGGCAATAAAATTGATTCATTTTAAGAACATTTATATATACTAGTACATGAATTGCACCTTTTTTCTTATTGTGGGCATGATTTTATATATTTCCCAATTATCGTTTTCTGAAACTAGACTCAATTAAGGGGAGGATACCGTATCAAGTTGAACCAAACAAGAGAGGATCAAAATCTTCAAAATCAGATGAAAATTCACAGTTATGAATTCAAAAATATCGTAATTATCACTATTATTCAATTTTGATTGAATTTTTATTATTGGGCCCTTGAAAGTAATTTTTGGTCAAACCAAATGGATAGATGATGCATTGAATTGGGCAAATGGGTGATATTGCTTTGAGTGTAGGATATTAACTAGGCCACCCTGTTCACAGAATTTACTACTTCATGTCTACTACTACTATTCATTTTTTTAGAAATACTTACAGCCAAAGCCTTGGGGTCAGCAACAAGAGATCGAGGTCGAACCCATCGTCGACGTCTGCACAGATGGTACGTCCTCTCAACAGGTCCCCAGCTAGCAACAGATGATTCCACACAATACTCAAAACCTGGCAGAATAAACAAGTCAATTTGATAATTACTAAATTATTCTTGTTCACCTAAAGTTAAAATTCAGTATACTATGATACAGAGAGTAGCCAACATTTGCTACAAAGAAACTTTATTATGTAAGAAAATGTAGAAATGTATCACTTACGAGCTTAAGCCAGGGTGATATACACTTTACCTTTCAATAGGCAACTCGATAAAAAGTACTTTATATGCTATAAAAAGAAGACTGAAATATCTTAACACTATATTAAATATTTATCTGTGTCGTAACATAAGTAATGCAGCATTGACAGGACATTTTTCTCATTTCTGTCAGCATGAGGGGGAGAGGTAAAGGTTCTAGGGTGCATCATATTGATATAAACTTACCATCTTCATCACAAGCTCTGTTGTTATCTAGAGCCCACGCATCATCCCAACCCCATCCTTCAGGGCATTCGAACTCATCCTTCTTAGCAGTGGGATCTCCTTTCTATAAACAAAGGAAAAAATTATTATTTCTACTTATACTGCGATGTTCGCATTAGGCTCAAAGCGTTTATCACCTTTAAAATTCACACAAAATAAAATGCATTGAACATGTCAATCTGATATCATATTTTCTATCACAAAAATTGACATGAACTAGTTATCAGTGGCAAGGGAACATTCCAATCAGGTGAAGGTTTTGGGGGTGGGCCATTAGGTTTCTTACTATTTGTACACAATTAGCGTTTAACTCTTTTAACTCCTATCGGCACTCACTTCATTTCCCTATTTCAACACACCTACTTATATATTATCTTAGAAATATTTATAGATATCTATACCTTCTTTGTCTTCTGCATTGAGCAAGTCAATCTTGTTTATTTTAAATTTCCTTCAATACAAACTGATTTAATATATCTCCTTACTATCGCACCATCAGGTAAATTTGGCTTTCGGTACAATGCCTCCCTGATGGAACCAAGCTCCCCACTCCCCCATCCATATAAATGGGATATGGAGCCAAGAATGTCTGTAATTTTCTAATCTTCAAATTTCAATCCGAGGCAATGATTCACTCTACACGATACAGAAAATATAGCCTGGTGCATTGACTCTGCAATATGAACATTGCAACAAAATCACCAAGAAAAAACACTTTCCAATGTATATTTCACTAATTAACAGAATTTTGACTGGCCAGCAAAGTTTTAGCCACTCCGTCTGTCACTTACCACATTGGCGTAAGGTACAGTAGCGACCTGCCACGCCCCTCCAGGGATGTTCCTTTGCTCGTGCTCATAGATGTCTTCCAGGAACTTGGTCTGTCCTGCATCTGCATCGAACATCAAGCTGATGACACAGATAATGAAAAGAATAAATATGACCGATACATAGAAAAGATTGTCTGTATATTGACTGTGGAAAGGGAATTCTTCAGCAGCGAAGTTCATGTGAAACGGTTGTACAAGAAGTGATTTGCTAGTGTACTTCATCTTACCAATACTCTTGTTTTGATGTTTTTCATGCTAATGAATACTGCACCATATTAATCATGATCTAGACTGCCTTCTTTTGGGTGCCAGCACATAAAAAAAGGGTCTTAAGTAGCAGTAGTGTGGCCAAAATGATCTGATAGCTGCAAAGAAGCAGGCTGTACAATGCCCCAGCCATACAAACATCTCACAATGGGTGACTTCAAGTTCAGTGTTGACCTTTTGGTGTTGGTGTTAGGTCATTTTTTACACGATTATAACGCCAAACATAAAATGAAGATGGTCGCGAAAAGTCACTCAATATTGTTTGAGATGTCAATATTGTGATCTGGATCAGTTTTACAAACTCTGAATAAGTTTCGGAGCTAGGGGAAGCAATCAAAATTCCAACACCAACACTAAGGCCAACATTGGACTTGGAAAAGAACACCCTCTATTCTAATGATATTCTTCCCATTGTTTGAGACTTGAGCAGTCTACTGTTTCAGCTTCAACTACTTTTCACATCCAAAGATGGTCATTTTCAACATCCTGTTAATGATTTTTTTCTTTTCACTTGTGAATAAAACTAGAGCCAGATCATCATCATTACTCCCTTTTATAAACAGAAAAGCAAACTGATCGACAACCTTTTCAAATGAACTTCACTGAAACAGAATAACCTTTTCACAATCATATCACGCCACTTGGCAATCGGCTGTTTGAAGATGATGAAGGTTAGAAACTACAAGGAAAACAACAAGGATTATTTTCTACTAAAAGTACACAAAAGCTACACTCATGCAGAATCTCAGACTAGCTTCATGCATGGAATGATTCAGGCTTGCTGGTGGAGTATTAATCATGAAAAAAAAAAATTCCTGGCTTTTATCCAGTATTGCATGTTCGATCTGAACATGTCTCTACCATTTAAACTGATTCAATGAACGGTGCATTTTGCTGCTCATGAAAACAAAGTTAGGTAACTACATTATCCCTATGAGAAAAACAAAATCAAAGGCTAGACAGAGTTCTGAAGGAAACATTACATTAGAGAAATTGTATGCGTGCAGTATTAATATTTTAATACTACTAAGGATGCTTATCAATACCTCACTGACCTTATTCTACATTCAAGCATTCAAATTTTTCTCCAGTAGCAATGTATAGAAAATGCATTATTAGGTTGTTGTTTTTAACAAATATTTTGTTACAATATGTATTTGAACGAAAATGGGAACCAAAACTAAACACACAAACATTTTAGATTTTTTCAAATCAAAGAACAGTTGAAAACCAGAGCATAAATAAAATGATTGATTAAAGTCATTCCATGTAAAGAGGTATCTATCATAAAACAGGCCATGCTTATGAAAGGAAAATGGATTGTGGATGATTTACAATGTCATAATAGCAAAGACGAAAAATAAAACTGTATTTTCACTTACTTCTTAGACGAAAATTATATGTTCCTGCTGATAAAAATGATACCATGCAGATATTTTTTTTTCCATTAATAAAACAGACTTATCGTGGTCAGGCTATCGCATGCAGATGCGGTGTGCATGCCAAGGCCTAGACGCACTTGTGATATCTGGCTGTATACCTGAGTTCGGGGCTCTTGAACCAATCACCGTCCCATCGCCATCCAGGAGGCAGCTGGAATTTCTCCTTCGGTAGTTTGATCTAAATTAAAATGAAAATAAACAAAATACTCATTTATATTTGACTATTAAATTTGACTATTAAATTAAATCATACAATCAAATATCTAATATTCACCAAAATTAAACAAAAAATTTGATTTTGCTCCATATTCTTGAACATGCCATGATGATCACTTGCAAATGAACGAAAAAGAAGAGATGAATCACAATGAATCATTTCAGAAAGGCCCCATACATACATAATCGGGAAACGGTCCAGATGAACATGTTATGGGATTGACTTAGATGATACAAAACATGAAATGTACTTCATGGCATTCAGTATATCCATAAATCACAAAGAACAAAGGTGCACCAAGGCCTAAAGAAGCAGTTGGCTGCTAACAGGTATTTGCCTGAAAACTACTGTCATGTTATACAATTCTTAGATTGTTTTGAAATGGCTAAAGCTTACCTTTCCTGATGCATCAGACCATTTTGGTCTTGGCAGTGCCTTGCTGGTCCAGTTACCTATAACACTCATCTGATTCTCATACTATATTAAACAAAACATATATACTTCATTAGAAAGTGAGAACAAGTATAAATATAGAGAACAAAACCTCACTAATATCTTCTGACCATGTCAAATACAGGGATCATTCAGTTTTACCCACTGGACTTAGACCGATACTGTTACTGCTTGGTAATATGTCAAATCCTATGCTGACCAGGGATGGTACAGTACATGTATCTCATAGTGCTGGGTATCTTATGGACGAGGCATTACAGAAATATCAACTTTTAATATCATTATCATAATAAAGTCCAATGTCAAATTTAGTCACTAATTAAGGTAACAAAATTAATTAAATAACAAAACAATGTATTCCTTTCCTTTCAAATTACTCTAATTTTTTTTCACAGAAACAGCAAAAATTGAATTTTCATACCTGCCAACATATAGTCAGAAAATGTAATAAGGGACAATGCAGAGTTTCCCATACATTACTGCATACAAATTTCTCACAAATATCGGGACAAAGTGCTTGAAGTGAGTCTCTCTTTCACTAAATATCCTGAACTGACGCTATGAAATAGGCAGAGTTGGCAGGTAAGTTTAAAATTTGCTAGGTTCGGATTGCTTACCGTCTCTGCAAAGACCACAATGCTGGAGTCTGTGAGTCCACCCTGGAACTGAGGACTGTCCTTCTCAAGGCCGAGCCACATCTTGGCCCTGATCATTCCCGGTACCTCCTTGACCCCGATGTTGCTGGTCTTCTTCCCTGGGAACTGTCAGATACAGAGGCAACCAAAGAATAGCAGTGTAAGAATCAATTTGGTGAATGTTTATGAAGAGTAACCTTGGTTTTAATGCAAAATGGACATGTTGATGTGAGTAGCTAAGTATGGATGATATCAACAACCAAGGTTAAGGGCACCATTCCATGAAGCCTGACAACACTGACAAGTTACATGTACCATTCTGTTAAAAGTTACCATAGGGCAATTCCATAAAATGATCAACCTCTTTGTACATTCGACCCCCATTTTTCTCCAGTGTTACTTCACTTCATAAACTGACCAAGTCATGGTCATTTGAGAGCATTACAGACTATCAAAAGAACCAGAAATCAGAGACAGAAAATTTCATGAAGGTCCCACATATAGGGGGTCGGACGTACATATTTTATGGAATTGCCCCATATTAGCAGTCTGAGGCCAGCGCTTCTCAGCTAATCAAAACCAAAGCTTTCGCTGAAATTGTCAGAGCTGTCATCTGGTCAGTGCTGATGATTAACATTCATGCAATGCCCCCCCCCCCCCAGGGCTTGAAGGGTGACCTGACATTTGCTCCTAACAAAATTGCTCCTGTCTTTTTGTTACTAGAAATCGGTCTAGGATTAGGGTTGTCATGGGGTTGTGTCATAAGAATATGAAGATGAGGATAAGGATAAGGGTTGAATTGCACGGTTAGGGTTAGGTTTCAGGCTACACTGTAGTATCGTTATAATAACTCTGATTTTTCATTGGAGCAATTGTAGCAAGAGCAAATGTCCAGAGACTGCCCGATGAGATTAACCTATTAGGAGCAAATGACTGCTAATAAAGAAAAAATCAAAGACTTGTACATGCATGTGTGAAATGAGTTTGAATTGAGGCAAGGGCTTGCAAATGGACTTCCTCGATGGTGGCCTGAACTTGTGTCTCTCAATCATCCAAAAATATGATGAATTCTTATAACCTTGAATTGAAATGGAAATACGTATATACAAGATTAAAACACAGAAAATGCCCTCCATAATGTGTTGGTTTGTAGCTTGTACCCCACATCAGTTTTCCATACTGATCCACCTTCTCCATGTATACACCTGTTAGCAATACCAATAAAAGGTTTGAGTTAATTCAGAAAGCCATCTTGGGATAATTAGAAATGATTGGAAAGTAGGAAAAGAGTAAAGAAAAACAATGGTAAGGGACATAGGAGGAAGATGTCAGTAAACAATGTAGATTTACTAAAAGAATTAAAAAAGAGATAGGATACAGTACAATCTGATAAAGAATACCAGTAAATACATAAATACACTGAAAAAAACACAGAGGAAACACATCTACAGATGAAATGCCTATTAGAGAAAAAGGGAATCAGTAACATGTAGAGTAGGAGCCAGGTTCACAAAAATGATGTATATGTATATGATTATGGTAACTTTGTCAAGATAATATCAAGTGCTCAGCAGCCAATCAACTCAAGGTTGCGGAGTATTTTCCATAAAGTCAAAGTTGCCATTATTTTAATTTTTATGAAATGTCCCCTGATCACACAGTGTAAATATACTGTAGTCTATGTTCCACTTTCACATAGGGAAACACAACAAAAAGAGTTGCAATAAATCACAATTTCCAAAACAATGATTTTAAATGAGTGATAATTGGTAGGCTTATATTGTATGCACACAACATTAAACCTTAACGTTTCACAACAGTGCAAATCTTTGTTACAGGGACATATGATGGAATATGGGTTCAGAATATTAGCAAAATTTCACAAATTTGTTCGTTATAAAAACAAATGATTTCCTATATATCAGCAAAATGTATTACACATACTACTGTAAATATGAAAAAAACAAGACAAATTACCATTTGCATTTTCATGAATAAGAAAAAAAAATAATCAAAATGTACAGGTATAGTACAAATAGCTGCAGGATAAAAATGTATGTATGTTTATGAATTATGATACATGTTTGACGGACTTGAAGTGCATACATGTATGTTAAAAAATTACCAATGATCATTGCATAAGTTTATAAGGGGGCATTGAAAATCTAAATTGCCACCAATTGCAAATAGGAAATGCAAATTTGCAACTGATGATCAATTTCAACTTAGCAAATCATCTACAGTGTAAATCTTTCTATTGCAAACAGTGCAGCAATTGATCATAAAATTGAAACTAATTTCAAGGCTTACTATTGATTTTATATCTTCTCTTTTGCAATTGATCACACGTTTTTGCAACACCCCCTTTGAGTGACATGGTACATACATGTACATGTGGATGTAGGCCATGGATTCATGTCAAAATGGGCAAAGTGAGCTTAAAATATTTCACACTGTACTAGTTATCCAAAGTGTAAATATTATGTAGAAAACAGAGTAAGGGTTATTGAAATATTAATTTAAAGATGATCATAATGGCTACCCGATGTACTGAAATATAAATTTAGAAAAAATTCATAAATATACTTGTACATATTCGTAATCCTATCTAGGGCCCTGGGAATGGTTTTAAATATGGGGTTCAAGGGTTTTTACTACAGAGGTGTGTTGTCAGAAAAAAAAATTGACAAGCAAAAAATATAGAATAAAAAATAATAAAGGAAAAATAGGTCATTGCTCCCAAATCTCTGTAATTTAGGAGCAATGACCTATTTTTTTTTAAACTAAAAAAAAAAACTTTGGGGTGACAGCACCCACAGCACATCTGCTTCTCAGAGCCATATTCCTATCAATAAACTACCTGTAAGCATATGGGAAAATGTATTGAAATGATGGCAGAAAAAATGAAGTTACATCAGGTCTTAAAAATAGTAATTAAGCCTCGGGTACAGATATCACTTAAGGTTAAAATATTCAAAATATTCAACATGCAATCATAGCAATGCATTTGTTTCATTGAAATTCCTCAAGCACAAGAAAGAAAAAGATCTGCATGTCAAATCTGTTCTAATTTTCTTTCAAGCATCCATGCATCAGCTAATTAGCTTCAACTAAATTCCCTCGGCAAATATGAGAAATGGAGTTAAGTTCCATTTCTTGCAACTAAGCTTTCTATCTAATCCACTATTTCTATCTCTAATAAGAAAGAGTAGAATTTGATTGACTTTTAATTTCAGGCAATATTTCTTCCACTCCCTCGGGAGATTCTTTGGTGAATAGGAAATGAGGGGTAAACTTATGTCTTGTAAATCCTTTGTTTCCCTCTCAGTAAATCTAGTCCAACAATGCTAACCCTTCTAATCAAAGCAAAATTCAACTGACCTTCAGGTATTCATTCTCATACTTAATTTGCGCTGACAAATAGGAACTAATTTTGATTCAACTTCATAGCTTTGCCTTTGATATACTGTAAATTAGCACAGAATTCATGCAGTGTTTACCCAGTTCATCAAAGCTGAACTACAAGTAATTGCAATTTCTTTTTAGTACTCATTGCAAATATATGCAATCATATATTCCAACTACAGAAGCACTATTACTGTCACTCAGGACAAAACCTAACAGATCAAAAATATTGAAGAAAAACTTGTGGTTCATCCTGCAGATTTCTCCTCAAATTGAGCATGCCTTTCTTCTTGCATTTCTTTTCACAAAACCATTAAAGGTCTAGTGTTTTAATACTTGGCTTCTTCTACAATGCCATGTCGTGCATGATTCTTTAAAAGTACCTATCCACCTTGCCTGAACCACACCAAAATCTCCTCAGAACACCCAATCTACTTGAAACCAAATGCACTGCCATCCATCACTAAAATTGCAAAAACATTCCATGAACATTCGCAAACAAAATAGAAATACTGAAATGAAATTCATAAAATGGCAGCCATAAGATGAAACTGCAACATTCTTATGCTATGAAAATACATGTACATGAATATGAAGGAGAAAAGTGGGGGTACATGTATATAACTGATTTGAGATGGTGGAGGGGGGGCACTCATTCCCAGGGTGCAGTCATTTGGCTGACAAAATCAATAAAAATCCATTCCAGTTTCATTGGGGTTGTGCATGTGGGGACAATCTTGTTGAAGGGTGCAGAAATCTTACCATTGGCATTCCACTCTGGTGTGTGTGTATGTGTGTAATGGACAGATATAGCGTGCACATGGGAACACAAACCACAACAGAAACATAGTCAGAAAACCAAGTTACAATAATATAAAACACATAACCATAAATAAAGAATCAACTATATGATCTGATTCAAATGTGTTTCCTTTCTTCCACCTGTTTCCCACAACATTTTTCCTGTTTTCCTCCCGTTTCCCACATTTTCTTCAATTATTGTGACAAATCATTTAATAACAAGTTAAGGTGATTAACAGTAATTAGTAGATACATTTTCCACTGAAAAAATATGTTGAAAGTGCATATTAATTTGGGTTCCCCTTTGTAAAATTGTTTGTTATACATATTATACAAGAGAGTACATACATGTATTTAATTTATAATTATTAAGACACCCAAGAGATTAAATATTTTATATATTAACACAATTTTGATATATATATCAGTATTCAGTATATACATTAAGATAGATTGCATCAAGATTAATAGTCATTTATAACTCAACGTTTTTTACGGGAACACATGAAAGTTATAAGCAGTATTAATTGGCTAAATCAGATAGTTGCCTCTGACAATAATCTATTATGAATCAAAGAGACAATAATTTGAATTATATATATATATATATATATATATATAGATAAAATATAATTCAAAAACATTTATTTAATTACTATCTTCTCAAGACCAGGAAAATGAATAGGGCATCATGATGTGGGTATAGAAAATAATTATGAATGATTTTTGTTGGGGAAGAAAAATAAAATTACATAAAAATATGAAATATACATGTATGATCAAATCAGTGTAAAAATATGTTCATGAATAAGGGAGCTGTGAATTTCACATAAACTATGATATGGCAGATAAGGAGGGGGGGTCATTTTAAAAAGGAAGAATTGGGAAATCAAATTATTTTTTCACAAGATGCGAATTAAGACTGATTTAATCCCTAGTTCAAATATAAACCAGGGGCAAACTTGATTAAAACTGTCTTTTGAAACTTATGAAGAAAATATCATGTAACTTTATTAATATCTCGATTCATATCAATGGGTATGCATATAAAGCATATAAACTATGCAAGAAAAGTCAGATTTTGCTTTAGGAATTGGGTTTTCTTTTGTAAAAAAAAAAAAAAGGAGAAGCTCAAGCAGGGAAGAAGCAGGTTGAATGAATAGAAACTCACGCAAGAAATGACAAAACTCTTCCTAAACAATGCTGAGAAAAATTAAGGGCTCAAAAAAAAATTAATTTCTTATAGTTGGTCTACCTCCACTCCATTCAGACATTCATTTTTTCTGGTCAGTACATATACTTCCTTAAACTTGAGTATTTAAAAAATGAACTTTTTGCAAAAAATTAAGAAATCTTTGTTCTGACAATATTTGCAGCTAACATTCTATTTTTTTTTCTTCTTCATTAATTTGAACTTGCAATCAAATTCGAAGGTACATGTATAATACCATACTAGTATATTCAATGAAACATTTCTAGAATGGTATTTTTTTTTTTTTTACTTCTCCTTAAGAGGGATGTCAAAGTAAGTTGGAATTTAAATCAAATTGAAAGATAATACCATTTAATCAGTGTCATATTTTTAGAATGGTATTATTCATCTTTCTTTTGGGGGGCTGTGAGAACTTTTTAATATATATTTGCAAACATATCATCTAATAAGCATGAAAAAAAAAAAACACTTGGGAGTTCACATCAATATCTTTAAAAAAGAAAGAGAAAAGAGGGGGATTATGTTACAGATACTGAAGCTTTCCAAATTTCTGCTAAAAAGCAAGAAAAATTAAGTGTGAAAAGTATCATGAGAAGAACTTTACAACACTTGAATAAAATGTCAGAAGAAATAAAAAAAAACCATTGGGAAGTGTCCCTTGGGTAGGCTTTGATTACAGTTTTGGCTGATTTGGTACAATAATGACATTTCATTTGAGAGAAAGTGTACATTGTATACCGTACTAGATGGTTCGTTAAATCAGTAGAATACATTGTGTAAATCAAACTACAAATGTACAGTGAATTGAACTTGTACATGTAATGGGTATTTCCACCAATTTTCATTTTGTGTTAATGAAAGCAATTAAGATTTTTTTTCTTGTTCAGTTGCCACTTTCAAAAGAGCAACAGGATTGGTTTATATAAAAGGGGGAAAGACTCAAAATCATCCAATATACTGATTCTGCTCCAAGTAATTAATAACAGCTGGACATCACAAATTCATTGTTGATGGTTAATGAAACACATCAGCCAAAACCATACTCGAGTCAGCCAAGGGTTTGGGGGTTAAAAGCACAGGTATAAAGCACACACATTGAAAACCAAATGTCAGGTACAACCAAAGGGAAGGGCAAAAGCGGTTTTGACAATGAAGACAGATGCTGAGCATACATCGATATGACGTGAAGGGGAAAAGAGAGAAGATTGTAGCTGTTTTTTACCATGGATGGAACTCTATCCGGTGCTCTCTTGTCGGGCTCGGTCGTTGGTTCCTGGTACCAAAAAATCAATCTCCTTTAAACCCCTGTTTGTATTATTTTAACATACCAGACATATATGTACAAAGATCTAAGGGGCTAATGTTTGTAACATATGCAGAGATGTCAAATTTGTCCGATATTACTGCAATATTCTGAGGACTAAATCTTTTTTTTTCCTTTAGTTTTGGTGAAATAAAAGACAGTGTCTTACATGTAGATCTCCTGCAGTGCATTGTATAGATATAGTACATATACATATAGATGTATGATTGAAAACAATTCAGGGATAACACCTTTTCCCTTCAATTCTTTGGGTTTTTTGTTTGTTAAGTATATTGCAAAAAGTAAGTAATGGCATCACTGCATATGAATACAAAACAGAAACATCGTACATGGACACAACAGTATAGGTTTTTTTTTTAAAGCAACACAAACAGTATATATTTCATTATGTGCATAAAGTGTTATTGGGTAGCACCATATACATGTATTATTAAGAGGAAAATTACTTGGGAACATTAAAGTTGACAAATGTTTGGGAAGTGGCATCTTAAAGATTCTACCATTTACAAATATTTCTGCAACCAGAAATTATCAATGACAATATTTATTAGATCAAATTATATACACACTTCTTTGGTGGCAAATTATATGACATTATGGCTAAGTTTCATTCCAAAAATAAATCTTAATATCAAGGGTGCTATTACAAATGTATATCATAATGTCCATGCAGTTATTCATATTTGTAACAGAATTATCAGGGATCATTTTATACACAATTCTCTTTATAATAAACATATTCTTATACTCCTCTAACTTTCCATTCTGATCAAATTTGAACGGAAAATGGATAATGAGATAAAAGCAAAACAATATACGCACTAAAATGCCACTTCCTCTATTCTACATGTAATCACATGGAATCTATATTTTATATGAGAAATTCTAAAAATGTTCACAGAAGGAAGAATATACTTGAATCATTGAGTGAGAACAGATTAAAAGAGGGTCTATCGATGAATAACAAATGCCAGAATTTTGTAAAGCAGTGAGGATATCAATGTTAAATGATGAACACAAAACGAAAAGCTTCCACATAATTTTTATAAGAACTTCATGTCAGGGAGCAGTTCCAAAACTGTATGGAAGCTACTATCAATGGGTTAGCAAATGAATTAACAGATTATGAGTTGTCTATTTCAAACATTTGACTTGGGACACAAACACAGGTATCAGTGAAAAGTGTGGGGGTTTTCTTGAAAGAATTGAAAAAAGTAAGGACATTTCTTTTACTGAATCTTTAATACACTTATTTTATTAAAAGATCAATTCCCAAAACACAATAGAAGGAAAATCAATAAAAAGATTTCTTTATTAACAAGACTGAATTTTACCAAATTTGAATTTCAAAGGAACATAAATGAGGAATCATACCCAATGTGATTGGTACAATTTGTTTCTGCATACAAGGTTCTGAAGTGAAAATAACTTTTGTTGTGGAAGTATCCAACGAGAATTAGTCTTGAACCTCTCACCTAATCAAAATCTAATCTACAAAATGGAAAAACTACTCACTTCAACTCTTCAAGAGGGTTGGAAAAGAAAAGTTAGAATAATACAGGTAGATACGAAGTGTGCTTCTAATTCTAAATAGAATGTAGTATATTTCAGAGGTAAGATGTCTATTCTAACTCTCTTAAAGATCTCATGCTCTTTTCTAACCGTACTGGATATGACCTTGTACTGACCTTGAGGAAGAAGCTTGAGATCTTTCCGCAGAACTTGCCACAAGCATCCTCGCAGCGGGAGGAATAGAGAAGATGGTAGGCCGGGAAGCGTGTGTAGGCGATACGCTTGCTTCCACTCAACATCCAGATGATCACATCGGGCATGCAGTTCTGGGGCTGAAATTTTCAGAAGAGCATTTGATAAAAAGTGAGCAACAGATTTGATATGTTTATTCTTTGCATCAAGACTCCTGTTTCAGCATTAACCAGGTGGTGATAATCAAATCATATATATAACTATTATTTACCAAATGATTTTGGTATAAAGATAATAATTGCTCAGTTGTAAGGATTGTAATGTTATTAGACTGGTCTTATTCAAATCTCCTAGTAATGCATGTGCATACAAGTGCTATCTAGGTCAACAATTTTCAATGAACATGGTCATCAAACAATTCCCATTATTTTACAACATTTTGTTTGTTTAATTTAACAAAACTTAGGAGATCTTCTTTAAACTGATATGATAAAAATTCAGTCTTTCTCTCAAATTATTGTTTTCTGACTTTTTCAACGTGTATGTTAAAACTTACATCTTTTTTTATGATCATATGATCACAATAAACATTGACTTTCCTTAATAATTATTGCCAAATGCAACTACTCGAGTTTGACTTTGGTGTGAGAAATGAAATGCTTTCTGTGACTTCTGCACCTTTTAAGTCATATTCAAATTAAATATATTTCTCTGATAATATGACTCTAAAACTACTGCCTTCAAAAACTAATCAAGATTAGTTTTGATACAAGAATGAATATGTGAACTAACCTCTACAGCAAGATCTTGCAGTAGATGTAGGTATCCTTCTACATCATCCATGGCCTCGTTCACATCAGTCGCATTTTCTCGCAACTTCAGGGCATCATTGGCGATGGTTTGCAAGGCGTAGACACGGCGATCGTACTTGCGGCGGTCAAGTTCATTGACCTTGTCTTTTAACTCATCAATATTAGGAAGGGGCATCCTGAGAGAGTGTGAGAGTAGAAGAAAGGTTGATGAAATATTTTTCAACCTCAAGGTCCGGAGTTCGAATCCCACCACATCACTCACGTCCTTTGGCAAGGCAATTTTGTACATTTGCCCCCCTCCACCAAGGGGTAGTAAATGGGTAACCGGTAGGAAGATACCCATTGAATGCTTGAGTGTCCGATCAGGGTAGCTGTGCTTAAGCCAAGCCAAAGCGTTTTAAACATTGCATTAAGCACTATGTAATGTTGCATATTATTATTACTGTATAATCAGTCTATTTTTTTTAGAAAAATACAACATTATGATATGGGCTTTCATGCCCTAACACATGCCTCGTGTCCCAAAATGAACAATAAGGCAATTCTCATTTTTTGAAGAGATGTTTCACAAACAGTCTAACATTATTGAATGATTAAATACACATTGTATTCTTCTAAAATCCTATATTTCATTCCCATCTCTTCTTTTTACTTATTGTATAACCATTACCATTTCAGTATAAGAATAAGGAAACTATCTAAACTAACTTCCAGTCTCATTGGCAACTACAGTATTACATATAAATCGTACACAAACTTGGATCAAGTACATTAAAGATAGCCCCTTTTACCCTTTTATGCATTAAACTTATTTTTTAACAGTGAGTCAATTAAAAGTCAATTAGGTCCATAAGAGGTCAACTAGAGGTCAACTGGAGGTCATACCTGCAGTCAGCAATGAGAGTATCAATCATGCCGATGAGCTGAGCAGCGATCTCTGCTTGTGGGGCTCCAGACTTGATAGACAGGCGGACTTCCTCCATATTGGCTTCCTACAATCATCACATGATAAATAATACAAGAACAGTATTACAATTGTGGCTCTTCTTCTGAAAGCAGTCTATTCATCTGGTAACACTGAAACGCTCAGATTGTACATACATACATGTAAACCGCTTGCCGTTTCTATGAAATCTTTTTTTAGAGACTTTACATTATGAAATAATGTATCAGTAGAAAAATAACAGAAAACAGAATACAACAATACAAGTTTGATTCATTGCTTACAAGCGGGATGGTTTTTTTTTTTTTTTTTGTCTAGATTTATTTATAATCTTTTTTTTCTCGGGGGGGGGGGGGTCTCCTTCTCTTGAAACAGAATATTTAATCATTCCTAGGGGGCCGTAACACAAAGCTTAGCAATCATCATAGAGCATATTTTTTTACGATTGACTGAACTGTCTACAATGTACAAATAATCTTGAAAATCAAGCGTACGATTAATCTCTATCCTTTATGTAATGAGCCCTTGGACATATCTTTTAAAGTCTTACCAATCGTTCAGTTTTGCGTAGGATCATGTTAAGAGTATCCAATCTGAAGGAGATATCCTCCCAGTCAGAGTTGACAATCAGCAGTGGCTTGTTCTCACTCCACGGCAAGAAGTAATACCTGCATCCATCGTACACCGCGTTGGTCGGCTGGGTGGTGGACGGTTGAGGAGCCACGGTGTCATCCAGCTTGTTACCGTAGTTGCCGATGCTAACCTCGAACTCAACGGGATCGTCAGACTCGCTGACCATGGTAGCGTCCAGGACGGCGCAGTAGAGACGGTACTTGCGTCTGCTGAGGAACTTCCCGACTCGTTGTACCTCGGCGTTCTCGATCTCCACAAGGTTCTTCTCTGGGTGGTCTCCGAGCTTGGTCTCGATCTTGACAAGGACACGCCCTCTGTAAGCCACACCCTCACCCTGAGCAGGAAGTTGATTGATAATTTTAGAGAGTTATTGAACTGACCTTACTAATAACAAGAGATCTTTATAATGCGTTAAGGTAAATAGCGCATAGTAATCACCTGTGTGAATGCTTGCATTACCTGCATATTATGCTCTCTACATCCTCACCCGGATTTCTGCACTCATCTCATTTTCAATAAGCAAATATGTTTCTTTTGTACTGGGAATTATTTCCATCTGGCAGTTTAATATACTGAAAACTATCAAAAACAAATATTTGTTAGCATAAATGGAGGAGTAATTATTTTTACTAATAGTGCAAGTATCTTGTTTGCTACATTTTTAATGAATTTCAGAAATAATGCCATACTTGTAGACTAGTCAGAAAAAGCTTTGAGCAAACTAGTAGCACTTAAAGGCCCGTATTCTGAAGTCGGGTTTAACTTAAACTCAGGTTTAAAGTTGTGGTTTAAGTATGGATAGCCAATTGTTACATAAATCACTAACAGTAGAGATATCATATTTCAGCTCATTTGGCTCTCAAATCAGTCTAGGAAGTATAAATAGATGATTGTCTTCACCATCGATGAATCAGGAAAGAGCACAGTAAACATAAGAAACGTACAACTTAATAAAAAAAAATTGACCCTTTTGGCTTCCCACAATTTTAGCACAGAGTTTAGACCATAGTCTAAGTTAAACCTGACTTCGGAATACGGGCCTAAGGGTTTATTCCAATTAATTTAATATCATTAATATCATACATTTCTTTAAGAACATCTTAATGAACTGAGCACCTAATCTGCCCACCATACTATTTGAATTCAACCATTTACCTTGCCCATGTTGAGATCTTCAAACTGATCTGGCAGGTCTGAAAACTCTCTGGTTGAACCATAGAAGTTCACAAATGTTGGCCCAAATGTTGGTAGGAAACCTGAACAAATAAAGATAATAAAACAGAAGATTCAGTGAATTACAGTGAAAAATAATCTTAAACCCGTAAGAGGCTTCGTTCAAATGAGCACTCTCTGCTGGAACCATAAAGTTTTAAATGGTTGGCCAAAGTAGATAGAAACCTGTAAAAAGAAAAGATAATTAAACAGCTTTTGAAATTGTAATCATGTAGATATTTCAGTGGACTGAATTGATAAAGACTGATTTTGTTTATCAATCAGTCTCGTCAACAGATGATAAAAAATTATAATTTTAGTATGGCAGAACAATATGAACAGTACAAATGCATTCTTGGTCAAATTTCATTAAATATAGACAGGGTCTGCTATCTCCAAGCTTCTCATGCATTCAGCGATATCTCTCTCTTGGGCTCTGTCTAATAAACCATTTGCAGATAGGACATGCAATGTCTTCCCACACATGTGCTGTATATGAGTTGGTGACCGGACAGAAATCCCTAGACACTTGACCACTCTAACAAAGATAAATTTTTCACAAAGGATAGGTTTATTTTTCTCCTTCTACTTTTGCAATAAAATTTTCAAAAAACATAAGCAACAACCCCAAAACAAACAATGATAGAATGGATATAAAAGGACATATTCAAATTAATGAATATACTTATAATTATGATAAAATTGTGATAAAAATCATGCACTTTAAAAAAGAACACTGCTCCCCTACAGTAGGGTATTTCAAGATACTCTTTGGTTCACCAATAATATCTATACTTGTATTATGGTTTTAATATATTGAGCCTTAATTGGCATGCACTGAACAAAGCAACTTCAAGGCAGGTGTGTCTAGTTTTGTAGGGGTGGGGTGGGATACCTTTAGAACAGTTTGACAGGGAAAAAATTTCACATTCCTATTGCAATTTCTTTATCTATTAATACATATTTCTATATGCATGTATGCATGTATAATATATTTTTGTCATTTCACTTCATCCTCCTATCCTTTTTTGCTCTCTCCATTTCCAACACCTCATTCTTTCCTCCTTTTCTGTCTCACAACTCCTCTCTAACTTATATCCACCTTTCCACCTCTTCTGCTGAACATCCTTAATTTTCCTCTTGTATTAATACCAGGGGTTTTCTTTGGGAATTTGAACTATAGCATGCAGTGAATAGCATGGATCAATAGAGGACCAAACCATTAGCAGACCCCACGGTTCAAAGTGATCAAAACTGAAGTTTTTCATCTCACCATCAAACATTCTTTCACCAACAGCTTCATAGCAGAAAAATGAAGTTTAGATGACAAAAAAAAAGAAACTTAGCAGAGTTAATAAACATTTATAATAATCTTCAATTAAAGCCCAAATTTTATTTGATGTAAGTTTAACAAAAGATGTACTAAAACTGAGCTCTAAAAGAATAAGTATATCTGCACAATAGCATTAATGTATCTGATATGGATTTTAAGTAAGTTATTTTTACTTTCTTTCTTCTTTCTTTGTGTCATCATATAGGCATATATAAATGTTTTACTTATTTTCAATCATTATTATTGTTGTTACTATTACTATCCATACAAAAGTAGAAACAAATAAAATAAACGTCAAGACTGCAATAACAAACGTAATATGCTGTATTGAATTCAAAATAGAGATCTGGTAGGCAAACAGCTGTTTGGGGAAATGGTAGATTCTCATTGTACATCAATTCATCTTCCATGAAAAAACACTGGCAAAGTAACAGGTGGTATTGAAGGTAGATATTTGAAACAACAGGTGCATATCAATGTATATTACAGGATGACAGTAACAAGAATGCCATGTTCATTTCATCATACACATCCTGAAATATACTTTTAGTTATTTACGATATCTAGAAGTGCCATAAGCACCGTGTTTACATGTGATCGGCTTTTGGTTCAGAACCAAAAGCCAATGCAGAATCGGCTTTTGGTTTATC
This sequence comes from Lytechinus pictus, assembly GCF_037042905.1. Taxonomy (NCBI): domain Eukaryota; kingdom Metazoa; phylum Echinodermata; class Echinoidea; order Temnopleuroida; family Toxopneustidae; genus Lytechinus; species Lytechinus pictus. Next base: position 16,888,946 of record NC_087256.1, read on the forward strand.
TTGCATCGCGTTTACATGCTGTTACAGCTCACAGTGCAGAATCGGCTCGCATGTCAAAAACCTGAAATGATACGCACACCAACAATATACGTCATAATAAAGATAACGCTGGATCCGTGCGCTTTGAAGTACGTCATAATGGTAAAGTAAATGAAATTGCCGATGCAGAATCGGCTTTCTGTTTACACGTAGTAAAAAAGCCGATTCTGCATCGGCTCGCGGTTCTGAACCTACTACTTTGGTGGTGCAAATTGCTGATTCTGAACCGAGAGCCGATGCAAGTTAATCGCGTTTATACGCAATGAAAAAGCCGATTCTGCGATGCAGCGTGTGAACACGGTAATGGAGAATGAAATATACATTGCAGGATTCTTTTTCGTTAATTAGTTCTTTCCTATCTTTTAATCAACTCATAAGTAATTTTAGATAGATTCCATCATTACCTATCTCAGCCGTTCATTGATTTTCAGGGGTGTCTTTAGAATTTTAATTCAAATGCAAGTTATCAATTCAAATTAGGAGATATCACAATCAGAAAGTCTCAAAACTAAAATTGTAATATTCACCTACCTTTTAATTGTTTATAGGCAGGATTGCATGGAAAAAATATAACTTTTAAAATATGATGGAAATGATCTAAGCATGTCACCTTCATTATTAAATCCTCAGCATTTTAAACCATATAGTAGAATACTAAATTGAAACTTTTTTTTTTATTTCTCCACATTTCAGCATTTTTATGACCTCATTTTGGGAAGTACATGATGGAAATCGCCCACACATCAAATTTGTTTCAGTTCATAGTGGTCCAAGTTATGGCCACACAAACCCCTTATTACCCCCACTGAAATCAGTGTAAATTATCAAGAATCATTGTTTGGAACCAGGCCAAATCACACGGATTTCAATGTGGCAAAAAAGATATTAATGCGACCATATCTCCGGACCGCATGGACCAGTTCCCACCAAATTTGGACTGTGGAAGTTTTTTCATCCACCTAGATATTATATCAAAAACACTGAAATGAAAAAATATATATATTGCTGCAGTACTCCATATACAAAAATCTCTTACAACGGCAATTTTTGTTAGTTTAAGGGTTAACCATTTGACTACTGAATACTCAGAATTTGAACGGGGACCACCAACTTCCTGTATTTCAACAAAAGCTAATATGATAACATTGCCATGCAAAAATCTTCCAGAGAAGCAGGATTTGACTGAATCTGTCACGGTTATTTAATGGATAAATTTGGTAGGCAGCAATGAGATTTATCTAATGCTCACAGACGGAGGAAAAACATAAAATTTAATCATCTAATCTAATTGCCCTATAAAATCATTATGGGTTGCAATAAATCCTATATGTTCATCAAATGAAAAATAATGTGTGATGTGAACCGGATGTCCTTTTTTCCACATGCAAACCACAATAATATAAAAAGATACAACCAGAATATTTGTATAATATCATAAGTTACTCATATCTAAATATTTTAGTTGACTTCTAACTCTAATACTAAGAAATACAGAGATACCTGTACATACACTTTCTTTTAAAGGCATAGAAAACTTACTTCAAGCATGACCATTTTATCATTTAGGTTAAATTCAGACATTTTCCTTTTTTTACATAATCTAAAATTTGTCTACTACCACCATTTTGGGAAAATTTATGAAATATCATTTCTACTGATTTTTTGCAAATCTACCTTTCGTTTTAAAACAAAAAAATCAATACATTTAACATGCTGCTCAGACTTGGTTAAGAGCTTCGGAACTCTAGAATAGGTAAAATAGATAAAGAGAGGTCAAAAGGGGAGAATCACTGTGATTTGTGCAAACATTTTGATTTGTCACTGCCCTCCCAACACCACCAAAAAGGGAAATAAAATCATACCTGTTTGGCAATAAAAAGGAGGAAATATTAAAACAGGAGAAAAAAAAATTCTCCAAAAGAGAGAGAAAAAAGGTGATATAACAAATCCCACACCATTTTAGATTGAAATGCAGTGCAATATTATTTGTAAAAATCAATCAGGTATCATTAAATGAGTCAGATTTTTTAAAAGTCAAAGAATCTGATGGATTTTGCTTGTTTATTTTTTCTTCAATCTTAAAATTCTGTAAATGTATCACTCTTATCGTCACTTGATAAAAACAGTCTGGGATATGTTTCATGGAACAATTCATCTGTACAATTCCCTGACTAATGTTATAGGCAATGGGAATCCTTGCATCTGATTGGCTGAGAGCAGACTTGTCAGTGAAACTCACTGACAACATGTTTCATGAAACACTCCCCTGAATTGCATGCATGAGCCTTTACTATTTTAAGGGAAAATAGGATAAATTGGAATTGGAAAGTGGGATATTTGAAGCAAGATTTTTTTTTTAAATATCATCTTTAATATTATTTACTCCATACCATCTCCATCTCCCGCTGTAAACGTTATTAATTCATCCCCTCTTCCTCCCCCTCCTACCACCGCACAGTCGTCCGGTGCCTGCCCCTCTAACTCCTCCTCTTCAATGGCATTGTTACCTCCAAACAACACTGATCATGTGATCAGTCACATGATGAGTGTCATGGGTATCACATGATTGAAATGAACAGACATGCAAAATGGTTTGATGGAAGGAAAGTTGTAGAGGGGTTTGGTGAAAATGAAGAGGAAAAATGAATGGTTTAGTGCATGAAAATTAGTGTAAATATCACTTTAAAAACAGAGTTGCACAATCTAACAAATTTGGTGAATTTTGTATTTTCCATAGACTTTGTAAAGTGGTATTCTATATTGCCTTGGTTCGGTTAACACTAACTTAGCTTACACCACACTATTATAGAGTGCCACTCACTATCTCATTCTCAATGTAAAAAATATTTCAATCATGCCGTGAAAAACGATTATAAAAGAGTAATTTTATTATAAAATGAGAAGAAAAGGTCAAAAAATGAGTTACAAAGAGTTATATTTGGATAATGATCAATGTCATGAATATTAACAAAGTAAGATGAAATCTAGCTTTCCACAGAAATGTGGACTCAAATTCTTGTTTAGAGTACAGTAGAATTAAAACCTGGGTTTCATTATAAGAATAATATACAGAGTTTGAAAATTGTTTAGTTAATGGTTTAAAACAAATTTGAGACCAACCTTCTTCTCCTGGGCTTGACATGGAAGATAGATCCAGGAAGGCAGTTCCAATGTAGTCATCACTTGATAGACGATCCCTGTAAAATCAATCGCAACAATGCACAAGCAGTCATAATACTATAAACTCTCACAACAGGTCATCAACCATCAACCTAACAATCAAAGAATACAAAATCAAGAACTGTTTGTGAAAACAGGCTCAATTAAGAATCATGAATCAATTGGAGCATCATCACAAAGTATATATTTCACCAGACTTCTAAAAATGAAGTGATTGATTGTAGACACAGGGATAGATTTCAGCTTGACTTTAATATGTTAATCAGATCATGTTGTGAGATGTATGCATCACATAAATTTCCATGATCAATATCAGATCTAAAAGTTGGATGTTCATATCACCATTTGAAGCCTCCTTATGTACATAAAAAATAAGATGGCCTCTACATGTATATCATACCTGCTATAAACACTGAAAGCCATGAAATACATTATAAGAACAAATCAACTATTTAAAAAAATCACAAAAAATAGGAACGTTCTCAAATTTCCTGTTCAATAGAGCAGAAAATTTTCACAGAAATTGGAACAGAAAGGTCAAAAAGCAATTTTCATTACATCAAAATAGGAATATTCGTATTTCATAGGAATTTTTGGCAGGTACATGTATATGCTTTAATCAGACGTATGTGAACATTTTCTCCAAAAGAGAAGGAAGCAAATGAATGAAATACCTACCAGTCCCTCAGCTGGAGTTTGAGACGTTCACACATGGACGGGAACTGCAAAATAAATATGGAAACATGCAATGTTACTTTATACTGTAAATGTACTTGGCACATTAATGTATATCTGGACAGGTTTTCATTCAAACAAATGTTACAAGAATTCATTTAATCTAACATTGATGTCTACATGATGCTATTATCTTGCCACAAAAAAATTCTCTTTCATTTTGGAGTGAAGCAATTTGCTCCCTTCAACCAGACACCATGCTTACAAATTTAGCAATAAAGTGTTTATATAAATCTAATTTGTGTTAAGTAAAATAGTTCTGCCCCTATTCAATTAGAGATAAACAGCAATAATTCACGACTAGAATTGCCTATCTTTTTGGTGATTGGTGGTGACTTTTTACCTGATTGCTAAGAAAGCATGAATGTATGTAAGAGAGCAACCAGAGGACCGACGGCTTAAGGTCCTCTCCGAAGGACCTGGTACTGAGGATAAATGCCTTACCAGAGGGCACTAGCGCACCAAATGGGAATCGAACCCGGGTCACCGGAATACGAATCCCCTGCTCTACCGACTGAGCTATCGCGCCTCCTTCATTCTAATGACAAGAGATGACTTGCTGAAACTTGGACAGATGTCGCCTTTCAAGACAATACTCTTGATGATGATGATGATGAAAGAGCAAATGGAATAGGAAATGAAAAGATGACTCACCCGAATTGGAAGACGGATTTCTTCATTCCATTGTGGGTTCTGATCACATTGCTTTACAGATGATTGGATCTGTGCATTGAATTCAACAAATATTAATCACTTTAAAGATAAATTCCAGTTGTGGGAACGATCTCAAATTGACTTTTTACAGAATTTAATATAATGATCACCAAAGTGTCTGTTTGTATGAATAAAAAATATGTGCCAAAGGATTCTGGACAAAATTGTGTAATTGCTGAGAAATAAGCAAAATAAGCGCGGATTCTGTCACTTCCGTCGGGTCTTTATTCCAGCAATAATAATACACTGTCCCACGTGTGCCTATCTGTGTTGGCGATCTTCAGTGTGATCGTTTTTTAGCTAGATATTATGATTTCACAAAGTTCAGTTTATGTAACTGTATACCAGATCTAGATCCACGATGATATATCAATACTTTACCTTGGTATTACAGACTTTCTCACGAAATCAGTGTTTTACTGCAACTACGTTCATTTAGCTTTAAAGGTTCTATTCCACAATTACTTTAAACACCATCTCAAAGACCTAAAGTACCTCAAGACAACCCTGTATCCTCATCCAGGATGCAATACTTTGATTGCAGTCTTACAGTATACACTCACTACAATGATGAATAATTCACTTCTAATATATGCAACATTCATACCAAAATAATCTGCTAAGAAATGATAAGGTTTCCGGGCATCCTTGTGTCCAATAGAGATCAAATAATCATATTTCTTAAAACCTGAATTCACATTTGATGAAAGTGTTTATACATCAAATCTGTTCTAATGCAGCCCTACGGCAGGAGGTTCATTGTGTTCAGAGTTCTGCGCCTTTTAACAAAGAGATGAACAACCTTACAGCTATTGTTTAAAAAAATTGGTTTGAAATCGATGAAAATATGTAGAGTATACATACAGGTACAGGGAAATAATATCAGCGTATGGCATTTTTTTTTTTCAAATTGTATTCTTGATATCACATGACCAAAATAGTTAACAATATTACTATGACTACAAAGTAGACAGAAGATTATGATGACATCTATCCAGTTAATAACATTACTCCCAAAACTATAGAACTATTAGTTCATTAGTAGCTTTTCATATTACATTTTTGTTCACAAAATCCACCATAATACACATATCCGTATCCTAGCCAGCAAGAATTGAAAGCTATTCTATCAATAAAATATACCTTCTTTCCAGCAAATCCAACGATGAGGTACGGATCTACAAGTTCCTTCTGTTCACCATCACCACCACCAAAGAACTTCTTCACACCTTCAAAGAATCCAGGGTCCACTGAAGAAGAAAAAGATAATAAAGATATATGAACATGTCAGTTATGACTCACTAATAAATCCTGCTTACCAATTAGATACTCCTTATCATTCTATTACTTTTGGGTTTTGGGTGTTTACTTACCTTAGCATGTGAATGAGCTTTGATAATGTACAAAATTCATATTCTCATTTCATGTCCTAAAACATGGTAAATGTTAGTGACATTTTACCTGATTGCTAAAAAAGAATAAATGTTTGTAAGAGAGCAACCAGAGGACCGAAGGCTTAAGGTCCTCTCTGACGGACCTGGTAATGAGGATGTAAATGCCTTACCAAAGGGCACTAGTGCACCAATTGGGAATCGAACCCGGGTCATCGGAATACGAAACCCACGCTCTACTGACTGAGCTCTCACAAATTTTGAATTCCAATTGTCTTCATTTTGCTATCCTGATAACGAGTAACCATATTTGAATCTAAAAAAATAAAATTGTAAAATGCAGTCAAACTGGGAATTATTTAAACATAAAAGTTTGCTTTACCCCAACATAAAAACAGGCAAAAGTTTAAAGTAAAATAAAAGTGAACAATGACTTAAATCAACCCTAGGACTTACTCTGTGGAACATCTTCAGCATGGTAAGCTTTCACTATGAACATTCCTTTACGGAGAGACATACCAGCAGGTCTCAACAAATTTGTTTCAATGTCATTTGCTTCATCTGCTTTCTTGAACACCTGTAATACAAACATATCATTCCATAATGGTCAATAAGAATGAGAACTTCCTTAGATTTACAGGCTTTTTATATGCAATTATCCTCAGGTCTCTAACAATTTTATATTTTGTAGAGAAAATACTTCCTTTTCAACTAATCATCACCAATGACATAATCACCACACTTGTCATCATCATCGTCGTTGTTATCGTCATCATCATCATCATCCCATCCCCATCTTTCCACCACCACCAACATCATCATCACCACCACTACCTCCATCATCATCATCTTCTTCATCATCACCACCACCACCACTACAACCACCACCATCATCATCACTGATTTACATGAGATTCATCTCGTGATCCTAGCACATCCATGCAAACAAGGAGGTAGTCCTTAGCCCCAGCATTTGCATCTTCATCATTATTCACATCACCACCATCTTTGTCATTATCATCATCATCATCGTCATCATCAGTGACTTACAGGAGCTTCATCTCCTGATCCTAGCACACCCATGCTAACGAGGAGGTATCCCTTAGCTCCAGCATTGGCATCATCAGCATTGGACAGCAGCAGCCATTTGTTGGCGATGTTGTGATCTTCCTCCTCATAGATGGAGCCGACATCGAGCTTAAAGTCGCCGATCAGGGCATCACTACGCAGCTGACGGGAGTTGAATACCTGCGTTCATGGACAAAGATGTATCTCATGGATCACAAGGTTTTGGTGATTACGTATGGTGTAAAGACAGGACAAGTATTTTTTAAGTGATGTGGGTATTTTGCCAAATAATTCCTCTATAATATACCAATGTGACTGAGTATATTAAGAATTATGCATTACTTGACAGAACAGGATTTCAGTATATGAATTAGTTCAACAAAGCTACAGCACAGTGCAGAATAAATGGCCAGCAGTTCTTAAATTATACTGTCATTTGTTTTAATGGAAACAAAAATTCATTTAATTTTCATCATACTGTTCATGATCTGTTTACTAACTATTTCTTGCCATGAAGTAAAAAATATTGAGTTTTATACCTTCATTTTCTTTTTCATAAATCAATTAAATGCAGCAAGAATAGATTCTGGTACATGTATGTCAAGATGAAATGTATTTCTTTGAAAAAACATGGTTTTACTTGCCAGAAATATAAATACAGTACAAGAATACATTATGCCAGTGTATATATAAATATATGTGGCTAACTAAAGGTTAACAATTAACCTAAAATAGAATGCGAACAAGTCATTCTGTTACTCTACCCAGAGTTCTACTGAAGTATACCAACAAGGTGACGAGAATTATCAAGCGATATGAGAAGGATCACTTTACTTCCTGGGAATAAACCAGTACCTTCCTGCCAAGCCTACATGTATAACCTCATTAAAAACCTTGCAGATAAAAGTATCTGCATGTTCATAGATCATTTCCAGTTATAGCTGAAACAGGATGTGTTGGTACATAATGTATTCTATGACTTTGATATGTAATTCATTTTTTACAATTAAAATTATTTATTAGAAAGGATCTAATTTCATGCTTAATCATAATTAACCTATTGCTTACTGGATACGGCTGCTTCCGATAAAAAGCAAACAGGGATTAAAGAATTGAGTAAAATTTCAATAGGCATAACAGTAGTAAAATGCAAATTTTCATGTAAAAGTAATTGTGATAAAGATCATGTCAATATGCAGTGTGTGCTTCTAATTTAATACTGAGTGCAAGCAAAGGAAGAATTGGATTTATTGTAATAATAAACTGTAATAAATTGTTATAATAAGCACACTCTAACATAGAACAAATGTTCGCTTTTTTAAACTTGAAGATCAAGGGCCCGTTGCAGAAATAGTGATGATTAAACACATTTCCTTAAATCAAACCTAACTTGACTTTCAGCCAAAGAAATGCATGTATTAAGGATCTGCACTTGATTTTTTTTTGTTGCGTAAAAATTTAACTTTTCTTTAATCAGGTCCCATAAATAATAATGAAATATAACAATAAGAATGTCAGATAAAAATTGATTTCATGGATAACAATAACTGACTAAGGTGCATTATTGCGACATCCTAAACAAATTGGGGATATAAGCCTTGAATCTCTCCATCAAAATTTGACCTTATAAGAGACCTCCTACAGTGTTTTGCTCTATGATGGTCACTCTACTGGGACACTTATCACTAAATAATTTTGCACCTACCCAATCAGGAAAATACTCGAGCTCTGTACATACATGTAACACAAATGTCTTTGATCAATTCCTACAGAGCAAATGACCATTTAGGATTGTTGTGGCAAGCACATTTTGTTCAAAATACAGACCAGGAACCAATCAGAATTGTTCTTTCACATTTGTAATTTATCAAACACATTTTGTGAAAGAGGGTCCTGGTATTTTCTAATACAATATTACAACCAGCTTAAAATCAGAAAAATACCAAATATTTGGGAGAGTTTGGAAGCAAAGTACTTGCAATATCTCCAAATAATAACCAGAACTTTCGAGCCATTTATCCAAGGTCATGGGATAATATTACTTTGAAAGCAAATTACAAAAACGACTTTTGATGAAAGGCAAGAGGACGGTGTACCCCTTGATGTAAATGATTTAATATAAGAATGCAAAAGTCTTACTGCAGGATTACAATTATAATAACTTTATCTGGTTCAAGTCCATGAATATAAATGCATATTATTTGTTGTGTATTTTGAAGCCTGAACAAGTTCTCAAAATTTACAGGTATTTTCCTGATGGGGGAGGTGTGAACACACTTACTATTACACACTGGTTCATCTCAATGAAACATAGCAGGATACTATCAAATGATGGGTTTTAAGTATGGACAGGTTATCAAAAAGTAGAAATGACAAACAATTTCACAAAATTTCCCTTCATGGACATAAAACTATCCCAATTCTACAAGGAAAATCCTACATCCTAATAAATATTTGTACTCATAATTCATATTACTACTATATACTACATGTAGTAAGGTGTCATCCCATAAAACAAAATTTGTTTGAGTTCTAAAAGTAAGAATAGATGAAAATGACATTGTTTCATGTATAAAATTTCAAACCAAATTTTCCTCATCTATTCCATACATTTATTTCAAACTTTAAAAATAGGATCAATGTCAATTGTAGAAAAGATGCTGGTCTCATAACCTGTCTGTCCTTCAATGCATCTTCCCTCGACACTATTTGTTATAAATCTCATCATTTTCCATCAATTAATGAGTTGGAAACCTGATGCTGTTTTACTGGTATGTAAACGATCTCACACCGTGTCAGGAACTTGACTGCTCGCTTACGTTTACACATCACGCACCCTTCCCACGATGGGTCAATAAAGACCGGCCACTGTATATTATGAACTTATTTACAGTTATTGAGAATACCACGGTAGGAAATAATTTTGTAACTCAATATTTGCCAATGTTTTAACATAAAATTGAGCAGAGGATACTACATGTAATTCCCTTTTCGGTTGCTATCTATTTTGGCGAAATTGCCCAAATTATTTTCTAGTACAGGGCCATTTATATTTGTGCCATGATTTGAGAACAAGCTATTTTATTTATTTTCATTTTTATCATTTTGGGGCGATATTACTCCTTGCCCACTCATCCACTCAATATGTCAATGTTGTAAATTCTTACATGAAATATACCACCAAAGGTGAAAATTATCAAATAACTTGAAAAACACTCAATTCTTATCGGTGCTCACAAAATTAAAATGACTTACTTGGAAGTTGACTACTTCATCAAAAAGCTCGGCAGGGCTCATGTGGAAATTGTAGAAAAATACCTACAAAAATGTGTGGGAAAAAGAGAACACAAACATAATTACTTACAAATTATAAAACAGAACAAATTGAAAATGGCTTTGATTGCATTACATGTATTCCTTGAAGCATGTTTTTATCATTAAACTCCATGGCTTTTCAATCTTAAACAATGCTCATTATACAGTACCATATGCAGTACAGAGTTACCAACATTTACAAACTTTATTTTCAGATTGAAAAAAATTATTTAAAAAATGACAGGTTGCTGTTAATTCCTCTGCTATTTAAGCAGGAATGTCACCGAGCATCTTAGCTCTTTAACTCCAATAATATCTTCACAAACCAAGCAACCATGATCTTTATTAGTCTTATTACAATCCTACATATTGCAAAAGCCATAGACACAACTTTGATTAAAGTATCGAAATGCATTTCTTTGTCTTCACAAGGCTCTTAAACTGGGGCGAGTTATTAATGCCTGTGTTTGCAGGACTTAGCGTGCTGCCAAGGAACTTGTCATAAAACATGTGATGCATGCAAAATTGGATATAGGACTATCCAAACCTCATCATTCATATCTCATCTTTAATTGAACTCCATAAGCTGTTTGTACATTAACTGACAAGTAATAGCAGGTGGGCAGATCGCTATCTAATTTTTTTTCCAAATATTTTGTTTTATCTGTCTTTAAATTGTAATTTTGACTTCTGCTATTCCTTTGACCTTTTGACCACCAAATTTTTGACATTATCATTTATGTAGCCTGCAGTATTTGTTAAATGGGAGATTCCACAAATATCGAACGTTTTTACATTTATAAGAAATGTTTGCGCATTTCAGGATGTATGACAAAAGCACAAAATATTATCTAGTTTATTTCATATGTTAGCACAGGTTTCATATCTGTAAATGGAAATTTCAAAAGTGTCATTGTCTTCCAATCAGCTTCATTGCTAATTAAAACTTAAAAGTCATGATTTTTCACCAATGTCAAATAGGAAAATAATGTGACAAAGTATTCTAAAAGCAGCATCACAAAAGTCCAGAGTATAAATCAAGCCAGTGAACCAGCATGGTCTATTAACTTTTAGTGGATGTACAATGACAGGAGGGAACTGCAAATGAACACGTAACACTGGTCAAGATTGGTATACAATGGTTTAATTAAAATAATTTGATATCCAACATCACTGTTGGGGAGGTCCCGGATGAAAGGAACCAAATCCAAAGATCAAAGCTAACTGATGTAAAGAAAATATAACCTACATTCAGTATTATAAGTTTTAGCATTCTATGATCTTGACCAACGATGGTTTTGGATGAATGAATCTCATTCTGAGGAAAACTCTTGAAAATGGATTTTGTCTATTGTTAAAAGGTAAAAGTCTTTACGGCTAAGTTTATAATTATGGACAATTACCCAGTAGCGCTCATGGCATCTAAACAAATTCTGACCAAATAAGTAACCCTCCTTTGTTAAACACCCCCCCCCCCCCGGGTTCTGAGGTGTCAGGAATTTACACTGGTTTATTTTAATATCCCACCACTGCCACAATAATTAAAGGAAGATCCCCCCCCCACGACACACTGACACTCACACACACACACCACAGTGGAGGTAGAACAGATAACACTGGATTCCTTTTAATGGATGTCTAATGCACACTGAATGCTCTGTCAATGGTTAGTTGACAATATCAAAATAGAAAAACCCTATAATTCTTAAGAGCTACTAATTCAATATTCAGAATAATTCTGCCCAATACGTTGATGCCATATATGCCTATATGTAAAAAGAACTGGGAATTGGTTTGATTTAAGATTAAAGTCACACTTATTTTTTTGTTAACCCCCCCCCCCCCCCCACATGAGGCATCGGACAATTATACTGGTTTAAATATCCCACCGCTGCCACAATAATCAAGAGAACGCCCCCAACTCACCTTTTCAAATATTTCTGGCAAATTAACAAAAGTTCGACTATGCATCCTCACCTGAACCCCCCTCCCTCACACACCACACCAAGCATGATGAGGCACATTAAGTCCCTTTTCATTGATGCACAGTGTAGAGTGAATGATGGGTCAATGGTCAGTTAACCATGAAGAAAGGAAGCTCCTCACTTAATAGCAAAATTTAAACTTGTCAATCAATAATTAAATATAAGTCCAAAAACTTCAGATTAATAACTTCTTTAAATCCCACAATATATACACAACAAAAAAAGTAAGTCCCCCCTCAATCAAATTGCTGTAACTTTTGAACGGAATTATTTTGAGATATGATATTCCGTAGGTGGTTTTCTACACTCATTAAGCAACTCCTTGGGAAATATAAGATTGATCGGTTGAGTCATGCATGAGTAATTAAAGATTGAATTAAAAATGACCATTTTTGAAAGTCACAAGAGTCATTTTTCAGATTGTGCAAATACAAAGTTGGGCAAATGTTGTCTTTAGGTGAATTTTATGGTGTTATGCTGTTTTAATATCCATCATTTGGCCACTCCACACACAATTTTGATATCATATGTTCATGGTTGAGTGAACACAATGTATTGCAGGTTGGGCGGGGAGCTTCAGTCCCCCCACTTTTTTCCAAAAGCATGTACAAAAATTTAAAAATGACCATACGATTGTGATTTTTTGCATGGTCAGCCCCCCCCCCCCCCCCACTTTGAAAACCCTTCCCCAGCCCCTGTATTATGACGTATCATCATAGGGGTTTATGGTAGTATCCTCTACAACTTGTTAGATCATGTTAAAATTTGAAAATGTTGGTGGCTACCCCGATTATAGGCCCCTCCCCCATTTTAAAATTCTGGACCCACCACTGATTTGTCCATAAATTAAACTGATCATGAGAAATTGTTAGGAAAAGAATACATTTATGCAGTATAAAGAGTATTCATTCCTAAGTTTTCGAATGTGCTCGCTCAACCATGAAAATGTTTAAAGTTCGGAAAGTGTGTGGTGATAGAAATGATGGATGATAAAACAATAGCAATTTAAGTCTTATTTGAAACCGAATTTGCCCCCAATATTCACTTTATTACCCTTTAAAATGAGTCTGTGACATTGAAAATACCAATTTTCCCACTTTGATGCGTGCTCACTCATCCATAAATAACCAAATCGATTTCATTTTTGCACAGAATTCTGCCCATAGGTTGATAAACATTACTGCCAAGTGACATTGCTAAAGACAGCCGTGAAAAAAAGTTCCACCATATTGAATAAGGGGTTACTTATTTTTAAACATGTGCACCCATAATGTACACAAGTCTATGAGAGACGAAGTCAACATTTTAACAAATATGAAATGAGGGTTTGTTTCATGGACGGTTTTTGTTACTTCTGCCAATAGGTATTTCATGAAACTTCGCACATGGCTTCAGAGTAACACTATCCAAAAGGCGCGCACACCAAAATAACCATTCGATACGACACAGAGTGGGGCCAAGGCCTTGAACTTTCTTCTCATTTGCATAATTTTCAAATATTGTGTGCTCACTGATGCATTAAACATCGGGATTTTCATAAAAATCAAATCAAATGAACTATGCAAGGAGGTTTGTGACAGATATCCATAGTAAAAAATTGCATTTTTTCCAATAACGTAAAAAATAGCTAATCGCATTCCACATGTTCATTCAAGCGTGGATATTTAATTAAACGCCTTTGAATCATTGAAGCATGTTAATTGGTCATGAACATAACAAAAAAGTTGAGAAAAGATCATTTTCAGTTCCCAAAATGAACCAATACTTGCCTATGATATTTGAAAATCGGATTTTTTGTTTTCCATAAATGTTCATTGAACCGTGAAACGATGAATAATGTTGAAGAAACTCTTCCAAAAATAACTCATCATATTCTATCATTTTTATTGATATATATGTGTAAAAAATCAAATTATAGCAAATTTGAACTTGTGTTTATTCAACCGTGAAATTTAGCCAAAAAAGTTGTATCGTCTTTTAGAGAGTACCTTTTACAAGCCTTCTGACTATTTTTTATGATGAGAATGTGGAATTAGTTCCAATAAAATGGAATCAAAGTCATGATATTTGGCTTGTGACTTTTGAAAAGTGACATTTTTGCCTTCTGACAATGCTCACTGAGCATGAAGTGAAATACGTCCATAACGTTTACTCAGAGGGTAGCTTATAAAATTACCTACACGCTCATGTAAAAATATATTAAAAACTCGCATTGGTTCGGAAATTATTGATGTTTGTTTAAGGGGGGACTTACTTTTTTTGTTGTGTATACATTTAGGTCACTATGGACATGGATCATAGATTCTCATTCCAGTATACACATCTCAAAGTTGATATCATGTCAAAGGGTGAATTAAATTTCAGACAAAGTCAAGTAATTATGTCAAGAATTGCTAGGGGTTGTGTCAAAACATCAAGAATTATACCCAAGCCATGAAGAATAATTAACTTCCTAGCATCCTACAACAGAGATCGCTTCAGCTATGGATGACCGAGCCTCACTCCAGGAAAGCCAGGAAAAAAATCCCAAAAAGACTAATTATATCAGAGGGTGAACTGGACTATCCTATACTATCTACATTTAGGTCGGTTCAGGCATGGATGAGAGATTTTATTCCAAGAAGGCTCGTCAATCTCTTTTGTCTTCTTGAACATCTTTATTGCGGTAAAGATTTTATTTCATTTTCATATCCTATAAACCTGTCAGAAAATGGCACTAATGAAATAAAATAATTTCATACCATCTCGATAACTCTCGTGTGAGAAGAGCCATCAATTAAAGAGCCATCCACATGACGTATTAATCTATCCCCCAGGAATAGCTCTGGTCATTCATCAATTATCTTTGAGTCAGACATAAACAGTACTTTCAATCATTCAGTTTTCCCTATACCCCTTTATACTGTCCTATTTATTATTATTTTGTTTTGGCGTCACCTGTGCCTGGGAGGCGAAAAGCAAACTGAATCACTATGACCCGCAGGTCTCTCCTCCCGATATAACTGATTGGGGGGAATGCAGGTGGACCACTACACCGGGGTTTCCCCCTACTCTTATACGAATAGTGCAGTGGGTTCTAAACGTGCAAAGGTGGTGACTCTCCTCTACACGGGGCCTCCATTTAACGTCCTATCCGAGGGACGGACGTCCTATCCGAGGGACGATTAAGTTTTGTTATTTCCAAAATGCAGAACGATTGATATGATGTATTGTATGGTCAATTATGTGTGCCAAATTGTTGTATTTCACTTGATTTTAGGAATCGGCATGTGGTACATAATGTGACAATTGATTAATTATCTCACTGTCTTTGTAATAATTTTCTCGTTATAATCTATATACCTTCATTTGTCTAATCGAATTGTAAAAGGCTTAGAGAACTACCTCAGTTATTATGCACTTAAGAAGTATTCCCTATGATCATTATCATCAGTAGTAGTAGTAGTAGGAGTAAGAGGAGGAGCAGCAGCAGTAGTAGTGTGCAGTAGTATCATGATCATCATTACCATTACTACTATCATTTTTTGAATAAAATTATGAATATCATTAGTAGTATTATCATTATCATTATTGTCACTATCATTATCAATATTATTATCATCATTACAATTATCAATATCGATGAACATCATGATTATTATCACTATCATCAGCAGAAGCATCATTATCCTGACTTACCTCATCATAGTAAGGTCTGTTAGTTGACTTCTTGACCCTGGTCATCTTGGTCTGATTAGAGACAGTCACTTTACAGACTGGGTGGATGTTACCGCCGGCCAGCTGACGTGCTTCCCAGACCTTGATCCTCACCTGGAAGTCTTGGGGTTTCTTGGAGAGTTTGGAGCGGCTCTTCTTCTTGCGCCTACGAAGGAGATATAAATACAAGTCTTAAAGGTGAGCTGTCCTTCCAGAAGGTCAATTATACTTCGGTTTCTTGTCATAGGCAAATGTGATTGATTGATTGATTGATTGATTGATTGATTGATTGATTGATTGATTGATTGATTGATTGATTGTAGGTACATCAAATACCTTTTCACAAAATTTTGAATATGTGGTGAATTATATGAAGGCTGTGTAAATTACAAAAATGCTGAATTCTAGATTTACATGTAGAAGAATACAGATTGAGGATTTAAATCCATGATGTGAATGAAGGCTATTATACTCCGACTTTATAGATAATCCAAATTGGAATAATTTATCACTTTTATTGGATTTGAAAAACAGAAAAGAAGTCGAGATGATCGATTTTCTCACAATATCTCTGAAGGTGCATTATACTTCATGATTATTTAAGTAATATTAATGACAGAACTGCCCAAAATAAGTATAATAGTGTGAAAATAACTATCATCTTCAGAAATTTATTTGCAACTTTTTTATATTAGATTGCATTATAACTACATATAAACTCTACTCTGCATCTACATGTATGTGTTCAGTTTAATATTTGTAGCTTTGAATTTCATGTACGAATGGAATATTACTCTCACACACATCATCTTCAGTGATGAATCATTAATGAATGATCCATTAGCAGAGAAAAAACTTAATAACTAATCCAAGAATTAATGAAGAAAAACAAAAGATACGGCAATGCCTTTGAACCAAACGACAAACCTGCATGAATGGAACAATATCTAAATGCTTTATGATCCTTATTCTGAATACAATATAGAAAATTTTTGATCAAGGGGACCTGAATCGGTAGCCAGCCATATATATACACAAAAGCATTTTATATTTCTTAAGCTATACATCTAAATGTAGTTAGCACTGGACAGAGTCAACCTTTAAATAATAACAATAACACATTAACATTATAAATTTGCAGCATTTTTTAGCAGCTTTGCATCTGTAATCACCTGGATTTCATTAAAAGCAGATTCATACACGTAGGAAGAGGTTAATGATATGTTGAATAGTGCACGACTCTATTCATACATGTCTTGCACATGTATACATAATGGACTACTGGCTAAACAAAGACTCTGAAAACAATCTAATTAGTTTTGGTGGTTTAATGAAGGGTATTGCCCATGTGTGTTTTATTTGATGATAGCTATAAAATATTGGCAGGTATTTGATCAAGGAGAGAACATACAGTCGCCCTGTATTGTCTGGAGAATATTGACATGTATGGGTATCATCTGTCAAAACTAGGGATTAAGGATATATCAGCTTTTATTTACAAATTGAAAATTATGAACATAATGTGAATTTATTTATATAGTCTTTTTTCAGTATGGTGGTTCCATCAAGAGATATTTAGTTTTGTCTTTTGATACCCAAAGAAAAGAAACTGATACTTACTACATTTTTACCAAAAAAAAGAACATTATGGCAACACACCATGACTATGACTGTTCTATCTTGAAAGGATGATTCATTTGAGGTTATCAAAATGGTCTTGATCGAGTCACGATTCTTGCATTTACCTCAAGGATTACTCTGGTCATTTTCTCATGTTATCATATGACAACTCAAGAAACGTTGTTGTCCCATAATAATAATAATATTCCGCATTTATATAGCGCTTAACACATCGGAACGACGTCTCTAAGCGCTTTACAGATATATTTTTACCCCGGTCTTCGGATCCTTGCATGCCCGCATACAATGTATGCACCTTCTCCTCTCCCTGGGGAGCATTCCAACAAGAGTTCCAAGACTAGGCATACTACATAGGCTTTCGCATCCTACCGGGTACCCATTTAACACCTGGGTGGAGAGTGGCAAATTGTGGATTGACGCCTTGCCAAAGGACGCTAGGCCATGGTGGGATTCGAACACACGACCCTCTGATTACAAGGCAACAGTCAGAACCGCTACACCACGATTACAATAATATCAACAAAATTCAAATGAAACTTACTTGAGGCCTCCAATGCCTCCACCTCCTCCTCCTCCTCCGCCTCCTGGTGCATCGTCATCACCGCCATCGTCATCGCCTCCATCATCACCACCGGCATCCATACCGCCACCGCCATCTTCATCTCCTAGAAAACAGAAACAGATTGGGACACAAGGGATGGTTGTTAGGGTAAACATCAGAGATAATGAAAGACAAAGGCCCTGTTGCATGAAAGGTACTATTACAGTAATTTTGCCATCCAATTGTAACTACCATGGTAACGATGCTCCGCAGCCAATCAGAATCAAGGATTTCAGGGAAGTTACCATTGGATAGTAAAGATACTCTAATACTAATAGTGACTTTTATGCAACGGGGCCAAGGAATGTGTTAAGTGCCCATGTTTTTAGAAATGTTTAGCATAAAATGTGGTTGCGTTCAAGCCATTTGTCTTCAGGCATAAAAGCCTTTCAAAACACAAACATGAAACGCTTAGAAAGATATATTTTGAAATGCAATTATGTAGATTCATGGGCACTTAAACTTGCAATGCGATCAGCTGACCTGCATTTCCTGGGTCAAAGTGCTGGGGCAGAGGCACGTCTTGAATTGAGGCAGAATAAGCGCTCGTGTTGACGGATTTTATATGTGATTCAACGTGTAGCTAAAGACAAGATTCTTGAACACACATTATGGAGTGGTGTGTGGGTGGGACGTGGGTGAAAATGTACACATACATGTATGGTGTTAGCCTTTTAGGCGAACTCACCACCACCACCATTAGCTTCATCGCCGCCAGTCACCCCACCCTCAACATCACCTAGATAAAAAAAAGAGATGGTACTATGAGGGATGTGGGGTTGGGTTATCTAGGTATTGAATCATTCAATGAAAATGAAAAAGAGTAAAAGAGGCGGCTTAATGGCAGATGAATTAAATATTCTATGTGAAATCACCCTTCAGTACTTTTTTTTCAAACTCTTTTATATTCCACTTCAAATACAATACCAGAAAAAAAAATTCAGGGGCAACCTCCTTCATGATTTTTATATTTGGGGGGATAATTTTTTTTTAGGCATGACCTTCAAGGCCATACGTACATCAAACTCATTGCAAGACCATAAATCGTGCAGCAGTGGGAACAACGGTTGAAAAATTACAAAAATTGATAGTTTCTGAGCTTGTATGACTGTCTCATCCCCCCCCCCCCACACACACACACCGCTGAGATCTAGGTAGTATAAACAGATTTAGGCCTACCTTCTTCTCCTTCCTCCTGCACAGCTCCTGCAGAGGCTTCTCCTCCACCTCCTCCCTTGGCTCCACCTGATGGAGGTGGTTCAGATCCTGGAGGAGCATTGTAGGTGACATTGCAAACAACGATCCCCTACAGAGGGAGACAAATCAAATGAAAAGGAAAATTCAAAGAAACGAATCGTTACTAATTTGCTATGTATTTGCATACATGTATGTGTGCCATTTTAGCAGTACACCTAGAATCATCCTTTTGAGAGTGATCTTTTGTGGTTTTAATATACGTTGTCAATACGTTGAGCCGAAAATAATGTATGACAGTGAAAGTCAATCAATCGAAGAATTACATGTGTTTGTAGACTCTAATTGTATCTTACTGTACATAATAAACAATCACTCATTGAACACTTGCTACTCTAAATGCAAGCAGTATATGAAACCATTTCACATATAATATCTATTATCTTGTATCCATTTCACACCATCCTGCAGGTTCAGACCAGCCTTGGGTCTGGCTAAAAAGACTTTCATATCCTTCATTTACAGCCACCCTCTCTTGCCATAAAAACCACATAATCAGGTCACAACATCTAGGTCAACCCAAGCTCTCCATCTAACCAATGATTAATTTTTGGCCCAGGGCTGACCTTAAAACATATCATTGGCCATCATGAATATTGTGATTGCCCAACTTTTCATTTTTGGGCCAGCCTCAGTAGCTGTTTTTGAGCATATTAGGCTTTCCAGGGCTATGATTAACAGGGATAATCTAAGTCTAGGTGTGGATGGGGTATCAGTCATAAATGAAACTTTAAGAAGTCATCAACTTTTTAATGAGGTTGACATGAGTAATGGGAATTTTTTTTAATGTACAAAATAACAATGGTACACCACAAGAAGCTAGAGTTGTTTTCAAACAAAACAATGTGATTCAATTAATGATCATATTTTAAAATGATTGGATAAAGTTGACTTTAACTAAGGAGCAAGCCTGACACAGCACACATTTCAACTTGTCATAGTAACAAGTTCTCAAATGATACAAACAAGCATGTTTACTATTAATAGCCTGTGATTGATATGCATAGATGACCAGTGTGGATTCATCTAAGGCTGCGTTTATGCGACCTCAAGCCAGAATCATGATTTGAATCATGATTTGAATCATGATTCAAAACACAAACATGAATCACAATATCACAGAATCAGCGTTTAGACGACCTTCATTCCAATGCCGTTTCTCCTCAGATTTGGGCCAATCCAGTGCGCATCACTAGTGCGCAGTTTGACAGAGGAAGTTTTTCGCACGTGTTTCGGCTCTCGAAAAATCTTTTGCTTCCAGAATTCAGTCTATACCTCATTTTGTTTACTTCTATCATATATGGTCCATATGCTTCTATTCATCTTGTTAGTTTATCCAAAATGGTGTTCGGAAGTGAATTTCAGCGTAGATCCAATTTAGTATTGATACTGTATACTCAACAACTGAGATCATTGTCTGTCCAGTTAATTCATTTACTATAGAACTTGAAGTTGAAGACATGACCAATAAATGAAAAGTAGTGGACGATGCGATGACCAACACAGAGCTTGAACATGACAAGAAATGCATGCGTAGTACATATTCATGTACATACAGCGCATTGAGCTAGGCAAGAGTCAAACCGAAAGTAGCCCGACACAACAGTGAGGTCATAGAATCATGATTCAAATCACGATATCGTTTATTCGAACATTTTCGTACGTGATTCTGCAGAAACGTCTTTCCAAACGCCCCTTTTTTTCTGTTTCATGTTTGTGATTCTAATCATGATTACATTCAATTTCGACTAAACGCAATCGTGATTCTGCAGAATCATGATTTGAATCATGATTCAGATCATGATTCTAGGGTAAAAAAGTGGCGGATAAACGCACCCTAACACAAAACATAAATTACCTAATTACACAAATAAAATGAGAAGACCATATGTTCCTGCTGAAAAATATAATTTAGAATAAAATTAATGACAGATGAATGATCACTTCATGTTCCAAAATTATCATACTGAGGAAAAACATCCGGAAATTAGTTATTCAGCTTTCATCATCTATCACTGTCAGTCTATCCTAAATATAGATTGCTTTGTTACCATTAGCTACTTCGAACAACAAAATTTAAAAATTACTCAGAAACAGAATTAAGGAAAATACGAGGAAATCCTTCTTGTAATGGAGAACTTTCTTAATCACTCTATGTGTGACAGTGGCAAAATGAGCCAAAAATTATGAAACAGCATAAACATGGGGCGAAATTTTAGAAAAAAAATGAAAATCCAATTTTGTTATAAATTTTGACATGTTTAAAAAATAAAATCGTAACCCCTTCCGTTTTTTTTCCTTTTTCTTTTCTTTTTCTTTTCCTTTGGAACTGGTGGTTTCTTTTTTTTTCTTTTTTTTTTTCTTTTTTTTTTTTGGGGGGGGGGGTTCCAGTGGCTCCCCATCTATGCAACTGTGTGAGAGCTACATTTACAGATACTACACATACAGCCAACTTGTATGTATGCTGGAGCAATCTATTTAAAATTTACAGAATTTCCGTAGAACAGATTAAAGAAAAGGATGCAAATAACACAATCAATGTAATCATATCTTGACTTTACACATTCAATACACACTTTCCTATCTCATTACACGTTAAACTAGTTTCCAGTATTAAAACTAGTTTTAGGACAATAGGGTCTTACCCATTGACTTCTATATTCTGTGATTCCCAAATACAAAAAGCCATCAAGTTCAAGTCTAGTAGGCAACAGGTATATGAAATCTCATATTATTTTTCCATATAGTGATTTTCTTATTTTCCTCAGGAAAAATCAAATATTAAATCAGGAAATCATGTCTATAACCTGTACACCCTATCAGGAAACACTTCTTAAAAGAGAGCAAAAATAACATGATGGAGACATGCTTGTAAATTGACAGTGTATTTTATTGAGCAGAAGTCAGAATTGGTTTGAAGCCAAACAGAAAATCAGCCCACACAGGCATTTATCTTTTAAAATGATTTGTTATACACAGGAAGGAAACCTCAATAATTAGCATGCCATGAGTCTAAATGGCAGGGTCCTAGCTGTATGTTGCATACATGACATAACAGTGATTGTCCTCCTCAAACAAATGATTGAAATTATATACATATTACATTTCTGACGTCCAGCATGGCAAGAATCTTTCCTCTTCTTCACCAAACATTCACTGGGCATTATTTGAAAAATTAAAGGAGAATGAAACTCTTGGAGCAAGTTAGCTTTTGTGAAAGCAGAAAAATCAAAGAATAAGATCAACAAAACTTTGAGTAAAATAGGACTAGCAATAAAAGAGTTATGAGCATTTGAATGTCGAGATCACTAATGCTATGGAGATCCTCCCATTGGCAATGCGACCAAGATCTGTGATGTCACACACGTACAACTCTCCCATTTGGACACTGAAAATATACCCCAAAACATCTCTTTTTGCTCATTCTAATCATATGACAAACGATTCATCAATGATATAATGTTGTGAAACCTCTGTACTTGTCATCTCATAAAGAGAACACCTCACCTTGTGATAGACTCTATAAAAGTGAGAATATAAGTGAAATAAGTACTAAAGTAATGAGGGAGTTGTACGTGTGTGATATCACAGATCTTGGTCGCATTGCCGTTGGGAGGATCTACATGGCACTAGTGATCTCAATATTCGAATGCTCATAACTTTCTTATTATTCATTCAATCTTCCTCAAACTTTCAACAATATGTTTCTTTGATTTTTCTCTTTGATATGGATTCAGCTGGTTTCAAGGGTTTCATTCTCCTTTAATTCAAAGAAACTTAATGTCCTCTTTTACAGCTTACATGTAATTTTTGAGAACTGATAATCAAAGTTGCCTTCGCCCTTTTTATGACTTGTTACTTGTCTGTTATTAAAATTCAATGAGGATTAAAAACAGAGAAGATCGGTGTGCACTACATGTACATGTACTCCTGGCTCCCAAACTCTGGTCATCAAGTGTAAATAAAGTTTATAAAACTATATAAGGATTATCTTGAGCGAAAGCCCAACCCAGATTTTATTGTTGAAGAAAATATATATACATGTATGTAGTCTTCATTCAGAAACCATAACTTAGCATATCAATGTATCAACAAGTCAGTTTTGACAGCTACATGTAGTCTAGCACAAGTGTACACCGGGTACTTTTTTTGTCCATATATACAGACATGTATACAGCTACAACATAACAATCCCATTCAACAAAGATCTGTAGCCTGGCAATCCAGCCCACTTTCATGTTTCAACAAACTGATGGTTTGGGTTTGCAAACTGAGAGGCAGCAGAGTGTGATTCAGCAAACTGTTCAAACTGGGGTGCATCGTCAAGCTCTATCGAATGATAAAATGGGTAATTGGAATGACAGGATACCGAGCTTCAATCTACCGTGTCCCTTCCCCACTCATGCATGTGACTGCACAGGCATTAACTTCTTCATTGTGAAAGTATACACATATCCAGATTATTGGTTAATGCCGATTTTAAAGTCACTGATTTAATATTTCTTCTCATGCTAGAATAGGGTACTTATTGTTCAGAAAAGTAATCCTTACAAATTTTAATGTAAGGTCAATAACACAATATCGTACGTTTCTGAAGAAGAAAACACAAGACTTAAAAGTTGTTAGGAATTTGACGAAACCAATAACTGCTACAATGTAAGTCTGCACTTGATGATGCATTCAATAAACATCTTAACATGATGGAAAATAATGGAAGGCTACTTTTTCAATGTAAGAATTCCCCCCAAATTAGAAGGAATAATGAGTTGGATTTGATGGAAGATATGTCCTTAATTTAAAATTACGTAATTATTTTGTTCGATGAATTTAAACGAATACCATAACAAATCAAATAGTGAAGGTACATGTTATCTGTTGGTGTAATATAGGGGGGCCTATCATTACCCTACCTTTAACTTTTACTCTAAACATGCTACCAACTGTAAGTATCCAAGCGATGATTATTTTAACTACACTATTCAGGAAGTTACCATTACGAAGAGAAATATTGACATGACTCATATTTCTATGGCTAATTTCAGCATAATATCTTGGCCCGTACTATAAAGCACCCCCCCCCCTGTTCACATTCTGATCACGTTAAAAGACCAATTTAAATATTAAAAGGTGTAAATGTATACCACATGGTCTTACACCTACATGTATTATGAAAATTCTAAGATCTTACATCATATTCATATGAAGAGTACTCAATTATGTCTGGTTTAAGCCAAAGAGTTCATAAACAGGTACTGTAGGCCTACATAATCAAGAACTTTGGTCGACCTAGCTCATATCGAGTGCTAGGTAAAATACTACAGCAGGTGCCAACTTCTTCAAAACCAATATGAGAAGAAAAACATTAATGTGTGGCATACCAAATCCTTAAAATTATTTATAGTACTTACATAACATTTTTTCTAATTTTATTGCAAAATTTATTTTGGTAAATTTAGATCGATAATTGGCATTCCATAGTCAATACATGTACTGTACATGTAATCCTCGGGTTGATCAGTTCACCATGTGATGAGAATACACCACCCATTTCTTTTACAGTATCTTTGGAGACGCCCAAAAGCCACGGTAATGGTACATGTAAAGTGCAACTCAAAAGAGATTATCTAGATAGATGACACTATTTATTAATATTTTGTAAGGTCCAACCCTACACGTTTTGTGGCATGTACATTTACTTTCAATTATTATATTTTGTTAATTTTAGTTGAGAATATGTCACTTGTAGGCCTGTATCTAAAACACATAGGCTACATCTCCCTGGCAGCAGTATGTGTATACATGTAGTTTGCTTATTTTTTCAAATGAATAAACCATGGATATATAATTTTCATTACCACCAATCAACATATAACGAGTACAGGGCTGAATGTTATTTTTTACATACGT
This sequence comes from Lytechinus pictus, assembly GCF_037042905.1. Lineage (NCBI taxonomy): Eukaryota > Metazoa > Echinodermata > Echinoidea > Temnopleuroida > Toxopneustidae > Lytechinus > Lytechinus pictus. The sequence continues at coordinate 16,914,472 of NC_087256.1, forward strand.
GTAGGCATACATGTAGGCCTGAGCTTTATGAACTGTGATAATGTAGATCCTCCACTCCCATTCCCTCCCACACAAATATGCCAATGTCCTGTTTTATCGTCTACCCATTATTTGCTCGTCATGGCCTTTTTACCAGGGCTACAATACAATCTCTTTTTGCTACAAACCACACTGCGTGCATTCATATTACCACACATTACACTGAAGACGAGCTCAATGCAGATGTAATCAATTTGAGTATGTAAACTTCTATGGTATTCCACGTAATGCTAGAAAAGTACACAAGGAGTGTCACATAATACTAAGGGAAGTCTGGAAAGTCTCATAATGTTCAATGCTTGAAGTCACAGTACTGTAAAAGGCCCCCAAATTACCCCCTCCCCCTTGAACAAAAGAAAGCAATACCATGGTATAATTGAGGGTTACAAACACCAGGGCGCGACAAACTTTTTAAATGTGTGTTCTTTACTGTACACAATTTTCAATTGCTGTTATTTTGTATGACATTAAAAAATAAGAGTAGTTCCGTCATAAAAAAATTATGAAAAAACAAAGAAAACAATCAAACAAATTGGGCAAGCAGTTTTTTCTATCGGGCAAGCAAATTTTTTCATAGTCAGGCAAGTGATGAAAAAAAAATTGTAGAGGCTTGCAAACACTGTATTCATAATATGTACATGTAAGTTGAGTTTTTTCTCCAAACATATAGATTAACAAGTTTTAAAACTCCTTATACAAACATACAGATGAGGATGTATGAAATATTTTTATATGATATTGGTTCTTACGCTTCTTTAAAAAAAAAAAATTTCTTATGTTTCTTTTATTTATTTTTTTTAAATCAGGAAATCTTAGATTTTCATTTCAGAAAATCCAAACTGTCTTTAACGAATGAAAATTACAATTCACATCAAATAACTGTTTATAAGAACTGCAATTTTGCACTGGAAATTATCCAACACAAATCAATCAAACGGTTTGGTCTTGAAGAATTTCATGATGTAATTAGAAGTTTCCTGAAACTGATATTTTTTTAACTTTGAAAGGTCTGACAGGTACAACTGATCAAAATATAGATTCAAGCAATTAAGTCACACCTTAAATATACTCGACCTTTCAAAATTTGTCATGCGCATGTACACTGTAGGCCTACTGTACTGAATACAGAGTAAGACAAATATCTGAAGGAATGAATAACGAAAATGAGATTTTGGCTATTTTAAAAGAAAAGTTGTAGATCTACAGCCGAGTATCAAATTTAGTTTACTTTCAAAAAGGGGTAATCAATTTACAAACAAATCATATGTGAATGTTCTAACATACATGTATGGTTCCTTTTTGCCATAATTGCCTTGTTTGTTCTACTTGTATTATCTAACACACAACAACTTTCCATTTTGGAATCCTTTTGGGGGCACTTTTTGTTGTTTTGGGCCTTGATATCCTCTAAGTTCTCACACATTTGACTCCAGATAATGTTTTATAAAATTAAAAGAATTGTAATTGCATTAATAAAAACACTTGTTTATTCACTTTATATTTCCAATCTGGAGTTCTACAACCAGATACTCCGCATATTTTTCCAGCTGCTTGATGTAACAAATTTGTCACAATTGAAAAAAAAACATTCCCCTAAATATGGTGAATCTCTACAACACAAACGAAAATAAAATAGTTCACGTGTCTATGTTTATATTTTTGCACCTAATATGATTGCCCCTCGGCCTTCTGTGACACCCCTTATAGTCATCCCTTGCTCTCTCCCCCTCATTATCCACCTCTGGTAATTTTTTCTCACTTTGAGCCTATGCACCCAGGGACAACAGTAGACTCATACAAGTGGACCCTTCTTTGTACCAATAAAATACGCTTTGAGTTGCTGTATTATCTTCATAAAAAGGAGAATAGGCCTCCTACAGTACATATTCCCCACACTTGATAACAAAATGAGAGAGGAATATATACTGCAAGACACAAAAAAATATATAAAATAATCTCTATCTGGCCAGATGTTACACTTTCTAGAGAAGGAATATATTCCCATCTTTGTCTGTTTGTTATATTCTTATTGAGTATTTCAGAACTTGAAGACGAGTTTACAACAACAAAAAAACCTTGGTAAATTCAAATGGATGTGGTCACCATTATGTAGCAAACAATGCTGCTGGCAGAACTAAAACCTTTTTGTCCTCTATCAAATGTCTGAGCAAAAACAACACTCTACGTATGTTGCAGCATTCTTTTGCTGTTTTATGAATAAAATTGTTATTGTAGTTTGTAAAACACATAACACATTTTAGAAGAAAAAAAACGTACTAGGATTATTGAATTTCATTTATATAAAAGACTGTTTCAGTCGGGACACATCTAATTATTCAGAATATATATGCGATTGCTATATTAAAAGGGGCTGTAAAATCTTGGTTTATTTATTACATACACATACATGTACAGGTCTGCAAATTCAGGATATTTGAACAACAAGAGTATACACAAGAAAAATAAATTAGAATTGTAGTAACTCTAGATGAAAGGAATGACATTAAACTTCATATCATATCCAATTCTTGTAACCTACAATTCAAAGGGTTTTTTAATGCATTGAATATTTTAGTCAAGAGCTAGAAGGCTGAAGTGTGGGCGTTATTTGTATCCATACAGCAGACAGATTTGAGGGATAAAGAAAATATACTTGATTCCAAGCAAAACCACAATTCATTGATGTGACATTATACTAAACCAGGGTTGGATCTAGGATTTGATCAAAGAGGGGGTGCAAACTACTTGCAGAAAGCATTTAAACAGGGTTCTCACTCAAATGAAATGCAAATGCTCAAAAAAAAAATAATATTAAAAGGGGCATTTTTCAGAAAATTAGGCACATTGCTCCCCATGTGTGCCATATCCACTCACCTTGATGCACACATGAGGATACATTAATTGTAAATATTTGGATATCAAACTTCCTACAAATACTCAGACATAATATTACAGATGAAATGGGGTAGTCTTTTATTCCTGTGAGGAAAGCTGAAGGCTTATGTTCACATTATTTTCAGACATTTAGGTGACCAATGGGGTCACTGGAGTTATATTAATGATTCAATCAGTGACGGATCCAGGATTGACAAAGCAAGCACAATCCAGGAACAATCTCCGGGCGAGGGGGGGGGGGGTCAACAAGTCCCCAACACCCCCCCCCCCCTTCGGTCACTGTCAATGTTACAAAAGCCCAGTTTTTTAATGGGTCTACAGAAAGCCACCCCTATTCCTATTCAGTCACAATGCGAAAACCAATGTAAATGCGGTTCATGTACATGAGTGGATCTAGTTCAGACCGATGATGCATTAATTTTTAAAATGGTTACAAAGAAAAGGTACTAACCTCACACTGTCTGCCCTTGTGGTCCTTGAGCTTGCATTCCATACGTTTGGACCTCTGTTTACCTTTGACCACATCACGCAAGGCTAAGGTGTATGAACCAATCAATCTGTAGCAAATGAGAAAAGAAAACAATGAAATTAAACCCAAAAAATGCTTAGATGGTTGGGGCAGTTTCCATTCCCACCCCTCTCCCCCCCCCCAAAAAAAAGCATAAAAATTCTATAAATGTACAAATTTTTAGGGGGGCTTGTTTAAATTCTTTCCAATGATAAATTAGCTATCATGTGAATAAAGGTAGTTTATCCCTCTGTATCAAAGAGCTAAGCATCCAAAATTGACTCAAGAATAATAATTTATCCTATTAATGATGATGATGATGGTGATAGTGATGATGATGAAGATGATGACGGTGATGATAATGATGATGGTGATGATGGTGATGACGATGATGATGATGAAGATGATTGTTATGATGAAGGTGATGACGACGACGACGATGTCTGATGATGATCATATTCCTGAAAACAATACTAATAAAAAATGGGCATCATCATCATCAAAAGAATTTCCATCACCATCATCATCCAACATAATGATTCCATTATTCAAACAAAGTACAAATAAAAACATCTATAACAATAGAAATAAAAGTGTATTTGTGTAGTACGTCTATACCTGTAGGCCTAATTAGCAGCTACATGTTATCAGGAAAAAAAAATCAAAAAATTTACATATGTAACATTTTTTTACAATTCATACTTTGCTCATTCGAAAGAAAGGTACATGTATCATACATGAACATATACATTAACTTCGAACCCAGTTTGTGATTTTTTTTCATTTGACAGAACTGGAACACAAGTGATATTCAAACTGATCCGACATTTTCAGAAAATTTCTTCTAGAAAACAGATGACGACAGGATGTAAAAATCCCTGATCATATTGATTATCACACCTTCCTAAACATAATAAACAGAAATTTAAAATCGAAAAGCACTATCTCTCGAAAAATCTGTTTTCAATTATGTGTTAATGAACGCTACCAGATTAAGTGCGTCACAGCATATCCATGGGCTAGGTTTATCGGTACTTTCCATTTGCATGCTAGATTTAATTATAGTCAAAGTGGTTTTGAAAAAAAAGGTACGTGCATATTTTAATACACTGGAATAGCAGTTGATGGCAATTAACACTGTGTCAATGTTAAAATCTACTATTTACACATTTTATATTTCTCTCAAATATGTTTGCCACGCTTCTCTCTAATATATACTTGTATTAATACTCATCAATATCTTTTCAATACGAGAGCCAAAAAAGAATTATTAAGGAAAAGTTAAGTACAAACACAAAATAAATTAAAGTTTGCTCTTAAATCTGAATGATTGTGTACAAAGAACAGTGCAACTTCATGTGGTTGTGCTGTTCATATTCTAAACTATGAGTGGTAATGGTAGGCCTATTCTTCTAGCATTAATTCCTTTCCTTACCCTATGCCAATTGGTAGCTCAATACCAAATACAAAAAAAAACCAAAATATTGTCTGGATTTTTTTATAAAATGAAGGGGACAAATAATATATATAGTATACAATGAATATTATCTTTTTCGAAGATATATAATACAATTAGTGCTGTTATCCTCTTTATCGCTAGTCTTGTCGATAATCGCATGTTTTTGCAACTTAGCGATATCGATAACCTTTTTCTTGTTGTCGATAATACACGCTATTACTGTATGTAGGGACATGACAGTAACTTTCCGCAATTGCGGAAAAAGGACAGAATTCACGGAAACAGCGTTTTGAAAGAGGCTTTTCAAAAAATATCAAAGTGGCGGAAAGGCGAAAGTCGTTGACTGCTCAGAACGATGTCCAAAAAGCCCCCAAATTATCAATAAAACTTCATCAAACCCTAAAATAATGCTGTTATCGTGAAAGGTGAGGATGTATTTATGCTAAATATGTTTGTTAAAAGGTGTTTATGTAATTGCTTACATCCCATGAAAGCGTTCTAGGTACAGTGGCAGATACAAAGTTTGACCAACGCAAGTATTGTGACATCGCTATGTGTAATCAATGCATAAAAATGCGTATTGATTATGTTCTTTTGTCGAAAGTTATCACTATCGGTAAGATAATTTTAGAAATATATCGACAACATTTTCTAACCGATAACAGCACTAAATAAAACAGAAAATTAAACACAGCAGGGTCAGTATATTCCATAAAAGTTTGGACCAAATTCATGTTAAGTCTGGAGTAAAACAAGGTTCAACTACCAGAAACCACCTACATAAGAGATTTTTTTAAATGTTGTATAAGGTTAAATTTTTTTAAGTAGCATATGAACTACAGGCAAAGTAAACAGTAAAACAACTCGGTCTCTCAACAGATCCCACCAAGGTATAAAAATAAATGGGCTTTACATGACATGATCGGAAGTTATAGGTCAACACTCAACAGAATACTTCCTAAAGCCTGTGAAGAATCCATCCGTTCAGTTTTTTATCATTGATCTAGATTCAGAGTCCTAACAGCCATTTGACGTAATTCTCCTTATGGGCATTTTCACGGTAACTGACATTACACGGCACAATGTTTTCACACCTTTCATTGTGTGTATCTCTAAAACAACAAATGATGGGAGTTTGCTTTTGATAGATTTAATAAAGTGAACCTTGCTGTATACTCTGATACTAAGTTTTCCTATGTAACCACATTTTTTTACGCATCAGCAAGCAAAAATGTGTCGGTAACTGACATTACCCAAAAGGACATGCAATTTCAGGGTGTTCATTAAAATTGAAATATCTCATGTCCCTGAGTAGATACAGTAATAATTTGAATATGTAAATATACCTCCGTTACTAGGTTAAGATGTGTCAAAATATTAAACAATTTGTTTTTGTCTTTTGGGGACTATGATAATTTTTCCACAACCATGCTGGTAACTGACATTACGGTAACTGACATTACACTTAATTTGCCATAGAGATAACACATGGAAGTCAAATGTGTGGAATCATTGCATTGTATCTTCTGTGCAGGGCTTCACATGAAAGTGAGCTTGATGTGGAAGTATACCCGAGTTTTTAGGAACATTTCAATGAAAAAACTTTTTCTTTTTCTTAATTCCTTTCTTTGATTTGAACATTTTTATCATTACTTGTCGGTAACTGACAATATACACATTAACATTTACCGGTGCTATATGATTTTCAAAGGCATAATTTTCTTGGTACTTATATGTAAGGCTTTTTAAAATCATAAAAGTCTCATAATACTTCACATTTTTAATTATCCAAAGATAAGAAATGTATGTTTTACTTACTCGGGGGGGGGGGGGGTCATAGCAGCTACATGTTTTCCTATAGTAATTTAATATTGCATTGACTGTACACATGGATTTTTCTGATTATACACCCATAATATATTCATCAGTTTTATATTGACTTTTTAAACCTTTTCCTTCCCCAACCTCCCCCTCCCTTCAAAAAAAGCAAAATTAATAAGGGTCTCCTCCCCTAGGCTACATGTACCCCTCCCCCGAATCTCATGCAGCCATGTAGTTTTATTGATTTCTATTCTGGTCAGTGCAAGCAATGCTTGTTCATATCTGTCCGATTTCAATTCTCTTCATAATTTGTTTAATCATTTTCTTTGCTAATTTCTTTTATAAGCTGTCAACAAAAAATAAACTCCAGCTTCTAAACTGAAACTGAACTATTTGTAAATTTGAAGAAAAAACCCACAGTTTTAGTAGATCCATGCAACATTGATCAGAACTGTCAAATTTCACTTTTCATCTATACTTGTAAACCAAAAACAAAATTGTATCACACATCCACACTTCTGACAGGTATAAAAACCAGGAATTTACTTTTAGCGAGGCAATGCTCAAAAGAATCCTAGAAACTAAAAAAGGGACCCTGGAAATCCCTTTCATCACAATGTTAAGCTTAGAAATGTTGCAGATTTAGGCAATAGGTTGGGGAAAGTACCCCCTACCCCCCCCCCCCCCCGAAAACCAAACAAAAAATTGTCTGATACAAACAATTAGGTACTTGGTAAGTGCATGTACAAAACAATTTCATAGTAATTTTTTTTGCACGATGGGAATGCAACTTCCTTCATAATTTCATATAGTATTCCTTGTGAACTATACCTTTTAAAAGTCAATAGCAAGCTCCTTCTGGTGTGACTTTTAAAGTGAAAGACTTAAATAACAAGTATACAACATTTCTTCACCATAAAATTTACCACATATTTGCATTTCAATATTGGTAACCAACGTTTTATCATGGTAACTGACATTACATATATTTAATGGTACCCTATGGCTTCATTGTTAATTGGTAATCTTTAATTTTGGTGTAGAAGGGAGGGGTGTTACCTAAAGAGGAAATCTACCAAGTTTCATATAATATATCCTCTTTTCCAGGAAATGAGAAAAAAAAGTTCATGTTTTCGGTAACTGACATTACATACCATATCACATATTTCATCAATGTTTTTTTATCAGATGAATGAATTACTGGTGTTTCTTTCTGTGGGATTTTAAAAAGTGTTATAATAGCAAGCTAAATCACAGGCAAAAACATCATGATCAAACCTGTTCTTTAAAAATCTGTCAAAACAAAATATGTATCAATATACTATTTTCAACACTAATTTGTATCCATACTTTGGCAGCCATTTTGAAATAAAAAATGGCTGCCAGAGTCGGAAAAAAATTTTGTCTCAGAAACTTCAGGTCTTGTTTTATTAAAAAACATAAAGCATTTGACATGAATATCAACTTGATTTTTTTGCCTCTGTGTCCATCTGTGGTGAAAATGCCCTTATCAGCAACAAATCTCCACGTCACATTTCTTTCATGACGCAATATAAATATGAAGTGTGTAGGTCAAAATATGATCTGAAAGATCAAATGCTTAAAGTCTCTGTGATCATCAAACTTTATTGTTTATTTTGAACTAATGAACCAAACTTCAAGCGATATGAGCAATATGTTCTATTCAAAAGAAAAAAATAAAGCAAGTGCTCAAGGGAACATACATCATATCATAGGTCTATTTAGTATTCATCACATTTAAACAGTAAAAATATTTAGCTTGTTGTTTATGCCTGTAACTCACAAGTTGTTTAAACTTATGTAAACTGTTTAAAATTATTTGAACTTGTTTAAAACTTTAAAAAACTAGTTTAAGTTTTTAGAAATTAGTTGTTACTTGTTAGTTTAGTATTTATCACAATTACACAGTAAAACTATTTAGCTTGTTGTTTATGCCTGTAACTCTCACAGGTTGTTTAAATTTATATAAACTGTTTAAACCTATCTGAACTTGTTTAAAACTTTACATGTAAACAACTTGTTTAAGTTTTTAGACATCAGTTTTCAGAGTGACAGGCTTAAACAATGCGCTCAGAATTTTGAACAGCTTTAGTGTTGAATGCTAAAGCATTTGAAGTAAAGACCAAATACTTTTTGGTGAACCTTTTCGCTATCACTACTTGTATTCTACCTGAAAACGTTAAAAAGTGTTAAAGTTAACCATAATTTCTAATACCAATTTTCCCACAACTTGACTCTCCCTTTAAAAACCAGTCTGGAAGTGAGGCCCCTGGGTAATGAGTGGTCTGCTATGAATCAATCTTTCCTGAATTCATCATTCATGGTATTTATGAATTTGACCTCATAGTCATCATACAACTTAGAGCAGGGTCAGTCCCAACCTAGAGCTGCTGGCGCAGTCAAACCCTGCTGGCTCAGAGAGTGCATTAGCTATTGAAGCTTCCTGGATTGGTCTCTGTTGTACCGACTACGAAATCAATGTTATGGTGGGTCCATGGACAACCGACTACCAACATACATGTAGCATTGCTCAAAGTCAAATTTTTTATACACAATGACAATCACTATATTACAGAACTCATGACCAATTTCCAAAGTACTGAAGATAAGTAAGCTCTGTTTATCATTTAAACTTTATGTTGGGGTGGGATAGATTTTGTTCAGGTGGATAGCAAATTTTAAAAAGAAGCAAAAAGTTATCAATTTCTTTTTGAAAAGGTTAATGTGATCAAGGAGTTTTACATGTACATGAAACTCCTTGATATGATAGGGTGCTCGTTTTAATGTGTGCTTGCAAGTTGCAAGCAAAACTATCTAGTCTAAGTTTGTGCAAAAGTCAGCTATTGCCAGTGGCAGATTCGTGATTTTGAAATGGACAGACAGGCTGCAGATGACATTTTTTTTTTAATTTAGCTATTCAATGGGCAACTCTAAAAATATAGAGGGGGCAGCGCCCCATGCGCCCCCGCCTGGATCCACAACTGAGCCCCCGTCTTACAAAGAGTTACGATTGATCCAATCAATTGTAACTCTATGGAAATCCATCAGTGTCATAATTTTTTCTACAAGAAATTTGCAATATGTCCTTTGTAAACAAAGAAGAACACACCAAATTGTCAAGAAATCAATTAATTTTAATATGGATATACATTCATATCTAGAAACAATTTTGAGCAAACATGCATTTTATATGTTGACTTTGCTGGCTTTCCATAGTTGCGATTGATCTGATCAATCGCAACTCTTTGTAAGACGGGGCCCTGATCATAAAGTAAGCATGATCCTGCCAGCCAATAAGGATTGGTGCCCCTCCCCTTCAGGTATCCAATGAGTGCAAATCATTCACAACTGTAAAACATCCTCTTAGGATCGAACAGCTCTAAATCACAAACACTCTCTAAATCATCTCATTTTTATGGCATTCTCTAGTCATAAAAATCAAATCAATTAGGTGCAAGATGAGACCTAATCTGTAATTAATCTATTCTACTTGAGTGACCTGTGCCTTTAATACTTGTAGGTGCTAAGTCACAGTTCGTCTGCCCATCCCCTCCATACACGCATGATGAGTCAGTGCAAATAGGCTGTTACCGCAAGATGTTTGATAAAACAAGCCTGGCTATCTTCAATACATGAATATGGTCTAAATTTGTTGTAGACTTGCATGTAGGACCTACAAACAGTATGCTCACATTTGAGAGTCTATAAAAGCAGTTGGAGAATAAAGTGTATAATACAGGGAATCCCAACATCATGTCACAATTATCTCCACATTTTTTAAGACTGCTCCACAAAACATTGTGTGCTTGCGTAGCATATTTTTACATAGGACTGCAAAAATCTATTGAGAGATTTCTCTCTTTAAGACCAAAAATGCTAATCAAATTTGATATGCATAATTATATCCTGTGATGCCAATGATTTTTGGCAAGCAATCTTAATTTATTCTAAAAAAATTCCCCATGTTTTTCATGTCTGGAGCCTTGAATAAACATAATTTTGAAGAGCTCATACCTTGGGTGGGTTGGGGCACTCAACTTCATGCAAGGTAGAAAATATTTATTTCATTTTTAGAGAATATTTTTCTACAATCGGATGATGGCTGGATTGGGGGGGTATTCATTTAATTTTGAAAGGCTACTTTTTGTGCAACCAGCTATTATTATGCAGTAATCATTGTTCTGCCATAAGAAAAAAAAAAGATTTTTGAGATATTCTAGAAAAAAAATTTTTGTAGAAGATCCTTGGGCGACTCTGGAAAAGATTGTCACCCCAAAGGCAATCCCAAAAATATGCTTATACCTGGTATCTACAAAATAGAAAACTTCTGGTTGCCAGCACAAGTGCACAGCTGCCAGCGAAACTGGTGTTCTTGAACAGTGCTGTAAAATTTAAACCTGTCACATTTTGGGTCCTTGAGTTGACTAAATTTGATTAGATGGCGCAGTGGTAGAGTGCCCGCTTCATGAACTGGAGGTTGTGGGTTCATTTCCCAGCTGAGTCATACCAGAAGTACCAAATTTTTTAATTGAACTTTGGAACCTCTTGGGACCTCAGGCGCTTGACATATTAGACAGGATGGAGAAGGGTAATAACTAATAACATCATTCATTGCACAGGACCTGCTACGAGAACAGTTCACAGGAACTGAACTGGTTACATTTTATACATACTTCCATGTAGCATGAGTAAATTATTATCAAAATTAAACTTAAACTGGATCCAAAGTCAAGCTTAGTGCCATAAATAACAGATAACACTGCAAAATGAACTTAAGAAGTTCATTCAGCGTTTGTTTATATATGAATACATGTATATATTCTGCAAACTTTAAATATTGGCAGAACTTCCGCAGAAGTGTTTCTTGAATAAATCAAGTACTGCATAAAGCAAATGGGCGTTACACATATGTAAATGCAATTAAAGTGCAAATAAAGAGGTCTGTAGTTTTGTAACCAAACCCTAATTTTACTTTAAACTTTAGGAAAGGAGAAAGCTACTTTATTTGGATTAGAAGTCGGAATATGATGGGTAAACATAATATTAAAGGACAAGTCAACCCCAACAAAAAGTTGATTTGAATAAAAGAGAAAATCCAACAAGCATAATTTCATCAAAATCGGATGCAAAATAAGAAAGTTATGACATTTTAAAGATTGCTTACTTTCACAAAACAGTTATATGCACGTCCTGCTCAGTATGCAAATGAGGGGATTGATGACATCACTCACTCACTATTTCTTTTGTATTTTATTGTAGGAAATATGAATTCTAATTTTCTCCACATTGTCCTGTGAAACAAAGGTTTATTTCTCCCTGAACTATGATATTACCATTGTTCTAACATTTCATTTTTCAGTTAAGTTGGTCCTTAATGTCAAATTGGTAAAAAATGAAATATTGTATAATTCAAACAATAAGAAACAAAAGAGTGATGGACATTATCGACTATCTCAATTGCATATCACTGAGTTGTGCATAAAACTCTTTTGCGAAAATTATGTGAAACTTTAAAATGTCATAACTTTGTTATTTTACATCCAATTTTGATGAAATTTTCAGCGTTATGCTTGTTTGATTTTTCTTTATTGAATCAAACAAACATTATTCTGGGGTGGACTTGACCTTTAAATGGCAGATCATTAAATGGTACATGTACATGTACCAGGGATGATTGTATCAATGCATGTAATAGGAAACACTACTGACGGAATTCTGCGGTGAATGATGAACAATAATAGGATTGCATACTTGGCTGCTTATTATAAGGAGTCTGGGCAAACTAATACAGAATGACTCTTTTACAGTGAACTGAGTTTACTGAATTGTTCACTGGTATACTACAGGAAGTATATAAAGCATTTTGGTAGATCAACTTTATTGCATATTACATATACATGTACTGTACATGTAGCTCCGGGTGTATTGGACCATTTACTTGAAAGCCTAGACTGTGAGATAATGGATCAATCTCAAGATGATTATAATTCAAGCATCATTTGTTTTGAGTACCACATTCATACATGGATAAATTGGATTAATATTAGGAATAATGTTAAGTGTACATGTCCATATTTATGTGTAGCTGATTAAAAACCATTTACAAGTCAGCCATCTACATGTAGGACAGCACTGTAGTGTACAAAAATTAACCAGTGCTTCTATAAGAAAGTGCAAGAAATGTAACTCTAAATTTTTTTTTCTTTCTTATTTATAATGTAAGTTATTTACTTTTTACATTTGTATATAAATAATCATGGAATTAATGGCCCATTTTACCTCATGACTACTGCTATAATTACTTTCTCAATGTTTGCTCCATTAATCCATTTAGATAATTAAGCAGTCAATCTGTTATACCTCTGGTAATGCCATTTACAAAATGAAAAATTTAAAGTATGTGGTTTGGTAGCAATGGTTTAGCCACGTAGGTTTATGGTATAGCAGACGTCTTCTGCATTTTCTTTAAAATCTTAGCATCATTATCTCTATTCCTCTAAAATCTTTATATCAAATGTAAATCTATGCTGTACATGTACATGATGTTTATAATGATTAATTCCTAATAAAAAGAAAACTGAGACCTTACCAAATTCTATAATAATGAACTCTGATTTCACATACCGTGCTTGAAGTTTTCATACATGTATGAACATTACTTTTATGTCGGCTATAATTCTCTAAATGAAATATTTTACATGAACAGTTCTGTCACCAAAACAGAACAGTATGAAGTGAAGGCCTATACATGACTTACATGTAGCTCAAAAAGTCATTTGGATATAACTTTACCTGTACAGAAACATAATTTCAATCATAAATCACTGTGTAAACGAGTTTGTACTATGAAGTAATGTACATTGTAATAGAGTTTAATTGACCAGCTTGTGGATTATAGCTAGTTTCAAAAGCATAAGATCTAAACAAAGAGTACTCTTAATACTGCAGGTCCATTTTTAGTTTCAGGTATCAATTAATATTATGAAAAATAATGAACTACAGTGTATGACAAAGAAAGCAATGTACATACACTGTAACTGATGATATTTTTACAAATTATATACATACTCTATGAATCCTAATATTTCCCAAGACTAGATAAGTAGATAATCTGCAACATTTTCTTGTAGAGAAATGGACCAGACTTTTTTCATTAGATGAAATAGTGCTCACACGTTGGGCACTATAGCAGATTACTCTAAAGAATGAGTGGATTGTGCCCTCCCTTGTTTTATCTTAAAAAGTTGCTAAAAATATATTTTCAAAGGATGGCGGGATATAAAAGTGATCTTTTTCAAACTATGCACCATATTTTTAAAAATACATGCTTAGCAATCTATCCCCTCACAAAAATTCCAAAGAGCCAACTCGCCTGCCTGCGATATGGCCTATTTATTGCAGGGATCGCTAAATCTCTGGCGGGGGTAACGAACATTACCCCTTATTACCATTCATTTCCCCCCTTAATCCACCCTCTGATACCACATCAGGAAGATACTCCCCCACACTCCTAGCCAGATCTCCCCCCATGGCGGGCGCGATAAGCCCCTAACGTGGGCTGGAAGTGACTCAAAAGAGAGGGCCTGGTGGGAAGGGTTGCCATGGTTACTGTTTATAGTCAATGAACCATAATATTAGTTTGTGGGAAGGTATGAGTTTGCTTTCTAAAGGTAAAGGAGGATGTTGATAGTGCATATTTTCAGTGAATTTTTTTAGCTAGTTCTATGCTATGGTGTCATATTAAGGTAGGCCTACAGTGTTGTGGGCAAATGATAACAAGAAGTTTACTCTCTGCCCCATGTCCAATCAATAACTTCAAAGCAAAAATATCACCAAGTGCACCAATTTACATTTTCATATTAAAATACTTAAAATAATAGAGATGTGACCCTGAATCTAATTTGGTTCATAAAAGTTTTGACCAAATAAAACTAAATAAAACATGTTTCTCTTCCCCTCTCCAGTTATGCAGAAAAATGCACTTTTTAGCTTAAGACATGGACATGATGTTTAACATTGTGATAAAAACTTATTCTACATTTTAAAGATAAATTTAAAACCCAACAGATAAAGTAGATACACTGATACAGAGAAGCCATGTCGGCTGTATTAATAACAGAGACGTTGTTGAAATGTATCATGCACTATCAATCGTTATAATAGTGAGCATTATTATTATCATTATCTAAAGCAACCATCCTTCCTCTTTGTTTATTGTAAACACTTTGATTTTATTCCAAAATGACAAATTAATCTACAACAACCTTTGCCTATAAGAAAGGCCTGTAAGTATCGTGAGGCACATCAGAAACCAGATTACACACACCTCCCTGGCTGAATTACAAAAAATACAAATGTGACGTTTGATGATAAAAATCAATAATGTCACTGGACGATAAAATTGTGATGCAATCCATAACTCACAGAATCTCGCTACTGGATCTTTCAAGGTAAAATCCAGGGTGAAATTCAACGGGGAAATGGGTCTATTATCTGCCGACTATCAAAGTAATTGATTTTCACCCTTTTGTTTTGTGTTTTATCCCATCATATGCAGATGACACTTCTGCCAATCTGCAAAGCATTATGTATTAATTTCTACTGATGAAGGACATTTATCCAGCTTGTTTACCAACTGAGAGCAAATAGAAAAATTAACGTCATTGTTTTTAACTCTTACTACTGCAGTTATGTAAAACTTAAAATTGACTGTAAAATTACATCTTTTGGGGTCAAGTGATACCAAATGTATTTATCTGGGGGTTTTGCTTTGTTTCAAAGTTCCAACCAATGCACTGAAAATCACTTAATAATCAATTTTATATACTTCTATATATCTTGAAATTGAAAAATTTGTCATGAGGTGTAGTAGTTCTGGAATTTGTTTTTATTTTCCCCATATTTTTTTGTTTGAAAGTTGCTATTGTGCCTGACCCTAAACCCTAAGCCCCCCCCCCCCCCCCCTGTCCACCACCATCCTTGGAAGTGAGTCATTTGGGAGTGCCTTCATATTTATTTATCTTTTTCATTCTCACAGTATAGTATGTATTTCACAACATCAAAATATTGATGAATTTAAAGAAAATTTTCATATCATAGCAGTTTGATATACCACTAAGGTTATGAAGTAATATTAGTCACCAAGTTCCCACCCCCCCCCCCCCCCCCCCGGACATCTAAACAGCATTTTGGATAAAGACTATATCTTGGTCCAACTTGGAACTTCCATCAACCAATTCCCAGCACGTTTCACATCAGACTTTGTGTGCAAAACAAACATATGAGGGACAATCTGTACATGGTTGCTGAATTGTTCCTGAGCAGAATACACAAATCTACAGATAATAGAGGAAAAACCTTGAAATCAATATATGCCTGGTTTTGTTTTGAATAGACCCAATCGGGTGTGCCACAAAAGCACAGCAGCTAACAAAATATTTAGCTAATGGAAATATATGGATATAGTTCTTATTATATTCCCATGCTTCCCAATGTTTCCCTGGGTAATCAGTGCATCTTTCTTTGATTATTCTTCTTTCTATCACCTTCTTTTGTTTTTTGTTTTATTTGGGAGGGAGAGGGGGGCAGATAACTTCACTGTTCTGCAATGAAGATACAATTTATACCTCTTCTGCCCACACCTTGTGGTGACTACTTACATTCCCCCACGGTCCACAGCCTTATCTCTCTATTTATCTATCTACCTACATGTACATGTTACATGTACATGTAGGTATACCTAACTCCTTACATTTACATTATTTATTGTTGTATCCCTCTTCTCTTCCTTTTTTTTTGTTACATCCTCACATCCTTGCTTTAGCAAAACTATGGGGAGAGGGGGTGGTATCACAGAAAGAGTCGCTTTGATATTGTGACCTATGCACAAATCTATGTAAATGTGTAAAATGAATTCCACTATTTATGTTTCATCTCATTCTATTATTACAGGTTTTGAGATGAGTGTCACATATATTTCAGTACATGTACATGCGCGTTACTTACTTGTTTCGACCAATCTTCTCATGGTCATAGACCTCGAGTTCTACTGAGTCGGATGCTGTAAGTGGCTTGTCACTGAGATTAAATTCCAAGGACTAGAATGATGAAAAAAATAAATATGATCATGGACTAGATTACTTTCCCCCATAACAACAGCTTTGCATATGTGAGGAATAAATATGAAAATAGAGCAGTTTTCACTGATGCATCATCATACAATGGCATAACCATGGCAACTCAGTACCGATCAGATTGGAAAAAAAAGTGACTTACTCATGATCTTTACTCCAAAACCAATGTATGTGGCAACTACCAAGTCTCATGAGGGTGCAAAACACAAGGAAGTAGTTCTCCCTGATTTATTGCAATAAAAATGCTATTGCCATGGCAATGCCTACCATATTTCATGTGAAATTCTTACAAAAAATATATTTAAGACATTTTCTTCTCCTTTTATACTATGAAATATGTCATACTAAATAAATATCCAAAAACTAAAAATGAAGGCAAAAATCATTACTTTTGATTAGGGATACCCTTACAATAAAATCAAATCTGCAAACAAATTGACAATCTGTTATAAATATGAACTTTATAAACAAATTCAAAACAAAGATAGAGGCCGACATGAATATCAAAGAATAATAATTACATCCTGCCCAGATTATTAAGTTTATAGGACCCTTCAATCATATACAATGTCCACATGTTGTTTTTTCTGTTCTAAAAAATCAATCAGACCACGCTGGCCCTTTATGAAATGAAAGCTGTACATGCCTGAATATCTTCCTGTTTGTGTAGGAGTGGAAGAGGGTACACACATCAAATATGGAATTCCACATTGTGATAAAACCACCATACAATGTCAATTTACAGAGTAAACATATGTAGAAGGATTGTTTGAAATAAGTGCCCTATGCTGTAAGTAAACCATCAGATCTCAATTCTCTCCCCCCCCCCCCCTTTCTCTCCCCCTCTCTCTTCTCGACTAAATGTATATCACTCTCTTTTTTATTTAAAGGAGAATGAAACTCTTGGAGCAAGTTAGCTTTTGTGAAAGCAGAAAAATCAAAGAATAAGATCAACAAAAGTTTGAGTAATATAGGACTAGCAATAAAAGAGTTATGAGCATTTGAATGTCGAGATCACTAATGCTATGGAGATCCTCTATTGGCAATGCGACCAAGATCTATGATGTCACAGATGAACAACTCTCCCCTTTTGGACACTGAAAATATACCCCAAAACATCTCTTTTTGCTCATTCTAATCATATGACAAACGATTCATCAATGATATAATGTTGTGAAACCTCTGTACTTGTCCTCTCATAAAGAGAACACCTCACCTTGTGATAGACTCTATAAAAGTGAGAATATAAGTGAAATATGTATTAAAGTAATGAGGGAGTTGTACGTGTGTGACATCACAGATCTTGGTCGCGTTGCCAATGGAGGATCTACATGGCATTAGTGATCTCAATATTCAAATGCTCATAACTTTCTTATTATTCATTCAATCTTCCTCAAACTTTCAACAATATGTTTCTTTGATTTTTCTCTATGGTATGGATTCAGCCGGTTTCAAGGGTTTCATTCTTCTTTAAATTATCAAATATTCAGTCAATTCAAATCAGAATTTAGGCTTTAAAGTGATTGGTTAACATTGGTTTGACTTTAAAAAAATCTGAGCTAGAAGGTCACACTTGTCACCTGTGTCTGTGATATGTTACAAAAATGAAGCCTAGAAAAAATTGCGTCAGAAAATAATTATTTAGTGCTTCAAAAATTGAAATATAAAGTGACCGAAAACACCATCTTAATTTCATCCCATACACTTATGTGTACTATTTAGGCGTCTATAAGACGCCTATTTTCAAAATCGGGGTTTGTGTAGTTTTAGCTTTTCATTCTCAATAATGGTTGTTTTCAGGGTTTATTAGTTCTAATACATGCACTTGTACACATGTTTCATCTTGGTTTGAGAATTTTTTAAATCGGCTGCTCACAAAGTTAAACAATACCTTTCAGTCACATTAAGGCCTGAATAATGTGATAATGATGATTCAATTTTATCCCTGACTTTTTTTTTAATCTATGACTAATATTTATACCTCTTTGAAACATTAGCAATATTTACCACAAATTCCTCATTTTCCAACTCTCATTTTTAACAATTTAATCAGAATATGCCTGTATCAATCTACCATTGGCAGGAGATACTTTATACAAGATACTTTCATACTGGCTGCACTAACACTTGTGTAGGTTAATTTCCTCTAATGACTTCTCGGATTACAATATTTTATCACCTACATGTTGTATCCAACAGCGCCCTAAGGTAGAAATAATGTAATGAAATTATAATATCTAACATGATGCACCTGTTTTTCACAACATGCCAGTATAAAATTATCCTACTACAACTAAAAGCACGACAGTACCAGAGCTGCCAACCACACTTGACAAAAAATCCTATTATTTCACCCAAAAAATCCTATTTTTAGACAAAAAATCCTATTCATACCCGTCGTGTACTTTCCTACTATACATCTCATTATTTTGTTGTGCTCACTGTAATTTGACCTTGGTCATGTGACGTGAAACTCATGCAGGATGTTCAGTGATACTTGATTAACCTTATGTATAAGTTTCATGAACTAGGTCCATATATTTTCTAAGTTATGATGACATTTCAAAAACTTAACCTTAGGTTAAGATTTTGATGTTGATTCCCCCAACATGGTCTAAGTTCATTGACCCTAAATGACCTTTGACCTTAGTCATGTGACATGAAACTCAGGCAGCAGGATGTTCAGTAATACTTGATTAACCTTATGGCCAAGTTTCATGAACTAGGCCTAGGTCCATATACTTTCTAAGTTATGCTGTCATTTCAAAAACTTAACCTCAGGTTAAGATTTGGTGTTGACGCCGCCGCCGCCGTCGCCGCCGCCGTCGGAAAAGCGGCGCCTATAGTCTCACTCTGCTATGCAGGTGAGACAAAAAGGAAAAAACTGTCTGCTTATTTTTTGCTAGAAAAGACACAGCTTCGAAAGAAACCAAGTATCAACATACATACAAATGCACATATGGGACTGTGATGTACTCACCTATGTGTTTTTATGTGTATTAATACATTTGGAAATCGGTCTTTTTGAGTCAAAAGAGAGGTCATAATTCCTGTTTTTAATGCTTGCAAATAGATTTTCAAAGTTCTGTGGAAGATATCTTAGCAGCAACATTTCGTATCGTAGCTCCCCGAGTCTGAATAGGCTGACAGCGCACAGATAGCTACATGTAGCTGCAGTGGTTTCATGCAAAGCTCACACACGCCAGCCGGCCGGCTGGATAATAGCTACTGTATGCTAGAGCGGTAAGCCTATGTACTGTCATGTGTGTGTGTATTTGTGTGTAGATCAACAAAAAGGGCGCATGACGAATTGGTTGCAATTTGAACTGTATAAAGTTGATAAATGGTGCAAAATCGGGAGAAAAATTGCGCTACTTTGAAAATTATTGGTTGCCCGATTCGGGCCACCAAAACTTAACATTTTTCAATAATGATTGCCCGAGGTGGATTTCTGTTATGTCGAGCCTTACCATAGCTATATTTTCAAAAAATCGTATTTTATTTGTAAAAATCCTAGTGTCGTATTTTAAGTGAAAAATCGTACGGAATACGACAAAATCGTACTATTTGGCAGCTCTGCAGTACATACTGACCAAGTCCCTCAACCACAATAGAAAGAGAAATACCCCCCCCCCCCAAAAAAAAAAACCCCACCTTTTATATAATTTTCATTCATACATGTACCGCGAGAATAAATGTCATTAAAAATGCACACTATTATTCAAAGAATCCACATTTATAAACCAGGTTTCATTAAATACCAATGGTTACTTTCTGTATATGAACACATTGGTCCCCTGGTTGCTTGCTCACAGGCATTCGTTGCTTTCTTAGCAGTCAGGTAAAAAAACCTCGGTATAAAAAAAAAATGCAGAAAATCATAGTATGATCCATGGTGCAATACAGTGGGCCTACAATTTAAAAAAAAAATCATGTCACATTGATGTGAATAGATGAAGCCAGCCTTCCTTGTCTACTGCACTTTGACCCCTTGCATTCCTTTGAGTCTGTTTAGTCCAGAGAATAAATACCAATCCCAGTTCCATTTACCTTGAATTGCTCGGATAAGTAATCATTCCCTATTTATTAAATGCCTCACTGATTAGAAATACTAAGAATCAACAAGCAACCGGTCTTGTGGGTGTGCAATTCATTTTTACAATACATGTGTACATATCGTAATACAGTGTGTATCCAGTTTTAAAAAAATCTAATCAAACATCAAATTTATCATGTGCAAATACACTATACCAACTCATTTCATTCAGGAATGTGATTTCTAGACAATAAAGAATATAATGCAAATGAAATACATGTATTCATGAAAGTGTACTTGTTTACATGATTCAACATGAGAGTTTGCAAACGCAGGACAAATTTAATGTACCCTGTATGTGTGATTTCTATCCAACCTCATCTTTTTGAAAAACAAACTAAACGCAATTTTCTTAAAAGACACAAAGGCCTATTGCAGATCAAACCAGTAGCACTGGATATTTTTACTTTGTGAGCATCGAGGCATTTATGACAAGGTTAATTTATCAAAAATAAGGGAAATTTAACTGAACACAAACAGAACCAAACATCTTTAGGCCAATAGATCTCATCAAGAAATCCTGGATTGAAGAGTGAAACAATTTATGTCAAATAAATGTCAAGTATCTCATTCTTATGGTGCCAAACTTGTGCTGTTAAAATTGCTTTGAATGGCCTCTCTTGGATGGTAAAAATGAAACAAGTCATTTTCCAACTTAAGTTCTTAACAACTAATCATTCACAATTATTTTCTTAATATCAAGTACCTGTAGCAATTTGTGGTTAACCCCAATGGCCATTGGACCCAGACCCTTTTGTATCTAAAGGGCTACTTTGGGAATTTCAGAGGTACATGTACATTTCTGACGGCAAAATCAAGTCACAACACATCCCATCCCAGTGCAGCTTGAATGAGTTGCTTTAAAGATTACATAACTATAACCATGGACCTATTACGAATGGACATTCAACGAATCCCCTCCTTTGACCCAAAGACCGCCGCTAATCCTTTTATAAACAGAGTGCTGGCAGCTGACACCCATCAAGCCGGTCGTAAAACACGCTCTCACTGATGGACAGCGGAAATCAATTGTACGCTGCTCCTACCCATTGCGATGTTGTTCGTTCACTTTATCAAAAGCAACGCACAGCAGCGAACGTTAGCGCTATGAAAATGATAGCAGAAACAAGAAAACAGGCGTGCATAAACATATTTTTTACGTACATCGCTAACAACCGGAAATGAAATGCATTGACATCACCTTGCAGATCCGTATATCTACGGCAAAAAAGCAATTGAAATTTGACGAAAAAATCTGCGGAAAAACGTAAAAATGTCATCTTTTTCGGACAGTATTGATGTCGATAGTAGCGCTTACCTTCGGTCAGAAGTTGATTTTCATTTGGGCATAAAATTCCACAGGATTGATGAAATTTAACGGGATTTTTTTTGATGGACAGACGACAATCGCACATTATAGACAGCCTCAAATAATGTACTGAAAAACCGGATATGAATTGCGCATTGCATTCTAGGTAATGTAGGGACTTTCCCTATTGGCAATCGGGTCTACAACATGACCGTCTTTGGTCGAAAGAGGGCCAGTGATCGATCGGTGACGATCATCGGCCGAAAGGAGCTTGTGTAAACAATCGCCCCGGGCGGTCGTCGTAAAAACCGCGTAAAGAGAAAGTTAAGGGTTAGACAGCAATTTTGACAGCTGGAAACAGGTGGTGGTCATAAAATGCTCTCGTTGAATGTCCATTCGTAATAGGTCCATGCTATAACTCACAAGCTATGCTTTCAACTTAGTCCCCTCCATTCTTCACTGGTTTTAATTCTTATTGTGTATAAACACCTATTTGTCTCAAGAACTATTTATTTCATTTCATGATATGTTATACCCATGTCAACCAGTGTATTATGTTTATGTGAATGATGGAAATAAACTGAACTGAACTGAATTACATCTTCAACTAATTATAATTTATTATAAATGCACTCTGCTACAGAATATAATTTTTTTTCATTCTCATATTCTTGTTATTTTTCTCATTTGTTCGTCTTAGCATAAGTTTAGAATTAATGAAAACTATTCTGAAATCTTATTTCTGTCTACACTAAATATTTACCTCATTCCATTGTGGATCAGTAGAGTCGTCTACTACTTTCGTCTTCTTCTTTGAACCTAAAATTAAATAAAAGATGAATATTATGTATGTAATATTATTTAGTTGGCATTTCAAAACGCATCAAGTAAAAACATCAGACTACATTGATCAACAATCTATAAAAAATTTCCTACCCACTTAAAAAAAATCCTGTTTTTCAATCTTTTCTATATCCACACATACTTGCTTTTCATTAAAATGTACCTTGATACTAGGTTATATGGGGTATCAAAGGCCTCAAAATATATAGTTAGTATCAGAACTCAAGTCTTAAAACATAATTCACGAGTCTCCTGATTTCAATAGAAATGGGAACTTTAAAGGGATACTCCGGGCTAAAAATAATTATATGTAAATAAATAGAGCAAAACACAGAAAATTCTGTCAAAATCTGATAACAAATAGCGAAGTTATTGAATATTAAATTTTAGCACTATATTGTGAAAACAGTTACATGCACATCATCATGAATATGGCTGATGTCGCATCCTGACTTTCCTTTTTCTTTTATTACATGAAATCATAAATGTTTGATTTTTTCCTACATGTGTGAATGTTATGTCTCCCGTCTTTAAAATAAGTTGCAGCAATAAAACTAATGCTCTGAATCAGCTGTCAATCCAATATTTTTAATTCTTGGAGGAAAAAAATTGAATAAACCTTATTTCAGAAAATACAACAAAAAATATGCACTACTTGGGGATATGACATCATCCGTTTGCTCATTGAATATTCATGAAGACTTGTCTAGAACTGATTCACTGGAATAATGCATATCTTAAAAATACCATAACTTTGTTATTCCTTGTCCGATTTTGATCAAATTTTCAGTGAACTTTGTCTGATTTTTCTTTATCTGTTCAAATCATGGTATTTTCAGCCTGGAGCATCCCTTTAAGGCATACAGTGCTCACTGATCTAAACAATTAGAGGATGTTTAAAAACAATATTCAAAAATCTTAGGCAGTTATAACTTAAACTGAGAGAAAAATCATGACAAAAATAAGAAATTGATGATTAGGGTATGAAGGAATCTTATACTAAATGTACTTTATGACAAAACTGAAGTTCAATTTTTCCCAAAGATTTACTTCCAAAACTGCATGAGGGCAGCCAACATTTTGTTTTCTTGGAGCATCTCTTGACTTAAAATTGATGTCCACAATCCCCGAGTGTTGATTATTAAGCCCAGTTGAAAATTGATTTAACCTTCCAATTTTTGAATGGGATGACAGGAGCGAAACACCAGTTCTCTTTTTCATTTTTTTATAGGCATCGTCCCTGTTTCATGGATTATCAGATCAACTCAATGAGCATCTCACTGAGCAGGGTGGCGGTGTTAAAGAAAGGTGTTCATAAGTTCTCGCAATTAATTCGAAGGACTGGTGATTCTGTCTTGCGTGCTAAACCAGGTGGGTTTCATAAAGCCCACATCATCAGCCCAGGCCCACTTTATGAATATTCATGACATGCATATAACCATTTTCATAAAATATTGCCAACTTTACAATTCAATAACTCTGTTGTTATCAGATTTTGATGAAATTGTCAGCATTTTGCTTGGTGAATTCTATTTTTTCTGATGTAGGGTAATTTTCAGCCCGGAGTAGTACCCTTTATTGTGCATCGGAATGAAATATCCAAGTCTTTCTTTTATACTCTGATATGGGAAATGCAAAGGAGAGTAGTCAGGCCAGCCTGAAGGTCAGATTTTGCAGGCCTTGGCTTCAGCCTCATCCCAAGACCCAAGTAGATCTACAAAGTAGACCTAGACCCTCTTTATTAAAACAAACTATTTTGGGTGGCTTTCGCAAGAGGAACGCTTTCCAAAGGGAGGAAAGAATACCCAGGATATTTCACTGCTGTAACATGGGCGGTTTTCTCCCGGGGGGGGGGGGGGGCCACTTCCATTGACGAGTGGATACTATGCGCGACCATCACCATGGGGTCTCGAAAAGCACCCGAAACACATATTTTCCATATTCTGAAAATGCACCCCTTAACAAGTATTGGAAACACAACGATACTCTTGGAAAGTATTCCCTGAATTGAACCCCTAAACAAGTACAGCGATATTTTAATTGTTATGTCATGGACGACGTCAGTGAATGGACGACGTCGGTTTTACCTTTACCTACATCATTGGGTTTAGTACAACCCCACCTCCCCACACCTCGTGCAAATCGTACTCTAATTGGGGCAAAAAGTACATCCTTTAGTTTATAAAACATTTTAGTCTAATATTTATACCCTGGCAAATTTGACCCTAAGCAAGTAGCTTTCCTAGTGAAAATAGATACCCTTTTTTCACTATTTTAGTGTTTTTTACACCCTCATTACATTACGTACATAACGTGCCCTATCTTGAAAAAGAGATCCTTTTACATATTTTTTTGGTCGCGCATGCCAGGTATCCACTCATCAATGTAAGTGCCCCCCCCCCCCCAGGGTTTTCTCCAGAGGCTTTTTGACTCGGAAGGTACCAGCCTCGAAGTACAGACAAAAATATTAACCATTCAACCGGTATAGATTTATGCAACGGCCCCTCGCCTTAATTTTTGCCTTTGCATTTGCAGTGTATACACTGAATGAACGTGTTGCACTGTCCTGGCACAACTCACCTGCAAACTTCAACTGGACGAAGGGGTCGATCGTACCAAACTTCTCGATGTTTGGCAGACTCTTCCCACTTTCCACAGCAATAACCAAAGACATGGTGACGGGCAGCCTTCACTGGCACACCAATCCCTGGTAAATCCTTCCCTTCTCCAACCTCGTAGGGTCCTGGAAAGAAGTTTTATAACTTACTTTCCCTCCGTCTTCCCTTCAAGGACCACGATCAAAGAGGAATGACCATAATATACCACTGCACTGCACCGTACTGCACCCCTGTACGAAACTGCGCTGCATGAATGGCATATATGCGCGCGAACAAGTGCATTGGATTGGAATGGACACAGATCCCCAATACCATTCACACGATACGTGAATGCGGAACACGCCCATTTGTGCACGAGTCATTCCACCCCGCCCCCGCCAACCCCTGTTGCATAGCACATCTCGGAATTAAAGGAGGGGTACCACCCCGGGAGGGGAAGGAGGGGGGTCTTCCTTCAAAACTGATACATTACTGTTGGCTATTTTGAGGATGGACTTTGATGACGCAATATCTTAGAAAGAGTATTTTGGAATATCTTTCACTTTCAGAGAATCAATCCGATCGAATATGCATTGATCGACCATCAACCATGAAGCTTAATTAGATTTACCGTAGATGCCAGTTTAAAAGCTATTTTCATAGTTTTCATTTTCATAAATTGGAATGATTAAATTGCCTAATGTAGGGCCTAGTTCTTAAAGAAATATTTAATACTGCTTCCCAAAATCAGATAAAATCAAGCTGGATAATATGTAGGCCCGTTATTTTAATAGGTTTAAATTCACCAAAAGAATTCTTGAAATTGAAAGTTATTTATAGGGCCCATAGATGGATTTTTTAAAATCTAGTTTCTGTATCTATCCTACTATAGGCCTTCTGTTATGATTGGCTTGCTAAAGATTTCAAATATTGTCAGACACCCATCTAGGGGGGGGGGGGTAAAGTAGTGTGAAATACCGATTTTCAAAAAATAAAGTTGGTTTTGAAAGACTGGTCAATGATCAATCGAGGGGTCAAACGTATTTCGGGTATTTTTTTTTCCAAAGCTTTTTTTTTAGACTAGCCAAACGTGTTTATTAGGGTATGTTTTTCCCCCAAAGGCTTCCTCCTCGTTTCTGAAAAGTGTTTGGGTTCTTCAAGATTGTACGCAACCAGGCGCGTAGCCAGGGGGGGCGGTGGGGGCGGTCGCCCCCCCCCCCCCCAAAACGTCCCCAAAAAGAAAAAAAGAAGGGAAAAAAAGAGAGGGAAAAAAAAAAGGGAAGGGAGGAAAGGGAAGAAAGGTAGCTTTGTCGGTTTTTTTTTCTTTTTATTCTTTATTTTTTTTCTCAAAAGAAAAACTCCTTCACTCTTGCTCTAAATTTATATATGAATTTTGCTTCCGCGCTGCGCGCGGTTAAATGACAATAATTGACGTTTCTCCATTGTTTCCCCCACCCTTTCTCTAACCCTGCTTTTCCACCTCAGCTATATGTGTTTCTTGCCAGTTAAAGTTCAAATGTATAGAATAGGGCATGGAATTCGAGTAAGGTTAGGCTGAAGTATATGAAGTTATCTTTTTTTTTTATTGATCGCGCAACTTCTGGTCGGGTCGGCTCCGGGCGGGTAAAATCTTTATATAAATTTCTTCCGTCACCTCCATAAAGTCAACTTCTCCTGCTTTTCAGGTCATTACTAAACAACCATAATTTGGGGCAAACAGGTTCCTAATTTAAAAAGAGGAATGTATAAAATTCGTGTCGTATTAAATAAAAAAGTACAATATTTTTTTTTCAAATTCTATTAATCTTCATGTTATTTCCCTGCACATTCATCTCCTGTCCTGTTTTTTGCCCTCAGTGTGAAATTTTGAATGACACTTAGGTTTCTTTATAATTCAAATGAAGCGCTTCAGAATAAGTCAAAGAAATTAGGCATCCTTTTTTATATAATTTTAATAAATCACAGAAGTTTCAACTTTTTGCGCACTATTTTCCTTGTAATGAAGTTCAATAATCTTAGGAAATCAATTGAATTAGAGCCGATGGGGTATTAGATATATCTGCATTTGATGAAACGTCCGCCCTTTGAAATTTCAGAGTTTTATTGCTCTGCGCGGGGAGGAATATCTTCCTCCCTGCATATACACTTCTTTTCCTCTGTTTTGCGAGTTAAAGATATGCACTGTCGCTAAATTGTTTGTAATCAAATCTGATATTTCCAAGGGAAGTATTCAATATATCTTTGAGAATACCCTTTTCTCGGGACCCTTTTCATGGCAAAAAAATTGATAAAACGCTTTAGCTTCCGCGCTTCGCGCGGGTTTATTATGATTTTAATTTCCTCCATTGTATTCCTTTTTGTGCGTTCACAATCACTTTTGAAAACAAGGTTCAAAATCACAATATAGTCAACTGAATTGGAGCTGATATAGGTTATAGAGACAAGAGAGACGGCTCCTTTTCATTTTAATTTATGAAACACCAAAAGCTTCGCGCTTCGCGCGAAAGGGGGAAACTCCCACTCCCTGCACCCACCCCCTAGGGAGCGCGCTTCGCGCGCTCTATAAGTGTTGGCACGCTTCGCGTGCATTTACCGCCCCCTCCAAAATGAAATCCTGGCTACGCGGTTGTACGCAACGACCCTGGAAACGGGCCTGGGAAACGGGAAAACTTGTTTAGGGGCCAAATGTGTAAATGAAGCCCGTGAAAAACGTGTTTCGGGGGTTATTTTACACACAGAGAAAACTCGTGTAGGGGGTGTTTGGAAATAATTTGGTCACGCATGCAGTTGCAGTTGGGGCAACAGAACTCATATGCATCATCACGACCTTATTTTAAGTAATTTTGCAAGTTTTGCAAGACCTTTCCGCAAAACTCGATTTTTCTCTTGATATGGCCTGTGATCACCGTCATTGCTATGATCGCTTTATATATTTCACATTAATTATGAAAGCTGAGATTCTAAGAATAGAGAGACCAGATGAATTCAAAGAGAGAGATTCATAAAACCGTCAAAATTAATCTATGCCATCTAAGCGAGGGCAGCTCGATGATGGGAATAGTGGGCGTCCGCGGCTATGACTTTTTAAGTAATTTGAAGAAAGAAGAAAAGAAAACGAAAATGAGGGAGAAAAGGGAAGGACAAAGGAAACGGAGTATGGAAAGGGCGGGTCTAAGCCATATAACTCTATGATACCCATAATTATATTTTTTCGGAAGAAAAAAACATGACGTCAAACAAGGTCGTCTTGAACCCCCCCCCCCCCCCCCCCCCCGCCATCAAAATATCCTGACGGCACCCAGCATTACGAATACATACCAAGTATAACGTCGGCGTAGAAACTTACTTTCTTTTCTGAGCCTGCAACAAAAAAATACCTTTTTATTTCTAGTCAAATAGTTGGTTCATATTGAAATAGGTAGAGGTTTGTTTGCTCGTATAGACCAAAAAACACCAGCTGATTTGGACAACCCTATAAAAAATCATAGATTCTAGACGCATGTGAGGAAAACATCTTAAACGAGTATATATTAATGCACACTTTACGCTGACTAGCTTATTAGTTAACTTCTTTGTGCTTTGATGTCGTTTGTAGACCGTAAATAATTACTTACTTCCAAAAATCTTTTGTCTAATTCTTTGTCTATTTGATTTCATTTACTACGCATTAGAAATATACCGAAAGCAACATATTACATTTCATAGCATGAAAACAACCCCCCCCCAAAAAAAAAAATGGTGTATAAAAAAACGATTTCATAAGTTATCATTGAATATATGACAGATAACACAAGACCGACATTCGAAATTCATTCTATACCGTACCCCCCTCTCTCTCACTCCCTCCCTCCTTCCTCCCCTCTTCTTCTCCGTAATCTTATTAACCATTTTAGGATCTACCAACCTCCACTCATTATATACATCTATCTATGCCCGCTCTTTCTCTTCCTTCTTTTTCTTTCAATTTTCTTTGTTTTTCCTCTTTTAAACCTTACTTATTCTATTCTATTTATTTTCATTATTTCTCCTATTCTTCTTATATTCCTCCTTCCTTTTGTTCTTCCTCCAATCCTCTTCTAATCTTCAAATTCAATTTCACATTTCTCTCGCTCATCCCGCTTTCACATTTTCTATATAGATTTTCTCCTCTCACTAAATCTAGCTAACACTGACAGTGTCTTTCATTCTTGCGTTTGAGGCAAAATGTTGACTTAAATAAATACCCATACACTTTGATTTATTTCACATTCTTTAAACAAATAAGTTACTTATGAATCAAATTCCTTACACAATAAAGACTCTCCCTGTTCACACTAGCTATCATCTATTATAATTCAATGGAAAATTTCTTTGAAAAAAATTACATACCAATAACCATAATTATTCAGAATTGCCCAAATCAGAAATTTCAAATCAAGCAGCATGTAAATCGTGATTTTGTTTAAACCATCATAATTTTCATCTCTCTCTCTCTATAAATATTTATAGATATAGCGAATTTAATTCAGTTTAATAGGCCTACTTATCCTAATATTGTACATTGATAATCACACAGCACATTATAATACATTCAAGCTGAACTGAAAGGGAATCAAATTTCAGAACTGCTACAGACGATGAAAGTTCATCATTATCATCACCATCATTATATACCTTTACTACCGTCACAATTGTCAACATCATACCATCGCCATCACCAGCATCATCGTCATCATCACGATCATCATCATCATCATCATCTCACCATCATCACCATATTACCACCACCACCATCACAATCGTCATCACCTTACCACCACCATCACCAACATCATCGTCATCATCACCATCATCATCATTTTCACCTCCATCATCCTCCAAGTTACCATTTCTCAAACTTTGGAATGATTTATATCGGAAGCATGTTCATTACTTCTGCATCCCTATAAAACTAACGTTAAACCAAATACACCAGTCAATTTTATCAAAACTATAGTTAAACTTCTCGTTTTATATCACCAACCAAAGCTTTAAAAACCCATGAAATACTAATTTGAATCTTCACATCATGGACTTTGCATAAACTAGTAAATGAAATGTCTGTAAGAAAACGTATGGAAACGGCCAGAAATGTATAAAACAAATAGATAGATTGAACACAGAGAAAGACCCTACACACTAATTTCAAGATTCATGCTCACAATAGACAGTTTGACTTGGCAATGGCATGCACTAATACGAATCCCTTGTTTTAAATAAATATCCCTAGGTTAATCAATAAATATATATCAACGTGACATTTCAGTAACATTTTCAAATGCTGGAATAAAATTAATTCTTGCAAAATATTTTTTGACATTATCTGAATGATAAATCGTGTTCACGATTCTCTTTCATTCAAAACAAATTCATATCACGTTGTTTCAAGCAAAGAAAAATAAAATGTAAATGCAACCAAACGAACGATATCAAGCACATTCAGATAAAAATTAAATAATTTTTAGCAGATGAATTTCATTGACAAGTAGTTAAAGTTGCAAATGTTAAAACACAAATAAAAATAACAGTAAAGACAATCCTGGAAGAATTCAAGCAGGTAACAATAATAATAATAATACCCAATTTTTATATACTTTAAGAATAAAAAAAACCGCATCGGGAATTTTTGTTCAACAGATTAGCAGACCAATGCTATTGAACACAAGCAACAAGTGGAATGCCTCTGGCAGTCTCGCCTGCATTACGCGAGTTGATATACCAGCAGTGCTGACTTTAAAAACAGCTTTTAAATAATTATTCACAGAAGAAAACACTCATATGATAATAAAATACTATGTCCATTTACCCAACATGACCTTTGACCATGATCATGTGACCTTATATGTGCAAAACAATCATTACCCTTATGTCTATGTTCCATGAACTACATGTGTAGATCCATAAACTTTCTAAGTTATGATGCCAATTCAACAAATACCCCTAACACTGCCAAAGTTCATTGACCCTAAATGACCTTTGATTTTGGTCAATTGACCAGAAATATGCACAATATATTCAGGGATACATAGTTACTCTTATGTCCCAAATTTCCATGAACAAGATCTATAAACTTTTAAAGTTATGATGACAATTCCACAAATTGAACTCACAATCAAGATGGTTCATATTGCGCTTGTGGTTGGATCAGTCACTGAACACATTCTTGAAAGAGGTATTACTGATAAACACACATTTCATGTTGAACAAAAAATCAATTCATTCATATTTCACCGCATGATTGGTTGATAGAGGCACTTGGAATATTGATGATAAACTCACAACACAGACTAATATAATCATTCGTTGAACTCATCGTTCATTTGGCCTTCGAAAATGATTGCACTCGTGGTAAAATCAGCCGCTGAACACAATATTGACCGAGGTACTTATTATATCGTGGATAAACACACACTACAATCTTCATTGAACGACACCGTTCATTTGACCGTTGAACACACAATAAAAAATGATTGCATTCGTTGTTGAATCAGCCGCTGAACACGCTATTGATGGAGGCACTTGGGATATTGTAGATAAAGAGGATGAGGAAGATGATGAGAAGGACAATGAGCAGACCAATTAAGATACGCCATTTGAAATTGTTCCAGATGACAAAGCGAAGTGATTTCCATGGAGATGTGAACCACAGGAATGATGTCTCGGGCCGACTGTACAAAAAAATAGTTGAAAAGATATAAAACATGAAAATTTAATAATTCTTGTATCATACGAAAGAAAAATTGCACTGCCAGATTATTTTAACATATTCCATATTTTGCTACTTAAAAGGACACATTATATTTCATGACTATAATTACAATAAGAATATCTTGATTTGATTTGATTTATTGTTTTCTTCTGCATCCATAACATTCGTATAATACATTTTTCATAACATAATAAACATAATATGCTAGCATTTTTGGCATGAATCATAAATAAAGAGTATTAAAAAGATAATTTCAGACAAAAATGATTAACTATATGATATTCACAATTTGCAGGAGAAGGATTGTCATCATAAGCAGATTGCTTGAAAAAAATGACAATCCCAAACTTATACTAATTGAATTAATTAATACATTTATAAAGCAGAATGGGCATACATTTTCAAATACGAAACATGAATTCATGCAATATTATAGTATGAAGATGATAAAGCTGAGGGTGACGGTGATATGATGATGATGATGATGATGATGAAGGCCATGGAGATGATGGTGGTCATGATGAAGATATTGGTAATGACTAAATCGAAGGAGGAATAAATTCACGATAAAAAGGATATGACACAGAAATTTTACTTCAAATATTCTGATAATAACATAGATTTAACGTTTGCCTTAAATGAGTGAAGAGACGAAGATTGTTTTACAGGCTCTGGTAGAGAGTTCCACAAATCTGGACCATGGTGTCTTATGGATCTCTGCGCAATAAGCAATTTAGGGTTGATTAAATGGAAATTTGAAGAGTTACTTATTTCTTGAGAAATAGTGGTTGAATTTTCCATATATGAATTGCACAAATAAAGAGTTTATAGATATAATCAAGATAAAAGTGAAAATGGACTCAGACTCTTTAATTGGAAAGGATAGAAAGAAAAGAGAATGTGGGAATAGACTGTTTATTATTATACATATATATGTGCATGAGAGGTATCGTGTGAGATGGGGGTGGGTTAAAGTGCGAGTAGGAAATATGAGTTGGAGAATGGGATGTGTGCGCGTGTGTGTGTGTTAGGAATGATTGCATGACTTAGAAATTATTGTGTGATTGGGGAAATGGGTGGAAATCATGGCCCCATCTTACAAAGAGTTGCGATTAATCCTATCACCCACAATTATGGAAAGCCAGCAAAGTCGACATGACTGCAAATTGTGTTCAAAAATATTTTCTAGATATGATGTGTATTCATACATTCATCGTTATCTTGAATATTCAGTGGGATTCTTTTTGTTTACTAATGATCGACTCGGAGATATATGGTATGGATGGATTTCCATACAGTTGAGATTGATCGGATCAATCGTAACTTTTTGTAAGACGGGGCCCAGGTACTAGCGTACCTAGGATTTCCAGAAGGGGGGCAATTTTGGGGGGGATATTTCGTCCGCGAAAATATTTGACAAGCAAAAAATAAAAATAAAAAAAGGTCTTCAACCAAAAATAAAGGATTTCTTACTACAAAAAAAATTGAGAAGCAAAAAAAAAAAAAAAAAAAAGGTCTTCGGGTTCAAAAGAGGGAGCACACGTCTGTTTTCATTGCATTTTTTGGATCAGTTGTGACTCGTCAGGGGGGGCAGGGATACGTCCCCTGCATGAGTTGTGACTCGTCAGGGGGGCAGTCACAGCCCCCTGCCCCCCCC
This sequence comes from Lytechinus pictus, assembly GCF_037042905.1. Lineage (NCBI taxonomy): Eukaryota > Metazoa > Echinodermata > Echinoidea > Temnopleuroida > Toxopneustidae > Lytechinus > Lytechinus pictus. The sequence goes on from NC_087256.1 coordinate 16,948,577, forward strand.
CCTTAGGTACGCTAGTGGGCCCAGTAATACTTAAGTACGAGCAATGAGATTAAGTTGTGTTGATGTGCTAGTGTGGGTGATGATGTGTACAGATGTGCAAGTGTGTGTATGTGTAATTTTATGAGTGTGCCTAGGTGCAGGTGATTGTAGGCACACTGGATTTAACTGGCGTCGGCCATTAAGATTTAAGTTAGGATCACAGGAGCACTTGCATATCTTAATCGATAAGAGGTACATATATATGGATAAGTGGAATAGAAGGAATCCTCCCTGAAAGGGAAGATTAGTAAGTGATGATGGGACTATAGGTAGGTATGGAGGTTTCAGTTATCATCAGAGTGGCACTTGTCCTGAAATCGTTACTCACTTTGGTTCATCAAGATGAGGATGCTGATTTGGTTCATCTCGACCCTGAGCTGTCGGTCTTTCGTTGATCTCACTCTCATCTAAGATCTCCAGTTCCATTTCAACTTTACCCTGAAATTAAACATTCATTCTTATGTAATTCAAAGTAATGGTTTAGAAATGCATGAATATATCTTGAATATCAGCCTGATTCGTACTTTGTTCTTTGTTTTGCAAATTAAATTTGTTCATTCTAAACCAGGCCCAACATTTTGTACGGAGAAATTAAAACAAAATCCTAGAGTAACTAAGCATGCATTATTCCACTCCTAAGACATCCTGGAAAATATATTTACAGACACATCAATAAACAGAAAACATAGCAAATCTGTTATATTTTTAGTAAGTTCATTTATGTCCTCTACAAGAAGACAATACGTATAGCATGCAGCATTATAAAAATAATGTGTTTAGACAGATTAGGTAAATGTTATGTCGAGCTTGACAGTGTAGGCAATTATCATAATTTTTGGCAAAAGGGACACATATGCCTATTCTTACGATGTAAGTTATTTTTTTGTTGTTAATTTAATACATACATTATTCCTCAAAGGAATTACCTCAAAATGTGTTTTTATACTATGTATTTTGTGAGGAAGGTTTTTGTCTGGTGAATTTATTAATGACTTATTTTATTTCCAGGGCAACTGTACCTTATCCAGACAAGCTATGCTTTTAATTTCATTTTATTTTACCGGTTTTAACCGGTAATACTGTTATTGAATAAGCATAGGCCTATGCCACAAATTAGTATCAATCAACGTTACCAATTCATAATAATGTTATATGGGGGCGTCGTGGTGTAGTCGTTAAGACTCTCGTCTTTCAATCTGAAGGAAGCGGGTTCGATTCCAAGCCATGGCGTGTTTTCCTTCAGCAAGAAATTTACCCACATTGTGCTGCCCTCGACCCTGGTGGGTGTTTCATATAGCTGTTCGTAAGTTAAGAGCGACGTTAAGAACGACTGGTGAACCTTTCCTACGCGCTTAACCATCGCCAATGAATATACCATCTAGCACAAGCTAGGATCATCAGTCGTTTTTAAAGTCACTCTTAACTTACGAACAGCTTTATGAAACGGCACCTGCAGGTGAGGTAAATGGGTACGGGCGGGAAGTAATTCCTCAAAAGGCTGTGCTCACCGAAATCGGTAGACTAGCTTAGCCGGGGTAATATAGGAGCGCCTTGATCACATAGCAAGGTGGATATGTGCGCTATACAAATCCCATATTATTATCATTATTATTATTATTATCATATTCATTATTATTATCATTTCATTATCATTATCATTATTATTATTGTTATTATCATCATCATTATTATCATTATCATTATTGTTATCATTATCATCATTATTATTATCATTATTATTATTATTATTATTGTGTTTCTTACCGCAAGCTTCTTTTTGCCATCTTCGCCCTCTACGTTGTAACAGGGCCACCACCCTTTCACCCTCTTGCGCTCAAAGAGGGACATGTTGGGGCTCGGGTCATCGCCCTCTGGTAACCTTTCTATTGTACAACTTTTGACCTTTTTGATTGGAGACATCATCCGATTGAGGTCCAATTCCAGAGTCCCTAGAAGAGAGGATTACATTGTCACAATATAATTGGGGTGTCTATTCAAGACATTTTTTAATACTGTCTTATTTCCAAACAGGGTGAATTCCATTTGCACCTAAATTTGCTGATTGGACCAAGTTTAAAGTGGTCCCATGTCTCATTGGTTCTTCTTTCAATTCTTCATGAAAACTTTTCTTTAAAACAAAAGGAATATCAAACAGAAAACTCCTGTTATAGAAGACTACAACCCATAATAAAATTTGAAAAATCAAATTCAATATTCTACATCCAGGGCCCTGTCTTACAAAGAGTTACGATTGATCTATGGAAATCCATTAGTGTCATAATACTTTCTACAGGAAATTTGCAAAATGTTCTTTGTAAACAAAGGAAAACACACCAATTTGTCAAGAAATCAATGACTTTATGGATATACATTCATATCTAGATTCTTTTTAACAAACATGCATTTCATATGTTGACTTTGCTGGCTTTCCATAGTTGCGATTGATCGGATCAATCGCAACTCTTTGTAAGACGGGCTCTGGCCAGATCAGGTCGTGTCAATCACTTTCATAAAAGCTTGATCTGAAAATACATCTGTTCTACATTAATCAAATACCATGATGCTTGGCCTAAAACCCAACATATCTGCAAGATGGAAATTGCCCCTAAATTGGCTCTGAAAAGGACCACATTAGGTTAAAGATGAAATACTGATAATTTTCATTTCATTAATGAAGCACTGCATTCCATTTGCAAATGGTTGACAATAACTATCGACCCTGAAGTCATATAATGCCACATACCTATGAAGTCATCAGCAGAGAACTTGTCATTATCCCAGATCTGGATAACTAATGTAGCCGGAACCCTCGTCTCTGTCTCACTCACGCTCCAGAAATGTTCCTGATTTGGGGGAATAAAAGGTACATGACATTTTAATTTTGAACAAGAATGAGATATTTCACAATATTATTTTCCCCCAATGGCTCCTTATTCCCGTTCCCACTGCATATCACTTTCGCATGTTATTAATTTTATCATCTCTGTATTTTCATTTTGTATAAATTTGACATAGAATATCATTGACAAAGAAAACAGTGTTGACGTTTAGTGCATCATATAGTAATAAAGATCTTCAGTTGAAAAATGGGCAAGGCACTGCGCAATGCATGATTAGATAGAAAATGTTATATCGCAATTAACAATACAGATAATAAATCAAATTAGTGCAAAGTTATATCAGAAAGTAAGCACGCTTCCAGTTATCCCACATACACAATATAGGCCCACAAGTAACTGGAAATGTGAGAGCACTAAAGTAATATTAGTTCTGTTTTTATCTACACAACATATCTACTTTATTTCAATCACTTAACCTTTGCTTCAACTAAACCACTAATTTTCTGCTTTTGTTCATCGTTGTTAATTTAGCACTATTTGTTTGTTTCTGTATTTTGATTTCAAACATACGAGTAGAAAATAAATTTATTGTTATTTCTATCAATTGTATTTGGCATTTTATCGATGTTAATTTAACTTATGATTTATCTCTCATCATTGTATAATTATACTATTGCTGTTGATTTTTGCTTGTAAATTGAACATTGTCAGCCTTCGAGATGCCTGTTTGATATTTTTCCAATAAACCAAACCAATTCAATTCATAAAAAAAACTAAACATAATGAATTACTCTGAATGAGATGTACAACTGCACACGAATCTCTAACTGAAATCTCAGACGTTTATTTCTTTTTAAGAAATCCTTTTTTTTCTCTCTCTCTTTTTCAAACAATCATCTTGTGTTGGAGGATCAAACTCCCAGGTACGTGTGGTGGGGTGTGGAGGAGGGAAGAGGGAGCATGATAACTACCTTCTTCTTAACTACTATCACTTGTTCTGGAGGGATGTAATTCATGTCAAAGACAAAGCGCCAATTGAAGTTTCCTTCACCATTGAGTGACCGGTAGTGCACATCGGTCTCTTGTTTTTCATCCACTCCAGATAGCCATCTAAAGAAACCAAAGACAAGAGAAGACTGACTTACAAAGTAAATAGGCTTTATATCCTTATTTCAAGTAATATAGATGGCCATATTCGTGGAGGGATAAAGAAGTGATTGATGCAACACTTGATTTATAGATCGTCGTCTCATACAGTTTAGAATAGTCAAAATGGTGTGTTTATAAAAGGATATGAGTATGACCCGTGTTCTCGACTCGGATGGTTCAGAAACTTTGAAAACTAAATTAAAAAATATGTATTTAAACTAAATGCTTTGGATACTTACAAGTAAAGCAAGTTGGAACCCTCTACCAATCCAATTTCGTAATTGTAATAGCATTGAGAGTGAAACCTTTAAATCTGAACTGAAGGTCAATCTTTTCTAGCAACTTTGTGAATAACGTATGACGTATTGGGGAGCCGGTGACTTTTACAGATAAATGGCGCTATAAAAATGATGTTCATTATAATTATCATCAAGTAATAATCAAAGAGGATTGGAAATGAGAAGAAGCATCTATAGGTTATCATTATGTAAAGTTCACGGTACATAAACAGTTTTGACAAACATTTCAAGGAAATTTTGATAAAATCATACCCTTTGATGTAGATGTCACTCATTCTCTCTCCTGTGATTGAGACCTCTTGCAGATCAACGTTCATTGTGTTCCATATGATACAACGAACTTGAAACCTATTAATATCAGCAAAGTTTTAAAACATAATTATAGACCTTCAAGACGAAGAGGCAAGCTTATCTAATAAGACATCCTACTATTTTAATGGAGTAATGAAAACAATACAATGGATGATTTAGAACGAAAATGCCCGTGGTAAGTAGGTCTGATGGTGCCAAAGAAGCAATTTCAAATTATAAAACAATTAGTAAAGACAGTATTATACATACAGTAGTACTAATTGTCTGAAAAAGATGGAAGATGGATGACATTAATTTCTTAAACAAAGAGATAATGGCCGATATCAAAAGACGGGAGTGGATCACAATAACAACAAATACAATTAATACACGAAAATCGTCAAGGAAAGTCCCAAATAATTATAAGAAAATTGAATTCATCATCGGAAATATTCATAAACCAAAAAAAGGCAGTGCATAATGTTTTAAAAATAAGTTTTCTCTTAATAACGTTCTGAATAACGAAAAAAATGGTGATCATCAATTTATGATACAACCAAGATAAGTACCGATGTTTTCAGATCTACTAAAGATAAGATTCGGAAATAAATTCCGTAATAGAATACAAATTAATTGTATTTACATTATGTCGACCATGCAAATGCCTTAACGAGAAAAGATATCATACCAAGGAATATAAAGAGGTGTTTGTCACGCGCACCGCATAGAATTCGAGGCTTGAACCATGAATCTCATCTGTCAGGTTGTAACATTAAAGGTTGTAATTGAATGGTGATGGTGATTTTTTTTTACCTGATTGCTAAGAAAGCATGTAAGCATGAATGACTTAAGGTCATCTCGAAAGGACCTGGTAATGAGGATCAATGCTTTAACAAAAAGCACTAGCGCAGAAAGTGGGAATCGAACCCGGGTCGTTGGAATCCGTCAATCCGAAACCCCCGCACTACCATTAAGCTATCGCACCTCCATAACAAGGCGCCAGTGATTTTATCTGACCAAGTAAACACGCACACATACGCACAATCACCCTGTGCATGGTAACCGAGTACATATTTATTCAGAAAATCATTTAACTACATAACTGAGGACTTGAGTGTCAGCAGGAATTGGTACGCCGAAGATCATAATGAAATTTGGCTATAGAACTGAGGACAACGCATAGGCCTATTATTGCAAATCGAGGACATTTCAACTACCACTAAAAACTAAAGTTTATAACTTGGGACCGTTTGCAATGGGCCGCATACTGAGGATGTCCTCAGTGTGCAGTGAGTACTCGGTCCAAATGTGAAGTTTGTGAATGTGTTCTTGTTTTCCCCACCATGGATAAATGCACACACGCGTGCTCCATACACCCACATCCAGCACACACAAGCATGAAGATTGCATGAATATACCATGGAGCTATTAGAGATGCTCTATGAATATACTACAGTAAGAGCTGACCGAAGGGATGACTAACTTTTTTGGGATTCTTGGAGAGATATGAAACGGGGGTCCAGGAGCAACAGCAGGGTTGTTTGGGTCCGTGGGAAACATGTCCACCCACATCTCGAGTTGGCCCTGAGGTAGGTCAGGCATGGCTGAGTTGTATAAACACCTAGTTTCTACGTGTTCTCGTACTAAACCTTGTGCGTGTAGGACGTATAATGCTAGCCGCTGGTCGGCAGGTCCCCAGTGCTCGTTCCTCTGCTTGTGACGCTCTACAACAAAAACAATCCCCATGATTAAAATAAAAATTTACTTTTTCTTCTCCTAATTATTAAGATTATTTTTTAAAAGATAAGTTACTAAAAAGAGCCTAAAATCAAGACATCGAATACCACTGCAATCCATCAATATATAAATAGGCATACATTGTTTCTGATGACTATAATTAGCACGTAAAGGCCCTTGATTGGAGGTAGATTCAATTTCATTTCCAACAAAATACAAATCAGAAAAGTATTGTTTGGTCAAAAGAGTTAAGTCAATGCATAAAACAAAATATGCATCATCATTAGACTTAAAATAACTAAATAGCATTATATGTATCATATACAATCAATAACAACAGGTGTGTGAAATTTGAAGAAGAAAAAAAAAGAAATTTACCAATTTCGGCGAGTCTGTATGTCTCTCCTCCGACTTCAACAACTGTAGGAGGTTCTGCGTTCTCAAACTTCGGTGGCGCCATTGAATTTCGTATGCAGTACTCGGCCAAAAGTTGACGTGGAGTTGCCGAGTCTCTCCATATGTTCGGCCCAGTGCTGAATTAGATGATTTTGATGAAATTTTTATTATTGTGTTTTGTTATATTTTTATCAGACAATTACATAATAAACTTACTTATTCAATTGATAACATAACTAGTGGTGAAAATTTTAAGAAGATTGATACAATATCTAAGTCAATATAAAGAATTAAAGGGATTAAATGGAAAATCGACATTAGCAACATGGTTAAGAAATTATTACGTTGATAACATTATCACAATACCCTTTTTCATTCTTATGCACATGTTTTAAATCTTATTTTATGGGTGACAAGGAAAAGTAGCTCAAATTAGAAGTTTTATTGAGGAACTTTATCCATTATACCCCCAATTCAACAAAGGAATTACCAGTACTACTTTGATGATTGTGTACACATCAAAAGTATTACTAAATTAACCCTCTTCATATTGATTTTTCCTATCCAACCGAGGACCTACAGTGACAGGGATCTCCATTGATATGTCAGTAAGGAATTCAGTACAGTGGTTGGCATCCAATTTGCAGATATTACCTGTCGCATCATTCAGCGAATGATTACATTTTGATAAAGCGCTTCTTTTCCACAAAAAAAGAATGGATATCAAGGTTTAATGTTTATTCATATCAACATTTCATATTTTCAAACATCAATAATTCAATATAAACATTAATGTAATAAACAATAATAACAAAGATATATATATCTTTGAATACTAGTATGTACTATTTGGGGTTCGTTACAGAAAGGGTTGAGATCAAACGCAGCATGACTCTCAACCAATCAAGGGTGCGTATTAATTTGGACTTGACTTTTTAAAGCTGCGTTTAAGGCTAATGAAAAACTTACATGTTATACGTTTCGGGGAGACCACAGGTTGCGCGGTATCGTGAGAGATATCGGTTCTCGAGATCGATCACCGTCTCACCAATCATATCATCACGGCTCAAGAAATCCTTATCCATCACCTGTATACGGAGATCCTTGTGCAAGGGCAGTGTTGTCTTCAACTCAAATAATCTGAGGAAAAAAATAATTAAAAAAATAATATTCCTTATTTGTAAAGCGCCACATCCACTAATAGAAAGTACTCAAGGCACTAGATAAATATATTTTTTAAAGTTTCACACGTAAAACAGACATAGAAGAAAAAGAATTGTAAATTGTAAAGACACCATGGTAGTACGTACTAAATTTAGTAAATCTCCTTTTTTTTTTTATATTGTTTAGTTTACAGAAAATTACAAAGGAAGACATCGCTTTTGTTGCAAAAATATATTACGTGCATGGATACATCTAGAATTTTAGCAAAATGACCAGAGTAAGATAATAAATAATATATACCACGTTGCATTGCAAATTGCCCATTTTATGATATATTTGGTTTGTTCACTGTTACAAAATAGGAAAGAAAGAAGCTTTTGCGTGGGATTTATGCCCTTAACTTCAAAATGTTATCTGATAAATATGTTTTATAGATACTGAATATTGTAAATTGCTTCTCGAGCTACAGCCAGGGTAATTATTGTGTGCCTCGAAATAGATTTTTTTTTATCCTAGATAAACGGCGCTATATAATTGCCTGTTATTATTATCATTATATTTCGTTAACTTAGGTATATAATTTCTATAACATTTCATTTGACCCTTTTTTCTATTTTGTTTGGACTGAAATAGCACTTTCCGAATAATCATCACCCTTAATATTATGATTCCACAGTGACTGTAAGAACATGGGGTTAGTAACAAATCAAGTTCCATTAATAGCATCATTGATTCAAATATCATTAGGCCTCTATTGAAGGATTGGAAAACTGATAAACCTATATTTCCACTCTTTGGTTAGAACATTATTATATCAAAGTATATCAAAACGTATATGACCTATTTCATATCTACATATGGCGTACAAGAGAGGATGAAATAAAATCAAGTCAAGTAATACACTTTCATGGAAACATTAAGATTTACGGATATCATATTAATACGAATATTCCTAAATCTCGTGTAAAATAGGATTTAGTGGCTTACCTGCCGAAGAAAGGTTCTAGTGTGTTCGGAATAAACTTCTTCACGTCATCCAAAACGGTCTTACCCAATTTGACGATGATGTAAGGATCAGACTATTGATAACACAAATTTACAAACACTATTAAAAATGGATCATTTGCAGAAGAAAACCACTGAAGTTGTTTTTTTATATCATCCACAATTAACCAAACACAATATAATAAACATCAATATAAAAATGAATTAAAAAAAAGAGATGTGTCTTATAAACTTCCGAAAGAAAGTAAAAAGAAGACCTATATTTTTGTACTAAAATACAAGACCAGAGTACATACAAGTGTAAATAGGATTTGACATATCAAGGCGTGCATTGATGGGACACAGGCATAGAGTTGGTCATAGGGGAAAACTTCACTCCTCTTGAACTGAAGGTTACACAAATTAAATCCTACGGCTTTTATATCTCCCTAATAAGCCCCTTTGGAAGTGATGGTGAAAGAGGGTTCTGTTTTTGGAGTGAGAATATCTCTTTTTAATTTCTTTGTTTATTTTGGGGTTATAGATTTGTGTCTTTCGAAAGTTAAATCATATGGATGATTTCCTCATAAACATTACCAGTCCATTGGTGTCCTGGGGACACAGCTGATAAGCCCGGACCACATAGACCCGGACCAGGACCTCCACTAGTCCAGTGGATGGTAGTTCACTTGGCTTGATGAACATAGGAGATACGGGCTCCTTTAACTCATGAGGCATTGGGTAAATCTTGAATGATCCCTGAATGGGAAAATAGAAAAAAAAGAACAAATCTTGAATGATCGCTAGCTTGAATGGTCCCTGCATGTATGGGATAATAGTTTGTATGGAAATAAAAGGTCAAATCAAATAGAATGATTTTTTTAAAGCAATGCGAACAGTAAAATTGCAATGTAAAAATGCTGGTTAAACCCGTCACTCTTAATTAGTGAGATTATTGTTTAAAACTTTAAATATTTTTTTAAATAAAAAAACGTTTAAAAGCTTTATTAATAGTTGTCAGAGTGACGGGCTTTAACAGCGTTGCTAGAACTTGCGAGATGAATATGACCATGTGTCTCTCCTTAAAGAATCCAAATCGATAGGTTTACAATTATGAGGCGTCATCGTAGTGTCTCGTGCTACAGCCACACCTACGAAAACTCCTCCAATCCGACAGATGGGTATCATACGATATAACGTAATGGCCTTTGATTGGTCTGGACTCGATATGGTGGGTGTGACGATGGCATCAGCTTCATACCTTGAATTCACCCGTAAGAGTGGGTCCGCCGTCCGTTGATGCCTTTCCTCTAGCGAGCTCGAAGGTATCAAAGAAATCAGAGAAACCTTGGAAGCTTGGCTGATCTTCCAGTTCCCCTGGCAGGATCTTTAAAAAAACCGGAAATCATTTGAAAGGAAATGTTTTGTTACTCTTGAATTTCATTTTTCAACTTTGATGTTGATAAAATATTAATTTCTAGTTTGGGTATCAAAGACAATGCGACATACTCTTCTGCTTTATTTCGAAGGAGCAAGTAAATATCTTAAGAAGATAAAAATGAATAAAACATTTTAATCTGAAAATCTTAAAAGAAAAGAGGATTACCATATGCATTAAAGTTTTCATATCTGCCTCTGACAGCGGTATGAAAGAGAAAAATACATTTAAATACATTTATTTAGTAGTTCACCAATTATTTATTCATTAATTTTTTGTACTGCTCATTTTCCAAAATCTAATTTACTTATTTATCATTATTATTCATTGTTACTTATTTCATTTTTCATTGTTCATTATTTTCAATATAATTATTATTGTGTGTGTGTGGATTAGCGGGGGATGTTGTCAACTTATACCTGGATGATGTCATATCCCCTTTCCATGTAAGAAACACACTTTGCAATGTCGCCCTTTGATGCGTAGTATTTCGACCACCAATCGATCTCTTCCTCAGCCACGGCTTCCTAAATTCCATACACAATATAATCATTTAACAAGATGACCCAAAGACAAATCGTAACGCGATAAATAAGGTTTTAAGTTTATTTTCAAACTTAAAGAATTGTAATAGAGTACTCTTTGGACGTAATTTCATATAATTTTCATTTTTCTTTATCCCCATATGGTAAGTGTAAATCTGATATCTCGTTGCCTATTTAACAGTGTTGGGAGCGTGAAATATAAAATAAAATAATAAATTGTAAAGGCTTGCTATAAAATAGGTAATGATTGCGGGTAAAATGAGATTCGTTAGTGATCATAAACATGATTTTGAAAGAATCAGGTTATCCAATATCAGCAAAAAAACATATTCGTACAATGACACCAGTCTTCCTCACAATCCTACAACGAAACCAACCTTCAAATACCCTACTACAATATCCAAAACGGCCAAATTAAATTCATCATTACGTAACACTTCTTACCGGATCTAGTGACTTCGACTTCTGCCACCACTGAAAGGCAAAAGCATAGATAGATAAAAGCAATGTAATATTAAGAACCAGGTAGTTTTTTTAATATAGTGCTACTGTTAACCCCTGTAATATCAAACATCTGTCTACTAGGAACTTCATGATCATTAGAATGCGGTATATAGATTCAAATGATTAAGTAATCTTGGATTCTTATATTTTCATTCCAATAGATGTTTAGGCGAAGTTCTTTTAAGGTATAAACAAAATATAAAACATATTATAAAGTGCTGATAACATACTACTAGTAAGTTATGATTGGAATAAGGTGGCTATATGATAAATTGAAAAAAAATGGAAATCAACTCTCTGTTGCAACGTTCGGTATGGCTTCTTCGTTCAGATGACGATCCCGATGAAGTGGACGCCCTTATAATGTTTGAGAGTGTACAGATTGTCGCAACAGTGAGTTGATTTCCAGTTTTTCAAATTCAATTTATCATAACGAACAAGACTGGATGAATGAGAAGAATTTAAATCAGTTTATTCGTCAGGAATAAGGTGACTTTTATAAATTATTTATTCCTCGTCCTAAAGGTCTGGCATTGTTTAAAATACTTCTCAAAATAATAACATGAGGAGAAAATGTAAATAATTTTTTTCATAATGATCCTCGACATTTTTCAGAACAATTTAAGGGAGTTGTTAAGTTATCTTGCTTACCTGGAATTTTCTGAAACCTCCTACACTGAACTGCAATTAAAGAAAACAAACCAGAAAGAATTATTACCATTCTCTTACAAAAAAACAGGCTAGAAATACAATCGTTGTATGTGGACAGTCCATACATAATTATGTCTGCATTAAAAAAACATATATTGTATGGGGAGAACATTTTGATGCATGACGCGTTTCAACTCGTCTTCAATCATAGCTATTGATATAGAGGTGTGTAAACATTGTTTGCACGTGGTCCTGAATTTAGCGTTGAATTTACCTCCCATTACTTTCAGGGCTAAACTCAATACGATTTTCGTTTTCTATCCCAGTATACATTGTTTTGTGTGTGAGGGTGTGTATGTGTGTGTTCTTTTTTTATTCCTGTATATATTTACTTTGTTTTAAAATCTTAAAAATGCACTTACTTACTTTTTCTTCGAAAATTAATGAGGGGCAGAATAATAATAAATACATTTTATAACCTTCTGCAGAGACAGAAGTTATAATAATACCCAGTACGGAGACTTTGAATGCATGCTTAGGGGAGTTTATTTCCTCCCATCATGAACTTTAGGGAAACTCTAAATCTCATCATCATCATCACCATTATTGCCACGATAGCTACACCCCAAATCTCCACATCATTATTTTCGATTTTTTTTTTCCGACAATCGTGTCGTTAGAAAAGAATAAACCCCCGGGTAAACTATATGGTGCACAAACAAACAGAAACACGTGCTCTTCAATTCATGCAACAAAGAAAATTGAAAAAGAAGAAGAATAATTAACGAAAGTGGAAAGGAGCATATTATAGTTACTGCCATCTTAAACCAACAGGATGGTATTATCGCCACATTGGTCAAGTGAAATGATTGAAATTTGGGAACAAAATGCAGTGAACAGTGAAAAAAGAAAGATCGGTTGTCTAATGAAATAAGGAGGAAAATCACAAAGACGAGAAAAGATGAAAGAAGGAGAATGAGATGAATACAACAATGAAGAAAAAGAAAACAAAAGAAGAAGAAAAAGAAGGGGGAGAAGAAGAAGAAGAAGAAAAAGAAGAAGAAGTCATAGTATTAGAAGTGGTGGTGGTATAGTAGTAGTAGAAGGAGAAGAAAAAAAGACTAAGAAAAAGAAGAACATTAAGAAGAAGAAGAAATAGTAGAAGTAGCAGCAGCAGCAGCAGCAGCAGCAGCAGCAGCAGCAGCAGCAGCAGCAGCAGTAGTAGTAGTACTAGTAGAAAAAGAAAGAAAGAAAACGAAACAATTAAAAAAAAAGACAGAAAGAAAGAAGAAGCGCAGAAGGGGAAGAATAAGTGACAACATTTATTTTGCAACCTTCACGATTTCGGATTCCTGTGACAACCCTTAGTGCAAAAGAGATGATTCTGACGGAAAATTATGAAATTTAACGAAGGAAATCGTAATTTCAAATAAACCCAAACGTGTAATTGAGACTGCAAATTACAGGAAGTGCGCATATGCGAGCAATTCGGTGCTACTTTGAATTTCTCACAGGCTTAATATAATAAATTTTACATACTGGTCGACATAAATTGTGTCTCTGTTGACAAAATGAAATAAGGATTTGAAGTGAATACATAAAACAGATATCTATATTGTGCATATTTAGGGGAGATTGATTATGTGACGATTGTTAAGATTTGCGAAAGGAGGATAAGAAATGGGTGTCGAGTACAATCTTCACAATTACTCAAAATAAATTTAAAAAATGAGCATTCACTACAATAAATGAATGTAAACTTTCGAAATTACACAGTAGATACATATTAAGTTCAACTCCTCATGTTTGTACGGCAAAAGGATATTCTTATCATACCACTAATGCCGACACAATACCGTCTTATAACGAAAATAGCAAACTTGCTTTGATTTGATTTGATTTATTGTTTTCTTCGGGTTCATAATATATTTCCATAACAGAAAAACATGCCAATTGTTATACTTCAGTTTAATGTTTCACTGCAAAAATAATGTAATCTATATCAACAAATATTATGATATTCCATCACTATCACATTTCTTCTTTTTTTTCAGAATAACCCAGTATTATTATAATCAGGGATGCCACTGAGTAACGTTGGGCAGGGAGCGCCCCTACAATTTTTTTTTATATTGAAATAAGAAAATAAGTTTGTTAAAAAAAAGGAAGGGGAAAAGGCGGAAAGACGAGTACACAAAGGGAGGTCTAAGACAGTACTAGTGTATTACGTGTTATTTAACTGAAAAATGTTTCTTTTAAAGTATATTTCTAAAAAGTTAACAACCTTCTTTCTTTTGGTTTTCCGATCTTCTTCTTTGAAGGTGACTTTGGAGTCCTTCTGATCATCCACATCAATAACGGTGTATTCACTTCTTTTACCAGGTCCTTCGTCAGCTGTATCAGTAACAGTCAACAGTGGAGGTCCTTGGACTAGATTTGACAAGAGAGAGACATCATTAATTTATATTTATCAATAAAGGTTACCATAAAATCTAATTTCTTCTTATACTTAGAAAAAAATGAATAAAATAGTGTCTTATACCAAGAAATGAATACTCTCGCAACATTGGTATTTTTTATTCAACATATCGTTTTGGTATGTTTGATGTTCAAGCTAAATTTTATTCAATTACTCTATTTATTTCACAAATGCATACTTTGAGATTGAAATATATACATAAATCGAGTCAGATCATTCAAATGACATTTTATCCATTTAAATCAAATAATAGCAAACATTGATTTATTGTGATGAAATGTATTGCTACAAGGGTCGTCCATAGGCAACTGTGCACCGATAAAAGAATATTGATCATGTTTTTATTCTAGAGGATGACACTTATTTCTTATTACTATCATTTTCAACTTTATTTCTCTTTTTCGTTTTGTTCCAAGGTTGGCGAAATGAATTCATATTTGGATTTGATCATTACATGTAAAACGAAGTTGAAAATTATACAGAATAAAATGGTTAGATTCATTAGCTGTTCTGGTCCCAGAACCCATGTTGGCTACACCGAACTCTCTGGAGCAGGTTTTCTTGAAGTCAACAAAAGATCAAAACAGCTTATTTTGCACCACGTGCATAAAATCTATCACAATAGATCGAATCATTACATTGGATCAAACTTTAATCTAGTTACCGAAATACATAACTATAATACAAGAAACAGCCATTTCAATTTTTGCTTACCAGAAAGGATAGGTAGTATTGGTAACTCATTTTATTACAATGCTATAAAACATTGGAATTCCCTTCCCAATGATATAAAGGAAATAGGAAACTTTTTGCATTTTAAGAGGAAATTGAAAGAATATCTTTCACTTGAGAGTCAAAAAGAAGATGCAAATGATATGTTGTACGGTTGATTTAGCCTGAATACTGACCTAGTTCTTTTCTCTTCTCTACTAGGTATTATTATGTATTTTACATAGTTTGATTGAAGCTTCGATATGTCCTTTCTTCTATTCTTTCTATTTTATTCTATTCATCTCTTCCTATTCTCCTCTTCTTGTTGTTATTGTCGTCACGTTTATGCTGTTGTTCTTCTCCTTATTTATTTCCCTTCGTTATCAGTTCTTCCGTCTCCTTCTACTCCTCTCTTCTTCTGTTCCTCCTCTTCCTTCTCCTTCTTTTCTTCTTCTTCTTCGTTATATTCTTGTATATATCTTATTTATTGGTAATAGTAAATTCTGATTTTTTTTCTTCATTTTAATATGTAAATAGTATAATTTTAACATTTTATTATCTTAATTCTGTATATTGAGGACCCCACTGGAAATAAGCTTTCGAGCTTTTGTGGGTCATCCTGTGCAAGCCTGTTGTTTTAATGCTACTGTATATATGTTATGGTGACTTGCCAAATAAATTAAATCAATCAATCAATGTAGTTTTAAATGGCAAATAATGTACAAATTACAAAAAGCTTGGTGATGCTTTGCAATTTAATTGGATATTGCTTTTGAATATCATTTTTCTTAAATCTTAAACGAAAACTGTCCCCCGAATACCCAAGTCACAAAGTGAATCGGACAAGTGTGTTATAGTTAAACCTGTCATATAATGGAAATATATTGTGCTTTTACATCATAAAGGAAAATTTGATCCTTATTGGACAACTTAAATGCTCGGAGGCATAGCGTACCATTTAATTAATTTGCAAAATATTTCCGTATGAATATTGTAACGACTAGCAGAAAATTAGTTGTCATTAAAGTGGGCTTAAATTGCAAGACTAGAAATCCGGAGCTATTTGGGTAGATTTGACCTAGGGATGGCGCTGTTTAAAAGTGGCAGTGTCATATTGGCTTTAAGGATACCTACCGTCCGGCTCGTCATCTGATAGCACCGTTGACACGGAGTCAAGACGCCGGTACCTCCCCAGCCCATTAATGGTAGCTATCCCTACCACAGGCTTTCTACCGAACGCACGATGGTCGCGGACTTTGATGTTGATCGGTGGCGTGTACAGCTCCTCCCGGGGAAGATCCTTGTTAAGTAATTGAAAGCAAACAAAAACAAGAGCAAACTAGAAGGTTGTCACTGAATGTGATTAATACACCCAGTGCGCCATTACCATGGTAACAGTTTCCAACACATGGAAGACATATTTCTTGCCTATTTTCGCCCCAACACCAATGTGTGAGCTAAATATCATGAGAATTGGTTAAAACATGATAAAGTAGTTTGCATTAGGATTTCCAACAAACACAAAATGTGTCCTGCAAATCTTTTCCTCAAGACAATGAGTGAGCTAAATATCAGAAATGGTCGAAACTATTGAAGTAATACAAACTCCAAGATCTTTACCTAATTTGAGGCATACAATTTGTTGTTAGCATGGCAATACAATTTCCGATACACACAAAATATGTGTCTTGCACATCTTTACCTCGAAACCAATGTGTGAGCCAAATTTGGTTGAAAATTTATGAAGTAGTTCAAACCACAATAATTTTATCCAATCTTCACTATGTAATATGTCGTTACCATGGCAACATTATTTCTGACACACAAACAAAATATATGTCTTGCACATCTTTACCTCAAAAGAAGTGTGTGTGCCCAATTTCATGAGAATTGGTTAAAAACTGTAGAAGTAGATCGAACTGCAAGATGTTTACTTCATTTTTTGCCATATGCCGTTACCAAGGCAACACAATTTCCGACACATGCGATAAATATGACTTGCACATCTTTACCCAAACACCAATATGTGTTTCAAGTTTCATGAGAATTGGTTAAAACCTGAGGAAGTAGTTTGATGCGCAAGATTTTGCAGCTGACCGACCGCAAGACTGACTGCCCGACCGTACACTGATTTCTATATACCAACTTCAAACTTCGTTTGGAGGGGATGTAATAATGCAATCTTTATAATATTCAACTCAATAAGCTCATGCAGAATACCTTAAGGACGTTCCACAGTTAAAGTGAAATCCATGTCATTTTCACCAAACTTTGCACATAGATACTTTAGAACCTTAGTATTCGAAATATGCAAAAATAAACATAGGTCCATGTGCTTGATTTTTTGCTATAGAGCTTCAAAGTTCACCCAAATTGATGTTCTTAAGAATTGAGCATTCAAAAGAATTTGGCATTTTTAGACCGCCCAAGATTACTACAATGAGGTTAAACCTCTATTACTCGGTCAAAATACATGAAAAAAGCATCAAATTTTGCAAGAGAGTTAATAATTGTATCGTTAGAATGGAGAATCTATTTAGAGTGCTATTTGTTTGCAATCTTTAGTTTAACAGCACTGTCAGTTCTTAAAAATGGCGTAAAAGATAACAAAATCCCAATCTAAAAAAATGTAAAATTTCAGTAACAAACTACAAACGTACAATAAATGCTGCACTTTATTCAAAATCCATGTCATTTTCACCAAACTTTGCAGAGTTGTAGAGGAAGGTATACCTAAGAGGTACAAACATTAAAAAATAGGGGTTCATGTGCTTGTTTTTAAACTATCAGCATTTTTATTAGAGCAAATGTGCTTTTTAAAACACCAAAAATGCGCCGAATGCTTAGTATCTATGTGAAAAAAAATCAAAACCACTCTACCATTTATTCAAACTCGGGGTAATATTCGTGATTCTTGGCAGCACTGCAGAGTAAAATATTTTGAAATTGTAGAGAATATTTTTTTGAATGGTCCATGGAATAATTCCATTTTTTAGCTTCATGAAATAACGCATCGGATCTGCAGTTAAAGTGCAGAAGATAAGAAAAATCAGCTCATACCCGCAGCTAATTAATCACCTGTTCATCCATTGTGACGTCAGCGCGCAGAGTGTAAACTATGCGCAGATCATAATGCGCACAAAAATAACTGTGGAACGTCCTTAAACAGATTTTATAACATTTAAGTTGATCATTGTTTATTTACTAAGCTTAGGACCTAGGGTAGGCCTACTCTATTTAACATTTAGCCCTGTTTGCGCCAAGAATATAAACATATTTTATAAATATGAAAACCAAAGATTTAAATAAAAGCATTTCTTTTCTGTCAGAAAAGCGCAATAGGTGCAATACAAACACGTGCCTCTATTTTTCCGAAAACCAGTGGGCCAAGAGATCCATATTGAAAAAAAATGATTTCATTTTCATAGTCGAGGGGTCATTCAGAAAAATATATTTGAAAAGTATTTCCATGCTTAAAGATTCGAATCTGAAATCTACCAGTTGAAAGTGCGTTGAAAGCGCTGCCACATGCAAATACTCTTTAATGACGTCCATTGCTTATATTTGCGATATCCTTATGATTGTTTTTTTTTTCGTTATGAACAAAAATGATGAATGGTAACGACGAAAAGGTAATTTCAATCTTACCACAACAACTACGAGAACAGGATTGCTGAAATTAGGACTCTTTTTAAGGTTCGATATAACCTCCGACTCCACCACTTTCCCGCCAATTTCAAACTCGACGCTGGGCGAGTCGACACTCATCTGCATGTACTTCGCCATGTTTCGGAGCCCCCAGCAAAGAATCTAGGAACGAAATGAAATCAAAATTAATCAGTTGAAAATATTCAATACGTGTACAACCATCAAATAAGTAAAGCAAGAGCAATACGATAAAACAATAAAGGATGCACCCTTTTAATCAACTAGGTATATCCATTTTTTATCTGTATTCTCATTTTTATTATAGATATACATGAATTGATAAGATACGCATAATAAGTCTTATACGACATTGTGACCAGTTGGTACTACCAAATATCCCATGTTATATGAATTCAAGAATATAGCAAACGGTTCGAAATAATTATAGGGGTGGGCTGGAACGTATATTCTGTTTAACATTTTATGACTATACAGTGCGTATCAAAAAAAAGTTTACACTTTGAAAAAGCCCTGGGAATTCAAAAATATACAACATATGGGTAATTTTTTCACATATATTCTTGGGTTTGGGTCTCATCTATCCAATAAAAGTAAAAGTTATGACAGAATGTTACACTTGAGTGAGCACTGCCCATTTTTGTAAAGCTCTCAGAAATCTGTTTGCGCAGAAATGCTCGTTGTCACGCTGTGTCAAGGGGGAAGGGCGAAATCAAACTTACCCTGTGAAACATTTCTCATACATTTCCCTTGCAATTTTAGGCAATTGAAATAAAATGGATACATTCAAGCATTATGTAACAATTTTGCTACCCAAATTGAAATTTCAACACTTAGTAAGCACAACCTTTACCCTTTTTGTGCCAGCTGGATCTGAGGACATAACTGAATCTGAACAAAAGTTTATATCAGACATATCCAGCATTTTTTCACTAAGTTTTTATCATTTAAAGTGGGTTTACATTTCATTTTTCATGTAAGTCTTGTTTCTCCACACTTTTCCCAAGCTTGACAATGACTAACAAAATAAAAATCAAGCCTGAGCCATTTCATGTAAATCACAGCTCATTGTAAAGCAATTATCGTCACGATGGCCTCGGTGTGTGGGGGAGTGGGGTGGGGCGCAATGCATTCTTCGAAGTGTTTTGGGCAAGGAAACAAGTTAAAAAGGGTAAAAGATATCTTCAAATCATATTTACTAGCTAAATTCCACGTGTTCTTCATGATTAAGGTCTACTTTTATTCGCATAACTATTTCAAGGTTCTGCGCAAATCATTTTTCACTAACTTTTCAAAAGTAAGTGGTGCTCACTCAAGCGGAAATATTTTTCGACAGATATATCGTCATTTGTTTAAATGGATCTGTACCAATGTTAAAATGTGGAAAAATCTTCAGAATATTACAAATGTATAATTTTACAGGATTTTTTCTAAGTGTAAACTTTATTTTGATACGCACTGCGGTATAGGCCCACTTTTTCAAATTCTGCCAATATAAAAGTTGGAATAAAGGCCGATAAACATCCACTCATGGTTGAATAATGGTTATAATGTCGCATTCATCTGTGAAAAACAACCTGATTAAGATAAACATTTCCGGTGTATAAAATAATACCTCAACAACGGTGCGTTGCATGACGGGTCGTATTCCACTTGGTACCACGTAACGGTCCTTCTTCATCGGCGGCAGAAAGGGCAGGTCCGAATGGTTCTTCTGTAAATGGAGTATGGAGAAAACTTTCGGCACAAATATCTGGAAGATTTATGATTGGAATGGAGGGATGGGGATGTGATGATAATGAAAATAACCCTTATAATACATAAATGAAGCTATAATGATAATATTGCTATACAACAACAATTACAGCTGCTACTACTACTACAACGACGACGGCGGTGACAACGATGACTATTACAAGAACAATGATGATGATGATGATGATGATAATAATAATAATAATGATAATAATAATAACAATGATAATGATAATAATGAATATGGAAATAATGGAAAAGAAGAAGAGGAAGAAGAAGAAAAAAAAGAAGAAGAAAGAAAGAAAGAAAAAGAAGGAGAATAAGAAAAGGAGGAGGAGAAGACGAAGAAGAAGTAACAAAAGAAAAAGAAGAAGACTTACAAAGCGCCAAATAATGAGTGATGAAGTAAAGAGAAAGATTAATCAGATGTGTCAAACATTCAAAGCATTCGAATGGAAGTGATAATGTATAATGAGTGTTTTTTTCTTTCAAATCGAACTGGTAAATTTGATTATATTTGGTGGATGAATCCCTTAACCACCCCTCCCCGCTCCACTACACCAGTGTCGATTCCCCTTCTACATACCGCAAGAAAAAGTTCGAAAGATGCAAGAAGTTCTCCTGCTGGTCTTGTTCCTCGCTGAAGGCTATGCCATCCTAGCCGACACACCTGGCGATCAGACGGATCCACTTTCACAAGTGGCTTGATAATGACTCGACCCAAGAACTCATCGTTCCTCTGAAAATAGAATTAAAAAAATTATAAGGATAAGAGTAGTGAATTCGAAATAAAGACTTATATAATTTTAATTGAAATTGATTGAATGCGGGTACATATCTTTCTTGTTTGATACCAATGGCAATTAAAGATATTGTCAAAAGATTTCATTCATTAAGATTGATTTTATTATTCTGAAGATATTGTGTTCATTATCGTTTATTTGATTTAAACTAATGGTTTCCAACGTAATTTAGTCAAATGTTATGGATGTCAGTACGGGAGTGGCTCAAGGTTTAATCCTTGGGCCCTTCGTCTTTACCATTATGATAAATAATCTTCCCAATTATATAAGTAAAGGAAATGTTTATATTTATGTAGATGATACCACGATATAAATAAGGTTATCCTAAATCCAGATAAATCCAAAGTAATGTTAATAGGTTCCAGACAAAAATTAAGTAGATTCCCGAACATAAAGTTACAGGTTACATTAAATGATTAACCAGTCGAATACGTTGAAGAATCCAGGTGTTTCGGTGTAACAATAGACTCGCATCTTGATTTGAAATCACACACTGAAAACATAATTGCTTTAACCAGGAAAGTGGGAGTTTCTGCTCTTACTGTGAAACAAAAAACTAGGTGTAATGCGAAGATTGAAGATGTACTTCTCTACTAAACAATTATCTGATACATACTGGGGTTACATTATTCTTCACATGCTATATTGTTGTAATGTGTGATCGCAGAGAAGTATAGGGAATTTCAATATCTTAAACAAACTGTACAAAAAGAGCTGGTCATGTAGTCTCAAGAAAGTCATAGGATATCCGATCGTTGCATGTTTTTTAAGGAACTGAGTTGGCCAACTCTTCTTGATAAACTGTTTTGAAAGACAGCATGCTGTCCAATGTATAAATGTACTAACAAATTAACACCTGCGATTTTGTCTGATAGATTTATTTTTGCTGAAGATGTCTCAGTACGAACAACTCGTAATACTGAAAAAAATGGTGTTGCGTTCACTCAATATAAAACTGAATTTTAAAGGAAATCATTTACTAGTATTGGGTCAGATGATATGACCCATTTATTCAGGTAGTCAAATCTGGAATGATCTGCCGCTTGCAATCAAACAAGCTCAGAGCCTAGCAATTTTCAAGAGCTCTCAAATATTTTCTCACGTGATTACACACTCAATATCTCCTCAGCACGTTTTGCTTATACAATGTAGTTGATGATTATTATATACTTATTGTATTTTCAGTTTATGCCTCCTAGTCTTATACAATTATATATAACATATTAGAGGCTTTGCTTAATACAAAAATTAGTCCTAAGGTACACTGATATTGAAATGTCAAACCCATAAAAATAAGGATATGAATATCTGTATTTCGTTGACATCTATAGTGCAGTTATAACGACCATTTAAGCAAGCAACTTTATTTTACATCTGCGTGAATACTTCAGATTTTTGTCTATATGATGACAAAGTTATTAATCGTAATCATGATAATTGCACCAATACTTACATAGGCATCGTAGTCGAAGATCTCGACGACGACGTCTGGGGGATGTCGAGCGAGGAAGTCCGGAGATCCATGGACGACGATCTCCTCAAAGATGAGGGTCTGGTCCCATGACGGCGAGAGCGAGTGCCGGATGATATGAGTTCGTTGACTACGAAACAAAAGGCTCACGAAGGCGAACGGGTCTGAAAAGTGCATTTTGAAATGTGTTATCGTAACGTATATTAAAGAGTTTAATTTCAATTTGCTTAGAATGAATCATGAAATATTTATTTGGATACACAGATACTTATTTATCATTCTCACAGAGTTGTATATAGAAACTCTCTTATGTGGGTGCTATAAAACATAAAACAATGTTCTTTACTATAGTATTATTATCAGTAGTAGTAGTAGTAGTAGTAGTAGTTGGAGTAGTAGAAGTAGTAGTAGTAGTAGTAGTAGTAGTAGTAGTAGTAGTAGTAGTAGTAGTAGTAGTAGTAGTAGTAGTAGAAGTAGTAGTAGTAGTAGTAGTAGTAGTAGTAGTAGTAGTAGTAGTAGTAGTAGTAGTAGTAGTAGTAGTAGTAGTAGTAGTAGTAGTAGCATTTCTATGATTATATAGGTTGAGTACTCAAACGAATGTATATATATTTACCATTATCGTTAACAATTGTGACACTCTAGCCATGGCAGCAATTCAACCATATTGTTGGTTTAACAATACGATATCAACGGCTCGTGATATAAATTATTAACGAGCTATACCCTTTCCAACTGACCACAAGGTTTGACGAATTGAGACTCAAGTCCTTCACATAATCGAGACTTGGCTCCCTGACACCATCATAACAACACACGCACACATGAATGAGTGATCATGGAGCAATCTTTTCCAACTGAGTTGGTCAGCCCTGGTGATACCCAAACACTTCTTTCTTAGGTCAAAAGTTTTGACCAGATAAAAAAAATGGTAGCGTAAAATGCTTTCGCATCCAGTCTGAAGCTAGGCTTTGCGGATTTTTAACCGGTTTGGGCCAACCAAGAAGCTCTAGATTGAAAACCGGTATGGGTTCAGCTAAGCTGGTCCTGGTCGACCTGAAACACCTCTTGGATCGGCAAAAATGCCTTTAGATCTAAATTCTGACCAGTCAAAAAGTGCTCCAGATGGAAACAAGGTCCAGGTTGGACCGATTCGGCTGCGGTCGGACCGGTCAATATGCTTTCATATCTACTCTAGATTGGAAATGGATATTAGATACTTGCCTGAGAAGCTGTCTGAGTCTGCTGCTATCAGGTTCCGCGCCTGGAACATGTACGCTCGCAGCTGATACTTGTGTGTTTCTAAGAAATAAAATTATGGATATTGTCAGGGCGTACGGTGGTTTGGCCATGGGAAGGTAGAAACAATGCTTATTAAATCAGAACAGACTCGATTAAATGCAGAAAATGGCGTGCCAGGACAGATCTCTCATATTTAAAGGAATGGGGATTGACCCCCCCCCCTTCATCCTTAATAGTCGGGGACTTTAAGATTTTTTATCAACATAAATTCTATGGCTAAACTTGCATACCCTAAAAACATTATTTACATAATACAACAAATCTTCTTGAGTTGTTCTACTCTCAACAAGATGTTGACGAAAAATTTTCCATTCATTGGGTTTTGCAGAAATCAATGAATAATATTTAAGAAAATTACAATTTATTTTGTATTTTTGTAAAAAAAGTTGTATGTGAGAGAAAATTGTTTTGTTCATCCATTAAACATTTAATACTGATGATCCCATTTTTAAGCAAAAGTTGCTTGTATATATAAACTATCCCATCTATTTTGATCAATGAGTTACTCCATAACACGTGATTCTTTATATTCAAATCAGATAAATTAAGAGAGAATGTTAAACGACTCCAAGAAATTAAGATTTCTTGAATGAATTGATTTTTTATTTGTAATATTTTGGGATCATTGTAGTTTAAATTACATGTCCAAAACAATTCTCCTCCAAAGGAGACCAAGTTGTGTTAAAGAAAACATATCCTTTATCCTTTATTTTCTGTGCTCATATAACGTTTAACCCACGCAATTTTCAAGCCAGAAATTACAGAAGATAGGAATTTACTTACCCTTAGGCTCCAGGAGAATCCTAGGAACAGGTTGATCTTGCTTTTCATGTTTGTCATCTGTAATCTATTCAAACAAACATAGAAAAAGTGGGACAGAAGATAGCGAGGGAGACAAAATGGAAGAATACAGTCAGCTTGCTTTATTACCGCTCACCTTACAATCGATGTGCAGTCCAAACGATTGAGGGAAGAAATAACGTCATTTGAATTGACATTTAGATTTAGAATTTATTCTTTTCCTTTCAACAAAATAAACAAATACGATCAAAGTAACAGTATATATACAGAATAACACAGACAGTTTAGTACAAATAAATACTGAAGATAAATGAAACGGGAACTAAAGTGAGCTGCAATTATTTCGGGTATAAAAAGTATATGGAACAAAACGGAATCAAAACATTGAAACATGGGGTATACTTTTATCATCAAAAGTTGTCAAGTGCCCTGCATTTTTATTTTCTCACTTTAGATATCACTTAACCGCCATCTTGTGGAAGAATTTTAATGGGAAGGAGACAATGAGGGATAGAGAAAGAGGGAATAAGAAGGGGAAGGAAGTCGAAGCAGAAAGCTCGTTTCAGACATGTTAGGTCAACATGCGCCTTTGTTCAGTCATCCAAATATTTAAGGGTGAAATGGTTACACCATTTAAAAGAATTGAATTGAAACATGACATTACCCTTCTCAAATATAAATTCTTGTGCTCTCTCTTACTCTCCCCTTCCTCCCCCCTCTCTCTTTTTTTCTTCCTCTCTATAGATATCACTTACCGCCCTCTTTAGGGAGAATATTGATGCTGCATGCTCTGTCTTTGCCACCATCTTACGATGCCATCTTCTCCTTTTAACCAGGTCCATCTTCCTCTCAGTGGCATGGAATCTCATGTTAAACATCGGTGCGTACTCCCAGTCGTCTCCAACGTGTTCTTCTTTCGCCTGTTCGAAGGTTTACAAAAGAAGTGGAAATTTACACGATTTATGTCAGGTATGCATATTCCAAACGAAATCTCGACCTGCATGGCAGTCAATGAAAGCTCTTTTTTCGCACTTTTCGTCATTAGGGGCACTCTGTCTCTTGGGGAACATCTTAATCCGCCGGATCTTGTGTTTACTTACAAACAAGATTGCGTAGAATCTTACATTGTTAAAAATAGTGAGTCCCAGCTGCCAGTAATAATTACTGTTGTTTTGCAGTTACTGTAAATAAAGAAATTAAAACAGTTATAATCTTATCTAAATTACTTTTTTACATTTAACTTGTAATTCTACGTTACATATCACTGCATAAATACGTTTGGTTTGTTAACTCATTGTGTCGTCTGTTTTTAAAAGGTAAAAATCCTGTAAATTTACGACTTTTCTTTGTAAAATTACTAGTATTTTTAATAGTCATGATAGTGTAGGACCAAGGTAAACCCGCAATCAAAATCATCCAACTTGTGCCTATCTGGAACTCCACCCCTAGAGATGTAATTGAAAGCAAGTCTGTTAGGTCATTCAAAAAAAGATTGAAGCAGTTCCTATATCTTAAATATGTATAGTTATTTTTGTCTTGTAGATTGACACCTTTTTATGTTTTGTTTTTCTTGTTTATACATCATGTTTAATTCTTTATCTTATTGTTTCTCTATACCATGTCATGTTATTAATGTTTTGGGAACTGCGCTTACACGAGGCCACTTGGCTTTATTTATGCAGTTCCCCATTTCATTTTCATTTTTACTCTTGCTTGTAAATATATTGTTTCTCATACCTTGCTTTATAAGTGTTTTTATCGAGAATGAAATAAATGCAAATTGAATTGAATTGAATTGAAGTAACATATTTTTGTACTTTTTGCAACAAAGAGTTTTTACAGTGCCGGCTATCAATGAGAGATTTCGGGACTTTACGTAACACTGCTGAAGACTGGGACAAGAAACTAATTTTAAAAGGATGGTAGAGCGAATGAAACACTGTCTTTTTCTACACATGTGTATTGAAAAGCTACTGCACTCCCGCTTAATTTATATTTCTGACGTTATTCAAACAAAATATCTCGTGTTCTGCTTATTGGTCTGCGAATAGATTGACGAAATGCAACCCAACTAAATCTTTCGTGCATTGAATATTTGCATGTTATACTACAGTACATTGATGGATTGACTGGTTGATTTGTTTTTCCTTGCAGATCCGTTAACAGGCTGAACAGGAAGTCTCTGTGCTATTATGTGAACTTCCCAGTAGTGGATTTTGAAAGGTAAGAGTGTATAAACTAACCTCTTCAACCTTGAAGCCCTTGATTAGCGATCTTGGTCGAACCCATCGCTTCCTGCGGCACATGTGATACGTCTTACAGGCAGGTGTCCAGGCAGCAGAAGTAGACTCTACGCAATACTCGTATCCTGTGAAAGAATATATTATTATTAAGTTTATTATGACTAGATTTGAAATTCATATTTTGGTGTGATGCAAAATCGTGGTTGAGAGCAAGGTCTCAATTTTCAGAGTTGATTTTGAGAAGAAAGAATTCAGGGTAATTCTTTTAAAAAATGTTATTCATTTGTCCCGGTGGTTTCGATTATCAAAACAAACCGAAAAGTGGTCGGCGGGGCGAATCTACTGCGGATACGTGTGTGAATTAAATACATATTCCTACAAGGACAGTATAATTATTACCAAAGCGATTTTTTTTTCAAATGTATACTGGAAATCGATCACATGCGATTCCATGCCCTTATTACTTTTCAGCTCTATTTTAGAAATAGAGATATAGTTGTACAATTTTAAGACCTGAGATTGTTTGTATGTACCTTCTTCGTCGCAAGCTCGGTTGATATCGACCTGCCAGGCATCATCCCATTCCCATCCATGGGTACATTCGATCTTATCTTTGGGGAGAACGGGATCTCCTTTCTGGTAATGATGAAGAGAGATAGCAGCCAGTTTGAGAACGTGAATATATCATTTTCCAAGTGTATTTTAGCCAGAAATAACGAAAAAATAAGCATAATTTATACACAGGTAAAACCAAGAGTAAGCCTGAATGAAGAGTTCATCCGACATTGTCACGATGATGATGATAGTGATGATGGTAGTGATGATGATGATGACGATGGTAATGATAATGATGATGATGATGATGACGATGATGATGATTATTATTATTATGGAGATGAAGATGACGGTGAAGAGGTAGAAGAAGTAGCAATAGAAGAAGA
Source organism: Lytechinus pictus (assembly GCF_037042905.1). Taxonomy (NCBI): domain Eukaryota; kingdom Metazoa; phylum Echinodermata; class Echinoidea; order Temnopleuroida; family Toxopneustidae; genus Lytechinus; species Lytechinus pictus. The sequence goes on from NC_087256.1 coordinate 16,976,783, forward strand.
AGAAGAAGGAGGCAACTATGATGATGTTAATTATTTATCAGCACAATGGTACAAAAGGATATAAGCCTATTTGGGAAGTCAAGTTACATACCACATTGGTGAATGGGGTACTGGCTGCCGAAAATTCACCCCCGGGGACGTAGCGGATTTGCTGCTCGAAGCAATCTTCTAAGAAATGTTCTAGCCCTGCATCTGCGTCGTACAACAGACTGTAAAAAAATATGTGATAATTCGTCAAGATCTAATTTTGGAACCCAATGATCCCCGCATTATATTACAAATATTGCCACTAGTAAATGATAAGATAAAATCTACTACATTCATGATGAACGACTGAAATTGTCCTACCTGCCGAGAGGACAAAGGACAAATTTGTAAAGAACTCCAGCCTTTATGACGACACATAATGTTTGTGAGGAGGACCCAGATAAAACCCCGACCCAAAACCCTTCACCACTCTCCCACACACACACACACGCACACCCACACCTATAAATACATAGGCCTACATACATATACCCACATACACACACAATTTCGCAGACACACCTATACCCACGCCAAAACCAACACATACACTCTCATTCGCACTCACACACATACACCTTCCATGATCACTTTATTCCCCTCTAAAACACCCTATTGACTCAACTGACCGTCAAGAACGGACTCAGGTCGAGCAGTAATTCTGTTAATAGCTCTATGATTAAACAATCGATCTTGCGATTAAAAGACTGGTTTCATACAATGAACAATAAATTCAACTAAATGAGTTCTTCTAGAAATCAATTACACTGTCAGTTGAAAGAGGGGGAGGGGGTTACCTTGCATCAAGGCTGACGGACCATGGACCTTCCCAATCCCACCCTTGCGGCTTGATGAACTTGTTCTTCGGCAAGTTGAGCTGCATGTGAAAGAAAGAATGTGGAAAAGAAAGAGAGTGAGAGGTAAAGGGACTCATTACAATGTTTTTACCAATGAGGTAAAAAAAGAAGAATTAACTGCTGATTTTCTGACAGTAGAAAACGAAAGCTTCCCATTTTATTAAAAGTGCAAAAAAAACCGGGGGTAATTGGCTTCTTTTATCATACAAGAGAATCTCAATATTCCATAGAAACATTTCCCTCTTTATGAATTCATATCTTTGGACGGTCAGTATTAAACTGAAAGGTGTGTAAATTGGAAATGGGAGAGTGTCTCCTCCATTTTTTTTGTTCACTTATTAACAAAAAGGATAGCTCTGTTCTATCATTCTGCAGACAACATGTTAATGTTATAAAACTTTTATCAACCACCGCTGCGCTGAAAGTGTACCCCAAAACGCGAAATAAACCTGATTCTGTACCACAGTTGATCTTATGAGGAATATTACTACTTTTAGACCCAGAGCATTAAGTAAAAAAGGCTTAATAATGGAAATTTATGGAAACAAGCTGATTTTTTTTCGGAATAGGTCCAGAAATAATGTCTAGAATAATATACTAATAGGCATCATATATCCTCCAAGATGGCGTCCAAAATGGCCGCCATTCACAGAAAATGGACATAACTCGCTCATTATCCACCCTATATATCTAATATAGGTGCATATTCCATGGTAAAAAAGATATATTAGTACAGGTTAGAGTGAGCATGAGCACTCCAGGGTACCTGGAAATCTAGGATGGCGTCCAAAATGGCTGCCAAAGCCTAAAAATCCACACTTCATCTATTACTTTAGTGTCTTTTATTTTTTTTTATCTATTCAATGGTTTTACGGGTCAAGTAATACATTGTAGCAAGTTACAAGGACGTCAGCGGTCAACAGACCTTAGTGCCTCTTATTCTTGCTGGTACTTTATTTCTTCATTCATTCATTTACTCGGTCATCCATTTACTTCTTTTATGCTCTTCACACGGTGCAGCTTCTACAGCTTCGACAAGTTTCCGTTTCTCTTGACTTACAGGTAATTATCAAACAAATAATTTGAGTATTTTGTGCATGATCGTGTGTTGGTGCATAAATTTAGAAATGGATACTTGTTTTAAGACATTAATGCATGTTTTGTTAATTGTCCTTTTATGAAGTCTTAAATAGCATTGGGGAAGGGGAAGGGTGTGTATGTTCGAGTGTATAGGGCGGGGTTGTGTCAGCTATATGTGACTATTCGTTGAAAATGTATTATTTCGTGTAAGGGTGTATACAGTGCGAAAATGTATTATTTCGTGTAAGGGTGTATACAGTGCCAAATGGCATTTAAGAAACCAAAGAAGCACAATAAAATTGGTCTAGCATTCTAATTATCATGATCATAATCATCATTATCATCATCATCGGCGTCACCATCATCATCATCCTTATCATCAGTTTCGAAATGATATCAATCATAATCATTATAATCATCAATATGATCTTCATTATTATAATAATAATCATCATCATCAGCTAAAAAGGGGATATAGGGTGAGCCTGGTACATGTATTGATTACCAAATCACTTTTTTTTTAATCTCTCTCTTAGCCGGAATTGGTATGAGGAACACAATTATTTTCACCTTGCTGACTACAGTAATGCTGTTTGGCATGCTGGAATATACAGGTATTTGATCCCTCACCCCTTTTTTTTAAATCTTATCTTCAAATCATCAAAAAACTGATTTTTCAAGCAAATCATTACTGTAATTTGTAAAGACGGTGAAAATGGTGGATTTCAAATTGTGTCCCACCCTGTGGCACACACTGTGGAACGATGTGTTCTTTTCAGAAGAATCATTAGTATGGAATGGTGACATACGTGTTTTAAGCGAGATTTTATAATGGTTAACTGTGCTTAAATGGTTAACAATGTGTAATTCGATACACAGAATAAACATGTAATATAAAAATAAAATAATTATCGGGATAAGTACACAGGGCAACACACTTAAATGTTGTGCTTTTCCCGAATAACCTATTAACTAAGATATTAGAAAAACACAAAATACCAGTTCAAACTTGGCGGATTAAACCGTAACATTATATTTTGACGTGTCTCACAACTATGTTGAATGTAATATTCATTATCTGAAAAATAACATAAAATACATTGTATTTGGATTCATTATTTATTTAATTACATTCTTTGCGTTTTAAATCGAACTCACAGGCTAGGTCTTTAGGCCTACATAATTCTGTTTGGTTTAGTTCTTCATGTTAAATAAAACAGTTTATTTCTCTACCTTAAAAAAAATATCATCTATGCAGAAGCCAAAGGATTTAAAAGGGCTGCTCCTTCTGGAATTTATGATGGTCCTCCTGGCATTAATGGTGCTCCTTCCAGTGGTGGAATCAGTAAAAATATCAGTAAGAAAATGAATCAACTCATTGTAATATTCATTCCATTTATCATGTTTATAAAAGAAGAAACAGATGTATGATAATTTATTATATTTATTCATTTATATTTCATTAAGATTATATGTATTTCTGATATTCATTATTCATTTATGATATTATACAGGGTGGCGCATAATTATCACCGACTTTGTGGTGTTCCAAGTGGCCTTGTTAGCAACACCCTCCCCCCCCCAAAAAAAAAAAAAAAACAAGTAGTAGTAGTAATAAAAAAGTAATAAAAAAGTAATGTACAGACACATAAGGTATGCAAACTCGTTTTAAGAAAAAAAGGTATCCTTGTGAATTTTATTCATTTTATAGGTCTAATCAACTTTGAATATTTGAATCAAATTTGTGAATTTGGATATTGAATTTAGTTATCAACTGTATTATAAACGTATTTTCAACCAATTGTATACTCCCCAATAATGTTATCATTTTTCGTCTAATTACAATATAATTAGGCATTAAATAAAAACGTCAACGTCGGAGTGCCCTTTATACATGGAAAGGCTGTTAGGTGCATGTGCATGTAGGTTGTTGGTTTCTTTTTTGTTTATTCATGTTCTAGGTAGATATTGGAGTGAACTTTGTCATAAGTCTAATTATGTAATATTAAAGACGTGTGTCATTCTATACTAAAGTGCTGACCTTAAACTAGTTGCCTTCAAATCACACATTTTATTTATAAATACAATTAGTTTACTTTTTTCAACAATGTTTTGTTTCCAAATCAACGTCTTAATCAAAGAGAGGAGAGAGAGAGAAAGAAGTTAAAGTTTTCGTAGTTTACGAGGGCATATTACATTACGTCCTAACGTGTAATCGAGCAAGTACGTGATTCAAATTTTCTGTACTTGACTGTCCAAAATATAATTTTGCTGGTATATTTTGAAGCGTGATCAAATTAAGTCCACCCTCGATAAGATTGTCTTAAATGGAGGCTGAAAATAAGTCAAGTTGATCCATTAAAATAATAATAATCTCATTATTCTGGAAACCAATCCCAGTCGGAAGAACCTCTGTCGGACGGATATCCCAATTTTCATTTGTCACAATAATTCAGAAGGGAGGATAAAGAAATTTAAAAGTATCATGTCGGCAAAAAATGAGAGAAATTGATATTTTTTCAATTTCCAGAACATCAATGAAGGTTATATTTTCCACAGTTACAGAGGGTTGACTGTTTATGAATTGGAATTCGAAGGGTAACGGAACGAGAAAAATGATATCGACAAACTATTTTGGGGATCTCAGGTGTAGGCCTATAACAAAGTTATTATATAATTAAACTTACCGATTTCGGTATGCGCCAAAGACCCCCAAGACCGCCTAACGGTAGGCCATTGAACAATTACATCGAAGTTGAAAGGAGAGGTAAAGGTTGTGCAGTCTACAGGTGTATGACATCTTACGAACTGTTAGTGTTAATCCCCTACACAGTGTGGCAGAGGCGTCGATCCAGGGACGTCGATCTGCACCCTCCCCCCATAATTTTGACAACTTGGAGAGTTTATAATATGCAATGCAAATGTGTGTTTTAAAATGCTTTGGAAAGAACTATGACCTCATTAAATTTGACCAAACATAAAATAAATTATCAATTTCCGGTGCAATTTGCGCAAAAAATTCGATAGCGCAGTATTTTTCTTATGTTTGCCCCACCTACGAATCCGAAACAGGGATCATCGTACCAGTAGTGTGGCGTAGTGAGCCAAAAGCCTTGAGTGGCACAAAATGGCGTATGTGGTAAAATAAATTTTAAAAAAAGTTGCGAGCGAGAGAAACAAGAAAGCAATAATTTTGGCCTTTATAAAATGAAAACCTAATTTTCTGGTAGATTTGGAGACAATATCTTACAAATAATAATAGTTTACCTTTATTTTATTTCCTTTTTTTATCATTTCCTTCTTTTTTATGTTTTTTTTGGTATAGGACTTTAAAAAATCGGGGAGAAGAGCCCCCATTTGTACGCCTTTCATTAATAATGACTTTGTTTTCCATTGGCATTTAACGGTACAACATGAGAGAAAAGAGATTAAGAAGCCATGTATAATCAATTAAATAAACCGATTTTAATGGGATATCCTGATTTATTGTTAATTGTAAGTGCTTGTATGTCTCTTATCGTCTTGTAATCTCATTAATTTCTAAGGATACAGTGAACTGTGAATTGCCATCTAGATTTATCTTCGAGTAATAGGAGAATGATACACACTTTTTTTTCATATTCATATTCATAAAACCACGGGTCGCTAAGTCGGACCAATTTGATTCGATTTTTTTTTAAGAAAAAAAATCGTATGCCTATAGCGTATCATGTATGTGTTGATTCGATCCGAAAAAAATGTAGTATTGGGGTTTAGCGTTTCTTTTTATCCGCCGTGCATCTCATAATGTGATTAAAACAAAACACATACTAATTTTTATTTGATTCAAAGCCTAAGAAACGGATAATTCGCGCAATACAGGTACTATCTAGTGTCGGTGAAGTTAGGCATAGATAGGCAGCTGCAGCTCCGGGAATTCATTCGAGCTCTCTAAATTTGTGTAGCTCTCCCTTTCTCCCTCTCTCTCTCTCTTTATTTCTTTCTCCCTTTCTATCTCTGTCTTTTTCTTTTAATGGAATATTCATTAGGTCCATTTTCATAACATCATTCTAAATGCACAACTCGTTTCCGATAGGTGATTCATAATAACCGATTAGTCGTTTTAGTATAAGTCATGTACCACATGTCTTTGAGTCCTCGTTGTATTTTATCTATTGTATTTTTAATATCTAGATGCTGAAATAATGAAGAAGCCTCCCCGTGGAAGGCGATAGTCGTGCTGAATACCTCACTACCAACGGTAAGAAATTTGAACGTTGAAATTGGGAAGGTAGTTCTGTATTTTAACATGTAATCTCTGTAAAAACATATTGTGTAGATAACTGAAATGAATGTAAACGTAAGCAAAGAGTGTTATGCATACCTCACTTGAACCTTAAACTATAGAATCAGTCCTAGTAAAATTACTTACAAAAATATCAATTATTCTTGTACATACGTTTTCTTTCTGATCGGTACGCTTACATAGAAATATTTATTTGCTTTTTATTCACCAGCAAACCTACGTCCACATGTATGTGGAGGTGCCGTGGACTGATAGACACCTAGGAGATGAAATTCAGCGTTGACAATGTAAATTACAATTTATACTGATCGAGATCATCACAGCCCCGACATGGGAATGACTATTTGCTAATTTTTTTTTTTTTTTTTTTGGGGGGGTGATACTGAAAATAAAATTTTACATAATTTCTTCAGAAAATGTGTTTATTATTACCGTATCTTGTTACCTTCTCTTGAAACTAATCCAATCACACTTTTTTTTATTGTCATTTTGGTTTGTCTTTGGAAGTTCAATCATTTTATTCGATTTTAATCAAATTTTCATATTAGACATTGCAATATATATTCATATCCAATATGCTTTGTGCTTTGAACTGATATGTACGTGTATTTTCCCCATTTTTCTCTCTTGATTGCACCCATTTCCGCTTTTCCAAATATGTTATACATAATATATAGAATTTGTTGTTGTATAAGGCAGGGTACATATTTGTCAATCTACAAGTTATGGATGACTTATTTAGCATCATGTTTCAACAATTTATGTATATCTAATATGACTAAAAGTTGAATCGCCATTTATAAAGTTAGGATAGCATGCATTGATGTAATCACAATGATCACATATTTTACATATTTCAAAAGATAAGCTTTGTATTTTCATTTATGGTTTAACTTACGAAATAAATCATTATCTGAATAAAAAAGGATTAAATTTTCTTTAAGGTTGAATGTTTTTGTTGTGTTGAATAAAATCTTTTATATATAATTTTGAATAATAATGAAAGCATCTATTTTCAAAGTATGTTCACTAATTTAATGATAAATTAAGAGAGAGAGAGATACACACACAGAAAGGGTAAAGATAGACCTAAGGTTTTCACTTACACATAATGTCATCCTTACCTTCAATTTCATCATCATTATCTTAATCAGCGAGTTTGCCAGCAAAATTCGTGCCCGAAGTGCACAACTTTTACACTACGACTATTGGACAACACGTGAAGTCGATAGATTGTGACCAATTTTCCAGTAAATTAGAAAATATCACATGGATAATAAAGATAACAGTAGTTAAATTATCAAGAATTTTTTAAAATTACAAATTGACAATCGGGTACTGTCAGATAATTCGCTTCCCTGTTTCCCAAAATACACAGAAAATAAGATAATAAAAACACCGTCAAATTACATTTTAAAGACAAAATATAAACGATAATTTATCCGTTTTCAATAACGAACAAAAATGAGGTTCAGTTTATACCCGACTTTACTCGTTTTGAAATAAAGAAAACGGAGGATTTGATAATATCTCGCTTTATCAAATCTTCCTTCCAGCACATCATAGCCTTCCTCGGCCTTCTTCAAAATATCAAAACGGAATGTGGTCTACAAACTGCTATCCCTTTCTGCTCAAATGCCCACTAGTATTTTGCTTTATTTTTTACTTTGTATTTCTTTTCCTACATTGATATCAAATTCTAAAAAATATCATTTAATAGATTGTCATCCAACGGATACATTTTCACATTCACCTCTTTGGAAAGGCGAATCGGAACTAATAGGTGAACTGGAGCTAGAAGAACAATACCACCAACTCTTTGTTCTCACCTATTCATACAAAGTGTAGACCACATTTGAAGAGTTTGGTTGCAAAGGGGTTAGGTCCACTTTGGACCATTCCGAGAATAATCATGTTTCCGAAAAATCATGTTTTTTATTCTCAATTATTGCAATATTCTTATGAGAAACTAAATTGTCATGATGTACTACCCTATCATGTGAACATGAAATTGTTTATAAAAGAAATCTACCTGTCTTCAATTTTTTCTATATATTTTTTCAAATATTATCATTGTGGACCTAACCCCTTTTGCAAGCAAACTGAAATGAATCCAATCTCTTTTGAATAAAAAATTTGATTTTTCTCTGCCACTTTTATTCACGCTTTAATGTGAATTTCAAATTTTCTTTGGTATCACCAGAGCGACTAAAAATCTATCTGTTCTGAGAAAGAATAAAATAAAATTTATGAAAAATAGATCTAAACCTTTTGAAAAATGAGCTCTTCAGAAGAGTTTGGTTGCAAAGGGGGTTAGGTCCACTCCAAGATTTTTTTTATATTCTCCCATATTGCAATATTCTTATGTGAACTAAATTTAATAATACCCTACCATGTGAACATAAAATTTGGTGTAAAAGAAATTACCTGTCTTCATATTTTTTTTTTCTTACAATATTCTTTTCCAAAAAATTATTTGTGGACCTAACCCCTTTTGAAAAAAAAAGAAGTGATTTTTCTTTGCCATTTTGTTCACTTTTTAATGCCTGGGAAAATTCAACTTTTCTTTGGTATCATCTTATAGAGCTACTAAAAATCTACACATTGAATCACAAAAATCAAATTTGATGAAAAATGGATCTAACCCCTTTTGCAACTGAGCTCTTCATTTATGCTTCTTTAGACACTATTGGTCAATAACTTCAAACCCCCGCTGAGCTTAAATATCGCAATGAATGTTCGATGTATTATCCTTTGTCACGATTTTACACCAAACATGGATATCATAAATCATATAGCCTGATTGATCACCACTGTGACCTTGGTCCCGTTTCATAACGACTTGTTATGATAACAAATGCACAATTTCTGTAACAAATTTACTATCAGCCAATCAGATTAAAGGATTTCAGTAGCTTTTAACTGCTATTGTAAATTTGTTATTGTAAAAAGCTTTATGAAACGGGCCCCTGGTTGGCGTTTCATGAAAGGACTTGTCGGACGTTTTACCCGACAAGTCCCATTTTATCCGACAGTTACCATAGTAACAGTACCTCTCAGCCAATCAACATCAGAGAAAGATGTCAGATCTGACAACTTGTTGGATGAAAATGTTGATGAAACACTCCCCTGATTTAGGTCAAAATGGTGCTTTATTTATTCTTTTAAACAATCAGCTATCCATTTTGTTTGATGTATGTTGATTACGCAGTGCAACAAAATAATCTTGAGAAAGAGTTCATTCCTCTCAACCCCACCAGGACCAGATCCATAGCCGTATACCAGAAAACCAGAGGTAAAAATCTATGATTTAATTTGCGTGCTATAGTGTGTGGGAGAGGGTGAGGGTGTGTTCGAATTATAAGCGAGTGTGAGTACGAGGGTGTGTCTTGGTGGATGCGTTGGCTTAGGTAAGTGTGAAGGGAGTGCCGATCTGTCAAAATTGTAAATATCGTGAAATTACATAATGATGCTGAGACGAAGAGATATACCATCCTATCACCATGATCATCATCATGATTATCAATGTATTTTGACTATAAGATTTGTAAATGTTGCGGTAAACAAGTGAGGTTACACGGCCCATACAGGGCCCTGGGGACAATTTTTTGACTGGGGGTGCTGATGTAAATTTGACAAGCAAAAACAAACATTAAAAAAGGTGCACTGAAAATGAAGGTCATTTTGCTTCTGAGAAATTTGACAAGCAAAAAAAAAGAAGAAGAAGAAGGGTTTCGATTGAAAAATCAAGATAATTTCTGTTACGTTATCCATTTTTTCACACCTTCCAAAATTCCATGGGGTGCTGCCCGTGCTGCCTTTGGTCAATAATCATGACACGCAGCACCCCTAGCATGCACCCCCGCTTCCCAGGGACATGTCGCCCTCGGAGGTTATATATTTCTTCTGAAATGCTGTAAACATTTGACACCGATTATATACATTTATTAAAGGGGTACTCCTGGCTGAAAATAAAAATCTATGTAAATGAATAAAGTTAAAAAGATAAATTTCACTGCGCAAAAGAGAGTGTCATAAAAAAATGGCATAGTCTGATAATAACAAAGTTAACAAATAACAGAATGGTTAATTAGCATTGTGAAAACAGTTCTACGTACGCCGTCGTAATATATAGGTGGGCTCATGATGTCATATTCCCACCTTCCTTTTTCTGTTACATGAAATTAAAAGATGTTTTCGTACAATAGGGAGGGGCGGAAAAATAACTTAACCTACATTTCCCTCCGTAATCGTCATAAAGGGTAAGTATCTTCCTAGATAAATTATGAGAGCGCGAGCTAGAAATTTTGATATTCCGATCTGAAAAGAGGGAAATTTAATAGGAAATAGATCACAGCTTTTCAATGATGCGAGCTCAAAGTGCATGCTATCTGAAATTTTTTGATTTTCCAATATAGTACTATTCGTAAGAATTAATGAAAAAGATATGTATCTCATCAATTAATTAGCCTAATGACAGTGCGATCTTTTAATACATATATCAGGCCTGAAATCGGAACATTCTTAGCACCTTTTGTAATCGTTAACAGCGTGCGCGTGTTAATGAATATTTTCAACTATTAAACTAATATGAAAGGGGATTTTAATTTGTTTTGTTTTTTAATATGGAAGTATACATAAAATGCGAGCACGCAGAGCTATGAGTTTTGACAATTTGACCCGAAATGGGATACTGTTTCAATGGTTGACAAAACCTATAGCTGTTACACCAAATAAATTGGCCTAGTCGAATAAATGAAATGTTCAACCCACTGCAAGAGAGAAATTCATATAAGTATAAACAAACAAAGTATAATATAATTCATCTTCACACATTTTTTCAGACGATTCCGAAAAAGTTGAGTCGGAAATAGGTTCTGGTGAATCATTGCAGAAAAAAATCGAACTACTAAAGGTACAGTCCACCCCAGAAAAATGTTGATTTGAATAATTAGAGATATCAAACTAGCAAAATGCTGAAAATTTCATCAAAATCGGATGTAAAATAAGAAAGTTATGACATTTCAAAGTTTTGCTTATTTTTCACAAAACAGTGATATGCACAACTAAAATGAGAAAGTTGATGATGTCCCTCACTCACTATTTCTTTTGTTTTTTTATTGTTTGAATTATACAATATTTCATTTTTTACAGATTTGACAATAAGGACCAACTTGACTGAATCATATAGTATTTAACAATGCTCATTCCACATGTTCAGTGAGGACTTAATCATTGTTTCACTTGACAATGAGGAGAAAAATATTCCATATTTCATATAATAAATTACAAAAGAAATAGTGAGTGGATGACGTCACTAGTCTCCTCATTTGCATACCCACCAGGATGTGCATATAACTGTTTTGTGAAATTAAGCAAAACTTTAAAATGTCATAACTTTCTTATTTTACATCCGATTTTGATGAAATTTTCAATGCTATGCTGGTTGGATTTTTATCTTTTTATTCAAATCAACTTTTTGTTTGGGTGGACTTGTACTTTAAACAAAACATATATTTCTTAAAGTGTCTAGTGAATGAATTTATACGTTTTCATAGCAGATGTCCATTAAAAATTTGCAATAATGACGGCCATCTTTAAATTTTTATGGAAATTTATTTACCAAAATATCATGGATATTGTCCGTAAACATTATTCGGTATAGCTCTAAAATGAGACCAGTGTGCTTGTAACAAGAGATTAGCTAATCTCTTGTCACAGGCACACTACCGAATTGCTTCTTGGACTTTACTTGCCGACCTTTCATACGATAACAAAAATCGTAATTTGAATGATGATTCCAGTGAAAAATAAGGCTAAGGGCGATTTTTTAGCACGTGTGAAACCAAACTAGAACATGATTAGAATCACGAACGCTCATCACAATCACGAATTCAAAGGGCCTTTTCCACACGTGAATCTTGAATCATCATTGTAATGGTGATTAATATCGTAATCGTAACTGTGATTAGCGTTCGTGATTCTAATCATGTTCTAGTTTGGTTTCACATGTGCTATATATTCGCCATTAGCCTTTTTTCACTGGAATCATCATTAAAATGACGTTGTTTTTTTTAACGTGTGAAAGGGCGGGTATTCTATTCCGGAGTCGAATTCCAGTAAGTTTCACTCAAATTACGGTACGAATTTTACGTGTAAAAGCCTTGACCTCCAAAACATCTTCTTCTTCTTTTTTTTTTTGGGGGGGGGGGGGCGGCTTTTACTTGACCTTTTAAGCACTTCCGTAGATAATACAATTGCCATGCACTAATCGTATTTTCGATGCAATGCTTTGATTGACAAGTCACCAAGAACACATACCGCCTTCGCTCAGGAATTCGAATTCAAATCTTAGTTTTCGAGTGAGCGTGTGAAAGGTCCGATGATTCTAAAGACGAATTGCAATCATCATTACAATGATGAATCAAAATTCACGTGTAAAAAGGCCCCATGTCAACTGCAATTACTTAATTGCAATTCTCAATCTAGGAAAAACTGAACATTTACAACTCTTTGCTTTGATTTTAAACTCAAACACCAATGATGATATCATTTCGCTATTAACTTTTTGAATTTTGGGTGCATTGTACTGTTAATAATTATAAAAAGTGGATTGAACTGAATTGGTTTCCACAATGATCTAGGACTTTGTTTACAACCACTTTCTATTCTTCAGATTTGGAGTGTTGTCAATACTGAGCATACGACCACAACAAGAATTATTTGTTTTTGTGCTCTTTTCAAAAACAGTAATGTTAAAACTATTCTGCCGGTGTTTAAAGAGGACGAACACACAAAACATTGTACACTACAGTGTGTCCCACAAAAAACATGTTACTGGCACTTTAATTGAGTATAATGTGAAATTACTAAATCCTATTGTATATAAATTTTATAATCATAAATTAGAATTTTTAATTCAACTGGCTTGAATACCATGCGATATGATTCATTAAACACATACCTATGAGCCTTCTTTCAAAACTCATCAGAAAACCTTTCAATTCAAGTTTCGTTATTGCGTTGAATAAAGTACGCACACTGCAAAAACTCCGGTGTGGTTTTAACACCAGCCCGGAATCTATATATGTCCACACCAGAGAAGTATTGAAACAACACCAGTTTGGAATCAAACCGATGCCGTTTTAATACTAATTGGTATTGTATAAACACATATCTGGTGTTAGACCAAAACGAAACTGGTGTTGTTTAACACTTCTCTGGTGTGGACATATATAGATTCCGGGCTGCATGGTGTTAAATCAACACCAGAGTTTTTGCAGTGCAGTCCAATCGCGTCTTCATTCATTCTTTTTTTTATTTTATTTTTTTTATATTCCCATTTGCGTGCCGATTTGACAGTCCCATAAGCAGAATACACCAACCTAGAAATATTTCCGATTACTTTTTTTTCTTGATTCGTGTTCCTATGGGGCCCTAGAAAAAATTCGGCTTGGTGTTGGTCCCGAGAAATTAGACAAGCAAAAATAAGGGGGCATTTTTGCGTTACATTTATTAATTTCTCACACCTACTCGAATTCCAGGGGGTAATGCCAATGGAGATTAAATCTTGAAAGTCACCAACTTCTGAGCGATACACAATATGGGTTCCGGGAAAAGAGATCCACCGTTGACATATTTTCATATATCACTAAGTGGTAACGACTCCTTAGACTCTCGACATCAAGTTAGGATCATAGTGCGAGACATCAAGAAAGCCTTTAATAATAATAATAATAATAGTACAGTTGTTAAATACGCATAACACCTACAGGTCTTTATGCGCGAGGAAAGCGAGAAATGTGGTGAGAATTGTAAATTTAAAAAGTAGACATTAAACAATTATACATAAGATCAAAGAATATTAAACAGTGCGTATAAAAAAACTGGACAGTTTTGAAAAGTCTATCAAAATTTTGTTTCAAATTATGATGTCTATATTTTGTTGTTAATAGATGATCTGAAGTCTTTTCGTTCAAATTGCCATTAAAATGTCAATTTCGTTCATGCTTGAGCGAACATGGAACACTTTTGTGAAAGGTTAAAAAAAAAGGCTTGCGCCAAATGGCAGAAAATACTGATCATCATGACTTCTTGCTAATCAGCAAACTTCCTATCAATCTTTTCGATATCTCTGCAATGATTTTGAATTATGCTGTCAAACTCCATTTACAAATCAATTCATTTACTTTAATTGGATTGTTGGTGTTTTTTAATATGGAATCTTCTAGCATTTAATGTTTTTTCATAAGTGAAAATAAAAAAAATATCAACCCATGTAAGGGTATTCGAATCATTAATGGGATAGCTTGTAATTTGATTGTGGGCGGCAAAAGTTTTGGTGCCTTCGAAAGACATGAATCCTTCTGTTAGAATTAATATTGTCCTGTCAAGCACACAATTTGACTTGTTTAAGGAATCAATGTCCCCTTGACAACAGGATTCATGTCTTTCAAATGCACCATAACATTTGTTGCACATAATAAAAGGTATAAAAGGTTATGAATAAATTACAAGCTCTTCCATTAATGATGAATATCTCCTTGGTTATAGGTTGACAATTTTTTTTCTTACTTATGAAAGAATATTCAATGCTAAAAGATACATATTTAAATGAAACAAAACGGTTTGCGAACCATAAGTCCTGCCTGGTTTCGCGATAATCAAAATATGCAATATAATATTTTGACCCCTAGACGACCTTTGACCACGTCATCCTCATGGATGCACATGTAGTATTACCCAAGGATCATAATGATCCAAGTATGAAAATGATTTATGCAGAAATAAAGAAAGTTGAACAAAAACTTCAAAATAAGGGTGTACATGACATATATTATTTGACCCCTATAGATGACCTTCGACCTCATCGTCCTCATAGACAGATGTGTAACATTATCCAATGATAATATTTACCCGGTATGAACATAATTGATGTACGAATAAAGAAATGAGAGTAAATTGAATAAAAACAAGCAAAAAAGTCTGATGATTAATATTTTATATTTTTCTGGCATTTGGCGCAAGCCATTTTTTTTAACCCCTCACAAAAACGTCTTGCGTTCGCTCAAGCATGAACGAAACTTATTTTTCTTTCAAGCCTTTGAAAGATAAGACATCAGAGCATCTATTAACATCAAAGTATAGACATCATAATTTGAAGAAAAAAAATGATGGACTTTTTTAAACTGTCCCGTTTTTTAAATACGCACTGTATATACTATTTTTTATGATATAGCTATTCTGACATCGAACTTACAGATGTTAGAATGCGAAGGGCACCTCCCCTGGGTAAGATCTTCAACAGGAACTTCAACGTTTATGATAAAGGTACGGGTATGGTACGTCTGAATTCTGTAGTATTTTGTTTTGCGTGGGAAGGCAATTTTTCAAAAATAATTTCACTGATTTTGTTAATGCGATCTCTCTCCTCGCTGGGATGCAATTTAAATATTAACGAGTTTTTGTTATTCTTGTTAAAATCTATTCATTTGATTATTCATTTATGTGGGCGTTGCTAGGCGCATGCGCGAGACTGGTTCTCTCAATCCATATGTCCCATTATGTACTCTAAATATTGATAACGTGCGATGTGAGTCAATAGATCAAAATATAAGTGCGCATTTGAAAAAATGCTTTATTTATTCGCTCAAACAATCAGCTATCAATTTGTTTGATGTATGTTGATTACGCAGTGCTGCAAAATAATCTTCAGAAAGAGTTTATTCCTCTCAACTCGACCAGGACCACATCCATCGCCGTATACCAGAAAACCAGAGGTAAAAATCTCTGATTTAATTTGCGTGCTATAGTGTGTGGTAGAGGGTGAGGTTGAGTTCGAGTAATAGGCGAGTATGTGTGTGTGAAGGAGCGTGGGTTTAGTGTGCAGTGTGTGTCGTTTTGTCAGAAATTCACAATATTGTGAAATTGCATGATGATGCTGGAACAAATAAACAGACATACCATTATAATTATAATAATCATCATCATGTTATCTCATTAATCATAAATGTATTTTGACAACAAAAGTGGTAAAGGTCGTGCTTAAAACACAAAAATTGCTCTTTCTTTTACTCTGACTTCTTCCTCCCCCCTTTTCCGCCTCAACACTTCATCACTTAAAAATCACAGAGCTGAGTTCCCCGCTACCCCCCCCCCCTCCCCGCCCATTCCTCTGTGGCACCGTATGTATGTGACTGCAAATTAACTACTTAATTTCTCCATCTTTTTCTACTAGATATGCAGAACACAATCCTTGTAATGTGCCTGTCGACGATTATTCTATTCGGCATGACGGAAGTTACCGGTAGGCATATTTCTCTATTTCCATTTTTCTTTTATAAGGTAGCGCTCATACAATTATATTAATTGTTATTTGCTAGGGATGTATAGACCCTGCAGACCGTCCTCCCGGCTTCCCCTATATTTTTTTTAATACTAAAAACCGCTATTTCATATTTCTTTCGTGGCACCTGACGAATCGAATAAAAACAAACATTATTACGGTCATAAAATCTTGTTTAATCACTCTAGTGTTAATATCACATTTCGGGGAATGTGATTCCTGTGATTCCTCAGTCGTGAAAGATATTGGAATAAGAGTTATAGCAAGGCAATTCCATAAAATAATCAACTTTCTTTACATACGACCCCGCATTTTTCTCGAGTTTTACTTTACTTCATAAACTGACCAAGTCATTATCATTTGAGAGCATTACAGACTGTCAAAAAGAACATAAATCAGAGACAGAAAATTTCATGAAGGTCCCACAAAAATGGGATCGGACGTACATATTTTATGGAATTGCCCAGCAGTGTTCTCCATGAAAACTTTTCACACGTAAAGCATATAGGCTTAAATTTTAATGGGATTTGTTTACCACCAATATGTTTGAAATAAAACAAAAATGTATATATATTTTCAACTTAAGCCATTCCCAAACGCAAAATCTATGACAACCGCAAACAACAGCAGTGGATAGCGTGGACAGGGGATGTTTGAATTTCCTTAACTTCCCCGATCAAAGTTAACATACACAATTGTTTTTTAATCGTTTTGAATATTATTCTTTATCGATTAATATTATTCTTCGTCGCTGCTTAAGTTTCCCATTTGAATTTGCAGATGCGAAAATATTTCGAAGGATTCCACCTCTTGGTAATCGTTCCAACAATGGCATCAGTAAGTTAATGCTATTCATCCAGACAGATTTCTCTGTCTTTGACCGATAACTTCAAACTACATGTATTTGGATATAAAATTGCCATTACAATCATTAAAATAAAAACATTAATCACTGATTTGTTTAAAATGTTAATTATGATTACTCAGATCTTTTCCAAAATCACTAGTTTTGTCGTTATCGTTATTTCTAAAGCAAATCTAATGTTAATATACAGTGGGATAAATGATGATTGCGGGGAATTTAAACGTAAGCGTGGTAAACTGGTTAATCATTCAAAGCGTTGCTTGACACAAACCAATTGCTTCGGAACTCACATTTTAATAAACCTCCACTTGTTTTCTTCACTATACCGCATGAATGTTAGACAAATTATATTGTAAAATACATTTACTATTTATTTGTCTATTTTACTTTAATGCTATGATATTGAATCTGTATACATTTTTCATAAACGGAATTAAAAAAAATCTTTGGCATGGGGGTGAGTCTGTGACGTCATCTCCAAAAAATAAGTTTCAATCATTTCAAAGCGAGAGAGCTTAGCGAAAGAGTGATAAAAATATCCTTTTTTTTCAAAAGGAAACATGGCATTTAGAATATATCGTACACTACGTATACAATTGACGTTGCATTAGACCCTATGGCGATTTGCAACATCCCCTCTTAAATAGATGTTTGGCTTGTCTGTGAGGGAGCGTATGACATTATGTAAGAATTTAAACTTGCCATTTTGGCGCAATTATAAACCAATAAGGCTACACCTATAGTTTACATATTTATAAGAGACTAGCGGTACCAAAACTTATTTTCACTTTTTATCTCTCATGTGTATATACTATTTTTATGATATAACTATTCTGATATTGAACTTACAGATTTTAGAGTGCGTAGGTTACCTCCATGGATACCTCCACTGGGTAAGGTCTTCAACAGGAACTTCAACGTTTATGATAAAGGTACGGGTGTGGTGCGTCTGAAATCTGTAGTAATTTTATCCGGGGGCGGGGACTTTTTCATAAATAATTTCACTGACCTCTCTTTTCGCTTGGATGCAATTTGAATATTAACTTGATTTTTTGCCATTCTTTTTTTTTGTAATCTAGTTATTCAATAATTAAATGATTTATGGGTGCGTTGCTAGGCGCATGCGCAAGACAGGACAGGTTCTCTTAATCCATCTTTTGTCCCATTATGTACTCTAGATATTGATAACGTGCGTTGTGAAGATCAAAATAAAAGTGCGCATTTGAAAAAATAGGCACTTCTCACGTCATCCACCCCTCCATTCACACACGCACGCCCCACCCACACTCACCGAGGGTCAAATGGTTTGCTTTCATCACTACACAGTACCCGCTGTCCTACTGCGTCCAAAAAGAACTTCGTATATGACGGGCAAAACTAAAGTCTACCACTTTTAATTGTCTGAATAGCAAATTTGCTAATAAGAAAAGTGGAATAAATCCAGACAGAATGATGTTATTTAGGGATTTTAACACATGTCATAACACATGTTTTTAATATTGGGTGCATGTAGTGAGAACTGAATTGACGGAAATTCATTGATATATGTTTACATTAATACTTTGCGAAATACATCATCCTGCTTTAGTCGGATTTCGCTTGAGCCCATAAGGATAACAGGGAAAATGTATATTTTCTAACAGAATGTAGGCTTATATGTCCACATGTAAAGTCACGTAATTATGTTGCTGAAATTTTTTTTTTCACTCCTGTAATGCACCACCACTCTTCTAAATTCAATCGCCTTGTTTTATTTTCTTGAAACTCACTAGATGCTAAAATAATTGAAAGGCCTTCTCTTGGTTAAGCGGTAGCTATACCATTATCTTAAAAATGAAAATGAACACTTTGAGCTTCCTGCTTCATTAGAGGACCCTAGAAATTTAATCTCGTCTTAATCAAAGAGAGGGAGACAGAAAGAAGTTTCCGTAGTTTGCGAGGGCATTTTGCATTACGTCCCGACGTGTAATCGAGCGAGCGAGTACGTGATTCAAATTTTCTGTACTTGACCGTCCAAAATATAATTTTGCTGGTATATTTTGAAGCGTGATCAAATTATGTCCACCCTCGATAAGATTGTCTTAAATGGAGGCTGAAAATAAGTCAAGTTGATCCATTTAAATAATAATAATAATCTCATTATTCTGGAAACCAATCCCAGTCGGAAGAACCTCTGTCGGACGGATATCCCAATTTTCATTTGTCACAATAATTCAGAAGGGAGGATAAAGAAATTTAAAAGTATCATGTCGGCAAAAAATGAGAGAAATTGATATATTTTTTTCAATTTCCAGAAAATCAATGAAGGTTATATTTTCCACAAGTACAGAGGGTTGACCGTTTATGAATTGGAATTCGAAGGGTAACGGAACGAGAAAAATGCTATCGACAAACTATTTTGGGGATCTCATGTGTATGCGCCAAAGACCCACAAGACCGCCCAACGGTGGGCGATTGAACAATTACATCGAAGTTGAAAAGAGAGGTAAAGGTTGAGCAATCTGCAGGTGTATGACATCTTAGGAACTTTGAAGGTGTTTATCCCTTTCAGCGTGGCAGAGGCGTCGATCCAAGGACGACGAGTTGCAACCCCCCTCATAATTTTCACAAATTGGAAACTTTATAATATGCAATGCAAATGTATGTTTTGAAATTCTTTGGAAAGCACTACAAACTCATCAAACTTGGCCTAAATATGTTATCAAACATAAATATGTTATCAAACATAAAAATTATCAATTTTCGGTGCACTATGCGCAAAAAAATCGATAGCGCAGCTATCTTCTTATTTTTGCCCCACCGCCGAATCCGAAACAGGGATCATCGTACCAGTAGTGTGGCGTGTTACAACCGATAATGTCGCACCAACGCATAATGTCGCACCGACGCATAATGTCGCAGATTGCGACATTATGCCAAGAGCGTCCGACGCATAATGTCGCAGTCAACGCATAATGTCGTAGTTTTTCTAACGCATAACGTCACATGTCGCAACGCATAATGTCGCAGCAAGTTGTCAACGCATAACGTCACATGTCGCAACGCATAATATCGCAGCGGTATTTTCTTCAGGACTCAAGTTACAGTTAAGATATAAAATATGCTTTTACTAAGTATTTTGAGACACGAGAAAGAGAATTAAGTGATTTGGAAATCAGGATTACTCTTTGTATGGATATTTATCGGTTTATTGCCATTTCGTCTTCTACCTTTTCCCACTATCGCATGGTCTGATATAATTTCGTTTACCATTAGTTAGTCAACTATCAACAAAGTCCAATAACCATTTCGTCTAATTACCATCTCTTCTAATAGCCAGTTGGTCTAATAGCCGTTGTGTTTATTATCATTTAGTCTTATTGCATCTTTTTTCAATTGGTCCAATCCACTTTGTACAATATCATTATTTCTATTACCTTTTGGTCTAATAGCCAATTGGTTTAATAATCATCTGGTACACTCTCATTTCGTCAATGTTCCATTTGATCCAACTTAAGTTGGTCGATCACTTTGTCGAAACCCATTTCGGCTAACAATCATTTGGTATCGTTGCCATGGGTCCAATCACCATCTTGTCCAATCATCATTTCGTCCAATAGGCATATTCATTTCATCTTATAACCATAATGGTCTACTGGTACTAGACCTCTACGGTGGGTCTATGTATCATTGCCGAATTGTTGCAGTACTGCTCCTGATTTGTGGTTCAGATCAGAAAAGGGAAAAGAAGGGGAAAGAGAGGAGGGAAAATGAGGAAAAATAAGAGGAGACAGAAGAGTGAATAAAATAGGGTGAGGTGAAAACGATGAAAATAAAAATAAATCTTTCAAGCTCAAAAGAGGCGCGATAGCTCAGTAGGTAGAGAGGGGGGTTCTGATTCCGGTGACCCGGATATTATTCCTAATTGGTGCATTAGTGCCCCTTGGAGAGGACCTTAAGCCGTCGGTCATCTGGTTGCTTGCTTACAAGCAATCATGCTTTCTTAGCAACCAGGTAAAAAAACACCATGTACTATATAGGCTAAAATTTTCGCTCGCGCTTCGCGCTCTCATCCACATCCACTTCAGGATTTTCATGCATAGCGCTTGAAAAAGTGCTTAAATTTACCCCTTTTCGGACTGGAATATGAAGCATTCATCTCCACAGGCTTTTGAAAATCCTCATATTTTTTTTTTTAATTGGGGATGGAAATATAGTTACTCTAAATGTACTCAAATATCGAGGGGCACACGGGTGAAGATTCGAAGCCGGCGCGCGGAAAGTAACTTTAACAATTTTACCAGAAAAACGAAAACAAGTTATCATGCAAACTTTACATATTAGACCTAATGGCATGTAGACGAAATTAATGTTAGACTATCTGGAAATTAGATCAAGTGGAAATTGGCCGAAATGGAAATAAGACCAACTGCACATTAGACCAACTGAATATAGACCAAATGAATAATGGACCAAGTGAGGATTAGACCAACTGGTATTTGACCAACTAGTATTAGACCATCCGACTATTAGACGAACTGGTATTAGACCAAATGCAATTAGACCAAGTGACAATAAAATACATTAGACGAAATGGCAATTAGACCAAATGAAAATTAGACCAAGTGGCAATTAGCCCAACTGGGAATAAGACCAAGTGGTCATTAGACCAATTGGCTATTAGACCAAGTGGTCATTAGACCAAAAGAGAATAGGACTAAGTGGGTTTATCACGAATGTTGTTAGCCAATCTGATGATTAGATTTAGTGATAATAGACCATCCGTCAGTAAACCGAAAAAAATACCGGAATTTTACCTATTGGTGATTGGACCATGGCAACGATACCAAATGATTGTTTGCCGGAATGGGTTTCGACAAAGTGATAGTCAACCAACTTAAGTTAGACCAAATGGAACATGAATGAAATGAGAGTAGACCAAGTGGTTATTAGACCAATTGGCTATTAGGCCAAAAGGTAATAGACGCATATAATGATATTGGATAAAGTGGAAATTGGACCAATTGAAAAAAATACAATTAGACTAAATGATAATTGACAAAACGGCTATTAGACCAACTGGCTATTAGACGAGATGATGATTAGACGAAATGGTTATTGTACTTTGTTGATAGTTGACTAACTAATGGTAGACGAAATGATATCAGACCATGGCATGCGATAGTGGGAAATGGGCCGTAGACGAAATGGCAATAAACCGATAAATATCCATACAAAGAGTAATCCTGATTTCAAAATCACTTAATTCTTTTTCTCGTGTATCAAAATACTTAGTGAACTCATATTTTATATCTTATCTGTAGCTCGAGTCCTGAAGAAAATACCACTGCGACATTATGCGTTGCGACATGTGACGTTATGCGTTGACAACTTGCTGCGACATTATGCGTTGCGACATGTGACGTTATGCGTTAGAAAAACTACGACATTATGCGTTGACTGCGACATTATGCGTCGGATGCTCTTGGCATAATGTCGCAATCTGCGACATTATGCGTTGGTGCGACATTATGCGTTGATGCGACATTATCGGTTGTAACACCGCGTAGTAAGCCAAAAGCCTTGAGTGGCACAAAATGGCGTATGTGGTAAAATAAATTTAAAAAAAAGTTGCGAGCGAGAGAAACAAGAAAGCAATAATTTTGGCCTTTATAAAATGAAAACCTAATTTTCTGGTAGATTTGGAGACAATATGTAACAAATAATAGTTTACCTTCATTTTCTTTCCTTTTTTTATAATTTCCTTCTTTTTTATGGTTTTTCTTGGTATAGGACTTAAAAAATCGGGGAGAAGAGCCCCCATTTGTACGCCAGTGCCCCCTTCATTTCCTCTTTCATTAATAATGACTTTGTTTTACTTTGGCATTTAACGTACAACATGAGAGAAAAGAGATTAAGAAGCCATGTAATCAATTAAATAAACCGATTTTAATGGGATATCCTGATTTATTGTTAATTGTAAGTGCTTGTAGGTCTCTTATCGTCTCATGACTTTGTAATCTCATTATACGCCTATTTGGCGTATCATGTATGTGTTAATTCGATCCGAAAAAATGTAGTATTAGGGTTTAGCGTTTCTTTTTATCCGCCGTGCATCTCATAATGTGATTAAAACAAAACGCATACTAAATTTTATTTGATTCAAAGCCTAAGAAGCGGATAAATATTTTTTTACAAGATTCGCGCAATACAGGTACTATTTAGTATCGGTGAAGTTAGGCATAGATAGGCAGCTGCAGCTCAGGGAATTCATTCGAGCTCTCTTAAGTTTGTGTAGCTCTCCCTTTCTCTCTCTCTCTCTCTTTCTATCTCTGTCTTTTTCTTTGAATGGATTATTCATTTGGGCCATTCTCCTAACATCATTCTAAATGCACAATTCGTTTCCGATAGGTGATTCATAGTGATCGATCAGTTAATTAGTATAAGTTATATACCACATGTTATTGGGTTTTCGTTGTTTTATTGATATTGTATTTTTAATTTTGAAATCTAGATGCTGATGTAATGAGAAGACCTCCCGGTGGGAGGCGCTAGTTGTGCAGACTACCTCACTACCAACGGTAAGAAATTCGAATGTTGAAATTGGGAATGTAGTTCTGTAATTCAACTTGTAATATTTCCAAAAACATATACTCTAAATAATTGAAATACTTGTAAGCGTAGCAGAGAGTATTTTGCAAACCCCCACTTAAACGTTAAAATATAGAATCAGTCCCAGTAAAATTATTAACAAAAAATATTAACTATTCTTGTACATACGTTTTCTTTCTGATCGGTACGCTTACATGGAAATATTTATTTTCTCTTTACTCATCAGCAAACCTACGTCTACATGTATGTGGGTGCGTTGTGGACTGATAAACACCCAGGAGATGCAATTCCGCGTTGGCAGTGTAAATTACAGTTAATGCTGATCGAGATCCTCACATCCCCGACATGTGTTATTTTACATAATTTCTTCAGAAAATTTGTTTATAATTACTGCAGTATCTTGTTACCTTCTCTTAAAACTAAATCCAATCACACTTTTTAAATTGTCATTTTGATTTGTCTCCGTGAGTTCGATTACATTCGATATTAATCAAAATTTCATATTAGATATTGCAATGTATATTCATATCCAATATGCTTTGTGCTTTGAAGTGATATGTACGTGTATTTTCCCAATTTTTCTCTCTTGATTGCACCCATTTCCGCTTTTCCCAATTATGTTATACTTATAGAATTTGTTGTTGTATATGGCAGGGAACATATTTGTCATCTATTTCTTTGTATTAATCTAAGATTTGAGAAATCTACAAGTTATGGATGATTTATTTAGCATGTTTCAACAATTTATGTATATCTTAATAAAGTTAGGATAGCATGCATTGATGTAATAACAATGATCACATATTTTACATATTTTAAAAGATAAGCTTTGCATTTTCATGTATATGGTTTAACTTACCAAATAAAACATTATCTGAATAAAAAAGGAGTACATTTTCTTTGAGGTTGAATGTCTTTGTTGTGTTGAAAATATTTTAAATATAATTTGGCTAATAATGAAAGCATCCATTTTTCAAAGTATGTTTACTAATTTCATGATAAAATTGAGAGAGAGAGAGAGGGTTGGTTAAATAAAGATAGACCTAAGGTTTTCACTTACACATAATGTCATCCTTCCTTTCAATTTCATCATCATTATTTTCATCAACAAGTGTGCCAGCAAAATTCGTTCCCGAAGTGCACGACTTTTACACTACGACTATTGGACAACACGTGAAGTCGATAGATTGTGACCAATTTTTCCAGTAAATTGGAAAACATCACATGGACAATAAGGCTAACAGTAGTTAAATTATCACGAAATGTTTTTTTTTTAATTACAAATTGACAATCGGGTACTGTCAGATATTTCGCTTCCCTGTTTCCCAAAATACACAGAAAAATAAGATAACATTAAAAAACACCGTCAAATTTCATTTTAAAAACAAAATATAAACGATAATTTCTCCTTTTTCGATAACGAACAAAAACGAGGTTTATACCCGACTTTACTCGTTTTGAAATAAAGAAAACGGAGGATTTGATAATATCTTGCTTCATCAAATCTTCCTTCCAGCACAAAGCCTTCCTCGGCCTTCTTCAAAATATCTTGGTCTATAAACTGCTATCCCTTTCTGCTCAAAACCCAACTAGTATTTTGCTTTATTTTTACTTTGTATTTCTTTTTCTACATTGATATCGAATTCTATAAATATGATTTAATAGATTATATCATCCAACGGATATATTTTCACATTCACCTCTTTGGAAAGGTGAATCGGAACTAGGTGAACTGGAGCTAGAAGAACAATACCACCAACTCTTTGTTCTCACCTATTCATACAAATTGTAGACCACATTTGAAGAGTTTGGTTGCAAAGGGGTTAGGTCCACTTTGGACCATTCCGAGAAAAATCATGTTTCCGAAAAATCATGTTTTTTATTCTCAATAATTGCAATATTCTTATGAGAAACTAAATTGTCATGACGTACTACCCTATCATGTGAACATGAAATTGTTTATAAAAGAAATCTACCTGTCTTCAATTTTTTCTATATATTTTTTCAAAAATTATCATTGTGGACCTAACCCCTTTTGCAAGCAAACTGAAATGAATCCAATCTCTTTTGAATAAAAAGGTGATTTTTTTCTGCCACTTTTATTCACGTTTTAATGTGAATTTCAAATTTTCTTTGGTATCACCAGAGCGACTAAAAAATAAAATAAAATTTATGAAAAATAGATCTAAACCATTTTGACAAATGAGCTCTTCAGAAGAGTTTGGTTGCAAAGGGGGTTAGGTCCACTCCAAGAATTTTTTTTTTAATATTCTCCCATATTGCAATATTGCAATATTCTTATGTGAACTAAATTTTCATAATGACCTACCATGTGAACATAAACTTTGGTATAAAAGAAATGTACCTGTCTTCATATTTTTTTTTTTACAATATTCTTTTCCAAAAAATTATTCGTGGACCTAAACCCTTTTGCAACCAAACTGAAATGGACCTAACCCCTTTTGAAAAAAAAAGTGATTTTTCTTTGCCAATATGTTCACTTTTTAATGCCTGGGGAAAATTTAACTTTTCTTTGGTATCATCTTATAGAGCTTCTAAAAGTGTATATATTGAATCACAAAAATCAAATTTGATGAAAAATGGATCTAACCCCTTTTGCAACTTAACTCGTAATTTATGCTTCTTTAGACACTATTGGTCAATAACTTCGAACCCCCGCTGAGCTTAAATATCGCAATGAATGTTCGATGTATTATCCTTTGTCATGATTTTACACCAAACATGGATATCATAAATTATATAGCCTGATTGATCACCACTGTGAACTGGGTCCCGTTTCATAGAGACTTGTTATGATAACAAATGCACAATTTCTGTAACAAATTTATTATCAGCCAATCAGATTAAAGGATTTCAGTAGCTTTTAACTGTTATTGTAAATTTGTTATTGTAACAAGCTTTATGAAACAGGCCCCTGATTTAGGTCAGAGTGGTGCTTCATTTATTCTTTTAAACAATCAGCTATCCATTTTGTTTGATGTATGTTGATTACGCAGTGCAACAAAATAATCTTCAGAAAGAGTTCATTCCTCTCAACCCCACCAGGACCAGATCCATAGCCGTATACCAGAGGTAAAAATCTATGATTTAATTTGCGTGTTATAGTGTGTGGGAGAGGGTGAGGGTGTGTTCGAATTATAAGCGAGTGTGAGTACGAGGGTGTGCTTGGTGGGTGCGTTGGCTTAGGTAAGTGTGCAGGGAGTGCCGATCTGTCAAAATTGTAAATATCGTGAAGTTAAATAATGATGCTGAGACGAAGAGATATACCATCATATCACCATGATCATCATCATGATGATCATCATTTAAGTCCATTACTCATCAATGTATTTTGACTATAAGATTTGTAAATGTTGCGGTAAACAAGTGAGGTTACACGGCCCATACAGGGCCCTGGGGACAAATTTTTTGACTGGGGGTGCTGATGTAAATTTGACAAACAAAAACAAAAATTAAAAAAGGTGCACTGAAAATGGAAATTTGACAAGCAAAAAAAAAGAAGAAGAAGGGTTTCGATTAAAAAATCAAGATCATTTCTGTTACGTTTATCCATTTTTCACACCTTCCAGAATTCCATGGGGTGCTGTCCGTGCTGCCTTTGGAGAATACTCATGACAAGCAGCACCCCTAGCATGCACACCCGCTTCCCAGGGACATGTCGCCCTCGGAGGTTATATATTTCTTTTGAAATGCTGTTTAACCATTACCAATGCTGTAAACACTTGACATCGATCATATATATTTATTAAAGGGGTACTCCTGGCTGAAAATATAAATCTATGTACATATTAAATAAAGTTAAAAAAGATAAATTTCACTGCGCAAAAGAGAGTGTCATAAAAAATGGCATAGTCTGATAATAACAAAGTTAACAAATAACAAAATGTTTAATTAGCCTTGTTAAAACAGTTCTACGTATATGACGTACGCCGTCGTAATATATAGGTGGGCTCATGATGTCATATTCCCACCTTCCTTTTTCTGTTACATGAAATTAAAATGGATGTTTTCGTACAATAGGGAGGGGCGGAAAAATAACTTAACCTACATTTCCCTCCGTAATCGTGATAAAGGGTAAGTATCTTCCTAGATAAATTATGAGAGCGCGAGCTAGAAATTTTGATTCCGATCTGAAAAGAGGGAAATTTAATAGGAAATAGATCACAGCTTTTCAATGATGCGAGCTCAAAGTGCATGCTATCTGAATTTTTTTGATTTTCCAATATAGTACTATTCGTAAGAATTAATGAAGAAGATATGTATCTCATCAATTAACTGGCATAATGACAGTGCGATCTTTCAACCAGGCCTGAAATCGGAACATTCTAAGCACCTTTTGTAATCGTGAACAGGGTGCGCGTGTTAATGAATATTTTTAACTATTAGAAGTATACATAAAATGCGAGCACGCAGAGCTATGAGTTTTGACAATTTGACCCGAAATGGGATACTGTTTCAATGGTTGACAAAACCTATAGCTGTTACACCAAATAAATTGGCCTAGTCGAATAAGAAAAATGTTCAACCCACTGCAATAGAGAAATTCATATAAGTATAAACTAACAAAGTGGAATATAAATCATCTTCACATTTTTTCAGACGATTTCGAACAAGTTGAGTCGGAAATAGGTTCTGGTGAATCATTGCAGAAAAAATCGAACTATTAAACAAAATATATTACTTAAAGTGTCTAGTGAATGAATTTATACGTTTTCATTGCAGATGTCCATTAAAAATTTGCAATAATGACGGCCATCTTTAATTTTTTATGGAAAACTTTTTACCAAAATACCATGGATATTGTCCGTAAACAACATTATTCGGTATTGCTCTAAAATGAGACCAATATGCCTGTAACAAAAGATTAGCTAATCTCTTGTCACAGGCACACTAAACCGAATTGCTTCTTGGACTTTACTTGCCGACCTTTCATACGATAAAAAAAACAATCGTAATTTGAATGATGATTCCAGTGAAGAATAAGGCTAAGGACGATTTTTAGCACGTGTGAAACCAAACTAGAACATGATTAGAATCACGAACGCTAATCACAATCACGAATTCAAAGGGCCTTTTCACACGTGAATCTTGAATCATCATTGTAATGGTGATTGCTATTGTAATTTTGACTGTGATCTTGACTGTGATTCGTAATTCTAAATATTCGCCATTAGCCTTTTTTTCACTGGAATCATCATTAAAATTACGTTGTTTTTTTAACGTGTGAAAGGGCGGGTATTCTACTCCGGAGTCGAATTCCAGTAAGTTTCACTCAAATTACGGTACGAATTTTACGTGTAAAAGCCTTGGCCTTCAAAACATCTTCTTCTTTTTTTTTTTTTTTTTTTTTTTTTGGGGGGGGGCGGATTTTACTTTACCTTTTAAGCACTTCCGTAGATAATACAATTGTCATGCACTAATCGTATTTGCGATGCAATGCTTTGATTGACAAGCCACCAAGGACACATACCGCCTTTGCTCGGGAATTCGAATTCAAATCTTAGTTTTCGAGCGAGCGTGTGAAAGGTCCGATGATTCTAAAGACCGAATTGCAATCATTATTACAATGATGAATCAAGATTCACGTGTGAAAAGGCCTCATGTCTACTGCAATTACTTAATTGCAATTCTCAATCTAGGAAAAACTGAACATTTACAACAACTCTTTGCTTTGATTTTAAACTCAGACACCAATGATGAAATCATTTCGCTAATAACTTTTTGAATTTTGGGTGCATTGTACTGTTAATAATTATAAAAAGTGGATTGAACTGAATTGGTTTCCACAACGATCTAGGACTTTGTTTACAACCACTTTCTATTCTTCAGATTTGGAGTGTTGTCAATAATGAGCATACGACCACAACAAGAATTATTTGTTTTTGTGCTCTTTTCAAAAACAGTAATGTTAAAAGTACACTGCCGGTGTTTAAAGAGGAAGAACACACAAAGCATTGTACACTACAGTGTGTCCCACAAAAACATGTTACTGACACTTTAATTGAGTATAATGTGAAATTACTCAATCCTATTGTATATAAATTTTATAATCATAAATTAGAATTTTTAATTCAACTGGCTTGAATACCATGCGATATGATTCATTAAACACAGACCTATGAGCCTTCTTTCAGAACTCATCAGAAAACCTCTCAATTTAAGTTTCGTTATTGCGTTGAATAAAGTACGCACACTGCAAAAACTCCGGTGTTGTTTTAACACCAGCCCGGAATCTATATATGTCCACACCAGAGAAGTATTGAAACAACACCAGTTTGGAATCAAACCGATGCTGTTTTAATACTAATTGGTATTGTATAAACACCTATCTGGTGTTAGACCAAAACGAAACTGGTGTTGTTTATCACTTCTCTGGTGTGGACATATATAGATTCCGGGCTGGTGTTAAATCAACACCAGAGTTTTTGGAGTGCAGTCCAATCACGTCTTCATTTATTCTCTTTGTTTTCTTTTTTTTTGGTTTTTATTCCCATTTGCTTTGACAGTCCCATATGAAGAATACACCAACCTAGAAATATTCTTTCCGATTACTTTTATTTTCTTGATTCGTGTTCCTATGGGGCCTTAGAACAAATTCGGCTTGGTGTTGGTCCCGAGAAATTAGACAAGCAAAAATAAGGGGGGGGGGGCATTTTTGTGTTACATCTATTAATTTCTCACACCTACTCGAATTCTAGGGGCTGCTGCCAATGGAGAATAAATCTTGAAAGTCACCAACTTCTGAGCGATACACAATATGGGTTCCGGGAAAAGAAATCCACCGTTGACATATTTTCATACATCACTCAGTGGTAACGACTCATTAGACTCTCGACATCAAGTTAGGATCATAGCGCGAGACATCAAGAAAGCCTTTGATCGTGGTAATGCTTTATTAAAAAATTCAGTAGCAGCCAAAGGCTGAATTGCAGCATCTTTCACAAGTAATAATATAAACATGACAATAAGTTACATAATTACACAATGCTTGATAAATCAAAATAGTTATACGATCTCTATAAACAAACTTGCCTAGATAAATGAGTACGTAATAAATCATGCATTATTTGACGATTTGCAACGTCCCCTCTTAAATAGATATACATTTTTGGCTTGTCTGTGGGGGAGCGTATGACATTATGTAAGAATTTTAACTTGCTGCCAATAAGGGTACACATTCTTCAGTTTCCATATTTACAAAAGACTAGCGGTATTAAAACTTTATATTCACTTTTTATCTATCACCTATACAGTGCGTATAAAAAAACTGGGCAGTTTTGAAAAGTCTATCAAAATTTTGTTTCAAATTATGATGTCTATATTTTGATGTTTATAGATGATCTGAAGTCTTATCTTTTAAATGCCATTGGTAAATATCAGTTTCGTTCATGCTTGAGTGAACACGGAACACTTTTGTGAGGGGTTTAAAAAAGGCTTGCGCCAAATGGCAGAAAATTAGAAAATACTGATCATCAGATTGATTGCTAATCAGCAAAATTCCTATCAATCTTTTCATTACCTCTGATATTTTTTAAATTATGCTGTCAAAATCCATTTACAAATCTATTCATTTACTTTGATAATGGTTTGTTGATGATTTTTTTAATATGGTATTTTTTATTTGTGAATGTTTTTTCATAAGTAAAAACACAAAAATGTCAACCCAAGTAAGGGGATTCGAATTATTAATGGGATAGCTTGTAATTTGATCAAATCCTTTTATTGTGGGTTGCAAAGATTTTGGTGCCTTTGAAAGACATGAATCCTACTGTTAGAATTAATATTGTCCTGTCAAGCACACAATTGGACTTGTTTAAGGAATCAATGTCCCCTTGACAATAGGATTCATGTCTTTCAAATGCACCATAACCTTTGTTGCACATAATAAAAGGATATGAATAAATTACAAGCTCTTCCGTTAATGATGGATATCTTTTTGGTTAGGTTGACATTTTTTTTTCTTACTTATGAAAGAATATTCAATGCTAAAAGATAAAATATTTAAATGAAACAAGGTGGTTTGCGAACCATAAGTCTTGCCTGATTTCGCGATAATAAAAATATGCAATATGATCTTTTGACCCTAGACGACCTTTGACCACATCATCCTCATGGATGCACATGTAGTATTACCCAATGATCATAATGATCCGAGTATGAACATGATTGATTCAGAAATAAAGAAATCAGAACAAGTTGAACAAAAACGTCAAAATAAGGGTGTACATGACCACAAACCTTTTGACCCCGAGATGACCTTCGACCTCATCATCCTCATAGACAGATATGTAGAATTATCCAATGATAATATTTATTAGGTATGAACATAATTGATGTACGAATAAAGACATGATAGTAAATTGAAATAAAACTAGCAAGAAGTCTGATGATCAATGTTTTCTATTATTCTGGCATTTGGCGCAAACCTTCTTTTGAACCCCTCACAAAAACGTCTTGCGTTCGCTCAAGCATGAACGAAACTCATTTTTCTTTCAAGCCTTTTAAAAATAAGACATCAGAGCATCAGACATCATAATTTGAAAAAAAAATGATGGACTTTTTAAAACTGTCCCGTTTTTTAAATACGCACTGTATATAATATTGTTTATGATATAACTATTCTGACATAGAACTTACAGATGTTAGAATCTTAGAAACTATCCTGGGTAAGATCTTCAACAGGAACTTCAACGTTTATGATAAAGGTACGGGTGTGGTACGTCTGAATTCTGTAGTATTTTTTTGCGTGGGAGGGCTATTTTTCAAAAATAATTTAACTGATCTTGTTAATGCGATCTCTCTCCTCGCTGGGATGCAATTTAAATATTAACGAGTTTTTGTTATTCTTTTTAAAATATATTCATTTGATTATTCATTTATGTGGGCGTTGCTAGGCGCATGCGCGAGACTGGTTCTCTCAATCCATAAGTCCCATTATGTACTCTAGATATTGGTAACGTGAGATGTGAGTCAATAGATCAAAATAAAAGTGCGCATTTGAAAAAATACTTTATTTATTCGCTCAAACAATCAGCTATCTATTTGTTTGATGTATGTTGATTACGCAGTGCTGCAAAATAATCTTCAAAAAAGAGTTTATTCCTCTCAACTCGACCAGGACCAGATCCATCGCCGTATACTAGAAAACAAGAGGTAAAAATCTCTGATTTAATTTGCGTGCTATAGTGTGTGGTAGAGGGTGAGGTTGAGTTCGAGTTATAGGCGAGTATGTGTGTGTGAAGGAGCGTGGGTTTAGTGTGCAGTGTGTGTCGTTTTGTCAGAAATTCACAATATTGTGAAATTGCATGATGATGCTGGAACAAATAAACAGACATACCATTATAATTATAATAATCATCATCCTGTTATCTCATTAATCATAAATGTATTTTGACAACAAAAGTGGTAAAGGTCGTGCTAAAAACACAAAAATTGCTTTTTATTTTACTCTGACTTCTTCCCCCTTCCTTTTCCTCCTCACTACTTCATCACTTAAAAATCACAGAGCTGAGTTCCCCCGCCACCCCCCCCCTCCCCGCCCATTCCTCTGTGGCACCGTATGTATGTGACTGCAAATTAACTACTTAATTTCTCCATCTTTTTCTACTAGATATGCAGAACACAATCCTTGTAATGTGCCTGTCCACGATTATTCTATTCGGCATGACGGAAATTACCGGTAGGCATATTTATCTATTCTTTCCATTTTCTTTTATAAAGTAGCGCTCATAAAATTATATTAATTGTTATTTGCTAGGGATGCCCTCCAGACAGTCCTCCCGGCTTCTCCTAGATGTTTTTTAATAAAAACTGCTATATCATATTTTGTTCGTGACATCTGACGAATCAAATAAAACAAACATTATCACGGTCATAAATTCGTGTTTAATCACTTTAGTGTTAATCTCACATTTCGGGTAATGTGATTCCTGTTATTCAAAATCTACCTCAGTCGTGAAAGATATTGGAATAAGAGTTATAGCAAGGCAATTCCATAAAATAATCAACTTTCTTTACATCCGACCCCGCATTTTTCTCGAGTTTTACTTCACTTCATAAACTGACCAAGTCATGATCATTTGAGAGCATTACAGACTGTCAAAAAAAACATAAATCAGAGACAGAAAATTTCATGAAGGTCCCACAAAAATGGGGTCGGACGTACATATTTTATGGAATTGCCCAGCAGTGTTCTCCATGAAAACTTTTCACACGTAAAGCATATAGGCTTAACTTTTAATGGGATTTGTTTACCACCAATATGTTTGAAAAAAAAATGTATATATATTTTCAACTTAAGCCATTCCCACACGCAAAATCTATGACAACCGCAAAACAACAGCAGTGGATAGCGTGGACAGGGGATGTTTGAATTTCCTTAACTTCCCCGATCAAAGTTAACATACACAATGTTTTTTAATCGTTTTGAATATTATTCTTTATTCGTTATCGATTAATATTATTCTTCGTCGCTGCTTAAGTTTCCCCATTTGAAATTTGCAGATGCGCAAATATTTTCAAGGCCCCCTCCTGGTGTTCGTTCCAACAATGGCATCAGTAAGTTAATGCTATCCATTCAGACAGATTTCTCTGTCTTTGACCGATAATTTCAAACTACAGGTATTTGGATATAAAATCGCCATTACAATCATTATGATAAAGAATTAGTCGTTGAACATTGTTTATTTCAATATGATTAGTCAGATCTTTTTCAGAATCACTGGTTTGCCGTTATCGTTATTTCTAAAGAAAATACTATGTTTATATACAGTGGAATAAATGATAATTGCAGGAAATTTAAACGTTGCATTAGACCCTATGGCGATTTGCAACGTACCCTTTTAAATAAATATGTTTGGCTTGTCTGTGAGGGAGAGTATGACATTACGTAAGAATTTAAACTTGCCATTATGGCGCAATTATAAGGATACTCCTTCTTCAATTTCCATATTTTATAATGGACAAGCGGTATTAAAACTTTATTTTCACCTTTTATCTATCATGTACATGTACTATCTTTATAATGTAACTATTCTGACATCGAACTTACAGATTTTAGAATGCGTAGGACACCTCCTGTGGGTAAGATCTTCAACAGGAACTTCAACGTTTATGATAAAGGTACGGGTGTGGTGCGCCGGTCTGTATTCTGTAGTAATTTTATTTCAGACCTCTCTTTTTACTTGGATGCAATTTAAATATTAAAATTATACTTTTTTTGTAATCTAGTTATTCAATTATTAGATAATTTGGGGGCTTGTTGCTAGGCGCATGCGCGAGACAGGTTCTCTCAATCCATCTTTTGTCTCATTTTGTACTCTGAATATTGATAACGTGCGTTGTGAGTCACAAATTGGAAAATTTATAATATGCAATGCAAATGTATGTTTTGAAATTCTTTGGAAAGCACTACAAACTCATCAAACTTGGCCTAAATATATTATCAAACATAAAAATTATCAATTTTCGGTGCACTATGCGCAAAAAAATCGACAGCGCAGCATTTATCTTATGTTTGCCCCACCGCCGAATCCGAAACAGGGATCATCGTACCAGTAGTGTGGCGTAGTGAGCCATAAGCCTTGAGTGGCACAAAATGGCGTATGTGGTAAAATAAATTTAGAAAAAAGTTGCGAGCGAGAGAAACAAGAAAACAATAATTTTGGCCTTTATAAAATGAAAACCTAATTTTCTGGTAGATTTGGAGACAATATCTAACAAATAATAATAGTTTACCTTCATTTTCTTTCCTCTTTTATCATTTCCTTCTTTTTTATGGTTTTTCTTGGTATAGGACTTTAACAAATCGGGGAGAAGAGCCCCCATTTGTACGCCAGTGTCCCCTTCATTTCCTCTTTCATTAATAATGACTTTGTTTTACTTTGGCATTTAACGGTACAACATGAGAGAAAAGAGATTAAGAAGCCATGTAATCAATTAAATAAACATATTTTAATGGGATATCCTGATTTATTGTTAATTGTAAGTGCTTGTAGGTCTCTTATCGTCTCATGACTTTGTAATCTCATTAATTTCTAAGGATACAGTGAACTGTGAATTGCCATCTAGATTTATCTTTAAGTAATATGAGAATGATAAACACTTTTTTTTCATATTCATAAAACCACGGGTCGCTAAGTCGGACCAATTTGATTCGATTTTTTTAAAGAAAAAAAATCGTACGCCTATTTGGCGTATCATGTATGTGTTAATTCGATCCGAAAAAAATGTATTAGGGTTTAGCGTTTCTTTTTATCCGCCGTGCATCTCATAATGTGATTAAAACAAAACGCGTACTAAATTTTATTTGATTCAAAGCCTTAGAAACGGATAAATACTTTTTACAAGATTCGCGCTATACAGGTACTATCTATAGTGTCGGTGAAGTTAGGCATAGATAGGCAGCTGCAGCTCAGGGAATTCATTCGAGCTCTCTAAGTTTGTGTAGCTCCCCTTTCTCTCTCCCTCTCTCTCTCTTTCTCTCTTTCTCCCTTTCTATCTCTGTCTTTTTCTTTGAATGGATTATTCATTGGGGCCATTCTCCTAACATCATTCTAAATGCACAATTCGTTTCCGATAGGTGATTCATAGTGATCGATCAGTTAATTAGTATAAGTTATATACCACATGTTATTGGGTTTTCGTTGTTTTATTGGTATTGTATTTTTAATTTTGAAATCTAGATGCTGATGTAATGAGGAAACCTCCCGGTGGGAGGCGCTAGTTGTGCAGACTACCTCACTACCAACGGTAAGAAATTCGAATGTAGAAATTGGGAATGTAGTTCTGTAATTCAACTTGTAATATTTCCAAAAACATATACTCTAAATAATTGAAATACTTGTAAGCGTAGCAGAGAGTATTTTGCAAACCCCACTTAAACGTTAAAATATAGAATCAGTCCCAGTAAAATTATTAACAAAAAATATTAACTATTCTTGTACATACGTTTTCTTTCTGATCGGTACGCTTACATGGAAATATTTATTTTCTCTTAACTCATCAGCAA
Source organism: Lytechinus pictus (assembly GCF_037042905.1). Classification (NCBI taxonomy): domain Eukaryota; kingdom Metazoa; phylum Echinodermata; class Echinoidea; order Temnopleuroida; family Toxopneustidae; genus Lytechinus; species Lytechinus pictus. The sequence goes on from NC_087256.1 coordinate 17,013,863, forward strand.
ACCTACGTCTACATGTATGTGGGTGCGTTGTGGACTGATAAACACCCAGGAGATGCAATTCCGCGTTGGCAGTGTAAATTACAGTTAATGCTGATCGAGATCCTCACATCCCCGACATGTGTTATTTTACATAATTTCTTCAGAAAATTTGTTTATAATTACTGCAGTATCTTGTTACCTTCTCTTAAAACTAAATCCAATCACACTTTTTAAATTGTCATTTTGATTTGTCTCTGTGAGTTCGATTACATTCGATATTAATCAAAATTTCATATTAGATATTGCAATGTATATTCATATCCAATATGCTTTGTGCTTTGAAGTGATATGTACGTGTATTTTCCCAATTTTTTTCTCTTGATTGCACCCATTTCCGCTTTTCCCAATTATGTTATACTTATAGAATTTGTTGTTGTATATGGCAGGGAACATATTTGTCATCTATTTCTTTGTATTAATCTAAGATTTGAGAAATTTACAAGTTATGGATGATTTATTTAGCATGTTTCAACAATTTATGTATATCTTAATAAATGCATTGATGTAATAACAATGATCACATATTTTACATATTTTAAAAGATAAGCTTTGCATTTTCATGTATATGGTTTAACTTACCAAATAAAACATTATCTGAATAAAAAAGGAGTAAATTTTCTTTGAGGTTGAATGTCTTTGTTGTGTTGAAAATATTTAAAATATAATTTGGCTAATAATGAAAGCATCCATTTTTCAAAGTATGTTTACTAATTTCATGATAAAATTGAGAGAGAGACAGACAGACAGAGAGAGAGGGTTGGTTAAATAAAGATAGACCTAAGGTTTTCACTTACACATAATGTCATCCTTCCTTTCAATTTCATCATCATTATTTTCATCAACAAGTGTGCCAGCAAAATTCGTTCCCGAAGTGCACGACTTTTACACTACGACTATTGGACAACACGTGAAGTCGATAGATTGTGACCAATTTTTCCAGTAAATTGGAAAACATCACATGGACAATAAGGCTAACAGTAGTTAAATTATCACGAAATGTTTTTTTTTTAATTACAAATTGACAATCGGGTACTGTCAGATATTTCGCTTCCCTGTTTCCCAAAATACACAGAAAAATAAGATAACATTAAAAAACACCGTCAAATTTCATTTTAAAAACAAAATATAAACGATAATTTCTCCTTTTTCGATAACGAACAAAAACGAGGTTTATACCCGACTTTACTCGTTTTGAAATAAAGAAAACGGAGGATTTGATAATATCTTGCTTCATCAAATCTTCCTTCCAGCACAAAGCCTTCCTCGGCCTTCTTCAAAATATCTTGGTCTATAAACTGCTATCCCTTTCTGCTCAAATCCCAACTAGTATTTTGCTTTATTTTTACTTTGTATTTCTTTTTCTACATTGATATCGAATTCTATAAATATGATTTAATAGATTATATCATCCAACGGATATATTTTCACATTCACCTCTTTGGAAAGGTGAATCGGAACTAGGTGAACTGGAGCTAGAAGAACAATACCACCAACTCTTTGTTCTCACCTATTCATACAAATTGTAGACCACATTTGAAGAGTTTGGTTGCAAAGGGGTTAGGTCCACTTTGGACCATTCCGAGAAAAATAATGTTTCCGAAAAATCATGTTTTTTATTCTCAATAATTGCAATATTCTTATGAGAAACTAAATTGTCATGACGTACTACCCTATCATGTGAACATGAAATTGTTTATAAAAGAAATCTACCTGTCTTCAATTTTTTCTATATATTTTTTCAAAAATTATCATTGTGGACCTAACCCCTTTTGCAAGCAAACTGAAATGAATCCAATCTCTTTTGAATAAAAAGGTGATTTTTTTCTGCCACTTTTATTCACGCTTTAATGTGAATTTCAAATTTTCTTTGGTATCACCAGAGCGACTAAAAAATAAAATAAAATTTATGAAAAATAGATCTAAACCATTTTGACAAATGAGCTCTTCAGAAGAGTTTGGTTGCAAAGGGGGTTAGGTCCACTCCAAGATTTTTTTTGTAAATATTCTCCCATATTGCAATATTGCAATATTCTTATGTGAACTAAATTTTCATAATAACCTACCATGTGAACATAAACTTTGGTATAAAAGAAATGTACCTGTCTTCATATTTTTTTTTTTACAATATTCTTTTCCAAAAAATTCTTCGTGGACCTAACCCCTTTTGAAAAAAAAAGTGATTTTTCTTTGCCAATTTGTTCACTTTTTAATGCCTGGGGAAAATTTAACTTTTCTTTGGTATCATCTTATAGAGCTACTAAAAGTGTATATATTGAATCACAAAAATCAAATTTGATGAAAAATAGATCTAACCCCTTTTGCAACTGAACTCGTAATTTATGCTTCTTTAGACACTATTGGTCAATAACTTCGAACCCCCGCTGAGCTTAAATATCGCAATGAATGTTCGATGTATTATCCTTTGTCATGATTTTACACCAAACATGGATATCATAAATTATATAGCCTGATTGATCACCACTGTGAACTGGGTCCCGTTTCATAACAAATGCACAATTTCTGTAACAAATTTATTATCAGCCAATCAGATTAAAGGATTTCAGTAGCTTTTAACTGTTATTGTAAATTTGTTATTGTAACAAGCTTTATGAAACAGGCCCCTGATTTAGGTCAGAGTGGTGCTTCATTTATTCTTTTAAACAATCAGCTATCCATTTTGTTTGATGTATGTTGATTACGCAGTGCAACAAAATAATCTTCAGAAAGAGTTAATTCCTCTCAACCCCACCAGGACCAGATCCATAGCCGTATACCAGAAAACCAGAGGTAAAAATCTATGATTTAATTTGCGTGTTATAGTGTGTGGGAGAGGGTGAGGGTGTGTTCGAATTATAAGCGAGTGTGAGTACGAGGGTGTGCTTGGTGGGTGCGTTGGCTTAGGTAAGTGTGCAGGGAGTGCCGATCTGTCAAAATTGTAAATATCGTGAAGTTAAATAATGATGCTGAGACGAAGAGATATACCATCATATCACCATGATCATCATCATGATGATCATCATTTAAGTCCATTACTCATCAATGTATTTTGACTATAAGATTTGTAAATGTTGCGGTAAACAAGTGAGGTTACACGGCCCATACAGGGCCCTGGGGACAAATTTTTTGACTGGGTGTGCTGATGTAAATTTGACAAACAAAAACAAAAATTAAAAAAGGTGCACTGAAAATGGAAATTTGACAAGCAAAAAAAAAAAGAAGAAGAAGGGTTTCGATTGAAAAATCAAAATCATTTCTGTTACGTTTATCCATTTTTCACACCTTCTAGAATTCCATGGGGTGCTGTCCGTGCTGCCTTTGGTCAATAATCATGACACGCAGCACCCCTAGCATGCACCCCCGCTTCCCAGGGACATGTCGCCCTCGGAGGTGATATATTTCTTTTGAAATGCTGTTTAACCATTACCAATGCTGTAAACACTTGACATCGATCATATATATTTATTAAAGGGGTACTCCTGGCTGAAAATATAAATATATGTACATATTAAATAAAGTTAAAAAAGATAAATTTCACTGCGCAAAAGAGAGTGTCATAAAAAATGGCATAGTCTGATAATAACAAAGTTAACAAATAACAAAATGTTTAATTAGCCTTGTTAAAACAGTTCTACGTATATGACGTACGCCGTCGTAATATATAGGTGGGCTCATGATGTCATATTCCCACCTTCCTTTTTCTGTTACATGAAATTAAAATGGATGTTTTCATACAATAGGGAGGGGTGGAAAAATAACTTAACCTACATTTCCCTCCGTAATCGTGATAAAGGGTAAGTATCTTCCTAGATAAATTATGAGAGCGCGAGCTAGAAATTTTGATTCCGATCTGAAAAGAGGGAAATTTAATAGGAAATAGATCACAGCTTTTCAATGATGCGAGCTCAAAGTGCATGCTATCTGAATTTGTTTGATTTTCCAATATAGTACTATTCGTAAGAATTAATGAAGAAGATATGTATATCATCAATTAACTGGCATAATGACAGTGCGATCTTTCAATCAGGCCTGAAATCGGAACATTCTAAGCACCTTTTGTAATCGTGAACAGGGTGCGCGTGTTAATGAATATTTTTAACTATTAGAAGTATACATAAAATGCGAGCACGCAGAGCTATGAGTTTTGACAATTTGACCCGAAATGGGATACTGTTTCAATGGTTGACAAAACCTATAGCTGTTACACCAAATAAATTGGCCTAGTCGAATAAGAAAAATGTTCAACCCACTGCAATAGAGAAATTCATATAAGTATAAACTAACAAAGTGGAATATAAATCATCTTCACATTTTTTCAGACGATTCCGAATAAGTTGAGTCGGAAATAGGTTCTGGTGAATCATTGCAGAAAAAATCGAACTATTAAACAAAATATATTACTTAAAGTGTCTAGTAAATGAATTTATACGTTTTCATTGCAGATGTCCATAAAAATTTGCAATAATGACGGCCATCTTTAAATAAAAAATAAAAAAAAACTTTTTACCAAAATACCATGGATATTGTCCGTAAACAACATTATTCGGTATTGCTCTAAAATGAGACCAATGTGCCTGTAACAAAAGATTAGCTAATCTCTTGTCACAGGCACACTAAACCGAATTGCTTCTTGGACTTTACTTGCCGACCTTTCATACGATTAAAAAAAAAATCGTAATTTGAATGATGATTCCAGTGAAGAATAAGGCTAAGGACGATTTTTAGCACGTGTGAAACCAAACTAGAACATGATTAGAATCACGAACGCTAATCACAATCACGAATTCAAAGGGCCTTTTCACACGTGAATCTTGAATCATCATTGTAATGGTGATTGCTATTGTAATTTTGACTGTGATCTTGACTGTGATTCGTAATTCTAAATATTCGCCATTAGCCTTTTTTTCACTGGAATCATCATTAAAATTACGTTGTTTTTTTAACGTGTGAAAGGGTGGGTATTCTACTCCGGAGTCGAATTCCAGTAAGTTTCACTCAAATTACGGTACGAATTTTACGTGTAAAAGCCTTGACCTTCAAAACATCTTCTTCTTTTTTTTTTTTTTTTTTTTTGGGGGGGGGGGGCGGATTTTACTTTACCTTTTAAGCACTTCCGTAGATAATACAATTGTCATGCACTAATCGTATTTGCGATGCAATGCTTTGATTGACAAGCCACCAAGGACACATACCGCCTTTGCTCGGGAATTCGAATTCAAATCTTAGTTATCTAAAGACCGAATTGCAATCATTATTACAATGATGAATCAAGATTCACGTGTGAAAAGGCCCCATGTCTACTGCAATTACTTAATTGCAATTCTCAATCTAGGAAAAACTGAACATTTACAACAACTCTTTGCTTTGATTTTAAACTCAGACACCAATGATGAAATCATTTCGCTAATAACTTTTTGAATTTTGGGTGCATTGTACTGTTAATAATTATAAAAAGTGGATTGAACTGAATTGGTTTCCACAATGATCTAGGACTTTGTTTACAACCACTTTCTATTCTTCAGATTTGGAGTGTTGTCAATAATGAGCATACGACCACAACCAGAATTATTTGTTTTTGTGCTCTTTTCAAAAACAGTAATGTTAAAAGTACACTGCCGGTGTTTAAAGAGGAAGAACACACAAAGCATTGTACACTACAGTGTGTCCCACAAAAACATGTTACTGACACTTTAATTGAGTATAATGTGAAATTACTCAATCCTATTGTATATAAATTTTATAATCATAAATTAGAATGTTTAATTCAACTGGCTTGAATACCGTGCGATATGATTCATTAAACACAGACCTATGAGCCTTCTTTCAGAACTCATCAGAAAACCTCTCAATTTAAGTTTCGTTATTGCGTTGAATAAAGTACGCACACTGCAAAAACTCCGGTGTTGTTTTAAGACCAGCCCGGAATCTATATATGTCCACACCAGAGAAGTATTGAAACAACACCAGTTTGGAATCAAACCGATGCTGTTTTAATACTAATTGGTATTGTATAAACACCTATCTGGTGTTAGACCAAAACTAAACTGGTGTTGTTTAACGCTTCTCTGGTGTGGACATATATAGATTCCGGGCAACATGGTGTTAAATCAACACCAGAGTTTTTGCAGTGCAGTCCAATCACGTCTTCATTCATTCTTTTTGTTTTCTTTTTTTTTTGGTTTTTATTCCCATTTGCTTTGACAGTCCCATATGAAGAATACACCAACCTAGAAATATTTCCGATTACTTTTTTTCTTGATTCGTGTTCCAATGGGGCCCTAGAACAAATTCGGCTTGGTGTTGGTCCCGAGTAATTAGACAAGCAAAAATAAGGGGGTTGGCATTTTTGTGTTACATTTATTAATTTCTCACACCTACTCGAATTCCAGGAGGTAATGCCAATGGAGATTAAATATTGAAAGTCACCAACTTCTGAGCGATACACAATATGGGTTCCGGGAAAAGAGATCCACCGTTGACATATTTTCATATATCACTAAGTGGTAACGACTCCTTAGACTCTCGACATCAAGTTAGGATCATAGTGCGAGACATCAAGAAAGCCTTTAATAATAATAATAATAATAGTACAGATCTTAAATACGCATAACACCTACAGGGGCCCGTTGCATAAAACTTTTCACCTGAGAAAACTTAGGTTGTTTTTACCGGAGTTTTTGTGCTGTGTTAAAGTCAATGGCAGAAATCAGACTAACTTTAGTTTTCAGTTTTTACCTGAGTTTTCTCAGGTAAAAAGTTTTATGCAACAGGCCCCAGGTCTCTATGCGCGAGGAAAACGAGAAATGTGGTGAGAATCAAAGAATATTAAACAGTGCGTATAAAAAAACGGGACAGTTTTGAAAAGTCTATCAAAATTTTGTTTTAAATTATGATGTCTATATTTTGTTGTTAATAGATGATCTGAAGTCTTTTCTTTCACATTGCCATTAAAAATATCAATTTCGTTCATTCTTGAGCGAACATGGAACACTTTTGTAAAAGGTTAAAAAAAAGGCTTGCGCCAAATGGCAGAAAATACTGATCATCAGACTTCTTGCTCATCAGCAAACTTCCTATCAATCTTTTCGATATCTCTGCCATACTTTTTTAATCATGCTGTCAAACTCCATTTACAAATCTATTCATTTACTTTAATTGGATTGTTGGTGTTTTTTTTAATATGGAATCTTTTAGCATTTAATGTTTTTTCATAAGTAAAAATTTAAAAAATATCAACCCATGTAAGGGTATTCGAATTATTAATGGGATAGCTTGTAATTTGATCAAATCCTTTTATTGTGGGCTGCAAAAGTTTTGGTGCCTTCGAAAGACATGAATTCTTCTGTTCGAATTAATATTGTCCTGTCAAGCACACAATTTGACTTGTTTAAGGAATCAATGTCCCCTTGACAATAGGATTCATGTCTTTCAAATGCACCATAACATTTGTTGCACATAATAAAAGGAATAAAAGGTTATGAATAAATTACAAGCTCTTCCATTAATGATGAATATCTCCTTGGTTAGGTTGACAATTTTTTTCTTACTTATGAAAGAATATTCAATGCTAAAAGATAACATATTTAAATGAAACAAAATGGTTTGCGAACCATAAGTCTTGCCTGGTTTCGCGATAATCAAAATATGCAATATAATCTTTTGACCCCTAGACGACCTTTGACCACGTCATCCTCATGGATGCACATGTAGTATTACCCAAGGATCATAATGATCCAAGTATGAAAATGTTTTATGCAGAAATAAAGAAATCAGAACAAGTTGAACAAAAACTTCAAAATAAGGGTGTACATGACCATATATTATTTGACCTTTTGACCCCTATAGATGACCTTCGACCTCATCGTCCTCATAGACAGATATGTAACATTATCCAATGAGAATATTTACCCGGTATGAACATAATTGATATACGAATGAAGAAATGAGAGTAAATTGAATAAAAACAAGCAAGAAGTCTGATGATTAATATTTTATATTTTTCTGGCATTTGGCGCAAACCTTTTTTTTTACCCCTCACAAAAACGTCTTGCGTTCGCTCAAGCATGAACGAAACTCATTTTTCTTTCAAGCCTTTGAAAGATAAGACATCAGATCATCTATTAACATCAAAGTATAGACATCATAATTTGAAACAAAGTTTTGATGGACTTTTCTAAACTGTCCTTTTTTTTATACGCACTGTATATAATATTTTTTATGATATAACTATTCTGACATCGAGCTTACAGATGTTAGAATGCGAAGAGCGCCTCCCTGGGTAAGATCTTCAACAGGAACTTCAACGTTAATGATAAAGGTACGAGTGTGGTATGTCTGAATTATGTATATAGTATTGTTTTTCCGAGGGAGGGCTTTTTAAAAAAAGAATATTACTGATCTTGTTTATGCGATCTCTCTCCTCACTGGGATGCAATTTAAATACGAGTTTTTGTTATTTTTTTTAAAATATATTCAAGACATTTAATTATTCATTTATGTGGGCGTTGCTAGAAATAGGCGCATGCGCGAGACAGGGTCTCTCAATCCATCTCTTGTCTCATTATGTACTCTAAATATTGATAACGTGCGATGTGAGTCGATAGATCAAAATAAAAGTGCGCATTCGAAAAAAGCTTTATTTATTCGCTCAAAAAAAAAATCAGCTATCAATTTTTTTGCTGTATGTTGATTACGCAGTGCTGCAAAATAATCTTCAGAAAGAGTTAATTCCTCTCAACTCGACCAGGACCAGATCCATCGCCGTATACCAGAAAACCAGAGGTAAAAATCTCTGATTTAATTTGCATGCTATAGTATGTGGTAGAGGGTGAGGTTGAGTTCGAGTTGTAGGCGAGTATGTGTGTGTGAAGGAGCATGGGTTTAGTGTGCAGTGTGTGTCGTTTTGTCAGAAATTCACAATATTGTGAAATTGCATGATGATGCTGGAACAAATAAACAGACATATTATACCATTATAATTATATTAATCATCATCATGTTATCTCATTAATCATAAATGTATTTTGACAACAAAAGTGGTAAAGGTCGTGCTAAAAACACAAAAATTGCTTTTTCTTTTACTCTGACTTCTTCCTCCTTCCTTTTCCCCCTCAGCACTTCATCACTTAAAGGAGAATGAAACCCTTGAATCTAGCTGAATCCATATCAAAGAGAAAAATCAAAGAAACATATTGTTGAAAGTTTGAGGAAGATTGAATGAATAATAAGAAAGTTATGAGCATTTGAATATTGATATCACTAGTGCCATGTAGATCCTCCCATCGGCAATGCGACCAAGATCTGTGATATCACACACGTACAACTCCCTCATTACTTAAGTACTTATTTCACTTATATTCTCACTTTTATAGAGTCTATCACAAGGTTAGGTGTTTTCTTTATGAGATGACAAGTACAGAGGTTTCACAACATTATATCATTGATGAATCGTTTGTCATATGATTAGAATGAGCAAAAAGAGATGTTTTGGGGTATATTTTCAGTGTCCGAATGGGAGAGTTGTACGTGTGTGACATCACAGATCTTGGTCGCAATGCCAATGGGAGGATCTCCATAGCATTAGTGATCTCGACATTCAAATGCTCATAACTCTTTTATTGCTAGTCCTATTTTACTCAAAGTTTTGTTGATCTTATTCTTTGATTTTTCTGCTTTCACAAAAGCTAACTTGCTCCAAGAGTTTCATTCTCCTTTAAAATCACAAAGCTGAGTTCCCCGCTACCCCCTCCCCGCTACCCCCTCCCCCCTCCCCGCCCATTCCTCTGTGGTACCGTATGTATGTGACTGCAAATTAACTACTTAATTTCTCCATCTTTTTCTACTAGATATGCAGAACACAATCCTTGTAATGTGCCTGTCGACGATTATTCTATTCGGCATGACGGAAGTTACCGGTAGGCATATTTCTCTATTCTTTCCATTTTTCTTTTATAAAGTAGCGCTCATAAAATTATATTAATTGTAATTTGCTAGGGATTTATAGACCCTGCAGACCGTAATCCCGGCTTCCCCTAGATTTTTTGTAATAATCAAAACCGCTATTTCATATTTCTTTCGTGACATCTGACGATCAAATAAAAACAAACATTATCACGGTCATAAATTCGTGTTTAATCACTTTAGTGTTAATATCACATTTCGGGGAATGTGATTCCTGTTATTCAAAATCTACCTCAGTCGTGAAAGATATTGGAATAAGAGTTATAGCAAGGCAATTCCATAAAATAATCAACTTTCTTTACGTCCGACCCCCATTTTTCTAAAGTTTTACTTCACTTCATACACTGACCAAGTCATGGTCCTTTGAGAACATTACAGACTGTAAAAAAAAAAACATAAATCAGAGACAGAAAATTCCATGAAGGTCTCACAAAAATGAGGTCGGACGTACATATTTTATGGAATTGCCCAGCAGTGTTCTCCATGAAAACTTTTCACACGTAAAGCATATCGGCTTAGATTTTAATGGGATTTGTTTACCACCAATAATGTTAAACTTAAGCCATTTCCATACACAAAATCCATGACAACCGCAAATCAAGAGCAGTGGATAGCGTGGACAGGGGATGTATAAGTTTCCTTAACTTCCCCGACCAAAGTTAACATACACAATGTTTTTTTTATCGTTTTAAATATTATTCTTTATTCGTTATCGATTAATATTATTCTTCGTCGCTGCTTAAGTTTCCCCATTTGAAATTTGCAGATGCGAAAATATTTTCAAGGCCCCCTGCTGCTGGTGTTCGTTCTAACGCTCACAATGGCATCAGTAAGTTAATGCTATCCATCCAGACAGATTTCTCTGTCTTTGACCGATAATTTCAAACTACAGGTATTTGGATATAAAATCGCCATTACAATCATTATAATAAAGACATTCATCGTTGAACATTGTTTATTTCAATATGATTAGTCAGATTTTTTCCAGAATCACTGGTTTTGTCGTTATCGTTATTTCTAAAGAAAATCTAATGTTAATATACAGTGGGATAAATGATGATTGCGGGGAATTTAAACGTAAGCGTGGTAAACTGGTTAATAATTCAAAGCGTTGCTTGACACAAACCAATTGCTTCGGAACTCACATTTTAATAAACCTCCACTTGTTTTCTTCACTACCGCATGAATGTTAGACAAATTATATTGTAAAATACATTTACTATTTATTTGTCTATTTTACTTTAATGCTAAGATATTGAATCTGTATACATTTTTCATAAACGGAATTTAAAAAAAATATTTGGCATGGGGTGAGTCTGTGACGTCAAGTAAAAAATAAGTTTCAATCATTTCAAAGCGAGAGAGCTTAGCGAAAGAGTGATAAAAATATCCTTTTTTTTTTCAAAAGGAAACATGGCATTTAGAATAATCGTACACTACGTATACAATTGACGTTGCATTAGACCCTATGGCGATTTGCAACATCTGTTTGCCATTATGGCGCAATTATAAGGATACTCCTATATTTGCAACATCCCCTCTTAAATAGATGTTTGGCTTGTCTGTGAGGGAGCGTATGACATGATGTAAGAATTTAAACTTGCCATTTTGGCGCAATTATAAACCAATAAGGCTACACCTTTAGTTTACATATTTATAAGAGACTAGCGGTACCAAAACTTATTTTCACTTTTTATCTCTCATGTGTATATACTATTTTTATGATATAACTATTCTGATATTGAACTTACAGATTTTAGAGTGCGTAGGTTACCTCCACTGGGTAAGGTCTCCAACAGGAACTTCAACGTTTATGATAAAGGTACGGGTGTGGTGCGTCTGAAATCTGTAGTAATTTTATCCGGGGGCGGGGACTTTTTCATAAATAATTACGTAAGAATTTAAACTTGCCATTATGGCGCAATTATAAGGATACTCCTTCTTCAATTTCCATATTTATAAATAGACAAGCGGTATCAAAACTTTATTTTCACCTTTTATCTATCATGTACATGTACTATTTTTATAATGTAACTATTCTGACATCGAACTTACAGATTTTAGAATGCGTAGGGCAACTCCTATGGGTAAGATCTTCAACAGGAACTTCAACGTTTATGATAAAGGTACGGGTGTGATGCGTCTGAATTTTGTAGTAATTTATTTTTCCGAGGTAGTGCCTTTTTTCAAAAATAATTTTACTGATCTTGTCAATACAATCTCTCTCCTCGCTGGGATGCGATTCGAATATTAGCGAGTTTTCGCAATTTTTTTGCAATCTATCTATTTATTCATTTATGTGGGCGTTGCTAGGCGCAAACGCGAGACACGTTCTCTCAATCCATCTTTTGTCCCATTATGTACTTTAGATATCAATAACGTGCGTTGTGAGTCGAAAGATCAAAATAAAAGTACGAATTTGAAAAATAAGTAAACACAAATTCCACCCAACTTCTCACATCATCCACCCCTCCATTCACACACGCACGCCCCACCCACACTCACCGAGGGTCAAATGTGCTGCTCTCATTACTACACAGTACCCGCTGCCCTACTGCGTCCAAAAAGAACTTCGTATTATGATGGACAGAACTAAAATCTACCACTTTTAATTGACTGAATAGCAAATTTGCTAATAAGAAAAGTGGAAGAAATCCAGACAAAATGATGTTCTTTAGGGATTTTAGCGCATGTCACAACACATGTTTTTACTATTGGGTGCATGTAGTGAGAACTGAATTGACGGAAATTCATTGATATATATATATATATATACATTAATACTTTGCGAAATACATCATCCTGCTTTAGTCGGATTTCGCTTGAGCCCACACGGATAACAGAGAAAATGTATTTTCTAACAGCATGGAGGATTATATGTCCCAAATACACTGTGTAGATTTATCATTATGTATTTACACGTAAACTCACGTAATTATGTTGATGAAAAATATTGTTCACTCCTGTAATGCACCACCACTATTCTAAATTCAATCGCCTTGTTTTATTTTCTTGAAAATCACTAGATGCTGAAATAATTGAAGCGCCTCCTCCTGGTAAGCTGTAGCCTTACCGCAACATGATCTATGAAATGGTAAGGAACTCGTTTATGCAACAGTTTTGTTTGAGTGTGGGGACGTCACGACGCGTAGTGGTCTAGTGGTTATGACTCTCGTCTTTCAATCACAGGGACGTGGGTTCGATTCCTAGCCATGGCGTGTTTTCTTTAAGCGAGAAATTTACCTTCATTGTGCTGCACTCGACCAAGGTTAGGGTGAAATTCCTCGAAAGCTTGAGCGTCTGAAGGCAGCACGGCAAAAGCCGTCGTAATAAAAATAATATTATTATCATGCAGGCGCCTTGAGCATTCCTCGGAGTGGTGCGCATTAGAAATATGGGTAATTTTTATCACTTCTCATCAACCTCTTAATTGATGTTTCAGAAATACATATACATTATAAAATACAGACATAAAATACAGACATGTAAAGAGTGTTCTCGCACCACTTACCAACAGTAACGTTTTTTTTTTCAGGAGCGTGTTTTGTGCATTCCTCTGTATGCCAAATTCATAAGGTGATCGAGTAATCACATATTGTTGTATATGGGCTTTCTTTGCTTTTTGGCAACACTTTTTTAAAACCTTTTCTTTATGTTTCTCATCCATCAGCAAATGAAGTCACCAGTGATAACACAGAATGGAACACAACGTTTGACAATAAAGCTAAGAGTGTTATAGCTTATCCGATCATCACTGTTCAAATGAGAGTTATTGTTTCCGTTTAATTCGTTAAATCAGTGCATTTTTGTATAGGGCAAATGAACACGAAAACAGATATGCGAATTTTGTCCTTTTTTTTAATTCGTAACGTATATTTTTGCATCTGGTAGTCATGTTTTGAAAAACAATGTTTTGATTTGCAGTTTAGTCTTTTCAGTTATTTTTTTTAATTTTCAGATTTTGAATGTTTCGTTGAGGTGTATAGATTTTAACGGTGTTTTTTTTTCTCTCGTCTCTATTTTCATCCAATCCTATTTCTTATTTTCATAACTGAAAAGAGGGAAATAATATTACATCATGTTTCATATATCAGTGTATGTGCTTAACAAATTTTCTGATAGTAAAATTGAACATTACGTTGGATTGTTCCCCCATAGTACAATCCAAACAACTGGGAAAACTCATAACTAGAATGACAGAATCAAGTTTCATTATTTATTTACTTAAATGTTATAGTTATATGACTGAAGACTTATTAGCCAGTAATGTTTGTCCAGAGTATGACTATTCAAATTACCGTAATCACTGTTCTCTCTAAAATAACTTTGTATATACAATCATTGCTTTGGCAAATCCTGTGAACATTCTTAATAGTTTACTTGAAAAAATGTATGTTAAATTGAAACTATCAAGCCTATTTCAAATTCAACCTTCATTTTATACTTTGCGGGAAAATTTCATCATACAATATATGAGAATCCACGAGGTTTGATGTAGAACAAATTGAATATCATGAACATTATAATAAGCTTGAACTACCTTTCCAGTTGAATCGGAGTATTTCGGTCTTCCTAGAAGTCCCTTGTCTGACCACTGACCCATGATGTTGACTTGATTTTCATACTGTAAATGTAATGGTTATCAAATGCATTAAAAATTATGATTGATTAATCAGATACAACTTTGAAGAGGCAGAGGGACATTGCCCCTATTATTTGTATATGATTTAACGAGGGGAGAAAAAAAAGAATGAGGAGCTACATGAACTTTTGTGGAGAGCGTTAGTCTTACAGCTCAATAACACGATTGATATATTTTCACCAAAGAAAACATCTAAAAGTATATAAACTAATCTTTATGTCTTCCTTTATCACCGATTAAAATGCCCTGGCGCTATTCTTGGCTGTAATGCATTAAGATGGTCATGACAATGGGAAAAGGAAAAGGAGCAATGAAAATATCACTAATAATGCTAATACTACTACTTCTATTTCTACTAATACTTCTTCTACTATCCATCGAAAAAAAAAACAAAGAAAAACAATGGTCATAATTATGATGATGATAATAAGAAGGTGACGAGGAATATATATATTCATGAATTTATATATATATATATACGGAAAATGAGGTGTTTTTATTTACCGTTTCTGCATAGACAGCAATAGTCGAATCTGACATTCCTTTTCGAAAGTTTTCACTGTGACATTCAAGTCCTAGCCAAAGTTTGAGCCGCAGCATCGCTGGTATGGCGTATCGGTTGTCATCCTTACCTTTCACCTTCAAATACTGAATAAATAGATGTAGAGAGAGAGCGATATGAGAGAGCATATATTACGAGGAAGGAGGAAGAAGAAAGGGAGCTGAAGAGAGAGAGGGAGAGCTCATGCTCATACCTCCACACATTTATAAACACATATTCATGGTGGAAATTTGAAGAAAAAAAAGGTATTTTACTGCACAACCGAGGACCATTGTGTCAGTATGAATCCCGTCAACCGAGGACCATTTGAAATTTAGCTACTCTTAATACAGGAATGTCTATAGGGTCATAACTGCTTCATTTGTTTTTTGATTATGCATGAATTATGAATAAATCGTCGCACGGCTGGCAGAGGTGCGCACACACTGAATCCCATCTAACCTATAACATGGGCTGGGATAAAATGGAACACGCAGAGTAAATTTGGTCTGAAATAAGTTGATATTTCCTAGGTAAGATGGGATTTAGTGTGCGCGCCCTTCTGCTTGGCGAGAAATTTGCGCCATTCTGCCAGCCATGCGACGAAATCCACCTTAACTCCAGACATCACGCTCGATTCGGGACCATGACGTCATGCTCGTGACGTCATATAGTTAATCTTAAGTTAATCTTAAATTATTCATAATTTATGCATAATTATGTTTCTATGTTCATGCCAAGGTGTTATAAATGCTATAGACTTACATATTCTATAATTCATAATGATATTCATGAAACAAATAATACAGTCATGACCCCATAGACACCCCTATACTCTCGGATACAAACAAGGACAACTTGTATCATCGTGAATCGAAGCGGTACCCGTACTATGTACAATTATGATTATGATTTGGGAAATTTGCAAAATGGCCCCAAAACCTTGGACATCCTTGTTTGGCTGTATGTCCTCGTTTGATTGTAAAGTTCTTGTGCAATTAAGCTTAAAAGCAAACAAGAATTGACATTTGAAAAAATGCAAAACAAAAATCCTTTTATGATGACTAAAGTAGCTAATCTTGTCAGAACTAGGCTCCTTCTCGCAGACAAAAAGACTGAAAGTAGGTTTCGGTAGCAAGATTTACACAGGATTCGAGCAAGACTCGAAAAACAGCAAACACTATTATCATTCCTCTAAATGTTACCAACCAGAAATGAACCCCATCGCTATCACCTCTCTGTAAACATGGTAAACTGTATAACAAGGCTTTTCTTCCTACCATACCTTAAGGAAATAGCTGAAAGTTCTTCCGCAGAACAGCCCACATGCATCCCTTCGCTGATCAGAATAAAGGACTTGGTAGGCAGGTACCCGGATGTACGCCGTTCGTTTGGATCCACAGATCATCCAGATCACAACATCTGGGAGACTGTTCTGGGGCTAATAAAGGGGAGATGTCGGAAAAGAACATTGTAATGCCTTTCGTTCCATTTCGTTTCTGTTATTTTTCGGCAAGGCACCATCTTTTAGTACCTTTGGTAGTAATAATAGAAATATAATTCCATCCGAAGGTATCATTAATGATAATTATATTCAAAGAATTTGGATACACTAAATTAAGTACGATAGGCTTATTGTGTTTTCCGTTCAGAAAATAAAAAAACCCGGGTTAATACATTACAATGTAATAAAAACCTTAAACTCATAGAAAGTACATCGGAAGATATTTTTTTAATCCTCAAATCCTGAGCCCACTTAAAATGGACTAGCATATCTCATTATAGGGTACATTTATGTTGAATTTGAATGAAAAAATCCCTTTATTTGCAACGAAATGACAAGTTAATTATTTTTTTGTTTTCAAATGAAAAAAACCGACAACTTGTCTTGTTAATACTTCACTTTTTAATTCATAATATTTAAAAGGAAAACAATATTGTTGTGATGAGAGGAAAATAGAAGTGTTTCTGCTTTGAAGAACAAAACCTGATAAAATAAGGTTACACATAATTATGTCCTGGTATGTGTTTTATATAAAGTTGTTCGTCAGTTATAAGGGCGACTTTAAGAATGACTGGTCATCTTTTCTTGTGGTAAATGGTATACACCAATATGTTCATTGGCGATGGTTTAGCGCGTAGGAAAGGTTCACCAGTCGTTATTAAAGTCGCTCTTAACTTATGAACAGCTCTATGAAACAGCACCCTGGATGGGTTATACTGCATTTATGAATTATTTTCCGTGTGTCTTTCATTATTTTGACGACGAACGGCTTACCTCGACTGCGATTTCCTGTAGCATGATCAGGTATTCTTCGAGCTCATCCACGGTTTCCTCCGGCTCAATGGCTTCCTGTCGGAGGATCGTTGCTCGTCGAGCGACCTCGAACAACACTCGTCGTCTGAGCTCGTATCTCCGATGGTCGAGAGCGTTTGCGTATTGCTTCATGTCGCCGAATTCGGGTAAAGGGCTCCTGAAGTTAAAATACGGAGAAATATTAAATGAATAAGCAGCATCTTAAAAAAAACTTTCTTATCATAGACTATATTTACACAGTACAACATTGTATACAATTTTTATACAAAGCTATATGTATCTTACAGTAGGTGTTTAAAACATTTAAACAAGTGTTTAAAATCAACATAGTTTAATTTTCAATATCAAATTCTCAATTAATTGTGCATGGTAGTTTAAAATGTTAAACAATAGTAAACAACGTTTTTTGCATAAGATTTTAGAGTTTTTATTGTGTAAAATGAGTTGCCTTCAAACACAACTCTTTTTTCCAACGAGCTCCAAACTTTATAATAAATAGGATAACATGAATGCTGGGTCCCGTCTTACAAAGAGTTGCGATTGATCCGATCAATCGCAACTATGGAAAGCCAGCAACGTTAACATCTAAAAGCACATGTTTGTTCAAAATATTTTCTAGAAATGATGTTTATTAAAACATTTACTGTTTTCATGACAATTAAGTATGCTTCTCTTTGTTTTCAAAGGACATTGAGCAAATTTCCTAAAGAAAACTTATCACGTCGATAGATTTCCATATACTTGAGATTGATCAGATCAATCGTAACTCTTTGTAAGACGTGGCCCAGAAGTGAGGTCAAGAGCACGTCTTTCTCCCTTTCTCCTTTTGTTTTCTTTATCACTCTTTCTTTTGTCAATCCCTTGTTTTCACTTGCCTGCCCTTTCTTTCCAAACTCACCTGCAATCTTCTATGAGTTTGTCGATTGTCTTGATGACATGGGTCGCTACTTCGCTCTCACTAGCTCCAGATTTGATACACGTCTTCACATGACCGATGTGCTTTTCCTTAAATGTAAAAAAAAATTGAATCTGAGTGTTTCTTATAATCCACCCTCTTAAAATGATATTTCATAGCAGTGAGGGGGTTGGCACTTCCATGAGCAGAGAAGAGCCGTATTGATAACAATATCACCAGTCATTCATCTAAGCTGTCACCGTATGCTGCGATTGGCTCTTGATCGAATAATTATGCGTTTTTCATTTTTTTTTTTGCAGTCTTGAACATTCCCGCGACTAGTTGGTGATATTGGTATTTTAATATCTTGCACACCATATATTCAAATAGCGAAATTTAGAATTTTATTTGATTTGAAATCTGCAATAATGTTGTTACTTCAAGTCATAAGGGGGAGGGGCGCCGGGGCAATATGTTGGATGGGGAGCAGGATTAACCACAAAGAAGAATGATTAACTTTGGAAAAGCGAGTATGGCTATTATCTAGTTTTAAGACCAAGTCATCTTTTTTCATGCCCTGCCTATTGGTTGTTTGTTTTCTCCCATCCTCTCTCCTTTTT
Organism: Lytechinus pictus; assembly: GCF_037042905.1. NCBI lineage: Eukaryota > Metazoa > Echinodermata > Echinoidea > Temnopleuroida > Toxopneustidae > Lytechinus > Lytechinus pictus. The sequence continues at coordinate 17,032,874 of NC_087256.1, forward strand.
CCATACTTAAAAAGTCTTGAAGATAATCGCCTTCTATCCGCCCCCATGGAGCGCCACACTTAAAGTAACATAAGTCTAGTTGGTGTGTACTACGATCTTTTTATCTTTAAAGTATATTCCTTGTAACTCTGTGGAGGTTTGCAGGGGCCCTACATGCTATTAGTGCATGCAATAACATTCACAAGAAAACCCTTTACCGCTTTGCTGCCACAGACAGTACACTCCCACAAAAAGTCAATGTTATTTGGCCTCACATGGCATAGAATGTGTTTATCTTTATTTCAGGCATCATAATTTGCTTTTTAATAAATAGAGAAGTGATTACGTCCCCAATAGCCTGCGGTGTTAAAATTTAGATGTAGTCATTATCATCGCAGCAATAAAGTGACGGAATAGCTTGCAAATCTTAGGTGATTCCTGTCTGGCATAAAACCTTGCAATTACGATTACAACCAAGGAAAAATATTTTAAATCCTGAATGAGTAAACGTTCCCATTAATACTATCCATTTATGAAGTTCCCAGCTAGATGTTGCAATTGTGTAGCCTAAAAAACTTCCTCCGTGAACCCGAAAGACGGTTATTAAGTCTTTAAATTCCTCGAAGCATTTACTTAAAGGACAAGTCCACCCCAACAAAAATTTGATTTGAATAAAAAGAGAAAAATCCAACAAACAAAACACTGAAAATTTCATCAAAATTGGATGTAAAATAAGAAAGTTATGAAATTTTAAAAGTTTCGCTTAATTTCACAAAACAATTATATGCACATCCTGGTAGGTATGCAAATTGGCTTACTGATGACGTTACCCACTCACTAGTTCTTTTGTATTTTATTATATGAAATATGAATATATTCTAATTTTCTCCTCATTGTCATGTGAAACAAAATTTTATTCCTCCCTGAACATGTGGAATTACCATTATTGTATCAGTTTATGATTAAGTCAAGTTGGTCCTTATTGTCAAATCTGTAAAAATGGAAATACTGTATAATTCAAACAATAAAAAACAAAATAAATAGTGAGTGAAGGACATCATCGACTCTCTCATTTGCAGATCGCTAAGTTGGGCATTTAACTGTTTTGTGAAAAATAAGCGAAACTTAAATATGTCATAACTTTTTTATTTTGCATCCGATTTCGATGAAATTTGCAGTGTTATGTTTGTTTGATTTTTCTCCATTGATCTATTGATTCAAATCATCAATTTTCTGGTGTGGACTTGACCTTTAATTTGTTTAAAATCCTGAGGATTCTTCTTACCAGTTTCGCAATGATGTGGAGGATGATGTTGAGGGTGTCGAGGCGGAAGCTGATGTCCTCCCATTCGCTGTTGATGGCGATCAACGGCTTCGTCTTCGTCCACGGTAGGAAGTAGTAGTGGTTACCATCGAACACGGCGTTCGTAGGCTGCGTGGTCGATGGTTGCGGTGTGACGCGCTCATCGAGTTTGTTACCATAGTTACCGATGCTAACCTGAGGTATATAGAGAGGCATGAGGTTAATAGGAAAGGAAAACGGCGTGGAAGAGAGGAATCTTAAATTCGTCTTACAATCACCGACTATGCTGTTGTAAAATGTCAATCCGTTAATTTGTGTCTAATCTATATTTATTTGTATTATTTTTGAAGGTGAATTAAATAAAGTTTAGAATAGGAACCTCCTAATATTAGTGGTAACAAAGTTATTTAGAAAATGAAAGAATTTTATCTAGTATGCATTGGTTACTAAAGTGCTGAATTAGCCTCGCATTGACCCCCCCCCCCCCCCATTGGGTATGAGATGGAAACATTACGTACATGTTTATGCTTTAATCACTTCATAATTATGCTTGTAAAGAATATGTTTATAGTTGTAGATGTTAATTTGTTTTTAATTATCGATAAAAACTGAAGAGAAAAAAAATACCTCAAATTCCACTGAGCGATCAGTCTCACTGACCATGGTGGCGTTGATGAAAGCGGCGTAGAGGTGGTATTTCCGAAGTCGTCTGTATTTATCTACCCTCTGAATGTCATGAGAGCTGATACTTACGATGTCTTCAGGAGGCGGTTCCCCTAGCTCAGTTGACATGGAAACTAGGACACGCCCCCTGTAGGCCGCGCCTTCCCCCTGTGGAGAAAATTGTAAAAAGGAAATTGAGTGATATACATTATCAATCTAAGTGTAAAGTCCAAGGATTAAATCGGCGAATGAGAGGGGACATTAGAATAACAGTCATTCGGACACGAAATTGAGAAACAGTCATCCGTAAGTTGTAAAAGATTCCCTTTAAAATTTCAATGTTATGGCCATCAAGAGGAGTAAAAACCACAAATGTCCACATTCCTTTTATTTCCTCACTAATAAGTTGGAAAATCGCTTATTGGTACATGTATCTTAATCCTACTGCATGGCACAATTAAAATGTCTTTCTTAAAACTTACATATTCTGTTATTTGCGATAATCTTTTTTTCACGTTTGTTCAACAAAGCAGCTTATAGAAACGTGAAACCATTCTGAAGTGTTTTTTTTTTTTTTTTATTGTTGAACATTTCTGGATATTTCTGCAAAGTTGCAAACTATGATATTGCTCATTTTTATTTTAAAGTTTAGATTAATTTTCATATTTTTATAACATAACAAAAACAATCATACAATATCAAAAGATTGTGCTACATTGAAGAACAATAACAAAAAAATCAATTAGTAGTTGACTACTATCAAAAGTAAATAATAATAATAAAAAGAAAACCTGATACAAATGTTAATAACTAGGCTATTGTCAACATTATCTTCAACGAAAATGTGTTGTTTTCCCTACTTAATAAAACAGATCAAACACAATACAACTTATTTGTATTTATATAGTTCCTTTCCTCTCTTCCTTTTTTCACATTTCAATTATTTGTCCCATCTGATTAGGCTTCTCCTCGTTTCCACAGCTTGTAGCGACGCGAAAACTCGAATAAGAACCTAAGTATGGATGCATACGAGCAGTAGCGTACCGTGAACCGCAGGAGACAAAGCACTGGGGGGGCACTGCATTGTCTGTGAACAATGCTTTGCCCCCCCAATGCTTTGTCTCCTCCGAGTCACGGTACGCTACTGCATACGAGTAAGATAAGTACGCAAGTACCATACGTACGCGATTAAATAAGTATGCAATATAATGCGAGTAAGATAAGTTCGCAAGTACCATACGTACGCGATTAAGATAAGTACGCAATATAATGCAAGTAGCATAAGTACGCGAGTAAGATAAGTACGCGAGTAACATAAGTAAGCGTTTATGACGAGTACACAAGTAACATAAGTACGCCAGTAAAATAAGTACGCAAATTACACAAATACGCGAGTAAGATAAGTATTCAAGTAACATAAGGATATGAGTTTAAAAAAAGGACGCAAGCAACAAAAGTACGCGAGTAAAATAAGTATTAAAGATAACGTGCTCACCCTCCCCATATTCAAAGCCTCATAGTCATCGTTGAATGTGTCGAATTCGCGAGGAGAACCGTAGAAATTTAACCAACATGGTCCAAAAGTAGGAAGAAATCCTGCGAAAAGTAAGAGATTCAATCGTCATTATCTTGTCATATTCCCAATGAGTCAAAACGAAAATAAGAAAAAAAAATCCAGGTTTAATTATTTAAAAGCTCCAAAATCTAGCGAAAGAAAAAAGTGAAAAGAAAAAAGAGAAAATGTTTTATTACCCGTACCATACCCAAAAGAAATGAAAACGAAATAGAAATTTGTACTTGCAAAGTAACGTAGAAGCGATAACAAAAAAACAACAACACTTAGTGTGGGTTGAAGCCTGAAGGGCTTGGAATATTGGTAGAATTTGCATGGGAGTAGAGTATCCAACTACAAAATTTATACTATTGATAGTGCAATAAAACCAAACAAACAACCACCAGGCGTGCAATTTAGAAGACCCCTTATACAAGCAAGTTACAAAATAATATATAAAGCATTTGAAAGCTTTGTATAAAACTGAACATTTCATCATGAAGCGAGAAATTAAGAGAACGAGAGAAAAAAGACATTGGGCGAAAAATGAAGTGAATGTAACCTTTCTGCCATCAACTAAAATGTTGGGGTTGTTTTAATTAAAGGAAGGTAGAAAAATAATATACAAAGCATTTGAAAGCTATGTATGAAAATGAAAATGTTGTCATAAAGCTAGAAATTTAAAGAGCAAGAAAAAGACATTGGGTGAAATTAATTGAAATTCTTTAACCTTTCTGCCATCAAATAAATGTTGTTTTTTATTTAAAGAAAGGAAGATAATGAAAAAAGGGTATAATGGCATTGTGATGGCCTTTGGAAATCCAGCATAAAATGTATTGAACAAATAGCATACAAAGACGCATGTGCCATGAACACTGTCTCAGGATGAGAGTCTTAGGATGCGACTGTCTAAGGATGCGACTCAAGATCAGAAGTTTTAAATCAAAATATAAAGAATGCACTAAATGTTCGTATCAAGTCACTACACTCTGAAAAAACTGAGTAAAATTTTACCCAATATTGAGTAGAAAGGGAACATGCATGTTTGCTGGGTATTTTTTGTTTTTACCCCATATTGGGCTAAATGCATGTTTTAAGGGTAACTTTCAATGCAACATTGCGTAGAATTTACAAAATATTTGGTATCTTTTTACCCCACCAACATGCACGTTCCCATTTTACCCAATATTGGGTAAACCTTTATTTTTTAGAGTGTATTGCTATTCCAATAGACTCATGACCAGCTAGGCATACTAAAAAAATCACTTGTATTATATTACCTATCATGTACTCTGCGAACAATAACGTTAACAATGGAAAGAAAATATGCGATTTTTTTATTAGTTATTTAGAAAAAGAAAGATAAAAACTTTGCATCAAAAGGGGAGTGTGCAAAGGCTTCATATTGTGTGAAAGATTACAAAATGTTTGCAACAATTTAAACAAGAATTTGGCAGATCCACATAGGTCACAGAGCCATATTTTTTTTTAAAGAAGCGTTAAAATAGTATTCTAAGGCTATGATGAAGTGCTGTTAACATTTTCAGACTTGATAGGTTGCAAAACTAAGCGAGTGGAAATCAGGAAGTGGAAAATGCATAATTAGAATGGAGGGAGTGGAGTGGGTTTGCGATGTGAGGGTGCATTTTGCTGGCAATCATAACTTAATGCATTCTTACCATTGTGGTCTTCTTATGCAGTTGAGAACATACGATTCGAATAAGAAAAAAATGTAAGTCGGTAATTTTTGAAAATGAAAATCACCCCCCCCCAAAAAAAAAAAAGAAGAGAAGATAGGATTTCTTTGGGGTCAGCATTACATTTTTCCTTCATGTATGTACATTTCTAAAATATAGTTATTACTGTCTGTTTTGGGGTTAGGGGTACATTCATCTTTCAATCAAGATTCGTCATTGTTATCATTCTACATAAAACGGGCCCACATATCAATTATATCTCAAACAAAAAGAACATAAAAAACTAAGTCAAATTTTGAGGTATCTGTTATATTTTATCCCAAAACATCATGCTTGCATGTCTTTTTTACATGCCAATTAGTAAAGCCAGCTCAATTAACATATATTTTTTTTTACAAATTTGTCTCTTTTTCTTTTGAATTTTAAAGGTCAAAAGAAAAACTGATCACATAATCACTAAGGTGTTATTCGATTTCAAGTTTTCTCTATAATTTAATTTTCATCTGTGAATAAAAAAAGGAAAAAAACAACAGGTACCGTCGTCTCCTCTTGATCCGATCTCATTGATATCGATGAAGCCAGTAGCAATATAATCATCGGTTGACAAACGATCCCTATAGAGAAATAATATTTCAAAATATGATTACTAAGCGTATAGGAAAATAGGTGGCCTATATCAATTTCTAGACTCTATTACGTCGTTATTCTTCCCCATAAATAAATGAAAATATTGCCTCTTTACTCTATTATATCTATAAATAATACAAATAATAGGTAAGATAAAAATATGGGAATTAATACCCTTTCCTATATTGTTCATAGAAACGTCAATTTGATAATTTCTATTCAACAATTCATATCATATAAAGTTCTTGTGCACGCACAGAAATTTGCAATTCTAATAACTTCCTGCATGATGGGAGATCTTTATCTTCGTGTTCTGAGGAAAAATAATCATCCTAACACACGTGCAAACACGCGAATTCGTATTGGGACGGGTTCGACACGCCAAAGATTAAAAAAATATCTGAAATAGGTCGTTGAGTTTCGAATCAATATTGGTTATTAGACTTACCAGTCCTTTAAGGTCAATTTCAACCGTTCGCACATCGATGGAAACTAAATAGGAAAGTGAAGCAAAATTTTTTTTTTTCATTAGGCAAACTTACCAATTCATATGAATAATGAAATGAGAGTGATGCACCTGTAAACGAAAGGTATCTTATGAGAAACAGTAAGTAAGCTGCGTTTTCAATCCAGTTTAATATTTCTTCACATTTTTTTACAATAAAAATATTTACCATTGCATCGTGAAGTTAAAAACCGATCATAATGATTGCAATACTAATCAAAGTAGGCCCACTTTATATGATAAAAATGAATGACGATGGTAAATCACAACAAGAAAACAACTAAGACGGCAGTGCAACAATGATGAAGATATCGATTTGGTGCTGAAGATATTGAGGATGATGATGATGATGATGAATATAATGAACATGATGATGATGATAATGAATATAATGAATATGATGGTGATGATTACGATGATGGCAATGATGATGATAGTGGTGGTGGTGATGGTAGTGATGATAATGGTGGTGGTGGCGGTGGTGATGATAGTGGTGGTGGTGGTGATGATAGTGGTGGTGGTGGTGATGGTATTGATGATAGTGGTGGTGGTGGCGGTGGTGATGATAGTGGTGGTGGTGATGGTAGTGATGATAGTGGTGGTGGTGATGGTAGTGATGATAATGGTGGTGGTGGCGGTGGTGATGATAGTGGTGGTGGTGGTGATGATAGTGGTGGTGGTGATGATAGTGGTGGTTGTGGTGATGATAGTGGTGGTGGTGATGGTAGTGATGATAGTGGTGGTGGTGATGGTGGTGATGATAGTGATGATAGTGGTGGTTGTGGTGATGATAGTGGTGGTGGTGATGGTAGTGATGATAGTGGTGGTGGTGATGGTGGTGATGATAGTGGTGGTGGTGATGATAGTGGTGGTGGTGATAATGGTGATGATAGTGGTGGCGGTGGTGATGATAGTGGTGGTGATGGTGATGATGAAAGTGGTAGTGATGGTAGTGATGATAGAGGTGGTGGTGATGGTGATGATGAAAGTGATAGTGATGGTAGTGATGATAGAGGTGGTGGTGGTGATGATGAAAGTTGTGGTGGTGATGGTAGTGATGATAGTGGTGGTGGTGATGGTGATGATAGTGTTGGTGGTGATGGTGATTATAGTGGTGGTGGTGGTGGTGATGGTAGTGATGATAGTGGTGGTGGTGATGGTGGTGATGATAGTGGTGGTGGTGATGATAGTGGTGGTTGTGGTGATGATAGTGGTGGTGGTGATGGTAGTGATGATAGTGGTGGTGGTGATGATGATGAAAGTGGTAGTGATGGTAGTGATGATAGAGGTGGTGGTGATGGTGATGATAGTGGTGGTGGTGATGGTAATGATGATAGTGGTGGTGGTGATGATGATGATAGTGTTGGTGGTGATGGTGATTATAGTGGTGGTGGTGGTGGTGATGGTAGGGATGATAGTGGTGGTGGTGATGATAGTGGTGGTGGTGATAATGGTGATGATAGTGGTGGTGGTGATGATAGTGTTGGTGGTGATGGTGATTATAGTGGTGGTGGTGGTGGTGATGGTAGTGATGATAGTGGTGGTGGTGATGGTGGTGATGATAGTGGTGGTGGTGATGATAGTGGTGGTGGTGATGGTAGTGGTGGTAGTGATGGTAGTGGTGGTGGTGATGGTAGTGATGATAGTGGTGGTGGTGATGGTGATGATAGTGGTGGTAGTGATGATAGTGGTGGTGATGATGATGACGACAATAATGATAACGATGGCATTGGTGGTTGTGATGATGATGACTATGATGATGATAAAAATGATAATCACGATGTTGGTTTAGGGTGATATTTATGATAAAAAGAATAACGTTAATAAACAAGGATATATGATGCAAGAAGTAATAATACGAGCAATGATGAGGAAAAGAACAAAATGAAATCCTACCCGTATTGGAAGCCGTAATTCCTGGTTCCATTGAGGATGATCATTTGTGTACTTTACATCCGTCTCCAACTAGGTTGACAAACAAAATGAAATTATTTCAATTATCGTTTGATAACATTTGAATCCTCTACTGGAGCATCACATTTGAATCAACGAACACAATAATAAATCACATTCAAATAAAAAGTTACACAATGGATCAAAAATCACGAAACAGCAATTCTCAGTTATTACAAAATTTGAAGGTTCACAAACCCTCAAGCAATTAATCTTTTCTTTTGGCCATTTTTTTCCAGCAACTGCAATACTGTACATTTCTACTCGTTTTTTTTTTTGGAGAAGAAATTAAACATGATTGGAAAGAAGAATAATATTTCTCTAATGGCTTTAAGAAATTTTTTAAAGACAAAGCTTTTCAAATACAATAGCTACAAATGCAGTTAGCTTAAAATCATATTTTGCTTATTTACAAACAAGTAAAATTATATCATTACCTGCAGACAAAACGAAATATAGTGCAACGATTTGCTCCTTGCATGAGTAACAAATCTGTTGAATATTGTCATATTTACTATCTATAAATTATTATTATTCATTATCATTTATTCTTAGATTTATAATCTTTATTTAATTTGTTGATTGAGTAAGCTTTTATCATTATTATTCTTATTGTTATCATTAGAATTTTTGTTATTACTATTATTATTACTATTCTTATTATTATTGATTATGATATTACTTTATATTATTATCATTATAATTATTATAAATATCACTATCATGATTATATATATATTTATATATATATATTAGTTCATTTATTTCTTTTTCTATTTACTTATTCATTTTTTGGGGGGAGGGGGATAGGCCTACTTACCGACTGCCCGGCGAATGAGAAGACAAGGTAGGGGTCAACCAACTCTTTCTTCTCTTCCCCGACACGAAGAACTTTCTTCATCCCTTCGAAGGCACCTGCGTCCACTAGGAGTAAATAAGAAAGAAAAAACATATGCTAACATGAGTGTGGCAATAATCTACTTTGATTTACGATAGGATAGGAGATAAAGAGAGGGGGGTGGAAATGACATACGATAGGATAGGAGATAAAGAGAGGGGGGTGGAAATGACATACAATCAAGTTGACACCCCCCCCCCAAAAAAAAAAAAATATACTAATAATCAGAGTAATGATAATAATTATAAAATAAGTGGAAAGAAACAAATTGTCATAATATAAAAGAGATAAACAAATCGATATAGTTAGATAATACAAAAATTCTTAGGCAAAATTTTTGATAAACCTAACAATATTGACATGATTTTGTTTACGAGAATATTTAGCGCAAACCAGTATGATTTTAAAGATATCAAAACGGCATTAATAATGATGAAAAAAAACTCAAAAAATAAACATGAAATTGTGCAGAAAAGTTTCTTGAACAAGACAATTTTCAAAATGATTGCACAAAAATCTGATTACTCTGAGGAAGATCTTCAGCTTGGAAAACTTGCAGATTGAAACATCCTCTCCGAACGTCCACTCCTGCAGGTTGGATTAGATTGCTGCAAAGATGGAAGATCAAAGTCAATAAACCTTTTTATATCTATAAGCCTGTTTTAATAAGTTCATCAATCCGCTTTTAAATAAGAAGTTGAGCAATACTTATGGATTCAATAGCCGACAAAATACAACGTTGCGAACTGATTAACGTACAGAATTGGTATAATCAAGGGGATATCATCTCTAACATCTCCTTGGTATGATAATAATATGAACGAAAGTATAAGGAGTAAAAGTCCAACAAATATGGCTGCGGATAATGAAAACGATTAATATTTCAGTTGAGGGTGAACAGCATTTTTTTTGTTACAATTCTATCGATGAAATTCCATTCAATGTTATTTGCGACAAAAGACCATAACAATATAGCTGAATAAGTTATACTTACGTCTCTATGTCGAAATCGTCTTCAGTTCTCTTGAATATCTGAAGAAAACAAAAAGAGGAAAAGGAGTAAGATGTATTACATGGGGGTCGACAGTATAATAATTAATTTCTATTAATTTTTTTGATGATACGATTGATTTAGTAACTTTATAATACAATTTTTATTAGTCTATAGGCCCCCCCCAAAAAAAAAAAAGTTTATTTGCATTTCCGTCTTAAATAAAGATAACGTTTACATATTTATTAACATAATTATACAACGACAGAAACATGAATCAATCAATAAAACCCTAATAATTAAGATCAATAGAATGAATTCCATGTTGACCTAGGATATGGGATAGTTCAAACTTTAGAGACTACCTGTTTAAAAGTTGAACTTTATGCGGTCAAATCAAAACTAGCAGTAATGGGAAATGTCGATGCACCGAACATCATGAGTAAAACATAGTATTTGATTGCCATGAAATAAAAGAAAAATGAGCAACATGCTTTTAAGATTTGATCACGGCTAAACTTTTGCGTAATTCGCAAACTCCCGGGTCCCGTTTCATAAAAAACTTGTTATTTTATTTATTCATTTTGTATTTTTTGCTTTAAAGTGCATGATTTCGATGACGAGTTTACTATCAGCCAATCAAATCGAATGATTTCTGTAACTTTTAACGGTAACTTCATATTTTTTATTGTAACATGTTTTATAAAACGAGCCCTGGTTTCCCTGTCACTTATTAACCCCATTTTAGTTGTGAAATCTTTCTGAAGTGTGAAATATAAGAATCATTTGAAAATGAGAAATATAAGACGTAAAGATTCAGCGTAGATAGCAGGCGTAAGAAGGCCTAAATATTAGGCATAAATAAAGGTGTAAATATCCTTCTAATTGACCATGTTAAAACAACAAGAACAGCAAATAAAACAACATACTGGCAAATCGTCTCCTTGTCCAATCACGGAGATGCTGACCAACAAATAACCTTTGGCGCCTGACGATTTAGACTCCTCCATAGACGTTAGCAGCAACCATTTGTTCTGAAAAGTGTGTTCTTCGCTGTCATAGACTGATCCCACGTCTAAGTTGAATGAGCCAATCATGGCATCGCTTCTAACAAGATGAGAATCAAGTACCTGTGTCGAAAGGGAATAATATACATAGAATGCAATGATAAATTCGTGTAATAAATCGGTAATCGGAGGGTTAATCTAACCTAAAAGGAATACCTACCCTTTCCTGTTAATTTACACGATGAGCAAATAGAAATATAAATGTAAAGATCAATTCATTGATTTATTGAAACATCTTATGTTAAAACAATTTATCAGCTAGCATGCTTTTTTACGTAATGACATAGCATAAAAAGGTAATACGAATTTAATAATGATATAGGATATTTATATTGCGCACATATCCACCTTGTTAGGTGTTCAAGGCGCTCATATATTACCCGGCTAAGCTAGGCGTTCATAGCGCACACAGCTTCTTAAAGGAGAATGAAACCCTTGAAACCAGCTGAATCCATATCAAAGAGAAAAATCAAAGAAACATATTGTTGAAAGTTTGAGGAAGATTGAATGAATAATAAGAAAGTTATGAGCATATGAATATTGAGATCACTAATGCCATGTAGATCCTCCCATTGGCAATGCGACCAAGATCTGTGATGTCACACACGTACAACTCCCTCATTGCTTTAGTACTTATTTCACTTATATTCTCACTTTTATAGAATCTATCACAAGGTGAGGTGTTCTCTTTATGAGAGGACAAGTACAGAGGTTTCACAACATTATATCATTGATGCATCGTTTGTCAAATGATTAGAAAGAGCAAAAAGATATGTTTTGGGGTATATTTTCAGTGTCCAAAAGGGGAGAGTTGTTCATCTGTGATATCATAGATCTTGGTTGCGTTGCCAATAGGAGGATCTCCATAGCATTAGTGATCTCGACATTCAAATGCTCATAACTCTTCTATTGCTAGTCCTATTTTACTCAAACTTTTGTTGATCTTATTCTTTGATTTTTCTGCTTTCACAAAAGCTAACTTGCTCCAAGAGTTTCATTCTCCTTTAAGGAATTACTTCCTACTGGTACCCATTTACCTCACCTGGGTTGAGTGCAGCACATTGTGGATCAGTTTCTTGCTGAAGGAAATTACGCCATGGCTGGGATTCGAACCCACGACCCTCTGTTTCAAAGTCCGGAGACTAATCCACTGGGCCACAACGCTCCACATTTGATTTAAGACATATGGCATTAAAAAAAACACAATCATTTTATACAAACGATAATATTAGCCCGAATGTCAAATGATTGAGCGTGTGTGTGTGTGAGGGTGTATGCGTGTGTGTTTATGTGGTTTGTATCTGTGTGGGTGTAAATTATGGATCTGGACCAATTGGTATAAATGCAGCGGGTGAGAGAGGGCGCGATGATATCTAGTCGTATCGTAGGTGGATCTTTTCGATGTTTGTGGATGTAAACAAGTAAAAAGATGCATTGGTTTATTGGTTTAATTGGTTAGCATACAGAATAAAGAGACAGGGAAAGCTTTAATTATTAATTACAATAATCTTTTTATCATCTGAAATTTGTAATAAAATAATCCATTGTTTCTGAAGGAAATGTTCTTTTCATGGACTTTAAAGCAATAATACATTTGCTTCAATATTACCTCTTCTCTCTAGGCTTCATGTACTCATATCCATGCCACTAACCATGATCCCCGTATTGCATGTGAAGATATTTATCTAAAGTCATATAGTTAATAAACAGATAACCTGGGTAAAAAGGTGGCTAAAATACATGTAGCTATCATTAATTACTTCACCCGGAGCTTAAAATATTTATATTACGAGCAAATAACCCAAGTGAGGCAATATCAATTAGTAGGTTTGTTAATGCTCGGATGTAATTGAACGCGTCATGCTCGTGTTATAACTGACAAGATAATTGATATTGCGTTTACACATAATTATGCGCAGATAGTCCGCAAAATAATGTACTCCGGTCATACCGACGCTACAACCAGGCGCCAATGGAGCCTGTGACAGAACTTCTGGGGCCCGTTGCAGAAAGAGTTGCGATCAATCGCAACTCTAAAAATCATGCGCAACTTGATTTTCAACCAATCAACAGCGCGCATTTGGGACTTGCGATTGATTTTTTGACTTGCGTTTAATCGCATATCTTTCTGCAACGGACCCCTGATCGTCAGTCGTCAAAGCAGCCTGGAATACACACTTTGTCGTTTGCTGAAGATGTTTTGGGGAAACGAGGTAGAACAAAATATTCATCTCTTATCATATTAAAACGGTACTTTTACTCAGACGCCGTTGCTTGTATACAAAGGGTTGGTTAGATGCCAACTTAATGATAAATGAAACCATATGATGCCTAAAGGTCTATTTGAGGGCAATAATGTAGTCACAATGGATAAGCCGACTTCAGTATGCAAATGTCTGGGGCAAATGTATTCTCATCAGTACTATCAGATTTTCAGGTTTAAGCTTTAACTGAAGAAAAGCTTCATGTAAAAAAAATATATATATATTGGTGAAGGTTTGAGGAAATCCGTTAAGGATTAAGTTATTAGAATAATGGTTTGTATAAAATCTTTGCACCTTCTTTTTAAAAATATAGCAGGTATCAAATCTAACCTAGTGCTTTTTGATACATGTAATTTGCGCAACTCATTAAAATTGAAATTATTGATCACTAAAAGGTAATAACTCGAATTTATCTTGGCTGATACCTTTTCTTTCATAAAATTCACAAATGTTCTGACTGTCTGCACTGAAAATGTCTGGGCAAGATGGAAATTTATCTACCAATGTAACTGCGACATTTGTAAAATAGGAATTGAATTAATTGGAAATAGTTATCTTATCATGACATAATTTTCAGTCAATTGAAGTGACCAATTTTTGGTCCTTTCCATTTTCCCTTTTTAATCCTGAACTTTTTAGATTCTGCCAAAGTCATTTGGAAAACTTTTTATCTTCTTTTATTTTGTTTTGTAGGTATTATAATTTGGCCTTTTTCGCTATATCAATGATATAATATCATTGGTTCTGTGAACACCTATAGCCAGTCTTACTTTCTGTCGTGTACATAAAGTAAAAGAATGGTAACTTGTACCAAGATCAATATAACACCCCTTTGACTTATTTTTTGTTCCTTATTACAAATAACATCATCCAATAAAGAGGAAAATGTGTGTGTTTTACGGGTTGCATCTTTGATGAGTTGGCTAAATCCATGAAGACTCATTAAGTTAATATATATTTTTAGCTTGTGGAAATTTCTGAAAAAGACAAATATTCATATCACCTAAAAGTATAATTTCTTTATCTTTCTTTAATGTATCTAAACTACTTGACATCTTCTCAATAAACAGTTGCTTTTCGGAGGCCTATAAATGACACCAGCAATAATTGATTTTGATCTTGGTAGAAACAAATAAATCCACAGTGATTCAGAATCACCTGTACTTAAAACAAAGACATTGAATGCAATATCCTTTCTGACATAAAACCCCCCAGAGCTTGATAATCTATCGTTGCGTATAACTGGGTATCCATCTATATTGATTTATTCATTGTTCATGGAGTTATTTAACAATGTTTCTGTGGTAGCAATAACTGCAAGATTCTTTCTCTTAAGGAGAATTCAAAGTTCTGATTTTTTTGGTAGAATAGATTTATTATTGAGATGTACAAAGTGAAGAGCTTTTACAGCAAATATGTTTTCAAAATCTTGAAAAACCGTCGTTGAATCCTTTGATCTTTTTTGTTGTAAATTTGTCTCTGGAATATTTTCGGAAACCTGAATTTCACAGAAAGATGGTAAAAAGCAGGTTGAACAAAACCATTCTTCATCGAGGCTCAAATATGAATTTCCCCATACTTATTTCTTGACAGTAAATATAATATCATCTTTTACAAGTGGAACAAAGAAGGCCACACTGATTAGATTTTCCTGGTTTTTCGCAGTTTCCAAATGGAAACTTAAATTGTGGGCCTGGGTTTGATTCAATATCACCAGTCAATAATAAGAGGAGGAAAACAATGATTTTGGTCACTTCCTTATTCATTAATTATATGGAATGCTGCTTGGATATGACGTCACAAATCAAATAATGAAAATTCTAATAAGTATTTAATTTTTGGACGGACTTTTCTCAAACCTACGGCAATATTTTTTTATTATTTTTCTGCTATTTTTACAATAAAATTTTTGTCGGGGTAAACTTTCCCTTTAATTAAATGTTATCATCCCGTTGGTGTGACTGGAATGTAATGTTATATTTGTATTGCAACTAACACATCGTTTAATGTTGACACTTATATCAGTTAGGTCTGCATCATTGTAGTCTAAACGCTATTAGTTGACTGTTTTCACAGTCACGTATGGTGATGCATCCTCATTGACATGACGTAACACGAAGGGAAACCAATCGATACGTAGATGTGATCGAAAGAGGGACATGATTCTGTTTTCGTAAGCGGTCCTGATTTCATCTTTTCAGTGAAGACAAAAAGAACGGACACGTAGCGGAGTGATAAAGGAGGAACTAGCACGCGAAAACGTGCATGTCGTCCCGTCTACTGATATCATTATGGATAATTGAGTATCAAATTATTCCACTGCGAATTCTTTCTTGCATATGCCAACAACTTCCATTCTTCGATTACGATATGGTTTCGCGCATTTTACCCCGGATTTTACCTGCATTGTGAATCGGCAAGTATACATCGGACAAGGACAAAATTAAGATGGCAAACAACAGTTCTACCTTCGAGATATTTAACTCTGACGCCAGCTTTTACTTGATAATTGCAAGTAATTTTACCAGCACTTTTCTATCCATCGTCCTCAACATTCTCATGCTTCTCGTCTTAGGTTCTGATAGAGAAATGCACGATGTCACACGATTCCTGTACCAACTGCTCGCCTACTTGAATATGTTCTCTTGTGTGATTTGGCTTTTGTTCATACTCCTCTCTTTCATATCAATTCGCTTCAGTTGCATCGTGGCGAAATACGTCTCCCCATTCATAACAACAGTGTTTTTGTTATCTCTCATGACCACGCTAAGCTTCATCGGGATTAACAAGTACATCATGGTGTCACGCCCTCTGCGTTACCTTACACATGTCACTCTGAGACGCGTGAGGATATCTGTGGCAACAACCCTAATTATACTCTGGATTAGCGCGGCTTTCTTGATGATACCAATACCCGGGTTCTCGCTCTCAGAGGGAGCCCAATTCCCATGCTACAATGTTGTAGCAGTGGACACAATTGTCAACTTTGCAGTTGTGGCTTGTGTTATGGTTCCTATTGCTTTTACCACTTTATGTACCACTTTGTCAAATGGTGGTCTTCTTTGGATCATGTGGAAGCATACGAAACGTGTTGTACATCCACACAGGGCGGATGCCATTGGGTTCGGGAATGTTGAAAACAAAGCGATAAAAACATCAGCACAGTGTTCGAACCAACAATCTCCTCAGCGTTCCTCCTCAACACAGAGGGATATGAAGTCACCCAGAACAGATGAAGGTAAGCAATATCATCTGTCAACCACAAGTAAGCCACAAGTTTCAGCGATCAATGATGATAAACTATCGACTGAACCAAGGACCTGTGAAGAATCTAATGGTGTCGGTGTCAGCGCAGAAGCATTTGCGGATATTAACCACAACCTGGACTGTAATCTTGATAAAGATGAGCCATCGAGCAACAAATGCGTATCAGTAGAAGCGGATAACAGTTGCCAGAAGAATTGTCAGGTGTTTCAGTCGGGAATATATGGTAAAACAGCAACCGACTCTACAAAAATTCCAGAGGGCTTTTGTGCAGAGTGTCGAGGGAATTCTCGGAGTGAAATACGAGAGAACACAGGAAGTACCCGGAGCCATAGAACACCTTTATGTTCACCAAAGAAGCCGACCAGATACGCTGACGAAAGACAACGATCACGACTGAAAGGCATCAAAACCTTGATCATCATGACCTTGTCATTTTATATATGCTGGATCCCTTTTGTTGTTGAGATTTTCGTCGCGCCCGCGGGGATCGATATTGTACATGCTATTGCATACTGTCTGCCATGCCTGAGTACGTGGGTACAACCGCTGGTGCATTTTATGACGAGCGAAAGAGCACGGAAAATAGCAAAACAAATTATTGCCACTGTAACAAATCGTTGGAATTAATGTAAATATTTCGACTGCCCCCCATTTCCTATTTCCACATTTACCAAAAACGAATTGGGGCTCAAAAATCGACAAAACAACATAAATGTTGCAAAATGGGCAGAGTTACAATCAAGTTGGGTTTCAATTCTAGTTTCTGTGAAACAACACAAATATATTCACTTTAATAATTCGTGTGAATCGATATAACCGATTGCGACTATAATATTTTTCAAGTTGGATGAATAATTCATTGTAACATCATTAACGAATGTATTGTTTGTACTCTTTCACCCTGTTTTGTCTTATTCGTTGTCATTCATTTAAACATGTGATTTTATATGGTGTATAAGTAATAATACTTTGAATATATTATAAATAATCCTCAGCTGGTAACATAATACGGGAAAACAGGGATGTTCTTTAAAACTATTTTGTAGAAAGATGTCCAAATCTAGACATTCGAAATGCATGTATAATATATTATACAGGGTGATTAAATTTTGTCACACTTACTGGTTGTTAAAATCGTGTTCCAAAAATTGGAGTGAAGTGTGTGTTAGTGCAGAGAGATGCCCCTTACTCTTTTCTATCAGATACCACGAAATAAAGGATAGATTTTGGTTTCATACTTGGCAAAATAATGAACTCTCCTGTCAAAGGTATCTTTGCGCAAATTTTATTCTTAAAGGTGTTAGACTAAGAGTCCAGGGGGCGAAACGTTTTTTCGTTTGGGGGCGAAGCCAAAAAGTGAACTTATCATGCTTTTTTATGTCAAAATGGGCTTTTAGGTGCAATCGGATATTTTCACCTTGAGAGTATATATAAAAAATAAGTTGTGTGTTTTGTAGTAGTTAAGTTGAGCAAAGCCTTTTTGAAGTGATTTCGCATTGATTAGATGTATGTTTAGACCTCATTTTTCGGTGAGAGAGATTAGTGAGCAATGGGTTTTGAAAAAATTATCAAATCTGACGTTCTGAAACTCCCTTTTTTGTCAATTATGGCGCTACAACTGTTAAAAGGGCATTCTCTTGAGCGTGAATTCGAGCAAAAACTTTGGGACATTTTATGTAATAATACCTGAATATTAAACATTCCAAGCAGTTTTTTGTAATTATGAAAAAGATGTGTAGTTTAGCAAAGAAAAGGTACCTGTTAAGGACTACATTTAGTGACTCATGAATAGGATACATATCTCACCAATCGAATAATAAATGCGCGAAGCGCGAGCTGAAAATGTCTGATTTCCAACTTGAAAATTTGACATTCTAAGCATTTTTGTAACCAGGAACAGAATGAGTACCTTACTAAACAATAATTGATGCAAATTTTTTTTTTCTAACCTAAAATGTATTACTTTGACTTCAAACAGGGTGATTATGTTTTTGTGTGTAAAAAAAGTATATATAAAGAAGCATTGGTTTAATGTGTTAGCATAAAAATAAAATGAATTATCATAAGATATATGTATGAATAAATGAATGAAGGATGAAAAAGTCATATGCAATCAGACGGTGGAGACAGGGCAAAGCTTTAACTATTAAACACAATAATCTTTTTATCATCTGAAATTTGAGATAAAATAATTCCTTGTTTCTGAAAAAAATATTTTTTCATGGACTTCAAAGAAATAATCAATTTGCTTCAATATTACCTTTCTCTCTAGGCTTCATGTACTCATATCCATGCCACTAACCATGATCCTCATATTGCATGTGAAGATATTTATCTCAAGTCATATAGTTAATAAAAAGGTAACCTGAGTAAAATGATGGCTAAAATACTTATCATTAATCACTCGGAGCTTAAAATATTCATATTACGAGCAAATAACCCAAGTGACGGAATATCATCTGTGATAAATTTTATGCACGTGGTGCAAAATAAGCTGTTTTGATCTTTGGGTGACTTCAAAAAAATTTGCTCCAGAGAGTTCGGTGAAGCCAACATGGGTTCTGGGACCAGAAAAGTTTATGAATCTAACCATTTTATTCTGTATAATTTTCAACTTCTTTTGATCGGATTTGCTTATGCCACTGAACCGTGCAGGGTTAACATAGTCAAATAAACTCTGAATAAGAGCAAAACAGAGAATACTTCTTGCTTTCATCTGATCCATACAACTTTGATACCTGTATTTCAGACGGGCATTCGCCTTTCTTATGATTGATTCTACTAAAGATGAAAATAAAACGGACATGGTCAGCTCAATGCCTAAATCTTTTACAGATTCTTTCCTCTGAATTATCTTATTATTGTATGTCACTTCAAATTCAAATGACGTTTTATAACTACTTTTAGAACAAAACAGAATGCTTAAAAGAAAGTGTAACGATAATCTATTATCAACCATCCAATCGACACATATATGCTGTTCGCAAAGTTTTTCCTCAACAAATTTTGGGTTGGAATTTGAACAAAGTAGTACGCTGTCATCTGCATACAATGATATTTTACAGTCAGCTTTTATACAAATAGACATGTGATGTCAGTGATAATTTGAAAATACATTTGGGCCTACAATGCTTCCCTGTGGAACACCACATGTTATAGGCATAATTTGGTAACGAATATCGCGAATAGCCACTACTTAATGTCGATTCGAAAAATAGAATTTGAACCAAGTAGCCTGTTTAAAACCCATTATTTTTTTTTAAATAAGATGCCATGATTAACTGTATCAAACGTTTTTTGAAGATCTACGAGTATCATCCCAACGAAATTAGAAATATTAGTTCTCAGATAATCAGTCAAGTAAATAAGGCGTGTCTCAGGCAAAAACCAGACAGATATTCGTAAAGTAATTCATTTTCTTTAAAATATTTTTCGACCTGAACATATACCGCCTTTTCTAAAATTTTGGATATCAGTGTTTTAAGCATAGTATACTATGCTTAAAACTCTGATAGGTATGTTGTTTTCAACAGTAGTTTTATCTTTCTATTTATGAATAGGAGTTACTTTTGCAATTTTCATTTCCTCTGGGAAAGTGCTAGTAAAGATAGATAAATTTATCAAGAAACTTAATTGGTTTGTACAAAATCTTTTCTCCCTCTTTTTTTTAAAATTCAGCAGGTATCAAATCGCTTTTTGATACATTTAATTTACGCAACTCATTAAAAATGAATTGGTCACTAACAGGTAATAACTCAAATTTATCTTTGCTGATACCTTTTCTTTTATAAAAATCCACGAATGTTCTTTCTGTCTGCACTGAAAATGTATTTGCAAGATGGAAGTTTATTTACCAATGTAACTGCGACATTTGTAAAATAGGAATTGAATTCATTGGAAATAGTAGTCTCAGCATGATATAATTTCAGTCAATTGAAATTACCAATTCTTGCCCCTTTCCATTTTCCCTTTTTAATCCCAAACTTTTTAGATTCTGCCAAAGTCTTTTAAAATCCCTTTTTTCTTCTATTTTGTTTTGTAGGTATTCTAATTTGGCCTTTTCACCTCTCTTTGAACCATATTTCTTAATTTCTTTATCTTTTAGAAAGCGTGTCATACTCCTCATTGCTTGAATTTTTCTTAATTTTCTTATAAGCCACATGTCTTTCTTGAATAAGAGAAATAATATATTTAGTGATCCAGTTTTCTGGTCTCTGTTTAATTATTATCTGTTTTTGTGGCGCAATCGTTTTCAACGTTGAAATAAAAGTATTTTGAAAAACTGACCAAGCCTAATTTACGTCAGTGCATCGGATTAAATCTGACCAATCAACGGCAGACAGTTTAAGATTGAAAGATTCTTCGCTATATTTTTTCAACGATCTATCAGTGGTTCTGTGAACACCTATAGCCAGTCTGATTTTCTTCCGTGTACAGAAAGTAAAAGAATGGTCACTTACACCAAGATCAATAACACCACTTTGACTTATTTTTTTGTTCGTTGTTACAAATAACATCATCCAATAAAGAGGAAAACGTGTGTGTGTGTGACACGGGATGCATCTTTGATGAGTTAGCTAAATCCATGAAGACTCAATAAATCAATATATTCTTTAGCCAGTGGAGATTTCTGAAAAGCGCAAATATTCATATCACCTAAAAGTATAATTTCGTCATCTTTCTTTAATGTATCGAGAATACATGACATCTTTCCAGTAAAAATGATTGCTTATCGGAGGATTCTAAATGACGCCAGCAATATTTGGTTTTGATCTTGGTAGAAGTAAATTAATCCACAGTGATTCAGAATCACCTGTACTTAGAACATCTATGATATTGAATGCAAGATCATTTCTGACATGAAGATATACACCACCCCCCCCCCGCCCGCGCCTGATAATCTATCATTGCGTATAACTTTGTATCCATCTATATTGATTTCTTCATTGTTCACGTTTAACCATGTTTCTTTGAAAGCAATGACTGCGAGATTCTTTCTCTTAAAAACAATTCGAAGTTCTGATTTTTTGGTAGAATAGATCTAACATTGAGATGTACAAAGTGAAGAGCTTTTACAGCAAATATGTTTTCAAAATCTTGAAAAACTGTCGTTGAATCCTTCGAGCTTTTTTGTTGTAAATTTGTCACTGGAATATTTTCGGGTACCCGAATTTCTTTCTCACAGTTTTCTATAGTATTTTCATAGTCATCAAATAAAGATTTACAGAAAGATGGTAAAAAGCAGGTTGAATAAAACCACTCTTCATCGGGGCTCAAATATAAATTTGTATATATTTTCATATTAACGGAGGCGCGGACTATCTGACCCCGCAGATTTATTTTGATGATTCCCGATGACTTATATTTGTTTTCTATTCATTATCGGGTGTAAAATGACTTGTCTATTGATATACAAAAGGTACAGCAAAAATTATTTTCAATTTTCTGAGAAAATTACATAACAGTGATGTTTTTTACCTTTCGCTATGTATATATGCTGCTCGCATATGACGTCACAAATAAAATAATTAAACTTCTAATAACTTTTTAATTCTTTGATGGACTTTTTCTCAAATCTTCGGCAATATTTATTATAATTTTTTCTACTATTTTTACAATAAACCTTTTGTCAGGGTGAACTTCCCCTTTAAATAATTATAATCAGCCCGTTTGTGTGACTGGAATGTAGACCTATATTTGCATTGCAACTACCACATCGTTTAATGTTAACACTTATATCAGTTAGGTCTGCATCATTGTATTCCTAAATACGCTACTTTTTTACTGTTTTCACAGTAACGTATGGTGATGCGTCCTCATTGCCATGACGTAACAAGAAGGGCAACCAATCGTCACATAGATGTGATCGAAAAAGGGACATGAGTCTGTTCTATTCAGCGGTCCTGATTTCATATGTTCATTAAAGACAATAAGAACGGACACATAGCAGAGTGACAAAAGAGGAACTTAGCAACTTTATTGACTATATAGCAAAGTTTTCATCTGTCTCCTAGATACCACACGATAACTTAAATATCGAACCATCTGCTGATATCATGGATATATTAAGTGTTACCATTATTGTCGTACGAAGGCAGTAGGCCTATTGAATATCACATTAATTTAATAATTGAGTATTAATTTAATAATTGAGTATCAAATTATCCCATTGCGAATACTTTCTTGCGTGGGCCTACATCTTCCATTCTTCGTTTAGGAAATTATTTCGCGCATTTTACCTGCATTGTGAATAAGCAAGTGTACATCGGACAGGGAAAGAATTAAGATGGCAAACGACAGTTCTACCTTCGAATTATTTAAATCTGACGCCAGCTTTTACTTGATAATTGCAAGTAATTTTACTAGCACTTTTTTATCCATCGTCCTCAACATTCTCTTGCTTCTCGTCTTAGGTTCTGATAGAGAAATGCACGATGTTACACGATTCCTGTACCAACTGCTCGCCTACTTGAATATGTTCTCTTGTGTGATTTGGCTTGTGTCCATGCTCCTCTTTTTCATATCAATTCGCTTCAGTTGCATCGTGGCGAAATACGTCTCTCCATTCATGACATCAGTGTTTTTGTTATCTCTCATGACCACGCTAAGCTTCATCGGGATTAACAAGTATATCATGGTGTCACGCCCTCTGCGTTACCTTACAAATGTCACTTTGAGACGAGTGAGGATATCTGTCGCAACAACCCTGATTATTATCTGGATTAGCGCTGCTTTCTTGATGATACCAATACCCGGGTTCTCGCTTTCAGAGGGAGTCCAATTCCCATGCAACAATGTTGCAGCAGTGGGCTCAACTGACAGCTTTGCATTTGTGGCCTGTGTTATGGTTCCTATTGTTTTTACTGCTTTATGTACCACTTTGTCAAATGGTGGTCTTCTTTGTATCATGTGGAAGCATACGAAACGTGTTGTACAACCACATAGGGCGGATGCCATTGGGATCGGGAATGTTGAAAACAAAGCGATAGAAACATCAGCACAATGTTCAAACCAACAATCTCCTCAGAGTTCCTCCTCAACACAGAGGGATATGAAGTCACCCAGAACAGATGAAGGTAAGCAACATCACCTGTTAACGACAAGTAAGCCACAAGTTTCAGCGATCAATGATGATAAACTATCGACTGAACTAATGACCTGTGAAGAATCTAATGGTGTCGGTGTCAGCGCAGAAGCATTTGCGGATATCAACCACAACCTGGACCGTGACCTTGATAAAGATGAGCCATCGAGCAACAAATGCATATCGGTTGAAGCGGATAAGGGTTTCCATAAGAATTGTAAGGTGTGTCAGTCGGGGATACATAATAAAACAGCGACTGACTCTACAAGAATCTCAGAGGGCTTGTGGGCAGAGCGTCGAGTGAATTCTCGGAGTGAAACGCGAGAGAACACCGGAAGTCCCCAGAGTCATAGAGCACCTCTGTTTTCACCAAATAAGCCGACCAGATACGCTGACGAAAGACAACGATCACGACTGAAAGGCACCAAAACCTTGATCATCATGACCTTGTCATTCTATCTATGCTGGATCACTTTTGTTGTTGAGATTTTTTTCGAGCCCACGGGGATCGAGATTGTACATGCTATTGCATTCTGCATGCCATGCCTGAGTACGTGGGTACAACCGCTGGTGCATTTTATGACGAGCGAAAGGGCACGGAAAATAGCAAAACAAAAGATAGCCAATGCAAAAAATCGTTGCAATTAATGTAAATAGTTCGAATGCCCCCATTAGTGCAGAGAGATGCCCTAAACTCTTTTCTATCATACTTCTTTCATACTTAATTGGCAAAATAATGAACTCTCCTGTCAAATATCATTGGCGCAAAATCTATTCTTGAAGGTGTTAGACTATCAGTCCAGGGGGCGAAACGTTTTTTTCGTTTGGGGGCGAAGCCAAATAGTGAACTTATAATGGGCATTTTGGTGCAAACAGATATTTTCACCTTGAGATTATATATACAAAATAGTAGTTGTGTGTTTTGTAGTAGTAAAGATGAGCAAAGCCTTTTTGAAGTGATTTCTGATTGATGAGATATACATTTAGACTTCATTTTTCCGTGAGAGAGCTTGGCGAGCAAGTGGTTTGGAAAAGAATGGTCAAATCTGAAGTTGTAAAACTCCCTTTTTGGTCAATTATGGCGCTAATTACTGTTAAAAGGGCATTCTCTCGAGTGCAAATTGGACATTTCATGCAATAAGACCTGAACATTAAACATTTACGAACAGTTTTTTGTAATTATGGAAAAGATGTGTAATTAAGCAAGGAATTAACGCGAGCGCGAAGCGCGAGCTGAAATTTTAATATACTGACCAAAAAAGGTACCTGTTAAGGACTGCGTTTAGTGAATTATGAATAGGATACATATTGTCTCACCAATCGAATAAGTGCGCGAAGCGCGAGCTGAAAATTTGTGATATTCCAACCTGAAAATTGGACATTCTAAGCACTTTTATTTGTAATCAGGGACAGAATGAGTACCTTACTAAACAATAATTGATGCAAAATAATGTTATTTTCTAACTTAAAAATGTATTATGTTTTACTTAAAAAATTGTAATTCTCTTTGAAAAAGATAATATTTTAATTTTGAAAAAAGGCATTATTCCTACGGGGAATTTAAGGGGGGCAAGTGCCCCCGGTTCGGGCCCAGGTTCCGTGTATCTGTCGTTCGGTGTCTTACAAACGACAACCTTGCAAATGTTAGTGGGTGATCATTGAAGATATATAAAGTCTTGAGAACATTCACAACTACGTCTAGATTTCAAAATCATGCCCTTCATAGAGATTATATTAAAAATTATCATGATGATTGTATAGCTTCAAGTAAGGCTCTGTTTCTTCTTTTTTAGGGGGTGTAAAGTTAAGAAATATCTCCCCCTCGTCCAAAGAAATCAAACATGGGCGTAATTTTGCTATGAAGCGAAATACCTAAATTATGACCAATAGAATGATAGACCACAGAGATAGGTCCCTTGTTTGAGGGACTCGGCGTATGGCTATAAGAAATCTGGAAATTGGTATCAATTTCCAGAGTTCCTCGAAAACAGTATATCCAAATCATATCCAAATCACTCAAGCAACTGCACTGGCTACCAGTAGAGAAGCGTATCCTCTTCAAAATCCTCGTCATAACATTCAAGAGCATCCAAGGAAAGTCCCCCTCATACATCGCGAGCATGATCAACACCTACCAACCCTCCCGATCACTTCGGTCATCCAACAAGAACCTTTTGGTTGTTCCCAATGCAACCTCCCACACCCATGGCGACAGAGCCTTTTCAGTTGTGGCTCCTACACTCTGGAACTCACTTCCTCTTAGCTTAAGATCCCATTCTTCTCCAAGTTCCTTTAAAGTAGCACTTAAGACATATCTGTTCCGTAAATAGTATGTTTTTGTTTTTTTTACAGTTAATATGTCCGTAGTTAAGTTAGTATTTTAGATATGTAAGGTAGTTGCGTTGGATGTTTAGTTTTGTAAGGTAGTTAAGTTGATAAGTGAGTTTAGTTTATTAAGTTAAGTAGTTAGGTTTTTGTGATGTAAAGCGCTTAGATAAATTTTGTTAGGCGCTACATAAATATTGAATTATTATTATTATTATCAATTTTTTTTGTCATTTACGGGAAAATTGATTTTCAGGAACCCACTTATAACAATGCATTTTCCCTTATGTCACCGGGTTAATTTCAAAACGTGTCAGGTATCCAGGCTACAACTAATATGCCTTACTTTGACAAAAAGGAATCAAGTAACATAACTACATTAATAATCAAGGCAAAGGAATATAGAAAAACACTAATCCTCATACGATATAACGACACGTTAACTATTGTGCTAATGATTTCAAATCTGCTTGTTTCCCTTATGTGAAAGTAGGGCAGTATCAACCTCTGGTATGAATGCAAAGGCGCACACACTTTTAAATTGTTGAATAAAGGCACATTTTACTATCTTACAGGAAACAAAACTTCAGTTTCTGCTTGTTTCCTTTTTGTAAAAGTAGGGCAGTATCAACCTCTGGTATGAATGCAAAGGCGCACACACTTTTAAATTATTGAATATGACTTAATTATTAAATATGGCTCTATTAATTGTCAATGTTTACCTCTTTCGGAACCAAGAAATCAATATTAGCCAACGAACACAAAGCACCAGTGACGCAATATCAATTAGTGCG
Source organism: Lytechinus pictus (assembly GCF_037042905.1). NCBI lineage: Eukaryota > Metazoa > Echinodermata > Echinoidea > Temnopleuroida > Toxopneustidae > Lytechinus > Lytechinus pictus. Next base: position 17,059,843 of record NC_087256.1, read on the forward strand.
TTTGTTGACGCTCGGCTATAAATGAACAAGTGATGAAGGGATTGTTGCATTGCTGAACGATAATTGGTGACTACTTCCACTGGTGGAGCATCAATCAAACGACTCCAGTCACATAAAAAGGGACACTGGGGCCATGGTCGTATCGATTTTGATCGTGGCACGCATGGCTTGATGCAGATGACTATTGCGACTTACATGTAGCTCATTTGTTTCGTCCGTTAGAAGTGTAACTTCATAAAAACATACTAACACAAAATTTAAGTTACAATCTTGGAACTGTAAAATCAGTTAATCTTATTCGGTTAAGTTGAAGAACAGCATTACCTGCACCAAATCATTCGCCGGTAAATCTGGAAAATCAGATAGTTTAGTCATCAGTCCAGAGTTGTGCCCAGGATACACAGGTATTGAAATTATTATCGTTTAACGTGATAGGACTCTTAATACACACATCAAGACAATCAAAATTCCATTAACAGTTTGACAGTGATCCGATTGGTGTGTGCAATGCTATGTCGCTGACATGATCATGATGATGTCAACAAACACCTCCTAATTGTTGAAAAGAGATGTCATCTACATGTGCAATTACGTTTGCTAATGCACTCTATGCAGCTACATGGACATCAATGATCAATTCTGTCGTGTGAGCGAAGTCACATTTCCTCAATTACTAATAGCGAAGCCGCGTCATTGTCTACAGTTTCCAAGACTTTTTTTTACAGATTGTGGACGGCTTGACAATAGATCGATATCAAGATGGCAAACAACAGTTCAACCGTTGAAATATTTAGTTCTGTCACGGGCTATACTTTGATAAATACGACTAATGCCATAAGCGCATTTCTAGCCACGGTCCTTAACATTCTCATCCTTATCGTCTTAGGTTCTGATAGAGAAATGCACGAAGTGACGCGATTCTTGTACCAACTACTCGCTTATTTGAACATGTTATCATGTGTTGTTTGGTTTTTGTGTATGCTCTTTTCATTCATGCCAATTAGCTTCAATTGCATCGTGGCGGAAAATGTCTCCCCATTCATGACATCAGTTTTCTTGTTATCGATCATGGCCACGCTGAGCTTCATCGGGATTAACAAGTACATCATGGTGTCACGCCCTCTACGTTACTTAACCCATGTCACGTTAAGACGTGTTAGGATATCTGTGGCAACAGTACTGCTTGTATTCTGGATAAGTGCGGCCTTCTTGTTGTTACCGATACCTGGGATGTCTCTAGGGGAGGAAATTGCATTCCCATGTAGAGCATCTGTAGAAAGGGATAACGTGATCCACTGTGCCATTGTGATCTGCGTTATGGTTCCTATTGTTTTCACCACGTTATGTACCACTTTCTCAAACGGTGGTCTTCTTTGGATCATGAGGAAGCATAAAGAACGCGTTGTCCATCCAAATAGGGGAGATTCCATTGGGTTCGCGACAACGGAACATACCAAAGTGACACAAATAGCAACACAACGCATAATCAAACAACCTCTTCAGAGTACAGCATCTGCGCCAGAGGATGTTGAGTCATACAGATCATCAGATCAAGAATGTCACCTGTCAACCGCCACCCCGTCTAGAGATTTAGCGACAAAAGATGCAGTTGAGCCACACTCACCTGTAGCAAATGAAATTGATGTCAACAAAGGAACAATTATGGACATTAGCGACAGTTTGGAACTTAGTCTCAATAAAGATGGACCAACCACCAACGAATGTGTCTTGGTAGGAGACGAACATAAAAACAGAGATGGTTACCTGAAAAATCGTCAGTCGGGAATGCATGATCACCGACTTTCAAATGCTACAACCGACTCTACGGGGATCCCGGTGGCTCTTTATGCAGAGCGAGGATATGGTGTAGAAAGTTCGTTTGACAACAATTTACAGAGCTCCATGACCCCTAATTCTAGGATTGAAGCAATAGGTGATAGAAGAAGCGTCTGGAATCATAGAGCACCATCCTCAAAGAAACCGACATCGAGATACCCTGATCAAAACCATCGATCGCGACTGAAAGGCACCAAAACCCTGATAATCATGACCTTGTCATTCTACCTGTGTTGGGTGCCATTTGTTGTTGTGGTTTTCTTTGTGCCCATTGGGAACGAAATAATCCACGCCATATCCTTCTGCATACCATGCCTCAGTACATGGATACAGCCGATGGTGCACTTCATGACGAGCGAAAGGGCAAGAAAATCAGTACAGCAAATATATACGAATGCCAAACGTCGTTAGCATTAAGGACGTTCCACAGTTAAAGTGAAATCCATGTCATTTTCACCAAACTTTGCACATAGATACTTAAGAACCTTAATATTCGAAATATGTAAAAATTAACATAGGTCCATGTGCTTGATTTTTTGCTATAGAGCTTCAAAGTTCACCCAAATTGATGTTCTTAAGAATTGCGCATTCAAAAGAATTTGGCATTTTTAGACCGCCCAAGTTTACTACAATGAGTTTAAACCTGTATTACTTAGTCAAAATACATGAAAAAGTCATCAAATTTCGCGAGAGAGTTAATAATTGTATCGTTAGAATGGAGAATCTATTTATAGTGCTATTTGTTTGCAATTTTAAGTTTAACAGCACTGTCAGTTCTTTAAAATGGCGTAAAAGATAACAAAATCCCAATCTAAAAAAATTAAAATTTCAGCCACAAACTACAAACGTACAATAAATGCTGCACTTTATTTAAAATCCATGTCATTTTCACCAAAATTTGCAGAGTTGTAAAGGAGGGTATACTTAAGAGGTACAAACATTAAAAAATAGGGGTTCATGTGCTTGTTTTTAAACTATCAGCCTTTTTATTAGAGCAAATGTGCTTTTTAAAACACCAAAAATGCGCCGAATGCCTTGTATCTATATGAAGAAAAAATCAAAACCACTCTACCATTTATTCAAACTCGGGGTAATATTCGTGATTCTTGGCAGCACTGCAGAGTAAAGTATTTTGAAATTGTAGATAATTTTTTTTGAATGGTCCATGGAATAATTCAATTTTTTAGCTTCATGAAATAACGTATCGGATCTGCAGTTAAAGTGCAGAAGATGAGAAAAATCAGCTCATACCCGCAGCTAATTAATCACCTGTTCATCCATTGTGACGTCAGCGCGCGGAGTGTAAACTATGCGCAGATCATAATGCGCACAAACATAACTGTGGAACGTCCTTAAAGCATTTTTGACTGACTTCAAAGGAGTTTTCAAAGTTGTGCAATTGAGTTCGCACGAACCTAATTTGGTTGTGACTGGTCGCGTCTTTATTCGGACAGTTTCACAATCGAATCACTCGTGTCGGGTAATACGACCAGTAGTGCGAGCATTTCACGAGTATGCACAACATCACTATTATCCGCGTCGACCATTCTAGCGACCATGATGCTGTCGTTTAAGTGATCGCAGCCCATCTTGCAACATTGTACGACCACTTCATGTCCAGATTTGTTTTTCTTTTGTTTGTTTTCTGTCGGCATCAAAATACTTGCCACACGAAAGTGACTACTCTCAATGATAAACATGTTAATAGTTTCAGCTTTCTCATCCCTGATACGGAACTTACTGATATACTAAGCGGGAGATCTACTTTACTGATGAGAAGAGCGTAGGAAGAGACGATTCTGCGTCATTAGATAGATTGTTATATCTAAATCTCCATTTTATATCAAGTTCATGAGAAGGCGAAAACTTCTTATCCTGATTTGTGATTACGTGACTGCAATAATTTCACTCGTAGAATCGGGCATTAATATAGAGTAACCCAATTTCGAAATAATGATGACATACTGCAATGGGCCTATTGGACCATAAGCAAATAAAAGCTGGAGTGGCGATACCCTGTTAATCAAAACAATATTATGATGTCTAGCCAGGCACTAATTGGATCATTACACCTTTATGGAGGGAATGGTAAATCAATAAACCAATTGTCCAAGAATAGATACCCAAATGTGACACAAAATTGAAATTAGAAAGTCAAAAGGGGCCTAAGCTTTCGATCCTAGCAGAATCTTCGTCGGAGGCAAAATGACCAACAATAGTACTGCATAAGGTTCGCGTAATTCATAATATAAGGGTCTTTATTTGGCAATAGTTGTGTTTGCAAGCGAGTGTTCATCAATTTTTATTGTTTGTTTGCTTGTGAATATTTTCTGCATGATTGGGGAAAGCTGATGATACTTCCAAACGCAGTCGCAAGTTTTGACATTTTTTATGCATAAAAAACCCAAAATGTTGAATTTTGCCAGCGATCGGTATTTGCATCCTAGCAAAATAAATGTGTACCCTGTAAAACTGCGCTACATATCACTTTTACTGTGAAGATTTTGGTGATTTTCCACCCCCCCCCCCCAAAAAAAAAAAAAACATACCTGGAATTGTATGGCTTCATCAAACAATTCCACAGGGCTGATGTTGAACTGGAAGAAGAACAGCTGTAAGATGAATAAATGATCAAATATAAAAATGTCAGTTTCTTAATAATTCAAAGTAATCAAAGTTCAAAGTATTTCAAAGAAGTTAGGTACCATGGATAATATGTTATTTCCTTCTCTCTCATTGTTCGGGATTATTTTCAAATCTATAATACAATTATAAAATTATGCAACAGAATATTTTTGAGACAGAGAGTGTGACCTGTTATTTTCTTATTTGTTTGTAGCGCGGAACATTATTTGTACTACAGACATGCTGGAGAGTACGTATTTTGCACTGTGCTTCAAATTTTGTGCCACCAAATACCATTTTATATGTCTGCTTTCGCTATCTTTTACCTCTTTGACTATGAAAAATAATGAGTCTAAATTTTGGGGGTGAGGGGATTGCCCCAATTTTGAAATCAAATAGTATCAAGGGGAAATGTGCCGATGGCACAAACTCCCTTATAGTGGAAGCATGTCAAAAGGGGAAATACATTAAAAATACAAATAGGACTTACCTCATCCCAGTATGGTTTGTTGGTTGATTTCTTCACTTTGGTTACCCGGGTGCTATGAAGGACGGTTACTCTACAAACTGGGTTGGTGTTGGCACCGTAAAGTTGACGCGCTTCCCAGATCTTGATTCGCATTTGAAAGTCACGTGGTTTGTCAGAAAGACCCTCCCTCTTCGTGCGGCCAGGCATAAACCTGTTCGAAAAAAATTATAGTGACGCAAGGTTCTAGATCAAACATGTTAGGGGGTCTTGGACTACACGGGGTAAACATAAAATGGTTGTGGGGACTTCTGTGGTTCATTCTTGAGCTAACACTGACCTTCTTTTGCTACTATACGGGTCATACTGGTCCTAATGTTTGCTTCTGAATTCACATTGATCTTCGATTTTACGAGCTAGTGAAGCGAGCGAGATAGAAGAACTGCCCATTTTCCGTTTGGGAAATTTCATTTCGTAACCAAATAACCAAATTACGCTTTACATGACCACAAACTTTTATTTGAAAAAAATACATGTTTTCTATAATTTTTTTTTGCCTCGTGTTATTCATTCTAGCACTTTGTTCCCCTTGCTAAAATTAATTTCTGTATCTATCGGGAGCGGAGCAAGCCATCGGCGACTGAGTTTTTTCTTTGTAGTAAAATATAGATATATTTCAAAATCTATATTTTTGGTATAACTCGGGAAAAGCCAATAAACCCGATAAGCAGAAATAACAAATATGAAGATAACGTGTTGCTTGAATAAGAGTGATCGCTGCAAAAAAAATCACATTGAATATGTATTTTACGAGCGAGCCTACCTAGAGAGCAAATAACATGATTTTGTTGTACTTGAAACTGAATTACTGACATTTAATTACGATTTAATGATCTTTCAAAATATATTCATTTTGTACAATTTACATAATGTAATATATATTCAAGCTAACTTAATTGCACCTGATCGCCAAAAATTTATTGGGGCAGGCTTGAGAAATGTCCTGGTCCCACCCCCGCCCCCCCCCCCCCCTTGACAAAGAAACGCGTTTTGTTAATTATTTAAGAGATAGATAATAGCATGATAACAGCGAATGAAATCGTCGACAAAGCCGTGTAAATAAAGCATTTTATTCATTATATTGTTTTCGAACACCTTTCTAAAATAACATAAAATTAATCTCCCATGATAATCATCTGGGTTGCTCACAGGGTCACAGTCATAAGCATGAACTAAATAACATTATGTCTCAACGGTATTTTAAAAATCGGTTACTTACGTAAGTCCAACTCCTTCTGGTCCCGAAACCGGGGCTCCGGGCATTCCAGCGTTGACGTTGACTGGCAAAGCATCTGGAGCTTTTGAGCCAGTATCAGCTTCGTCTTGACCTGTGAATAAAGTGGAAGGACTTTGTCAGTCTCATTCTTAAAAGTATACGAGATTATCATAATTATCAGCAAATTTATTTTAATTGGACGGCCCAACACGAAATAAGTTTGTTTTGATTAATTATAAATGCCGAAGAGTGAGCGAAGCATACAAACGAATCTTCGGGGAAATCCGTCAAATAATAACATAATGTACAAAAGATTAGATGATTACATTCAACTTCATAATATTATGATCCCACAACAATTTGGCTTTCGAAAGAATTACTCCACAAGTATGGGAGTTTTGAATTTAGTAAATACTACTAATAGTGCAATTGATAGTGGACAATTTTGTGTTGGTGTGTTTTTAAATTTATCGATGGCATTTGATACTATCGATCATGATATATCATTTTACAAGCTTGAGCATTATTAGTGTGTTCGTGGGGTAGCCTTAAATTAGTTTTACAAATTACTTAAAGAATAGATTTCAGTATGTAATGATTAATAATGGAGTTAAATCACAATCTAAGGAGGTAAAATGTGGTGTACCCCAAGGCTCAGTCCTGGGTCCCTTGTTCTTGATTTATGTAAATAACATTATAAATTCATTACAATTGTATGCTTATTTACTTTTTGCAGATGACACTTGTTTACTTTCCCATCATAAAGATAAGAATAATCTTATATTTTCAACAAATAATGAAGTTCAAAATACATTCAAAAGGTTTTGCTGTAACAAACTTTTATTAAATGCTAGTAAAACACAATACGTTGTTTTTAGAACAATTGGTAAAAGAATCCCTGATGATACTAATCCATTATCAATAGGAGGCCATCAGATCAATCGAAGCCAAGATGTAAGGTTTCTGGGAGTTCTAGTTGATGATCACGCATCATTGAAAAATCGCCTCAGTAATGTTTGTACCAAGGTTTCAAGGAGTGTTGGTGTGATTTATAAGTTACGTTTCTCTTTACCTCAGCAAACCTTAGTAGCTCTTTTCAATGCTATATTATCATACCACACTGAACTTGCTGTAATGTTGCATGGAGTGATACCTATAGGAACCATTCAAACAAGCTACTAATTTTTCAGAAAAAAGTTAGCCGGCTCATGACAAACTCGAATTACAGAAGTTCAAGTATACCTTTATTTCTGCAACTGGAGATTCTACCTCTTGATGATTTAGTCTCCTTGAATTGTTTGATATTTATGTACAAATCACAATCCTAAAAAAATTGTCCTTTTTTAAAAGATGCATTTGTTGTTGACTCAAAGGTCCATAATTGTACAATACGCGTCAGAGAAATCTTATCCATCAACCACTTGCAAGAACAAAAACTGCTTTGAATTATTTTGTGATAGTTTGTATCAAAGAATTGAATAAGTTACCACGAAGCATCAGTTTCATTCCAACACTGCCTATAGTTAAAACTTCATGTCGAAAATATTAATCGAGAGATTAAAAAATCTTGAAAAACCATGTGTGTGTGAGGGTGTGTGGGTGTGGTGATGGTGTGTGTGCATGTGTTAGGTTGGGTGCGTGTGTGTGCGGGGGTGTGTGGATTTATGTATGTATTTTTCTTATTTACTCTCTGAATTATCATTGTAAATACTTTTTTCATCAATATTCTTGTTGTAATATAACTTACTTTGTTTTATTATGTGTTTCATTAAGGGACCCCTTTCACAAGCTGTGGTTCTATGAGGTCCCAAACCTATCCTCTGATATATTGTTCTTTACCACTGCACATTAGAACCAAGACCACAGTTGAAATATTCAAGAAAGCACTTAAATGCCACCTCTTTACCAAGAAATAAATTTTCATTGAACATTTATATTGTGTAGTTTAGCTCGTATTGTGTTTATGTTATGTTATTATGATTATTATACTTGAGATTATGATTATTATACCTGATTTATGTAAAGCGTTTAGAGATTTGTTTTTATTACACGCCCTATATTAAGCTTCACGTATTATTATTATCATCTCATATTATTATTGTTAAACTGTGTAATATGTCTCGTGTTTGATTGGCTCAAATAAACTTGAACTTGACTTCTGAATTTTTGAAATCGTTTGTTTTCAATGTCACATGCGACCAACTGTTGCAGATTCATGTAAAACATCTTTGGATGGTTTGCGAATCATGATGATGGATGAATATATATATATATATATATATATATATATCTTTTTTATCATAGACGAGTGAATGAAATGATGTGTTTGATGACATATTGAAAACACAGCTAAATCTTCCTCTTTGTTAAATTTTCTCAGAGAATAGCACTTTATGGATTTTTTTAAATCAAATTACTTATGGAGATGCTATTTGTATGAGACGTTAAAAAAGTAAAACATTGAAATTTGAAATATTTGTAACCTTGTTTTCATTCGAATGGGAAGGATTTCCCCTAAGTCTTCAATGACATAAATATTTCTTTAATATTTTTTATATATTTAAAACCAAATTTGCGTTAGGTGAACTTCCCCTTTAATAACATTCAGATAGGCAAATGGCGCTGGGATGTAAGAAAAGAGTATAAACGTTTTATATATGACATGTATGGGGGCTGGAGTGTGAGGGCGTGGGTGGCAAAACAGTATAATACCCTCTCTTGGTCTCCGGACACTTAGCCTAATTAATAGTCGAACTACACATGTGGAGTTCGACATATGCAAGGTACTCCAAATCATATTTCTTCCTTCATCGGTATCAGTTTGCCTACTTTCCACTGAACCTAATAATCCTAATTCAGTTAGTGTATGTTTGATTGACAGACACCACTTAATCTAATGTATTCAGCTTATTTTCACTGTAGTATAGACCAAATTATATAGAACCAATAGATGAAGTGATAATTAGCCCAAGTGGTCATTGGACCGATGATATGGCCCCAATCAAGACAGCCAATTTGTAAATTACACCAAATGTGCAAAGTGGGCTGAGACCAGTGGCATGCCTATAAACCCGATCGGAGTGGGGGCAAATATATTTCCGACAAGCAAAAAAGGGCAGAGTTCATCACTATTTTTGTAAGCACTTTTCCAATAAATTTTCTGTCGTACAAAAAAATTTATCAAAAGTCATGGAAAGGGGCACCACCCTCTCCCCCGCCATCGCCGACCTCAGAGACAGAAGCGATTTAGATAAATAAGCGTTCATTAACCGATGAAAAAAAAAATAATAATTTACCTCCTGTTCCTGCTTGGGCAGCAGTCGGATCCCGGTATTTTAAAACCAGTTCAATCTCACCCTGCGGTTAAAAGAAAAGGAAATATTAGACCAATGTGGCATTTCAACATATTCAATCATCTACAAAACAATATTAAATGATGCGCAATATATTATTTGAAACAAATAATTCGGTTGCACCACAGTCAACCATCTTTTCCCACGATTTTTTGTAATTTAAGTACACTTTTAGAAAATTTCTATTAAAAAAATCATGCAGCAGAGTCTGGGGAACACCTGTAATCTTACTGCACTTTGTAATCTAACATGCATTGATTTTAAATTACAGAAAATTGGTATTTGGTGCATGTAACCTTACAAATTTATTGTCATAAAACTGTTTTCCCATTTTTTAAAACACACCTGTTCTGTAAAATTGCAGATAATCTTTCATGTTATAACAATTTACAAAATGATTTGGTTATTTCTTTCTGTAAAATCTTCTGTTTTGTTTCTTACAGTGTAAGCACGGGGGAGAAACAAGAACTTTAGAGAAGAATATGCCTTAGAACTTTATGCGTACATAATGTCTGCCTTTAATGAGAGAAAAGAAAATCATATTTAGATATTCTTTCCCACCCTATCATGCCTATCAAATTAGCTTGACACCTCTCCTTTTCGCTACAATCACCTTTGGTGATCAATCGCAATCATTAATATTTCACATTTATTGTCGCAGTCGTACCAATGAAGCTGACTCCAAATCGGTCGATGGCATTTAATTAAAAATAACGTAATAGCTTTGATCTTTCTGGGGACTGCTGTGTTAGTGTGACTGGGGCATTTGGATCCAACCATCAAGAAAAAAAATTACCGTCGTTAGTCTAGCTGAGCAGTCCTTGAGCTGAACTGTGCACTCTGTCTCTTTGGTTTTCGATCGAATGACGTCCTTCAACGACACCTTGCAACATCCTACCAAGCTGAAGTAAATGATAAATACAACTTATGGCTTAATTTATTTCGTAAATTATTTTTGTCTCTTCAGTTTTCGGTCCCATGACGTCCTTCAACGACACCTTGCAACATCCTACCAAGCTGGAGTAAATGATAAATACAACTTATGGCTTAATTCATTTCCTAAATTTAATTAGGTTGGCAATAGTTTTTCGATCGCATTGCGTCCTTCAACAATAGCTTGCAACATCCTACCAAGCTAGAGTAAATAATAAATACAACTTATTGCTTAATTCATTTCGTAAATTATTATCATATCATAATCTAAACTTACCGATGCCTGCCAACTCTCTCCCAATCTTTGACGTCTATTTCGATAAAATCTCCGATTTCAAGGGGTTTTGTACCCAGGTCCCAGTCCAGTGACTATTGGAATAGAAAAAAAAAAGATATATATAATCCATATGAAATTATATAAATACATATATCTATTTCGCGTGTATATTTTAGTATTCATAGCTATCTGTAGTTCACATGACTGTACATGAGTGTAGCATATACGCGATCCTTTTCTCTGCTAGGCCTATGAATGTTCTTTTTTTAGTTTTCCTTTTATGATGTCAACTATCTGACTATGGGTACTTTTTCATAGGATTATGTTGTGTATCTATACACTGTAATAGCAATTTTTTCTAAAAATCTTTTTAAATATTCATGGATGTGAATTTCCATGCATATTATTCTTTAAAAGGATCTTTAAATTGATTTATAAAACAACATTTATTTCAAAATGTCTGTTCTTGGAATGTGGTAAATGGTATAGAGGGTGGTTAGCAAATGCCGTCACCAAAAGTGAAGAAAAAATGAAAAGGAAGTTGTTTTATATTTTGAAGATTTATTTGTCCAACTTTCATCGATATGTTTACCTAAATATATCTGAATAAAGATAAATTTAACAATGATTAGGCTGGTTTCCTGACCATTCAAACTAAGATCTTAAGATCTATTACAAATCACCGTATAAACGCTGGTTTATTCAGTTGATTTCTGCTGTCTTTTTTATACAAAGATTATGGTTCACCGTCTTCCAGTTCGGATAGTAAACTGCCGATTCGTCTATTGCCAACTCGTTCACTCATCGCATGGTCTATCTTCATTTAGTCTAATGCCATTTCGTCCATCAACATTTCGTCTAACAGTAATTTGGTCCAATAATCACTCCGTCTAATTACCAGTTCGTCTACGATCATTTTGTCTCATAACCAGTGTTGGTCTAATACCCATTTTCTTTCATTCATTTCTCCCAATCAACACTAAGTCCAATTAGACTATATGGGGCAATGCCATAAAATATTCAACCATTTTGTACGTCCGATTCCCATTTTTCTCAATTCTTACTTCTTTTCAAAAACTGACCAAGTGATAGTCATTTGAGAACATTAAAGACCGTCATTTGAACCAGAAATCAGAGACAGAAAATTTCACGAAGGTCTCACATACATGGGGTCGGATGTACATATTTTATGGAATTGCCCTATGGTATATAAAGGTGTTGTGGCTCAGTGGATAAGTCTTCGGACTTTGAACCACAAGGTCCGGGGTTCAAATCTCACTGCAGCACTCGCGTCCTTGGGCAAGGTGTTTATCTACATTTGCCACTCTCCACCCAATAAATGAGTACCCGTTAGGAAAGTGAGTGGACGAAAATAAAAATTAGACCATGTGGATAGTGGACGAACTGATGGTAGACCAAATGATAGTAGACGAGTTTGTAATTATACGAATTGGCATTAGTGAACGAAATAGAAAATAGCATGTGGATCGTGGACGAACTGATGGTAGACCAAATGATAGTAAACGAGTTTGTAAATGTACGAATTGGCATTAGACTTACTGGATATAAACAGTCCGTATATGGTTACTAAAACACATGAACGCATTGTGATTGGTGTTTTGGGAATGCATTTTGGAATACAATTGAATTCGTGATTGTAAGAACAATTGTATTCAATTAGGCCTACTGCATTTCCGAAACGGAGTAGAAAAGTTCTGTATGTCCTGACATTTATATTCGTATTCATTCATACAATTAAAACACAATAATTAAACAAATTAATATCGCAGAATTCGTTAGAAACCACACCTTTACTGCGTTCAAGAATTTGTATTAGAAACACTTCTAAAAATGATTGGTCGAAATGGTCAAAATATATAGTAATCTGTTGATAAATGTCCGACAGATAAAAACGGTCAATAGCAACCAAAATTGCGACAGATGTATACTAATAAACTGGTTGATCTTAGCAAATCCTTTTTACAATGCTTTAAGCATGTAGGCTTTTGAAAAATGGGATCCATTTCAATAGTGATTAATGTACATCCGGAGTCTATTTACTTATTTGGGTCATTGTGATAAGCTGCCGGTCATCCTGGGATATTGTTCTCAAACTATGTTTGCTGGTAGGCCTATATATATACTGTAAATCAAGTACACTCTATCTAATGGGAGAATTTTCATCCACTTTATTTTTACTGCAGTTAACAATGAAGTGTTAAAAATGACAATTCATAATATGTTTTTCTTTCATATAATTTACGAACAAAAATGACATTGTATATAACAAATAAAAATTATATATAATGAATGTATAGATGAATGAATAAATTAAAACGTATTAAATGAATACATAAATAAATCAACTTGAATTTTGAAACGAAACTAATATTTGTCGTATTTGAAAGAAAACTGTGTGTTTAAATTATTTATCTGTCTTGTTAAGAAAAGAGAGAATAGTTTCGAATCGTCACTAAATCGAAAACAAAATAACCTTTTTAGCATTATATATAGGGAACTGTTTAAACAAAAGTCGTTTCTTGAGAGGCCCTATCAAATTGTATTTCGACGTCTATATTAAACTTTTGCTTCTGTCTCTTTTTTAGATATGAAGTAAGGTACCAATAGAAAGTTTCCAATAGTAATTAAAAAAAAGTAGTTTACTTTTGTCGAATAATGCATAGGCGTGTTTTTTTTACATTGGCAAGTGAACGTTTTTCGGAAAGCTGCGAAAGGCAGGGATGTGATTGTTAATAAAAATAATAATAATAATAACAATAATAATGATAATAATAATAACAATAATAATGATAATAATAATAATAATAATGATAATAATAACAATGATAATGATAGTAATAATAATGATGATAATAACGATGTGATTTTTAATGCAAAGATGTTGGTCATGTATTCATAATTGTAACATATTTTATGTGTTTCTTCTTTACGTGTTTATATAGTGAAGACTTCACGCATTGATCAAAAATTGCTTAGGAGAACACGTCTCAAGAGTTTGAGGAACTTTCGACAAAATATGTGATCTTCCTTTCGACACTCGTACATGCTTGAAAATACATTAAGGCCTAAGGTATAGGCCTATAGGGCACGAGGGCTCTATATACTTCTTGTTACAGATTCATGTCAGTTTGTTTAGTATGTTTATAGTCGTGACCAGAAAACGTGTCGTGTATAACCCGCAAAATTATTAATTTGGAATTATATGACGATTACGTAACATATTTCAGTCACTAAAGCAAAACATATTAAATGAATGCAGTGCTTTATGACATTAACCATTCTGCCAAAGTGTGTTTTAAATCTTCTTAGTGATAAAGATTGATGACATTAATAATTTCAATGGAGAGCTCGATTAAATATTTCATTATCTCATCCACTCAATTATTTTTAAAGGAACAATTTTTCCACGATATGGTATATCATGAAGCTTGATAGCTCCATGGGTATATTTCTTAAAGGTCAAGTCCACCCCAAGAAATTGTTGATTTGAATCGATAAAGAAAAATCAAACAAACATAACGCTGCAAATTTCATCGAAATCGGATGTAAAATAAGAAAGTTATGACATTTTAAAGTTTCGCTTATTTTTCACAAAACAGTAAAATGCACTACTCAGCGATATGCAAATGAGCGAGTCGATGATGTCCATCACTCACTATTTCTTTTGTTTTTTATTGTTTGAATAATACAATATTTCAATTTGTACAGATTTGGCAATAAGGACCAACTTAACTTAACCATACACTGTTAAAATAATGGTAATTCCACATGTTCAGGGGGAAATAAAACTTTCACTTGACAAGGAGGAGAAAATTAGAATATTTCATATTTCATATACTAAAATACAAAAGAAATAGTGAGTGGGGGACGTCTTCAGTCTGCCAATTTGAATACCGACCAGGATGTGCATATAACTGTTTTGTGAAATTAAGCGAAACTTTAAAATGTCATAACTTTCTTATTTTACATCCGATTTTGATGAAATTTTCAGTCTTTTGCTTGTTGGATTTTTCTCCTTTTTTTCAAACCAACTTTTTGTTGGGTGGACTTGTCCTTTAAGATTACCGTGAATTGAGGACCCTTGGTTTATGAAATTATTAACACCATTTATCATTAAAATTAAACTCAACATTATATGCGTGAGGCGTTAGCCAAGGGTGTTTAGGCTGTTTTAAAGTTAGGCCATTGGCTAGTGTTTTGTGACATTTTTTTCAATTATAGACTGCCCTTTGGTCTATCTGATCTGGTTGAAATTATCATGCATATGAGAGAAGCAAGTTCGTTTATAATGACAGGATAATATTCGTTGTGTAAAGTTGTGGACATAACAATGAAATGAATGACACTTGATTTATTCAGTTGATATATTCATTATTCGTGCTATATGTGATTTTTAGTATGTTTTATTCATATTTTATGTTGATGTTGCAATTAACTTATCGACCCAAATATCTAAAATGGTGCAATCGTCTGACGTAAATTTACAATCGAAAGTCAATGGTGTGCCCTGTTCAATGCGGAAACGTTATATCATATCACCTTTCTATTTAAACCCAGTACCAGCAAAATGCATTAGCACTGTAAATAAACTCGAGGTGATATATCTTGAATATTAATTTAACTACATGTATACATGTAATAAATTGGAATTTCCTTATACTATAAGTATAGGGAAATACAGCGTTGGAGTAGGTTTCAAAATGGCATTGCACTCGCATTTTGGTCATTGCTTTAGAGAAATTATGAAACAGTGCGGGAAGCTTCATGTCTCGAGCTCTGAAATATTTTTTGGGAAAAAAAGCTAATATAGCCTAACAGCACTGGCGTACCTAGGATTTTCCAGAAGGGGGCAAATATTTTTTGGAGGATATTTCGTCCGCGAAAAAAATTGACAAGCCCCCTCCAAAAAAGGTCTTCAACCACAAATAAAGGATTTCTTACCACAAAAAAAAATTGACAAGCAAAAAAAAAAAAAGGTATTCAGATTCAGTTATTGCATTTTTACATTACAAATTATTAATTTGCCTTCTCAAAGGGGGGGGGGGGCACGTCCCCTGTATCAGTTGTGACTCGTCAGGGGGGGGCAGGGATACGTCCCCTGCATGAGTTATGACTCGTCAGGGGGGGGGGGGCAGTCTGCCCCCCCCCCTTAGGTACGCTAGTGCCTAACAGGCATATTCTTTATACACTTAAGAGAATGCCAGCGCACTCCTCGAAAACTTCCATGAAATTATCATTACACAGTGCGTCCCAGAAAAAAACGAAACCGAGATTTATCGATGATTGTCATAACTTGATCCCAAATACAATAGACAAATACCTATCATTGTAAAGCTGAGAGTCTCCTCTTTCATCTGATATTACTTAGATTATTTATCATTCATGCATGAGTGAGCAAAAACAATTTGAAGAAAGGAAACCAAAAAGTCACTTGGCGGGCGGTATATGAGTTTCAAAAAGAAAATCACATTGTTAAAAAGTTCAATATCTGCTCTTTAATTTGATACCTCAATTACAGAAAACGGTCAAGAAGTA
Source organism: Lytechinus pictus (assembly GCF_037042905.1). Lineage (NCBI taxonomy): Eukaryota > Metazoa > Echinodermata > Echinoidea > Temnopleuroida > Toxopneustidae > Lytechinus > Lytechinus pictus. Next base: position 17,076,165 of record NC_087256.1, read on the forward strand.
ACAAAGTTCTGTTTATTTAAAATAAGGCTTGAATTCCAATAATTTAATAAAATGAAGAGGTTTTACTGGATAGCTTTCAGACTTACAGACTTGTTGACGATCAGCCATGCATAAAGTCTTTTGTAAATCGTGCGATAGCTTAGATGAGAAACCGGTGAAAACATGTATGTTCATGAAACTATGGAAATACAAATATTGATTTGAAGAAACATAACTTTGTTATTTCTTGACCATTTTCTGCGAGAAGATATTGAACTTTTTAGGCATGTGATTTTCTTTTTGAAATCTTGATACCCCCCGCCAAATGAGTTTTGGTATCCTTTCTTCAAATTGATTTTGCTCACACTTTTGCTCACAAGTAATTTAAGATGAAAGAGGAGATTCTAAGCTTTACAATGGTAATTCACTTGTCTATGTATTTGTGATTAAGTTATGATAAATTATCGCTAAACCTCGGTTTCGTTTTTTGTAGGACGCACTGTACATCATTATATATATATATTCACAAAATATCTAAAAATGAAAGAGTTGCCAAAGCTGTTGTACATATATGATTTCACACATTTATATACATATATATATATACATGTATAATGATAATTTCATGGAATTTTTCGAGAAGGATATATTGCGTGCTATACAGTGGGAGTACTTTACCGCTGGTCGATCCGTTCCCGTTCTGTTTATATGCTCCCATAATGCAATCATGACTTGGTGTTATTGATAACCGTATACATTCGAAAAGAAAACACCACCAAACAATGTAAGGCATAGGAGGCATTATGACGCCGAAAAAACAACAATAGGACTCTATCGGAAAGTTATCTAAAATCAAGAAAAGTTGTCAGATCTGACAACTCGTCATATAAAAATGTTGATGAAAGGCTTCCCATGTCTAGATTCTGAGAACAATTAAGTTAGATAACATAACATAGATAACATAAAATGCACAACAGCTTCGATTCCACAATGATTCCGGTACCATCATAAGCCTCTAAAGTTTTGATGTGGACTTGGATTTCTCTTTGAAATGTAAACTTGTTTTGAAAAGAATTAGACTCACCTTGTCCCATGTCGGATTTAAATCACTTTTCACGTGATGCGTCTCCCGTTTTACACCTGAATAAAAGATAAGGTAAGAATTATTCATCTACCATATTGATATAAGCTTTTTTTTCATGTTACTCTCGAAGTGGAGAAAATCAGCCCATATCTACGACCCCCCCCCCTAAAGACTAATAATTGTATATATACTTTCATAAACTGAATGATTCTGAATCGATAACGTTCTGGCATATAGGTCTAGAAAGGGAAAAGAAAAGGGTGAAATGTAATACGATTCTTTTTAGAATTAAAAAAATATTTTGAAAACAGGGCCTATCACAATTCCCGTCACAACACAAATCTAGTAAAAATTGATACGATTCCAATTAGAACTGATACTATACTATTAATAATCAGTATTATGAAATTAAATGTTTGTCGAAAACACGATTCTGATTTAAAGTCAATAAGATTCAGTCAAACTGGTATTATCCCCGTCATCAAAAGTGACACGATTCTAGTCAAGTAAAAGATAAATACAATTTTAGTCAGTTTTGTTATGATTATATGGACAATGGGGAAGATCCTAGTCACATTGATAAAATACTATCACAATTCTAGTCAATACGATCTTAATTCCTGTGAAAAAAATGACGATACTAGTTGAAATGGAAAGAATTTTGAAGATTTACATTCTAAAATCGCTATGATTTATTGTAGTTGGTACTTAAAAAAAGAGAGCTCGTTTAATTCATTTTATTAAAGGAGAACTATATTGATTATGAATGTGGTCTTATTATATGTCAATGGAAAGGTAATGATGTGGGGATTATCAGTGGGTCATTCAAAAATAACGAAAATAATACATAAGGTGAAAATCGCCGATTAAAAAACGCTCAAAATGCCTCTCCGAAATATGCCTCGCATCGGTCTCTGAATTGACTTGAATTTGATGACGTCACTTTCCGTACGAGATGCGGGATTGGCTCTCCCACGTGAAGCTCCACTTGCATGCAAAACCTGTTGCGAGAGTACGTTTTCTCCACACTGTCACTGAATACTTCGATCATTAAATGAAAGAAAACCCATAATTTTATCTAAATTTGGATTTTCAAATTGATGATTTTGAAGATGAAGAGAATGATGATGAAATGAACAACAAAGTGACGTAGTTGGAGGTAAATTGGGGGAATTACGCCGATGATGATGAGTCGGACAATTCAACTTGCAACACGATCACATGCCGATTCGCTACCTAACTCATGCAGCTGCTAAGTGCTAGCTACACCGCGCGGGCCAAATTGAATTCACGAAAATGAATTACCACACTGTCCAGACAGAGTCTCTTACCTCTGTGACTATGAAGAAGGAAAATAATGATAAAACTGTACTTACAAACAAGTGAATGTAATCTGAACCTGAAGGCAACTCAACGAATAGCAGCAGACGATATGCACCGACGATAAACTTCATGTGGCTGGGATAGATTGTCACTCGTTCTGTTAGATGTAATTTTTATCTCATTAATTTGACAAAATTACGAAACTCGGGGAATTATTTATCTATATAAAAATATAGTAACATCTCGTATTATTTTTATAAATTACGATAAAACCTTTTAAAAGCTCGTATATGTGATCGTAATCAAAATCACAAACATGCCGTATTGCTTGCTCGCCTTGGCTGAGAGAGTAGATCTATGCACGTGTTGCACAGCTCTCAATCAAGCTACGCATGTTGGGGATCTTTTACATCTAATTTTAATTTACCTCAACGTTTTCCTTCAAAAAACGTTTTATCGTAATTTAAAAATTATACGAGATGTTACTATATTTTTATATAAATAAATAATTCCCCGATTTTCGTAATTTTGTCAAATTAATGAGATAAAAATTACATCTAACAGAACGAGTAACAATCTATCCCAGCCACATGAAGTTTATCATCGGTGCATATCGTCTGCTGCTATTCGTTGAGTTGATTTGCCTTCAGGTTCGGATTACATTCACTTATTTGTAAGTACAGTTTTATCATTATTTTCCTTCTTCATAGTCACAGAAGTAAGAGACTCTGTCTGGACAGTGTGGTAAGTCATTTTCATGAATTCAATTTGGCACGCGCGGTGTAGCTAGCACTTAGCAGCTGCATGAGTTGGTAGCGAATCGGCATGTGATCGTGTTGCAAGTTGAATTGTCCGACTCCTCATCATCGATTCCCCCAATTTACCCCCAACTACGTCACTTTGTTGTTCACTTCATCATCATTCTCTTCATCTTCAAAATCATCAATTTGAAAATCCAAATCTAGATAAAATTCTGGGATTTCTTTCATTTCGTGATCGAAGTATTCAGTGACAATGTGGAGAAAACGTACCCTCGCAACAGGTTTTGCATGCAAGAGGAGCTTCACGTGGGAGAGCCAATCACGCCTCTCGTACAGAAAGTGACGTCATAAAAAATCCCCAATTTCGCGGACGTAATTCTGCGTGTTTGAAGCATTCAGAGAGAGAACTTTAAACTATCAATTAACTGAGTTCCATCGGTCTCCATGATAAATGATGTACACCATCGTGTTCTCCTTATTTTCTCCTTTGATTTGATATATGATTCTCAATTTTTACGATTTTCAATATATTTCTCCTTTAAAGTGATTTTTTTTTATCATGACGTTACAAGTCGCGGATTCCATTATATAATGAGCAACAGTGTTTTTCTCGTTTGATTGCATACATATCATTTTACAGGTACTCCAGTTGTAGAATATGCAGCTCCAGATGTTTTTAATCTGTGCGAATCGAAACAGATGAATAAAGTATAATACAATTATACCCTCATTTTGTTTCGCGCAGTAACATGGGAAATGAAAATCATGAAAGACTGACTGATTCATACCATATTTGATGGTGTACCAATATTACTACCAATGATTTTTATTTTTTGTGAAAAGGTTTGTTGGTATCGTGGGAGGCGATCCGGGGGGTGCCACCCCCTTCGAATATTGTACAACAGCCTTTGGAAGAGGATCGTCTCGCCCCTACACTTTTATAATTTTTAATCAACTTTTAATTTGGTTCAGACATCTTTTTTTTAATGATTTCTTGTCATTTCGATGGTTCTGATTCCAAATCAGTGGGGAGCTTTTATGAAAGGACGAGTCAGACGTTTCATCCGACCATTACCATAGTAACAGTGCCTCTCAGCCAATCAAAATCAAGGGAGGTTGTCAGATCTGACAACTTGTCGGACAAAAATATTGATGAAAGGCTCCCCTGAATGATGCCACTCGCCTAACCTCATGCATTTCTGCCAATTGGCAAAATCCAATATGGCCGACAAAATATGCAAATTACCCATGTACATCACAAAATTGCACACACACATTGACTATGGAATGTCTGTAATTGTTACACAGGAGTGAAATATTGTCTGACAACATTAATATCATTTCTTGTGTCATGTAATGCTGTATTCTGACATTCAAAACGAACGTCATTGGCCCTATTATGTAAAATGCGAATGGGTGAAACTAATTTTTCACAAGAGTGAGTATCACGCCCGGGCACTATGAAATGCATGTAATTGTGATCTATGAGTAAAATATTGTCTGGAAACTCTCACGAAATATATCATTTATTCTGCATGTGGGTAAATCAAAATGGCGGTCATAGGCCCTATCAGTATAATGTGAAATATCATCACTGAATACTGATTTCATATTTCATTTATTAATTTGAAGGAAAATACAGTTTAAGAAAAATAATGTAAACTGAAAATGGACAACATGCGGAAACTTTATTGAAAGCAAAATGTAGGACGAGCATTCTAACAATGTTCCACCAAGTTTTATGATTAAGCCAGCAGGAAACAGTCATATAACACTTTGAACGTACCCTCAATTATAAGACGTCATATCTTCAATAAAATTTGTATGGTCATGCACTCAACTTCGAAATGCATTAATAATGGGGTTCCACATATTGCTCTTCAAATTGTTCCCCGTTTTGTAAACAGGTCGGGTACATTAATAACTCTTGTGATTGATTGATTGATTGATTGATTGGTTGGTTGATTAATCATTCATTCATTTTTTTTCCATTTATTTATCGATTATCATTTGATTATTCCCTCATCTATTTTCTTATTCAATTATACATTTTCATATTCATTCATTTACCCATTATGTCACATCATTGCAGGAATATTTAATACTTGTCAGGAGAGTGGCAAATGTAATTTAGGACTCGTGTAATTTGTTTGTTCTCTTTTAAAAAGTCAGAAATATCAATGAATGATATATAGAAAATATATATATATATAGCATAATGATATCACTTTAGAAGAATTATGGATTCATGACCATTGATTGGTTGAAAATTGCAAGTTGAAACAAGACTTAACTCATAGGTTTATGGACCATCAATATTTTCTTTTCGAAAGGAGAAACCGAACACACTGATGTACTGTTTGTGGTTTTGATAGGCATTTTTAAAAACCTTACCGGGGGGGGGGGGTGGGGAGGTACTCGAATTATAAAAAATGATACCCTATGTGCCGCACCAAAAACGAAAGTCGGGGGCTCTGGAACTAGTCTTCGGTCTTAAAATGGGGGTCTCTGGACCGGAACTGTTCTAGTATCAACGATTGCTAAAAATGCAATGCTCCGGAACGGAACGGAACGGAATAAATTCTGTGTTTCGGAGCGCTACATAAATATGCATGAATTGGTCATGACGTTTCTGCGCGATGAACCAATCAGCGGACTCCGAATCGCTGTCCAGAGCTTTGGCTTGTCGTTGAACGCGATTTGTTACTGCGCTGCGCTGAGTCACTGTAAGAAAAAAATCTGAATCAGTAGTTAACACTTAATGTATATAAGTAGAATTCATAATTTGTAATTATTTTTCGTTTTTTCAGTAGTTTTAACTTATCTTTTAATTTACTTGATTTATCTGGGTTTAATATACATTTAAGAAAATTCCCGTATTGCTAGCTTGCTTCGATTGAGTAAATCTAACTCAATTAGGCAAAGATGAATATTACTTATAAAATCATGTTGAATGTGCTTATATTTGTCAATTAACGCCTTATTTAAATAATGCATGAATATTCATTAGAGCACCTAAATGATGTTTTGTTAATAACTGTCATATCTATTTGTGTGTGAAATTGTTTTGGATAAGGGTGTGCTATTTTATTATTTTGTTGAATCAAAGAAAGAGCAACATCAAATAGTCATTTAGCAGAAAATTTCAGATTTCTTTTTAGGTTTTCGGAAAAAGCTTATAATATTCTCACTGTATTATTTGTAAGAATGAAACGATTGCGTATGAATATCAATGTCAGTACCTATACATACACAGGTAAGTGATAATGCACTAAGTCTAATATTTGGATAAAAAGATGTCTAAGATGAAAATGATGCCACTGAAAGCGGGACGATGGGGGAGCGGACTTTCGAATCACGAAAGTCCACTCCCCCATTTGATTTTTTCAAATATTTTAGTGACTGTTTTATTAATTGAATTAAGTTATTGTAACTTAATTTTCTTGAGAAAAATGGATGCGAAGAAAATAAATAAATTGTACTTAAGGCAATTTTTTTAATTGAGTAATTTCAACTAATTAATTTTGACAGTGGATCCTACAGGATCCATGGTATAAGCGGGGCACTGGGTTCCGTGACTGGGACGAGAAACTACACATTAGAGGGTCTTCGGAGCGGGGGAATATTAATTTCTATGGATTTCTAAATTAGTGATGATCTGGAACGGAAATTTAGGCTGAAAATTGGGGTCTCGACCGCGCACATATATCATACATTTTGGATTTTGTCTTGTACCCTCCCCGGGAAATCATATCTTCCTCGGGATCACGTTGAGTATCTGTTCAATTTTACTTTAAGATGACAAACCTCTGGCAATATAAATATATTATCACAAATTCGCTAATTTCGCTCGCTCATTTCACTCTCTCACAAATGCCAGATATTGTGCTCCATGCACTCACCTTTACATGGTTTAAACTTTTGCATCATAACGACAGATTGGACATACACACAGCACAATAAATTCAAATCTCTTTTAAAGTTGAGTTAGAAGGACACCTCAATCAATTTCATTGATAAGTGTAAATATGAGTTTTTTGTGGATGGGTTAAAGAAAATCGAGGTAATCAATCAAATCATGTGCAAGCTTACCCTGGAAGTTTGCCACCAAATACGGATCTATTTTCCCAATCACGTCGAGATTTGGCAAGTTCTTGGCGCCTTTTGCTACGAGTTGCAGAGTCATCTTAATGGATTCCTGCTCGCTAGTTTATCACTTCAAATCCGTTTAAATTTCAAAACATATTCACTGTTATATCATCATGGTAGTTCTGGAACTCTTCAAATTCTGATCAATTCATAGGTGGTTTTCCCCTGACAGGCGATGGAGGGAAAACCTTGGCTAAAATCCAGCCGTATAATGGAAATAAAAAAGAAACGGGTATGGGATCCTCCTCTGGATTTGAAGATTTACATTGACAATTATAGGTGTCTTGGCTTATTAATGTTGAATCTATGAAGTACCCGAGCCCGTGGGAATACTTTCCAAGCTCAAACTCTGGATGTTGAGTCGTATAACATATGCTCTACTTCCAACCAAGCCTACATGCAATTCTGAGTGAATTATACTACAACGCTTTTCAATAAAATTAGTTTTATTCATAGTTCTCAGGCCGATGAGCATGATAAATGTACTATTAGTGCTGGTAGGCAGTAAGTAAACAGAACCGGCAAATTACAACTCTGTCAGATATGAATTACGGCCTATCACAGCGAATGCCTACCATTAACTTAAAACCAGATGGCAATCCATGGAATATATCCATTCTTTAACAGGGTATCATTTTTAAAATATTTTTTTTAAACATCAATCAGTTCCTGAAACAATTGCTCGCTCCCAAATCCGAAACGCTTGTTTGTACCCCGACAAAATGTGAACTCGCACCAAATCCTTATCACATCACAAGCACCAGCATGAAAGGTAATATTTTGTTTACTTCCAAACAAAACAAGAATATTACATCGTGTTGGTATTCAAGTGCTAGGTTTGATTATTCGTTATTTCATGATATAGACATGACAATGCCCTTATTAGAATTCATGGAAATAATTATGTTTATTATCGTTTCTTCCTGTTTCTGCTAATTTCATTGCAAGTCTAATTCATGGGCAAATTTCCCCGCACTGCCAAGCTGCGCGTCTTGTGGAAAAAATATAATCCGATACCAGCAGCTATAAGGAGATGAATCAGACAGAAAATATATAATAGTGTGGTTTGTGTGGGTTCCCCCTTCTGTGTTGATTATTGGTAAACATATAGGCCCGTATTCTGAAGTCAGATTTAATTTAAACTCTTGTTACATAAATCTCTAACAGTAAAGCGTTCAATGTATCAGCTTATTTGACTCCCAAAACATTTTTAACTACCTGGGAAGGATAAGTATGACAGTTGTCTTTACCATTAAATAATTAGTAATGAGCACAGTAAACATGAGAAGCATTTACTGTAAACAAAATTTTAAAACGTTTGGCTTCCCATAATTTTAGCACAGAGTTAGAATGTGGTCTAAGTTAAACCTGACTTCAGAATACGGGCCGTATCATCTAGTATCCCGCCAAGTGTTATATCGCCGTAATGGTATCTGAATTAAAAAAAAATACCATATCTTAAAAGTTCTATAACTACTCTTTTATATGGTACACGAATAAAAAAAATTATCATGGAATAACAGAATTCCTTTTCCTTAAAATAATGCTCAAATTTTCATAATTACGAAGACTTTTTACAGGCTAACTGCCAGACTAACTCAACAAGAACAACAAATTATTTACCCAGCCATTTCAGCTGTTATGATGCAGCGGGCCCTGAATATTAACACAAAGTTATTACTCTTCTCCAAAGCACTGGTCTTGGCCACTTTCTTACATGGGCTTTTATGTAATTCAATACCACAATTAGTATGAATAAATATAGCGTCGTCTATCTAGAAATTTGAAATATTCTATTCAGAGGCGCACATAATTATATCAAGAATAAGAGTTTGGATGAGTGCCATTGCGCCAAGACCGGATAATGTTAAAAGTATGAAACTACGATTTACATTTAGAAGTCCCTTTTTTTTTCTTTAGATTTAATGGCAAATTGTTCTAAATAGAAAGTGCTGCGAGTGAAAGCCCGTTCATCTAGCCCACTCGTGTTTTGGATGTCTGTAGAAAAAGATGTAATGATCTCAGGCTGGTGTCGGCGAGTAGGATGCGCGAACGGTATTTTGTATTTTCCTGTAGTGATCGATTTTTCTTTATGTTTCACAATTCTTCACCTACCATGCCACCTTATTCACGTTTTTCCCATCCTCACATTTTTCTTTTATTGTTTTCATTTTTCCACCCCTCCCTATTTTCTTCTTTCTTTTCTTTGCTGCTCCCCTCCCCTTTTAACGTCGCCTCTTTGGGGTTGTAGCTTCGGTCCCTATATGGAATGACTTTTTTCTCTGAAATGTAAGTGGTTGTGGTAGTAGGATTCAGCATGTCCATTATCATTGCTTAAATATAAATGCGAGCGCGTAACTCGAGCTACATTTATATCATTTTAGTTATAGTTTTGATTTTCAATTATTTATTATTTATTTATTTATTTTGTTTTATTTATTTTATACTGCAGGGTAGGCCTATTCAGTTCTTAAAACTGCTTTACAAAGGCGCCCTGCAGTTTAAAATACATGTCAAGATAACTATGAACAACAACAACAAACAACATCAAAAATACAAAATACAAAATATCTAACATCAGAAACAATTAACACCAAAATATAGAGTGGGAAGTGACAATTTAAACATACATAGCATTGTAAATCAAAGGAATATCATTTCGCTCTTTATCAATTCGTATGAAAGGCTTTGCATAATTTTTTTAATTCCCCCTTTTAATGATGTTTCTTTCTCCTTCCGTTCCTCCCCCCCCCCCCCTCTCTCTCTCTCTCTCCTTTGAGCCACCGATAGGGGGTGGGGCGGCCACTTCGCCCCTGGATCCTATATGCATACATGCAGTCTATCCACCAAGACTGAAGCTAATAGGCCGAGTGGATAGGTAGTGAATGAAAATAAAGGAAAAATTGGAGAACCTACAGTTTAGCTTTCATTCAGCTGCTGCATGCAAAAAACTTTATTGCATGTCAGGTCGTCTACTGAATGAAATATATCATGTTAAGAATGACGTCGACCTTATTTCAAAATACACGCAGCTTGAAAAAAATATATAATTTGAAGAGGAAAAAACATCAGAACAGCAGAAGAATTACTCAGTCTCGTTCCAAACCTGACACTTGAAAAACATTACTCATCCAATTAGAAGGATCATGATAAATTCAGATGAATAAAAGGTTATTGAGCAGTTAGCCCTCAGTGTAAAACCTTCTTATAATTCATATATTGAATGAAATGAATTTTCTAAAAAAACAGAACGTATATTACAAAAAAAAAACCTGTAATCCTAATTCAGTGGGCTAAGAAATCAAAGATGATTGAATATCTTAATTAAAGATTTACCAGAATATGAAAGAAAAACACCTCGTCTTTTTATTCATTAATGCCTGGTCGTCTACCCAGGGGCGTCGCTAGGCATTTTTTCAGGGCGGGGGTGGGGGTGGAGGCCCTGATTACCGACGTCCGGCGACCATCAATATTGGAAGGGTTCTACATTCTCATTTCTTACATTTTCTTCGGTCATACCCAGGATCAGTTCCAGCTTTAATCATGGGGGGGGGCGAAAATATTTTCATAAAAATTTTCCCGTCGTGGCCGCCAAAATCTGATTTTTTTTTCCTTTTTAAGGGGTTATTCCTAACCAACAAAAAAAAAAATCATTTTTTAGAAGCAACAAAGTATTTCATGTGTCCTGAATATAAATCGTGCAACAATGACATCAAAAGCGTATGGAAGAGTTGGAAAATATTTTCCTTGACATAAGTCATAAACATGCTCCTCTTAAAGTCATCAGAGTTAAAGAACGTTACTCTTCGTGGATAACTGGTGAAATTATTGATCATATGTACCGGTGTGATTTCCTCATCGTGTTAATGAATATCGTATAGTAAAAAATCAAATGACTAAATTAATAAGAATATCTAAACGCCAATACTTTTCCGAGATGTCCACTAAATATAAACATGATCCTAAGAAATTATGGAATGAACTTATACTTTGATGACTGGAAATACAAAAAGCAAAAATGATGTTCCAGCTGAAATAGACTGTAACGCTATGAATGATTATTTTATTAATGTAGGCAAAATTTTAATTACAGAGAGAGATATTAACTGGAACAAACCACAGGGTATGTATGGATTCGATTTTGAGCATGCCAAACCTGATGAATTGTTAAAACTGCTCCTTAGTTTGTCATTCACAAGTAACCTAGATGTTATGGATTTTTATTCTAAACTTCTACGTTTTACAGCCGTTTTATTGATTTTAATTCAAATCACCTATATGCAGCTGGAACAAAAATGTTTAAACGGCTGTTGTTGATCGCCGTGCGGTCGCCGTAGAGCAAATGTGACCGAGGTATTAGCTGCACCTTTTATTTACAATTCACTAAAGTCAAATTTTCAATTTAAGTTTAATGTGAGGTATAATCCCGCATGACTGGAAAAAAGTCAAGAAAAACGCCTATATATAATGGTAAAGGATCAAAATCAGATAAATCAAATTATAGACCAATTTCAGTCGTTTGTTATAGCTCAAAATTGATTGAAAAAACTGTTCAAAATAACTTCTCGTTTATTTACAGTTTGGTCTTATTAATATTGATCAGTTTGCTTTCATTCTAACCACTCAACTATTACCTCCTTACATAGAGTTATTGACGACTGGTATGGGGCGTTCATTGAACGTGAAGTTGTCGGGGCAGGTTTCCTTGACATTTCTAAATGCTGGTGAAACTATTGATCTTATATACCGGCGTGATTTCTTGAAAACTATTGTAAATCCAAAGCGGTAGATATTCTTCATCGTGTTAATGAATATCGTATTGTAAGAAATCAAATTACTAAATTAATAAGAAAATCTAAACGCCAATACTTTTCCGAGATTTCCACTAAATATAAACATGATCCAAAGAAATTATGGAATGAACTTACTTTGATGACTGGAAATACAAAAAAAAAGATGTTCCAGCTGAAATAGACTGTAACGCAATGAATGATTATTTTATTAATGTAGGCAAAAATTTTAATTATAAAGAAAAAGATATTAACTGGAATCAACCACAGTGTATGTATGAATTCGATTTTGATCATGTTAAACCTGATGAAGTGTTAAAACTGCTCCTGAGTTTGTCATTCAAGTAACCTAGATGTTATGGATTTTTATTCTAAACTTCTATGTTTAGCTGCACCTTTTATTTACAACTCACTAAGTCACATTTTCAATTTAAGTTTAATGTCAGGTATAATCCCGGATGACTGGAAAAAAGTAAAGAACAACGCCTGTGTATTAGGGTAAAGGATCAAAATCAGATAAATCAAATTATATAACAATTTCAGTCGCTTGTCATATCTCAAAATTAATTGAAAAAACTGTTCAAAAACAACTTCTCGTTTATTTACAGAAGTTTGATCTGATTAATATTGATTAGTTTGCTTTCATTCCTAACCACTCAACTGTTACCTCCTTACATAGAGTTATTGACGACTGGTATTGGGCATTCAATGAACGTGAAGTTGTCGGGGCATGCTTCCTCGACATTTCTAAATGCTTCGATTCAATCGATCACAAGCTATTACTATTTAAATTAGAAAAATACGGCGTTACTCGTACTCCATTGAAATGGTTTGAATGTTATTTAATTAACAGATAGCAAATGGTCGGTTGCCATGGTGAAATGTCATCATATAAAGATGTGGATATAGGAATTCCGCGAGGGAGTGGGCTTGGCCCGGCTCTTTTTCTCTTAATGATATTTCTACTTGTCTCATCAGTGGTGAATGTAATATTTTTGCTGATGACGTGGAAATTTATGATTATGGTTCCGATGTCAACGATGTTACTTTAAAAATGCAGAAAAAAATATCGACAATGTTAAAAAAAGTATAAACGTCAGTAAGACAAGGGTAATGCTGTTGAGAAATAGGTCTTATTCATGCGATAAGATTAATATTTTTATCGACAATAATTTGGTAGAACAGGTAAAATCCATTAAATATGCTACCTCGATGTTGAAATTAATGAAAATTTGAATTGGAGTTCGCACGTTAATCAAATATCTAAAACATTAGCCTACAATATATTTTCTCTCTGTAAACTGAGACAAATTTTGAATAAATCCCTTCTTAACACTCTTTTTATGACTAATGTTTTGCCAACTTTAGATTATGTCATTTCTGTTTGGGGAAATTGTATTGGGAAAAGGGAACGAGATCACTTAACACGATTACAAAAGAGAACAGCACGCTACGTTACAGGTAATATTGATTATGTAAAAAGTCGGGGTAAAGATCTCATGACGGAACTCAAATGGCCTACTATCGAGCAAAGACGTGATTTTTTTTTAGCCAATATCATGTTTAGGTATATACATGGAACGGCTCCTACTAGATTATGTAATAATGCTGAGATGGTAGTTGATAGGCATGACGTAAGAACTAGAAGTTGTGATACACTCAATGTTATACCACCCAAACCGAATTTGAAATGTTTTAAGAGGTCTTTTTTATTTTCAGGATCAAAAACTTAGAATAATTTACCACATTTTCTTCAAAATCTACCTTCAATTAACTCCTTCAGAAGAATGTATAAAAGACTCTTCCAATGTTAATACATGTCTTCCTAATCGTTAATCATATTATGAAGCTTCATTGTAACGATTCTACTGTGCATTTCCCTTCCTTTCTGGTAGCAGGGCCCTATGATTCGGATCATGCTTTGTTATCGCATCGCAGACTTGGGAATGGATGACTGGATAGCTCAATGTTTGGTGTGTGAATATTTTTTTTTCTTTCTTTCTCACTTTCTTTTTTTTTCTCTTTCTACTCTTCTTTCTTTCACTCTATGTCTCTTATTTTTCTTCATACTTACCGTTTCCTTTATTTCTTATTTCGTTCTTTTCTCTCTTTACTCTTCCCTTTCTTTGTCTTTCAATCTTTTATTTTGCCTTTCCTTATTTTGTAGTAAATTTGTCCTTTCTTCTTTTTTTTTTCCTTTTTTTTTATCTGTACGTCCTTTCTTTATCTTCATTTTGCTCTGTTTTCTTTCTTTTCTGCGATGTAGTGGATGTTTAAATTTCCTAATAAGTATGATTTTGGTATGTGAGCTCTGTTTCAGAATGCGGGTGTTGTAAAATAAACATTTTCTTTGATGATCGAACTTATTGATATTCATGATGTTTAGCTTGACTGCATGTCGCCGCACTCTGTTTCATAGGCTTTTCCAAATGATTGTTGTGGTGCATGGTTTTTGTTCGACTTACCGTGAAATGAATGTCAATGTTAAATATTGTGTCTTTTCTCTCCCATGTCTGCGATGTGTTGGGCGGGGACTGTTCCGAGTAATGAATCATCGGTTGCTTGCGAAATGTTTGGGTGGTGGTAGCAGATTGTCTTCCCGTGGTCACTTTACTAGTTTGAACTGAATTTCACTTTTATTAATGTTTTAACATAATTATTTACAGTATTTCATTATCATATTTTAGTAGCTAGGTAATTGATATACCTGCAAACTTTTTGTATAGTTTCCTAGTATCATACACTCTGGAGGATGATGTGCTGGTTTGGCGCTTTGGGGGCTTGTTAAGTACACGGCTGCCCTTTTAGAGAGCTGTTTTTTTTTTCAATGAAATTTTAACTTTAATCAAGGTGTCATTACTGTTTAGGTTCCTAGAGTGTTGAATTGTCACTTTGTCATCAGTGTAGATACTACTGTTTTAAATATTTATATGTATTTTGCATCATGATATTGTAACTGTTTTTTTAACCTTGTCAAATCAGAACATTGATGTAAAACAGCAATTCAGCTGATCTTTTTATCCTGTATAAATATTTTCTAATAAATAAATAAATGAACAAATAAATTAGGGGGGCGCTAAAGTGATGTTCAAACTAGGGGCACTGTTTAATGTTCGAACCAGTAGCGCCGAATTGATGTTCGAACTAGTGGGAGCCAAATTAATGTTCGAACGAGGGGCGCCAAATAGATGTTCGAACTAAGGGGTTGCAGAATTTATCTTCGAACTAGGGGGCGCCAAATCGATCTTCGAACTACGTGGTGCCGAATTGATATTCGACGAACTAGGGGCGCCAAATTGATCATCGAACTAGGGTGGCGTCGAATTTATCTTCAAACTAGAGTCGCCAAATTATTCTTAGAATTATGTTTGAACAAGGGGGGGGCGCCAAATTGATGTTCGAACTAGGAGGGCGACGAAATGATGTTCGAACTAGGGGTGCTGAATTAATATTCGAACTAGGTGGCGCCAAATCGAGGTTCGAAATAGAGGGCACCGATTCGATCTGCAAACTAGGGGGCGCCAAATTGCTCTTCGAATTAGGGGGCGCCGAATTGATTTTTGAAGTAGGGCGCCGAATTGATGTTCGAACTAGGGGGCGCAAAACTGATGCTCAAAGTAGGGGGAGCCGAACTGAAGTTCGAACAAGGGGCCCCAAATCAATGTTCTAACTAGGGATACTAAATTGATGTTCGATCTAGGGGTGCCGAATTGATGATCGAACTACAGGGTGCCAAATTGATGTTTTAACTGGGGCGCCAAAGTGATGTTCGAAAATATTTTCCTTGACATATGTCATAAACATGCTCCTCTTAAAGTTATCAGAGTTAAAGAACGTTACTCTCCGTGGATAACTGGTGAAATTATTGATCTTATGTACCGGCGTTATTTATTGAATAAAAAATATTGTAAATCCAAAGCGGTAGATATTCTTCATCGTGTTAATGAATATCGTATTGTAAGAAATCAAATTACTAAATTATTAAGAAAATCTAAACGCCAATACTTTCCCGAGATTTCCACTAAATATAAACATGATCCAAAGAAATTATGGAATGAACTTACTTTGATGACTGGAAATACAAAAAACAAAAATGATGTTCCAGCTGAAATAGACTGTAACGCTATGAATGATTTTTTATTAATGTAGGCAAAATTTTTAATTACAAAGAAAACGATATTAACTGGAACCAACCACAGTGTATGTATGAATTCGATTTGAGCATGCTAAATCTGATGAAGTGTTAAAACTGCTCCTGGGTTTGTCATCCACAAGTAACCTAGATGTTATGGATTTTTATTATAAGCTTCTACGTTTTACAGCCGTTTTATTAATTTTAATTCAAATCACCTATATGCAGCTTGTACAAAAATGTTTAAACGTCTGTTGTTGACTTGCCGTACGGTCGCCGTAGAGCAAATGTGACCGAGGTATTAGCTCCACCTTTTATTTACAATTCACTAAGTCAAATTTTCAATTTAAGTTTAATGTCAGGTATAATCCCGCATGACTGGAAAAAGTCAAGAACAACGCCTCTATATAATGGTAAAGGATCAAAATCAGATAAAGCAGATTATAGACCAATTTCAGTCGCTTGTCATATCTCAAAAATAATTGAAAAAACTGTTCAAAAACAACTTCTTGTTTATTTACAGAAGTTTGATCTTATTAATATTGATCAGTTTGCTTTCATTCCTAACCACTCAACTGTTACCTCCTTGCATAGAGTTATTGACGACTGGTATGAGGCGTTCAATGAACGTGAAGTTGTCGGGGTATGCTTCCTAGACATTTCTAAATTCTTCGATTCAATTGACCACAAGCTATAACTATTTAAATTAGAAAAATACGGCGTTACTCGTACTCAATTGAAATGGTTTGAATGTTATTTAAGTAACAGAAAGCAAATTATATGTTGCCATGGTGAAATGTCATCATATAAAAATGTGGAAAGATGAATTCCGCAATGGGAGTGGTCTTGGCCCGGCTCTTTTTCTCTTAATGATTAACGATATTTCTACTTGTCTCATCAGCGGTGAATGTGATATTTTTGCTGATGACGTGGTAATTTATGATTATGGTTCCGATGTCAATGAAGTTCTTTAAAAATGCAAAAAAATATCAACAATGTTAAAAAATGGTTTGATAAAAATCACTTAAGTATAAACGTCTGTAAGACAAAGGTAATGCTGTTGAGAAATAGGTCATATTCATGCGAGAAGATTAATATTTTATCGACAATAATTTGGTAGAACAGGTGAAATCCATTAGATACCTCGGTGTTGAAATTAATGAAAATTTAAATTGGAGTTCGCTCGTTAATCAAATATCTAAAACATTAGCCTACAAGATATTTTCTCTCTGTAAACTGAGACAATTTTTGAATAAATCCCTCCTTAACACTCTTTAAATGACTAATGTTTTGCCAACTTTAGATTATGCCATTTCTGTTTAGGGAAATTGTATTGGGAAAAGGGAACGAGATCACTTAACACGATTACAAAAAAGAGCAGTACGCTACGTTACATGTAAAACAGTCGTGGTGAAGATCTCATGAAGGAACTCAAATGGCCTACTATCGAGCAAAGACGTGATTTTGTTTAGCCAATATCATGTTTAGGTATATACATGGAATGGCTCCTACTAGATTATGTAATAATATTGAGATCGTAGTTAATAGGCATGACGTAAGAACTAGAAATTGTGATACGCTCAATGTTATACCACCCAAACCGAATTTGGAATGTTTTAAAAGGTCTTTTTTATTTTCAGGAAAAAAAACTTGGAATAATTTACCACATTTTCTTCAAAATCTACCTTCAATTAACTCCTTCAGAAGAATGTATAAAAGACTCTTCCAATGTTAATACATGTCTTCCTAATCTTTAACCATATTATGTAGCATCATTGTAACGATTCTACTGTGCATTTCCCTTCCTTTCTGGTAGCAGGGCCCTATGATTCGGATCATGCTTTGTTATCGCATCGCAGACTTGGGAAGGGATGACTGGATAGCTCAATGTTTGGTGTGTGAATATTTTTTTTCTTTCTTTCTCACTTTCTTTTTTTTTTCTCTTTCTACTCTTCTTTCTTTCACTCTATGTCTCTTATTTTTCTTCATACTTACCGTTTCCTTTATTTCTTATTTCGTTCTTTTCTCTCTTTACTCTTCCCTTTCTTTGTCTTTCAATCTTTTATTTTGCCTTTCCTTATTTTGTAGTAAATTTCTCCTTTCTTCTTTTTTTTTTCCTTTTTTTTTTATCTGTACGTCCTTTCTTTATCTTCATTTTGCTCTGTTTTCTTTCTTTTCTGCGATGTAGTGGATGTTTAAATTTCCTAATAAGTATGATTTTGGTATGTGAGCTCTGTTTCAGAGTGCGGGTGTTGTAAAATAAACATTTTCTTTGATGATCGAACTTATTGATATTCATGATGTTGGACTTGACTGCATGTCGCCGCACTCATAGGCTTTTCCAAACGATTGTTGTGGTGAATGGTTTTTGTTCGACTTACCGTGAAATGAATGTCATTGTTAAAAATTGTGTCTTTTCTCTCCCATGTCTGCGATGTGTTGGGCGGGGACTGTTCCGAGTAATGAATCATCGGTTGCTTGCGAAATGTTTGGGTGGTGGTAGCAGATTGTCTTCCCGTGGTCACTTTAATAGTTTGAACTGAATTTCACTTTTATTAATGTTTTAACGTATTGTTTTCACAGTATTTCATTATCATATTTTAGTAGCTAAGTAATTGATATACCTGCAAACTTTGTGTATAGTTATCTAGTGTCATACACTCTGGAGGATTGGGTGCTGGTTTGGCGCTTTGGGTGCTTGTTTTTTTTTTTTTTTTTTTTATTCTCGAATATTTATACAGAGTGGCCTGATCAGCATTAAAAAACATACGAAAAACATAGTAACAGGTCATTATGAGATACATAAAAAAGGAACAAATACAAAGTAAAATACGAAAATATATTACGAGTTACAGATGGCAAGATTATAAATACGCAAGATATTAACATTAAAAGCTGGTCTACCTCAGGGCCCTGTGATTATATATATACATGTATAGAATGAAAAATAAAAATGAAAGATCGTTAAAACATAAGGCAATGTATCACACAGTACTAATAAATTTAATTTTGGAATAAAAAAAACAAGCAGAAGACATATCGCATCATTGGAAATTTCATCACTAATATACATCGAGATAAAAAGAAAGAAAAACAAAACAAACAAAACACTACACGCTTTAATGTCTAAATAATAAGTGGGAAACACAGAAAGACAAGAAAAGAGCAGCAATCAAGATTAAGAGTACTAGGAACGGCACGGACAAGAAAATAGTGGGTGATAAGTGTATTGTATACTGATTAAAATGAAGGATATGATTTGTCTATTTGTGTTTAAGTTGGTATTTGAAAGAATGTACGGATTTTGAAAATCTTGTATGGTCAGGTAGCTGGTTCCAATTTAAAGAGCCTAGGAACAGAAAAGATTTTTGGTAAAAGGTCGTACGACATTTTGGCAATCTCAAGAGCAATTTGTCAGAACTACGTGTGGTTCTCGTAGAGACATCATCGACAAATGAAAGTCTATCGTATAAAATGGCGGGCGATAATTTGTTGACACACTTATACATAAGAACACATGAGGAGAACTTTGTTTAGAGAGGGCCAATCTAGTTCTTTAAACACGATTTCAGAACGTGTCATCCATGTGCGATTTGATATCAGATACGCTGCTCTTTTATGTAACCTGTTAAGCGTGTCGTAATTTCCTTCTGATCTCCCAAACCAAACATTAGAACAATAAAGGATATGGGGAATGACATATCCCCAATAAAGTTTGGAAAGTTGAGATTGATTAAAATAATGTTTATTCCTGCGAATAATTCCAAGCTTACGTTTGATAAGGTTTGAAATTGAATTGGTATGTTGCTTAAAGTCAAGGCAATTATCAATTGTTACGCGCAAACACTTCACTTCATTTACACATTCTAGAGTACAGCCATGTATATTTATTGATATTTGTTGATTATGGGTAGTACTTAGTTTTTGTTTTGACCCTAATAGCATTACTTTTGTTTTATTATAGTTTAAGATCAGTTTGTTATTTCTTATCCATGAATAGGTCTCGTATAGTGCCTGGGTTAGATTGGTTTCGACCTCTGCTTTAGTCTTACCAGATACTGAAATAGTAGTGTCATCTGCGTACATATATACTGAGGCACTAGTAACATGATTCGATAAGTCGTTGATAAATAGTGAGAACAGAACCGGGGCAAGAATTGAGCCCTGAGGAACACCTACATTAATTTCTTTCGTAGAAGACTTTTCATTACCAAAAAAAACGAATTGT
Organism: Lytechinus pictus; assembly: GCF_037042905.1. Taxonomy (NCBI): domain Eukaryota; kingdom Metazoa; phylum Echinodermata; class Echinoidea; order Temnopleuroida; family Toxopneustidae; genus Lytechinus; species Lytechinus pictus. Next base: position 17,096,611 of record NC_087256.1, read on the forward strand.
CTGCGGTTTTCTAAGTACGATTCAAACCATTTTAAACACGATCGAGAGCAGCCACATGATTTAAGTTTTCTGAGGAGAAGCGAATGGTCTACTGTGTCGAAAGCACGACGTAAGTCAATGAATGCAACACCGTTCAGTCTCCCACCATCCACTTGCTTCGACCAATCATCAACCATACAAAGTAGTGCTGTCTCGCATGAATGATTAGGCCTAAAGCCAAACTGATTAGGAGACAATATTTCTTGTTGAAGAAGATGTTTTAGAAGGCTTGAACTTACAGCTCTTTCAATGATCTTGGAGAGCACAGGTAAAATAGCTATCGGTCTATAATTCTGAACAAATGCTTTATCACCTGATTTGGGAATTGGTTGAATTCTAGCAGTTTTCCATTCGGTTGGAAACAGTCCTTCATTTAATGATAGGTTCAAGATATAAACAAGCGTGGACAAAACGATAGGGACGGTAATTAAAAGTTTTAACAGTTTTACAGACAAGTTATCATGTCCAGTAGCTTTCTTGCACGAGAGATTATTTATAGTTTTTACCACAAAGTCGTGGGTAATCAATGGTGCATTATATTCTACGTTTTCGTCTACAGAGTTACAAACATCAGATTATGTAATAATATTGAGATGGTAGTTGATAGGCATGATGTAAGAACTAGAAGTTGTGATACACTCAATGTTATACCACCCAAACCGAATTTGGAATGTTTTAAGAGGTCTTTTTTTATTTTCAGGATAAAAAACTTGGAATAATTTACCACATTTTCTTCAAAATCTACCTTCAATTAACTCCTTCAGGAGTATGTATAAAAGACTCTTCCAATGTTTATACATGTCTTCCTAATCTTTAACCATATTATGTAGCATCATTGTAACGATTCTACTGTGCATTTCCCTTCCTTTCTGGAGGTAGCAGGGCCCTATGATTCGGATCATGCTTTGTTATCGCATCGAACTAGAGGGCGCCAAATTAATGTTCGAACCAGCGGAAGCCGAATTGATGTTCTAACTAGTGGACGCCAAATTGATATTCGAATAAAGGGATGCCTAATTGATGATTGAAGTAGGGGGGCCGAATTGATGTTTGAACTTTTGGCGCCAAATTGATGTTCAAACTAGGGGGCGCCGAATTGATGTTCGAACTAGGGGGCACCAACTCGATGACCGAACAAGCGGGGCGAATTGATGCTTAAAGTAGGGGTGCCATATTGATGTTCGAACTAGGGGGCGCCAAATTGATGTTTCAAATAGGAGGCGTCGAATTGATGTTCGAACTACCGTGCGCCGAACTGATGTTCGAACTAGGGGTCGCCAAATTGATGTTCGAACTAGGGGGCGCCAAATTGATGTTCGAACTACCGGGCGCCGAATTGATCTTCGAACTAGGGGGCGCCACATTTATCTTTCAATTAAGGAGCGCCGAATAGATGTTCGAACTAGGGAGGCGCCGAATTGATGTTCGAACTAGGGGCGCTAAATTGGTGTTCTAACTAGGGGGGCGAAGAATTCATGTTCGAACTAGGGGACGCAAAACTGAATCAATACTGAAGCTCGAAGTAGGGAGCCAATTTGATGTTCTTACTAGGGGTGCCAAATTGATGATCAAACTACATGGTCCCAAATTGAAGCTCTAAATAAGGGGATGTCGAATTGATGATCAAATTACAGGGTGGCAAATTGATGTTTTAACTATAATGGTGCACCAAATCGATGTTAGAACTAAGGACTGGGGCCCCAAATTGATGTTCGAACTAGGGGGGCGCCAAATTGACGTTCGAACTAAGGGCGCTGAATTAATGTTCGATCTAGAGGACGCAAAATTAATGTTTGAACCAGCGGGAGCCGAATTGATGTTCGAACTAGGGGCACCGAATTGACGTTCGAACTAGTGGACGCCAAATTGATGTTCGAACTAGGGGCGCTAAATTGGTGTTCTATCTAGGGGGGCGATTAATTCATGTTTGAACTAGGGGATGCAAAACTGACGCTCGAAGTAGGAGAGCCGAATTGATGTTCTAAGTACGGGTGCCAAATTGAAGTTCTAACTAAGGGGAGGATGCCGAATTGATGCTCTAACTACAGGGTGCCAAATTGATGTTTTAACTATGGTGCACCAAGTCGATGTTAGAACTAAGGAGTGGGGCCCCAAATTGATGTTCGAACTGGGGGACAGGGCGCCAAATTGATGTTCGAACTAAGGGCGCTGTATTAATGGTCGAACTAGAGGGCGCCAAATTAATATTCGAACCAGCGGGAGCCGAATTGATGTTCGAACTAGGGGCACCGAATTGACGTTCGAACTAGTGGACGCCAAATTGATGTTCGAATAAAGGGATGCCTAATTGATGATTGAAGTAGGGGCACCAATTTGATGATCGAACTAGGGGGGGGGGGGCACGCGAATTGATGCTTAAATTAGGGGCGCCATATTGATGTTCTAACTAGATGGGCACCAAACTGATGTTAGAACTAGATGGGCGCCAAACTGATGTTAGAACTAGAGGGTGCCAAATTGATGTTCGAACTATGGAGCACCAAATCGATGTTTAAAACCAACGTGTGGAGCGCCAAATTAATGATCAAATTAGGGGGTGCCAAAGTGATGTTCGAACTAGGGGGCGCCGAATTGGTGTTCGAAATAGGGGGCACCAAATTGATTTTGGAATTAGGGGGCGCCAATTTGATGTTTGAACTAAATGGGCGCCAAATTGATGTTAGAACTACAGGGTGCCAAATTGATCTTCGAATTAGGGATCACCGAATTGATGTTCAAACAAGGGGGTGCCAAATTGAATTTGGAACTAGGGGGGGGGGGGCTCCAAAGTGATGTTGGAACTAGGGGCCTATAGTAATGTTAGAACTAGGGGGCGCAAAATAGATGTTCGAACCAATTGGAGCGGAATCGATGTTCGACTTAGGGGCGCCGAACTGAGGTTCAAACTAGGAGGCGCCAAATAGATGTTCGAACTAGAGGGCTGCCGAATTGATGTTCGAACTAGGGGCGCCAAAATGATCTTCGAATTATGGAACACCGAACTGATGTTCGAACTAGGGGGGTGCTGACTTCATGTTCGAACTAGGGGGCGCCAAATTGATCTTTGAATTAGGGGCGCCGAAATGATGTTTGAAATAGGGGCGCCGAATTGATGTTTGAAGTAGGGGCGCCAAACTAATGTTAGAACTAGAGGGTGCCAAATTGATGTTCGAACTATGGGGCACCAAATCGATGTTTAAAACCAAGGTGTGGAGCGCGAAATTAATGATCAAATTAGGAGGGTTGCTAATGTGATGTTCGAACAAGGGGGCGCCGAATTGGTGTTCGAAAGAGGGGGCGCCAAATTCATGTTCGAACCAGAGGGAGCCGAATTGATATTCGAACTAGGGGTCAACAAATTGATCTTGGAATTAGGGGGCGCAAAATTGATGATTGAAGGAGGGTTGCCAAACTGATGTTTGAACTAGATGAGCACCAAATTGATGTTCGAGCTACAGGGTGCCAAATTGATGTTCGAAGTATGGGGCACCAAGTCGATGTTCGAACCAGTTGGAGCGCAATAGATGTTCGACTTAGGGGCGCCGAACTGAGGTTCAAACAAGGGGGTGCCAAAATAATTTTGGAACTAGGGGGGGTGCTCGAAAGTGATGTTGCAACTAGGGGCCCTATAGTAATGTTAGAACTAGGGGGCGCAAATAGATGTTCGAACCAGTTGGAGCGGAATGGATGTTCGAACTAGGGGTGCCGAACTGAGGATCAAACTGGGAGGCGCCAAATAGATGTTCGAAACAGAGTGCTGCCGAATTGATGTTCGAACTAGGGGCGCCAAAATGATCTTCGAATTATGGAACGCCGAACTGATGTTCGAACTAGAGGGGTGCTGACTTCATGTTCGAACTAGGGGGCGCCAAATTGATCTTTGAATTAGGGGCGCCGAAATGATGTTTGAAGTAGGGGCGCCAAACTGATGTTAGAACTAGAGGGTGCCAAATTGATGTTCGAACTATGGGGCACCAAATCGATGTTTAAAACCAAGCTGTAAAGCGCGAAATCAATGATCAAATTAGGGGGGGTGCCAAATTGATGTTCGAACTATGGGGCACCAAATCGATGTTTAAAACCAAAGTGTGGAGCGCGAAATCAATGATCAAATTAGGGGGGGTGCTAAAGTGATGTTCGAACAAGGGGGCGCCGAATTGGTGTTCGAAAGAGGGGGCGCCAAATTCATGTTCGAACCAGAGGGAGCCGAATTGATGTTCGAACTAGGGGGCGCCAAATTGATCTTGGAATTATGGGGCGCAAAATTGATGATTGAAGGAGGGTTGCCAAACTGATGTTTGAACTAGATGAGCACCAAATTGATGTTCGAGCTACAGGGTGCCAAATTGATGTTCGAAGTATGGGGCACCAAGTCGATGTTCGAACCAGTTGGAGCGGAATAGATGTTCGACTTAGGGGCGCCGAACTGAGGTTCAAACAAGGGAGTGCCAAAATGATTTTGGAACTAGGGGGGGGGGGGCTCCAAAGTGATGCTGCAACTAGGGGCCCTATAGTAATGTTAGAACTAGGGGGCGCAAATAGATGTTCGAACCAGTTGGAGCGGAATCGATGTTCGACTTAGGGGCGCCGAACTGAGGTTCAAACAAGGGAGTGCCAAAATGATTTTGGAACTAGGGGGGGGGCTCCAAAGTGATGCTGCAACTAGGGGCCCTATAGTAATGTTAGAACTAGGGGGCGCAAATAGATGTTCGAACCAGTTGGAGCGGAATCGATGTTCGACTTAGGGGCGCCGAACTGAGGTTCAAACTAGGAGGCGCCAAATTAATGGTCGAACTAGAGGGCGCCAAATTAGTATTCGAACCAGCGGGAGCCGAATTGATGTTCGAACGAGGGGCACCGAATTGACGTTCGAACTAGTGGACGCCGAATTGATGTTCGAACTAAGGGCGCTGTATTAATGGTCGAACTAGAGGGCGCCAAATTAATATTCGAACCAGCGGGAGCCGAATTGATGTTCGAACTAGGGGCACCGAATTGACGTTCGAACTAGTGGACGCCAAATTGATGTTCGAATAAAGGGATGCCTAATTGATGATTGAAGTAGAGGGTGCCAAATTGATGTTCGAACTACGGAGCACCAAATCGATGTTTAAAACCAACGTGTGGAGCGCCAAATTAATGATCAAATTAGGGGGTGCCAAAGTGATGTTCGAACTAGGGGGCACATAATTGGTGTTCGAACTAGGGGGCACCAAATTGATTTTGGAATTAGGGGGCGCCAATTTGATGTTTGAACTAAATGGGCGCCAAATTGATGTTTGAACTAAATGGGCGCCAAATTGATGTTAGAACTACAGGGTGCCAAATTGATCTTCGAATTAGGGATCACCGAATTGATGTTCGAACAAGGGGGTGCCAAATTGATTTTGGAACTAGGGGGGGGGCTCCAAAGTGATGTTGGAACTAGGGGCCTATAGTAATGTTAGAACTAGGGGGCGCAAAATAGATGTTCGAACCAATTGGAGCGGAATCGATGTTCGACTTAGGGGCGCCGAACTGAGGTTCAAACTAGGAGGCGCCAAATAGATGTTCGAACTAGAGGGCTGCCGAATTGATGTTCGAACTAGGGGCGCCAAAATGATCTTCGAATTATGGAACGCCGAACTGATGTTCGAACTAGGGGGGTGCTGACTTCATGTTCGAACTAGGGGGCGCCAAATTGATCTTTGAATTAGGGGCGCCGAAATGATGTTTGAAATAGGGGCGCCGAATTGATGTTTGAAGTAGGGGCGCCAAACTAATGTTAGAACTAGAGGGTGCCAAATTGATGTTCGAACTATGGGGCACCAAATCGATGTTTAAAACCAAGGTGTGGAGCGCGAAATTAATGATCAAATTAGGAGGGTTGCTAAAGTGATGTTCGAACAAGGGGGCGCCGAATTGGTGTTCGATAGAGGGGGCGCCAAATTCATGTTCGAACCAGAGGGAGCCGAATTGATATTCGAACTAGGGGTCAACAAATTGATCTTGGAATTAGGGGGCGCAAAATTGATGATTGAAGGAGGGTTGCCAAACTGATGTTTGAACTAGATGAGCACCAAATTGATGTTCGAGCTACAGGGTGCCAAATTGATGTTCGAAGTATGGGGCACCAAGTCGATGTTCGAACCAGTTGGAGCGCAATAGATGTTCGACTTAGGGGCGCCGAACTGAGGTTCAAACAAGGGGGTGCCAAAATAATTTTGGAACTAGGAGGGGTGCTCGAAAGTGATGTTGCAACTAGGGGCCCTATAGTAATGTTAGAACTAGGGGGCGCAAATAGATGTTCGAACCAGTTGGAGCGGAATGGATGTTCGAACTAGGGGTGCCGAACTGAGGATCAAACTGGGAGGCGCCAAATAGATGTTCGAAACAGAGTGCTGCCGAATTGATGTTCGAACTAGGGGCGCCAAAATGATCTTCGAATTATGGAACGCCGAACTCATGTTCGAACTAGGGGGGTGCTGACTTCATGTTCGAACTAGGGGGCGCCAAATTGATCTTTGAATTAGGGGCGCCGAAATGATGTTTGAAGTAGGGGCGCCAAACTGATGTTAGAACTAGAGGGTGCCAAATTGATGTTCGAACTATGGGGCACCAAATCGATGTTTAAAACCAAGCTGTAAAGCGCGAAATCAATGATCAAATTAGGGGGGGGGTGCCAAATTGATGTTCGAACTATGGGGCACCAAATCGATGTTTAAAACCAAAGTGTGGAGCGCGAAATCAATGATCAAATTAGGGGGGTGCTAAAGTGATGTTCGAACAAGGGGGCGCCGAATTGGTGTTCGAAAGAGGGGGCGCCAAATTCATGTTCGAACCAGAGGGAGCCGAATTGATGTTCGAACTAGGGGGCGCCAAATTGATCTTGGAATTAGGGGGCGCAAAATTGATGATTGAAGGAGGGTTGCCAAACTGATGTTTGAACTAGATGAGCACCAAATTGATGTTCGAGCTACAGGGTGCCAAATTGATGTTCGAAGTATGGGGCACCAAGTCGATGTTCGAACCAGTTGGAGCGGAATAGATGTTCGACTTAGGGGCGCCGAACTGAGGTTCAAACAAGGGAGTGCCAAAATGATTTTGAAACTAGGGGGGGGGGGGCTCCAAAGTGATGCTGCAACTAGGGGCCCTATAGTAATGTTAGAACTAGGGGGCGCAAATAGATGTTCGAACCAGTTGGAGCGGAATGGATTTTCGACTTAGGGGCGCCGAACTGAGGTTCAAACTAGGAGGCGCCAAATAAATGTTTGAACTAGAGGGCTGCCGAATTTATGTTCGAACTAGGGCCACCATAATGATTATCGAATTATTAAGTGCCGAACTGATATTCGAACTAGGGGGGCGCTGACTTTATGTTCGAACTTGGGGGCGCCAAATTGATGTTTGAAGTAAGGGCGCCGAATTGGTGTTCGAACTATGGGGCACCAAAATGATCTTCAAACTAGGAGGCGCCGAATTGATTTTCGAACTATGCGGCACCAAATTGATGTCCGAACTAGATGGGCGCCAAATTGATGTTAGAACTGGGTGCGAAATTGAAGTTCAAACTATCGGGCACCAAAATGATCTTTAAACCAAAGGGCGCCGAATTGATGTTCGAACTGGGGGGTGCCGAATCGATGTTCGTAACTAGGGGTCGCTAAATCGACGTTTGAAATAGGGGTCGCCGAATTGATGTTCAAACTAGGGGGCGCCAAAATTATCTTCAAAGTAGGGGGCTCCGAATTGATGTTCTAACTAGGGGGTGCCGAATTGATGATCTAACTACAGGGTGCCAAATTGATCTTCGAATTAGGGATCACCAAATTGACGTTCAAACAAGGGGGTGCCAAATTGATTTTGGAACTAGAGGGTGGGGAGCTCCAAAATGATTTTGGAACTAGGGGCCCTATAGTAATGTTAGAACTAGGGGGCGCAAATAGATGTTCGAACCGGTTGGAGCGGAATCGATGTTCGACTTAGGGGCGCCGAACTGAGGTTCAAACTAGGAGGCGCCAAATAGATGTTAGAACTAGAGGGCTGCCGAATTGATGTTCGAAATAGGGGGCGCCAAATTCATGTTCGAACCAGAGGGAGCCGAATTGATGTTCAAACTAGGGGGCACCAAATTGATCTTGGAACTAGATGAGCACCAAATTGATGTTCGAGCTACAGGGTGCCAAATTGATGTTCGAAGTATGGGGCACCAAGTCGATGTTCGAACCAGTTGGAGCGGAACAGATGTTCGACTTAGGGGCGCCGAACTGAGGTTTAAACAACGGGGTGCCAAAATGATTTTGGAACTAGGGGGGGGGGGCTCCAAAGTGATGTTGCAACTAGGGGGCCTATAGTAATGTTAGAACTAGGGGGCCCAAATAGATGTTCGAACCAGTTGGAGCGGAATCGATGTTCGACTTAGGGGCGCCGAACTGAGGTTCAAACTAGGAGGCGCCAAATAGATGTTCGAACTAGAGGGCTGCCGAATTGATGTTCGAACTAGGGGCGCCAAAATGATCTTCGAATTATGGAACGCCGAACTGATGTTCGAACTAGGGGGATGCTGACTTCATATTCGAACTAGGGGGCGCCAAATTGATCTTTGAATTAGGGGCGCCGAAATGATGTTTGAAGTAGGGGCGCCGAATTGATGTTTGAAGTAGGGGCGCCAAACTGATGTTAGAACTAGAGGGTGCCAAATTGATGTTCGAACTATGGGGCACGAAATCGATGTTTAAACCCAAGGTGTGGAGCGCGAAATTAATGATCAAATTAGGGGGGTGCTAAAGTGATGTTCGAACGAGGGGGCGCTGATTTGGTGTTCGAACTAGGGGGCGCCAAATTGATCTTGGAATTAGAGGGCTGCCGAATTGATGTTCGAAATTGGGGGCGCCAAATTCATGTTCGAACCAGAGGGAGCCGAATTGATGTTCGAACTAGGGGGCACCAAATTGATCTTGGAATGAGGGGGCGCCAAATTGATGTTCGAAGTAGGAGGCGCCGAATTGATGTTCGAACTATGCGGCACCAAATTGATGTCCGAACTAGATGGGTGCCAAATTGATGTTAGAACTACAGGGTGCCAAATTGAAGTTCGAACTATCGGGCACCAAAATGATCTTTAAACTAAAGGGCGCCGAATCGATGTTCGAACTGGGGGTGCCGAATCGATGTTCGTAACTAGGGGTCGCTAAATCGACGTTTGAAATAGGGGTCGCCGAATTGATGTTCAAACTAGAGGGCGCCAAAATTATCTTCAAAGTAGGGGGCTCCGAATTGATGTTCTAACTAGGGGGTGCCGAATTGATGATCGAACTACAGGGTGCCAAATTGATCTTCGAATTAGGGATCACCAAATTGACGTTCAAACAAGGGGGTGCCAAATTGATTTTGGAACTAGAGGGTGGGGAGCTCCAAAATGATTTTGGAACTAGGGGCCCTATAGTAATGTTAGAACTAGGGGGCGCCAAATAGATGTTCGAACCAGTTGGAGCGGAATCGATGTTCGAACTAGGGGCGCCGAACTGAGGATCAAACTAGGAGGCGCCAAATAAATGTTCGAACTAGGGATCACCAAATTGACGTTCAAACAAGGGGGTGCCAAATTGATTTTGGAACTAGAGGGTGGGGAGCTCCAAAATGATTTTGGAACTAGGGGCCCTATAGTAATGTTAGAACTAGGGGGCGCCAAATAGATGTTCGAACCAGTTGGAGCGGAATCGATGTTCGAACTAGGGGCGCCGAACTGAGGTTCAAACTAGGAGGCGCCAAATAGATGTTCGAACTACAGGGTGCCAAATTGATCTTCGAATTAGGGGTCACCAAATTGATGTTTGAAGTAGGGGCGCCGAATTGGTGTTCGAACTATGGGGCACCAAAATGATCTTGAAACTAGAAGGCGCCGAATTGATTTTCGAACTATGCGGCACCAAATTGATGTCCGAACTAGATGGGCGCCAAATTGATGTTAGAACTACAGGGTGCCAAATTGAAGTTCGAACTATCGGGCACCAAAATGATCTTTAAACTAAAGGGCGCCGAATTGATGTTCGAACTGGGGGGTGCCGAATCGATGTTCATAACTAGGGGTCGCTAAATCGACGTTTGAAATAGGGGTCGCCGAATTGATCTTTGAATTAGGGGCGCCGAAATGATGTTTGAAGTAGGGGCGCCGAATTGATGTTCGGACTAGGGGCGCCAAAATGATCTTCGAATTATGGAGCGCCGAACTCATGTTCGAACTAGGGGGGTGCTGACTTCATGTTCGAACTAGGGGGCGCCAAATTCATCTTTGAATTAGGGGCGCCGAAATGATGTTTGAAGTAGGGGCGCCGAATTGATGTTTGAACTAGATGGGCGCCAAACTGATGTTTAAAACCAAGGTGTGGAGCACGAAATTGATGATCAGATTAGGGGGGTGCTAAAGTGATGTTCGAACAAGGGGGCGCCGAATCGGTGTTCGAAATAGGGGGTACCAAATTCATGTTCGAACCAGAGGGAGCCGAACTGAGGTTCAAACCAGGAGGCGCCAAATAGATGTTCGAACTAGAGGGCTGCCGAACTGATGTTCGAACTAGGGGGGTGATGACTTCATGTTCGAACTATGGGGCGCCAAATTGATCTTTGAATTAGGGGCGCCGAAATGATGTTTGAAGTAGGGGCGCCGAATTGATGTTTGAACTAGATGGGCGCCAAACTGATGTTAGAACTACAGGGTGCCAAATTGACGTTCGAACTATAGGGCACCAAATCGATGTTTAAAACTAAGGTGTGGAGCGCGAAATTGATGATCAGATTAGGGGGGGGTGCTAAAGTGATGTTCGAACAAGGGGGCGCCGAATTGGTGTTCGAAATAGGGGGCGCCAAATTCATGTTCGAACTAGGGGGCACCAAATTGATCTTGGAATTAGGGGGCGCCAAACTGATGTTTGAACTAGATGAGCACCAAATTGATGTTCGAGCTACAGGGTGCCAAATTGATGTTCGAACTATAGGGCACCAAATCGATGTTTAAAACTAAGGTGTGGAGCGCGAAATTGATGATCAGATTAGTGGGGTGCTAAAGTGATGTTCGAACAAGGGGGCGCCGAATTGGTGTTCGAAATAAGGGGCGCAAAATTCATGTTCGAACCAGAGGGAGCCGAATTGATGTTCGAACTAGGGGTCACCAAATTGATCTTGGAATTAGGGGGCGCCAAATTGATGTTTGAAGGAGGGGCGCCAAACTGATGTTTGAACTAGATGAGCACCAAATTGATGTTCGAGCTACAGGGTGCCAAATTGATGTTCGAACTATAGGGCACCAAATCGATGTTTAAAACTAAGGTGTGGAGCGCGAAATTGATGATCAGACTGGGGGGGTGCTAAAGTGATGTTCGAACAAGGGGGCGCCGAATTGGTGTTCGAAATAAGGGGCGCAAAATTCATGTTCGAACCAGAGGGAGCCGAATTGATGTTCGAACTAGGGGTCACCAAATTGATCTTGGAATTAGGGGGCGCCAAATTGATGTTTGAAGGAGGGGCGCCAAACTGATGTTTGAACTAGATGAGCACCAAATTGATGTTCGAGCTACAGGGTGCCAAACTGATGTTCGAAGTTTGGGGCACCAAGTCGATGTTCGAACCAGTTGGAGCGGAATCGATGTTCGACTTAGGGGCGCCGAACTGAGGTTCAAACTAGGAGGTGCCAAATAGATGTTCGAACTAGAGGGCTGCCGAATTGATGTTCGAATTAGGGGCGCCAAAATGATCTTCGAATTATGGAGCGCCGAATCGATTTTCGAACTAGGGGGGTGCCGACTTCATGTTCGAACTGGTTCACGAATTATTTAAAGGGAAGAGGGCAGGTTACAAGAGTCAGTGGCCATATATCTCAAACTCGCCTTATCCTGGGTGGTATTCCCCAGGGGTCAATATTGGGACCCCTACTTTTTATCATATTTGTTAATGATCTACTGTCCATTTTGAAACATTGTAAAGTTAGCTTGTATGCAGATGATACGATGATTTATTGCTCAGGCAAAAGCCCCACTGAAATATGTTTTAAGATTAATGAAGATCTAGAAAACATAAGAAAATGGCTGATTAAAAATAAACTACATTTAAACATCGATAAAACCGAGTACATTGTGCTAGGTACCAAACAAAGGCTCTGTAAAATTAAAAATGATATGTTTCAGATACATATTGATAATACTCCATTGCGTAAGGTAGATGAATGCAAATATTTAGGTGTTATCCTTGATTCTAATTTAACATGGCAAAACCATATTGATTATGTTCAGAAGAAAGTAAATGGTGGTTTATTCATGTTAAAGTCTATAAAGAACTTCGTCGACGAAAAGGATCTGATCATTGTTTATAATTCCCTGATAATGTCACATTTTAACTATTGCGATGCTGTATGGGGTACCTGCGGGTTGATTAATCAGAAAATTATTCAAAAGCTACAAAATAGGGCTGCCCGAATAATAAATCGATCTCCATGGTATTAATCTTCCAAAGAAAATTTAAATAAATTAAAATGGGTAACGCTTCAAGAAAACAGAAGAGACAACATTGCTATAATTATGTTTAAAATAATGACAGGACAGGCACCAACATATTTAATTGAAAGATTTTCATTTTATACGCATACATATAATACACGGTCAGGTCCACTAACTTTAAATATCTCCCAAGCAAAAACCGAATCTGGTAAGAAAACTTTTACGTTCAGGGGGGCTCAATGCTGGAACTCACTACCAATCCAAATGCAACAATCTAATACCACTACCAGTTTCAAAAGGGCATTAGCTAATTCAAGGAAGTGAATCACAAAGGGATAGGTTGGTGGGGGAGGGTATGTATGTATATATATATATATTTTTTCCCCCGTATACCTGTATGCGTTAAAACAAAGGGATGAGACCTAATGATGACGGGTGTATGAAAGGATGTGTGGTGTGTATCTGTTTGTGTGTAAGGGTGAGTGTGCAGTGTTGTTAGACATAGTTTTTTTTTTATCAGTAATTCAAATTAATCCATTTATAATTATGTATCTGAGTAATATTTCACCCTATAATAATGTTATATTTTCTGTATTATGCATTCATATTGAAGGTATTCTGTATATTACCAATTTGTCATTTAATTACAATTCGTAATTATTTGTATAAACTTACTGTCTTTGTATTATCACCTGGTAATAATAACGATTATTATGTTTTATGTATTATTCATGTATACTAAGATTGGGTGCCTTTTACTTTGTACATTTTATTCATGGCACGGCCCCAATGCAAATCAGACTATGTATCTGTTTGGGTTTTTTACCGTGTGAAAATAAAATTTATCTATCTATCTATCTATCTAACTAGGGGGCGCCGAAATGATTTTGGAATTAGGGGGCGCCAACTTGATGTTTGAAGTAGAGGCGCCAAATTGATGTTTGAAGTAGGGGCGCCGAATTGATGTTCGAACTGGGGGGGGTGCCGAATCGATGTTCGAAACTAGGGGTCGCCAAATCGACGTTTGAACTTCGGGTCGCTGAATTGATGTTCAAACTAGGGGGCACCAAATTGATGTTCTAACTAGGGGGGTGCCGAATTGACGATCGAACTACAGGGTGCCAAATTGATCTTCGAATTAGGGAGCACCGAATTGACGTTCAAACAAGGGGGTGCCAAATTGATTTTTAAACTAGAAGGGGGGGGGGCTCCAAAGTGATGTTGGAACTAGGGGCCCTATAGTAATGTTAGAACTAGGGGGCGCCGCATTGGTGTTCGAACCAGTTGGAGCGGAATCGATGTTCGACTTAGGGGCGCCGAACTGAGGTTCAAACTAGGGGGGGGGGTGCCGAATTGATGATCGAACTACAGGGTGCCAGATTGATCTTCGAATTAGGGATCGACGTTCAAACAAGGGGGTGCCAAATTGATTTCGGAACTAGAGGGGAGGGGGGCTCCAAAGTGATGTTGGAACTAGGGGCCCTATAGTAATGTTAGAACTAGGGGGCGCCGAATTGTTTTCGAAATAGGGGGTGCCAAATTGATGTTCAACTTATAGGGCACCAAATCGATGTTTAAAACCCAGGTGTGGAGCGCGAAATTGATGATCAGATTAGCGGTGTGCTAAAGTGATGTTCGAACAAGGGGGCGCCGACTTGGTGTTCGAAATAGGGGGCGCAATATTCATGTTCGAACCAGAGGGAGCCGAATTGGTGTTCGAACTAGGGGGCACCAAATTGATCTTGGAATTAGGGGGCGCGAAATTGATCTTGGAATTAGGGGGCGCCAAATTGATGTTTGAAGGAGGGGCGCCAAACTGATGTTTGAACTAGATGAGCACCAAATTGATGTTCGAGCTACAGGGTGCCGAATTGGTGTTCGAAATAAGGGGCGCAAAATTCATGTTCGAACCAGAGGGAGCCGAATTGATGTTCGAACTAGGGGTCACCAAATTGATCTTGGAATTAGGGGGCGCCAAATTGATGTTTGAAGGAGGGGCGCCAAACTGATGTTTGAACTAGATGAGCACCAAATTGATGTTCGAGCTACAGGGTGCCAAATTGATGTTCGAACTATAGGGCACCAAATCGATGTTTAAAACTAAGGTGTGGAGCGCGAAATTGATGATCAGATTAGGGGGGTGCTAAAGTGATGTTCGAACAAGGGGGCGCCGAATTGGTGTTCGAAATAAGGGGCGCAAAATTCATGTTCGAACCAGAGGGAGCCGAATTGATGTTCGAACTAGGGGTCACCAAATTGATCTTGGAATTAGGGGGCGCCAAATTGATGTTTGAAGGAGGGGCACCAAGTCGATGTTCGAACCAGTTGGAGCGGAATCGATGTTCGACTTAGGGGCGCCGAACTGAGGTTCAAACTAGGAGGTGCCAAATAGATGTTCGAACTAGAGGGCTGCCGAATTGATGTTCGAATTAGGGGCGCCAAAATGATCTTCGAATTATGGAGCGCCGAATTGATTTTCGAACTAGCGGGGTGCCGAATTGATGTTCGAACTAGGGGGCACCAAATTGATCTTGGAATTAGGGGGCGCGATATTGATCTTGGGATTAGGGGGCGCCAAATTGATGTTTGAAGGAGGGGCGCCAAACTGATGTTTGAACTAGATGAGCACCAAATTGATGTTCGAGCTACAGGGTGCCAAATTGATGTTCGAAGTTTGGGGCACCAAATAGATGTTCGAACCAGTTGGAACGGAATCGATGTTCGAACTAGCGGCGCCGAACTGAGGATCAAACTAGGAGGCGCCAAATAGATGTTCGAACCAGAGGGCTGCCGAATTGATGTTCGAACTAGGGGGGTGCTGACTTCATGTTCGAACTAGGGGGCGCCAAATTGATCTTTGAATTAGGGGGCGCCGAAATGATCTTCAAACTAAGGGGCGCCGAATTGATGTCCGAACTGGGGGGTGCCGAATCGATGTTCGAAACTAGGGGTCGCCAAAGCGATCTTTGAATTAGAAGCGCCGAAATGATGTTTGAACTAGATGGGCGCCAAACTGATGTTAGAACTACAGGGTGCCAAATTGATGTTCGAACTATAGGGCACCAAATCGATGTTCAAAACCAAGGTGTGGAGCGCGAAATTGATGATCAGATTAGGGGGGGTGCAAAAAGTGATGTTCGAACAAGGGGGCGCCGAATTGGTGTTCGAAATAAGGGGCGCAAATTTCATGTTTGAACCAGAGGGAGCCGAATTGATGTTCGAACTAGGGGTCACCAAATTGATCTTGGAATTAGGGGGCGCCAAATTGATGTTTGAAGGAGGGGCGCCAAACTGATGTTTGAACTAGATGAGCACCAAATTGATGTTCGAGCTACAGGGTGCCAAATTGATGTTCGAAGTTTGGGGCACCAAGTCGATGTTCGAACCAGTTGGAGCGGAATCGATGTTCGACTTAGGGGCGCCGAACTGAGGTTCAAACTAGGAGGTGCCAAATAGATGTTCGAACTAGAGGGCTGCCGAATTGATGTTCGAATTAGGGGCGCCAAAATGATCTTCGAATTATGGAGCGCCGAATTGATTTTCGAACTAGGGGGCGCCAAATTGATTTTGGAATTAGGGGGCGCCGAATTGATGTTTGAACTAGGGGCGCTGAATTTATGTTTGAACTAGGGGCGCCAAATTCATGGTTGAACCAGAGGGAGCCGAGTTGATGTTCGAAACTAGGGGTCGCCAAATCGATCTTTGAATTAGAAGCGCCGAAATGATGTTTGAACTAGATGGGCGCCAAACTGATGTTAGAACTACAGGGTGCCAAATTGATGTTCGAACTATAGGGCACCAAATCGATGTTTAAAACCGAGGTGTGGAGCGCGAAATTGATGATCAGATTAGGGGGGGGGGTGCAAAAAGTGATGTTCGAACAAGGGGGCGCCGAATTGGTGTTCGAAATAAGGGGCGCAAATTTCATGTTTGAACCAGAGGGAGCCGAATTGATGTTCGAACTAGGGGTCACCAAATTGATCTTGGAATTAGGGGGCGCCAAATTGATGTTTGAAGGAGGGGCGCCAAACTGATGTTTGAACTAGATGAGCACCAAATTGATGTTCGAGCTACAGGGTGCCAAATTGATGTTCGAAGTTTGGGGCACCAAGTCGATGTTCGAACCAGTTGGAGCGGAATCGATGTTCGACTTAGGGGCGCCGAACTGAGGTTCAAACTAGGAGGTGCCAAATAGATGTTCGAACTAGAGGGCTGCCGAATTGATGTTCGAATTAGGGGCGCCAAAATGATCTTCGAATTATGGAGCGCCGAATTGATTTTCGAACTAGGGGGCGCCAAATTGATTTTGGAATTAGGGGGCGCCGAATTGATGTTTGAACTAGGGGCGCTGAATTGATGTTTGAACTAGGGGCGCCAAATTCATGGTTGAACCAGAGGGAGCCGAGTTGATGTTCGATCTAGGGGTGCCAAATCGAGGTTCGAACTAGGGACGCCAAATAGATGTTTGAATTAGGGGAACGGAAAATTGGTGTTCCAACTACGAGGCGGCGAATCGATCTTCGAACGAGGGAGCGCCAAATTGGTGTTAGAACTGAGGGGCGCCAAATTAATCTTTGAATAAGGGGGCGCCGAATTGATGTTTGAACTAGGGGGCGCCGAATTGATGTTCAAACTAGGGGAACGAAAAATTGGTGTTCCAACTACGAGGCGGCGAAACGATCTTCGAACGAGGGAGCGCCAAATTGGTGTTAGAACTGAGGGGCGCCAAATTAATCTTTGAATAAGGGGGCGCCGAATTGATGTTTGAACTAGGGGGCGCCGAATTGATGTTCAAACTAGGGGGCGCAAAACTGACGCTCGAAGTAGGGGTAGCCGAACTGATGTTCGAACAAGGGGCCCCGAATCGATGTTGTAAGAAGAGGTGCCAAATTGGTGTTCTAACTAGGGGGGGGTGCCGATTTGATGATCAAACAGGGGGCGCCAAATCGATGTTGGAACTAGGGGGGCGGTAAAGTGATGTTCGAACTAGGGGCGCTGAATTTATGTTCGAACTATATAGGGGGGGCCAAATTCATGTTTGAACCAGCGGGAGCCGAAATGGTGTTCGAACTATGGGCGCCAAATTGAGGTTCGAACTAGGGGGCGCCGAATTGATCTGCGAACAAGGGGTGCCAAATTGATCTTCGAATTAGGGGGCGCCAAATTGATGTTAGAACTAGGGGGAGCCAAATTGATGTTAGAACTAGGGGGCGCCAAATTGATGTTTGAACTAGGGGGACGGAAAATTGGTGTTCAAACTAGGAGGCGCCAAATCGATCTTCGAACTAGGGAGCGCCAAATTGATGTTAGAACTAGGGGGGTGCGCCAATTTAATCTTTGGATAAGGGGGCACCGAATTGATGTTTGAATTTAGGGCGCAGAATCGATGTTTGAACTAGGGGGCACAAAATTTATGATCGAACTAGGGGCGCCAAATTGATGTTTAAACTAGGAGCGCTAATTTTTTTTTTCTAGGGGCGCCGAATAACTGTTCGAACTAGAGAGGAGGGGAGCTGAATTGATGTTCGAACTAGTAGTCGCCGAATCGATGTTTGATCTAGGGGGTTGCCGAATTGATCTGCAAACTAGGGGGCACAAAACTGATGCTCGAAGTAGGGAAGCCGAACTGATGTTCGAACGAGGGGCCCCGAATTGATGTTCTAACTAGATGTGCCAAACCGATGTTCTAACTAGGGAGGTGCCGAATTGATATTAAAAAAGTGATATTACATACATTCATGATTTTTTTTTTCTCTTCACGAACACATCATCAAATATAGTGATCTTAATTTTTTTTTTTTTTACATGTGACTATGAAATGAGATAATTCAACACGCATTTAAAGCACTTATGTTTGCCTGGCGGGGGTGGAGGGGGCGCAATTTTTCAAAAAGTACACAGGGGCGCCGAAATCATGTCAAATTTGAGCCCCCTCCCTACGAAATCCTGGATTCGGCCACCACACATGTATCTCATCATATTAATATTACCATGTTTGGAGCGTGGTGGTATTCCTCCGTGGTAGCTAGATCTGTATTCATATTCACCCCATTTTAACCAAAACTCGAGTGTAGTTCAGAGGGCTTCCAAAAAAGAACAAATGCCCTTTCAATGGGCTATCATTGCATAAATTATATTTTGTATGGCATACAAGAAGAAGTCTACAAAAGTAGTATCAAAACAAAACTGGTCTGTATGATGAGGGGTTGACTGTAGAACTAATAAGGAATGTCCATCTTTAAGAAACGTTTCATTAATTTTTTTTTTAATGAGTGAAACATTTTAATACAAAGCAAAGACTTACAGTCGAAGGAGGGAGAGAAATGGACGATTACACACAGATCTTTTTCAGATGAAATTGTCAGTGTTCTTGTTTGATTTGTTTAATCAACTTGTTTTATTACATTGACTGATTGTGTCTGAGCATGGAGGATGACACACTATAAATGACGCAATAATCTACAGAAGTCATGACAAAAGAGAGAAGTTACCCTCATTATTGGCGTTATCAGAGTAATCCATTAATTTGACGTCATAAGCGGTCTAAATAGATTTTGGAATCCATTAATTTGATATCTATTGGTAGCATAAGCAGTGATATATTCATACAACAACACATGCTTATTTGAAATTGTACCGCACAAAAACTGGATATGATGAAGTAAAACATATACAGGAACATATGATCCATTTTACATATTTTCCTACTTTGATCGGGAATCCACTGATTCGATATCCATTGGAAGAATATATGCATCAATTTTTTACATCATGTGTTGACCTCCGTCATATCAGAACTTGACATTATACTTCACAATATGCTGTAGTAATACATTTTATGCATTTTGGATACTTTTCCTAGTTTAATACCCTTGGTTTACTGTTGATGACTATCGGTAATACTGTATGGTAAATTTATACAACTGCATAAATCATGAATAGGGTGACAAACTATCCAAATTGGCATAGTACAGACGAATGGTACTGTATTTTTTTTTTTATCTTTTCCTTCCGTGAATAAATGAACTAAGAGAATCGTGAATAATTTTTTTTTTTTTTTGGGGGGGGTTCAACTTGCTGACCGTCTGTTCCCCGTTTCTCTCCTGTCCCCAGTCTCACCACCCTCATCCACTCTCTCTCTCTCTCTGGCGCTCAGATGTATGTGTCACGTGAATTGTGATTGAGTTATAAACCATCGATGGTTCTTCGTTACATTTATGTTCAGTTTATATGCAACCACGAACTCCCCTTTTTCATCTCCTTTCTTACTTATATATTACGTGTAAACAGATTTAAAAAAACAACTTAAAATAAAAAAAAAATCGCACAGAAAGATTTTTATATTTATTTTCTATTATCAAGTATTGCTTAAGTATATTTTTTTACTAGATCTTCCTAATTTTTTTAATATAGGCTCTGGCATGCTATTAGAAGTCCAGTTTAACCCGAGAGCTCTAAATCCAAGGAAATCTGGATGTACACACCCCGTTGGAGCGATTGGTGCGTGCAGCGGGTATGAGACGAAATGTGAAAGATGAAACCTACTTCTTGCGTAAGTTACCGACCGTCTCTGCCAAGTCGTCGTTGTAACTAACGTGAGCCCCGGACTCAAATGCATCCTTCTCCAAGATGCTGAGCAGCCTTGAAGCGGTTTGATCCGGCTGGAGCAACTTCTGTTCGCTTTCAGTAACTTCTAGCATCTTCCTGCATTCAGAGCTGGCACTGTTGGTCTGCATGTCTTTGAACATTGCCGTGTCCACCGGGCCTGGGTTATAGCTCAATACTCGAACATCGGGTTCCTCTAAAGCTATGGTCTTGAAGAGCATGAGTCTAGCTGCCTGTGTCATGCAGTAAACAGAGCTGTAAACAGAATAATAAATATTAATGATTTCAAGAATGTATATCTTAGTGCAAATTGACCAATATTCCCAAATGCAATGGAGCATTATTATAAGCATGATCATCTCATCCTTGGACAACCGCCCCGCTTCGACATTCAATGCCTCTTCATGACCATCTCCTGGAACCAACCTCCTGGGCAAACTTCCTAACGTTACAGCCACCCCCGACAACCATCCTCCCTAGGAGTTTACTTTAGACAACCACCCATACACTCTTAAAATGTTGGGCAACATACTGTCCACACCACAACTGGTTAAAAAAAATTCCAACTCTGGGTAATTTTCAACCAATACTGTGTAGTTTTCACCCAAAGCACACATTGGTTTAAAAATACCCAGAATCGGATAAAGTCTTAACCAAGTTGTGTAGATAGTATGTTGCCCAACATTTTTTAGAGTGTATACAACCAATCCTACTATTACTTTTCCCAATGTTAACCACCATAATCTTCACCACAACCACTTCTGATCAACTACCCATTCAACAAAATTCCTTGACAATTACCTAGAACTCCCAGAGTATATAAGTTACTGTTCCTAACCACACCGGATGACCATAAAAATAACCTGACCAAGCATTCCTTGGACAACAACCCCTTGGGTAACCAACTTAGTGAAAGAAAGATCTCCTAGACGACCATCCCTACCTACAGTGGCGTACCTAGGATTTTCCACAGGGGGGGGGCAAAATCGGCCGCCAAAAAATTTGACAAGCAAAAAAAAAAAAAAAAAAAAAAAAGGTCTTCAATACAAAATTAAAGGTTTTCGTACCAGAAAAAAAGGTCTTCAACCTCGTCAGGGGGGGGGGGGGGCCAAAAAAGGTATTTTAAGCTCGTCAGGGGGGGCAGGTATATGTCTTTTGTATGGGTTGTGGCTCGTCAGGGGGGGGGGGGCAGAGTGCCCCCCTGCCCCCCCCCCCCCCCCCCGTAGGTACGCTAGTGCCTACCTATAACCATATACAGGCATCAAACCCATGTAGACAAACATAACTATTCCTGGGTTATAGACAACCTTCATTACATCTTCTCTCAACAATCTCTTGGACAATTAAATATCCCCTAGAGCCACTAGAAAACCATATATTACAGACAACCACTCCTGCAAAGAACCACCCCTGGACAACCGTATATTATGATACTCTCATGTCAGCCATCCTGGATAACCATCACCAAGATTCGCCTTCATCTGGCCAACAATCCCTACATAGCCATAGGACAACACCCCTGCATTGGAGTATTTAAAAAAAAAACAGAATTAACTTACCAACTGGCGAATGGTACCAAAGCAGAGAGCGATGACAAGGTCACGATAGTCCTGGACAGTCCGTCCCTCCGTGGAAAGGTCTTCAGAAAGTGCGAGGTCAGAAGCATCACCGAAGTAACATTCAACATGCATACTTTTTGCAGCCTGCTCAGGTCAGAAGCGTCCAACTGGCGAGCATAACGTGACACATCTCCCAAGCTAGCAGCATTATTGATGAGGAGACATCGCTGAAATTCTTCTGGATTGACATCTTTTGTGACCTCAGACATAGTGTTTGACATACCATCCTCATCCGAGTGATCGGCGATGACAACCGTGCAGTGAACCCCGGGGGCAGCGGCCTGGATCATTTGCTTGGTCTCGTTCAAGGCCTCCACCGATCGTCCTGTCACGACAATCCGAGACTCCGCAGAAAATGACCTAGCAAAAGTGATAGCAATTGCACGACCGATGCCCCTGCTTGCCCCTGTAACTATACAAAATGTTTTTTGTGAAGCCATGTTCGCTCGATGTTTAGAATGAACGTACTACATAAATCAGGACCGATGGGATTCTTACAATACGATTGCAGGCTGGATTTGTCGTGAATATTAAACCTATTCTGGAACGACGAGCTCGCCCCGAAAACTTTTCCCCCATTCTTTCAGTATGTGAAGTCATCCATGCTTTCACTATTTAAATCCTAGAGTAATAGCTATTCAAAAGATATTCAATGTGATTCTCCTTCTCCATGCATGACGAGAGCAGACACAATGTTCTAAAAGTAATATATGCGTAACATGGTATTTCAATTTAACTTTCATTTGTATCTGTCACATAGGCGGCGGGGACGGGGGGGGGGGGACCTGTCCCCCTAAATTTGAGGTGGGGGGACGATCCCCCTTAATTTTTTTTATTAATAACCTTTTTTTTTGCTTGTCAATTTTGTTTTCTGCGTCCCCCCTAAATCCAGGTGGACCCCCCTAAAATTTAGGTTGATAACCTTTTTTTTTTTTTTTTTTTTTGCTTGTCAAATTTTGTACCTGTGTCCATCCCAAAATTGACCCCCCCCCTAATTTTTTTGGCTTCCGCCGCCAATGTCTGTCATACAATACATAAAACGACAAAACTGATTTTTACATACATCATGTGGAAAATATATGCCTACATTATAATAATATAATAATATTGTACAGGTAAAATGGAGCATTGGGTCCGTTTTGCATCATGTATTTCAGAAATAAATTGTGATAACACACACACCTTAGTTGCTTTGTGTTCTGATAATTGTTTTAATAACATCAATGGCTGACATTATAATTTTAATGTATAAAATCTCCGTTTGAGGTATTCTGGAGACACATGAACATTGCCAAAGTCCATGAAATGTGGAAATCAGGACCGGATCTAGCCGTGTTTGCTCCAATGCATTTAGAGGCCGCATAGGCGGATCCAGGTGGGGGCCCGAGGGGCCCGGCCCCCCCCCCCCCCCTATTGGCGGAGCAAAAAAAGAAAAAAAAAGGGAAAGAAAGAAAAAAGGAAGGAAAAAAAGAAAAAAAAAGAAGAGGAGGAAGACGAGTGAATAAAATAAGATGAGAGGAAGACTTGGAAAAAAAAATATTTCATGTCACTAAATAAAATTTTCGCTCGCGCTTCGCGCTCGCATTGCCTGTTAGGTGATTCACATATCTTGTTCAACATGGAGCTTAAATATCAAGCTTGGAAGTCAATATACAAAGCATATTTCTCCTCGGAAATCGAACTTTCATTGATTTGTGTGATTTACAAATTGATTTTTTTTAAATGTCAGTTTTATGGTCTGAATATTAACATTTTCCGCTCGACCTGCGAGCTCGCGAATTTTTATTTATCAGGTACCTATTATTTTCATGTATTCCATTTAGTTTTCAAAATATCTCTTTTCAGGTCTGATTGTCAAAAGGTATCAGCTAGCGCTGCCATGCTTGCATTTTGATTGGCGGGTTATGTATGTCTCAATATTGATTATATAACAAACCACTTAAAATCCTCTTTTCACGACAGTTTATCAAAAATATCGGCTCGCGATTTGCGCTCGCATTAATGGTTAAATATATATCAACTGATTACTGATGCATCCTATTCATAATAAAAAAAGTGCTTGAAATGTACAGTGTTGAGGCCATAATATCATCAGATTCCGCGCCCTCATTATGCATCGATAAATAAGATATCAATTTAATAATTAAATTGTCTCTTTTGTTTAATCTCTCGCTTAGCAAGATGAATAGGAAGATATATAGTCATCATATTCATATGAAAACATGTCCTAAGGATGTCACGGTCCTATGTCTCAAACTCAAAGTAATAATGAAAAATATCAGCTCTTTATCAAGTGCGATTTATATCCACCTTGCAATTTTCCTACAAAGTGTTTGAAAAATAAAGCTGAAGTTGACCCCCTTTTTCAGATCGGAATATCAAATATTTTAAGCTCGCGCTTCGCGCTCGCTTTTATTTTCATGATAAAAGATGTATTTAGAATGCCTAGATTCTAGGTCTAAATCTGAAGCACGCGCGCGCATGTTCATTCAGTTATCCAGTTTCAGATCACAAATTCAAAAGTTTTCTGCTCGCCCTTTGTGCTCGAATTATTAATGTAGGAAGATCCCCCTTTCCCATCCCTTTCATGATTTACAAAAAATGAATAGTGTCCCGTTCTAGGTCTAAAACTAGAGTTTTTTTGCTCGCGCTTCGCGCTCGCATAATTTGATTGTTGAAATATGTAACGTCTTCATGGCTAAGTACGAGCAGTCCTTGAAAGGCACTTTCGATCAGTTCAAAACGTATACAAGCATTTTCTGCTTGCGCTTTGCGCTCGCATTATTAATGTAGGAAGACCCCCTCTTACTCATCATTTTCATGATTTACAAAACTTGAATAGAGTGTCCCGTTCTAGGTCTAAAACTATAATTTTTCCGATCGCACTTCGCGCTCCCATCAATTGTTTAGTTATATAGCTATTTTATTCATGATTACAAAAATTGATTAAAATTTTCCATTCTTTATGTAGAAATGTCTAAATTTTTCAGCTCGCGCTTCGCGCTCGCATTATTTAATTGTTGAAATATAATATGCAACGTCTTCATGGCTAGCTGCAAGCAGTCTTTATTAACAGGTAGGCCTACTTTTCCGATCAGTTGAAAACGTGTATCAAAAATTTCTGCTCGCACTTCGCGTTCGTAGTAATTATTGCAGGCACATCTTTTTTTTCAGAATGTTCAAATTTTAGGAAAAAATACATACAATTTCAAAAAAAAATTGCTCGCACTTCGCGCTCGCATTATAAAATAAGGATTATATTATTATATATTTATGTGGATTTAAAAAATAAATCTAAGAAGTGACTTATAGGACTACCCCCTTCAAAGAAACAAACAAAAAATCATCTTCGAGCGGCCGATCGGGGAAAATATGGCCGTAAAAAAAATCCGCCGCCCCCCCTATTGGCGAAGGCTGGATCCGCTCCTGGGCCGTATATATTTCGAGGGTAGTATTTTTTAGCACAACTAGTCCCACAACAGTCCGCCCTTCAAAAATAAGGTTTAAACCGACTGGATCCGACCCCTGGAAAATGTGCAAACATTATTTTTAACGACATATTCAGCACCATACATCCTGTCAGTTAAAATTGAACCTTTTCATCTTTACAAAATCGTAGCTTATTGTGTTACCGTATGGTATCGTTTATTAAGACCACAGTTGCTCAGTTTGAGAAGTATTAGCACATAAACTTTAGGGGATACTCCATGCTGAAGATATTAATATCTCAATAAATAGAGTAAAATGCACAGAGCAAAATGCTGAAAACAACGAAGTTATTGAATTTTGAAGATCTGCATTATTCCGGTGAAAGAGTTCTGGGCATGTCTTCATGAATATTCATTAGGTGGGCTGATGATGTCATATCCCCACTTGTTCTTTTTGCATTTTTTAAAATGAAATTAGGTTTATTCAAAATTGTTCTACCAAGGACTAAAACAATTGGATTGACAACGGATTAAGTGCATTATTTATTTATTGCTGCAACTTATTTCACCATAATAGAGACATATCATTTACACCTAATAAATTTTCATGAAGACATGCCTAGAACTGTTTTACCGGAATAATGCAAATCTTTAAAATTCAATAACTTTGTTATCTGTTATCCGATTCGGATCAAATTTTCACCATTTTGCTCAGTAACTTTTACTCTATTTATTTTGATATAAATGTATTCAACCCGGAGTATCCCTTTAACCAAACTCAAACCAACCTCATCAAACGTTACAATCGTATCAACATGTCAATCGCCTGCAACAGACAATATATCCTGCCACGTTATGCCAAACTACAAGACTTTGTTTTTCCCCCTTCTCAACAATATTTTGTGGCAAAAAACAATGAACGAAATTGTTAACTCAAATTTACTTAATTGGACACTGCCACCTTCATTAAACATGACCAACTCCGGGTCGATCATTCTTTTCTGTCTTCCGACATTTTTCATGACATGTAATTGCTGAATATGAAACCGGTATTCATCATAATTATGCAACCAAAAAAACCGTGTTGGGATAAAAGTCATCCGTCCATGTAATTACTACTAACAAAATGTAACAGAAACTGTGTAAGATGCGCCTTTCATGGTACCGACATCCAATGGATGATTGGGACAGTGAATTGTTACATTTTTATGTTGTGAAAGGCAAATACATTACCATAACATATGGAGGATCTTTTTCTCCCCCGTCCCCTCCTATACACCCAAAAGTATTGAGTTTCTACAATGAATCATGAAAATTACATTCCGCATACTAAGAAGCTTGCAATTGGATTGGTCAAAAGTCAAATCACGTGATAGTCTAGTTACTCATCAGCATCACTCGCAGTGATGGATCTTTTTATGTTTCGCTGATCACTTCAGCCCATGAAAAGCGATATGCATGATTTCAAGTACGCACAAAACTAGAGCTTCGATCTCCATAAAATAATTCTTGAGGTAAAAAGTATTTTACCTGGAATTCCTGGAATAATGACTATTTCCCGAGTTTCTACTCGAGAAAAATGTTAACTCCACAACAAAAAGTTGATTTAAATAAAAAAAAAATCAAACAAGCATATATGCACATCCTGTATGTATGCAAACGAGGAACCGATGACGCCACCAATGTTTCTTTTGCGTATTTATTATAAGAGATTGAAATACTTTTATTTTCTCCTCAATATGATGCGAAACGAAGATCGATTCTTGTCTTCACTTGTGGAATGGTCGTTATTGTAATTTAATGAAGAGTCTCCTCATTGTCGAATCTGCAAAATAAAATGTCATCCTGTATGACTTAAGCAATGAAATACAAAATGAATAGTAACATCATCCAATATATCACTTTTATATCACTGTATTGAACATAAAACTCTTGCGTGAAAAATAGGCGAACTTTTAAATATGAAATTTTCAGCTTAACGCTTGTTTGATTTTATCCTTTTATTCAAATCAACTTTATTTTGGGCTGGACTTGTCCTCTAACAAACACTCAACATTGATTATTTACCCATACGTCATTGACATGGAGTCAGGGACAGCGCCAGGATATTCTGACGGGGAAAAGAAGTTGACCTTAATGCTACACCATATTCCTAATTAAACACGCGTAATCATATAGAACTCAAAATCTCTTTTTATAATCTTTCTTCTATGCTGCTTTTCTATTATTTTCTCCTTATTTCTTCAAAATGACAGGAGTTAAAGTTGGTAGAGGAAAACATTTAAAGGTAAAATGGCAGGTTAAAACGGCAGAAGTCAATAATATGGCAGTCTTATTTGCGTCATACCAATTAGGGCCCGAAAATGTTGAACGTATATAAAATGTGACTGCCGCCCCCAGCCTATAACCGCTTGGAGTTTACCAATTACGTACCAGTTTCATTGTAGAATAAAGTTCTCTTGTCAGAATCCACCGACAGAGGCGTCGATCCTGGGGGGCAGGGGGGGGGGCGATCGCCCCACCAATGAAAATATTGGGGGGCAAACATATCGTTTTGCCCCCCCCCCCCAATAATTCCGCATGTGCAAAAATAAAATAATGAGATTATAATGTTACACAGAAATCAGCAAGCGAGATTGAAATACACAACTCGTTCTTTATCTAAAATCGTGCTCAAAATGTCTGCTTTTCAAATTGGAATATACAATTTTTCAGCTCGCGCTTCGCGCTCGCATCATTTTTGTAGCAAAAACCCATACTTTTCGTTATTAAATAGGTGAAATTGTCCCCTTTTCAGTTCTTAACCTCAAAAGAACTCCTGCTTCGATTTGCAACAATCTTTTGTTGGATATATATCTTGTTCTTTATTAAAAACGTCCATTAAACTGTCATTTTTTCAGTTAGAAATGTCAAAATTTTCAGCTCGCGCTTCGCATCTATTGTTCATTTAAATACCCATCTTAATTATTGGTACTCAAAACGCTTAGAATATCAAGCTTTCAGGTCAGAATATAAATAAATTTCAGCTCGCTCTCGGCACTCTCATTATCTGTTAGTGAGATACATGTCGTCCTCATGAGTTACTACAAAAAGTCCTAAACAGGTACCTTTTTCCCGTTTCCAGGTCAGTATACTAAAAAATTTCAGCTCGCGCTTCGCGCTCGCATATTAATTTGTTGGTGAGATATGTGTCTCTTTCTCATAAATCATGTACATATATATATATATATATGTAGGCCTATATATATATATAGGCCTATGTGTGTGGGGGGTGGTTTGTTCATTTTGTGTGATCGAACGCCTTTGGAACGTTGATTTATGATTTTGCCCCCCCCCCCCAATCTGAAAAACGGATCGACGCCCCTGTCCACCGAGGGCCGCTAATCATAATCAAAGAAGGTCACTGGTCAAAATCTAATGTAAAAGAGTTGCTATGATGTACGGGCGTTGTTAGTAATACCGTAAGAAGTATGGAGAGAGAATTTGCTATTCATAATAAATTACCAATCTTGA
The DNA here is from genome assembly GCF_037042905.1 of Lytechinus pictus. Classification (NCBI taxonomy): domain Eukaryota; kingdom Metazoa; phylum Echinodermata; class Echinoidea; order Temnopleuroida; family Toxopneustidae; genus Lytechinus; species Lytechinus pictus. The sequence continues at coordinate 17,125,282 of NC_087256.1, forward strand.
TCGTGAAAAAGTTCGTGGACAATATTTGGGCTTCACTGTAAAAAATATTGGGTAAAATTGTTATCACCACGAGGGTAATTATGTGTCCAACCAATTTGGGGCAGTATTTTACCCAATGCGGGAAGCACATTACCCTCATGGAGCACTTTTACCCAATATTTTTTTTTTGTTGGGCGAAATATGAGAAAAACAAGAGCCATTAGTCTATGCCAATTCATATTTCAGACCTATTTTTTCTGTGCAATTTGTAATCATTTTTGATCGGATGACAAGAAAAAAAAACTTTCTATTAATGAAACTACGTAATATTTTAAACTAACATGTATTTTAATCTTTTTTACTAGCATATCCTAACGTTACTTTTACTCGTCTTTTGATAATTTTTAAACTTTCGTTTTCCTCTTTTCTCAATCCTCTCAAAACAAATTAGTCAGTGAAAATTACTATTAGCTTAATGGAAAACTCACAAGATCCAGCATTTTTTTTTCAAAGTAACCTCTCAGAAGACAAGGCACCATGTCTTGGCTGAAAATATACACTGCAAAAACTCAGGTGTTGATTTAACACCAGCCCGGAATCTGTGTATGTACACACCAGAGAAGTGTTAAACAACACCAGTTTCGTTTTGATCAACACCGTAGTTTTCGCAGTGTAGCAATAACAAATAAGCATTTTAATAGTGTACCCTTCTCCTCAAATTATTTTCATTGATATATGAAAATCAACAACAACATCCTACAACCTGGGCATACAGTCCCCCACAAAAATACTATACAGAAACTCATATAATGCAGTCATATTCATAGCATTTAATGGAATATCCTTTGAAATAGCTCTTCAAAATGATACAAATTCATCCATTTATATTTACAATGACAAGACAAAAACATTTTGTTCATATATAAATTACGGTTACCACATAACTTAGGCAGATATTGATAGGTAGATATGAGAGCATTAGCAATTCAAACATCAAAGTCGATGGTTCTGAACCATTTTCATACAGAGTTGATAAGAAGAACACTTGAAAGAAGATCCAACTAAAGTTCATTGCCACTTCGGAACAAGTACTATCCAAAACACAATTACTTGCATTAAATGCAGAATGTCATCCTGAAATCTTTCGACGAAGCTGCTTACTAGTTTTGCTTGAATGTAACAAGCCGTTGCCAAGGTAAATAAAGTGTAACACTTATCTTAAGGTTCATGGGTTTACAAGTAACCTGTAACTCGATGTTCACCTTTTCCTTAAGTTTGACACAGAGGTGATGCACCTTTAAGCATAATAGGTCTAGGTTCGCTTTTATGTCACAATGTGCAGTTTGATAGCCTAGATCTCAAGGGGGGGGGGAGGTTCCATACTGCTTTCACTTTTATGTTTATATGAATCAAGAATCTAAGATCAATCCTTGTGTTTTAATCAAAGACATGAGAATTCAAATAATAACCGAGTTGAAGTCCATAATCCATACCCCAGGCAGATGGGCTCGAATAACCTGGGTCCCGTAACACAAGGTTAGCGATTAATCGTACGCTTGATTTTACGATCGATCGTACATTGTAGTCTATGCAATCAATCATAGAAAAATGTTATACGATCATTGCTAAGCTTGGTGTTACAGGCCCCAGGTTCTAGTATTAGGGTTTAATAAATTTCATACATGTACCTTAAATCCTTACAAATATTGGTTTGATTATATTTCTTCATTCACAATTAAAGGGTGATAAGATATCCAACAAAAGATTGCAAACTGGCAGAGAAATATTACAATCACCATGCTTATTGATTGTTGCCAAGCTTTTTTTGTCAAAGATGAGTCTATTCCCTTCAGACAGATAAGGCACATGAAAAGAAAACGGAGACAAGAAAAATAATAGAATACATAAAATAAATCATAGAAATCTTTCATCTCACTTGGAAGTTCAAATGCAATGCGCATCATACAAGGCAAAGGAGCATTGCTAAGCCCATTTAGATTGAGGGTATAATGGCATTACATTGCAATATATCAAATTCATTCATGTATCAGATAATGCATCAGTATCATGCCAATAATAATGATAGCCTCCTGTTTTCTCTCCATTATACCTTATTTTAATATGCAATATATTTAAGTCAGAAAACAGGCTATCTTTATTTTCTACATTTTTTCTTTCTTTCAGTATTCATCAGAACTGAAAAATACACACACAATATAGGTCTTGAGTTTTAAGGTTAAAAGTAAATTTTCATCTATATTTCCAACCACTATGACTACATTTTGAAGAGAACACTGAGACAATATATATCTTTAAAACACATTAAAATAGTGGTCACCTCAAATTTACTTCTTTTCCATTTTGTTTTCCAGATACATACTGAGATAGCGCATTCTCTAAGAAATTAACATTTTGACAAATAGTAACAAAGAATGAAAATAATGTGTACAAATGTATTGCCAAATCCATACCATGCTTATAAACACAACATAAAGGGAAGCAATGTTGATTTATATGTACTGATACAAACATTTTACATGAATTTTTAATAATATTCATTTAACATTTCCATTTTAAGATTATCAGACAAATAAACACAATATTTCTATAATTTTTGTTAAAGAACCATCTTCACAAACAAAACAAAACAAAACAAAATGAAAACAAAGTAAAGAGAAAATCTCACAAACTGTAAATCAAATATCTGGCAAGCAAGGAAAATATATGGATAAATACAAAATGGCTATTCACTTAATGCTGACAGGCATTCAAATTAGTGTGAAGTAAATTGCGAAAGCAGGAGGTTGAATCCTATTTTTTTTCAAACTTCTACTTGACCAGTTTCTATTAAAAGCCAATGTTTATCAGTTAACCCCCTGCCCACTCCCCCCCCCCCCTTACTCCCATGAAATCTTGACAATGCCATTGTAGCTACATGTAAATATTTAAACTTTAATAAGTGTATTCATCTATATATGAATATAATTTTCAACTATTCTAATGATTCCTGAGCTGGAAAAATTGAACTCTATCCATAATACAAAAAAAGAAAAGAAAATAAGCTTTAATGCTATGACAAATGAAACTTCAGATAATTTCCTCTATATACCTACTTGTAGTTTACACCATCCAATTATATTCATTGCTAAGTAATAAGATTAACAAAACAATAGTTTTTGTTCAATAAAGGGAAAATAAATGATTGAAGTGTCATAATCAAATTTTAATGCGACATAATCAAGACAGTCATTCAGAAAGAAATACAAGCTCTCATATTGCACTTCATACAAACCATTAAGCAATAAAGATGAAAAACAATTACTGTTATGACCAAAAATATACACCTTTTGCTTGTAACTTTCAGATGTAACTGTAATAGCAGAAACTTGAATTATGACAATTTGAAAATAGGCACAGTAGAATTATATAGTCTGCTGAGAAGCATGATCATCATGGACCATCTTTCTGAATTAGCATTTCACAAATGAGAAGCAATAATACACATGTATCACAATGAAATGCTGAATGTCGGTTTTATACTATTATTCTATTGTGTAGTGCTGATACAAGATGGGGCTTGGCGGAGCCACTGAAGGTGCATGAACTGAGAACGCAAGAAAAATGTTCTGCATATTTCAAATTCTGTAGATAAACTCGAATACCTATAGGCTATAATTTATTTTGAATATTGAGGAAAACATGTTTGGCTAACAAACAAATATTGCTTATTAATCTATGAAAAGATAGTACAAACAGAACACATTTGTGCTCAAAATCAATTTTCAAGATAATTTTAAACAGAATATACTAGAGGGAAGGCTGTTTCATGTATGATTAAGATTGATATGAGTAAATTCGAGATTCAAGTTTGGTGTTGCGGTTGGTGTTGGTGTTTATGTTAAATGCACAATGCAAATTACGTTCCCTAGCTTCAACATCATATATGATTTACAAAAAAAATATCCAAATCACATTATTGATAGCTCATGTTTATCTTGGTGTTGTGTTGATGTAGAAAAACAAACCTACAGCAAAATTAAAAAATCAACACCAAACTCTAAATTACCCATTGTGACCAAACATAATTTAAAAGACACACATTAAATGTAGTGTATCATCTTGAAACCACCAGACAAGATTATGGCCCACATTCTTGATTTCGGGTTAATTGGGCACTTTTCGGGATTCGAGGTTACCTGAAATACAGGAAACGCCTACCATGAGGTACTCATATTAGTGTCCCAAACCCAAATCAACTCTTATCTCTTAACTCAGTGCAGCGGACTTCCTGTCATTGTTGAAAGTTCTTATAACTTCTTATAACCGTTTCTTTTCAAAAGAAAAAAAAAAAAAATAAAAAATAAATTCAAAAATCAAGATCTTAGCTGATGGGAAATGGAGAGCTTAAAGAAACAATTTTCCTGACGATAGTTTGCCTTATTCTCCTCACAAGACAAGGTGCTGAGGCATCCCTGGGGAAAGTAATCGGTGGTGTCATCGGGGGCGGTGTTGCTACAGTTGCTCTACCCGCAGTTTTAGGCGTTGCAGGATTCACCGCAGCGGGTATCACAGCTGTGTCCTATGCCGCAGGAATGATGTCAGTCATTAGCAATGGCATCGGGAGAAGGAGTTGCAGTCAGCAGGAGTGGCAGTGGGAAGCACGATAGCGGTGGTGCAGTCAGTTGGAGCAGCTGGAGTGTCTTCAACAACAGCAGCTGCAGCGAGCGCTGTTGGAGCTGCCGTTGGCAATGGTCTCGGTTCTTAAATAACCACTTTGACGTTCTCATTAAAGATCAACACATGATAACGTAATTATTCTAAGCACATACACAAGTGAATCAGTTAAGACATTCTCAACATTAGACCCCAGCTATAGCATTCAGAATAATAAATACAGACATGGATTTGCCGATAGCTTATGTAATTCATTAGGCCTATTAAATTTCCATTTCATTCATATACCTACTAATCATTTTACTCGACTTAAAAAAAACACAAACTGCTATCATGAAACGGTGTGATTACAAAATCAGCTCATGTTAATAGAGATTAATGGTCAAACCACCATTCCAAATAGTTCTAACTCGTTATGATTTATTGCATATGCTTCTCTCTTTAATTCAATTCCAGCTTACCAATGAATTCATGTTAAAAGATTACAGAATTGGGCTTACAATTCATTTCAAAAGTGTCTCTTGAGAACGATTATCTTTATTCATTCCCAACCACCCTCAAACTCACTATACTGACTAAATTTGAAGCAGAGAATAATCCTGGTTAAATAACATAATTTTCAATTAAACCAAGTGTTTTAAAGCAAAGTTGGCCTACACGTACACCTTTAAACCCTGTAGCGAAGAAGGAAGATATTATTATTATTTTTCAGAATAGATACATTCTAACTTCCTATACAAGTACATTACTACAGACACATTGGAACAAAAATAGTACTCATTTTCCAAGAGTAAATTTTCTCTTTCCTTTTCCCCTAAAGGTACTAAAAGTTATGAAACCTAAGTAAATATACTATTTGGGCTCATCCACCTTTGTTGAAATCATAACACATCTCATTAAAAGCATTTCCCTCATAAAGTAGCAAAGAAACAGACATAAGATGTTATGCTTCTACAAACCAACTATTTTATGATCGATGTTAAATAAACTGCTTACATATAAATGCAAACTACCACCTGAACTTTAAACATCTGATCCCCATTAACCCAAAACCAATGACTCATTTCAATTTGAAAAAGGAACTCTGATTGGTTTTGGACAGTCTTTTGTACAAACTGCACATGTAACAATGAATGTAATTGGCCAATGCAAATTTAAAACTGATTGCAGACATTAGTGTTATAGTACAGCCAAGACTTCATAAATGTCACTTTACAGAATTTGATATTAAAATATTAAAAACAATTGATAGCTCTGGCTTGATTTGGAGTCACGAAACTCTATTCAGATCACTCTATTATTGATATTATTTTAAGAGAAAAAATGATGCATATAATGAATACCAGTAACTGGATTAGTAAAGTGTGAATTTCTAGGATTTAAAATAAATGTAGATCGACTAGGAATAGTGTCCAGCCAGAAATTTTGAATCCTAAGCATGTATTTCTAAATCTCAGAGCATTGAACTTTAAGTCTTAGCTTTAGATTCAAAATCACAAGGTGTGAATTTAAAGATGAAGTTCACCCTGAAGAAAAGTTTGTTGTAAAAATAGCATGAAATATAATAAAAGATATTGGTGAAGGTTTGAGGAAAATCCATAAAAAATTAAGATTTGGATTTTTGGATTTGTGACGTCATAAGCGAGTAGCCGCCCCATATAAATGCATAAATTACAATTTTTTGATGATTCGTGATTACTTATTTTTGTTTTCTTTTTAGAAACGGTTGATTTGTCTATTTATATACTGAAGGTACAGTAAAACCATATTCAATTTTCTGAGACAATTCATTGATTTTTTTACCATTCGCTATGTAGGAATGCTGATCGCATATGACGTCACAAATCAAATAATTAAAATTCTAATAACTTTGATGGATATTTTCTCACACCTTCGGCAATATTTTTTATTTATTTTTCTGCTATTTGTACAACTTAACTTTATGTCAGAGTGAACTTCCCCTTTAAATTTCATATTCATCTGGTCACTATCCACAGCAGATATGGATTTATTTTTACCTCTCTCAAAGTTTAACTAATTAATCAATTAAAAAACATACAACTTACAAATCACTTTTGATTCAAAGTACATAATTACCTTCATATTAACATTTTGTGAATTGATGCTTGACTTGTTTAACTCCCTTCTTTCATCTAGGCATTACAGTATAACAAGACAAATCAAACACAGATATTTGATCCTCATACATGTATTTTTATCAATACCCAAAGTACAAAAACACAAATCAAGGCCACCATTCAAACATGCAAAGGTCTTGGGCCCATATTCTGAAGTCAGGTTTAACTTAGATCACGGTTTTACTCTGTACCAAAATTATGGGGAGCCAAAATTCAAAAATTCTGTTTATATTGTATATTTCTTATGTTTATCATTTTGTTTCCTGTTGCTTTCATAATGAAGCAAATACCTCAGATATCATTCACAGACAATTATGGACAATTTGAGTGTCAAATGAGTTACTAAATTGGATGTGTACTATTAGGGATTTGTGCCCCAATTGGCTCTCCATAGTTAAACCACAACTTTAAACCAGTGTTTAATTTAAACCCGAGTTCAGGATACGGGCCTTGGTCTTTTGTCTCCTAACAGCAGATAAAAGGCAACAGGAGCAAAACGTCTACAGCAGTTTAACTACATCAATCAAGTTTCTACAGTATTTTAAAGTATCTTCTACCTGTCCAGAGGTTGACTGCAACATCTCTCAGATTCACTGGTATTAAATGAAAGCAGCTTTAGTCTACTCTAGCTCTCAAGACTCTGTTAGCATGCTATATGAAGCAACATCTCTGCTGAATCTGCTAAATTCTATTTTCAAACATAGAAATGTACATGATTTTGTCAAATGTATATGATTTGTCAGAAAAGTGACTCCATGTATAGGATTATTGCTACCCTCTTAAAGATTCACTCATCAGCTTGACAGTCAAGCCCCAAAACCGTGGTCAAATTTACCACAGGATTTAGAATGCTGATTGACCCAGGTAAGGAGTCCAAACTATAAATATGTAGTAAGGATAATCTCCCTATAAAGATGGTATATTTTTTAAGTTATACTTGTGAGCAATTTGCATCTTCCAATTACTAGGTTCATACTGCATATCCAATCACCAGCAATTATGTTTTTCACTCAACAATGAGGGCACAGTTTCAAATAAAAACTCTCCTGACATGTAGTTTCAATAAATTGAATGCCACAATATCACAGCATGAGACTCCTGTGTATTAGCACGAGATAAATGGTCATTGTCATCACTTGTTTATCAAATTTTTCCATGGCGGAAAAACTTTTGAAGTAAAAACACAAGTTCAAATTATGAGACCGTATGGGATCAAGGTCAAACTCTCTTCCACTACAAAGAGTCAGTACAGTCAGATTGGCAAAAGAGAAGATTAAGTGGCTTATTTTCAAAATTCATGACAATCAATCAAATCTTCAAATGCTTGTTTATGGTTGACAATACATGAACTTTACAATCCTGTAAAGGAATGTCCCATCCATTAAAGCTTAATTGTAATAGATGCATGTATTATACCACTCATCTCACTCACCTTCAGAATTTTCATGACTCAAAGGATCTCAAGGAAAGAGTCGATACTCTTCACTGCATCTCTCTCATTAGAGTCATGTTTGGATTGCAAGATACATCTAATACCTTTTTTGCACAACTCCACAATGATAACCATAGCTACAGAACTTGCCTTAAAGTACATTTCTCTTAAATATATGTGATCCTAGTTAACTAACCATCAGCCGTCATCAACAACAGCTGAAGAAGGGCATCTTTGAATGGAAGCTTTGTGTGAAGGAGTCGCTATGGTGACGGATGCGCCCCGGGCCGCTGCTCCCGTCCTGCTTATTCTTCTCCACGGTGATGAGGGGCATCTGGACCAACTGTACGGGGGACTTGTCGTCCCTCATCGCCTGGCCCAGGTTCAGCACCTGCAATAATAATGGAATAATCCGCTTTACTGATAAGACCAAATACATATATCTAACTGCGCATATATCATCGTAACTGTAAACCATGCCAGACAAGTTCTGAATGCATATAATGTATTATCTCTCTCCACTCCCAGGGGAGTATTCCAGTCTGTTGCTATGTCAGGTACTCAACCTTACACAAAAATTTTAGCTCAGAGATCATGGTCTAAGTTAAACTGAACCTCAGAATACCGGCCTATGAGATCCTAGTTATTATATTATGACGTCTTATCTGTGACCAAGTGGGTCATGCAAATTCACAGAGCAAAACAACATGTTTTGTTTCTTTCAAAAGTACATGTTTTGATTTGAATAAAGTGATCACCAACTAAAAGGTAGATGTGAGCAGCACAGGAATACTCTCTCCAGGGAACGAGTAATGTGCAGACACTGTCTGTTGGTATAGTCTCAATCACATGCTTGAGTTAATAGCATCTAAAGTGCTTCAAAGACCATTGTACATACTATTTTAATTATTTTCAATTGAATATCGTCTTCCTTAAAATTTGTATGGTCAGCTCTCCAGGTAATACAGGCATACTTGAAACATTTGACAAGGGAAGTAAGTAACATTTCCAGCACAAAGTCTAACAAATTTCAAAGATCATGAAATATGAACACAGACACAAAAATACACTACATAGTCAATCCAACTGATTTCAATATTCATATCCTTCACGGGTGAAATTTCTCTTTCTTTTTTTTTAATTGTGAAAAAAGGTGATGAATAATACTGGTCCCTTCCCTATCTCACCGCAACCATACATACAATAAACTTTTTCATCATTCACACAAAGTCAAACTACAGTGCAGTTTAATTCAATTGTGTGAAACTTATTTTCTAATTAAATGATGAAAATACACATTTCATTCTTACCTGCCCACGCATTACAGCCATCTGTTTCTCATACATGTGTTTATCAAAGCCCTTATCCTCCTGAAATAGAAATTATGAATCAAAATTAAATGATAGATGAAAATGCAAATAATATATAATTTGGTTCCAATTATTTTTCATTTTTTTGTTATGCATGAATTATTGGGGTTCTGCAGGACGGCCGTCAGATGGTAAACGGTCTAGCTCGAAAATCGCTGTTCTGAGAAAAATGAATGGGGTGAGATGGTAAAATGGTCTATCTAGAAGATAGACCATTTTACCATCTTATGATGTGTAGTATGAGTGTATACATGTGCTGTGGTTAAACAGTCTATCTACACAAAAATCTCATTTATTTCATAATCAAAACCCCAAATAAGCACAAAATTCTTCAGTTATTAGTGTTTATTGTGCTTCTTTTTTTCCCATTGCTAAAAAATTCATTATTCCCGTCTCATAAAAAAGCTCAAACCTCTAAACTTCAAAGTCATTTTTCTCAGAACAGCGATTTTCCAGATAGACCGTTTTACCATCTGATGGCCGAGGATTACATGTATATCACAAAGCAAAAAGAACATTTAATCATTTGATTTAAAACAAATGTGCACAATAGTTTCTCAGAAAAAAATCAATTGAGCAATTGGCTTCGAAGCATGATTATTAAACATACTATTAGTGAAATGAATTGGAGACTCTTGAGCATGTGTATCCCACATGCCATCCAAGTTTAGATCTATACAAAGTATCTCATGCAACAAAGACCTACATATAGTCAGTTTTACATTTGGCTACAAAATGTGTTTTTCATAGAATGCTGTATTCAAACCTACAATATGGAATGTATTAACATAGATGATTACAGTGTCTTTACTGGTTTCCTTTGTTTTGCATATACATGTATGTCTTCTGTTTTTAATCTTACCACAAGGCCATGCCTAATGATAGCTAAACCTTGGTTGATATCTCCAGATACGTGTGTAAATAAAATCTGAACCGTGTTTCTGTGGACTGTTGTACGATAGCACATAATAATAATAATACACGTAAATGAATTTTAAGGAAAACTTTAGATTTGTGATTTTTTTTTCTTTACACTTTAGGAATAAGATATGTATGCTCAATTTTCCTCTCCCATTACTTGCTTTTCAAAGAAGCATTACTCGATAAGAAAAATCTCTATAAATCTCTCTAAAATTTCCTCTGTGAAATTGATTCTCAGTTAATAATAATGGAAATTGTGCTTTTCCTTTTAATGTTTAATTTCCTGAGAAAATTTTCATATTACTTGATCATTTTGATTGTATGAAGATGAAATTAAAAAATTATGATTGTTGAATTTAATTGTATGAATATGAAAGTTTGCAAAAGTCACAGGCAAAAGGTTGAATTATGCCATTTCCCTTGAGGGCAATATTCACAGCTGTTCTCATATTGCGTTTGTTTTGTGTGTAATTACATTGCACACAAACAGTTGGATTTTTCTCCCCTCTTTGTCAAATGTATTCAATCAAACATAAATTAGGTCACATCTATTTGCCTTGGTTAATTGAGTTGATGATTCACAAATATGTGTTGGACTGTATATCTGTCTTGGACTTAGAATATATGCAGGCGCTGATCAAGAGTCAGACTTTTACAGGGTGTGAATGTTCCTGAAAAATTCAAATCCGTGCCCGATAAGTACACAAAATCAAAAAAATGATAGTTCAGCTTGTTCTATTTGTATAAAAATAAGGACAAAAAACAAATGGAAAGCAGTGCACCTTCAGTTTCAGGAAATAAAACAGAAAACAAATAATACTGCATGTATGTATATATCTTCAGGAACAAAATATAAGACAGCACACAATTCATACTTACGCTGAAAAGCTGGTAGAGCTCTGTACAGAGTTCTTCGATAAAATTCATATCACTTATTTTGGGTAGTACATGGTCAACCGTCTCCTTTGAAAATGCTTTCTTTGCCTGAGGTAGCCAGGCCCAGTGGTATGGATCTGAAAATGGACAGATCAGATTATTTGATGCTAATGACCAATAAAACCAAGGCAGTCTTAAACTTCAATGAATTGACTATGGAGTAAAATTAAAAAGAAGCAATCCACTAATTTTTTTTTTCAAAATGGGATGAAACATGGAGGATGGTGTTGATGCGGATGAAGGTGATGATGATAATGGTAATGGTGGTGGTGATGATACTGGAAATAATGTACATGATGATGATGATGATAATGCAGGTGATAATGATGATGAAAATTATGATGATGATGGTGATGGTGATGATGATGGTGATAATGATGATGAAAAGTATGATGATTATGATGGTGATGATGATGATGATAATGATGATAATGATGATGATGATGATGAAAATGATGATGATGATGATGTTGATGATGATGATGATGATGATGATAATGATGATGACAATGATAATGATGGTGATGATAATTATGGTCATAATGGTGATGCTGGAACAGCGTCAGAATTACACGGGGGCGACGGGCGATTTCGCCCCCATGACAGCCCAAATCGCCCCTAAAAATTCTCAAAACCCAATGCTTTGGGGCGACTATTCATTTCAGAATCGCCCCAATAAAATACCATCGACAATGTAAAAAATACTTCACATAATTACGTTCTCCGGCGGCAGAGCAAGCGCATCTTTTATATCGCCCTTGCCAGCTTTAAGTTGAACGGTCGATGCAATATCCGAGCCTTCCGTAACACCGGAAGCTTCGCAATTGTAAATAAACGCGCAATGCAATATGGGATGCGGAGTACGCATAGTCTTTAGCACGGGGTTTTTAGAATTGTTGACGCACTTGCCGCATGGCTTATGTACATGTACGCGTGCACGATTAGACTGCACAGCTGGTAACGAGACCACATGCATCGTACGGTATATTATGTGTACTAGGCATGCACAGAATTGTATGCGATCAGCTGGTGATTGTGACAGCGCCAATGGTTAAACATTGGCAGCATTGATGGAAATCATCATCATGGAATTATGAATTTGGTGCAGCGCTGCAGCTTGATTGGGTGTGCCTTAACAGCATCATTGATCTGCTCAGCTGGATATGTTACTCAATCAACTGCTCATCACTATATCACTCAGGGCTGATATCACTATTCAAAGTTGAGACAAAACTAAAGAATAAACAAGCCTGGACATTCATATATGGTGAACACCTTTCTTTAATATCATATATAGTATGTGATCTTTGAGTCTATTTGAACAAATCCTCAACCGAAATGCAAACTTAACATGTATACAGTAATTACAGTTAAAATGTTCTGAGCTTTTAGGCGTCACAGTGAGTCTCGGAATGTCAAAAGGTAATTGCTGATATGCGATTAAAAAAAGTAGCCCCATGAATTAGAAAATAGCCCCAAGATATTCAGTGGTAGCCCCAATGTAAAAAAAAAAAGTAGCCCCTAAAAAAAAAAAATTAATTCCTACCCTGTGCTGGAAATGATGATCATGATGTTGATGATGATGATGGTGATGATGATGTATCGTGGCAAATCCGCTCTGCAGATTGCTCGAGGAACTTTCCAAGAACTTTAAATGAAATTACGAGGAATAATGATGATAATGATGAAGATGATGTGGAGGAGGATACCAACAATGATCATGACGACATCTAAACCAATTCCATACTCACATGTCCTCCATTCATCTGGATGTTTGAATGGGAACGCTAATCCATTATCTATCGCTGCTACGTGAGTGACCGGTGGTGTTACCATACCCCATTCCTCACCAGACTCTTCAAGGCCCTGCTGCAGCTGCTGGTCCTCTTCCAGCCCTGTCTTCTCATATTTAATCAGCCAGTTGTCGTTGCCCCTATCTGGTGACGGGAGAAACATTTCAATTTCAATTCAATTCAATTCAAAAATGGTCTTTATTGATAATCAAACATGTTAACAATCATACATGAAAAAACAGCAAAAGCTGGAAATATCATGTTTACAAGTTGGTGTTGGCACATTATTAAATACATAGTAAAAACCACAGTAAAATACATTAAAAAGGCTATACATTCAAAAGTTAATACAATTCAAATAAAGCATAAAAGGCAATGAATGAAAAAATCATGAAAAAATGGGGTCTTGGATTATCCAATTCACACTGTTAAAATTCTAAAATAATAACGGAGTGAAGAAAATTTTACACTGTGGAAACCTCACCAGTGTGAGAGTTTAGTTTGTTCACAAAGAGGATTATTTGATAACGTGACGACACTTAAAATGCTCAAATTTTATTGGTGTGAAGGTTATATTACACTGTGAACCCACTATGAACAAAGTGTAAACAAAGTTAGTGACAAACTATGTTCTTCCCAGTAGGGTAAGGCCTTGCACATACTACATGTATGCAATCCATTTGCAATCCCATTTTTTCATTGTTTTTTTTTTTTTTTTTTTTTTTTGTCATTGCAGTGGGATTTTGTAATAAGTTCAATTCAATAAGAAAGGAATGTAAGGATTACCTGTGTTTCTAATGATGTAATCTAAGACAACAAGTCTTTCAAACTGAAGCTGGAATTGTTTGGATGTTGACTCCGGGAGGTCCTCTCCTTCAAACCGTCTTAACCAAAAGTCTGCATCCTTGAAACCTTTGACAAAGAGCTGGAACGATCCAACCTGATAAAACACATAACACACAAAAATATTATAAATACATGTTATATATTCCATTATTCTCAAGTACAGTTTAACTAAGGCCATGGTCAACTCTGTATAATGAGTCCACCATATATATCAACCAACTCTTTTGAAACCGACCACCTTGCGCGCATTAAGATTATTGCGTATTACAAATGCTACGCCCAGGAGATTAGGTACAATGTCCAGAGAGCAATCAGATTCAAATTTACAAGTGAAAAAAGGTATAAAAAGGTAAAAATTTTGTATAATTTAACAAAGTTGTATTGACCAGACCCTAACCCTGCTGCAAAACAGTTGTTCATACCAAGAAATCCGATAGGAATTGGCTTTAAAACAAATATCCATCGTCAATCGTCGAATCATGTGCCGGAGCTCGCAGTGGAAGTAGTGAGACAATCAATTAGCATGGTGACATCATAGAACTGATTCGGAAAGTCAAAATATTTTGCCAGTGCAACAAGCCGCCGCCGTAAAATTAGTGTATAGGGAGAGGGTGGTTTGTAAGGAAGGGCGCAGATGAGCAAACTTGAAATCGTTGCATCCGTTGGCTGCGGATATACTATAAACGCGCTTAGAATCTGAGATGTCGATCTAAACATGGGATTCTGATCTGCTAAATTTTCTGCACGTATGAGACAAAAACTAGGTAAAATATTTTCACAGATACGATGCTTAAGTGGTTGATAAGGGGTAGGTCCAACCAAGCTAGTAAAATTATGGAAAGCTAAAAATGACAACATTGTATGTTTCTTATGTTCACTGTGTTTTTTCATCATGCTAATGGTGAAAAAAAAATGAATCAGTTATTATTCCTGGCCAATGATCTGAGTAAGAGATGAGCTTATAAATCAAAACTGTATACATACTGTTAAAGATTTGTGTCCCAATTGGCTTTCCATACTTAAACTACAACTG
Source organism: Lytechinus pictus (assembly GCF_037042905.1). Taxonomy (NCBI): domain Eukaryota; kingdom Metazoa; phylum Echinodermata; class Echinoidea; order Temnopleuroida; family Toxopneustidae; genus Lytechinus; species Lytechinus pictus. Next base: position 17,140,404 of record NC_087256.1, read on the forward strand.
TAGACCAGACTTTACGCTAAAGCAGAGTTCAGAATACAGGCCATTGTACAATGTAGATGTACGGACATCTTTATTTTTGAAGGTAGGTTGAAATGCTTCCATCCCAGATTTTGAGGAAAATCACTTTTTGTTTTGAAGACAAGATAATCTGTCAATCTTAGCTCTCGCTCTCTGTCTCTCTCTCTCTCTCAAAAGAAAAATGAAGCCACTACACCACACAAACTGGGAGATAAGACTATCCCAGGGCATTGGAAACTGTATTATTATTTTTAACATTCAACGGCAGATCTGATTTTTTTAAAGATACAAAGCTTTGGTCACCTTCGCATTAATGTATTGTGGTAATCAATTATCTGTTTCACACGTGGAATATATTTGAAGACTTGACATCCAATCGCGAACATCATTAATAAATAAATTTTCTGTTTATCTCCCCCCCCCCCTTGTTTATAATCCATGGTAAGCCTCCATGTGTACTTTTCCTGCTAGACATATATTAGCAGTAAAAGCCGCAGATTAAATATTCACTTCAGTATTGTAGAAGTTAATACATTAATCTAATACAAAAAGGAACTGAAACCACTTGAGATGAAACTGGACATTTTGTTTTCTAGAATCATACAGGTGTTTAATTATGTTCAAGTGACCTGCAAAATAGCAGACGCTTCAAACAAGTGCTTCAGTGGGATACAAGTATCTTACTGTTTAAAATGATAATATTCATTATTTATTTTTTCGAAGGAATTTTTAAATGACTGATGAATTCTATTAGGACTGCCAAGCTCGTAATTTAAATGGTCTGTATCTTTATTATTTTGACAATTCAAACTGATAGTAATCATGACCTTTTTATAAATATATATCCATACTTCTTGGCATGTACATCAGTACATGAATTACATAAAAAATGTCAAAGGATTACACACAAACCACTGGAGTAAGCTCATATTTCATTTTAGTCCTTCACCAAACCACTCACCATATGTGTACATATAGGTAATTCTATCATAATTGATTGTTAAGACTTATACTGGTAGACAGTATACGCCTGTGCACTCAATTATATTTTGTGACATGCATGTTAACATGTAATGTACATGTACATCATCCATGCATTCGATACTCTGTTTGCATTACATTACATCCTGTACATTGCATATCACTGGGGTGTGAAGGGCTCTTTAAATCTCAAATTTTGAGGAAAATCCTTTATTTATGAATAACAATCTACATGTATGAATTGATTTGAATATCAAAACAAATGAAGCCACTATATTGAGAGCCATTTGGATACAATTCAATTGCAGAATTGCAAACCATATGTGAGCTGAGACCAGTAAAAATGTCTTTATAATCTTAGTACATGTATACTAGACAAAGATTAACCTTGTACTTTGCCCAAAGGTGGTAAGGTACAAAATTATATCTGCTTGTATGAAATAAAAGTCAGTTAAATGACTCAGGTGGATTTCATGGTTAACTGACAGTCAATGTCAAATGATTACTACAGAAGAACTGTAGTATAAAAATTACAAAATCACATTGTATAATTTAAAGGGGTACTCCGGGCTGAAAATATTCATATCTAAATAAGTAAAGTAAAATTCACAGAGCAAAATGCTGAAAATTCATCAAAATCAGATAACAAATAATGAAGTTATTGAATTTTAAAGTTTAGCAATAATTTGTGAAAATAGTTACATGCATAATGCACGTCATTATGAATATTCATTAGGTGGGCTGATGATGTCAATCCACACTTTCCTTTTTCTTATGTTATTACATGAAATCATAATTGTTTCATTTTTTCATACACGTGTGAATAATGTGTCTCCTTTATAATGAAATAAGATGCAGCAATGAATATCTAATGCACTATTAAAATCAGTTGTCAATCCAATTTTTTCAGTTCTGGCAAAATAAAAAATTTGAATAAACCTAATTTTATATAATAAAATATAAAAGAACAAGTGGGGATACAACATCATAAAGTTGCTCATTGAATATTCATGAAGACATGCCTAGAACTTTTTCACCAGAATAATGAAAATTTTAAAATGCCATAACTTTGTTATATTCCTAGTCCGATTTTGATCAAATTTTCAATGTTTTGTTTGTCTGATTTTTTCTTTATCTGTTTATTAAATCATATTAATCTCAGCCTGGAGCATCCCTCTAATCATATTCCCATCATTTCAAATTGAAGTCAACTATTTTTCCACACTTATGACCAGAACTATCTTTTGCCAGCTTCATGATTGTACCAAACTTATAATAGGGAGACTTTTTTTCTTCTTTTTATACCCTTTTCTTTGCCAAGAGCAGGACAGTGATTATTATTGCTTTTGTATTGTTCACAGCACAAGGAGATATCAATGTTAAGGAGCAGGCAATTGTAATGTTTGTGCACTCAGCATTCAATAATTTTTGGAAAGGATCCATTTTGGGAGTTAAATATATCAAACATGTTCCTCAAATATAAAAAAAAACGTGTGGGAAACTGGTCTAAGTACGTCAAAAAGCTAATTGACTGTCAAAACAATTCAAATCTCTTTAATCCTTTCTCAATCAAATTGTTTTATTGCTCATTTCCTTATAAACATGTGAAATACACTTTTTGGACGATGCAACATGCATTTAGGGATCGACATGTACAGTACATTGTATGGGGAAAAAAGAATGTGTGTTGCTAATATTGTTCAGTGTTAACCTATTCCTACAGTAAAGGATCTAAAATGTACCAAAAAACATCCTCTCATTTTATGATACTATTCCTATTATATTGTTTTGGATTGTGTTACGTAGCATGATTAAGTCGTAAATTCTTGAATCAGCTTTTTTCATGAGGGTGGGGTAGTTCATGAAAAATACCCAGGGCCCAAACCTACCAAATCCTATATTTATATGAACCCGTGTTGATATGCAACAAACAAAAACAAATGCATTTAGAGATCTTTACAATACTTCCTTGATAATTTATTTCATGCATTAGTCACTCACCACACATGATTATATCTGTGTGATTCCTACAGATGTTTCTGAAATTAGACACTTCTACAAAATGTAACAAGATCTCTTGTATAACATTTCAAAGTTTTCATCAATAGTATATAATGGACTGTTGAGCATTTTTATATACACGTAACAAAGATTGAGAGGGGGTGATTCATACCTTAACATTCTACAAAAAACTGTGGGGGTAACAGTTACACTCAACATGCTAGAGATTCTCATAAAGCATCTTTGTTAGGACTGTCTTTTGTAATGTCTTTTTTTATATGCTGTATAAAAGGCTGTGTGTAAATTTATAATCACCCTACAACATGTATCATATCTAACATTTTCCATTTTTTTAAACTGATATTCTCTATTTAAAAAAACAAATTATGTCACAAACTACACATCAAGCTTTGAACATGTATTAATGATTATAGAAGTGATTTGAGCAACTAGGTCAATACAAGGTTGATATGCCTCATACGGCATTTCAATTTTCATAATAAATAGGCAATAAGAATTACAGTAGTGATATTGCAAATACATTTTTATCTTTATAAGTACTGCTTTGTATAAAAGAGCTCAATGCCTATTCGATGTGGAACTAAGTGGCGACTATGACATTTGATGAGTAAATGTTATTTTTGAGCGCATCAACTGTATTCACTTATAAATGACAATACATTATTCCAGTACGAATGTAAATATAGTGACAGACCGAGCGTATTGTATCTCCCATCATGCACCAGCCATGCATGTATTCTGACCTTTTGCAATGCATATTATGTACATTACAAGTACACATCAACCCAGTTCCCATGGTGTAACAGTGATGTAACTCCACTCCAGTCATGATGATGAGAATGAATTATATTCATTTCTCTGACAACTAGTACAAGCTACTGAAATACATGCATGTGAAATGAAATGACGTGATTGGTCAAGAACAAATTTGTAATTGAAATTCAGGGGAAAGAAGTGAGCACTCCGCATTTCCCTTGTTATTTGCTCAACAGTTGCATTTATAGTTGATCAATAAATATCACTGGATGTGACGCAAGAAAAGGACGGGCAGCATACTCCCAGGTATTGATTGTAATTTAAGAAGTCATGGTCAGATATACAACAGAAAAATTTCTGCCAATACATAATAATGCTTTGTAGTCATTGTATTCATATCAATTTGTTTATTTATTTGTTTATTCATTCATTAATTTACATGTATATTTCTTCATGTTCTGTTTAATTATTTATTTATCTAATTATTCATTCTTTCCTTTATCTACATTGTATTTATCTAATTTTCTTTTCATCACTATTTTTTTCTATATTCTTTTCATTAATTCATTTTTATTCATTTATCATTTATTTTAAGATTCATTATTATTATTTTCTATTTTCATGGGGGAGGGGGTGTTTATTACATTGTCTCCCTTTCCACATTGTCTTTGGGCAGCACAAAGAAATCACTATTGCTGCCATCACCATTATTACCATCAATCCATCATAATAATTATTAAAATTACATTATAAAGTACTACATGTATATTCTTACCTTTGGTGGTAGCCCAATACGATTGAATCTCCTACCAATGGCTTCAAACTTTTCCAAGGTGAATTTCTTTGTCTTGGCTTTTGCTCTATCGATGGGAGAATAGTTGAAAGTTTCACTAGCTAATTTTACAACCTGCAAGATAAGGAAAATACACCATGATTCAAGATAAACAGAGTTTAATGCTTAAATATAAAAAAAAAACATGAAAAAAAATTGAGATAATATAATTTCAATTGAACACTTTAAAATAAGCTATAGTTTTATTTCTATGTAGGCCTACATGTATATGAGTGAATACTTCAGGTTTAAATTGTGTTTCCCAGTGCTATAATGGAATGGCAGCAAAGAAGTAAAAGTGAAACCAAAGAATTACCATCAATATAAAAGCTTACTTGTAAATTCACAACATTAAATTACAAGAAAATATATAATTTATATTGGTACAACAAACCTCTGAAGTAAATTTGAGGAAGTTGAACCTCTAAATGAAAATGGAATTGAAAGAAAACTGATGTTGTCTGGGCTGTATTCAGAGATGATTTGTAATATAATACACTGCATTTTATAGCCAATATAAATATATTACGACATGAGAGTACACTACCAGTCACAATTCTTTGACTCTCTATTACCTGTTAAAACCAGAGATCAATACTCAGTGGACCGCATGATTGTTTTCTGGTTTTAACAGGTAATAGTGAGTCAAAGAATTGTGACTGGTAGTACTTTGTAAACACTTTGCTTCTCTGTTCGTAACAATCACATATTATTTATACTATTTTTCAATCATCCAAACTTCAGGGCTGGGGGCAGTGAATGTCATATACAAAATGTGAAGGTTTACAGTCGTCTTTTTAGCTCAGGAACTGCCTCTGGCAGTCTTGAGTCTCTCGACTGCATTTACGCGATTCAATATACTTTGTAACAGCAGTGCTGACTTTGAAAACAACTATTGAATAATTATTTACAAAAAACACCATTCATAATTATAATAAAATACTAATGACCTGAAACTCATGGTGGGTGTTCAATAATAATTGATTACTCTTATATTTAAAGGGGAATCCAACCTAAATAAAAACTTGTTATTATATGGAAAAGTTGATAGGTGAAAGTTTGAACAATATTGGACAAACAACAAGAAAGTTATGAGTTTTTAAAAGTTGTAAATATTGGTAATCACTATACCCATGGAGACTTCAAATTGGTCGCATATGGGATGTCATAGTGATGTAAGGCAACGACTACTCTTCCATGTACTCCAATACATATTATGGCTAAATTGTCATTTTTCCAAAACGTTTTATTTCAAATTATATTTTTCTTTCATGAGGACATAAAACAATATACTACCTGGGTTATATTTAGATTACTGCCCTAGGGGAATGGGTACTTAGGAGAAAACCACAAATCCCTGATAATAAAATACATGGCCTATGGGGAAAGTTGTCCTTGCCCCTTGTCATAATTTACTTACTCAGTTGCCAATTTGAAATCTACATAGTATTAGTGATCTCAATTTTAAAGCAGCTATAACTTTCTTATTGCTTGTCCGATTTCTTTCAAACTTTCACCATCTGTTTAATTAATTTTTCTCCTTCCCAACACAACATTTTATGGCCAAGGCTGGATTCCCCTTTAAGTTTCATTATAAACTAGATCCATAAAATTTCAAAGCTATGATGGCAATTCAACGAATACTCCGTACATGGCCAAAGTTCAATTACCCTATGACATTTGACCTTGGTGTGACCTGAAACTTGCACAGGATGTTTGGTGATATCTGATTGCTCTTACATTATATCTAAGTTCCATTAACTAGATCCATAAATTTTTGAAGTTATGACGCTAATACAACAAATACCCCAACTTGGTCAAAGTTCACTGACCCTAAATGACCTTTGACCTTGGTCATGTGGCCTGAAACTCAGGAAGGATGTTCAGTGGTACACTGTTACCCTTATGACCAAGTTTCATGAACTAGCTCCACAAACTTTCAAAGTTATGACATTAAAAAAACTTAACCTTGGTTAAGATTTCGATGTTGATGACGCCGCCGCCATCCAAAAAGCGGCGCCTATAGTCTCGCTCTGCTATGCCGGCAAGACAAAAACCGATATGGTAAAAAATTGTTATATATTTCAAGTATAATCAATCTTTTTCTACATCTTCAAAAAGATATTTTACCCTTGTTTTGGGAACTACATCGAGGCCTAATTTCCTATCAACTAAGTAAGCTCCAGCCTCCGATAAATATCCTTGGTTTGGTAGGAGACATCCTCTGCCAAAACAGCAAGGGAAGCAAGTCTTCTGCAGCCATTTTGTCCACTTGGGGTTCAACTGACCATATGGTTCCTCACTCTTGGGCTTGAAGACACCTATCACCTTCTACAAAAAGAAACACATGAAAAAAACATTAAATTTATGTATTTGAAGCTGGTATTTCCTAATCGATTTTCTAGAACTTCTCTTAAAATTATTTGTGTGCAAATCAACTTTTTCTTCCTGTTGATCTACCACAATCAAGTAGAGTCACTTGAATTTTTAATTATGAAAATTTAAATTAGATCACATTATCACAAGGTAATGAAACACATTTGTCTGAATACCTCTTCATCATATAACCTTGCTCTTACAGTGTAAGTTAATTGAATTCTTTTGATTACTTCTTTCTAAATTAAAAAATAGAGATTGAAAATGACAATTTTCTTGCAATTTTATTTTCCACCAATAGAGGGCGTACACAAAAATATGCCCAAAATTCAAGTTTTGGAGCGCTCTGGTGAATACAAAAATTATCCCCAAGTTACTAATAAAAAATAAATTGCAACTGTCTGGAAATTAGCACTTTTGGTTACAAAGGTGATATTTTAATGAACTTCATAAGTGTGTGCTGTGTACTGCATTGGCATTCAAGAAATGTACACGTACAAATTATTACAGAATTTATTCCAAACTGTATACCGTTAGCAGATGTACTACTAAACAAATACAAAGAGAGACAGGGCTCTCCTTGTAAATGTTTCAATTCCATACTGCTTCTGACAATTTTTTTTTCTCAATCTAGATCCAACGTAATATAAATAATGATATCTCTAGTATAAGACTAAGGCCCGTATTCTGAACTCGGGTTTAATTTAAACCCTGGTTTAAAGTTGTGGTTTAACTTTGGAGAGCCAATTGGAACAAAAATCCCTAACAGTACATGTTCAATATATTAACTCATATGACACCCAAATTGTTCATAATTGTCTGGGAATGATAACTGAAGTATTTTTCTTCATTATGAAAGCAAAAGGAAACAATATAGTAAACATAAGAAATATACAATATAAACAGAATTTTGAACTGTTGGCTCCCCATTATTATGGCACAGAGTTAGACCATGGTCTAAATTAAACCTGACTTCAGAATATGGGCCTAAGACTAAGTAAGAGTTTGATTTTTGTTTTTTTTACTTTAATTAAAACTAAAAGTTCTTGTTTTCTGCATGTCATGTGTAGATCTACAAGTACAAGATCTTCATCAATATCATGTTGATATTTTCATTTTATGGGCTTCATATATATTATTGTTATTCTCCCTAACATTCAAGTAAATTCAAACAATCCCCATTGACTTCGTTGAAATGAATGTCAATTTCCTTTCCACTTCCATCTCATTACATTAGATTTTGAACCTACCCCAGTGTAACTCTTGACAAAATAACTTCCACTTGATCCTTGCGATATTCTTTCTGGGTAAATTCCATGGAGAATGGCTTGCTCTGCCTCTCGAACAATACCAGTAAATTCTGGGTCATCTGAAAATGTGTTGAAATCCTCCAAAGATGACGAGTTCCTACTCCTACTCCGCACCGGCTGCAAAAGAGGTTCGTTCTCTCTTTCTCGCCGGCTGTGTCCGGCGGGAGAACTTGTCATGGAGTTATCGAGTGTGGCCGTGTTCGGTTCAAAAATTACATCTGGAAGACCATGCAAATGAGGGGGTTCTATCCTATTCTCAACATGAACGTTCACATTCGCGACATACTCATCACTCGATTCTAAATCAAGTATTTTCTCATTGCGACGGATGTCGCTGAAATCGGGTCCTACCGGTAAAAGAAGTTCACAATCTGATTCCCCACGTCGGTTGTCAATACGTTGGACTACGGTACTCATTCCGAACTTTTTTTCTCCGACGTCTTTTCCGTGCATTGATGTGTTGTTGAGTTGCGTGTATTGTCTGCAGCTGCAGAGGCGTGAGAAGTCTTTGCCTTTAATTGGGTAGACTTTGCGCCGTGAAGGTTTATCTCCTTTTTATCTTTTGATCAGCCAACCGATTAATACTAAGAAATGAACAAACTGTACTTCTACATTACAACGCTCTGCATGTCATTTTTGGATGTTTGGCTTGCAAGCTTTCAATTTGTACGATAAAAATCACAAAACGATAAAATGATACGGTGACTCACTTTCGAATACGTGTATCGGTGTACTCTCTCTAGCTCTATACAAAACAAATCCCAGCTGAAACTCCCATGACGTCATCTCCTAAAATTCTTCAACATCTCATAGACTCATTGTAAAAAAAAAGGTTCAAGAAAAAACAAGAAAGATGATGAGGATATATGATGATGACAACGATGCGACGTCAACCTCGACCGTGCGTGAAAGACTTGAGAGGCATGGGCGGACACGGGGTGGCTTAATTTGGGAGATTATTTTGATTTTTTTTCATGGCAAAATGGCCCATGCAGATATCAGAAAAGTTGGGGACTACCAGGAAGGGCCCAGCATGGGAACTTATTATTTTTTTTTAGGTTTTTCTTTTGCTTGTTATATTTCTCGTGAAATAAGTCCCCATTGTTTTGGAGTGAAGCCCCTCCCTCATTTTTTTTCAAGATAAAAATATGTTTTGAAAATTTTGGATCCTCCCCCAACTACAGAAAATCGTTTCCATGGCACTGTGAAGGGAGGAGGTAGCTATTGATAGAAGAATGGAAGAAATGAAGAGAAATAGCTATAGGGAAAAGAAGAAATTAAAGCCGAGGAAGAGTGATTTTGTTCCCTTAAGTTTCCCTTTATATTAATTTTTTTCAGTTATTTCACATCTCATTTAATCCTTTATGTTTTTTTCATCAAAAGTTGTTTGTTCCTCCTACACTCTCTCTCGTTTACATTAAAAGTAGAATAAAAAATATATGCATTAGGCCCTATTAAGTTTTAACTCATCTTGAGAATATGAACCGAGTGAATAGAAAAAATATGAACACTGAAGTATTCTTAAGAAAAAATATGAAGAATAATTTTCGATATGGATCTTTAAATGTTAAGATCGATATTCGATATTTTTATACATGTGAACATCGAAATGAATTCCAAATGTCAGTTCTTTACGGACCTATACGAATATAATTTATAGATGGACTGAAGCACCTGATCAATACTAATATCATGCCTTTATTCAAAGTAAATCATCAAAGGATGATGAAGTACAAAAACACTGCAGTTTGCAATTTGCATTGTATGAATATCATTTTCATTGTTTTAAGTTCATGAAATAAATTATATATTTGATCAAGATATAACCAAGTTCAAAGTTTTCTTTACAGATCAGGCTTAAATGATGTCAGTAATTAGGCATAAGTGGTTTAAGTACCTAACACTGCATAAAAAAAAGAAATGCGAGAATTAATTCCCCCGGTTAATTCCCTCAGTTTGTACATAATTTTATAGGCCTACATAATTATGTAATATTGATATCTCATGGACCTAATGTCCAGGGATATATCAAAGCGAAATTTGAGAAAGGTATAAGGTAGGCTACATAGGCCTATGCAAAGAAAAACAAAAATTCTTAGTGGATCTTAATGCTATCTATTTTGTTTTAAGGATGTTTTTATTGTATTCTCTCAAATCAAAATACACATTCCATAAACAAGTTTAACAAATTATTTGAAATACGATTTTAAATTATACAATAAATCCATATCTCAATTAATTATACAAATTATACATCAAACTTTAAAGATATATATATACTGGAAATTGATATTGATGCGTTTCAACAAGAGAGAGGGGAAAAAACAATGATAAAAAATTTGATGTTCTACCTCCCACACCCCCTCCCCCCCCCCCCGTCCTCAGGTAAAGAACACCCTCCCCTTTATGCCTATACTCTATACATGAAAGGGATTCCATTCCCCGAATTCTTGTTTTTTTTGCAAGAAAAAAAAGATAAACGTATAGTGTTTTTGTTTAATTGTTTTTGGTTTTTTTTGTGGTTTTGTCCGGGGTTTTGTCTCTCGCTGTATATGCAGTTGAGGCCAAAAGCCCACATACACCCATGGAATTCAGTGAAATCCGTTTGCCCGCCAAACATCGCAAAATTTGCCATATCCCCCAAAACTCAATACTCCCATCACTGGCGTACCTAGGATATTCTAGAAGGGGGGCAAATTTTTTGGAGGATATTTCGTCCGCGAACAAATTTGACAAGCAAAAACAAAAAAAGTCTTCAACCCCCAATTTTCTTATCAGAAAAAAATTGACAAGCAAAAAAAAAACGCTAGTGACTCCCATGACGAACTCGGTATCAAAATGAAATATCGTATTAAGCTCTTTCAAATGATTGGGATGCCATTGGGATTAAAGTATATTTCAGGTAGAATTTTCTTTGAAGAAAACAAGTAATATCGTGCCAATTATAATCTATTTTTTGTTAGTATATTTTCACACATCGTTTCAGAGAAATATATGAATGTCAAATCTATGATTCATATCATATTTTCTATCATGATAATTATGTAACCGTTATTGATTAAAAAAGTGTAATCTGAAATGTCTGTGTTGAGAAGTAACATAGCACAGATATGGAATGTTTTTGTCAAGTTTTTATTTTAATTTGTCTAAAATATGAAGATTTTGGGGAAAATGACACCTAAATATTTTTCAACTCCTGATGATGAAGCAATGTGATGAAGGGGCATGGTACACTCATTTGTTTGATACCAAATCCACCACGACAGCACGATCTCACAAGACATGCACAGCAAACCCCACGATGCCCGCCCCGGCAAGCGCCAACCTTTCCCTGAATCTCCCGGGTGCATGCAAACTTCCGGCCTCAACATGCACCTCTGCCTCTCTCTTCCTATATATTCCTTTAATTTAGATTTCCCATTACCTTAAATGTAGAGACATCTTGCCTCTACCTAACACCAGCCTTTTTTCTTCCCATTCTTCTTCTTTAAAATTCCTTTTAATTTCATCCATGGTTATGAATGCGCCCATTTCACTCCCTTTGAAGATTAAAAATTTTACAAAGATTACAAAATGATTGACTAAACGTTCCTTTCTTTCATCCTTTAATTCTACACCTACAACAATTTCCTCCCAGCTTAAATTACCCATAAAACCAAACATCTCCTTACAATTATTCGAAACCAAACAAGCATATTCACATGTCAAAAATAGATGGCGATATGTTTCCTCCTCTTTTTTACAATAACAACAAAGATTATTTTGCGAGTTTATGAAACGGAACAAAATGGTGATTTGTATAAGCAATGCCGTGCAGCATTTTAAACTGAAACTCTCTTAATCTGCTGTTCAGTGTACATTGTCTTGGTCTCATAAAAATGTGTTCGATCTTTTCATAAGAAAACTATATTTGTTTTTTAACCTTTCGAAAACATCAGGTATTGCGAAGTTACATTTGATTGATTGATTTATTTATTTATGTTATTTCTGCATTCAAGATAAATATGCAACATAACATTTAGGTGATACATTTAAGTTTTACAAAACAATAGAGCAATAGTCATAATAAAGCAATGAAAAATAAATATCAACAAGAAGCAATATTCAGTTAAAAGAAAATACCAGTCTAAATGAATGCAGGAGACCGCCATCGTGAGTGGTTAAGCTTGAAAATGATGGCGGCCTCGTAAAATTTCATAAAATTTGCATAAACATTTTTAGATACTAACTCCTCTATTGACAAAATTCTTTTTCCAGATATAAACGATATTTCTTCCCTAAGAGAATCCTCTTTGTTATCTACTTTCAGGTATAAAGAGTATCAGCATGTTTGCGTTCCGCCATTGCGGAACTAATGGGAAAGCTAGCAATTAAAGGGGAGGTGTGACACACACATGGGTGTCGATCACGGGGGGGGGGGGGTGGGGGGATATATCCCCCCCAATATTTCAAGTGGGGGGGATGGCCTGTATTATCATCCCCCCCCAATAATTTAGGGTAGAAAATTTATAATAATGATGATGAAAAAATGTAAAGGTTTGATCATGATGATTATAGTATGCCATCAATCAGTTTGTTTCCCTCGCAATTTGTGTATATTGTTATTAAATAAAAACATTCTTTTCCAGGACTTTTAAACAGATGGGTGGAGGTTCAAGATGAAAAAGAATGAAATGTTTACGTATATGATATTTTTTAACCCATGACATAAAAGGACCCCGACGAAAAACAACTTTTGTTGATAGGGTGTTCCATCCCACCAGTGGTAATATGATCATATTTTTACAATTTTTAATAAGTGAAATCAATTAATGGTTTTAGAAAGAATAATCATTCATTTCTCTCTAAAGCGTATCTTCGGATATGAACATCGGATTTTTTCCCCATGTTATTCTTGTTATTGTTATGGACTTGAATAACTAAACTTGATTGGCTCTTTCTTATTTTGGCAAAAAGAAATCTCTTTTGAGTTTGGAAAGGGATGACAGTTTTGCATTCTATATGAGCACACTCATGCGGTACGTAAATTTCATTTTAACACATAATTAGCTGATATTACACACTGATGGTTCAAGAAAATGTTGGAGAAATATCAAAACATGACAGTTGAGTTTCGATTGTTTTTGTTTGTTTTTGTTTTATGCACTTATAAAGCATTTAAAACATGTTAAAATCGTCTAAGGAATGACGGTAAGCCCGATGGCGCACGAGAAGCCACACAGTTTGTAATTTGTGCTAGTCTTAATTTGTCCAAATCTGCATTTTATTATCATGCATTAAGAAGAAAAAATATATCGCCAGTCGGTTATAGATTTTAAGAGAGAAGTTGTATACATCATGCTCAATAAACAGATCACTTTGTACATGGTCCATACAATTTTTGTCATTTTTTCTTTCGTATGAGTTTAGAATAGGCTTACTTGTAACACAAATTGAATTTTCAAAAAAAATTATAAGTACAGTACACTGCAATAATGAAAGAATTTCCTAGAACACAGTGGCGTAACTACGGGGGGGGGGGGGGCATGGGGGCACGTGCCCCCCAATCGGCTGGCCAAAAAAAAAAACGGGGAAGAGGAGAAAGGAAGAGAAACGTAGTGGGAATGAAGAAATTATTGTTCATTATAATGTTATATTATAATAATGTTATGTTATAATACATAAGAAACATTTTTTCATAACTTTATTTTGCTCAGGCCTAGATTTCGTCATTGTTCCCGGTACTCGCACTGTCTGTTTAACGTTTTTAAGTCAATATACACCAAATATATTTCCTCGCACTTCGACTTATTATTGTTTTATGTAGTGACATATGGTTCTTTTTCATTACTACTTAAAGTGATTGCCCCATTTTAAGGTGTTAATATAAAACATTTCCTGTCCGTGCTTACGTTCGCACTAGTAGATTGGTGAGATATGACTGCTCTTCATGAATTCCTAAAAATCAGTCCTTAAAATGTCCCCTTTTCTGATCTGAATATCAACATTTTTCGATCGCATCATTTGTTTAGTGAAATACGTATCGTATGGTCTTAGTGAATTCTTACAAACATGCCTTAGAATGCCTCTCTTCATGTCTGAATATCCTAAATTTTCAGCTCGCGCTTCGCGCTCGCAATATTTGATGAATGAGATGCGTATTATCATGATTACATTGACTACAAAAAGTGCTTCATGTGTTTAGATGTAGCAAAATTAGCAAGCGCTTTGCACTCGCATTAGATGACTATGGTGAGATATGTATACTCTTAATGGATTCCTAAAATATAGTCCTTAACATGTCCTTGTTTGGGGTAAATATTTACAAAAATTTCAGCTCGCGCTTCGCGCTCGCATTGTTTGTTTAGCGAGACAGGTATGTATCATGATTACAAAAATTTGCTTATAATGTCCTTTTTTGGTCTGCATATCAAAAATTTTCAGATCGCGCTTCGCGCTCGCATTATTTGAGCAGTGAGATACATATCCGTTTAATGGCACTGTCCTTAAAATGTCCCTATATTAGGTCAGTATACCTGGCAACTGAGCGCGCTTCGCGCGCTCCTAAGTGACTCAAAAATTTTGCTGGTACCCCCCCATGCCGTGACTCACGGTACGCCACTGCAAGAACACCATGCATATCAACCACTCCCAAATGGCCTAACTTGTGATTTTAGTGGGGGTAATGTTGAAAGATCCCCATCCACAAGAACATTTGTGTCAATCATCCCCCCCAACCAAGAATACCGATCGACACCCATGGACACACAGTCATTTGGGGTCATTTTGTCCCTCCCCAGCCTCTCAACTCGGTGGCCACAAGAAAATTTGAAAAAAAATGAAGAAATTTTCCACTCTGTCCCTTTTTTTTCTTTTACCCTTCACCCCCTTAAAAATCATAGTGCAGTCACTGGAAGGAAGAAAAAAATGAAACTCGATTGAATTTCAAACGACTTTTCAAAGAAGTTGCGAAATTATGTGTTGCAGACAACTCAATAAATAAATATTTTTGAAGAAAAATACTAAGCCACATACATGTAAAATATAAAACATGTATTTATTTGAAATTGATTTCATTCATTTCAAATCAGATTTTCAAGAAAAAAAATACTCCAGAGAGTGCAAACCAAAAAGGGCAGATTTGGCCGAATGGATTGCATATAGAGATCTCGCTGATTTCATCGCATCTTACCCGAATTAAAAAATTCCAATTTTCTGATTTCGACTTCGGGATACCATAAATCACACATATGCCTCACGGAAGTCTACGCACTCAAAAGTCGATAACAAGGAGGTAATTTTACCGTCTTTTTAAGTGTTTTCTTATCAAACAAACCTTGTAAAGTACATTTAGAAGCATTCAATTCGTTATCTGATGTATCAGTCTGTATCTTACTTTTGAATATGAAATTCTAGCATCATTTCTAATCATGCAAGATTTTTGTTTTACTTGCTGTTGTCCCGTATATTGATATTTGTGTAAGTCCATTGTTCTTGTTTTTGTATATTTCCTTCCTCCGGTCTTCGGAGATCGGCGGCAAGCCGCAAAGTTCAGGTCCTTTCTTGATGGTGCTGTCGACATAGGTGGATTTTTAAGATGTATCTTAGGCAGTGACATGTCATTGTAGTAGTGGCATATCTACGTGAATATAATTATGAATATGAGGTCTAACGTTAAAAGTTAACGCGTTTTGTTTTGTAACGGTCAAAGCCATGGTAATGAAGAGTAAGCACATATCTTTATAATATGCTATTTGTTGGTAATATAAAGAGCATTACTTGTCAAGACTCAAATAGATCGATTGGACATTTGTTTGTGAAACTGAGTCTGAGTCACAAAATCTGAAAGACTGAATGACAATCATTTAAATTCAATGAAAAAATGTCATGACTTTCCTTGACTTAACCCTTTGCACGCTGATGTTGCAATTTTGCACATTCGTACAATTAAATTCAACAATCTTAATAATTAGTTTTCTCCACTAACTTCATATTAGAGAAGCTAATAAATGGCAAAAGTTCCTGGACAACATCTATATAATAATTGTTAATATCATTGGTACAACATGGACATCTTGATTCAAAGAAAATAACATTGAACAATTGTCATTATTAACCCCCCCCCCCCCAAAAAAAAAAAAAAAAAAAAAATTCAGCATGCAAAGAGTTAAGTTTAAGTCTGATATGCAAATGTTGAATATTAATGTGAAAAAGTTAGCAGGAATCAATAACTTACCAATAGAAGCTTGTCTTTCATGACTTTCAACTATCTCACGTATCAAGCTGTGTGCAGACTGCAGAGGATACGTATTTGAGAAACAGCCTCAGTTTGGAATCTTTGGATTGGTGTCATTCCTTTCATTTTATTTAACAAATTAATTTATGTTATTTTTTCAGGAGAAGTGTCTGGTTGAATTCAGATGCCATTGATGTGCTGTTAGCCAACCAGGAGAAGGATAACAAAGCGAAAACTTGTCACCATGGACACAAACGAGGCCCATCAAGTTGCAGTCTCTGACAGCGACTCTGATGATGAATTCTTTGATGCATTAGCCAATGAAGAGTTCAAAGCTGGCAGTGAAGAAAACGAGTCTCTGTCAAGAAGCAGTGGTGATGATCATCCATCAGTGCAGTCTGTAGAGAATTGTGTTTCAGTGTCAGGTGAAACTGCAAAGGATTTGCCTTCAGATTGCCAACCTGGGCAAGAGGAAACTATAGATGTCAGTTCTGTTTCAAAGACAGAACTGAATATAGAGGAAACTTGTGACAGTTTATCCAGCAGAATGAAAGAAAGTGTGAAGGTTTTGGACAAATCTGGAGGTGATGCCTGCTCTAGTGTTGTAGACGATGCAAATGTAGATAATGAACAAACATCTGATAATTTGATAGTTTCTTCAGATATTTCTACTGGTCAACCAGTTAGTTCAGATGGTTCCACGAGTCAGCCAGTTGTTTCAGAGGATCAAGAACTCACTCAGGATGAAGAGGTGTGCAAAGGCCTGGAAGCAGAGGAGAAGGAGGATGATAGGTTGCAGGAAGAAGGAGAGAATGTGGAGGAAGAGAAGATAGTGGAAGATGAGATGGGGATGAGGCAACAAAGGGAAGATGCAATGACCGATGAAGAGAGAGAGGTAAGTGTCAAGTCGAATTGGTCTACCTGATATCAAGTAGGCTTATGATTCACAAGATCAATCAACCATAATACTATTGATTTTTATTGAAAACCAGGGGCCCGTTTCATAAAGGACTTGCAACTGTTGTAACTTTGCCATTATGGTAACTACCATGGTAACTGGGCTCAGCAGCCAATCAGAATCAAGGTTATCATGGTAGTTGCCATCAGGGTTGACACGTTTTAAACGGTGTGTTTTAAAACATGTTTTAAAACACCCGTTTTTTTTTACAAAAAAAAAATGTTTTAAAACACCGCATAGGCTTGTGTGTTGTAAATTTGCATGGATGTGATTTCAGATGAATGTTTTTTTTTCATACTTTTATTTCTGAAGTGTACTATTTTCTTCTAACTAATTAAAACTCTTTCTCAACACCACTCTTTTTCTCCTCTTTCTCTTACCCCCTTTATTCTCCCTTTCTTTATCTCTTTGTCATGTTCCTTTCTTCCCAGTTCAATTGTGCACATCAATCCATATTAAAGGTCAAGTCCACCCCAGAAAAATGTTCATTATTTTTAATAAATAGAGAAAAATCAAACTATCATAACGCTGAAAATTTCATCAAAATCGGATGTAAAATAAGAAAGTTATGGCATTTTAAAGTTTCTCTTATTTTTCACAAAACAGTGATATGCACAAGTCTGTGTCATGCAAATGAATCAGTCAATGATGTCCATCACTCACTATTTCTTTTGTTTTTTATTGTTTGAATTATACATTATTTCATTTTTTACAGATTTGACAGTAAGAACCAAGTTGGCTGAACCATATAGTATTAAACAATGCTAATTCCACATGTTCAAGAGGAATGAATCGTTGTTTCACTTGACAATGAGGAGAAAATGAGAATATTTCATATTTCATATAATAAAATACAAAAGAAATAGTGAATGGATGACGTCATCAGTTTCCTCATTGGCTTACCGACCAGGATGTGCATATAACAGTTTGGGGAAATTAAGTGAAACTTTAAAATGTCATAACTTTCTTAGTTTACATTCGATTTTGATGAAATTTTCAGTGTTATGCAATCTAGGGGGGGGGGTGAGAAGAATTTGCACAATCTATGGGGTTTCAAAGCTTAATTTCATTAAATCAATAAATGCTTTATTTCACTCACTATTTCTTTTTTATTTTATTATATGAAATATGAAAAATTCTCATTTTCTCCTCATTGTCAAGTGAAACAACGATTCATTCCTCTTGAACATGTGGAATTAGCATTGTTTAATACTATATCATGGTTCAGTCAACTTGGTTCTTATTTTCAAATCTGTAAAAAATGAAATAATGTATAATTCAAACAATAAAAAACAAAAGAAATAGTGAGTGATGGACATCATTGACCGATTCATTTGCATGACACTGACTTGTGCATATCACTGTTTTGTGAAAAATAAGAGACACTTTAAAATGCCATAACTTTCTTATTTTACATCCGATATTGATGAAATTTTCAGCGTTATGATATTTGATTTTTCTCTATTTATTAAAAATAATGAACATTTTTCTGGGGTGGACTTGACCTTTAATATGGATTGATGTGCACAATTGAACTGGGAAGAAAGGAACATAACAAAAAGATGAAGAAAGGGAGAATAAAGGGAAAAGAGAAAGAGGAGAAAATGAGTAGTGTTGAGAAAGAGTTTTAATTAGAAGAAAATAGTACACTTCAGAAATAAAAGTATGAAAAAAAAACATTCATCTGAAATCACATCCATGCAAATTTACAACACACAAGCCTATGCGGTGTTTTAAAACGTGTTTTTTTTTTAAACGGGTGTTTTAAAACGTGTTTTAAAACGTGCCAACCCTGTACATGTATGAGGAATAAACTAATCAAATGTCAACTTTAGTGTGGGTTTTTTTGGCATTCAATTTCAATGATTTAGTAATTTTTTGGGGAAATATGAACATTTCTGTTGGAAATTCAATAACAAAAATTATAGTCATCTCTTACTTACTCCAAAAATGTATTTAAAACATCAAGAGCTTAAATCAGACTGTATAGTTTAATTGATTTCCGAAAAATCCTATCATTCGTCAAAAAAAAAAGTTTAAAAACGATTTAAAACGTTTTAAAACAATAAAAAACGTTTCATTTGGTTTTTTTATAAAAAACGTTTTTTATTACAACTCTAATTTGCCATAATGGCAAAGTTACAACAGTTGTCCATTATGAATTAGGCCCCAGATGTGAAATAAAAAAGTTATTATTTTTTTTCTTTGAACAATAAATTGTCCATTTATGAGAGGTTGGCTCATATACAAGTTAGAGGATATTATTGCTTTCATGACATTCATTTATTGGAATGTCTTATTATTAAAGATGTTATGACATTATAGATTCAGTTCTAAAAAAAATAGTAATCTTTATTAAAGATAAAAAGCTTCATGGAATTTGACTTGACTTGTTCATGATTATTGGTTTAAAGATGAAAATAATATCTATGCCCAAAATAAAGATTTGAAATGAAAGTTGCTCAGGTACATTCAAATACCTATGCTAGAAACTTTAGCTGACTTAAATTTTTATTATATCATAATTTGATTTTGATTATTTTTTGTTCCATTTTTACACAGAATCTAAAGGAGGAAGCTCAGTCACACAAGGCAAGAGGAAACAATCTGTTCAAACAAGATGGTAAGAATTAAGAAAAAATACTTTGGAAAATTCATTAAGTTATTAATTCACAGGCAGCTAATATTTGAAGAGGAGATAAATTCTTTTCATGTTCTTGTGAAATTTGATAATTTCTTTGTTTAATTTAATGTTTCAGTAAGTAGCTTCCTGTATTGTTTTTGTCTCACCTGCATAGCAGAGTGAGACTATAGGCGCCGCTTTTCCGACGGCGACGGCGGCGGCGGCGGCGGCGGCGGCGACGGCGACGGCGGCGTCATTGAGGTGAAGGGAGAAGAGAGATGAGTCTAATAGTGCTGAAGACACTGTACATACCCTTAGAAACCTTGTGTTATTCCTTTTAGACTGCTGACCTTAGTACAGTGATGAGTAAGGATATAAATGAAAGGGACGACAGTATTATGATTGGTGCATTCCACTGTCCTGAAAATAAATGGGTTTTTGTCTCACCTGCATAGCAGAGTGAGACTATAGGCGCCGCTTTTCCGACGGCGACGGCGACGGCGGCGTCAACACCAAATCTTAACCTGAGGTTAAGTTTTTGAAATGACAGCATAACTTAGAAAGTATATGGACCTAGTTCATGAAACTTGGCCATAAGGTTAATCAAGTATTACTGAACATCCTGCCTGAGTTTCATGTCACATGACCAAGGTCAAAGGTCATTTAGGGTCAATGAACTTAGACCATGTTGGGGGAATCAACATCAAAATCTTAACCTAAGGTTAAGTTTTTGAAATGTCATCATAACTTAGAAAATATATGGACCTAGTTCATGAAACTTATACATAAGGTTAATCAAGTATCACTGAACATCCTGCTTGAGTTTCACATCACAAGACCAAGGTCAAAGGTCATTTAGGGTCAATGAACTTTGGCCGAATTGGGGGTATCTGTTGAATTACCATCATAACTTTGAAAGTTTATGGATCTGATTCATGAAACTTGGACATAATAGTAATCAAGTATTACTGAACATCCTGTGCAAGTTTCAGGTCACATGATCAAGGTCAAAGGTCATGTAAGGTCAAAGAACTTTGGCCACGTTGGGGGTATTTGTTGAATTGCCATCATATCTCTATAAGTGTATTGGTCTAGTTCATAAAACGTGGAAATAAGAGTAACCAAGTATCACTGAACATCTTGTGCGAGTTATAGTAGTTTTCAAAATCAGCACTGCTGCTATATTGAATCGCGTGATGCAGGTGAGACGGCCAGAGGCATTCCACTTGTTTTCCTTTTAGTTTTATTAACTGGTACATACTAACAAGCGGGGGGGGGGGGGGTTCTTGTAATCTGGTAATCAGTAATTTTGACCATTTTCCACATATCTCATTTTGATTTTTTTTTATGTTTTCCCTCGTCTTATTATCAGCTTCTCTCCTTCCTTTATTACAGAGTTTCTGGATGCAATATCCTCCTACTCCCAAGCATTGGAAGTCTGCCCTCTCTGTTACAAAAAGGAGAGGTCAATAATGTTTGCAAACAGAGCAGCATGCAGAGTGCGTCGAGAGCAGAACGAGATGGCCATAGAAGACTGCAATAAGGCCCTTGAACTTCATCCACACTACTTGAAGGTATTGTATGTTGTGTAAATCACATTGTGACACAGAGTGCTCACATATTAATTTCATTTTCAATTATGGAACATAATACAATAATAGCAAACATACAAAGTCAATTATGTGATGCATAAATTTTACAAATTTTACACAAAATACACATAAGATTGAAAGCATTGAGATATACGTAGGTAACTGAAATCAACAACTTTACTCTCTTTTTTTTTGAGGTATTAAATCTATGGCAAGGAATGAAATTCAAATAATAGTATTTATGTACCATTTGTGTATCAGAACATGGGAAAGGACATTTTTAATAATAAGAAATAAAGTATGGTACAGTTAATTAAGCAATTAAAGTCACCTCTCAGAATAAATGCTTCAATTTTCATAGTTCAATACATACTTTATCCGTATTATTCATTTTGTAATTATCTTTGTTATTGTTTGAATATTTTTTGTGTCTTTACATGTATTACCTTGTGAATACATCGCAATTCGGCCTTAGCCGCGATGATGTCTTGATTTTTATTAATAAACCATTTTATCTATCTATCTTTATGTAATGAAGATGATAAACAGGTGACTTAACGCTTGGATCAACCATGCATAAAGTCTTTTGTCAACCATGCCATTGGAACAGGTGGCAATCCATGAAAACGTATTTGCTTCAAGAAATTATGAAAATGCAAGCATCATTCAAAGAACTTTGTTGTTGTTAATTATTGAATAATCAGATTAAAGAGCAGATGGGGGACTTTTAGAACATGTGACTTTCCTTTCAAAATTCAGATACTGTCCAGCAAGTGAATTTTTGGTATCATTTGTTAGAATTGTTTTTACACACTCATGCATGATTGAGGAATCATATCAATTATATGAGGTGAAAGAGGAGACTTAGCTTTACAAAGATCAATTGTATATTTGTGATGAAGGTATGATAGATTATCAATTTTTGATAATTCTCAGCTTTGTTATTCTGGGATGCACTGTATAGATTCTGATAATCTTTGTTCCAATCGGTCTAGGTATGGCTAAGGAGAGCAAATACCTATGAGCTAATGGAGAAGCTAGATGAAGCCTTGGCAGACTTCAAACAAGTCCTGGAGTTAGATCCAAGCTCTTATGAAGCTAGAGCAGCTTGTATGGTGAGCTTTATTTTCCTCTTTATCATCAGCTGGTAGGAGCAGGGGCTTATTTGCTGTATCCTGTACCACAAGAACCCATCATCTTCTGATGATTTTGTGATACAAGCATCTGGCCATGATTCTCTGGAATATTGTAATAATTAAGTTGTTACTTTATAGCCATATTATCATGCTCCTAGATGGTTGAGTGTATAGTATAGCATAGGCAAAGTGTCCATATCATAAGATTTGAAGTTATATTACTTATAATAGAGCTTACATTATTTCAGATCTCTCTTAGCCCTACATTCAACTCAAAAGCTAATCTTCAAAGTAACTGCAGAATAGAGGTCGAGGACTTTGCTAGCTCTACTGCTGCAGAACAATATGATACCATGCATGTTCCCATTTTTTTATTTGATCGTGGTGCCCTTTTCTTGTGATTTTAATAATTCATTCCATGCCCTTTTAAAAATGGCCTTGGTGCCCCTCTTTCTGACCTTTGGCTCCCTGCTGTATGATGTATTTGAAACATTACCCGTTACCAAAGTGGCCGTGCCCCTCCAAAATCCTATTTTGAGGCCTGACACTGATATGTTTTTTCTCTTTATTGCTTTTATACAGAGGCTTCCTGAGCAGATCAAGGTTAGAAATGAAAAACTGAAAGAGGAGATGTTTGGGAAGTTGAAAGACCTTGGTAACCTGGTGCTACGTCCTTTTGGTCTGTCAACGGACAACTTCCAAATGCAGCAAGATCCCAACACAGGATCCTACTCTGTCAACTTTAGTCAAAACCCGACTTCAGGGAATGGGAGACCGTAACAGAGTGA
The DNA here is from genome assembly GCF_037042905.1 of Lytechinus pictus. NCBI lineage: Eukaryota > Metazoa > Echinodermata > Echinoidea > Temnopleuroida > Toxopneustidae > Lytechinus > Lytechinus pictus. The sequence continues at coordinate 17,164,011 of NC_087256.1, forward strand.
TGACTCATTTAAGGTGGAGGGACTAAAAAACCCATTCTCATTGTGTTGAAGCCATAACCCATGGAAATCTTGTGCGATGTCTTTTTATCCTGTCAACAGAAGAAGCGTTAAGATTTGTCACCCAAAACCCAGGCCAACTTCTGGGAATGAGAGACCTTAGCACAGGCTTAGCACAGTGATCCATGTGATGAACAGCTCTCTTTGTGTCTAAGGCATGGATTATAACCCTTGGGAACCTAGTGCCATGTCCTTTTGGTCTCAACGGAAGAAGCGTGTAGATGCAGCAAGGTCCCTGTACAGAATCATACATGTAAATTTTGCTAAAATCTGTCTTCAGGGAATGAATGACCCTAGCAAAGTGATGACTATTAGGCAAAGTTACAGGCAAGTATGATAGTTTCTAAGACATGAACATAACCATTAGAAATATAGTGCCATGTCTTTTTGGACTTTCTAAGGCATGAACATAACCCTTGGAAACCTAGTGCCATGTCTTTTTAAACTTTCTATCGGACGCAGCTGTTAGATGCAGCAAGATCCCTTATACAGGATCATAGTCTGTAAACTTTCCCTCAATCCACTATATGGAATGGAAGACCTTGGCTCAGTGATGGCATTGAGGTGAAGGGAAAAGAAAGTGAGTCTAATTGTGCTGAAGACACTGTACATACCCTTGGAAACCGTGTGTCATTCCTTTTAGATTGCTGACCTTAGTACAGTGATGAGTAAGGATATATATGATAGGGATGTCAGTATTATGATTGGTGCATTCCACTGTCCTGAAAATAAATGGGTTTTTTTAAGGTTTCTGATGTGCTGCAATGTGACGGAGAAATGTAGAAAGAAGGTCCGAGGATGAGATTTTTTAATATGTCATGAAAAATACTTGAGCAACTGATGTGCATTTGTCTGACTTTTATTTCATCAAATATTAACAATTATGTTGTTTTAGTCATGTGAACATGCAGATATAATTATTGAATAAAATGTTTTGATTAATTGAAGAAGTACTCATATTTATAATGAATCATGGCGAATCACAAATGAAGTTAACTTGGATTATATCTAGTATGCCTTTTAAGTATGCTATTGGAATCGCAAATCAGTACAAGCACAATGCATGTGACTAAATTTATTTTGCTGATTTTCGTTTTTTTATAGTTCCACTTTAAGTTTGATTTTAGTGAATGAAGTTAAATCAAAGCGTTATCAAATTAAAAAAATATACTTTCCTGGTAACATATTGTCTAAACTGATCCCACTACCCCCCCCCCCCCCCTTGCTCTCTCAGATTTCTTTCTCTTGTTTTATATATTCTAATATCCTGCTTTCATGCCGTATGGTAATTTTTTAGTCGGTATTTATTATTTTGTAATGCTTTAGTCCAATGGACTCTAAAACTTGGAAATGGTGTGGTTTCATTGTGATAATGTTTCTTAAATAAGAATGTGAAAAGTGAATATTTATCCGGAAATTCAATATTTTGTATGATATATGTTTATTTTGAAGAAGTCTATTTCATTAGCTGGGAAATTTCCCTTACCTTCACTGTTAAGTCAAAAGCTTATATTATTAACTCTTATTAGACTTAAGTTACGGTCTAGTTATATGCTAAAAGTCGGCTGAGTCATTAAAGCCTGTCGAACCAAAGATCATGGGTTCGAGTCCTCCCTGGGCAGATGACTGAAGCCAGTGCAGTGTGTGTAAACGTCTCTCCCATGTTCCATAGATGCAGGCTATGTTGTAGTGGATAATACTCTGTCCCTCGGATAGGACGTTAAATGGAGGCCCCGTGTAGAGGAGAGTCACCATGTTTGCAAGTTAAGACCCACTCCACTATTCGTATAAGAGTAGGGGGAAACCCTGGTGTAGTGGTCCACCTGCACTCCCTTAATCACTTATATCGGGAGGAGAGACCTGCGGGTCACAGTGATTCAGTTCGCTTTTCGCCTCCCAGGCACGGGTGACACCAATACCAAAATAATAATGAAAAATCAAAAAGTTTGAACTTTGTTATATATATCCTTTATTTTTTTGCATAAATAGGGAATGAGCTTTTGTAGTTATCATTGTCAAACAATAATAGATCTTTTTTTTATTGTTTTTAATATCACTTCTGTCATGATAAACTCATTGTAATCTGTAAAAGATTTGTGACCCTTTTGGCTGTTTATAGTTCAAATACAAAATAGACCTTGCTTTTAGTATGTTCAAGAGGAGTTCAGAATATGGACCAAAATATTCTGATAACTGATACCAATTTTTATTTGAAGAATGAGTGTTTATTTATTTATTTATTTTACAGACAGGTATTGGTTTTAATGGTAAAGTTCCTAGTTTTCTGGATTTAAAAAAAATTACATGTTCTCCCTTGTCCTAAAATCAGAATTGTAGCATTTTGTTGTTGTTGTTGTTTTCCATGACAAGTCACCTATGAAAAATGAAAGTGACAAACAAGGATAAACAAAACAGGATATCGATACAAAAATGATAAAAACTTTTTTTAGTGCAAGTTTTCCCAAATTTCAAACAAAATCTGCTCTGGATCCTTCAGTTCAAGTTGAAAAAATAATGTTCATCTCTTCACTCCATTTTGCCTACCTGAGCAGAATAATCTTGTATATTTTCCATATTTTTCCCCTTCCCTACTTACAAAATATTTCCTTACTGCTATCATTCAAATACATTGGGTTGAAAAATTGAAAATTATTGTTTCATACCCAGTAAACAGTTTTCAGATGATCATGCCCCCTACATTGATCTTAGAGCTGATTGTGTGAGTTTGTGAAAATTGATCAACATTCAGGAAGACCAGAAATTACGGCTGTGCTTTCTCTGTTGGAAGTCTTGATGAAGGTATTTTAGTTTAAAGGGAGGTTGCCCTCTATCGTCCAATATTTTATAGGTGATTTACTGGTTTAATCAGATAACAGATAAATAAAGATATAAAGATGTAATATCATTCAAAATCAAGCCAGTTTTAGAATATGGATTGTAGTTTTGTTTCATTGTGTCATTAATAGTTCTTGTTTATCTGTGAAAGTTTATTTCTTCTTCCTTTTGTACTCTTTTGTTTAAATGCCTGATACATGAATTAATATATTTCATACTTGAAGTATGCAAAGAATATCAATAATAAAATATTATAAACTGTTTGAAATGGTATATCATTGCTGATTTCTTTATGTCAATACAGGTATGAGTGAATAGGTTCAATGGATGTTTATTGTGAATTGAGTAGATCATATCCTGAATCTGTGTGAAATGAATCCGGCATAAAAAGTTCTCCTTTTTGCATGGAACTTCTTTTACATATTTCCATATCATGACCTTATTTCATCATCTTTGTGTGTTGGGGGGGAGGCTCCAGCTTTATAACCCTGAATTGCACACTCCATGTGAGCAATTCAAACTGACCCTATATCCTTTCTTTTATGTGCTTATATATATGTCTGAGTTTATCCCGGGTGCATGTTTGAGGTTGATTCAGTTGCCATTAAGAATTCCTTATATGCCCAGAATGGTGTTTCACTGTATAGTTCTCAGACATCCGACTCCATGTTCATCTCCAACTCTCACCTTCTTCCCGTCTCTCAAATGTGGAGAGATATTAAGATAAACTGTCCCTTCTCCCCTCTTACGCCTTTTTTTCTCCTCTCTCGCTCTCATCTCTTCGTATTACATCTTGCCCCTCTCATCATCTCCTCTATATCACATCTTCTTTCCCCAAGCCCCCTCTCTATATCTTGCCCACCTCGTCATTCTAACTGCTTTCACATTGCCTTTCCGCCCTCTCTCCTCTTTATCATGTTATTTTTAACTCACATCTTGCCCCTCTCATCCGCTATCCTCTGAATCACATTCTCTTCTTTTCCCATGCCCCCCCCCCCCCGCCTTCTTACTCATCTCGTCATTCTTATTGCTTCCATATCATACCCCTCTCATCCATCTCCTCTTTATCATACTCTGTCCCTTTACCCTGACGCCACCCCCTTCTTCTCATCTCCCCCTCACTCTCTCTTTCTCAACACCCCCTCCCCTTCCCGGTGACTCTTTATTCTGTTTCATATTTTTCTATATAAAAAAATCGACCACCCTTCTCGTCTACTATCCCTTTTTCATTCACCTCTCTTCATCCTTTGATATACACGTACATACTAATATATCAATCTTCTCTCTTTAACTCATTACAAAATTGAATAAGATTCAATCCTCATTTATTCTTCTTCATATTCAAAGTAACTAAACAATGATGTTTAAACCCCCTACAGTTCTTTATTTCATATACTACATTTACAAAATACGATAACAAAATCAAAATTAGAATTCAAACTATTGCGATAAACTATTTTCAAAATTGTATAGATTTATAGTCCTTGCAAGAGTTAAAACATGTTTTTACCCGAGCTACATTGTATAAACATCTAATTCATGTCATGTGATCAGTTGACTAAGGACATAACTGCACTAAAGGAAAAAAATCACCCGTACGTGTACGATAGATTTAAATTAAAATGCATGAAGTTAACATGACGGATATATAAACAAATGAAGTAGGTACCTATTGGAATAATGAAATGAATTTTTCTAAAAGACTAGAAAAATGGAGACAGTTCATGATACTTTATTGCACAAAATATTGGCAAGGAATTCGGTGTGTGCATCAACTACAACATTTTATTACACACATCGTTTTCCTGCAATTATTTCTGCTATTTCTTTCGAATAAACATCTTAAAATACATTTGATATTTACATTGTCTTTAAAAAAAATCTTAATCTTGCAAGAATAAAGGGCGCTTCTAGATATTTAGAATGGTGAGACATATCAGTAAACTCGATGAATTATTCTAATATTAACATGATTAATGTGCAGTATATCAAAAATCTGGAGATAATACTCGGTTCATTTTCTTCTTATTATGAGTTAAACGTTGAAATAATATTTATTTAATCTGAATCATTGATGCTACCCAAGACTGAGCAAGTGATAATCCAAGTAGTCGCATCTAGTATGAGGAGGGGTAAATCTGCTTTAACGGCTTTTCCTGAACAATTATACCTTACCACGTTACAGTCGCATCTACTATGGAGAGGGGTAGATCTGGGGCCCATCTTACAAAGAGTTGCGATTGATCCGATCAATCGCAACTATGGAAAGCCAGCAAAGTCAACATATAAAATGCATGTTTGTTCAAAAAAAATTCTAGATATGAATGTATAACCATACATTCAATGATTTCTTGAAAATTTGGTGTGTTCTTTGTTTACAAAGGACATTTTGCAAATTTCCTGTATGAAAAATTATGACACTGATGGATTCCATAGAGTTACGATTGATTGGATCAATCGTAACTCTTTGTAAGACGGGACCCTGCTTTGACTGTCTTTCCTGAACAATTTACCTTACCACGTTACCTCAATAATGAATGAATACAATACTGGTAGTGAATAGATCCTGAGTTGTACATTCCGAATTGAAAACTTTTTCAATAAATTGTTATTTCACAAGCGATGGGGACATTTTTTAATGTGCTCTTTCGAAAAATGAGCCCCCCCCCCCTCCCCCAACTTTATGATTGGAAAGTAGACCCATATCGAGTGCGCGTCAATTTCATATTGATATACTTTTCCCTTTCAAAAATGGTACTGTTAAAATTGATCAAATTTCAAAGAATCGATTTTTCTGTTTATGTTTGTATTTTACTTAACTCCTTGCATTGCCATAAGTATGATTTAGCATATAAAATTAACCTATTATGAATTATAGATCTTGTGAGTAAATTTCAAAAGTATGATTTATCATACAAAAAATATTTAAAATCTTGGATTGTGTATGAATTATTCCAAGCATTCATGTATAAAAGGCATGATATGTGGAAATGTAAACAATACATGTATGAAGTTAGCCACCAGGGTCAGATCTGGCGACATGATATCTATTTATAAAGATCCATATTTCAAAACCTATGTTTGACATCATAAGCTCAAACCGTGGTTTAACTCCAAAATTTACCGATATATAGCAAAATGCAAAACCTCATTGTTTACCATAATAGCACAGTTGTTTAACAAAATAATTATAGAGTAAACAAAGTTTTGATAACATTTGTGGCTGTTCATAATTAACCACAATAAACCACAAAATAAAACAACATTTTGATAAATCCTCTGCTCAGAATGTCACTCAAGTTTAGCCCAAAGAGAAACGGAACCGAGTGATTATTAATCAAACCTATATTAAATTTTGTATTTTTCTAATGACGAATACAATCATGTAGAACGATTTAGTCTGTGTGTAATATTCCGATAATTAAACCTGGGTTTAACCCACTGATCTCTATATTCAAATCAGTGGTTTAACCCTAGTCTAAACTAAAGTTTTAAAACACGCTTCTATGGAATGTTGTGCTTCATAATATTTCTTCCATATCCCTGGCGAAGTATGATAATTAAAATTCTAACATTTTTATTTTGCTATTCTTCCCATTTCACGACTCAATTAATTTTTTGAATATTTTTTGCAGCAGGATTAAGAACAATTTCTAATTGGTGAATGAATAGAAATCTGACACTCCATAAAACTGTGATTAGGTGATCAATTAGGTTTTCCATGGCTATCAGAACACCAACTTTTGTCGTTTATAGTGTGACGACTATGACATAATTTTGGAGAGGTAAATATACAGTAAAAAAAATCAATGAAAATATGGCTGAAAATTTGAGGAAAATCTTTGCCCCCGGTTCCACGGTCTCTGATTTACCTGCATGTTTTCTTGGGGAAGATATGAAATTAACTTCTCTCGTCGGTTTAAGGGTTTGTCATCCAGGATGTGCTTCATTTTGTGATTGTTTCCATGGCAACCGATCCGGAGTAATGTTGATTACATCACGTGGTTAATCCTCGGTTTCCTTCCCGGGTCTTGCCGAAAATCAAAACAAGTTGAATTTGCAGAATCAACTCAGTTTACGCCTGGAAATTGCAATACTTTAACCTTCGTAATTCCTCTGTCAACTCATGTTATGTCATATTTCAGGTTTCTTGTATAGTGTGGGACTTTATCATTAGCTTCAAACCACAATCTTTTTTAACTCAAATAATCTTTAAAATCACAAGTATTCCTTATAAATTACACTATCACAGATCTCGCAGAAAAAACACGATATATTTATTTCAACATGAGATTGATCGTATCAGAGAGTACTTGCTTTTCTCTCATAATGCCATAAAAGTAGAAAGACTATCTTCTTCAAGCGACAAGTCCACCTAAAAAACAAAGTTGGTTTGAAAAAAAAAAAAGAGGCAAATCAAACAAGCATAACACACAAAAAAACATCAAATCGGTTGGAAAATAAGAAAGTTATGATATTTTAAATTTTACAACTTTAAAATGTCATAACTTTCTTGTTTTACATCCGTTTTTTTATGAAATTTCAGCATTATGCTTCTCTGATTTTGCTCTATTGATTCAAATCAACCCTCCTCTGGGGTGGAATTGACCTTTAAAGGTAATACTAAAACTCGATCTGAGCACAGATCAATATTACAGTTTATCCTCCACACTTGGAATATCTCAAATTCATTGACTGATGATGATAATGGTTCCTTTGCGGCACGTATTTCAGATCTCACATGTCCGTAAGAGAACCGCTTCCAATTCGTAACCCTTCCGTTCTCCGCCATTCATTCTTGCGCCAGCAGTACCATTTCTGGATAGAAAGGAAGAAAAAGAGATTGGAAATAAAATTACAAATTTGTTCAAAACTTGTGTATAACTTATATCCATTCTATTCTAGTGGTATTTACGACGATTTATTGACATAAATTTGTATTCAGTAATACAGATTGAAACATTCTTTTAGCGGTACTTCGCAAACTCATTAAATAATATACCTGTAACAAATTCACACGATATTATTTATCTTTCATTTTGTTAAATTTGTAGAACACCTGCATAAAATACGAGCTCAATTTAAACACAATTGAATAAATTAACTGGAGGTAATTTGCCAATAAGCGGGTATAAATCACAAAAGACGAAAACCAGACAACAAATCGTTCAAGAAATTAAGCTTCCTTGATTACTTCTCTGTGTGCAGCTCCACTAAATTCGAGACATTTACTTGCTAATCGGAACCTATTATAAACCATGTGATTTTCCAGGGTACAGTATGTTACCAATGGAGAGTGATGGGGGTGAAATTGACATGCAATTTTGTTCAAATATTACCCATGATAAATATTGATTGACTGCGCTACCGGTAAATTTGTTTTCATCAGGGATCACCTCAGAAGTGCTAGGCTGGAGTCATATTCAGGGGACTTCTTAGGAAGTATGTATAATTATGATGTATGTATACATGATCATAATATAATACGTGACCTTTCATATATATAAAAATGAAAGGAAACTTTTTTCATTACCATATATTAAATAGGAGAGAAAAAAAACATTATGCCGATATTTCCGAAACGTATAGACATGCACTTGGCCCCCCGTCATCCAGTTCTAGTCAGTTCCAAGCGTACATACCCCCCCCCCCCACAAAAAAAAAACATTACGAAGAAAAAAAAAGAAAAGGGAAGGGAAAAAGAAAAGAGTGGAATATCATATTTTCGGAATATAATGTCAATTTTTTTCAAAAATAGACTATTAAAAGTTCAGCAGTTTTGATTGCTCGCTTCGCTTGCATCTTAATTCTAGAACTTTGGCTCCATCCGCCATATCTGGCCCCTCATTCTAGAATAAGATATTTCACATTAATAATCAAATTTTGGAAAAATGATTTACACAGAGTACTGATATAGTCCTATAAAGCAAACCACACCTGCTTAATATAGTCCGATAGAAATTATTGTATTCATTTCTTGATTCGGTTTTGAAATTCCCCATATCATCTCATATAATTTTCATCATAATATTTACCCTCTCCAGGGTCATAAATAATGGGGTTGATTAAACTAGACCACGATCACTACCGATGTTGTATGATTATTGTTTATTTACAACCATTTTCCACGATATGTCTAAATACACGCAAGACCGGCTACAGAAGAACATTTCATGAAGCTATTTGTCAGAGGTTTTCACTCAAAACTGTTATAAGCTACTGAAATCCTTGCATCCCATTGGCCAAGGGTAAATTTGTTCTTGAAAATCAGTGACAAGACGATTCATGAAATGCATCCCCGGTTTCCAATTCCATTCGTCGCTGAACCGATTATGATACCCATTGCTTAATCAATAACTTCTTCGTTCAAGACGTTGATTAAAAACGGTTTCCTTCCAAAAGTGTGCACAAACTATTTATGACATAATAAAAGTACAGATTATTTAAGCAGATTCCATGCAGTTTCATGAAGGTTTGGCGTATGACAATAAAAAAAAAGAGTAATAATTTGTTTCAGGGAGGACGACATCTTTATAGGTCTACGCATTGATGAAAGGCTAATCCTAGTCCTAATGACCAACTGGGCGTTGTGGCGTGCGCCTGTAATCCAAGCTGTGGGGAAGTTACAAATTGATGCAGAGGTTCGAGGTTCGAGCCCTGGTCACGTCTTTCGGATGATGACGTTAAAGGTCAGTCCCAGACGTAAATAATCATATCTGATTGATACACGTCTGACAAAACTCAAATACACACACACACACCATTTCTTCAGAAGTGATCTTTAGAAGATATGGACTTAGAATTTGAAACTCAAATATCAAGCAATTTACTCAAGATTAAGAGTGGTATTGATGGGAAATGGGTGTCATAAAATGGGAAAGGATATGTTTTTATTTTTTATTTTTTGTAATCTATGAGTTGTTATGTTTAATTGGTATTGCCTTTATCTGTAGTAGTAGTAGTAGATATATGATTATGTGAATATCTATTTGTGTTCCTCCCTCAGCAAAGAGCTGCTACTGTATATTACATACATTTAAGTTACATGTACTTGTATACTTAGTTTTAAAATGACTTTCATCTGGATTGTCTATCGACAACTCTTGCAACCCACTGATTTCAATAATTACGTTGCTGTTAAATATCATCTTTCAACGCATTAGATCTACTCATCAGTTTATCTCCACGATACAGTCTCTATACCCCTCCTCTAATCTATATCCTCCTATCGTTCTCTTGATCTGTCTCTCATTCTCTCTCTTTCTCTGCCTCTCCTGTCTGTCTGTCTCTGTCTCTTTCTCCCTTTCTCTCTTTCAAACATACACGTACACTTTGTCACACACATTCTGTCTGACTTTACTAAATATCATTTCATCCTGTCTATATTTCCCAATTATCTCTACTTTTATACCCCTCCCCTTCAAACACACACACACACATACACACCATCACACTCATTGACGTACAGATGGTGGCTTGTTGGAGGCTGGAAAAATAAAGGGAAGTGAAAGAGAAAAGGGTAACTTTATTATTAACTGTCACAAAAGTATATTATAAATAGGCAATTGTAAAGATTCTCCTCAATATGCCATAATCTGGATCCCACTTCTTTCTTTAAAAAAAATAAATCATTACGCCAAGGCAAATTCTTTCTCCCGCTATCTCCTTGCATCCATTCTTTCTATCCAGTCTTCGACCCCCCCCCCCTTCTGTCGAAAAGGGGCCTCTGTGTGCTGTGGGGGGGGGGTTATCTGATTCTAACCTGCATCGCCCATGCAGGGATCCTCCCATGACTAATGGCGATAATACCAAGGATAGGAAATACTCGAGCTGAAAGAGCAAAATGATCTTCATTTTCGTCACGATTCTCGCTCAAAAAATAATTGGATTTCCAAAATGCAGATGGGGTTCGTACCTGTTAACACACACACTGCGATGCATCGGTCTCCCCTCCCAGTCATCCCTCGTTTTTAAAAGGAAAATCAGCATCTATTTTTGATAGGTTATTTGTTAGAAGCTTCTTATTTCAATCCATATGGAGACAGTGCACTGGTATTGATTTAGGGGTTAGTTTACAACGCATGTCATAGTCCGGTCATTTTGCAGCTATATAGACATATAGGCTGGCAAAAAGAATTTTACGACGAAAATAGGACTGAGCATAATATGTCTACTTTCCACGCACGTAATACATCATAATAACCATATTTCATGCTTATTAAACACACTATGTCAAACAATTACAATTAAAGGAAATTTTTAAGTAATTAATAAAAAGCAATATAAATATGTTCTATAGAAAGTTATTGATAGTAACACTTGTGGTCTAAGTTCAAACTCCTCCCCTTTAAATGGCAGAGAACAATAGATAAAGTTAATAATTGCTTTTAATGGTATGCCTACCCAAATTGAAAATAAATTGATCTTAACATTATTTCTCACCACTCTGAATATAATGCAATATATAATACAAATCGTCCATTTCTCTGTAAGTTCGAAAATAAGGACCACCCCGGCCTTTAAACTGTTTAATCATTAGACCCCATACCGCCGTGATATATGCGAGCTAAATACGTGTTAGGCTCAACCCAGTCCGTCACGTGTTACATGGATGAGGGAAGATCGTATCATGGATTACATATTTTAATCATGATACTCCCCGTCTAGCTACATGTATATAGCTGCTTATTCATGCAATCTATGGAAATGATGAGATGGAGACGTGACGATCGAGACCTTGGAATTCTGGGATACCAACAAGCGACTTGTGGAGAATACCAACTGTTGATGACAAACAGAAGCTTGCTGTTATTATCATCAACATCATCATCATCACAAAATTCATCATTATTATTATTGTCATTTATGCAAGATATTTATTTTCTATTTGAATTGTTTTTAATTTGTAATATTAAACAGTAATATTAAATCACTATAGATTTACATGAAGCTGATCAGGTTCGCTTGAGGTTCGTCCCCTGGATTCGTTCGTTACATGCTTATAGTGAGTAGAACAAAGCATACGAAATAGAATTTCTTCGATGTAGTATACTCAATTATCGCACAGAAAATCAATTAGAAGATCGAAAAACTAAACTGAACCCTGTAAAAATTCAGATCGTATAATTACAATTAATCAAGATTTGGGAATGCGTTGAACATCGTAAATACTGAATCGTGATAAAATGATTATTTCATGTTCTTTTCTTCCTTTTCCCGAGTGAGGAAATCGATCGAGGGGCTTTTTAGGAAGAGCACTGGTGGACAGGTGAGCAAATAGAAACCATTCTCCAATGGACTCTCAGAATGCTAACTGATGCTTGTTAAGTGTGAAATATGGTACACAAGTATGCCTATCAAAATGAACGATGAAGGAGAAGGCTATATGTGACAAGCGGTATTTTACCCAAAACCTATATTGTGTACCCTAAACTGATATCTGTGTATATTTGTGGCGGCTAATAATGATTTAATAAATCATGGTATTCCAATGACCTCATTACATAATGACATCGATTAACAGACACGGACGATATCGTTTTTCAATGTAATTTATGATTATGATGGTAGTACGAAGATATCTTTGACTGAGTATACTATTTAAAAGAATCTTGGTAAACCGCAGGAGTACTGCATGCATTGGGGACGGAAAGTGTCATTTCCACTCGCATTCTCTCTTATGCGGTAATGGAGTCAAATTTGACTCCTAACGGCATCAAATTATTATGAAGTAGACTTCATTCCAAGTTAAAATAGATGTCCGACTTACTTTGACTGAATATACACTGATTTTCATTTGAAGCCTCACCAATTTTCATCGTTTGCTTCACTCGCTCAAAATTTCCAATATAGTACTCTACATCGTATAAAAATCTCAGCCCCCCCCCCCCATCGGCCTCATTTCGCCACTGTCAAAGTGGGCGATTTATTGTAGGCATTTATCACACGGAATGATATAAACCAATGCCCAAATTACTGCTTTTCATTCTTATCAATTATCACAGAAGATGACAGTTTAGTCGATTTAAACCTTTCGTTTCAGCTTTTTCCTAAATACTAAATTTCAATTCCGACAAATACTCCTTCAACACCGCTGAAAAAATCACTGTATATGTGGACGCACTCATGTCCATCAAAGATACAAAGAGTAATCGGTGTTTGTTTTGGAAATAAAATAAATAAGATGATATCAGTCAGACCCACACCAAAGGGTGCATGGTTAGATACTTATGGTGTGGGCCTCAAACATAGCAGAACAAATATTACAAAGGTCAAAATGTATTTTAATAGAATTATTAATCATTGCATTATAGGACCAGTGCTCAATTACGTACAAAATTATAACAGGGATTTTCTATTTTTCAATACATGACTATGTCAGAAATAATACCATGCAAAATAATTGATATAATTTATGCTCGTTATAATGAGTGACTTTAACTATATTATAGGAGGGACAAATGTTAATTAATTCACTTTGAAGTGACCTGACAAAGTATCATTAAAAATCATCGAGCCTTTTTATTCTCATCCTTTTCTTTCCCCTTCTCATTCTCCTTCTCCTCCTCCACCACCACCTCCTCTTCCCCCACCCAATCCCCTTCCCTTTCTTCTTCTTGTTCCCTTTACCCTTCTCAACCTCCTTCCCCTTTTCCCTCTGAAAACGAAGGCTTATATTAATGACATAATCATCGGGATAAGTCATAATAAACGGTTCATCGCTCAACAGATGTGAATGAAAAAACAATGGATTTCGTTAGCCAAATACGATATCCAATCCAGATTTTAATAAATGGATAATGGATGATTATTGAATCCTAATGATGGATGCGTGTTTACCGATGTGTGTCTAACAATATACCAGTCCGATTTCTGGATACCCCCATCCATTTTCTTAATAGTATAATTATCATGCTGACTTTGTATTGAGTGAAATGGGATTCATAATGAATTGTGAGCAGCTCTACTTGATATACATTTTAATTCGATTTGTGTTGTTTTCGTAACCAGAATAGATGCAAGATTTACTTATTTATTTCTCGCTTTTTTTATTGCCAACATTTTATATAGCAAAGTTTTTCGCTAAACATTTATCTAATCAAAATATATGAGTAACATCATCAGTTGAAATATTTTTTTCTTCGTCTAAACAATGTATAAATGCATTGAAGGAAAACATATTTCAGAACATTGTCACTGCAAAACAAACAAGAGTGATTTCTGTATTGTGTTGGGTAAATCGTTTGATCATTAATGCAATGCCTATTGATTAATTGCATTCGACAAATTGTTTTAAAGGGTGTAAATATAATAAGATATAACTTTTGTGGGCTAATTCTAAATGTTCCCCCCCAAGTTCTCACACACGAAATCGATAAATAATTGAATTCCTATCAATTGACGAATATTTAATGTAAAAATGGACAGCATATTGTGAATGTCATTTTGCCTTTTTCAGTAACGTACGTTCTCATCACACAAAACTGATTGCAAATATTATGCGAAAATATGTTTAGAGGTGCTGAATGAAGATGTCAATATTTCATATTTCGAAATGTGAATTTCGCAAACATGGAGGTTTGATATAGCTCTCATTTAATTTGACAGGTTTGATTCAACCGAGAATTTCCTTATTTGCAAAATAATATTGAATTCCATTCTGTCAGTGCGATCTACGTATTTTCTTTCTTTTTTCTTCACGATATTGCTTTCTTGATTAATAACCAAGTATGCATATTATGATTCCAATCATATTTATATATAAATATATATAGCATTTTATTACAAATTACCACTTTCAAGATTTATGAGTGACTTGCCACTGTTTGCGGCGTGTAAATTTCAAAACTTTGTCCACAAAATAATTGACGGCTTTAAGGAATTACAAACAAACGGGGTGAAATGTACAATAACATAAAAACCGGGTACAATATTTGAACCCCTTTGCATGGTCAATGAAGTGAACTTGTGCAAAGAATTTTGAACCGATTCGCTTTATTCCCCTGTCAAGATGATTCGATTAGTTCATGTTGAGACCCATAGACGGGCACAATGGTCGTTTTCACGAGAGAGGGGAGGTTTATTGGGGCTTGATTAATCCCATTATAGGTATACTAACCTGACGGTGGGAAAACTGAGGGAGTTCTTTAAAATGCTTTCTCCAGTAGGTGAGATCATGTGAGATGAAACAACAAAATTGTGGCGGTTGCGTTAGTTTGGATACGATGCACTATGTATTTTTATGATGTGGGAGAGCAAAGCAAACGAGAAAAATAAAATATATGATATTAATCTAAGCCTATTGACTCTGAATTAGATTTGGTATGTGAACAGGTCAGCAAACTTGATGGTCAAATGAGTATTACAGTACATTAACCTGAATAATCCTTTTGAATTTTTTTTTTGGGGTGTCTCCAGCCCTCAACCTTACCCATCCATCAGACTTTATCCCTATACCTTGCCCCCTATAGCGCCTCGGATGATCGAACGGAAATATGGTAGTGTTGGTAGGAAGGAAATTGAATATAAGGTAATAGGATTACGGGGAAGGATCTCCCTGTGGGTCCACTTGCACGATTCGTTCTCGGGAAGGTGAATATCAATGTATAATATTATTTTACCCCAAAAGGTATATAGGTACATGCCCCTGTGCGCTACCCCCCCCCCCCCCCTCCCACCCATGCTATTTTTTTTTCTACATTTCTTTGCCACCGTCAAAAAATGGTACAGGCCTATCGCATCGCATCAAACTATATTCATATCATAAATATTCATAACCACGAATCGTAAAAATATGAATCAATTATTATTAAAGCTATTAAATCAATTGATCGAATCGAGCAATTTGTCAGCATTGCGCAATGGGACAGCCCTTGCACTTATAAAGGTAAGGTTGCGGGTTCGAATCCGAGGATGAAATTAAACTCCGTTTGAAGATTTTCACTCCTGAGGCGAGACTTTGATTTTAAAAAAAATCAAAAGGGCTAGCTGTGGTACGGAAGGGCAAAGATAAAAAAAAAAGGAAACACAAACTCACCCCGGACCCGTTCTTGTTTTTCTAATATAACATTGACCACCATTCAAAACGTGACTGATAAATCCCAGACCGATAATAGTCTGTGTTTTAATTAATTCCATTATTGATTGTGAAGACAATCATAGACGCCCTTTCTAGAAAGATGCAATGTACAAACGTCTATAATTATGTCTCATTTTGAAGGTCTACTTTCTATACAATTTGGGAGGATTGATAAAGATACGAGGAAGACTATATATGGCGCGGCTAATTTGAATTTGAATTTATTTTACATATTTTCGCAAGTAAACAAAATACAAAAACAATATGACATCAGAATATGACATCAGACATATGGCATCGTTCATCCAAATTGAATAATACAGCGATTTGAAATCAAAGACAATTTGAAATATGGTGAAACATATGGGGAAATATGAGGGAACTTGCATAATTTTGTTAGGTATCGACTCTGAAAATCAAGCAGATTGTTTTTAAGGTTTCTTTCACTAATTATTTTACCAGTATATGTTTGAAAAAAAAATGAAAAGGGAAACTCAAAGGATCATTGCATGGAATCAGGGGCAGCACCACATGAGGGGGATGAGGTGGCAGGGGAATAGCCTGAGGTGGATAGTTTAAGAGAATAAGTTTTCAAGAAACTTGAATAAATTTGTAGCTCAAAGAATTTAAGATAGGCCCCCCAAAAATACCGTAGTCATGGTAGTAGGCCTACAGGTAAATAATCTTGTACTTGCATCACTTCGTTTAAACCTTTAACTGCTTTTATTCCCATTTCGTTTTTAATATATACAGTACACAATAATATTGGTTCATACGTGTTATTTAGTTAATCATCGCAAAACCAAAAACAAAGAAAATATATTTCGAAACCTTGTTTTGAATAATCTGCTTGCCGATCTAATTTTCATCAAAAGGATTATGAACTGTATCTTTTGAACTTATTAAACAAACCCAAACGGTTCTACGCCATTAACGCCCACAATAACATGTTTATCACATCCCACTGTCCCTTTGTTCTGCAAAATTATTCAGCCAAAATTGTAAACATGTTCATTTTTGCTTTCGTCAGATAAAGGCGTGGGCGTCGCTCTGTGGGCGGGTGGGGCACTTACCCAAAACGGTTTCTTCAATTGATACACCAGTTAGCTATTTACTGTGAGCCATTCATTTTCATGTGTAGTTACACAAAGTAGACCAAGAATTATGGAAACATGAAAAATAGACCATGGAAAGTTATCATTTGCTTTACCAGACAGGAGACGAGGCAAAACGAACCTGATGAATCTGTCAATGACATTGATAAAATTATTGACAACCAAAATCCATTTCCCATGCGTCAGTGATAAAAATGTAATCAAAGCATAGACCATTGTGAAATACTAATGATGATTGTCGTGATGGTGAAAATGATAATGATGCTGCTGATGATGCTGGTGATGGGGATGAAGGTGGTGGTGGTGATAACGACGATGATAACGATGATAGTGATGATGATATTGATGATGGTGATGATGATGATGATGATGATGGTGGTGGTGGTGGTGATAGGAATAATGGTCGTTGTTGTGATCGCGGCGATGATGATGATGATAATGATAATGTAATGATGATGATGGCATTGATGAAGTAATAATGATGATGATGATGATGATGATGATGATTATGATGATGATGATGATGATGATGATGATGATGATGATGATGATGATGATGATAATGATGGCCATGATGATGTTCTGATTATCTGTCAGGAACTTCAGATTAAGTATCTTCTTATACCTGTGAATGACAACGTTTCAATCGCTTCACAATCTAGGGTCCGTTTCCGACCGGACCGCCCCCCCCCACACCCTCCCTTGATCCCTCCCTACACAACGTTAATATACAACTCCGATCAATAGATACCAAAAGAGTGAGAACCTTCGTCATTAAAGGAGAATGAAACCCTTGAAACCAGCTGAATCCATATCAAAGAAAAAAAAAAAGAAACATATTGTTGAAAGTTTGAGGAAGATTGAATGAATAATAAGAAAGTTATGAGCATTTGAATATTGAGATCACTAATGCCATGTAGATCCTCCCATTGGCAATGCGACCAAGATCTGTGATGTCACACACGTACAACTCCCTCATTACTTTAGTACTTATTTCACTTATATTCTCACTTTTATAGAGTCTATCACAAGGTGAGGTGTTCTCTTTATGAGAGGACAAGTACAGAGGTTTCACAACATTATATCATTGATGAATCGTTTGTCATATGATTAGAATGAGCAAAAAGAGATGTTTTGGGGTATATTTTCAGTGTCCAAAAGGGGAGAGTTGTTCATCTGTGACATCATAGATCTTGGTCGCATTGCCAATGGGAGGATCTCCATAGCATTAGTGATCTCGTCATTCAAATGCTCATAACTCTTCTATTGCTAGTCCTATTTTACTCAAACTTTTGTTGATCTTATTCTTTGATTTTTCTGCTTTCACAAAAACTAACTTGCTCCAAGAGTTTCATTCTCCTTTAACAGGTGAGGAGAGATACCAATTGAAGGTCATGGCATGCTGCATAGCTCCACGAATTTTGTATTTTCATTCCTGATCACGAGGATGATTATCAGGGCTGAAACCACGTTGCCATGGAGACGATACGAGGGATGCGTTCACAAGGATAGGGAATGAGATGATACTTGCCATACAGTTCCGCGTTATAATATTCAATCGTTGCCCTGCTCATTTATTTCAATGCAATACTACATTACTGACATAGGGCACCTAGTAGGCCTATATAATTATTAGCAACTGATAGTAAAGGTGGCGGGTCTCATTAGGAAAGGAGCTGGCGCGTGTACCAAGGGATCTGGGGTTCGAATCATAACGCAATTAACAGATTCATTTGACAGTAATTATATTGGTCTTCATAAAATGCTCAAAATAAGTACGAAACCGACAATGCTGTTATTGTTGGTTGAGCTAAAATGGCATTTCAATCAGAAAGACGATTTTCTCTATTGAGAGAGCGAAGTAACCTAGCTGACAACCAGAGACGGATATACAAGCAAGGCCTATACGGATGTGATTGTTTTCAGGCTGATTTGAGGAGAAAAATTACACAAAAACGTTCGGTTTTTTAAATTCAAGGTACATGTATAAATGCAATTGCAAGTCCCTGCCTCCCAACCCCACACAGCGCACTTTCTACCTGTATCTACCCCCCTCCCGCCACTTTAAGATTAAAATAACCCCATATATTTCCTTGTGTTGAGCCACTGCGCGACAAAGAAATTACCAGGTAGTTTTATGATAGACGGGAGAAACTCGACACAACGCTCAATAATTGATTCATGTCTTCTGTCTCGTTGCTATGGACATTCCACTCCTCTGTAATTAAATCCAACGCGCCATGATACTCTATTTTGATTTAACTTCTCTAAAACTCATATCAGGCATCGTCTGGTACATAGAGTATAGCTTGAGCCTTTTTTTTACAGCTTAATAGCTTTATATAGCTTTTATAGTATTATTAATAATTCTGCTAAAATTTATTAAATTCTATGGTGATAATCTGACATCCTTCCCCCCCCCCCAAAAAAAAATGCACTATTGACAGTCTTGCATTCAGAAGAGAATGAAAGTCGATGTCCGTAATAAATCATGTCTGTGTGTAGGCCTATAACGCGCTATGCATCAAATTAATAGTGGTATCATTATTACCGAATAGCTTGGTGGCCAAAGCCGCCAATATATGGTCATATAGGACTATTTAGAGTATTCAACAAACATGAGTAAAACAAATACAAATTTTCTCTTATGTGTCATACACAAATCCTTCAACTGCGATTATGGTAGGCCCTACTCGTATGCCAGTCACGATTATACGTTTTTATCGAAGCTGTACATCCAGGGACCAAATATCCCTATCAACATGGTGATATGGGCTGAGAGCTGTCTCATGAAGCTTGTATAAATAATATTTAATCATCTCCAATCGTTATTTCAAGCATGTTGCAAATTTACGTGACTGTGTATCCAACGTGATAGTTCGATTTGAAAGTGAATTGGGTGATGTTGGATTTTATATTCCATTGAGTGACATAACATAAATCAAGCTTGCAAAATTAGTCAGAATATCAAATTTTTCGTTGTTTCATTTATTCATGCAGTAACTGTTGAATCCATGAATTTTCCCCAAAATATGCATCTTCCTTTGCCAAAATCATCCTACGCCTTAAATGGTTACCGGCGCATATTTTAATCATTTTGATACAGAGAAAGAGAAAAGTATACATTTATCATGTTAAGTGGAAGAATAAAACAAGAAGGATAACATCATTGGACAGGTCGGGCGATTGTATTTTATTGACAGATCCGACCTTCTACAAACACGCGATATAACAAATCCAAATAAGTTAGGTAACACCGTCACAATAATCAAGACCTATATTCATGATTTGTCTAAATACTGGACGAGGAAACATTTCATTACGTCATCACCATACACATCGATTGTATTGACAATCACGAAATCGAGAACTGATGTGGGTCGTATGAGGGTGCATGTGTCCCCTCCCCTTTATTGAAGCCTGTGTGTTTTAAATGAAATAAATCTTAAATTATAATTGTTTTCAAGAGCACAAGAAGATCATAGATCGCATATAAACGTTACAACCTCTGTGGACACTGACCTCCTTAAACAATCCAACTGTTAAAAAATGTCAATATTTAGGACTATTCTACTTGACATATTTGCATAAAAATGTTGCAAGATGACCTGATGGTCAATTTTTCTTTTCGTTCCGTTTCTTTGGTTAATCCTAACACTTAAATGCTCATCATTGATGTATCATGAATAAAAATAAATGAATAAATTAACAAATAAATTAATTAATTAATCAATCAATCAATTAATGAATAAATAAATAAATAAATAGATAAATAAATTTAGGGCGTTTAAAATGCATAGGCCTATTTGAAGTTGACCTGATTAACTGATTTCACTAGTATTTGGCATGTTATTTCATACACAGTATAGGTTGAACTCATATACATTAAAACAAACCTATCACATAAATTCCGCGATTTTCTTTAACAGTTGAATTACTTGTATAAGGTGTAATTTTCATCATTTATGAAAAATATGTTTTCTATCCCTAAAAGGTTTATAAAACCCGAGTGACTTTAGAAGTGCATGGTGTAAAATTGATCTCTTTCGGCAACCCTGGTGGTATAAGAAGTCCCCTAATCTCGCTAATTAGGACTTCCCATGGCATTGAACCTGTTTTATATTCGTGTCCTTAAAAAGGAGGAAATTTATAAATGACTATATATTACTCATTCCCAAAGAGGATATGTGCAGGACACTTTAAAACGATCGATGGATAAAACATATGGGGCACGTGTGCCCATGTATCAAATAAGTAAAAATATGAAATATTCAAGTTAAAAGTAAGCCTCTATTTCATGCACGTGTATGATGCTAAAGGGAATGAAATGGTTTTTATTCTAATAAAATGTTTTAATCTTTAAAAATATGTATAACGACGATGCCTTGATAATACGTTGATAATGAAAATTACAATGCAATGATTAATGTCAGGGTAATAACATCCATAGTCCAATTGAAAGCACATTAAAAGTGATTCGTGCTTTAGAAGATAGTATTTCCAATATACGACGATAATTATATTTCAATGGAATCTAAATTTGATTTTCAATCTGCAAATGCATATAAAGTCACAGAGATATAAGTAGATGAATATATCAGGGGCCTCGGAAGCGGGGGGAGGGGGGGGGCTTCAACCCCCCACTTTTTTCCAAAACCGTGTACTATAACATAAAAATGACCATGATTGTTATTTTCGCATGGTCAGCCCCTTCCCCACTTTGAAAACCGTTCCGCGGCCCCTGTATATACATGATATATACCACTAGTATTATCATTGCAGGCCTAAAGATAAATCGATGAATACATTTCCTGCTCTCCGGCTTATCTTATTTGCTTCCTTATGGCAAATCGGAAAGTGTAACCGTCTAAATATGCATAAGAGTACTTGATATTATATAACCAACATAAAATAGATTAGAGCATGGAGCTATTGTAATAGCTCCATGCTTAGAGCCACTGGCGTACAGATGGATGCATATGGCCATGGACCCCCCCCCCCCCCCCTCCGAAATAAAAATCGATCAAGAAAAAAATAGGGAAAGGAAAATAGTAAAATGATAATGTTATCTGAATAATCATGTCAGTTAACATGACAAATCATATATGAATATATATCACAAAATCTTATTTTCATATAAAAAAGGGTCAAACACTTTGCTCGCTTGCTTTGCTCGCTCATAACTTTTAGAATTTTTCCCCCAATCATCTGCTGGCCCCTTAAAATTTCTGCCTCGTTACGCCACTGCCTAGAACAGTATCCATGTACTAATAATGATATAAACCTCATTTTTTATTGAGAGTATAAGGAGTAATATAGGTCTAGGTGTTCAAACTTCTGGCCAAGCATCCTCACCTCAACATCCTTTTGACTCAGTTCACTTTCTGCAACCACCAGCTCGAGCGTGAATTCATCCCAGTTACGATCCTGCTTGAATGTCTGCTCGAGTACCTTCTCTTGCGTCGCTGTGATGGTTACACCCGAGGGCGACGTCGATGACTCTTTGGTAGCATTGGAACTCATCTTCGATTTCGAGCTATTCCCTTTTAAATACTCCTCTTAATTCGTTGACCCTTGTTTGCAGTCTGTCGCAATTGAAAGACAACTGACTCAGAATCCAAACCGCTGGCGGTCAACGGTGCATTTGCGTTTTTAATTTTAGCTGATAAATCACAAGCGTTTGTCTGCAGCACTTTTGATAGCACTTGCGCTTGAATGCTAAGAATAAATCAGATGAATTTTATTGATAAACTCTACAGCAGTATCAACGTTAAATATAAGATCTATTTCCTCATAGGCAAGAAGTCCATCAGCTAAATATCCGAATATGATTTCTATTTCTATCAGAGTTTGTTATCACGTTCGCGGGTTCGCACTATACTGAAAAGTGCGAGCGAGTGACAGAATGTCGTCTGCTAACGGCTTTTTCGATTGAATGAAGAAAAAAAAAGGGACGTTCGTTTCGTTCGTGTTGTCTTTTGCAAACACAGTAGTCAATGTGCGCAGCGATGCTAAAAACGCCCACACACGGCCAAAGAATAAATTGAAGGGTTTAATCATTGTAAATAATAGAAGCCTAATTCTTATTCATGATTGGAATATCTCGTAATTGAAACAGCATGCAAGACACGACCCTGTCCCTTGTTGTTCTGGCTTCACTAGCGCAAAGCAGAACGAATACAAACTAATTTTGAAAATCAAAGCGTCGAGAATTGACCCGGCCTGAAAGAAAACCTGAGGATCGGAACACGTATACTAGGAGGGCCATGTTCCATAATGATGTTCCTATCCGAGAGGATAGGTTAACCTCTACACACGAAAAAAAAAATGCTTTTAGGTAGAAATGATATAGCGACATGCGAGTTATCAGTTTTCTAGATGGCATTATGAGTGGGTTTCTTCATTTTCCCTCATTGAAAGAAATCGACTCTTGGAGTGTTCCAAAACGTAGTAGTCCTATTTGCTCTTATATAGTTTTTTCTCTCTTCAGTTCCACAATTTTCCCTTTGTTGTCTTTTATCGCTAAAAAATGTTGACAGTCGTCACTTGCCCCCCCCCCCTCTGGTGGTGCCTCCCGTGTATGTACACTTGTGTATCAATAAAACTAATTTTTAACTATTTGTATATGACATGTGGATGACAGAAGCCAGTGACTGGTTATTCACCATTACAAATTAAATAGCAGGAAATGAAAATGGTCCGTTCCCAAAATTCACAAGTTCTGGATGAAGTCACTCATCAGTGGAGGAATCGATGGAGCAAGTAAACAAGGAAATGAGTTTAACCACGGGTCAATTATTAGTATCCCTAAATTAGACCCCAAAGTAGCCAATCTGGAATAAAATTATTGGAAATGGTTTTTCAACTGATTTGAGTAGGTATGGGTGTCAACATTTACCAAAAAAAAGTTAGGAGGAATACGGGTTGGGGAAAGTGCTTTTTTCCAAGGTCAATGACCTTTTCATGTATACTGTGTAATGGAATCTCTGAGATGGAAAGGCGTAGGTTGATGATAATGGTGTCAAAATGCACAAATTCTTACCAGGATATGAAATAGAATAAAATTAATTACCTAGAATGCATATTCACCGATAAAATTCAAGGTCAAAGCGTTTCAAAGGTCAATGACCTTTTTACACTATATACCATACTGTATAATGGTATCTCTGAGATGATAAGGTACAGGCTGGTGATCATGGAGTCAAAATGTACAGATCCTTACAAGAAGATCAAATGAAATAAATTTGAGTACCTAGAATTGACATTCACCAATATAATTCAAGGTCATAGCTTTTCATAGGTCAATGACCTTTTTACATTAAACACCATACTGTATTATGTTATTTCTGAGATGAAAGGGCACAGATGATGTCAAAATACACAGATTCTTACCAGAAAATCAAATGAAATAAACTTAAGTACCTAGAATGCACATTCATCTATACAATTTAAGGCCAAAGGTCAATGACCTTTTATACATTATATACCATATTATATAATGGCATCTTTAAGATAAAACGGCGCAGGTTGGTGTTCTTGGTGTCAAAATACACAGATTCTTACACGAAGATTAAATAACATAAAATTAAGCATCGAAAATGCACATTCACCCATAAAATTCAAGGACACAGGTCAATGTCCTATTTAACATAAGATAATAACATTGGTATCTCTAAGATAAAACACCGCAGGTTGGTGATCTTGGTGCCAAAATGCAAAGATTTGTACAAGAAGATTAAACAACACCAAAATAAGTATAAAGAGTAAACTTTCACCCTTAAAATCCAAGATCAGAGGAAAGGTCACGGAGAATGTATTTAGGGGTCAGAGGTCAATGAACTCTTTCCAAAATATCAGTGGAAATTAAGTTTAAAAAACTTGATAACCAAATAACACTTCTTCATATACTGCGATGCGTTGCCAAAGGTAACGAAAAATATAAAAGAAATCAAGTATGTAATTTGAAATTATTTTTAACTTAAGAAGCAGTATTTAATGCATCATAATATCGAAATCAAGGTTGTTGTGTCTTTTTCTCACCAGCGATTGGCTACTCACCTCAATGCTATAATAAATACTATAAACTATTAGCTTAATCTTCTGAAAATTGATAGGATAGGTCTAACTCTCATGTCACAGCTTGCATCATCTGAGAGCATTTCCAAACAGCAGAGGGACGATGATGAAGATGAAATCATTAAAGTTGCAGCTTCTGTCATAGTAAATGGCATGTATCTTAACTTCATCAAAGATGAATTCCCATATTAGTATTAATTACCTCTCATTGTAAGCTGCCAGAATATCTTAAGATGCTGCTGCAGGACAAAACTTCATATCTGCTATCTGTCGTACGTCATCCATGATGCTATTTCTACTAAATATCAGTTTGTACAAGGCTCATGTATTTGGTCCAGAACAACTGATTGTTATCGTGCACAAATTAGGCATATAATAGTGAAATTCAAAAGGAGATAATAGCTTACAAGTACACATCCATCGACCTAACAAAACTCCTACAGCACAACTTCCAGTTCTTTATAGTCAAGCTGTGCAACATATCAGTAATAATATAGACCCTGGTCTAATATCCCTTGGTAGAACGCCAGACTTTCATTGAATGGGCCAGATCAAAGTCCTAAAAATGTCAGAATGTTTTCAAGAGTTTCAGTACTCTTTGCTGAAGTTGAGACACTTAACTTCATTTACTATGACTAAAGCTACAGCTCTAATGAGTGCCTTATTTTAATTTTTCATCATTGTCCCTGGTTATATGAAAATGTTCTCGGATGATGCTTGCCATTAGAGTTTGGCCTATTCTTTCCATTTACATATTAAGTTATAGTTTATAGTATTGATTGTAGCATTTGAGGTTAGTGACCTATTGCTACAGATAAATTAATACCTTGATTTAGATTTATCAAATGCATATCTAAATGCTGCTACTTTAGACAACTTCAACATTTCAAATTATATCATACACTATTTTTTTGATACTTTTGGCAATGCATTACTACAATATATATTAAAAAGTGCTATTTGATCTCAATTTCACCTCGAACTTGTATTTTGGCATCATCATTGGTCAAGGATTCAACCATTAAATTTGTGTTCATTTTTCACGCAGGTCAGTCTTTTTCCCATTATAATCACTATACCTACATGCCACAATCAAGTGATCGACCTATTTACGTAAATTCCCTGACGTTATTGACATAGTTGATTGACCTCTAACACCTAAATACATTTTTCATGGGCATAATTTATCCTTATTTCAGAATGAAATTATTAAACATTTTCATTACAAATAGCTATCTTTCTTTATATTATTTACAAATAAAATGTGAATATAATGGATTAATTTCTTTTTGGGGAGAATCATTCATGGATATATAAATATTTATTAACTTTTGACCTTTGACTTTGGATATCAAAGGTGAAGGATTATTCTTTATGATTATTTTGTGCCTTTTTATCTTCTTGCAAAAAATTGCCATTTGACACCAAAAATCACCAACATACAGCATTTTATCTCAGAGATAGCATTATACGATATATAGCCTATGTAAAAAGGTCATTTACCTTTGACCTTGAACTTTATGGATTAATATGCATTCTAGGTGATTAACTTTATCTTATTTGACCTTCCTGTAAGAATATGTGCATTATGACTCAACGATCACCAACCTGTGCCGTTTCATATCAGAGATACTATTATACAGTATGATACATAATGTAAAAAAAAAAGGTCATTGACCTTTCAAAGGTTTTTACCTTGAATGTTATTGTTTAATGTGCAATCTGGGTAGTTAATTTTATTCTATTTGATCTTCCTGTAAGAACCTCTGCATTTTGACACCAATACCCCTTTCATAAACCCAATAAAACATATCCTCCAATTAGCCGCCTAAGAGTAATGCGGATAATTCAATAAAAATTGCGTTCACAAACTCCATAAATTATTTTTACGAGCACCCGTCCTGAAAAAGGCGGATAATCGTCATGACAACTGGACACGCCCCCTCCAATGCGGTTGTGTTGGAAAAGGGTGACCTTGTGACCGCACCATGGCAATTATCCGCATTATTTGGAAATACGTTCATAAACTCAAAATCTTGTCCCGATGCCGCTATTATGCGGATAATAGCAGCATCAGAATAATGCGGATAACTCTTGTCCTCCTCTGATTTTACGACCAAATTATGCTGCTATTAGCCGCATAATTGTGTTTTATTGGGTTTATGAAAGGGGTATAGATCACCAACCTGCGCCTTTTCATCTCAGAGATACTATCATACCGTATATGGTATATAATGTAAAAAAGGGTCATTGAACTTTGAAAGGCTTTGACCTTGAATTTCATGGGTGAATGAGCATTGTAGGTATTTGATTTGATTTTATATGATCTTCTTGTGAGAATCTGTGCATTTTGACACCATGATCACCAACCTGTAATATGTTATCTGGGAGATACCATGATACAGTATATTAAAAAAGGTCATTGACCTTTGACCTTGAAAAAAAGCACTTTCCCCAACCCGTATTCCTCCTAACTTTTTTTTGGTAAATGTTGACACCCATACCTACTTAAATCAGTTAAAAAACCATTTCCAATAATTTCATTCCAGACGGTTACTAATTACGGGATACTACAAAGTGTTTGAAATATAATGCTGAAATTGACCCCCTTTTTCAGATCGGAATATCATATATTTTAAGCTCGCGCTTCGCGCTCGCTTTTATTTTCATGATAAAAGATGTCTTTAGAATGCCTAGATTCTAGGTCTAAATCTGAACACGTGCGCGCATGTTCATTCAGTTATCCAGTTTCAGATCACAATATCAAAAATTTTCTGCTCGTCCTTTGTGCTCGAATTAATTATGTAGGAAGATCCCCCTTTCTCATCCCTTTCATGATTTACAAAACAAAAATGAATAGAGTGTCCCGTTCTAGGTCTAAATCTCGAATTTTTCCGATCGCGCTTCGCGCTCGCATTATTTGATTGTTGAAATATGTAACATCTTCATGGCTAAGTGCAAGCAGTCCTTGAAAGGCACTTTTCGATCACTTCAAAACGTATACAAACATATTCTGCTAGCGCTTTGCGCTCGCATTATTAATGTAGGAAGATCCCTCTTACTAATCCTTTTCATGATTTACAAAACATGAATAGAGTGTCTCGTCTAGGTCTAAAACTAATTTTTTCCCGCTCGCGCTTCGCATCAATCGTTTAGTTATATAGCTATCCTGTTCATGATTACAAAAATTGATTAAAGTTTTCCATTCTTTATGTAGAAATGTCAAATTTTTTCAGCTCGCGCTTCGCGCTCGCATTATTTGATTGTTGAAATATGTAATGTCTTCATGGCTAACTGCAAGCAGTCTTTAACTGGTAGCCTACCTTTCCGATCAGTTCAAAACGTGTATCAAAAATTGATGCTCGCGCTTCGCGTTCGTAGTAATTATTGCAGGCACATCTTTTTTTCAGAATGTTCCAATTTTAGGAAACAATACATACAATTTCAAAAAAAATTTGCTCGCGCTTCGCGCTCGCATTATAAAATAAAGATTATGATATTATATATTTATGTTGATTTAAAGAATAAAGCTAAGAAGTGACTTATAGGACTACCCCCCTTCAAAGAAACAAACAAAAAATCATCTTCGAGCGGTCGATCGGGGAAAATATGGCTGAAAAAAATTCCGCCCCCCCCCCCCCACTGAACTAGAAATACGTATTTCTAGTTCAGTGGGCCCCCTCTATTGGCGAAGGATGGATCCGCCCCTGGGTAGCATGTGCATCCAAAAGTGTAGGCCTACATGGGGGGGGGGGGGACTAAGACTGATATATGTTTTTTTTCTTTTTTCAATTAGACCTGTCAACCTGCTTATATAGCTTCCCGCAGGTGAGGATTATGAATTTATCCTTATCATATTACGGGCTGTAATAGTGCAAGAGAATAAATTTGCTATTTTCGACCGTGAAACTTCATGGCCCTGCAGTGAAGCTGGGATGCCTGGGGGTTTTGAAGACCCAAGTCCAAGATCTGTCTGGGGTGTGTATGTTATACACCATGCATAATATAGGCAGTCCCCCTTGGAAATCAGGTTGGGTTTTTTGTCTGTCAATTTTCTTTTCTGACCAATATTACCTTCATTTTGGAGGGAAATTTCAAAAGCTGCTTTTTTCCTTAGCATTTTTTTTTTTTTTTTTGGGGGGGGGGCTGTTTTTTTTCTTCTCAAAAACAGCACCTCCGCCGCCCCTCCTCTTTCATTAATCGTTCTCATGTCACTGTGAAACTTAGCAGTTTTAACTTAAAATTCAGTATACAATCTGGTATAGCGGGGAGACCTTTTAGATCTATTCTTGGAGAAGAGGAGAAGGAGAAGGAGGAGCAATGAGAATGGACACCGTGTGCCCGGGGGCATTCAAATGTATATTGATGTACACATGCTTGACCAAATCATTTCCAAACACCCCCTAAACGAATTTTCTCTTTGTGCAAAATAACCCCCTGAACAAGTTTCCCGGATTCTGGGCGTTGTGGCGTGCGCCTGTAATCCGAGCTATGTGGGGAAGTTACAAATTGATGCAGAGGTTCGAGGTTCGAGCCCTGGTCACGTCTTTCGGATGGTGACGTTAATTAAAGGTCGGTCCCAGACGTAAATAATCATATCTGATTGATACACGTCTGACAAAACTCAAATACACACACACTTTGTTACATTTCGAACATGGACACCTCTCTCGCTCGCTCCCTCAGCTCTGGGGAGTGTTTCATCAACATTTTCATCCGACAAGTTGTCTGGGGAGTGTTTCATCAACATTTTCATCCGACAAGTTGTCAGATCTGACATCTTTCTCTGATGTTGATTGGCTGAGAGGTACTGTTACTATGGTAATTGTCGGATAAAATGGGACTTGTCGGATAAAACGTCTGACAAGTCCTTTCATGAAACGCCCCCCAGATCTGACATCTTTCTCTGATGTTGATTGGCTGAGAGGTACTGTTACTATGGTAACTGTCGGATACAATGGGACTTGTCGGATAAAACGTCCGACAAGTCCTTTCATGAAACGCTCCCCAGCTCGACCGTCACGAGCGCGGCGAGCTCAAGTTCCTTCAATATGACGTCACGTGTGATTTGACCAATCATCTCATTGTATTTTCGAAGTCTACCAGTCGTGCGAAATTTGATTTTTCGGCCACAGTTCCGCCTCGTTTTCACAAAGTTAATTTGATTTTTGATAAATCGACTGGTAAGTGATGTTATGAAATAGATTTGGTAAAATTATTGATTCTATTGAAAAGCTGCCGATTTAAAAATGATGTGAGTCTCGCTGAAAATGTGACTTGTGAGTGCTTTGTGTGACTGAGAGCTCGAGAAATTAATACTGGCAGTGGTACGCCCGTCCCACCAATTGACTCTTGTGTTATGTTTTGTTATAGACAGCAGGCAGCCCTCTGACACTGGGCTCTGACTCTGTTTCGAGGAGTTTTTAAACATTTTTTTTTATTTCTCCTCGTACACAGATGGCTGGCGATTGTGCAGCGGCCATTAGGGGTTTAACAATGCAATTCCCCCGACGGGGCTCATCGATTTTTGTCTTTATTTCATTATTAATAATTAATATTTAAAATAAGAACTGGACCAAATTCAAAATAAAAATTAAAATTAAAAATTAATTTTTTTTAAATTTATTCCGTTTTTGGCCTGAAAAGTGAAATGCACCAAAACGGGAAAAAAATGACTTCGTCTTCGGCTGTCGTGCAACTCCTAGACCTAGGCCTTGTGCCTGTGGCCTACTTCCCTGGGCCTGGGGCCGTAATCCGTATTCTGAAAATTGTCTTAAAAATTAGACCAAAAGCTTCGGTCTCTGTTGAGTGTTGTTGTTCAGCTGAACTCTGTTGGCTTCACTCACCAAATACAGAGACCGAAGTTCTACTTCTAGCGCGATCTGTACAGGGGACTCAATCACTCTAGGGCTAGGCGACACCCCAATTCTCGAGGTCGGCATGACGTCACAGTCACGTGATTTTCCTAACAACGTTATCGCAAAGGTGCAAACAAAGAGTGAGAGCGCACGTGTTGGCTGTGCAGCTTCCCTGACGTTTTTTTGAACTCGTTGATTTTAACTGTTTCTCCATTATATTTTCATCGCATTTTGTACTTCATTTTGATTTCAATTGATGGACAATGGTGAAAATATGTTGTGTGTACGGATGTTCCAAGAACAAGGCAAGATGGCCAGCTTTATCCTTTTACTTGCTGCCCAACCGAGTCACAGAGCCAGCGAGACGCCAAGCCTGGTTGACCGCGATTAGCCGGGCGCAGGAGGAGGCCCCTGGGCGGCTGTGGGAACCAAAGTCTGACTACAATTACATTTGTTCCTCTCACTTCATCTCAGGTACTTATTTAATTAAACTTTTCATATGATTTGCCCTTCAAGTTTAGAAATGAGAGAACAATTGAATAAATCTTCCTTCAGATTGTTTTTCTTAAAATTTCAGGGAAAGTTCTTGAACTTCTTACAGTCTTAATAAAATATATTATAACTTCTAGACTCTAGTATTAATAGTGAACTAGTACTAACTTTTTTTTGTTAGGCCTAAAATGAGATCTAGATCTAATATTGATATTAAATAATAATAATAAAATAATATTAAGTAGTAAATATTGGGTAAATAACACTTTACTCCCACGGCTCCACTCAGATTTTTCACTTTCTGTACTGTAGTTTCTGATGTTCTTTTGTCTAGAAAGTTTGATTGGGGGTTCGTGGGGTTTCCTAATCTGCAATTTACGTCACATTTTCACCACTTCCCTCCCGATTGCTCAGGATGCCAAAATATATTACAATAAAGATCTATGCTTTTGTGTGAGTTTTGTTTGTTTGGTTGTGTGTCAGTGTGTGCCCGGGGTGCGTGCACGAAGATTCAATTTCAAGTGTGCAGAGGCTGCCAGAGCTGTGGCGGTAAGGGCTAAATTATAATTGTAAATTACTGTAGTATTTACTTGTTTATCTTTATTGTATATTTTCAGGAGCTAAACACAACTCCAAAGACCACCCAGACTACGTCCCATCAGTATTTCCACAACGGCCATCGAGTGGTTCACCTGCCAAGAGGAAGCTAGATCGCTATGAACGTGCAGAAAGAAAAAGGAAACGAGGTGAGATTTTTTTACACTATACTGGATACAGCCAGAAAGACTGTTATGAAATATAAGGGCATCAATATATTTGTTTAATTCTTCAAAATCAACTTAAAGATTAGAAAAATATTCAATAAGAATATTTGGTTGAGTAGTATTTTCTTGAGTATACGGCCTAACTGCTACTTTTACTCTGTCCCTGAATATTGTCTTATTTTTTGTTATACTTACCTACATGTAGTTCAATGTGTACAGTTTATGGTATGTATACAAGCCTCCTTTCATTTCACAACAATGATGCACCCAATAAATTGTGATTTAAAAAGTCAATCAGGCAATCATTTTTTCCTCCAATATATTAAAAATAAAGAATAGATATAAAGATTGAATACATCTTTTTTTTTTCATTCTTAGGCGAAAAAGCTCATCATAGACCTCGGAAACCAGATGAAGTCAAGGATGTACTGGATGATCCCCCTGATGACGACATCGCGGTGCCCATTGAAGAAGAAGAGGAAGCAGTGCCCGTTGATGACGAAGAAGAAGCCGGTCCAGCTCCTCCCGGCTTTCAAGCACCGCTTCAGCCAACTGAACGAGAATCTTCGATTCTGGAGATGGAAGCATTACGTCGTGAACGTGACGAGGCAAGGATAAAGGTGCAAGGACTGGAGGACTCTCTGCTAGCTTCAAATTTGTCATCAAAGTCGGTGGAGAATGATGACAAGAAATGTAAGAACATGACAGGTCTGTCATGGTGTGTATTTATGCAGGTCTTTCTTTTTCTGAAGACATTTATTACTGCACATGCCATCAACAAGGATAGTTTGCCTCTCCAGGAACAGTTCTTTGTGGTACTTGTTCAATTGCGCCAAGGTTTAACTTTCGAGTTTATTGCAACCGTGAAGGGCATGAAAAAGACTACTGCAATTGACTACTTTTGGAAATGGCTTGACCTCATGCATGCCAAGCTGGGATTTCTTGTTAAGTTCCAGGATCGCAATTATATATTTCAAACAATACCTCCAGTGTTTAAGAATAAATTTCCTAGACTGACTTCAATAGTTGATTGTTTTGAGATCTTCATTGATGCACCGAGGAGGTTGAAGGCCAGGGCTCAGTGTTGGAGTAACTATAAACATCACTGCACTGTAAAAGTATTTATTTCATGTAGCCCTCTGGGACACATAAATTATGTATCAAAAGTGTATGGTGGCCGGGCTTCTGATGTTCAAGTTGTTCGAGAATCCAATTTTATGACTTATGAATTTCATATGCCTGGTGACCAAATTCTTGCTGATCGGGGGTTCACCCTCCAGGATGAATTTGCCGCAGCATGTGGTGTTAATTTGCTTTTACCTTCATTTACAAAGGGTAAGAGACAACTGTCGGCAGAAGAGGTGGAAACATCAAGAAAGATTTCCTCTGTTCGAATTCACATTGAGCGTGTTATCGGGCTTCTCAAAAATAGGTACAAAATACTTCAAGGCCCCATTTCCATTCAAAGCTTGCAAAAAATCACTGATGAGGCGGATAAGAAGCCTCTTGCAAGCATCGATAAGATAGTCCGAGTTTGTGCTGCCCTCATCAACCTAGGTGAAGGCATTGTATACAGAGAGTAATTGTGGTCAGTTTCTTGCAACGCTCTTTGAAAATGTTGCTTTCAATATGAAATTGAAAAGAAGAAATCTTTGTTTCCACTTCTGCTGACATGTGTTCACTTTGTCACGCAAATTACAAAGTGCATTTTGTTCCCATGATTTCCAGCCGTACATTTCAGATAACTCTGTAGCGCAGTCCCTTTATCGTAGCCAAAGTATACCTTCCAAAAAAGCCTATAAATCTTTTTTAAGCTTAATCAACTCGGCTGTCAATGGTTTAATGATTCATATTTATTTCAGATCACTCCTGTTTTGAGAGATATTTCGAGACATATTTGTCACAAGGACTCAGGTTTTTTCCATGTCCTTTTTTTGTAATGTTACCAGGATTGTAATAAAGTACATTTTTTATTTAAAAAAAATGATTTTTATTGTGTTAAAATGGATTAAAACTTATTTTAACAAATGATGGAATTTCCTCTAATTGGTTTAAGCTATACACAGTTTTTTAGTTGTCAATGGATCACTACTTGATTTTCACTTAATTTCTAATAGAAATAACATTTCCAAAAAATTATTACTCATAAATCATGGAAAATTTAATAATTTAAAAATGTGAACCTATCCTTATAGCTACTTTTCCAGTCTTGAAGGATTTTTATAGGTCTACACCTATACAATGCTAAAAATTTGACCACAAAATATACTCATGAAATATGTGACTTAGTGAGATTTACATTTTCAGCAAAATTAAATCTACTAAATTCTTTTTACTCCTATCATGTTGCTGTTCTCTCATGATGCATGTGAACATTAACCATGTCACATGTTACACCACAACAAGCACATGGCTTGAACTATTTCTTTTACTTATTCCTTAAATGTAAAATGTTTCACAAATTTTCATGAGTAAATTTTAAAAATAAATTATGAACTGCTGAGCAAATGATATATTTTTCCTGTCAAATCAATGGAAGTGATAAAAAGGAATTAAAGAATAATAGAATTAAAAACTGACGTATACTGCTTTAATTTCAATCAGTCTTCTAAGAAGTGGTAATAGGGAGAATAGAAATATATGAGAAATAGAGACAGAGGGTGAGAATAATGGAAAAAAGAAAGAGAAAGAAATGGGTAATAGATATTGAGTTGAGATTGTTAAAAGAAGAAAAGAAATTAACTAGTTTAAAAAAATCTAAACACACTCATTCAAATTCCCATCGAAGCAAATTTTCAACACAAGTCAATGTTTTTTTAAAACATTATTTTCAATTAGACAGGTGTTTTGAACGTGCCAACCCTGTTACTTACTATTGCAACAAATACTATTTGAATTGTGTTCAGCTTATGAATATGATTTTGACTTGAAATAAGTAGATGTTATGATGGGTAAATTGCCAATTCGTCCACTCACCACATGGTCTACCTTCATTTAGTCTAATGCCATTCCATCCATCAACATTTCATCTAACAACCATTTGGTCCAATCAACACTTCGTCTAATCACCAGTTCGTCTACTGCCATTTTGTCTAATAACCAGTTGGTTTACTATCCATTTTGTCATTCATATTGCTTAACACTTTAATTCAATTAGACCAACTGGTATATGGACTAAATGGCTATCGGACCAATTGGTTATTAGACGGAAGGGCATTAGACTAAATGAAAGTAGTCCATGTGGTGAGTGGACGAATTGATGGTAGACCAAATGACAGACCAAATGATAGTAGACGAGTTGGCAATTTGAGGAATTGGCATTAGACAAATTGGAAATAAACCTTATGATATGATACGAAAATATGCTATAAATATAACATAACTAACCATGGAATTTTTTAAAAAAGAAAAAAAAAAGACCTGCAATCACACCTCACTCCCCAACTTCTCTCTAAACACCACACACTCATACCTCCAACAATTAATGTAAATGAAGTACAATTCACAATTATCTTCTTTTTGGTTTAACAAGTAACATTTGTTATTATATCAGTCAATTACACATGGTAAAGAAAGACTTTTAAGCACAACTGAAGGCAAAATATAGGCACATAAAGAACTGCAAAATAAAGACAGGTTAAAATTGTTGTGTACATCTTAAGAATTGGACAATGTTATCGTGTTGAAAAAAAGCAAAATATCTTCATGTAACATAACAAAGATACAAATATGAAATACTGTTATGACATTTATTGCAAAATACTGGCAGAGTTGATGGAAATGTTCTCTTAATGAATATTAAAAAGGTAAGTAATGTTCTTGTCATAAATATAACATACTATTTTGTTGTTCATTTTATAATCTAGTCAAATACAAGAGGCAAAAGAAAGACTGAATCACAATCAAAAACAAAGTCTAGGCACATAAATATGAACAAAAATAAAGACAATATTATCGTTTTCAAAAAAAATCAAAATATCTTCATGTAACATAACAAAGATACAAATATGAAATACTGTTATGACATTTATTGCAAAATACTGGCAGAGTTGATGGAAATGTTCTCTTAATGAATATTAAAAAGGTAAGTAATGTTCTTGTCATAAATATAACATACTATTTTGTTGTTCATTTTATAATCTAGTCAAATACAAGAGGCAAAAGAAAGACTGAATCACAATCAAAAACAAAGTCTAGGCACATAAATATGAACAAAAATAAAGACAATGTTATCGTGTTTAAAAAAAAAATCAAAATATCTTCATGTAACATAACAAAGATACAAATATGAAATACTGTTATGACATTTATTGCAAAATACTGGCAGAGTTGATGGAAATGTTCTCTTAATGAATATTAAAAAGGCAAGTAATGTTCATATCATAAATATAAACTGTTTTGTTGTTCTTTGGCTACTTTCTAATTTTTCGGCAAGGTGGGCAATACCATGTCTTTGATCTCGGAAGCCTCGTGAGTTTCAGACACTTTGGATGAAACCACTCATCACATCGGTCGCAGCTCACCATCTCTCCTGTGCCGTCTGCGCTGCGACACACACAGTATAACTTGTCCTCAGATGAAGGCACCGGTGGGGGGGGGGTAGTGTCTTTCTCCAAACGTCGAGTCAGGAGTTCTGGAAGGATGGCTGTCTTCCAGAGTGTTGTCAGCCTCTGGACCATGGCGTCGATGAAATCATTATCTTTTGCTACCCGATCCACATGAATTGACCGTGGTGTCCACACCACAAAATCGCAGTACTCTACATTGCAGGCTGCAATTTGGAGCTGAATTTGGGTATAGTACGAATGGGACTTTTTTAGAGTAAGCTCGGCATCTAGGCAGAAATCCTTGTCTGCTAAAGCTTCCTGCACAGTCTGCATGCGATGGCGATACGGACATTTCACCTCCACAATGCCCTTTCCACAGCAAGTGCAGGATACTTTTCCATCTGGTGAGGCCCCAAGAAATGGATGATCCTTGAAGATGATGAATCCAGCCCGAGTCACCATGTCATCAAAGTGATCCTCTTCAAAAAGAGTGGTGTATGTCTGAATGGCACGCAACTCGTGCTCCCTCCCCCAAATCAGTGCCGGTGCGTTGATGGGTTCTGGATGTGGAATGCAGATCTTCTTGATGAGTGATGGTGCCGGGTTGACGAGTGAAGTGCGGAGTGCTTGGTGTGCGGTGGATCCAGTGATGCGACCTGCTCGTTGATCATGCCAGATGAGTGATGATGACTGTGCTTGTGTAGACTGGTCGATGAGCTCAAGCTGTGCGTCAGTGATGGAGAGTGAAGAAAAGGTGCGGTCACAGAGTGAAGACATATCTTGGGCGCTGAGTGAAATGTTGTTGGCATCATAGAGTTTACGGAGTGTAGGTGGTAGTGATGGGTTCTCAGGTGCAGTGGCAGATGGGATGAAGTTGGGTGCGTACTGGCTGAAAGCAGACAGTCCAATAACCTTGGTCGGCTCTGTGCAACCAGCCAACATCCCCAAAAGTGTGCTCTGTTCTTCTGGGGTTGCTGGACCAGACTCCTTTCTCTTGCGTTTATGCGGTGTTCTGTGCCTCTCCTTGGCCCCCTCACTGTAAAACTCAATACTGGCGACTGGACATGGCTGGATGTTGTCGACAAAGCATGAATTCCACTTGCACAGGTCTTCAGTACAGGCTGTAGACGTGTACCCCATGCGCACTGCAGCTTCCATCTTAAAGAGAAGAGCTGCTATGTGGGAGCAGCTCTCTCCAAGCCTGTTGAATAAGCATAGATAGAGAAAATGACAATTAGACCTTGAAACAACCGTAGTATCTTTTTGTAACTAAAAATAAGAAAAAAAGTACAGACTTTAAAACAAAGGATAAATTTTATAAAACAGCAGAATTTGTTATCTTCAGCACATTCAATTATTTTTTTAAAGTAAAGAAGGGGATTGAAAGTACATGTGGATGTATCAAAATTGAGTTCGTCTTGTGCCAAGATTGACCATGATATTGCCAGAACGATCAGATACACAATGACAGTGGTGAAGCATGGTCGGACTGAAGGGGGGGGGGGGCACAAGATTACTGGGACCACCCCTCATGTATTTCTTCTTTTTTTTAATGTCCTTTATGTTTTCTTTTGTTTTTCAGAATTATTTGGGGGGGGGGGGCATGTGACAAAACGGCTACACCACTGCAAAATGAGGTGTAGTATAGACAAACTTTTAATTTTTTTTTGCTTAGCAGCAAATGTTTCCCAAAGCCTTCCCAGTTAAAGTAATCATACCACAAAATAAGTACTTACCCAGCCATACAGTCGCAGTGTGCTGCAACAACGACTCCATCCACGGTTGTTGCAATCCATGGATGGTGAGGACTTTCAGTCACCCTCCACGACGGCTTGACATCTGCTTTAAGGAGCATGTGATGTCCAACCTTCTTGTGGAAAATGGTCTGCACCCATCCTGATGTAAAGAAACGATGTGCCTCCAGAGAGCGATAGTTCATCATGGCTTGCTGTGTGAAAATGCCTGTTGAAAAAAAAAAGGAAACAAACAAATATTAATATTAAAAAAATGAAATAAAAAAGGACACTTCTGTAATTGTGAAGGCTCAATTGATTTCCAACTGGCAGCATAATCTGTTAAAAGATTGGCTGAAGTACCTGCAATAAAGTAAAACAAAAATTTAAGATTTAAGAACAATATGAAAAATGAAAAAAATTGTATGTTGCTTCAATGGCGAGTTTTTTCAGAAAGTAAAACATGCTTGCACGCAAACCAGGAGCCACGGAACCGCAGGCTGCAGCCCCCACCTTTTTGGCTTAATTAAGAGAAAGATATACACTTGTCATTTAACTAAAATGCATGTGGTCAGCCCGACCCCCCTTTTATATAAACTTTCAACAAATAATATTGTTTCAATTTGTAATTATTGCTTATAATAGGTACCCCACACCATAGGCGACGGTGTCAATTTTCTTCCTGGTTCCCCCCTAAATTTGTTGCTTCCGCCGCCAATTCCCCACACAGTTCCAACTTGCATTGCAAATAGTAGGATGGGGGGTCGGGTGTCCGGACACTTTATATTTTTGAAGCCTCCTTTTTTGTCTTTGGATTACACTAGGCCTATAAATATGAATTCAATAGTTGTAATCATCTTCCATTTTGTTCTCCATGATATTTCCTTACATTTTGTACTAAAAATTGATGAAACTTCGCTTGTAAATTTTTCCAAATGACTTTCTAAAATTGATCGTCCGGACACACAACAACCTAGCCTAGGCCTTATTAAACTTCTCCACTAATTTAATTAGGCCTACTACTAGGCCTAGGCTAGGGGGTTTTTCGTCCAGCTTTTATTATTATTATTAAATATCAAACAGTTGTGTGTGTGTCTTCATCATTACCATCATCATCATCATCACATTTTTTATTGTTATTTATTTACCTGGTGTGTGTACAAGATAATTGTACACGTCTGGATACTCAACGTCTGGCCAGTCGGACGGGTCGTTCCGCCAAGAGTCAGCTGGGTGCTTGTAAGGGCAATTTGATGAATCCAGTCCAATCACTGCTAATTTCTGATTATATCGCCTTAATGAATCACCAGGTAGGCCATCAGAATAATCATATGCCATATTTGATTAATAAAAAGGCAAATAAAAACTATATTTCTTCTAAATCAATAACAGTATGCGCACCCAGCTTGTGTACGGCGAGTCTTCCGGTAGGCTTTGTTTGCACCTTCGCGATCGGTTGCTAACCGGAAGTTACGTTCACGAGTGAAAATCCCCGGATGTCCGACCTCGAGAATACTTACCCGTGCTAATAAACTGGGACTCCACTCACGCGCATTTGGGCCGCCCTAGCTTATAACTAAGCAATATTATCTAGAAATTGTTACATTGTAGTCATTAAATATGTTCTATTAAATAAATTGATAATGTTTAATCGGTACTCACCGGTTCTTTTGTTGCATTTTCAGACCATTTCTCACAATTCTTCGTAAATATTTGCGGCAAATTTTGTCGCCATAGACAGCTTAGCATCCATCTTTATTGATAAATGGAGCGCCCTTTACGATAGTTGTTAATGCCGCGGAGAAATCGTTAGGCATTTTGGCCTGTGTTCAAGGCGTTCTTTCTGTTTTATTTTTTATATTGAAGATTTTGAAGATTTTTTATATTGAAGACTGCCTGATTGCATTTCATCTCAGACAACAACCAAACTGTTTGCAGATGACTGCCTACTCTACCGCAAGATCCAATCTCAGGATGATGCCAACAAACTTCAAGAGGATCTTGACTCCTTGCAGAAGTGGGAGTCAGACTGGCTTATGAAATTCAATCCTCAGAAGTGTCAAACTATCTCAGTAACCAACAAGCGGAATCCACTAAACATGACATACTCCATTTATGATCAACCTTTACAAAAGGTCAGCTCTGCAAAATACCTTGGTGTTCATATTCATCAGAACATGAAGTGGAACCACCATATTAGCATGGTCACCAAGAAGGCCAACTCTACACGTGCCTTCTTGCAACGTAACCTGCACTCATGCCCAAGAAGCGTCAAGGTTCTATGTTACAAATCTCTCCTCAGACCTGTCCTGGAATATGGATGTGAAGTGTGGGACCCCTTCACCAAGGACAACACCCGGAAGCTGGAGATGGTGCAGCGACGATATGCTAGATTCACCATGGGAGACCATCGTCGCACTAGTAGTGTCACCGATATGCTACGACAGCTACAGTGGCCCACCCTTGAAGAGAGAAGAGCCCAGTTCAAGGTGGTGATGGTTTATCGCTTGGTAAACACAATTGTTGATGTACCAAAGGTACAGTACTTCAACCAGGCTGCTACTTCCACTTCGCTTCGTGGTCATCAGATGAGGTTACACGTCCCACATGCTCGCACTGTTACTTATCAGAAAACTTTTATTCCCGATGCCATTAGACTGTGGAATATTCTCCCTGCCATTACAGTTAACTGCACTTCAGTAGCCAGCTTCAAGGCTGAGGTGCAGAAAATCCAATTGCGCTAAGACTGCGCATATTTTTTTTTTTTTTTTTTTTTTTTTTACAAGTACGATAATACACCAACCTGGTGGACTGTACTTAAACGGATGATGATGATGATTGTGCATTTGTTGAATAGCGCCGTCTACGTCAGGTATGAGATCGAGTGTATAAATACACTCTTCCAAAATAATTATGATTCAGACCTGGCGCTGTTTAACTTCAATCTCTTTCACCTAAATTAGCGATGAATGCTAGCATTATAAAATATATATTATTAACGTCTGACGAAAAGAATAACCAACCGATCAGCTGACGAGAACGCGAATCACGTGATCTTCATATCAGCTTCGATCGCGAGTCAGAAGAGAAGAGCAGCTGCCCAGAAAATCAGGAAAAAGCCGTGAAAATGTAAGTTCCCCTTCATTTCTTTCATTTTTTTGTTGTTGCTAACGATGCATTTACACTATAAAATTATAATTTAAATAAGAGAAAGGAATATAGCTTGTACTTGTGATATAATATATAAATATCCTGTTCTCAGAGATTTCTAATCAAAAATACTACTGATGTCGCCTATGAGGTCCATACATGTAATGTTGGACCTCATTGGTACTAGGAGTGGACTCAATGGCCATATGTTTATGTATATAAGTTCGGATAAAACAGGGAGGTGAAGTTGCGCGACAGCCGAGGTAAGTCACTGTTTTTGTTCCTTTTTATGGTGTCTGGAGAAAAAAATTATTTTTCTTATTTCAAGAAAATATCACATTTTCTTTGTGAATTTGAAGAGAA
Organism: Lytechinus pictus; assembly: GCF_037042905.1. Classification (NCBI taxonomy): domain Eukaryota; kingdom Metazoa; phylum Echinodermata; class Echinoidea; order Temnopleuroida; family Toxopneustidae; genus Lytechinus; species Lytechinus pictus. The sequence goes on from NC_087256.1 coordinate 17,206,079, forward strand.
ATGACCTTCAGACTGACAGAAATGTAACATTTTTGAAAAAAATCCAATTATTGGCTGCAAAAAAGAAGAATGAAATTAGGTCAATTTTCAGCATTTCTCTGCCATAGACTGTGTACTATAGTTAAGAAATGGACACACACAAATCCAAATTTTTTGCTTCCAAGAGCTGTTATAAATTTATTATTAATGCCAAAAACTTGTCCATAAAGAGTCCAATAGAATTTTTTATGCTCTATCTGATGGTATGATTTTTATAAAGATTTGGAAACCAGATCACAATGAAAAATTGCGACAAAGTGAAAAAAATTGTGCAAAACAGAAATTTCATTTTCCCATAGAAAACGCATGGAGAAATGGCAATCTCGACACACACAAAAATAAGGGTTTGCAATTTATCTCTAAATCCTTATTTAAAGTGATCATATAAACTTGTCCTTACTGTCAAAAGAAGCCCCTGAACATGCCAAACACAAGTTAATAATCAATTCAGATCACATTTTTCTAGTAGCCTGAACTTCCCCGAAAAAATGTGCCATATTTTCCCCTAAATCAGCCTGTTTTATGCTGACACTTTTCAGTGTGGCTTCAGACACCCTACTTTTAACTTGATTTTTCCCCGTTTTTTGGCAATTAATGCCAAGAGGGAATATTAATTTGCATTTCGGACGCGTTAATTTTCAAAAGTTTGATTCATTACAGACAAAAATTGAAGAGCCCCAACGGGGGGATTTTGCATTGTAAGTCCCCTAATGGTGGCTGCACGATAGCGAGCCGTCTGTGTACGAATAAATCATGTACATGGGATAAAACTTCATTTCCGACATTTCTACGCTCTCGTTGTTATTTTTAAACAAGAATTCATCAAAAAATGAAAAAATATTGTGAAAAGACGAAAGAGACTTGCCCGATGTTTACGCCGCCATCTTGTTTCTTATTGTACTTCCCCAACGTTACGAACGCGAGCATCGGGCAAGTCTCTTCCGTCTTTTCACAATATTTTTTCATTTTTTTGATGAATTTTTGTTTAAAAATAACAACGAGAGCGTAGAAATGTACATGATTTAGAGCTAGATCTTTTAGAAGGAAAGTAGAAATCTCGGAGTCGGGGGCGAAAGTTTCAGGGTTTTTTGCGGTACACGCAGATGAATAGGGAGGACTCCCTGGATTCGTTTAGAGTAAGCCTACGTTAGTAAATGATTTTTACTCTCAAGAAGCCGCCTGGCTAGGCTAGGGTGTCTGGAGAAATTTTTTTTTTTTCTTATTTCAAGAAATATCCCATTTTCTTCGTGATTTTGAAGAGAAATAACCATCAGACTGACAGAAATATAACATTTTTTGTTTAAATCCAATTATTGGCTGCAAAAAAGAAGAATGAAATTAGGTAAATTTTCAGCATTTCCCTGCTATAGACTGTGTAGTTAAAAAATGGACACACACAAATCCAAATTTTTAGCTTCCGAGAGCTGTTATAAATGTATTATTAATGCCAAAAACTTGTCCATAAAGTGCCTAATATTTAGGAATTTTTATGCTCTTTCTGATGGTATGATTTTTATAAAGATTTGGAAACCAGATCACTATGAAAAATTGTGACAAAGTGAAAAAATTTGTGCAAAACAAAAATTTCATTTTCCCATAGAAAACACATGGAGAAATGGCAATCTCAACACACACACAAATAAGGGTTTGCAATTTATCTCTAAATCCTCATTTCAAATAATCCTATAAACTTGTCCTTACTGTCAAAAGAAGCCCCTTAATTTTCTCTTTCCATACATGCCAACACAAGTTAATAATTAATTCAGATCACGTTTTTATAGCAGCCTGAATTTCCAGAAAAAATGTGCCATATTTTCCCCTAAATCAGCCTGTTTTAAGCTGACACTTTTCAGTGTGGCTTCAGACACCCTATTAAAAGAAATAGAGTCTATTCTTATAAACTTTACTCCTTTAGAATTAGAGTTACAATAAAATCCATATTCCGAAAATTCTTGTATCTTTTTCTGTAAATTTTCTTGTAACTTTCGCTGAGCGGTATGATGTCAGAGCTAGAATTATGCGTAAAGTTAAAAACAGTGCATAAATAATTAAATATCCCCTTGGCCTTGCGCAAGATAACATATTGAGATAAAAGTTATTCTGAAAATTCTCTTATCTTTGCATTCTCTTAACTTTCTTGCAAAATACAAGAAAATTTACAAGAGGTAGGGGGCTATTGTAACTTATTGTTGCATGCGATATTTGTAGATTTTTTAGCAATTAAAAAAATTGGTGTTCGAGACGATAAATCTTTTCAGAGAAAATATGTCTTTGAGAAGAGCCACATGTATTTTTAGCACAGAAGAGCACAAGCATATTAAGCGTCGGAGGCGCACGGATATTATGCCTCATCTCACCAATGCGCTTCATTATTTTTCAGAAGAGCTGCTTCTATTGGTTGACCTAAGCATATAACAAGCTTTAAATATGATTGGTTGATGATGAAATATTGGGCGTGTCAGAGATAAAATAGGGGACGTCCTTACAGAGATAAGACAATTTTCAGAATACCAATTAAAGAGAATTTTAGCGAGCTGTCATCTTGCTGACTTACAAGAAAAGTTAAGACAATTTTCAGAATACCACCCCTGGACTGTTTATCCGAACTTAATAATACATAAAAAATACATTGTAATTTGTATAGACTGGCAATGTGTCCCTGTAGCTGTACACAGATCGAGTTAGAACTTCGGTCTCTGTCATGTCTGTAAATTGGTGAGTGGAGCCAACGGAGTTCAGCAGAACAACCAATATAACAGAGACTGAAGCTTTTGATCTACATTGTAGTTTTGTAAGTGAAACTAGTATAGTAAAACTTACCTAGTTTAATTAAACTAAAAGAAAACAAAGGCAAGCAGCCACACACTTTTTTTTTACTACAAGAACTCTGGCAATTTTAATGTTTGAAAAGACTGTCTTATTCTAATATGTAAATATTCTAAAGCCATTTTCCGAACAAAATTGTCTTCGGCGCCGGATTTGGAAGGGGTCAAACTTGCTTATTAACTCTTTGCATGCTGAATTAATTTTGGCGGGATAATTAGCCAGGATGCTCCTAGAGTAAAAATTATTCACTAACTTGTGCTTACTCTCCGCGGAGCCAGGGATTGCGTCCCATTCATGTGCATATACCGCGAACAAATCTGAAATTTTCTCCCCTGAGATTCCTGATATCTAGATATAGGCCTAGCCCTAAATCATGTAAATGGGATACAACTTCATTTCCGACATTTATATCTTGGACTTGCCCAAATCCAAATTTTTAGATTCCGAGAGCTGTTAAGAATTTATTCTTGATGAAAAAGTCTTGTCCACCGAGTGTCAGTTAATCCTTAACACTTTTTAATTTGAAAATCAGATCATAATGTAATATTGCGACAGTGTGAACAAAATTGTGCCAAACAGAAATTATTCAATAGGTAGCGCATGGGTTATTGGCAATCTCAACACATAGAAATAAGGGTTTGCAATTTATCTCTTTATTTATCTCCAATTTATCTCTAAATATCCTATAAATTTGTCCTTAGCATCAAAAGAAGGCACTGAATTTTATCTTTTCATACATCCTGTCATTTGAAAATCCATACAGATCATATTTTTCTTGCAGGCTGAATTTGCCCCCAAAATTGTGCCATTTTCCCCTGTTTTCTGTAGACACTTTGAAGTGGGGCTTCAGACACCCTACCAAAATTTGACTCAAGCATGTCGACATTGAGGTGCGCGTGCACGGCTGACTGAAAATCGATATTGGAGACTCCAATAATACCATTGGCATGATAAGGAGACAAGATAATCTGCAATATTTGGACACTTCATTTGGCATTGCAAAAGGATGAAAACAACAGAAAAGCAGTCATTTCCTAATAAAATGCTGTCTTAGATGGCAGGTTTGAATCCCACTGGTTCAAATTTTTTCTGACTTATGATCTTATGATTTTCATTACAGATCGAGCATACTGATCTTATGATTTTCATTACAGATCGATCATACTGATCTTAAAAAAATAGGAGTAATGCCGAAAATTTGTTAACAAATTATAATTTCCTCCTATAAAAAAAAAAAAGCCTCTTAATTTACTATCTATTGTCCACGGCGGACGGCATTTGAATATTAATGAGTCAGAAAGAAGAGGATCGAGGGTATTTGAATTCCAGTTCATCATGGCTTAGCCGTGAACCAGAATAGCCTGGTGGTTGAGTCGCTGCCCGGAAAGCAGTAGATGGCAGGTTCGAATCCCACTGGTTCCAATTTTTTCTGACTTATGATCTTATGATTTTCATTACAGATCGAGCATACTGATCTTATGATTTTCATTACAGATCGATCATACTGATCTTAAAGGGGAATCCAGCCTTGGCCATAAAAGTTGTGTTGGGAAGGAGAAAAATAAATTTAACAGAATGGTGAAAGTTTGAAAGAAATCGGACAAGCAATAAGGAAGTTATAGCTGCTTTAAAACTGAGATCACTAATACTATGTAGATTTCAAATTGGCAACTGAGTAAGTAAATTATGACAAGGGGCAAGGACAATTTTCCCATAGGCCATGTACTTTATTATCAGGGATTTGTGGTTTTCTCCCAAGTACCCATTCCCCTAGGGCAGTAATCTAAATATAACCCAGGAAGTATATTGTTTTATGTCCTCATGAAAGAAAAATATAATTTGAAATAAAACTTTTGGGAAAAATGACATTTTAGTCATAATATGTAATGGAGTACATGGAAGAGTAGTCCTTGCCTTACATCACTATAACATCACATAAGCGGCCAATTTGAAGTCTCCATGGGTATAGTGATTACCAATATTTACAACTTTTAAAAATTCATAACTTTCTTGTTGTTTGTCCAATATTGTTCAAACTTTCGCCAATCAACTTGTCTGTTTTTTCTTTTCCTTATAAAAACAGTTTTTATTTGGGTTGGATTCCCCTTTAAACAAATAGGAGTAATGCCGAAAATTTGTTAACAAATTATAATTTCCTCCTATAAAAAAAAAAAAAAAAAAGCCTCTTAATTTAAAATGCTGTCTTGCTGAAAATTGTCGTCCAACAGGTTCATTACACTCAACCGGATGAACACCCTTCGAAAAGTACAGTCCTCTATGTAGGTTTAATAGCGCTTAATGCAATCTTTTTAAGCGCTGCATACTATTACCCCGGCTTAAGCATTGCTACATGTACGCGTATCGGGTGCTCGAGCATTCAGGTAATTCCTTCCTATATGATACCCATTACCTACATCTGGTTGGAGAGTGGCAAATATAAATATACGCCTTGCCAAAGGATGCGAGTACTGCGGTGGGATACAAACTCTGGAACTTGTGGTTCAAAGTCCGGAGACTTTACATGTATCCACTGAGCCACAACACCTCTGTTAACAGTTATGTACAGTTTGTGGCTTTCATGGTACCAACACGTGGAATAGGAAGCCTGCTTTGTTAAGTATTTTCTCATTTCTAAAGTCTAATTTTCCCTTAAACATCAGGAAGTTTGAAGGACGACTACTAAGAAAATGAGTGGGCGAGAAGTTCTGTGTAACCAGCTCTACTACGTCGAGGTGATGCGACACAAGTACCCCGAGACACTGAATGACTGGTGCTGCATTGAGCTATCCCACAGATTAGATTTCAGCGGAACTGATGGCCTTGGTCAGGTCCTCATGGGGAAGGTGGATGTCAGGCAAGGGAAGACAATCATCAGGAAATTCACCAGGCATAAGAAGAAAGCAGGTGGGACCACTTGTAAAATATGTTTTTAAATCAAGCATTGAAATATGCTGAAGAATAATTTAACATTTGTGTGTTTCCATTAATATTAGTTCAGGTACCAGTTCATGTATGTGTACCCGTCTTACAAAGAGTTGCGATTGATCCAATCAATCACAACTATGGACGGCCAGCAACGTTAACGTCTATTATGCATGTTTGATGAAAATATTTTCTAATAATGATGTATATTGCATTCATTGTTTTCTTAAAAATTCAGTGTGCTTCTCTTTCTTTACAAAGGACATTGTGCAAATTTCCTGTATAAAATATTATGACACTGATGGTCATGGATTTCAATAGTTAAGATTGATTGGATTAATCGTAACTCTTTGTAAGACGGGGCCCAGTTCTAAATAGTAATTGTTTTATTGATTTTCTAACAGCCCTCCTGCCCAAACTGATAATAAATCTTTATTGTTAGTTCATAGGGCTTGGAGTTCTGCAAAGCTGTGTCAAGGGTTATCTGTTCAGAGAATATCAATTTTGTAAAACTATGCATCTGATTTCTTTTCTTCTATAGCTGCCCTCCAGCCTCAATTGACAATATTTGGTGCACCATTGAGTGAGGAAAGTTACAGTAAAGCCAGACAGCTCATTGACTATTTAAAAGATCGTAAGTTCATTGATATGGGCCCTGTATCATATAGAGATACAATTGATATTTACAATTGATAGCATCTTCTTTGTACATGGTATGTCATAGAAGGATAGCTATGCAGAAATTGCAGTTGATTGTGTCTTGTGTAACAGGGTTCTGGGAAAGGAGATATCTTATACCATGGTCACATTTGTTCTACGGCGGCCGTACGGCGAGTCGAATACAGCCGTTTTATTAATTTTGATTCAAACCACCTATATGTAGTTTGACAAAAAATGTTAAAACGGCTGTTTTCGACTCGCCGTACGGCCGCCGTAGAACAAATGTGACCATGGTATTAGCTTCATGTAATATATGTAGTTTATTCAAGTGAGGAATCCAAAAGTGAATTTCTATGTTATACCATGTTATACCAATATTATCTGAATTCAATGAGAATATTCATCCTAGTTTCTGAAAATAACCAATCAATGTTAAAGTAGATTAGATGAAAAAATAATAGTTACACATAAATATTTCTATTTTAAACCATTGCTTAACAATATAAAACATCACAAAGACCTACAAATTGGCAAAAATCATAGCTTTGAATGTTGAATACAGGATTTATGAACAATCTTAACCCTATCTACATGTAGGCCGGGGTATTTTGGGAGATCATACGGCCCGGGGGGGAGATCTCGGCCGTCAGTGGCGTGATCGTGCCTAAAATAGGCAAATTCGGCACACAGGTTGTCTAGGACATAATCTAAGAAATTCTATATTAATTTATTTCATGCCAATTGCTACTAATTGATTATGCTAATTAATTAGTATGCAAAATCATACTTTTTCCTGTAACTCCCTAAATAAAGCTCCAAATGTTCTAATTTTTGGTGTAGAAACTCTTTGTGGTGTTCTTAGCAAATGTAGATGAAAAATTGAAAAATCAGATCAATTTCTTAGGTATATATATTTTTTGCAATTTCTTTGTTTTTTACCTTTCGTTTTTCATTGTTTTTTCAATAAACTTTGTTGGGGACTCTTTGGGATCATAAATAGCATAAAATAAATCCATTTAGACCAGCAAAACAAATTTGGTCTCAAAAGATGCGCAAGACTTGAAAATAAAGTCAGGAAGCGGCGCAGTCAAAAAATTTCACACGGTGAAATATTGCACGAATCGTTGAGGGGAGCCTCCAAGGGCCCCCCCCCTCCCACCATAGATAGGGTAAATAAAACTCAAGTTGTTATTATCTTTTTTATGATAGTTGTAAATTAGCACTTGTATGGCACCAAGCACATATAAACATCCAATTTTGCACATCCACAATCAATTCTTTACAATGTAATACCTGGGGAGTGTTTCATCAACGTTTTTTTTCTGACAAGATTTGAAAGCTTTCCTTGATTATGATTTACTGAATAGCACTGGCACTATGTTGACTGTTGGATAAAACTGGCTTTGTTGGATATGACATGTTAAAATGACAAGTCCTTTCATAAAATGCTCCCCAGACTTAAAAAATGTTATGTAGCTTCCATTTTATTGGCTATTATCATCTTTTCTTTCATAGATGTTCACGTTGAAGGGTTGTTCCGCATCCCCGGGAACTCCCACCGTCAGCAGCGCCTCAAGGAATTCCTCAGCATGGGGAGAACAGTAGACCTTGAGAGCTCAGAGTTTACTCCCCATGATGCAGCATGTGTCCTCAAAACCTTCCTGAGTGAGCTCCCTGAACCTCTCCTAACAGACAGACATTATGAAGCCCATATACAGGCTGCAGGTAAGAAATATTTTGTATTCAGCAACAAAAGACTACACAACAATACACAAATACAAATAAAATGTTTTTACAACAGAACATATATTAAGTAGTCATAAACAGATAGTAAAGAACAGTGATCACTCCTATACGGCGGATGTGGGGGAAAGACAGAAAGTCATATTGGATAAAGCTGAAGTTAGAATTGGAGAAGTTAACATTCATGTTGTATATCAAGAATACCACAATCTGTCTTTACATACAGAGCTCACATACAAGCTTGAGATTCTTCCGCACCAAACGCCCGAGATGCTTGGAAGGCTGAGAGCGACACGGACAACCTGTCAAGTGGGGGCGCTCCGCTACCTGTTCCTGATGCTCCAACCTTGCACGTATAAACTCCTCCGGGATGTGATGGACTTGCTTCACACCGTAGCAGCCAATGAGGAGATGAATAAGATGAATGCCTCGAGTCTTGGCATCCTCTTTGCACCCCATGTCCTCTGGCCTAGATTTGTAAGTAATCACTAGAGATTAGATGAGATGGTCTGGCAGGGTTTTTGACCATTTCATATCCCTGTATCAAAGTTGGACGTACAGTGTATATGAATATTCTTTCTTTTCATTGCCAGTGTTACCTTGGCATATGAAATGTGTGTTACTTTTGATTTCAATGTCTCATTGCTTCTGCCACCTATGTATTTATGAGGTGAGGAATAAACAAATCTTGAAAATGAACAAAAAAAGAAGAAATCATGCTCATTAATAATAAAACATTATTTTTTCTGTCAAGTAGAGCATCTGTCGATGGCTGAGCAGCGTGTAGGAGTCAAATTTCCCTCTAGGAGTTTTTGATAAAAGCCCTTTAATTTAATTCTTTAACTTATTTTGTTATCCCACAGTTGACCACAAATGATTTGAAGGATCAAACATACATCAATAAACTCAACTATGCTGTTGAGTTCATGATCAGCTATTACACCAGCATCTTCAAGGTAAAAAAAACCCAAATTCTATCCTTTTCGGTGAAAAAATATGTATGGGATCAGGGGGCTATTAAATCCCCTGGAAAATGCATACATTCTCTAAAGCCCCTGAAACTTAAGAAAAGTAGTTAAGAAACACAATTATGTCATTTGCAGTGAACAAAATATGCATGGGACTGGGGGCTATTTATCCCCTAAAATATCCAAAGAGCCAAGTTTCAAATAGCTCTTGTAAATTAACATTTGGCTCAGCAAAGAAGATATTAAAGCAGAAATATAGCTCCCTTGAAGGAAATATAATTTTTTGTATGGTTCCTTTGAATAAATGTACAGTTGATATCAATAAGATATTTTGTTCACAAAATTGTGGCAAATGTCTTCTGTGAATGTGGTTACGTAGATGTAGATATTGTAAGAAAAATGTTTGTCAGGTGCAAGGAATAAAGAAGATGATACAGGACAATGCATTTTTTTTATTGCAACCTTCAGTGGAAAAAAACAAATTGATAATGGATTACATCAGTCTGCCTGGGTAATCCATGTTCTTGATACTTATTTTTAATGATTTTTGTTTCTGTTTCAGCACCCCTCCCCCCAAAAAAATAAGAAGAATAAAACAAAAACATATAGTACTCATATTACAGTTTGCAGCTCTGTGATTGGAGACTTTTTAAAAACCATACACAGACAGATTAAAAGCGTCCGAATTGACTGAATTTTCCAAAAAAAAAATTGGCTCCTGGTTCCACCAATGTGGCCCCTGGTCATCCAAAAAATAAAGGGGACCTAGGAGCCACTTGCCTTCAAATGTGGCTCCTGGTCCACACCGAGTTAATAAAAAGCTTGTACACAGACTTGATGTTATAATCAATCTTCACCTGCAGGTTCCAGACCATATGCTGAGAAAGTGTGAATTGTTTGTCAAAAATGGAGGCAAGCTACCAGAAGATGAAGAAGATTTGTGCCATCGAAGGTCCCAGGTAATTTACCACATACAATAAGTCTATTAATTATCTTCTTTTGTGCACCCCCCCCCCCCCTTCTTGCAGTTGGTTTAGGGTTATGCATGAGTTTTGGTCTGCCTCTTTGTGAGTGAAATGCCTTACTGGTTCTATTCATAGCCAAAGGTGTATTAAACAAATTTTCAAATTAACTAATAAATTAATTGATAAACTTGAAATATATGGACGGTGGTTGCGGTTGCTCCATCATCTTCTTTCAGGAAGGAAAGTTAAACGGGTTTGGCATCATTTTGAAAACAATGTTTTTAATTTTCTATCAGTCATTTATATCTTGTGACATAGTTCTATTAAAGAAAACCAAACACTTACGAAAGCATATCAATTGTACTAAGAAAAAAATTCTGAACTTTATTCTTGAGGAATTCAATTCAAAATTGATATATCTGCTTCTCTGACAGTCTGATGATGAATTGGAATCAGATAGGAGGTTACCCATAAGCCACCCAGAGACAGAATCAGTGACGATCAACAATAAAATAGATTACACTCGGGACGCCCTGGCTCAGCTGTATGCAGACGTTCAGGCCATGCCAGAGAGCTCCAAGAAACGCAAGCTCATGAAGCAGGTATGGTATAGACAAGATTGAGAATTATAATCGTATTGGGAAGGATTAATTCCTTGAATGCTCTGGGCGCTGGAATCAGCAGCTCGAGCTTAACCTGGAGTAGTGTTAGCAATTGTGTGCCTAGAATATTTCTAGATAGATGTTATGCATACTTGTTCTCATCATTATCATCAGCATTTTACCAGGAGGGGTTGTGTAGTAAGGCAGATTATAAAGTTATACATGACTTTACTAAAGGCTTGATTATGGAAAGCTAAATGGGGTGTCCCAATTCTTTATCTATAATCAAAATTTCCTATATATGTCTAACCACCAATGCCATTCAAAGTCTGCCCCAATATTCTTTATTGTTTAATATCTTGATTATTTAAATAAGGATCATAAATCTCTAACATTTAGAACATTTTATTTGAACTTATTTGATTATAACTGATAAAGTTTCCCATATGGGTTGCCATACTCAAGTTAATTGTAAAGTCCTGAATAAATATACAAATAAATAAATATCCAGTTTCACGAAACTCCCTCAGGAAATACTAGCACTTATATCAAAACCCATCATTCCCCAATGTCTTCCTTCATAGAATTACAATGATAATTTCCTGTGTGTGATTTAGTAGTGTATCATCTCTTTCCTTTTCACAAACCATTGTATACTCTGCATGTTTGCAAATATATCCTCCATTTATTTATTAATTTTTTTCTTGCATGCTACATTCACCCCTGGGCTCTTTGTTATAAACCTTGTTATCAATAGCAAATGCAATCATTTAATTGCAAATGTTCTTTCAGCCAATCAAATGCCTCTATTTGAGAAGCTTGTAACATGTATTTTGATATGTCATTGTTATTGTGAAAAAGAACCTAGATTTTCAATATATATGACCAGATCCAGCAAAACCAGGCTCTTGTCGACAAAGATGAAATTTTAGGTTATCCACACATTTGGATGGAATACCTCACAAGTTAATTTAATATTATTTTGAGGGGGTAGACCGTAGAGTAAAATGTAATTTTGAAAATTTGTGTAAAAATGATAAGAGCAACCATCTTTTTTAAATTTCTTTTGTTTGAGAATTTTTATGAATACATTTTTTTAAATGTGGTTTTATACTTTTATTGTAAGAACATGTATGGCTACTGTAGTAAAAAAAAAAGAAATACTGGCCATGAACGCTTCTCTTTGTTTGTCTTGAGCCTTCTTTGATTCCAAGAGATTTTAGTTCCAGATGAGTGCCTGGATTTGATGGATTGGGTCATATATTTTTTTCCTTGCATACTTTAATAGTCTCTGATTACAAAAGCCAGCTCCTAATTCTCATCAACATTCAATAGAATTAAATTTTGCAAGAGGCTGATAGAGCTAATACTCTTTAGATTACTTGTACCTTATCTTTTAGATATTTCACATATTTATCTTTATCACCCTGAGTAGACAATATTTAGTCTCTCCTATATTATCTTGCATCGCTAGTGTTCTAGTTTTCTACTGCATGATTCTTGCATGACTTTGTGATTTTGAAACAGTCTTTGTTGTCGTCATTTGTTGTTATTTTTCTCCATACAGGATGAATGTAGAAGCATGGTTAACAAGGTATCATGGTTTGGTTATATCTTTCATTGATTGTTTGTCTGTCCGTCTGTCCATCCGTCCCTTGCCATCCCATCCCATGGTTCACCCACCCTACCCCATACCATACCATGTCTCTCTAACTTCAAGGTTGTAGCACTGATTTTAGGTCACCACAAAATGAAGAAGACAAACAGCAAAACCAATTATATCCAGGCGTGGATTTAGCAGGATAAGACATCATAGTTTTGAGAGGCCGACTATTGTACTAAAACAATATGGCTCCTAAAATAGTATTGTGTCTAATCCGGCTGGATCCACGCATGATTATGATTTTGGTATATCTTGCCAGTAAGTTGTTTCACAGTGCATTCCTTTAAATTAGTGCTATTACTTTGAACTTGTTTTCCAACTAAGTGAACTCTGCCTAAGTCAAATATTCTGGGTTGAACAATATGTCAGATGTCTATTCTAAAAAGTTCTTTACTTGTGTATTCTAATACATTTTACACCTTATGTACAAAAAATGTTCCTCTGATACATGGACATGTAATTCAAATTTATCTCAAGCCTAGGGTCTATTACACATCATCTTCCATCAATGGATACTATATCATTAACTCTAAATGCAATGGTAACATCCAATCAAAATCAAGAAATCTTTGTTAATAGCAAATTTAGTCCTTGGTTTGATGTGATATGCACTGCCATGCTGTAGATTCGATTTAGGCAAAGTTGACTAGATACATGTATGTCAGTAACTGGGGAAAGTAATGGAGCCGTACTGTTAACCATAGTCAAGGCTTAAAGATAACATAAATTGCAGTTGCATTCTCAAATCATTCATGTCATGTTGAACTCTTCTGTCAATGTAAATGCCTCTCATGTTTTGAAAATACACGTATATTGTTTTCACCATTCATTCCCAATAAGTTTGTTTCATGTATTCTCATTTCTAATGATCCCTTTTCTCCTCAAGAATCCAAGATATTCCCCTCCTTACCATCTTGGATATTTGTGTACAGAATTACCCATGGACCATTGATGGCAATTCATTTATATTGTTTATCAGGTTTCATGTGTACAATAACCATGTTTTTCTTTTCTTCACAGTTATATGATCTAGTAACTGACAAATAAGGGATTGAACAGTGTCCTTATGTCAGTTACAAATTAAAGATCACATATTGCACCTGTTAATTTGCATTTTGGATTTTCTGTACTTTTCCTTTTGATGTACGTGATTGATTTGTTGTGAATAAGTGATCAAAGTTTCCATGTTTTGATTACATCTCATGGATTGCAGAATACACAGTTTGTTTGCAGTGCTCGCACATATTTTTAAATTTCCAGCACTTTTTTGTTCTTGTAAATTTGAATTTTATTGATTTTAACCATTTTGTTGTTTTGTAGATTGTTTACATTTAGGCAATTTACATTTAGATTGACTATTCTGAATATTTTCATGAAGCAGTGATATACATAAGGTATGCAATCGCTAAGCATTGTTGATACCAGAAGCTTCTAATTGGCCGGTGATGTCATAAGCTCATTTTTTCTACTTTAGGTTTAAATATAATGAAATAACAGAAATTGCATTTTCTCCTGAAAATTTAACAAAGTTTGACTCTTCATATAATGCGTAAAATATCATTTTTATTTTCTGTGACATAAAGGATAAATTATTTCTACACAATATTATATTTTCAAAAGAAAGGCTAAAATACTAGTGAAAGAAATGTGAGGTTATTGCATGGCCATTGGGTCATGTAGCCTTTGTTACTTTTTCACAAAATGTATAAATAAATTTTTATTGCAACTGGTATTTTCCAATTGACTCAGATGATATAGTTTCACAGTTCTAATTTTACTTGGTTTGATTAAGATAGTCTTGTTTTGGGATGGACGTATTTGTGTGTAGCCAATAACATTTTTGTTTTCTTTTTAAAAGTACAAGAATGTAGATTTTTATCAATGTGGATGTCAGAATTCCATTTCTTCATCCCAGATTTCAAAATCGTTCTTTGCAACAACTTTAATGTTTATGTTTATTGATAAGTGCTTTGTTCTCTCTCACAAATTCAACCCCTGAAAAGATTTGTATTCATAATTTTTTTTACACAATTGCCATGCTTTAATCACTAAAAAAAATTATGATTTTTTTTTTAAATCTTACCTTCATTCGTTTACTTCATTTTCACCTATAAATCTATTCAATTTCCCACATTGTTTGGATGATTATTTGGAGTGTGAATTTGTCTGATCAACTAAAAGTTGCATGTATTTCAGTTATTTGCATCTTATTGCTATTTTCATCACACTTCAGATTTCTGATGTTCCATCCGTATAGTTCCATAAAACATTTGATTAATAATGCACCTGCCATAATGAAGCTTGATTTGCAATCTATTTCAGATTTCAATGTTTGTCTCTAGGTCTTGATCTTCTCTTGCCTCATCACATTGGCATGCAATTTACTTGCCTCCCTTACTCCATTGTAGTTTACCTTGTTGCTTCATATTCAAAAGTACAGGGCAAATTTTCTGTTGTATATTTCACATGTAATCTGCTATAAAGGAATGCTAATTTCTGTAGCATGTAATACAAGAATACCTAGGGTGCTTATCTGTCCATCTTGTATTGTGACCTTGCCTAGGAATGTACTATACATCTGTCCTGGTATATACTCATTAAATTTGTCATATTCATTCTCTATTTACCCCGTCCCGCCATTCCCATGCCAGTTTGTCCAGAACAGCTATCTCCCCGGCACACCTACCAAAGTAAGGGACGATGCGGTCCAAATGGCCAAGACTCAGGAGCGTTCCCGCAACCGCAAGCACCACAGACGGAGTCGATCAGCTGGGGATTTACTTGTGGTGCGTTTCATGTTGGAAGACATATGGCTCAAAAGATATGCTTACTGGTGTATCAGTTAGGATACAGTGGCCCGGGTTTTTTAATAATTATTATACAAACATCTTTATGAGCCCCCACCCCCCCCCCCCCCCCAACATTAGAAATGAAATCATTCATTTCAGGCTCCCATTTTTGATATGGCCTCATCTTTCATTTGTGCTTTGATATGCTAGCTCTACTGAATGTAATTCTTATAGATCTATGTAATTCAGAATGAAATTCACCCCTTCTTGATCGTCATTGAAAATATCATGACTTGCGCAACTGAATAATTGTAGTAATAATGTACATTGCAAAGCAAAGTATCGCATAATTTTAAAAGGGCACAATGTTAACTAACCTGGCATATTTGATATAATCAAGAATTGTATGTTCTGTCTCTCTATAGTCCCAAGCATATACTTGAATTTGTATGTGACCATAGTGGAGAATAGAAAAAAAAACAATATCAAGTAGGAAATTCATCAAGTATAGAAAGAAAATCATTTAAAAAAAAGATTTCTTTTATACATCATGTACATTAGCCTAGGCATAGTAATAATAATAATAATATAGGTATATTTACCCAGGGTAGCATTCAGTTCCGAAAACTGCTATTATATGCAGCAGGTTTGAAATGTAGATAAAGTTTTGCTGGTAAAGCATTGGATTCATTGCAAAGTATCATTGTCAGCTTTTCCATGCACAATATAGAATACCTTTATACCATGTTTTTTTATTTTCTGAAGCCATAATTGTTTTACCCATTCTGAATTTTAATGAAAAAACCTACTAACTGAATTGTTTAAATCTTATTTTTCAGAAGCAGCTAAGTACTCCGTTCAGCAGTCGCAAGAAGAGGCTTGCTCCTAATCCACCCCCTCAAAAAGTTTTGGTGAGTAAAAATTCATTACAAATTCTATAATCTGATAAAGATATTCAAATTCTAATGGTAGAAATGTGAGGGTATGTTAACATGTGTGCATGAATGTTTTTGTGTGTGGGTTACTCAAATACATTGTAATGTACTCATTGACATATATTGATTTGTGAGCATATCATTAAAAAAACCTACTTCAGGATGAGCAATATAAGTAGATGCAGGGATGCCAGTTTTCAGGCCAAAACCTGAATTCAGGCCCTGGCAATTTAATTCAGGCCATAGTTTCAGCATTTTTTTAGTACAGCATGTTGTATTCTAGGTGATTTTCAGGCTCTCTGATCAATACCAGCTGGCATCCCTGTAGATAGCTTTATATCAATTTAAAAAAATCCTGAAACCGATACAAAATTGGTACAAAATGCTTTTGAGAAGTTACAAAAAGGCTTTTTGGGGGTTAATATGGTCTCTCCCTGAGATAAATTGATCGCTTTACTCACTTTCCAAAAATTACTGTTAGGGGAAGGTGTCTGTGTATGGAGAGAGATGGAAAGAAGTGAATGTGCAGACACATGGTCTGCGCTGTCCCTGCAGTACCAATGACCTTTCTCATTTTATCTTTCAACCTAGCCGTCTTCACGCCCGTTGATGATTCTGTGTATCAGAATGACTTGGTGCATGGTATGAATGACCTTGAGGCTTGATGGCTATTAAAGAGGAGGCAACAATGATACCCCTTTCAGGTTCTGTAATGATACATGTAGAGTGTTACCTGTCATTTCTAATATCATTTCATTTTGTCTTTGAACCTAGCCGACGTCACGTTCTGTTGAGGATGCAGAGTACGAGGATGACCTGGTACATGGCATGAATGACCTCAACAGCTCCAGAGGAAGGAGAGATATGACACCATGCAGTCCGTTTAGAATGTCAATGAAACACACAAAGGTGAGTGTTCAATTTCCACTTAAGATCATGCTTATTGAGATCATGACACTGATAATGATGATGATGATGATCCTGATTGAAAATCAAATAATGCATCATCACAATATTAATCTGGAGCATACACTAGAAGCACATTTACTTAAACCACAATATTCAAAATTGCAACTTTGAAGTAATGTCAATAGCAATGAATCTGTTTTTTAAAACAGATTTCCTACTCACTTTATGTCTGTACCTTATTATTCCTCTGTACCTAGGAATTAAACATCCCCTCACCTGCGCCGCGCACCCCAGGGTCCCACCGGCGTAACGCCACCCCTAGTGGCCGTCCGGCAACTCAGAGTCAGAGGACCAAGCAGCCCCTCCCATCCAGTAGAGAGCCCCGCCCTAGCAAGCCAACAAACAGTAGTACTAGGAGACAAGTGCTCAAGCCCCAGAGTGATAACATCACCCCAAACCGCAAGGCACCAACCGCACCCCCAAAGAAGTACTCCCCCTATATCCCACCCCCAAGGAGCCATTCTTCGCCAAAAGACTTGGACTACACAGATACAACAGAGGTAATAATCACAATGCTGGCTGTAGTCATAATTTAGAATAACTGTATGTTAGAAGATTTAAAGTCACTCACCATCCTTGATATGTTATGTACTTTGTTCTGTTATTCATTTCTTCCCAGTTTTGCTTGAACATGTGAAATTATAATATCTTACTTTCTGTTTTATCTGCCCAAGAAAGTAAAGACTACACAGGATTTTAAACTTGCATCTCTATTTTGAGAATTTCATAAGGAGTCCAGTAATATCTAGTATTTGTTTATTTATTACATTTCATTGTGGTGTAAAGAGAGAAAAAAATATGTACAATGAAATTGATCATGAAGAGAAAATGGATTTTGTTGTTGCTCTTAACAGAATTCCACAAGGCGAGGTCTTCCTCATCCCAGAGGCCAGCCGTCCCCGAAGGAGATGGTTCGAGGGACATCATCAAGGCAATCACATTCCAGAAGGACTCCGGTTCCTGCTCCTCGAACTAACACCCCACCGGTCTCCGTCACCAAACCAAGGAAACGCCGGAGTGATGGCACACCAGTTGATAGTCCGTTGGTTGTTGATAGTCGTGGTTGTGGTTCATCCTCACACAGACCAGTACCAAAACCAAGGATAGTTGTGAGTTAATTATCTTTCTTTTGTCACAAGGATATTGGTAACTGATTTGATGAAAATAATCCACATCACTAGATATAATTCCGTGATTGAACATAATCTTACCCTCTTACCCAATGTTTGTAAATTCTATATCTGTCTGTGATCTGATATTTGGAATAAAATATACTTCTTATTACAGTATTATTACTTAAAATGTTGAACTACTTTATATGCAAATTTAAACGAAGACAAACTGTTCAAATTCTGGATAGTTTACCAATTTTGAAATTTATGGCAAGCCCCAAGAGGAAATTCCCTCCTACTTCCAGGAACCCATTCATTACACCTTGGTAGGGAGTAGTATAAGTACATATATGCCTTGCCGAAGGACGCGAATGCTGCTTTGGGATTTTAACCCAAGACGTTATCCATCAGTAATGCTGACTTCCATCTTGTTTGTTCTTTTCTCCTTTTTTATTAGGATAAAAGGCAACTGCATACCGCTGTTTGAGTAAAACAGGAAAGACTGCATCTTTATCAGCTCGACTCCTATCTACATGCACAGAATGAAACAGACAATCCATGGCTATCATGAAAGACTGTTGTCTCATTAGGCACTTATCCACATTTGTCACTCTCCATCCAGGTGTTAATGGGTACTGGGTAGGATGTGAACGTCAATGTGATTAGATTAGCACGTGCACACCGATAAATGGTTGCCTGGCCAGGATACTCCTCAGGGAGTAGAGATGGTGCACTTTATGTGTGGGACAGTGATGGATCCTATGACCGGGGTAATAATAATTACAATGTAAAGCGCTTAGAAACCAACGTATGAAGCGCTATATAAATGTAACTATTATTATTATTTTCATTAGATCTTTTCTGTATGAAAGGCAGAAATATAAATGCATTCAGATTTTATTCAGTGCTACAGTCTTTTCCCCACACATGGTACAGGCTGCATTAAGACATGTTCAGATTTTAATAGTGAAAAAAAAATAGCTCAACCACAAAGTTCTGCAACATTCCGTGTTCTGAATGAATGGAATGTGACCCAAAATATGTAGTGGTAGGAGGAGGATGCATATGATGTGTTGCCAAGCTTCACAAATTTGTGGACCAGTCAAACCTTTAAAAGTTTATTCACGATGATATGTGGCTTGCGTTATCCTGTCGTAAGTTTCAGGGGTTATTTTTAAATATTGAACCTCTCACAAGAAGCTAAATTCAATATGTAAAATTAACTTTCATGAGGTGATTTGTCTTGCCATTTCTGAAAATTTTGCTAGGAGATGCCACGACATAACTGAATAGTTCTTGAGGGATAAGTTGGAATTTTCGGTGTGCACCTGCATGTGCTTTTATCATTACGACATGGACTCTACCACCATGCAGAAGTGTACAAGACTTGTCACGCACTTATGTTGACATGGGTCACGCTTTTTAAAAGTCTGTGTGCTCTTGGATGACTTTGGTAACTTTAGAATCACCGCATGATCAGTGTGTCATGAAAATTAAACTTCTCTATTTCAGTGGTCTATTTCAGTGGTTTGAAGAAAATGACAAAATTCATAATTCATAAATCCTGATATTTAGTTTTGACTGAGAGACATGTGTTGACTTACATAGTAAAATCATAGATAGAAATCAGCACTTGTAGAGTAGTTGGATGAGGTTCACAGTACTGTGTATGAGACAAATATTGACTGCTCAAGTTGGACAATGGGTTATCCACTTAATGTCAAGCTTGTGATAAAACAAAGCATACTTTTGAACATATTATTACATGTGTGTGTACAAAATGTAGAACATTAATGTAACCATGTATACCTACCAATTTGTACATTTTTGTCATAGATATAACATTGTAAATAGGATGATGTACAAAACTTATTGTAATGGAATGGTAACCTTTTTTTTTATACAACGTTGAGGACAATTTTTCATTTAGACATCTCATTTTTTTTAAATCAAGTTTGGGTCATGGAATGCTAAAATTATAAATCAGTTTTGATGAATTTTTTTAAAACGGGAATATATTTTTCTTTCTATGAGATCATTTCCGATATGGAATATAAAGCAAATAATCACCATTTGGTCTCATTGGATGACAAACTATCACTTCCGCAGGGATATGAATGCAGATGTATGCTATCTTTAATATCTCAGCTTTGCTTCAGAAAGTAGATACACAGAACCACCCCCATCACCTCAAATATGTCATATCACTTTCACCAATGGTAATTGTTCGCTTTAATTAGACTTATTAATTGGACTTGAGTTTGGAATAGATTTTGTGACAGATTTTCTATTGGAGTTAATTATTACCTCAATCCTGGGGGATGTTTTACAAAGAGTTAAGTATAACTTAGAGTCACACTTAGATGCCGCACTTTGTGTGCGGTATAAAAGGCATGACCACATTGGTCAGATCATGCCAAAAGGACACGCACTACTGCGTATTGATCAATAAGATTGCGTGTTTCATATCGTGTACTCGTCGGCATTTAAGTGCATAAATCTGTGTGAAACACCCCCCATGGTCTGTACACATGCATGGCCTAGAGCACATGAATAGGACACCTACCCCTTCCTTCCCTCTTGTACAGTATCTCGAATCACATATCCAACATTTCATGAAGATTTTTTTTTAATCCTCTACTTAATATCCATCTTTATGATAAAGGAAGGATCACATAAAGGAACGCTTCAGTCAATTAAGGTGTTTTTAATATATTTTTTTTTATTTCATCCAAAATATTTCATACACATATTATACATGTATATACAAGAGATATTGAATGCATACCTTTGGCAATTGTGATTTGATCTACGATTAATTTTGCATAATATTCCCTAAGTTCTCGAAAATGAAATAATTGCCCAAGTCAGAGTAATTATTTAGACCAGGGTCCTGTAATTTTTGTGTCACGGACGTGTCAGAGGACAAACGGTGAAACGCTCTCCAGATTCTGTAGTGAAATTTTCCTTGATTTGCCATTAGATCTGAAATTGTAATTCTTGCTGTAAATATGAAAGATTATTTTATAATTTTGTACTTCTACTGTGACTGGCTATTACTATTTAATAACACATGTACACTGTACGATTTTGCTCATATTTCTTAATGTGTAATGGGGCATTTTACTTTGCTCAGACTTGTTTTGTAAGTATTGTATATATGCAAATAAATATACTCTATGCTAACCACAATTTATAGCATCTTGTCTTTGTATTGTTATCATGTGTATGACAGTATAAGTCAACCTATAGAATTCCATGGAAGTTAAAAAACAATTTCAATTTGGGCAGATTCACCTTCATATACAGCTAGATTTTCTGGTTGGAAAACATGGTAAATGTACAGGGAAGTCTGTCTAAGTTGAATATCTTGGGACCAGTGGTTTGACTTGGGAAGAATTCGACTTACAGGTCAACCTATGCAGATTTGACTGCATGTATGTATACATCGGGAAAATGGTTGCAGTGTGCAACTTATGGATGATGTCATATGCTGTAAATAGTTTCTGTACATTGTAGAACATGTATTTCTGGATTGTTATTTTACATGATCCTCCGTGATGAATTGACAATTGGGAATTGTATTTAATCATACTATTTTCAGGACACATAAAAATAACTTTCTAAGCTGAGCTTTTCATAAATTGTGATAATTTCTTTTATTCACCCCCCACCCCCAGCACCATAAGCGCAAGTTGAAAAAGCAAAAGAGAAAACAGCTTTCATTCCTACCATTACATACATACTATAAAGAAAGCTTACAAAATGATACAGGTTGAATATTAAATTTATATGGTTTCTTCCAAAACCTTTCATTTTGGTTTTAATTTAACGGGCCATCAAAGCACCAGTCATACAGCGCCCTGGGAATGATTTTTAAATAGGGGGTGCAGGGGTTTTGTTCAGATGGTAGTCGTCGGGGGGGGGGGGGGGGGGGGGGTGATGACAAGCAAAAAAATAGGTTAACAGTTATTGCTCCCAGTATCCCAAATCATCATTTTGGGAGCAATAACCTGGTCAAATTGATTTTTAGAAGTGCTGCCTATGGTAAATTACATACATACGCAGCATCCCCTGAAAACCATCTGCTCCCCAGGGTCATGTAGCCACATAACTACCAGAATATCAATTTTGAATTTTGTGAAAGATTACAGCGAGCCTTCAGTTTGCAGTAAGGTCCACATTTGCTTTAAATTGTAGCATATTGTATGTTTGCCATGACTTAACAATCAAATTTGAATTCCTTCGATGTTACACTCTTAACGCAATATTCATAAATTTAATTAATCATTACTTTGGACAAATGTTTTATGTTCCAATGTTCACATCAATATAAAAAAAAATTACTAAAAAATCGAGCTGGAGACCAATCATAGGGTGTGTGGTGGCCATAACTCACACTTAAGTCTGAGGAACAGCCCCAAATATATATAAATGCTCACGCTTTAAGAGACATGATATTGCTTGGAGGTCTATGTAAATGACACACATTTTGCCCTTTCACAGAAAATGACCCTTTCATTTTGTTAAATTTAGGAACTCCAGTTCCACATCACATCACAGTGATCTGTCTCTCTCATTGAAGAATTGGAGTTTCTTTTTCAGAGGGTGTGCACTCAAGGTGTTTCCTTCAGCTGATGCTCTAGTTCTACATCATATCACATTAACTTGTTTCATATCGCTCTCTCGAAGAATTTGTATTTTTTCTGGCGAATGTCTGCACTCTTGGGCCAAAGAATGTTAGCCCGCTCTTGGTCCAGATCACAGAAGAGTAACTTGTTCAAGTCGCTCTTGTTGAAGAATTGATGTTCCTATTGCAGGACTACACTCTTTGAGAATGGTGAACAGTAGCAGACAGACACTTCTTCAACTAGTACTCCAGTTACAAATCACATTACAGTGACTTGTTTCAAGTCTCTCTCATTAAAGAATTGGTGTTTCTTCTGTCGAGGGTCTGCACTCTTCGGAGCGAAGAACGTCAGCAGTGAGGCACTTCCTTTAGCTGCTTCATCCTCTTCATCATCATCTTCCCTGTTATCATAAAGAGACCAAAAAAGACTCCATTATTATCTCATTATTGATATTTGCATGAATAAACTCTGGATCTACTACTGGACAAATTGGTAAATGGTTTCCTTGTGGAAATGAAATCACTGAACATTTTCACAGAAAATTGTGTGGTGATATTCTACAATTCATCCCACACATCCATGAAAACAAGTAATATTTGAGTTTACATGCAAAAAAATGTAAACTAAAAAGTCAGCTCACTTTACTAGATTTACATCAATGAAAAATACTCTAGCTTTATTCTGTATCCCTGCTGTAAGTTCGATATTTCTTATACAATCTAGATTGATTTTACAATCATGTTTGTTTGATTTACCCGAATGATATCAATGCAAAATCATTTTGGGGAGGACCAGACATTCTTGCGAATAACTTGCTTTCAAATTAGATTCATTCTTTAGAGCCACTCACCATTGCACAGGGAAGGCCTTGTCATCCAAGATAGTGCTTGCCGTAGACCAACTAAAGCGTACAAACTGTGAGAATCCAAAGACAGGATCAACATTTCCAGCAAGCCACTTCTTGGTTGCAGGATCTGTTGGGTTTAAGCAAGGAGAAAAACAAAAAATGAATGGACATAGTTTACTTTCAGGCTCTTTCATTCAAATATGTTGTTGGTCCCAGGGATTTTGAGGAGGTAAAAAGCTTTTCATATACAATCTCATTCTGACTCTCAACTTTTTCTATTAAATATGCCTAATGTTCTTTTCATCATCATCACAACAGTAACAGCAACAGCAGCAACAACAACAACAATAATATTCACATACATACATGTATAGTGCTTTAACAAAAAATATTGTTTTATAAGCAGTAGATACATACTAAACAGCAGTAGATACATCAGGGGGGGGGGGGGCACCAGTAACCAGTAACAGCAACAGCAGCAGCAACAACAATAACAATAATATTCACATACATACATGTATAGTGCTTTAACAAAAATATTTTTATAAGCAGTAGATACATACTAAACAAAATATGATCTTAAAAAATGTTGAATTATGAAGATAGTACAACTATAAAGTGACATAGAAAGATAGGTAGGCCTAATTGAAAAAAAATAAAGATGAAGAACATGTAAGAAGACTGTGTACATGTATGAGTCTATATAAAGCTATTGGTTGGGATGGGGCTTCTAATAAATCCTACAAAATAGTATTTAAAAAAATAATAATTCAGTTAAATAGAATATGGTATGCACTTTAGGATTTTTTGTAAACTGAATTGTTTTCTTACCACTAGGATATCCACTGCCATAGTTCTCAGTATCAATATCACTCTTCTCAACAAACTTCCATCCAGTCGTTGCTCTATCTCTCGTGACCTACAAGATTGCATAACAAAGAGATCAAATAAGGCTCGAGTTATAAGGTTGATCAAATATATGATTGACGACTCCATCACACATTTTATGAAATTATTATGAAACAAGCACTTTTATTAGAATTTTTCTTTAAAGTCTTACGCAACTTTCAAGACATTTGAGTGTAGCATCAAAATGCTTCAAAGCTTTCCATGAGTCAACATTCTGCACAAAATGCCTAATTCTTGTGACCAGTGTACAAAGTCAATGGAAGTCGGTTTCATCCTAAAATTCATGAATTATGACAATTTCACGTTCTTTCTGGTCTGCACGGTTGATTCAGAGTTCACTTTGGTTGTTTAATTGTTGGCATGGAAGTCCATTAAAACAGCAAAAAAAAATTTGAAAATCCAAAGGAATACATAATGGATTAGACAAATATATTGAATACCTACATACAAACTTGTGCATTAAAAGAAATAATAATAATATTCTTCTTTAATAAATCACATTCGAGCAATGTCTCCATAAAGCGCTTTGGAGGTATATATCATATAACCCTGGTCATTAGATTCTGTAGTGCCACCATACAGTGTATGCACATTCTCCACTCCCTGGGGAGCATTCCAGCATACTAACCTTCGCACATATACTAGCAGCACTGACAATGGGGAACTTGGCATCAGCCTTTGGTGTGACGGTGATCTCAAGGTCAGGGAAGAGACCGGATAGTTTATCCTGGTACTTCTTAGCATCCCCTACAGTATCAACATATACCTGCAAGGATAAACACACATGAATGATAACCTTCTTTCCTTGAACAGCTTACATTGAGCAATCAAGAACAAATGTAAGAGATGAGATTTAATCATTGGGCCTGAAGATCACTAAGAATGATAACTCACACAGTACACCCCATGGTGTATTGGGTAAAAATGTGGCTTATGGAGCAACATTTCTAAAAAGCAAGTTAGTGAGAATTTTTTTTTCTTCTTTTACTTTTTACTGCAATAATCTAATTTCATGACAGACTTAAGTTTGACAAACTATTCAGAAAATGATATCATATTTCACCCTTTTCTCCGTCATTTTCTCTTTTTTTTTTCTTGGTCATGAAAACTTTAGGGGGCTATGGCTCCCAAAGTCCCCCCTCCATCCATCTGTACGATAGTGATCCCCTTCCCTCCTTGGAGTCAAGGAGAAGGAGTACCATATAAATAGAGGGATAGCCTATCTCTCTTGCTTGTCAATAATAAGTTTTTACAGGAAAGTCACAAATGTGGTTATCCTTGACTTTTTTTTTTTGCTTGTCAGAAATTTCTAAAGAAAATTTAGACCCCTCCCATAGGAAATTCTGGATCTGCCGCTGTGTCCCGATCCACAAGCTGACTGGTATGGGAAATTTTATAATAACTTTTGTTTTAATGTGATATTCAAGATGTAAAAATTTATGTTTTATATTTGAATTATAATAAATAATCTTTTGTTTCTTACCTCTTTCACTTGGACACCATCAGCTAGTGCTAACCTGAGCAAACCAATGGCTGAGTCCATCGATACAGCATTCAAACTATGTTTACTCCTGTTTAAAAGACATTATAATCAATATCTAGTTCAATACTACTCAAGATGAGAACAGCAAATTATGCTTATGAATACATGAACTACTGACTCATCAAGATTATATGAAGATAATACAGAGGAATACCTCAAGTATTCTTGCCTGCAATACATTTTAGCAGCAGTGCTGATAATGAAAACAACTAAGCTGAAACATTTTCAAAGTGAGAAAAACATACATATGCATTAATAAAAAATAGTTCTTGGACCTCAACTCAGAAAATTACACCAAAGTAATTTTCAAAACATGTCATTAAGATGATCTTGAGGGAGGGGGGGGGTGCTCTGAGTCTGAGCCCAATCAATAGAGATCATTATAATAGCAATGATAACAATGCTAAAAATGTCAAGGGTGAAATGGGGCTCTCATTTTACACTTTAACACTTCCCTCCTTCAACAAACAATAATGGGTAATATCTTAAATAGCACCACAAAACCTTCATTGAGCAACTAATATGGGGGGGGGGGCCAAATCTATTGTTCTGTGACTGTGCTTTTATACCGTAATAGTGAGTTAAAGAATTTTGAAGGTTACACTAGGTCAGGGGCAAGGTATAGCAAGCCGTTTAGTATTTCACTTGTATGTTATTTCTTAATATGAATGATGCAATTCCTTAATTCTTAATATTATGAAATAATTTTATATTGTAAACAAATGACAATTCTTGATATCAAGAAATAGGATTGAAACAGTTTGTCATATCCTGTAAGTACGCCGGCATAAGCTGGCTAAAACATTGCGGTGTTTCAGCATCATTAGGTAAGGTTCTGAACTCACCTTCTAAGCATAGCATTTGCAATGAAGTTTGGTGAGAGGATCTCAATCTTATACCCCATATGGTCACTAGCATCTTGGATTTTCTTCATCAATGCTTCTCTCTGTTCTTCATTTAGAGTCTTGGAATCTGAAATATATTAAAGATGAACCATTCTTCTGAGATTAGAATATATCACCTTGTTAAAGACTAAGAAGTATGGGGAGAAAAGATGATGATTGATGAATGTTTTACAAAGGTGAGAGCTGCTGCAAGAAATATATGTTGATTCTGAACTTGATATTGAAGTGATGTTGAAATCTTTCAGAGAATCAAATATGATATCTGGGTATTACGACTTGAAATGAAATTTAAATAAATACTTTCCCAAGTAAACAAAAAGAAACACACCAGACTCTTTCTAGTACGGTTTAATAGTGCATTGATATTCAAGTCATTTAAAATGTGATTGTAATAAAGATGAATACTGGCTGCAGGGTGCTACATAAGCACTTGCCCGATTGCCCAGGGCAAGTAAAAGTTAGAGTCGGGCAAGTGTTTTGAAGTAAAGACCAAAACTACTTGCCCAAATTGGGCAAGCAAAATTCTCACAGTAGAATGACCAACTTTCTTTTGAAAAGGTAAAACTTTTTTTTCAAGGATTTTTTCGGGCAAGTGAAATAGATATTTGGGCAAAGGATATTTCAACTATTTAAAGATTTACTTGCCTGACTGGGTAAGTGCTTCTAAAAAGTTATGTAGCACCCTGCAGACTGGGTGTCTACCCCAGGATGATGACTCTGTTGTGTGTCAAAGAACCCCTCTCCTGTTATATACCAGTAGATCATGCAGAATATGTTACATTCGGGAAACTCTGTCCCTTAGATAGGATGTTAAATTGAGGACATGTGTAGAGGAGAGTCACCACCTTTGAATGATAAGAATCCACTACACAGAGTGAGGGAGGGGATACCAGGGATAGAAATTCACCAGTTTACCAAGGCTATTCATCTGCAAGAATCTTTAATAGTGAAGGAGGCAGATTAATCTTAAAAGAAGACATTCAAATCAATATAAATCTAAAGTTTTACCTGCAAAGCCAAGGTCTCCAAGTTGTTCTTTCCAGGACAGTGGACAGAAACTTGTTCCATAGACCATGGGACCTGTCAAGAAGAAATTGGGTATCAGGCAGAGAATACAAGAACTTAAAGATGAAAAATTCCTAGATTTATTTCCATTGTATTTATACAAATACTAAAATTTAATACGTCATTATAAATAATTATCATAATTATTATTCATAATCACGTATCTAATTTTAGTATTTATTAAATAATAATTTTTATGTATAAATTGTTCTTCAAAACGGCATTTGTAACATCACTAATAGAAGGTACGTCATAACGAAGCGGTTCAAGGGTCAGGCCTATCGTATTTGCTTTGTTGACAAACGGATCAAGGGATCTACATGAAATCGGTCTGGTAAGAAACCTCTCATTTTTGCCATTCATAGTGAAATAATTTTTATCCCTTCATACGCATTAGGCATTTGGAGGTTCAAAGATCAATTAAATTCACACTTATAAACCGATTTCACCCGGTGAATATGGATTTCCTAGGGAAATCCATCCGGGTGTGGAGGTCTCGCTTATGCATGTATGGAAAGAGTTTCAAGGCTCCATGATGAAGAAGTATATGTCAAAATATTAAAAAATATCATCATGGAGTCCTCAAGGCTAGAGATGATTGTAGTCTCACGATCATGTCAGAAATTGTTATTCCTGTCTACATGGTCTACAAATGAGATCTAATTATAATCTACATGTACATACTGTCGCCCTTGAGTCAATGTTTAGATCTAGTAATTAAAGTTACAGCTAACTGAGCTAAGATCATCTTGCTGTGAAATATAACTTTTACAGAATAATCCGGGTTTTAAAAAATCAATCTAGTTAGTGATTGTATTACCGAACACGCGCACCATACGCGTCAGAAAATGATTTCATACGCTCAAAACTTTGCAAAGGGTTTGCAATATCCTTCCAAAAGACCAAAGGTTTTCATGAGAATAATGTGTTTGATATGATGTTTAACATACTCAATAACTTAGCCCCTGCATACATAATCAATAGATTTTCCCTTAAAGAAAGATCACATAACACAAGAAGTGGGAATCTCAATTTGGAAATAATGCAAATAAAGACTGAATCTGCAAAGTGCATGTTTATGTACAGAGGCGCCAGTATGTGGAACTCATTGCCCACAAATATTCAAGTGGCACAAACGAAACACAATTTCAAGGCAGGTCTTAAGAGATTATCTTTGTAATGTGGATCACAATGACTATTATTCTGTTTAATTGTTTTTATCAAACATCAACAGACAATTTATATTAACTGTTCCCAGTACATGTATTATTTTCCAATCATTTCATATGTTTTGCTTTATATATGGCAAGCTTCAGTATTAACCAAGTTTTTAATGCTTTATAATTATGTTCAGTGCATGTTTAGTTATCATAAATTTTCCAGTCATTTTTATGTGTTAAGCTTTAAACGATAAATCATGTATTCATTTTCTTGTGCTCGATTGTCCATTTTAGAAACATGAATTTACTTTGACATTTTACTTTTTCATGTTCACATTTACTATTACCATCTATGCACTGCTTTGTTCGAATTACCGATAGATATTTCATGTTGTATGTTATTGACGTTTTTGAGAATGGTATTTCTTCGTCTTCTTCTTATTATCATTATTATTCTTTTTTCTTCTTCTGTTATCTTCTCCATTGTCTTTTTCTTCTCCTTCTCCCTTTTCATTCTTCCTCTTCCTTTTTTCTTCTCCTTTCAATGATTCCTTTGTAATATTTCATTGATGCTTCTGTTTAGGTTAACATATTTTGTTCATATATATTGTTCGTTAAACACTGGTTTTAAAATGTTTACTATGTCAACTATATATTATATTCCACACGGCCCCAATGGAAATCAGTCTGTGAACTGTTTCGGCTTTTTACAGTAGAGGCGCACGGCCAATATGGGAGACTCTCTCCAATAGGGGAGACAATCTCCCACATTGGAGACTTGCTTTGCAAAAGGACAAAAGAAACAACACCAACAAAAGTATGATTTTTTCCACCCAAAATTTTGTCTCACTGAGGTCAGAAGCCCATTTGTTTTGTGTGTGATTGACAACAAAATTCCTTAACAAAATAAAAGTAGACGGTGAATTTTTAAAGTAGACGGTGAAAAGGGGTAATTTTTCATGAGGAATCTGCTTATCACATTTTTATTTGCCGCCAAGGTAATCCTTTTGCAGCAAATGTAAACAAAGGAAATTGGACTCCAAAACTGGAGACTGTCTCTGAAATTGGATACCCAAATTCTTTACAAAAGTCTCTGATATTGGACATAATCTCCCACATTGGAGACAGTCTCCAAATATTGGCCGTGCGCCTCTAGTCTCTACTGTTTTAAGCGTGTATAATACACTATAAATAAAATCAATGAATCTTATCTTATCTTATTCATGAAAAGTGTTTGGTAATACAATCAACTACCATAGTTCATGACCATGCATACCATATCTATTCCGACTTTGCCTAAGCCAAAGGCTTAGGGCCAAGGCTTTAGTTAGTTTGGGCCTGAGGTCTGACTTAGCCTGGAGGCATCTGGGGAGTGAAAGACTTATACTGTACGTATGGTCACTCCCCTAACGCCTGGCACTGTGTCCTATACTATCCTACACACCGAGGGAAAATGCAACTATAGAAATGCGCTAAAGAGGTGGGCCGATAACATAAATAATAATACACTCGCTATACACATATAAACTTCACACCGGGAGAAAGCCTTACCTTATTCTTGTATTCTATCCAGGCACTCTTATAACAGGTCCGCTACGACCGGGGGTTGGGTATGGAATGATGAATGGCGTGTGTAGTGTGTGTGCTGGGTATGTGTGTTGTACAGCTGACTGGTCTTGTGTTTGTTCCTCCCGCCGATGGGTCATGTGATGTTGTGTGCTTAATTACTACTAATCCCCTAACACCATACTTCCCCCCACCCTAAAAAAATTGGGTGGCCCATTTTCTATATAACTTAGCATAACTTGACATACTTAACATAAGGTAACCCTAAACATAAAACCATAAAATATACATCAACGTACATTTGTTTTTCCTTTTTTTTTTTTGATCATATCTTTTTCTTTCCTTTTTTCGTATTCTTTGATCTTTTTTCTTTCTTTTCTTCTTTTGTTTTCTTTTTCTTTTCTCCTTCATTTTTTTTGTCTGTGATCTTTTTTCTTTTTCTTTTCTTCTGTAATCTTTTTATTTTCTTTTGAGATCTTTTTTTTTCTTTTCTTTGTGATCTTTTTTCTTTTCTTATTTTTTCTTATTTGTTCATGACATAGATATAACATAAATACATCAATATATACATTGTACATCACTATCAATCATAAAACATATTCTTACCTTGTCTCTGCCTTGTTTATGTATCTAAGTAAAAAAGTAAGCAAATATTTAAATCGATACATACATACATATATATATATTATTACTTATCTGATCTAATTTTCCAATTTCAACAAAAAGCATAACTCAATAAGAATTGTAAATCATAGGCGTCTATTTTCCGTATTACATATATAAAGCATAATAAACACATATAAAATACAACTTTTGTATATAAAATAAATAGCCTTACAATGAAGGTAAAAGACAGAGACAGGTGCGAGGGAGTAGCATTGCCCCATTATTTGAGGCAATAGAGCTCCCTTGCTTTAATCTGCCATAACCAGGATCGATACTGAATTCAAGATGGACACATTCCAAGGGGGCGCTCTCATGAAAACGTTTCATAGGATGCCTCCCAGAACGGGTCGCTTTCTTGTTTTACAAGTTGCACACCTGGCTATATGCAGATGAGTGTCTTCCGACATGCCGTATCGGTATATTACTGAGAGCTACCGATCCCAGCATGCCCTGCTGAAGGAGGATCATGACTAAGCTGGATGATGTAATGTCGTAGTGATTCAGAAATCATCATGACCTCACGCTCATCCTTCTCCATCAAGATGACTCCTTCTCTGTAATGGTAGAAGAGTTCCCTGTTTGTCCACAAAAAACTTTCCCTCTGGCGGGAGGAGAAACAGAGTCTCTTCAGCCGGCTCTTTCTTGTATGTTAACCACCTGCAGGGGGGCTCGAGGAATTGGTTCCGCATGATCTTGACTAAATCGTCAGAAGGCGGCTCCTCTGCCACCTCAGCTGGGTCAACTATTCGGATCTCAAATGAATTGGCTTTGTTGAAGGATGTTTCCATGCACATTACAGGAAAAGATTCAACAGCCTCATTTGGGACCCTTTGTCTTTGACTTAATGGCACATCTTTGTCTAATCAATCGACAAGGTGTACCAATCTATTTCTTTTTAAGTAGAAACCTTCTCAACTCCTGTTCCCCTGGGGCCAGCCCCTCAATAGAGCGGCTCCAGGGATCCAGAAGATGAAGAGTATAGACCTGATTCATGAGTATCCACAATGGGACATATTCTGAGGGTTCTACGTCAGGTCCTACAATCAAGACTTATAAGCCTTCCCAATCATATCACCTTGTTTTATGGATCTTCTCTTTGTATGATTGGTAGGTCTTCACCATTCATAGTTAAGATAGCATTTGGGATGCTAATATTGGCATTGTGTTTTCGTAACAAGTCAACGCCAAACAACATCTCATCTGCTATCGGAGCTACATAAATCTTCTCGCTGAGTATTTGGGCACCCAGCTTGATATTGATAGGCCCTACCACCATGCCGTCCATTGTCATGTCTCGGCCAGCCCCCTTAAGGATTACACGCTTAAGGATGGGCGGCCGAGGCTGGAGGCGTTTGAATAGCCTATCTGATATAATGGTGACAGCTGCCGCAGTGTCCAAAACAGATGTAATGGGCTCTTTGCCAACTGTCAACCCAACACTCAATGTTGAAGTAGACATAATTCTACAAATGACTACTTCAATATCTTGATCTTTAACCTCACCAGGAATGTCTGGTGGCCATGGTGGATTCCTCCAAGGAACACCTATTACCTCAGAGAATTTTGGGCTCCCTGGACTTGCTTGTGAGTCCGGTGCCCGTGAGCTACCATGGTCTTGTGGCATGAGGCTGTCCTTTAATGGAATGGAGATGGTGGGGATCTGTAATCGGATCGGGGATTCCCCATCTCCTCCGATCCCTGTCCATTTCCCTCCTCCTCGAAGGTGACAGCCCTAAGTTGTCTGTTCTGAGCAGGCGATCTCCCTCTGGGGCAGGCCCTACTGAAATGGCCTTCTTCCCCACAGTTGAAGCAGCCTGCGAAGTTTCGCTGCCGATCGGTTGGTGGAAGGCCCGAAGATGGTCTTCTGCCTCCTTCTGACCGATCCGGCGTTCTATTAGAGGTATACCTCGGCCTGTCTGATGTACCCGGAGCTCGGCCGGAGGTATATTTTGGTCTTTCAGGTGTGACAGGGGCACGGCCGGAGGAGTAACTCGGCTGGCCTCTTGACACCGACAAAAGTTCTTTAGTACTCCGAGACAGATCCGTGATTGCAGCAACCATCGAATCCATCTTGGAGGCCCACATTGCATTCTGAGCCTCCAGAGCACTGATTCTAGCCTCAAGGCTAGAATTTCCTTTGGTGGCAGCTTCCGGAGGAGACGACTCTTGTACCCTGAGGTCATTCTTATCTTCTCCTACAGAGAGCTGCCTTACTTCGTTTCTCAGCCTAGGGCCATGCTTCTGCATGGTCTTCTGGGTAAACTGAAACCATTTGTACTTGGTCATGGCTTCATCTAATGTCCCAGGCCGAGAAGTCAGGACATGATGCCCTGCATCTTTGTCTTGGGCACCTTGGCAGAACCTTGCCACTACAAGTTCTTGGACGAACTTGTCAGGTAGGCCTACGAAGGCCTGACCTGCAAGGGTCATAAGCCTATCTGCCCATTTGATGATGTCTTCATCCGAGCTTTGAAAAGCCGATTGAAATTGCATCCTAGTAACTTCCGGCTCCTCCTGGAGAGCGAACCGCTTCTCCAACTTGGTAACCAAGTCAGAGAAGGCGATATTTGGATTGCTCTCCTGGATGAGGGCCATGAACTTACTGGCTTCGGCCTCCAACGCCAGACACAGCTGATATTTCTTGTCTGCATCAGACATGCCATGTCTTTCGGTGTAAAGTTGGAACTTTGAATAGAAGGCCGCCCAACTTCCCTTGCCGTCGAACGAAATGGTCTTCGGCAAAGAGGTTGGTCTAGAAGGGGGCCTTCTGTCGTCATACTCTGGTACCACAGGTCTTGAGGCCGAAGTAAGTCTGGTGACGCGGGGCGGCTGATTTCTTATTGGCAGCCCCAAGTATCCAGGACTTGCTGATGGCCTTGTGGTGTTTCTATTTCCACTGTATACTGGGCCTCCATGTCCATCTCTTTGGGGTCCAGCGCCTTGATACACAGGGTTGCTACCCCCATGTTGCAAGTCACATGGTCCTTGGGGAGAGGTTTGCGGGGCCACAGTGTTAGGGTAGTGTGGCGGATATCTGCCTCCAGCCCATGGTGGGCAATACCCACCGTAGGCGGCAGCAGGGTTGCAGTATGGAGGAGCTGGTTGTCCAATTCCTCCGAATGGCATCATCTGCATCATCCTAAACATCACGCCATACATTTCATCATACTGTGCTTGCGAGAAGTTTGGAGCGGCCTGTGGAAAGCTATGTGGAGGTGTCTGGGTAGTTTGGTTGGTCATTGCTGGTCGGCCACCCTGAGTACCGGGAGCCTGACCATGCAAATCTACTTGGGCATGAGGACCAAATTGGAACTGGGGTCCTGCTGGGGTAGCTACCTGGGCACGAGGACCGCATTGGAACTGGGGTCCTGGTGGGGTAACTTGGTGGGGACCCTGCGGTGGGAACAGGCCATCGTTCCATCCTGAAAATTGATTTGCCCAGAGGGACTTAGCCCTATCTTCTGGAGAGGCCGAAGGCTGCTGAGTAAAAGCGCCACCTGGCCTCCCCCCTGTGAAAAATAAGGGGGCCTCCCCGTCCTGTGTCTGAGAAGACTGGCCTACAGCACCCCGAGTGCTATGTGCACGGGTGTGCTGTGGCCAAGCCTCAAACGCCTGGCTCACGGGGGGCTCCTTTGATGGAATTATTGGAACGCTCGTAGAAGGCTCGTCTCCTTCAGAGCGCACTTCTCTGCGGTCCACATTATGAGCCGTTGTTGTTGGCTCATAGTCAAAGGCGTAAACTAATAGTTCCGCCTTCGGTATGTGAGGTATTGACATGAATGTATCCGGAGTAAGGTCAGCCGCCTCCCTCGCGTGTAGAATGCGGTTGGCGGTGGCCATACCCACTCCGGGCAGACTCATCAATTCCTCAGACGAACAAAAGTTGATTTTGATTCTTGGAATGTTGCTCGCCATCTTGATGTAGAAATTAATCAGTAACAAAAATTAAATTCCAAAATTGAACTGTAATTAACCAAAAATTATCCTGAAGACTTTGTCTTGCGGATAAAATCAAAATAAATCTGGGACAAAATTAACTTTTTGAAAAAAAATGAAAAAGAATTAACAGAACTAACCTCACAATATCCTGAGAATGTAATCAAATTAAAATCCAGAGGCTACCTTGCCTAAAAAATAAAATTCCTAATTCTTAGGAGAGAAAAGAAAAAATGCAAACAATCGAACGCTCACTTGTTCAAAGAAAGATATGAAAAATATATAGAAATAATTTCAAATAAATAAATTCTTATTATTTATTTATTTTTTTTCTGTTTTTTGAACAAAAGTTAATATTTACAAGTACAATTTATCTAAATATATACAAAATTTATTTAATTATACAATTTATAATTAATTGATTGAATATGAATTTAATACAAATGTCAGCAGCACAGCTCACAGCATTCACTCAACGGCAGCACCAGCAACAAAATATATTATACAACAGCAGCAGCAACAATTCAATTACACAACGGCAGCAGCAATAAAACAACAAAATATTCAATACAGCAGCAGCAGCAACAATACAACAGCACAGCAACAGCAGCAAAATATTCAATACAGCAGCAGCAGCAACAACAAACTAATTAATACAAGACTGAATTTCCTTATCTCCTGAGACGCGTGACCAAAAATAATAAATTCCTAATAATTAACAGCAGCAGCAGCAGCAGCAGCAAATTTCTGGTGTTTTCTCCAAAAAACACCCAGAAATATATTTACTACAAAAAAATACTAACAGCAGCAGCAGCAGCAGCAGCAGCGCGGCGGTCAAAGGAGAAAAGCAAATTCAGGCTTGTAATAAAATAATCAACTCACAACATCAATAATATTCAGCAATCCATTCACACCACATCAGTAAACACAGTCAAACGCAATCAAAATTTCATCAAAGTTAATCACACTCGGTGGCCACAAAAATATATCCTAACGAGGGAAATTTTAAATATATGGTCAACAAAATGAGTGGATATTTACCCTAACAGTACAACGTATAATGTTTTGTCCAAAAAAATCCGATTAGCTCCTGTCGAGCTAGCCGCTGAATTCCTTCAAGGCCAGCACGGCAGTGCCGATCGGTAAAAAAATAGAGTATATTTACGGAACTAAAAATCAAACTTTTTCCACCAAAAAATTAAATCTCAAACTAAGATAATATGTTACTTTTTGTTTTATTTAATATTATGGACGAAACAGAGTCAAACAGCTCAAATTAATAAAAAGCCTAAAATTTTCAAGATGGCGGCGGCTTTTTTATATTCGGCCACGGCCAACGCAGATTCTGCAACGGCGTTGGCTGTGGCGAAGTAAAGAAAATGTTTTGCCGAAAATACAATAAAAATCGCTTTAATCCTCGTCGCCAGTAAAGAGGTGGGCCGATAACATAAATAATAATACACTCGCTATACACATATAAACTTCACACCGGGAGAAAGCCTTACCTTATTCTTGTATTCTATCCAGGCACTCTTATAACAGGTCCGCTACGACCGGGGGTTGGGTATGGAATGATGAATGGCGTGTGTAGTGTGTGTGCTGGGTATGTGTGTTGTACAGCTGACTGGTCTTGTGTTTGTTCCTCCCGCCGATGGGTCATGTGATGTTGTGTGCTTAATTACTACTAATCCCCTAACACCTAAAACCAAACTGCTAGTTATGTTTAGATTCTAGCTTTAAAACTTATGTACATGGGTAAAAATATTGGTTGGCAACGTTTGGCAAAAAATAAGTGTTGATGGATTTGAAATGACAAATAAATTAATATGAATAAGAAAAGTAGAAGAGAGTTCACTTACACTTGTTGACATCGCCATCTTTGAATCCTTTTAATTGCAACCTAGTTACGTGACGCGTATAGAGGGCGGCAAAATCATGAGCGGTGCTAGATTAAAAAGTGCTAAAATGTCCCGCTTCAACCACTGAACTAGAAATACATAGAGAAAACATATTGCATTTTGCCTTCTACGGCGCGGCGCGTTCTCGAACAATTGACCTAGCAAAATGGCGGCGGTCATGTGACTTATCGAGTTCGCCAGCGATGTTTTGCTTAGGTGTACACGGCTTCCACGTATTTCTAGTTCAGTGGTTGAAGCGGGACATTTTAGCACTTTTTAATCTAGCACCGCTCATGATTTTGCCGCCCTCTATACGCGTCACGTAACTAGGTTGCAATTAAAAGGATTCAAAGATGGCGATGTCAACAAGTGTAAGTGAACTCTCTTCTACTTTTCTTATTCATATTAATTTATTCGTCATTTCAAATCCATCAACACTTATTTTTTGCCAAACGTTGCCAACCAATATTTTTACCCATGTACATAAGTTTTAATTTTAAAGCTAGAATCTAAACATAACTAGCAGTTTGGCGCATTTCTATAGTTGCATTTTCCCTCGGTGTGTAGGATAGTATAGGACACAGTGCCAGGCGTTAGGGGAGTGACCATACGTACAGTATAAGTCTTTCACTCCCCAGACGCCTCCAGGCTAGTCTGACTGTCACTGAGCAGCCGTGTGAGGTTAGCGCCAGTCTACCGGCCTGGGCCGGGGTAAGTGCGCCGTGGCGTACCGTAGGGTACTTACCAAGCACGGGACCTCTGCCAGCTTCGTCGATTCCAAAACAACAAGGCTCATCTTTGCAAATCTGGGGTATTTCAGATTGAATAAAGGCATTTCCACTATTGTTCTTATCAAACTCCGTCAGATCTATAACAGCAGCTGTATCTTGACTCTCCATAGGAATTTCGGAAGTGTCGTTTTGTTCCTCCATAATTACTCAATTATTTAACTTTGCCGCGCGCTTTAGCTCTGCTCTAGCTCTGTTTCCGGTTTGAAAAAGTCAATGCACTTTGCATTGATGAGGGATAGGTGGTAAGTGGGGAGGGATATGGGGAGGGGAGATATTTCACCTTTGGATTAAGCTGATTTAAGTGAATAGAAAAATAACAATGATGACATTTTTAAAACATGCAGAAAAAACATATAACATAAAAAGCGAGTTTGTCAATTTCATCCGGGCCCGGCATCCGGGTTCAGGTTTTAAAAAATACATTGCATGATTTTATTCGAATTTATGAGGGTGGGTTGGGAAGGAGGGGACCTCAAGGACAAAGATTTATTTTATAATTTTTTTGCGTGTGGGATGTGTGCGGGTGTGTTTATTTTCTTTTTTCTTTTGTATCATATTATTTCAGTGAATTGGAAAATGAATAGTTCATGAAGTACTTACTGGTACCTTGCCCGGTATTATTCGTGAAGTTATTATGATGTATCATAAATTTTAGGAAGTTATGAAACTTATGAAGTCAGTTTATGTTTGTATTCAATGGAAGAAGCAATAAAAGAATACTTTAAAACAAAAATCTGCTTCCCAGTGTGATAATTTGTCCATATTTTGTTTGTACTATTGTGAAGCAAAGTACATGTACAAATCATAAGGGCGCCATCTTGTGAAAATTCTATTCATTGCTGAAAAATCTCGACGAACGCATCATTTATTTACTTATCCCTTCAGAATGGTCACTGATTTGCAGAGGGATGGGCTTTTTTTTTGGGGGGGGGGGGTCTCATATTGATTTTTTAAATGAATAAAAGAAAACTAGTTTTTGAGTAAAAAAAAAACCACCAAAAAACGCAAACATTCTGCACAAAGTGGAGTGTGTCAAAAATTAATCTTTACAAAAATTATATAGTGATAAAAAATCTTTGTATATCAAACAAAATACTTTGTTGCAAACTCCAAAAGACAAATAAAAAAAAACATAAAATTAAACAAAGGGTGATAAACAAAATAATCTCAAAATCGCAATATTCTTTTCCTCAGACTAAAAAGTGTTTTCTGACGGTATTTTGTTGTATAAAATCATGTTTAGACATAAATGCAACAAGGTGTTTGAGGGGGAGGGTAAGCCAACCATAGAGATGTATACTAATTAGTATACATCTAATTAGTATATATCTCTATGAAGCCAACCTGAATATGAAGTACGTCATTCAAATTGAGTAACATGCAGGGGCAACAAGGACTTATACGACCAAGCTCTCTTTTTCTTACATTTCTTCATCTTTTCTTTTCTTTTTTTTTTTTGTTCGCCTTTTTAATCACTACTTGAAAAATCACACACCTACCCTTTAAGAGTGCCACTCCTTTTTCAAAGCATATTAATAATGAACTGAACCTTTGGTTAGGTAAAAAAAATGCATTGATTTTTAAAGTGCGAGAGAGCGAAACGACGGGGGCGCAAATAGATCTTAATCATTATAATTTTCTGGGAGGTGTTTCATCAATATTTGTCGTATATAGGACAACTTGTCGTATATAGGACAGGAGGTCATAATCTGACGACTGTCTTTGCATTATGACATGTGTCCGATTGTTACTATGGTAACTGCCAGATAACGACAAAGCACACACATTTATTTTTAAATAAAATTCAGTGAGCTCATCATGCTCGTTCGTCTGACTTAGGTTGAAATATTTTTTAACCTCTAAAAATAGCACTTGGGAAAAGGTTATTGTTTTACTTCAAGTGAAAATTGTCAAGTTTTTCTTACCATGGTTCATGATTTGCATTTTGCAGTTATTTTACATGAATATAACAAGTACTTCATATTTTTATTTATCACAAGGCAATTTCAAATGATTTCAAAAGATGGCTATGATGTATATTGTTCTGAATATTTACATTTATCTAAAAATTCCACCAAAATATTCTTTGATAAACGTTAGTCATTGAATATATCTCTAGAAATCCCATAAAAATAGGTGACATGCACAGAAAAGAAATATCACCATTGAATAACAAGGGAAATGAGAAAAAATTAGTTAGTCTATACCTATCATTATAATCAATGTTATTGATATTATCACAATTTTCTTTAAATTTTTGTCACTCATTCATTGTCACTTTTTGATATTTTGTATAGTGATTTTAGATTGTCTCCCGTCACCCTTAATTGTATACTAACTTGTAATTGTTTGTACGTTTTCAAACTAAGTTACAGGGGCTTGCCTCCCCTAATTAGCATGGCTTATTTTTGGCAAGCCCCTCCATTCTTTTTCTTTTACTGAATAAGTTCACCTCAGTTCCCGCTTTCATTTCTATTCTTTAATGTACTATCACGATAGATAATACTTTACTCTGTGACATTGAGTGATTTTAATATTAAAAAACGTTAATTTTTGCTCATTTCTATTTGTTCCGTTCATATTCACACCCCATAATGCAAGTCAGACAACAGAATAGCCAATCTATCTATCTATCTATATATATATCCATCCATCCATCCATCCATCCATCCATCCATCCATCCATCCATCCATCCATCCATCCATCCATCCATCCATCCATCCATCCATCCATCCATCCATCCATCCATCCATCCATCCATCCATCCATCCATCCATCCATCTATCTATCTATCTATCTATCTATCTATCTATCTATCTATCTATCTATCTATCTATCTATCTATCTATCTATCTATCTATCTATCTATCTATCTATCTATCTATATATCTATCTATCTATCTATCTATCTATCTATCTATCTATCTATCTGTCTGTCTGTCTGTCTGCCTCCAATAAGGGTATGTTTCACGACATAGGCCTATCTTTTGGATACATTTTCCTTGATTCTTTTTTGTGTTTTATTCTAAACGGACTTTCTAGACTGAATCTTACAGCGGAAACCGTGATATAGTATTTAAAAATAATTTATTTCAAAGCAGCGGGGAATAATAATCAAACTGTGACGGATCCAGCTAGGGGCACATCCGACCAGTAACCCCCCCCCCCTCTCCTTGAGAGACATAAACATATTTTTTAGGGGAATATGTCGTGCAAACGCAAGTGAGGACCTTTTTTATTTTAATCTTATTTTGTGTTTTTTTTTTGCTTGTCAACTTTTTCCTGGAACAAAATGACCTCCATTTTGTAGTGAAAACCTCCTTTTTTTGTTCATTTTTTTCCTGACATAAATAATCATTGATTAGAAGTAAAGATTTTTTTCTTTTTTTTGGAGGGGGGGGGGGGGGAGGGTGGGGTTGTTCATAACGAAATCCTATATCTGCCCCTGTAATCAAAGTATTGTTATTATTATTTTACACAAAGATGGATTGGGATATGTGAAATAAGCAAGACTATAACTGTCTATACAACATTAAATACTCATTTTTAGTCAAGTTTATCCATTATTGCTTTTTGTTAACTTCTCGAATATTGTCAGTGATTTTGCTAAAAAATATATGAAAAATTAGATTTCTCAATGTAGGAAACAAATTCTTTTTATTTTGGGATTTAGTTACAATATGGCACTTAATGAGCTATATGTTTTTTCTGTTGTTTCCCAGTATCAACAAGTTTCTGCTTTTGATTGATCGAAAAATTAATCATGATTTTTTTTTTGCATAAAATAATGTATGCGAGTTTGTGCGCGGAATCCAAGTAGCACTAAAATATATATTTTATAGGCATAACTGCATCAGACTGAAATAGCCTAGTACAAAAGAACAAAAATAAGGTTATTGATATGTGTATATAGGTATCAAAGAGAATCACTTCCTCCCCCCCCCCCCCGCCTCCCTCCTCCCCCCTCCACCGAGTCCCGCCCTGGCATATCTCTGCATGCCCTTTGGTTCTGTACCAATATCTTAGTGGTGGTGGTTGTGGTGGTGCTGGTGCATGGCCTCATTATTTCGCTTTATCTTAATCAAAATTACTTTTGCATTGAATCTATCGATCTGTCACCAATAAGTTTGGCTATTTTACATTTTGGGGGCTGAATTTCGCCTGTACTTACAGACTGTTGTCATGAATTTTAACGTTAGGGCTTGTTCGATGTGATGATCAGCGGTAATTCCTCTAAATATATAAAATTGTTACATTGCACAATGCACATATCAAAACCCCGGATAAAAAAAACATGATTTAGACTCGGCTGAGAAAAAATACGAATCGTCGACTATCCCTTTAAATTTTTAACTAGTCTTTATACCCAGTTGTTTGTTACTCAAAAATACTTTAAGATGCTGCAGTATGTACGAGTACTACTGATCCATAAATACATACGACTTGAAAGCAACTAAGCAATTATGTCGGCTTCGGGTAGAGTCCTCCTGTAAAACAGTGGTGTTCTTTTGAGAG
The DNA here is from genome assembly GCF_037042905.1 of Lytechinus pictus. Taxonomy (NCBI): domain Eukaryota; kingdom Metazoa; phylum Echinodermata; class Echinoidea; order Temnopleuroida; family Toxopneustidae; genus Lytechinus; species Lytechinus pictus. The sequence continues at coordinate 17,248,705 of NC_087256.1, forward strand.
AAACAAGCATGATTATCGAGTTTCAGAACTGTTTTCTTAGGCGAGAGGAATGTATATCCATTGACATTGACACTTATTATTGGTAAGTTGCATTTTGGTGTCGATTTTTCCCGAATTGATGTCGAAAATACGTTACAAATGAGCCCGTACATTTTCGTGAGTCTATGCGCTCTCTGCATTTTTGCATGCAATTTGTACACGGCTTCTGAAGGCGAAGGGCACCGCTCGACACAGGCCCATGTCACGTCCGTGCTGCTGTTGTACGCGGTATAGTCGGCTTGATGCTGACTCGCCTACCCGGCCGAAGCCTGCGGCTTGTTTGGAGTTGGTCGTTCGCCACGTCTGTACTCGATTCGACAGCCAAAAACTTTGTATTTACATTACATTGCCTGTGTCTTAAAATTGTGGAGTCTACACTGCAGTGCAGACTGCAGTGTCATTGTGCATGCCTGGTGTGGTGTAGTTCGAGTTTAATTAAAATTCATGAACTCTCCAGGCATAGACCAGGCCAGGACAGGTCCAGACTGATCTTTCCAAGCCAGGTCTGTCAGTGTCACGTCTGTCTCTTGTGTCGGCGTGTCGCCCATCTTAGTTTATGATATGCGTATGCTGGATATTTCTGCAGTTTACGATAAATAAATAAAATTTGTTAAATGGCTTTTAAATAAATTTCATGAGATATCACATATTCAATATTATATATCGCTAATCAGAATCGCAATGCATTATGGCCTGGGATTGCAAAGCCAAAGGAGGCCGTTAGCTAGGTCTGCGGACTGTCCGCTAGTGCGTGTGTGCAACGGCCCCCTTTTCAATCCCATAATGCATTGCAGTTCTGATTAACGATAAACCTTAATCTTATTTCATAAACAAAGATGTTGTTTACTTACTAACTTAGTTAATTGGTCGAATAAAATGTGTTTGCAGGTAATTTATTGAAAATGCGTCTCACATGGCGCATAATAATAAATGGGCGATACGAAAGACAGTTCTTGCAAAGACCCTTTCATGCAATCAGTCCCTGAATGACTCCAGCCAGCGTCATGGAACTCCTCTAATGTTACTTTTGTTAGAGCCATAGATAGAGGTCAAGGACATAGTGTGACAATCCATAATTTTTTACTGAAACGTTTTGAAAGAAAACTGATGTAAAACAAAATTTTGTGTTATTATTTATGTCAAATCTTTTCTTCATAACAATATCTGGAAGCATGTTCCATCTGATCAAATCTTGATTCTGCGACCCCTTTTTTTCAATGAAAAAAATTGAATGGATCCATTCTGTCCAATGCAAGGCCTGGATGCTGTTTTGAAGAATTTTCTTCTTTGTTTGTAAGAGGCTACCCCAAGCACAGTATTCAACCTTGAAAATAGCAATTGGCATTACCATCCTAGTATCAAGTATATCCCCTGGGCTGTTATGAATGTTCATACAGGCAGTTTTATGATTGTCAAGATTGACTTTTACTTCATGTCTCATTAACCAAATTAGTAAGAATCTGTGACTATGGCAGAGCTACATGTAATTCGTCTTCTTTGAATACAAAGGAATCAAACACAAGAATACATGTGCTGTATGATGTGGCCAATGTAAGATTTGTCAATAATGAATCTCCGTGCTGACTTTGCCCTTTTTTGCATTGTAGGCCTACCATTGTTTCAAACTCCTATTAAAAGTCGAAGACAAGAAATGTACATGTATGTATGTAGTTGTTGTTTTTGTCACAATGGCAGTGCTTTATTCAGTTAGCTAGTTGTAAAGTGTACATGTAAATTGTATTTTATTTTTTCATATTTCAAGCAGAGCTTGTGTAGTGATTGGCAAACCTGCGTGACTGCCAATCTAAAATTGAAAATAGATTTACAATGTAAGTAATTCTTGTCATGGGTAAATATATTTAGGCAGGGCGTGACAAAACCACTTGCCCGCTTGCCCGGGGCAAGTGAAAATGACGTGCGGGCAAGCATTTCTCAAAGTCAATTGCCCGATTGGGCAAGTGGTTGTTTTGAAAATGAAAACGATATTACAGTAAATTTCAATAATTTTTCGATAAATTGCAATTATCGGCCAAATATCTCTCATACAAAATGTCATACCAGTCAAAAAAACAGTGGAAACATGTCAAATCAGCGCCAATTTACCGACAATTTATCGCCAACGGTCCTGTTCGATGGGGGCTGCCATCTTACTTTCTAAACTTTACTGTGCGCATGCGCTACTAATTGACGAAGGAGCTAGCTGGGGAAACCCCTCTCTTGCCCTCTTAGCGCATGCTCTACATCGGCGCTACAGTACATGTACGTACGTACACGAGCGATCGCGAGCCAGCTGACTCTCGAGCTATATCGCGCTGAATGCATGCAAGCTTCGGACTGACTCGGCCAGGACTCGGCTTCAACTTCAAACCAAATTAACAATGAGTCGTCAGACTAAAAAATGGGCGACTTTTGTCGTCGCGATCGGCGACCAGAACAACTTGAACAAGAGTCAAGAAAATGAAATGCAGAGGCCAGCGCCAGGAAATCAAGTGAAGTAATGTGAATAATGATTGATTATAATTGACAAATTATTTGCGATTCCTATGTAACAAGTATGAAATTTTCAATTACATGAAGTACTGAAAAATCTGAGCCAATATTGCATGTTTCAGCAAGACACTTAAATTACCGGTAGTACATTCATCAGGCCTCAAGTTTGTCAAATAAGGAGTGCGCCATGTTAACCTTTATTTGATTTTCATATCTGGTAATTTAATTTCTGATGTTCTATCATTTACTGACTGTAGAACAAATTGATGAGCTCCACAAGGGAGTGATGTGACCAGTATGTAAACATCATTTGTTGTGTCAGATATCATCAAGTGTAATGGCCTTACATGTATATTTGCCTACATGTACCTGCCGTAAAACACATTTTGGTAACCATGGATATAAACTGTATTTCTCTCCCCACTTGAGCCATTGTTTTGTGTTTGTCATTTGGTTCTGTTCTGGTAATTATAATTTTTAAAGTTGTGTTTAAGATGAGTTGATCGCTGAAAGGGACATTTGAACATCACATGCCACATGGACAAATGTAGGTTACATCTTGTAGAAAACTGCAGGTAAAGGCCAAGTCCACCTATGAATAATTGCTTTGAACTAATAGAGATAATTAGCACTGAAAATTTCCATTAGAATTGTGTTTTTGTGTGTGTGTGTGATTGAGTTTTTACAGACCACACATCATTCACAAATGATTATTTACCCCAGGGACCGACCTGTGATGTTACCATCCGAAAGACATGACCTAGGCCCGAATCTTTGATCACTCCTTTGCATCAATTTATATCTTCTTCATTTAGCTTCTTACATAATGTACTCGGATTACAGGTGCATGCCACAATGCCCAGATAGATTGGCTGTAAAGTAATGTAAGAAATTACATGGTATCTTCAAATATCACTTACATAATGTCCATAAATCCTGGAGGGAACTGATGTCACACATTTTTGTATTCAATATGAAATATGAAAAATTCAATGTCAAAGTTTTTTGACATTGAAAGAGGATCTCCACTCGGTCAAAGTAAGTTTTACATTATTGAAGGATCACTCTTTTGTGCAAGTGAAGTGAGTGCAACATACCATGATATTCTCATTTCGCAATTTGATTTGCAATTTTGCATGTTCTTTTCAGTATAATCCTTGTTTTAGAGCTTTGTATTTTTATCAAATTCAACTTTTTGTTTGGGGTTAACTAAGACCCTTGTTACAACAGAAAATTGCTGGCCCAGGGCCTGCCATGGGTAGGATAGAAAAAAGATGTAAACACGTCCAACCAACTTTTATAGACACCCTTTTCGTGAACCTACTCAAAACCACCTCCAGAGGTAGGCTTGGGCTTGACTCGGGGCAGGCCACTGCCCACTGGCCACTGATTCGTAGATCTATGTAAATGCAAACCTACTTCAAACCTGTCTTTGTCCACTTGCACATTGCAGTAGTTTGCAGCACAGACCCCAGTTGGGGTGAATGTTATTTCAGTAAGAGGAGAATTAGGATTATGAAGTGTACTGTAGCTACTACATATTTATTGTCCAAACTATTGACACAAATTGTCTGCATTTTGCAGTCCTTGAGTTTATAAAAATTTAGATTACATGTAGTGTCTGTGCCTTCATACTTAATATATGAAGTGGTCACGAATTTGAAACTGACTTCAGAATCGACATAAATTCCTTTGACCGATTGGGGGGAATGAATATAGGGTTACCGGTATTCACACTGGCAGTGAATCATTGTGATGATTCGTGCAGGTTTTTCTAAATGAGAACAGAAAAACCTTCACGAACCTCCACGATAAAGACAGCACGAAACATCGCGAGTCATCTTATGGTTCTTCTATCATAGCGAGTAAATTACTTGTGATGATACTAATGTGAATGCAATGATCCCAAACTTGTGAGTTTTGTTATAATTTGCAAATAGGCAAAGCAAGCTGGATGGGGGTAAATTAATCCATTGCGCAAGCACACTCGTGTCCAAAAGACCGCAATGTTTTTACGGGTCCAGAAAGATTGCAATGTTTTGCTCCAGTGTGAATCAAGAAGAGGAAAGATCACGATGAGCTCGCGAGTCAAATCATCACGATCTTTCTCTTTCAAATGAGAATTGCCCTATTAAATGCTGTGATGTACATGTAAACAGGTTCATATTGACCAGGTCCATTCATGAAGCTAATCCACCTCGTCAAGGTTGCAACCAGACTGAGGCCGGCCACAAGTCAGCAATTTTCCAGATGTAAAATGGGTCTTATAAACTGGACTCAAGTCTTGACCATAAGTTTTGGAAGCAGAGGAAGTGCGTCCTAATGAAGCTACATGTATGATTTTATTTTGTGTTTTTTATGTACATGTATATTGACTTGTGTGAGTTTAAGAAAAGGATCAGGGTTTACATGAACAAGATCCTTGGCTGATTCTTGTAGGATTTCATCCTTGAATGCAAGGTTGGCACAAATGTTTAATGGATTGATTATGGTTTTACAACACGAATTCTGATCAGATACTAATTTGTTTGTAAATGTTTTTTTTAAATAATATTTGTATACATGTACAGTGTGTGTTTGTTGTTATGATTAGGAAATATGATAGACAAGATAATTAATACAAGGATAAACTTTGTTGCAATTACAGTATTAGTACTTTTTCCTATGTACATGTATGCTGTATTAATGCAAAATGATTTTTAAAAAATGTAATTGCTCAGTAAATACACATTTGCTCTTCTACATGTAGATCTTTTAAACACAAAACAAGAAGTATGAAACTGAAACATATTGTTATGAAAGCTTTCAGTTGGTTACTATTTTTAACATGCATTAAAATTCAGGTCACTACAAAGAGGAAGTTCCTTTTAAAATGTAGGAAATACTATTGGGGGTTATTGTTAATTTGACATTGCCTATAATTACAGAGGTTGATGGTTGTATTGCCTATAATTACAGAGGTTGATGGTTGTACAGTACATGTATGTCTTAGAGTTGCTTTCAAGTCCTGGGTATTATACTCACGTAATGTCATGTTTACTTTGTTGTGGAAGATTGAACAAAATAAAGTATGATTAAAAAATAACAGTGGAGAGTGAGACTACATGTAGTACAGACTACATACAGTATTTGTGCGATACTGCCAAAATTGGGGGAGAAAAATGTATTTGGAGTTGGACAAGATTTGACAATCATATTGTACTTTGCAAAGGTGAGTAACAGACTAGTACATAAGTATATCTCTTGCACATGTATTACTCTACATATTCTGCATCCAAGAAAAGTGAATTATCACTGCAAATGAGTAATCAATTTTTCGATTATTGATCAGTGCAAAAAATAGGCCTGCTGCTGCATGTGTATTGTACCTGAAGATGTACAGATTTAGAGTTTTCCAAGAGAAAAAAAAAGAAATGTGGGCCCAAATAGATTTTAGCCCTCCCCCCATCACAAAATGTCCAAATTACATGTAGCTCATATTGAGAATGAAACTCTTGGAGCAAGTTAGCTTTTGTGAAAGCAGAAAAATCAAAGAATAAGATCAACAAAAGTTTGAGTAAAATAGGACTAGCAATAGAAGAGTTATGAGCATTTGAATGTCAAGATCACTAATGCTATGGAGATCCTCCCATTGGCAATGCGACCAAGATCTATGATGTCACAGATGAACAACTCTCCCCTTTTGGATGCTGAAAATATACCCCAAAACATCTCTTTTTGCTCATTCCAATCATATGACAAACGATTCATTAATGATATAATGTTGTGAAACCTCTGTACTTGTCCTCTCATAAAGAGAACACCTCACCTTGTGATAGACTCTATAAAAGTGAGAATATAAGTGAAATAAGTACTAAAGTAATGAGGGAGTTGTACGTGTGTGACATCACAGATCTTGGTCGCATTGCCAATGGGAGGATCTACATGGCATTAGTGATCTCAATATTCAAATGCTCATAACTTTCTTACTATTCATTCAATCTTCCTCAAACTTTCAACAATATGTTTCTTTGATTTTTCTCTTTGATATGGATTCAGCTGGTTTCAAGGGTTTCATTCTCCGTTAAATGTAAATTTACACAAAAGGTCTGGTTGCTCAGTGGGTGATTTCAAGTACGGTGTTGAAATCTGGTGTTGGTGTTGTGACAGCACCAACACCAGCCACAACACTGTACTTCAAATCAGGCTGGTGTTGGTATTGACCTCGCAAAATATGACGTATTTCCGGCAGTTCGTGTTGAAGGCTGGTGTTGAATGTCGTCTGCTGAACCCAGCACTGCGGCTGGTGTTGACGATCTACATGTATGTGCAATTTCCCCATTCATCAACACCAACCCCCAGGGATTGGGAAAATCATGATTTCAAGTCCGGTGTCGGTGTTGGCAATCTCAAGCTCGTGAACAGGCGGCAAACACGATGAAACATCCCCATAAAATTAGTTCTTACAGTTAAGATGAGTACAATTCATTTGAGCTTACTATATTTTGATGAAGAATAATGTTCACTATTTCGAATTCTTGAATTAATTAAAGCATTGGTATTCTGTACAATGAGAATTTAATGCATTTCTCTCCGATTTCATTTTCGTTGTCGAGACTTGAAGTTGAGAAGTCGCATGAAGTTGAGATGATTTAGCAGCGCAGCGCAGAGGCGTGACGTCATGTGCTATCGATTACGCAATCGGTATCGTTCCTCAGAACCCAGCTCGGTGTTGGAGCTCGGTTCAGCGGCCTTTTTACGCTCACAACACCAACACCAACACCGAACTCCGTACTTTGAAATCACCCAATGTGTTTTAAAACATTTGGAATGACCAGGGGTAGGAAGAGAATATATCCCCAGTTTACCTGAGGAAACCTGTTGGTGAATGCCATTTTTATTCTCCTAGTGATTCTGTGATCAGTCTTTACATTTGATGTTCAACATGGTAATAATATGAAAATGTACAGCACATGTACTGTAAATCCACATCAACCCAAGTTTCCAATACAAGATCAGTGCACAGTGCCTACATACTGTAGCTACAATGTACAATCGTCTCTGCACATTTTTCATAGGCCCATGCTGACTCTGCTGATCGACAGTGTAGCTTGAACGGCAGACAGACTTGATGCACATTACTTATTGATCCATGTTGGGGGGTAGGAGAAAGAAAAACATGTTGTTCATGTAATATTCAAAAGCATACTGTTTATTTGAAAATTTTAACAGACAAAATTTGAGTGATAGATATCCATACAGGGCTTGACAATCAAGCCGTGCCCACTGCCCAGCCACATACATTAGGATGCGTCATCTACATGGGCCCCTAAAATTTAGGCACGCCCACCCAAAATTGGATGATTAGTAGGACTTTTTCTCTCTCGAAGCTATAAAAATTCATAATTATGATAGGGAATGAGCCTTGTAAAAATTGCTCAAAAGGGAGACATTATACAATTGTAATACTTTTTCCAACCATTTTATCATCATCTATTGTCTTGTCTGTACATGCATGAACCTACATGTAGTAGGTCCATGTACATGTAAGCATGAGAATCTGTGTTCAACCCATTTCTCATACTTCCATGATGCGCAAGTGTGGTGGTGATGGTGGAGAAGCGGTGATGATATTAGAGTGTTGAATTGAATGTGGGGAGGTGGATGCACGCTGTACAGTGTAATGCATCAGTGGTTTACGTAGATGACCAAGGGGTCACTCGCATTGTTTAGATTGATGACTCAAGGCTAAAAAAGGATATGTTCAATATGGAACAAAAACTACACTACATAGCGCTGAATGTGGTCACATGAATTGAAAGATAATGGACAAATCAGGAAGACAGAATTTACATAAAGTACATGTACATGTACATCAGGGGGAAAAATTACACAGAGGTTTGGGTGATTTTGCCCCTGAATTGCTCAGAAGAGCCCTGGAAAGTGAAACAAGAGCCACATAAATCCCTATTTGTGCAAAGTTAAAGCTACATTACATATGTAATCAACTACATTGCAGATTTGATAGGCATTAGGTCCCCAGAGTCTTGAACAATATAATGAATGTGTGAACCCGTTCACATTTGTCGAAAATGCATGCCTGGAAGTGCGGCATAAATTCTAAATTGTGTCTTGATAATCAAGATTCAGTTCACATCTGCATTAGATATCCACATGTCCATGCATAATCTTTCTCCTGCTGTATGACCAACAAATAAGCATGGATTTTTATAATAGTGAATACTTGCTTTATAAAAAGTGCCTACATGGACATGATATTGGTTGAACTTGTAAATTACTGGTATCTCTTTTATAGATGAATATGATTGCATGCATCCACATGATTCTCACCATTGTGTTGATTACCAAAATCATACTTTTTTGTTTTTAAGAGCAATTTGAAGTCATACTTCACACATTTAAAAAAAAAATATAACCATTACATTTAGATGTTAATGAGTTCATATCTTTGGAAGATATGGTACAACCATGTTGTACAAATTTTGATTATGTATTGAATAAACAACATGATTTTGCTTTTCCTTCAGACATAGACCTAGTGTGTAAAATGAGTATTTGTATTAAGAAATAATTTATGGAGATGCTTTTATGAAAATGCAACACACACCCGATTTTCACTGGAATTAAAGTCCTGGTACATTATTTCACATTTTGTGGGAGAAATCACTAATTCTGGATTTTTTAACGAAATCATCTGTCCTGGCAAAATTCCATCATTTATTATCTAAATGCACCCACTATTAAAAGTCAAAGTGAAGGCATTCTTGCTTTATACCTGTAAATATGTAGCTTTGAGGCAACCATGTTTTTTTTAAAACCCTCCTTAAATTAATATTCAACTCTTTTTGTTTTAGATATGGTACAACGTTTTGTTGCCTAAACACCATTTTGTGTCATCAACTCATGTCGATATATTCAGAGTCCTTTTCATATAATACAGGCCTGCATGAATATATTTCTGCAACCCCTGGAAATGTCACCATTGCTGCTTTGTTGCAGGCTGCATGCATACCCTATAGCTCTGCATTCAGACGGCGGTAATTCAGACTAAGGAATAAATGTTTGGCTGCATTGAAAGATATATGTACCTGTACAGGTACATGTATGTACAAGAAGGGATTTAACTAATAAAATACATTTCTGTCTGAATGACTTACATGTAGCACAATTTTTTATTAAAATTTATGTGTGGGTTAAGTGAAACAGATGATGGAGAGTTATGCATTGTTAATGAGGATGTTGATTTGTAAAAATTTTATTAAGTTACAAATCCAAGTAGCTCTATGGCTTATATCCCGAGTGTGAACTGATCGATGTTACATGTACATGTAGATTACCCCCAAAAGACCCCACTGATGATGGTACATCTGCAACAGGCCATTGTCGCAATTCGGGGTTTGAAATATCTGGAAAGGCCCTGTCTTCATCAGCCCAAGTTTCAAATTTATCTTGCTACATGTATTCTGGTAAATTCCTATAAAGCCAAAGTTGGGATGTGAACACATGTAATCCTCTGATCATAATAGGCAAGAACTGCTACATCAAAACACTTCCAAGTAGTTGGACTGTTCATGTTTCTCTAGAAAGTGATAAGTTTTTCCTCTCTACCTTTCTCTTCCACAATCTCTTCCCACTCTTTATCTACTTTGTTTTGTTAACATGTATGACGTTTCATTGCGAATTTCAGCGTATATTTCATCTGGTGTGAACTGGGGTAACATGGGATAGAGAAAAGAGAAAGCTCCTGAAGCAAATTTCCCTCTCCCAAATCAATTCAAAGTGCACTGGTTGGGTGATCATCGTAATAAAGGTCTGAGGGAAAAGCACTTCAGACTTGGGTATAGTCTCTGGTGTTGAGCCATTGTTTTAGCAACGATCCCAGGGTGCTGAAAGTACAGTTGGTGAATTTATATCAGAATCGGCGATGATTTTAATTGATTCTGTTTAATAAACAAAACAAAAAACAAAACAAGTAAACAACAAGTGACGTATATCCAAGAGGATGGAACTCATTCATTACTATGTTCGAGATACCGCTCTACAAAATATAGTTCTCAGAATTTCTATTTTTGTGCTAGTTTTCTGAAACCATGTGGCATACTGTCTTCTAAAGTCTGTCTTACAAAACTACCTTTTGGCATATTTTCATTTCAAAGGGATACAAGAGTGAAAAGAGTATAAAGAAAGGAATGTTGTTAAAATAAAGGAAACCATGGTTTGTGATAAAGCTAATTTATAATACTATACTGAGAGTAGTTCTAAAATTTACATAAACACTAAATATCACTGTATTTCATGTACTGATATTATTCACTCTCATGCTATTAATTTGATCAAGGTGTTACATTTTATCATTCTATGAATTAGGCCCATGTCATTCTGGTTATATTTCTTACTCTTGATAACCAGTCCCCTGGCCAATGACTGGTACACTGTAGACCCCTATATAAAGAAATATGTGTGACCAATTTATGGCCAATAGTATCCCTATACTTGAATATTTATTTTTTCCCCCAATATTTCATTTCAAAGTTCAAACCTTGAAGGGGTACTCCAGGTTAAAAATAATATGGTTTGAAATGAACAGATAACCATAAATCAGACCCAAAAAAAACAATGAAAATTTGATCAAAATCATACAAGGAATAACAAAGTTATGACATTTAAAAATTGTACATTATTTCAGTGAAACAGTTCTATGCATGTCTTCATGAATATTCAGTGAGCAAAATTGATGATATAATTGTATTTTATGATATGAAATTATGTATTTATGTTTATTCAAAATTTTTCCAAGAATTAAAAATATTGGATTGACAATTTATTCAGTGCATACATGTAGATATTAATTGCTTTTACTTATTTTAAGGTTATGCTTTATTGTATAAATTGCAGTTTTTCTTTGACCTGAAGCTGTTTATAAATGAATTTTTAATTGTGTTTTTCTACAGATAATTCGTCAACCTCACCCTTTTTCCCCAAACCAAGAGAACATTCCATCTTAACCTGGCGACGACAACGCACGGCTCCAAGATTGGGCTGCAATCCAAAACACCAAACGAAGAGTTTGTCCTGCCAGCGTTCCCGCCGGAGCAAAGCCCAGCCCTGGACGGACCGGGGGACAGACCAAGGTTCCCGTTTGGTATGCCAGCGCCGGGAATGCCGGTACCGATGGACGGACGCGATCATGGTTACGTGCCGTAAGTATTTATCCTCCATCTTGACGTACGACCAACTCGCAAGGGGTTCTCCCCCCCCCCTAATATGCACAGGCACAGACCATGTTTGAAATTTTGATCAGCAAGTGGGTTTGGAGTCGAGACTAGCACAAACTCAACTTATTCTTTGACCTTCCATACACAAGTCTCAGTCTATGATTGTAGGCTGTTTGCATACAATTGTAGCAAATTGCTTCATTTCCTACTGTACTGTACAAATCAAGTTGATAAATATAAAAAAATCTAAATGATATACAAAATAGAAAAATTGCATTCTTTAGAATGTTGAAAAATACATGTAAGTTACCATGGTTGGAAGTTTGCACTATTTAAGGGATGAGGCTGTATGCCAAGTAGTTGCTTTGTGATAAACTAACATTCTACTTCCTGCTCCAACAATTCAAATTGTTTGATTCTTTATGTATAACTTCTTTTTATTTGAGGGAGAAATTACTATTATACAGACGATATTGTGGAAAAAATAGACACCTCAATACGGGGGACAGCTTTCCTTCTCTTTTTCATGCCAATTTTTTGTTTTACTTGTTAATGCACAACTTCAGAATTACTTTACTATTTTGCCATCGAGTTTGAGGAATTTTCATACTGATAAATTGTAATCTGAATAATTCAGCCATACTTTGGTTTTGCCTTTGCGTTGAATTCAATGATGACAACTTTCAGTACCGGTATTGATGATTTCTTGTTTTTTAGACATATGTCCCAATATACAGTGTACCATCTTCTCTACAATGTACCTACATGTGTAAAAGAAGAATTTTCCATCTCTTGTGATGTCACTTCTCACAAGTAAGCACCGTAGCTGAACAGGTTGCTAAAGGGAAAAAAAAGAAAGAACTGAGATTGCGGAGAGAGAGAGCGAGCGAGAGGAGTAATGAGCCAACGTCTTCATTACGTTCAGTTCATGCTAGGGTCATTGTGCGGTGAAGGAAAGGCCGGTTTCAATCTCCATCTCTTAGGTTAGCCGCCTGCTAGTGTTTTAGCCATCACTTTGATCAAATTTCCCATGTACATAGGGGAATTTTCTGAATTTCATAGCCCCTGTGTGTAATTGAGTTTTCCCAAGGGGGGGGGGGGGGAGGGTGTACACCATAGGTGTACACATGTGTATGACTCATATATACTGCATGAAAATTATTTTTTGTATGAGATTAGGATCATCATAATACTAGAGAAAGAAAAGAAAATTGATTGACCTTATTTTTAAATTGGCAACATCAGTGTTTGTCTGTAAATGCTACATTTTTCTTTTATCAAGTCCCAGAGAAAACGAAACCGAGAATTATTGATGATTTATCATAATTTATAGACAAATTACATGTACATGTACCTACATGTATCATGGTAATTTTGTAAAGCTTCTGAAAATCTCCTCTTTCAAGTTGTGTCTGAAGGACTTTATATTTCTTCCATTTGTTTAATTTATATCATTTGTATTGAACTAAGGATATACGGGGATTGTTTTGTTTCAGGTACAATTGCTCTTTGCCCCCTTGCATTTTTGAAATTTGCTGTGTTTACAATTCTAGTACTCTTATTCTATAGGCTTCAGTCTTAAACAACTTTAAAGAATTGAAATAAAACTGCAGCGTCAGTAATCAGTGCAAATCACAAGCAATCTTTGCATCCTCCTGTTCTGGGAGTATTGATGCAACAGCGCTCACAAGGGTCTTAAAGGGAAACACAGATTCATTAGCTGTGACGAATATCTTCCTTCCCGTCATCGGTAGGAATGAAATGAGAAATGTTGAAGGGAATTGGTTAGTCATGTTTCTGGTTCCGAGGGTGCGTTTATACTTATTTTTTGAAAACAGAATGTGAGATTTGAGTCCACATAGATCAGAAACGCAGTTCATGGGAGTATTGTTATGTTTAAGTTTAATAGAAATTGCTTGTGTTGTATCAGCCAAGAAGTTACACTAATAGAAAGCATGCTTTGGAAGATTTTGTGTGAAGTGTTAAAGCTGCATGGTGTTGGTGTTGGTCCAACACCATACACAGCACCAAATCTGAACAGATACTATTGCTTGGACTGGTGGCACTAGATGTTAAGCTACATGTTCAATGTTGTAGGCCTGTTCAGCAGTATGATTGAAATCATGTTCGGTATTTAAACCCACTTTCAGAGTTGAGCTGTAGTGTACATGTAATTTGCAGCCCAATCCATGCTTGCCAACACAGAATTTGAAATCAGACAAACTGCCCAATGTCTTCGTCAACCCAGATGAAACTGCAGTTCTTGGAACTGCGAACATGGCTCAAAATAGTATTGGTCTACCACTACGAGGCAAGAGTGCATTAATAGTAAGTCCATTTGAATGTAAAGCATCAGGTAAAACACTATTAAATGTAAAATTATATGACACCTGGGGTCCGTTGCAGAAAGAGTTGCGTTTAAACGCAAGTCAAAAAATCAATCGCAAGTCCCAAATGCGCACTGTTGATTGGTTGAAAATCAAGTTGCGCATGATTTTTAGAGTTGCGATTGATTGCAACTCTTTCTGCAACGGGCCCCTGGATAGATCCTTGTCGTCTGATTTGTCGTTTGATGTCAATCACTCTTCCCATTTTACATTTGACTTCATCATCCATGCAATATTGGATCCATACGATTTTGTCCATTGCACGCTCGCCGAGACCACTGGAGCTACACGTAAAAACACAGTGCGCTTGTTTGCGAGAATCAACAGACCGCGTGCACACTGAATGCTTTTTTTCATTCAAATTTATAAATGTCAAATGACAAGGATTCTCTTTTTAGGTTTCATGTATAAAAACAAATAATGAATGTTCTATCATTTGTGCAATGAACAGAATACTTCATTCCGTGAAAGATGAAATGCATGATCCATTCAACATGGCTACCGGGTATGCCTTGTTAATGAATCATTCCATCTTTCCCCTCATGAAGTATTCTGTCCATTGTACTCATAAACATTCATTATTTGTATATCATAAATAAGTCAGAGTTTGAATCAATTTAACCTGTTGAAGACTCTCTAGATGGTAAATGCATGTTAAACTGAAATATTGCATATTCAGCTATTTCCCAATGGGTTAAATGGAAGCAAGCAAGTTTTCACACCAATCATGACTTTCATCGCATTTTCTGACCCACCCCACGAAGGATAAACATACCGTGAGACGGGTAGTGTTGGACCCTTGAATGTGTCGTTGTTGTCAGGTGATATGGCAGTGCAGATGGAAGAAAGAGGAAGCAAGGCTCACGGGTTTTTGAAAGCCCCAAGCAAAATGCAGGCTCTTGAGTGTGTTTGAGGGCAACAGACCACCCATATTTATAGGCACGTGTACATGTACATGGTAATATGCCATTTCTATTATTCACAATGGTCAGTCACGATGAGATCGTGGACAGTTGTTTCACAGGAAAAAAATAATAATGATAATAAGTCTTCATTTGTACAGTGCCATCTTTCAAGAAATAGCTAAGTACTGTGCATTACATGGGCTTAAGCTTAAAGTGCCGCTTAAAATCAATTCAAGTAATTTATTTTGCCAGGTCCCCATTTTCCTCACCTGGATTGGGTGCAGCATGATGTGGATACATTTTTTTTCTTGCTGTATTAACGCCATGGCTGGGATTTAAACCCAGAATTGTCTGTTTTTCAGAATCAGAACCACTAGACAGTGATGCCTCCACATGAAATGCCTCCATGTGAAATGCCATAAAATATGTATATCTTTTTTCATTTCTGACATGTCACTTGAAATTAGAGTTTCTTAT
The DNA here is from genome assembly GCF_037042905.1 of Lytechinus pictus. Lineage (NCBI taxonomy): Eukaryota > Metazoa > Echinodermata > Echinoidea > Temnopleuroida > Toxopneustidae > Lytechinus > Lytechinus pictus. The sequence goes on from NC_087256.1 coordinate 17,264,218, forward strand.
GATAATTAAAGTGATGAAGAATTGATAAAAGCATTCATCACTGAGAATGCTAAAGATGTCTTTGGGAAGGCTTTTCCACAATGCAGAACATGCATTAAGAGCGAATGATCTTTCCCTCAAATATATATTTTTTTAATGTCTTAAGTCTGATAAGGATTTGATGATTTTGTATCATGATATTCCATGATATATTTTAGGTTAAAATTTTGTTGAAAAAACCCCACAGACATTGAAATCTATTGTTCAGAAGAATTTAAAGAAGAAATAGAACAATTTTGCATGATATTGTTTTAACCATTCCCATTCATTTGGAATTTCTCTTTGAATCCATTCTCATGTTTATGTTGCAGTCAGCTCCTTTTGTTCTTTTTTATGAATGAACGTGATAAGTTAGTTTAGTTTTGGTGAGAGATGGGCAATGATTGTGTTAAAAGCACAGTACTGCTGACAGGATACCCCTGATAGACGGAAATCGGCCAGAATGTGTGGCAACAAACGATAAGAAGTCAAGCATGAGAAAAGGGGCGGGGCTTGGCATCAGGGTCGCGTGGGGAAATGGCCAATGACAGGTCAGGAAGAACAAGGAGGAAAATGGTGGTCCTGAGCACACATGTGACAAATTTCCATTTGTCTAATAGCCCACTGGTCATAATTGAATCGTGAGCGCACTTAATTTGTAGCAGAGAGAGAAAAAAAAATACTGTGATTGTTGTCATTGGTACATGTACAGTATCATGATACACTGCATTGGCATCTGTGTACACTTTAATGTAGTCAATGAGATAAAAGGAGATTTATAATAAGAGCTTAAAGTTGAATTAAGAAGGGGGTGAGTTTCCATAAATATAGGTTCTACATACAATATATAGTATATATAAGTTGTTCAAACAGATAGCATGTCACAAAAATCCTCTGCCTTCTCGATATTTTGCTTTGAAAGTCTATGAAATTAGCCACCTGTCAGAGCCCGAGAGACGAGTGTACAGAAAAGTCACTCGGAGTGTGACGTCACCGGGGGGAATTTAGTATAAGAGGTGCCTGAATGTCATACAGAAATGCTATGCAGAGAGAGAAAGATATTTTACAATTTTTTTTCAAAGCAACTCAAATCAAACAAATATGACTGATATGTACAAATCTTTACTTTCCCTGTATAAAAAACAGTATGAATAACCACCATGAACTCTTCAATCATGATGTAAGATAGCAAACAGTGAGTTATTGAATGATATTTTCATTATTTCTCATTTATTTTATCACGATGTTCAATCAAGTGAATAGCTGGAAAGTAATTCCGGCGGCGAGCTCAGCGCGCGCTGAACGCATAATACTAGTACACACAACACCCAGCTAGGCATTGAGTGTACTGTTATGGTCTGGTATGTCGACTTAGTTCATGGCCGTGCAGCGATCCCCTGGCGTTTTTTCTTCTTTTCTTTTGTCTTTGACTCCACTTTTATATCCTCTGGATCATTTCCACTCATAGCTCATTCCACAGAACAATCTTGAACCAAACGTATAGTATTCTTTCTCGGCCTTCTGAGTTGTTTTCTATATTTAATTACGCTAGGGGTCACCGTCACACATACAAACGCAATTCGCAAGTGAGTTGAAGACAGAAAGATATATATAGTAATTAGTATACATCTCTATGGTTGAAGACAACAAGAACGGTACGGTCGCTCGACAGCTAGCTGCGCCGGAGCGGGCGGCCGGTCGGCACAAAGCAATTCCGCAACCAACTGTGTTTTTTTGCAAGAGCCGCGTCACACGCGGATAAATATGTCATAATAACACGTCTGCTACGTTATCGACTGGTGAGAAGATCTCGATCAAATTTCATATTATTCACCTTGAAATTATTCCTTTAGGGTCTATGGTATCATTCTGAGGGAATTCACATATTTGGAATAATAGTACGGCCACAAATATTTTAATAATTTCCTCTGCAAGTTCTATGGCTCGCAGATACAACTTCAACTGCAGTTATTCCATATGAAGGAGTACGTGCATAGTACACAAAACGGCACTGCTTTACCCCCCGGTGACGTCACACTCAAAGAACACCCGTCTCGGTAGGCATTGCAGGAGCGAACTCAGGGAAAATGGGTAGGGATAAATCGTTCAAATTCACTATTTTGAAAAAAGAAAATGGGGGGTCGAATCACCTATTAGTGTTTGGGGGGTTGTAAGGTTGCTATTAATGTAAATATCTCAATATTTGGAATCGTCTTCTTAATTCAACTTTAAAAGTACTCTTAATTCCAGCAATAATAATACACTGTCCCACGTGTGCCTATCTGTGTTGGCGATCTTCAGTGTGTTCGTTTTTTGCTTAGATATTATGATTTCACAAAGTTCAGTTTATGTAACTGTACCAGATCTAGATCCACGATGATATAGTAATACTTAACCTTTGTTTTACAGACTTTCGTACGAAATCAGTATTTTACTGCAAGTACTGTCATTTAGCTTTAAGACGACTGGCGATCCTTTCTTTTGGTAAATGGTATACACCAAAATGTTCATTTGCGATGGTTTAGCGCGTAAGAAAGGATCACCAGTTGTTCTTAAAGGAGAATGAAACCCTTGAAACCAGCTGAATCCATATTAAAGAGAAAAATCAAAGAAACATATTGTTGAAAGTTTGAGGAAGATTGAATGAATAATAAGAAAGTTATGAGCATTTGAATATTGAGATCACTAATGCCATGTAGTTCCTCCCATTGGCAATGCGACCAAGATCTGTGATGTCACACACGTACAACTCCCTCATTACTTTAGTACTTATTTCACTTATATTCTCACTTTTATAGAGTCTATCACAAGATGAGGTGTTCTATTTATGAGAGGACAAGTACAGAGGTTTCACAACATTATATCATTGATGAATCGTTTGTCATATGATTAGAATGAGCAAAAAGAGATGTTTTGGGGTATATTTTCAGTGTCCAAAAGGGGAGAGTTGTTCATCTGTGACATCATAGATCTTGGTCGCATTGCCAATGGGAGGATCTCCATAGCATTAGTGATCTCGACATTCAAATGCTCATAACTCTTCTATTGCTAGTCCTATTTTAGTCAAACTTTTGTTGATCTTATTCTTTGATTTTTCTGCTTTCACAAAAGCTAACTTGCTCCAAATGTTTCTTTCTCCTTTAAAGTCGCTCTTAACTTACAAACAGCTTTATGAAACGGCCCCCAGTAGTGATGTATATTTATGATTTTAAAAGGGCATGTGATATACATGTATTAAATTCATGGTGTTACTTCTCCTCCTCATCATCATCTTTCCTTCTCCTTCTTCTTCTTCTCTTCCTCATAGTGCCTCTATCAGTATTACTGTGATATAACTTGATACTAATAAAGAAATCTGACACTGAAGATGCTGAAGACAAAATGAAATTCATTCAGTTATTAAACCTAGATGAATAATAATAATAATAATATAGAGTATTTCTAAAGCGCCAAATCCACAATAATTGATTATGTGCTCAAGGCGCTGAAATATACTTGGTATATTACTATTACCCCGGCTGTAGCTGAGCGGCCATATAGGCGCTATTAAAAAAAGCATTCAAGGAATAAATCCTACCGGGTACCCATTCACCTCACCTGGGTCAAGTGCAGCACAATGTGGATAAATTTCTTGCCGAAGGAAATTACGCCATGGCTGGGATTCGAACTCACGACCCTCTGTTTCAAAGTCCAAAGACTAATCCACTGGGCCACAACGCTCCACGAATAATAGAATAAAGGAAAATAGTAAATAAATAATAATAGAGATATATGTACAGTCAATGAGATTACCTTTATACAGGAAAATATGAATTAATCTGTTTAATACTCCTATACGAATGGTATTGGGGATAAATAACACAAATGAATGGATCAAAGTGAAGATAATTTTCATAGTTACTTCCTCAAACCTTTTAACCATATTTTATGAAAATAAACAAAAATATTCATCTTTTTTTGCCCGCATGTACTCGTTGAATGTAAGTACACATGTACCATGTACAGCCTGCAAATGCAGAATATAATGTTCATGCATTTTCTGCCTTTTTGTACAAAACGGAGATCCCGGCGATATCAAATGAACAGTGGATGCATACTGTAGACAGAAAGAATCCACAGGTTTAGAACTGCTTTGTGACATTCATCCCCCACCCTCCACCCCCACCTCTATCTCTTCCCCTCCCTGCATGGCACTACAGTTTCTCCATCAGAAGTGACCTACATGAACCCTAGCCTTGAGTCGAGACTACTGATGCAAGTAAAAATGGTGTTTGAATTGCATTACTGTACATTGTACAAATGTAGGATACGTACAGTACATTTGTCTCCATCGGCCTATATGTTGGTCAATTACTACTAAGTTTACATGTCATGTTTTTGTGTTTGTCACCATCCTCAGTCCTCATATACAGGTGCATTTATATATAGGTATACATGTATATATTTTTTTTTTGCATTTGATACAATTCTGTTTAAACATGATACAACTTTAATTTTTCAGTACATCACTACATGATGTAAGTTGGCCCTATCCATATATTGCTATTACATACATACAGCACTGTTGCAGTAGTTTCAAGCAAGATTATTTTCACTACATAAAAGTTGCATGTAGTATTTTTTATTTAAAAAAGTTTCCTATAGGATTCTAATAATCACTGCTGTCCAGACAAGTAACAGGTCAAAAAGAATTGTGAATATACTGTACCCCCCCCCCAATTTTTTTTTAGGCCTATACCAGAAAATTAACCCACACACACATGGGGTCCCAGAGCCTCAGTAAAGTTGCAAAAGAGGGAATACCCCCCATACAATTTTTTCCTCTCCAAGGTACATGTAGATGTTTTTTCTCTTTGCTTTACAGAAAAAATGACATACAGTACATCACAATATATTTTGTCCTAGTTTGCAGATATTGATTTTTTTTCTTCATTTGGTGAATTTCATAATGGGTTGAAAAGAAAATAAACAACAGAACTCAAACTCTGCAACATCCTTTATTAAGGGCAACCTAAAGTTGGATTTGCTCACTAGCAGGTACTAGGTTTGAAGACAGACACTTATCCTCATTTGTAATTTACCCTTTCTTGTACTTCTCTTAGTTCTCTTTAATACTTTAATGTTTTGCTCTCTTCTAAGCGCCTTGAGCATTTAATCAAAATGGAAAAGAACGCTATATAAATCGTATTATTATTATTGTTTGTGCACCTCTTATTTGCAATGATACATATATGATTCAAACAAAAGAAGGAAATCATTGTTATCTGTGAATGTACTTGATGTTGAGCGTAAAAGCATAAAAATAAAGTTGTTGCATACCAGCAGGACTGAATAGAAAATTTAGATGATCTGGGTATTTCTTCATAATTCTCTTTTTGCACAATGAATGTATTTATGCAAATCCGTGCTAATGGATTGATGTTTAATTACACTAGGACATCCCGGTGAGAAACTTGGAGCGGGATGTATGCGTGATGAGGATCAAATTTGCATAAAGTAGTACTGCCGGGAGAGTTGGAAGCTAGCTTGACATAAATTTTGGATCTTCAACTGGTGTTGTGTGTGTTTGTAAACACATACACCCAGTCAGGCAGGAGTAGGCTCCTAACATCCAGTATTATATGCCATGTGAATCTACCGAAACACCACGCTCACACTTACTTTATACACACTCACTCATTTGCTCATTTGGAAGCCGCGGCACCACAGTGCATTCTGTGTGTATGTATGTAAATACACACACTCCATAGAACTTCTATACCACGTTCTCTCTTGTTCATCATTAAAGCGGTAGTATATTGATTCGCTGGTGCGTGGCCCTACAGCCTAGGCACAAGCCAAGGTCCTTTGTTTAGACCCTACAGTAAAAAAAAAAAAGTTAGTCTCATATACCAGACAGTCAGATCTAGTTAGTATGACTGATAGAATTTGCTGAAATTTAAATCCAACCCCTCCCTCACCCCACCTCCAAAATATACATGTGTGACATTCAAAAAAATCAAGAAAATCAATATCCTAATAAACAAAAATAGTTTAAAAAAAGACAGGTTATGGTTGCCCTGTTGGCCTTGGGTTCTTTCATGCCTTTTATAACATGTATATTAATGTTGACATTTGCCTGATGGGCAAATGATAAGTTCTTTTGTAGTGCATATGACATTGTGAGTGATATGACGTCCCTGTCCAAAGGACTTGGATATTATTACCTCAATATGACAAAAAAGGGGCCTTGACCTAATTTTTAATTTTTTAGCTGTGAAGTAAAAATTTTAATAGGGCTACTGATGTTTAGACCCCCTTATGATACTATGTAATATGGCCCTTTAAATTGATGTGGAATGCAGACAGGATGCATGTATGTGATGGAGGTAAAAATCAGAAATATATCTGCACAGCATATTACAGTATTTACAGTATGTACACACTGTAATGGCTTTAATATGGTATCCTATTTATACCATTCCCAAAGTCTGATGTTCCCCTTTTAATCAGTGAGTAGTCTTTACTTGTCCAGACACAATGTTGTGCAAAAGAGATGAGTCAAACAATAGTTCCAGCACATGAAACAATACTAAAATTCGTAGTGACTCGCTTATAAGTTATGGCCATAATTCTTATAAAGATTTGTATGTTCACGATCTAATGTGGATTTTACGTCATTAAGGTGATTTAGGCTACTTGCTTAAAAGGAGTGTGTGCAAGTACCCAAGTCAAAAGTCTGCACTATCAAAACACTGAGTAAAATTTCATTGGCTAAAGGGTTATTTTTTAACGAATTCTAAACTAGAAATGTTTTGATTGTGTCAGATTCAACTTTTATAGAGTGCCAAAGTGTGATATTGCCATATTTTTTGTGTGCATTTCTGCATTCTCGTGAACATATTTCAGTACAGCGTGATAAAAAACTTCCATACAGCCTAACATAAATTGGTTCATATTGGCCCAAGGCAGGGGCGGCTCCAGGATTTTTCAAAAGGGTGGGCACATTTTCCTTAGGAAAATTTGACAAGCAAAAAAAAAAGATAAAGTGTCTTAACCCAAAATTAAGGGGATTTTGTCCTCTAAAAACTTTGACAAGCAACAAAAAGGGTTTTAACCAAAAATCAAGGGTATTTATTCAACGAAAAAATGTAAAAAGAAAAAAAAAAGGTCTTCACTTTCAAAAGGGAGAGGGGGGCACACTTCTGTTTGAACAGAATTTTTACATTACAAATTTTAATTGTGCCTATTAAAAGGGGGGGGGGGCACGGGCCGGCTGCCCCCCCCCCTGGATCCGCCAGTGGCCCAAGATATGATCAAATGGAATCCTAATAGGTCACTTGAATCATGGATATCTTGATAATGTACATTACAATGTTACCCTTTTCTTATAAGCAAAATTTTCTGTAACCCCATACTATAAAAGGTTGGGGCTAAATGGTAAGTTAGCCCCAACTAAAGTCTGGGTATAAGCTTAGCCCACTTAATCTCTCACAACATGTTTGAAAAGTGGGCTAACCTTGAGTACAGGATTATTTGGCCCTGCAAAATTGCAGGGCTAGCGCCCACATATACATGCACAGCGCTAGCGTGCACCGTACCTACTGCACACCACGCAATCCTGTTCTGTAGACCCTGTTTTTCACACGGCCCAGGCCCGGTATATAGTTCCCAAGACTCCATATTTTACCCTTGTGGTCAGTTCCTTAGACCCCCATTTCAGGGTTTCGTGAGGCACACCCCCATCAAAATACAATTTGATTGTCCCCCCCGGGGGGCTATTTGTACACATTAAAATGGATTGTAGATCTGTTCATTGTGTCAGTTTACTTCTCTTGGCAAAACTTTCTTTATTTTTTAGGAATATACCCAGCATAAAAAGTGTATTTATCATGGTTTTTAAATCATTTTTGAAACTTTTTTTTCAGTCCATTGCTTTCACCTTTTATTTACTGTCTCCCTTAATAGTGTTGTATGCATGTTGTACTATGTATGTTTCCTTCCTTGTTTTGTGCCCCAGGCTAATACTATCCTGATAGCATTATCCCTTTTTTTTCATTTGAAAGTCTACAGTCACAATTTGTTCCTCTCTTGCTTCAATTTGCCTTATTTTGCTGAGCCAGTCGCTGGCAAATTTGAACCACGGCAGCCCTGGCCCTGCTAACAACCCTATCATGCAAACGACCAGGTTGCCCTAGCAACAATCGCCATGGTTATTGTGTAGTTTCTTGACATACAAAGGCCTGTAGTCTGTTAGGCAGCCGAGGGTTCAATTAGATGTAGAAATGCAGAGCTTGGTTGCAAACTTCCAGATTCAATGTAATGAAGCTCTGCAGTTCAGCTTCACATGAGGACAACTTTTTTTGTAACCGTCTCGGATAAAAGTAGGAGAAGTCCTGTGAATTCTTTCAAGGAAAGAAATGAAGTCATAGGCTTTACATAGTTGCTATCTTGTTTTGCAGTGCTTCACTGGATATGAAGCATGGATACAAGAAAACACTGTCTCTACTTAAAAAAAAGTTCTTAATGTAATTTTAATGAAGTAAAGACTTTCTTGTAGTATACTGAGAAGTAATATATTGATTTATTTATGAAAATATATTTATTCAGGTACAAAGGTTCAGTGAAAGCTGTTTTTATTTATGATGTGATAAAACCAAAAATCATGATTATAACAATAAACATTAATATATACTTGTAAATAAGATAATAATGAATCATTATCTAGGCAATGCTCAATAATATAAACAAACAAAATTATTTTTACTTACATGTTAATGATAAGATGAAAATTAAGTTATCTCAATGGAAAATATAGATACAAACTACAAATTGTATAATTCATCCACTGATAAAACACACTGAAATGAAATAAATTAATAGAGGAGCTATTATTTTTCAATACCGTTCAATATGGTCAAGTAGAGCATGACAAATGTCTGCAAAAAGACTCTAGCTACATTTTCGTGCATACATGTAGAATCAATGGAATATGAGGTGATCCACCCCAAAAAGTAAAAAAATAAAAATAAAATAAAGAATAAAAATAAATGAATAAAATGATAATCCTAAAAAATCTGAGGCTGTGAATTTTAGCCGTCATCTCGTTTTTGAAAAACAAGTGTGGGCCTACAAAGATGTCTTTAGTTTTCTTCATATATGGATGAAAATCTTGATTACCTGAGGTTGGTATGATGAACTTTCATCATAAAAGTGAGGTAGTTTGTAAGGCAAATTGTAAAAATACTAAAAATGCTTGGGAAGTTGTTTTTTCACCATAGTGACTGAGCGCAAGCCTTCAGAGAAAGATACAATTAACATAATTTAGAAATGCATCGCAGGCACACTGTCATGTTGTTGTATTTTGGGTGACTTTGTTTTACTGATGTACATGCCCCTTTAAGTTGGACGGGCGGGGGTAACGTCCAGCTTAGCTTGATGGCAGAGCCAGCGTAGGGCTAGAGCTTGTATTCGGTGCGAGAGCGAGGTAGGGGTCATCGCATCTCCTACGCATAAATTTATGCAGACATATTACGGATAGAGAAAGAGATACAGTGTATATATATACATGTATATCTATCTTTGTGCTAGTTCTGTATATGCTTGGCATTCCTGTACTGGGATGGGAGGAAATTTTCCAATAGGTGTTTTGACATGTCTAGTTTTCTTTGTCCAAATCTGTGATGTGAATTTAACAAATTTTAATTTGACTCGTCTAGGACCTACCTAAGTCAGTGTACTTTACAATGGTTTCAAGAAAATGGAAACTAATTGAACGATTTACTTTTTATTTCTGATTTCGGCCAGTAGGTTAAAAATACCATGGCAATGAGACCTTTTTTCGAAGATTAATGGAAACAATATCAAATATTTTATCAACATATTTTTTTCTCATGCTCACAAGAAATTGAATTATTTAACATTATTTGGATAAGAGCACAGCCAGATATTGGCATTTTGTAAAGAGATAAACTGTGAGAGTACTCAGTTTCCTTTCTGTTTTGTTAATATTTCCAGTTAAAAGTGGGTTTGAGAAGAAATTTAGAAAGAAGTAATTAATTTTGAATGTGATAAAAGGTTATCTGATAATTGTTGCTTTTATTTATTGGCAACATAGAATGTTGGTGTTTATAAGAAGGGGAGAAGGGGGAAAGGGGTCATGTTTTGGTGGGGGAAAAGGAGCAGAAAAAAGGAAGAGGCAGGTGGGGAATAAAATAGGAGGGAAAAGAGTAGGGAAGGGATTAGGGAAGGAGGAGGATACTGGCTAGGAGAAGGAGCAAGCATGAGGAAGGGGTGGATTGATAGAACAGGGGCATTGGAAGAGTAGGAAGAGAAGAGGACGAGAGTAAGAGAGTAAGAGGCTGTTCTCACTACGTTCCTAAAACTAGTTTAGTGGAAACTAGTTTAACGCGTAGTGAGAACGGTCGAAGCGGTCTTGGAAGCGATCTTCCAAACCAGTTTGGAAAACCACCTCGCGATGTAGTTTTCAAGATCGCTTTGCCTCGTTAAACTGGTTTTAGCGTAAGTGAGGACACAACCGTTCTTCGGGAAGCGATCTTCGCACATTTTGAGCGCGCTACTCCACACGACAGGTGTAGAATGCCCATGCTGCGGTTTCGAATTTCGCGCGAAACGTGTCATCCCACTGAGAGCGTTCCCATAGCAACAAGAGCGCTTTACGTGAAGTGATTTTGAAAACCACTTTCGTGTGATCAAGTGGGAACGCTAGCAAAGCGATCTTCCAAAGTGGTTTCCTGAATCGGTTTCCAGTAAACTAGTTTTAGAAAGCATAATGAGAACGGCCTCAAAGAGGACGTGGTGGTAAAAAGGGGCAGGAAGTAGGAGGGGTGAATGGGAGGAGTAGGAAGAGGATGAGGGGAGGAGGAGTAGGTGGTGGTGGGGAGAAGGAGGAGGATCTTGAGGGCAACAAGATTACTGTAGGAAGAGGATGAGAGCTGGGGGCCGTTTCATAAAGCTGTTCGTAAGTTAAGAGCGACTTTAAGAATGATTGGTGACCCTTTCTTGCATGCTAAACCATTGCCAATGAATACACCATTTACCATGAGAAAGGATCACCAGTCGTTCTTAAAGTCGCTTACGAACAGCTTTATGAAACACCCACCAGGAGGTGTGTGGGAAGGGGCAGGAAGCAGCAGGAGAAGGAGGATGTGGAGTGAAACAATGTGAAAGGATACAGAAGGATATGAAGAGAATGATGGAAGGAGGAGGTTGCGATGAGAAGGAGGAAGAGGAGGAGATGGAGGGGAAACAAGGGAAGGGTTAGTGTAAGAAGTGGAAGGGGGTAGGAGGAGATTGTAGAGGTTTGGGGGAGGAGGAAGGAGCAGGATGCAGGAAGAGGAGGATGTGGGCGAGGAGTTTGGTGAGTAGGAGGAGGAAGAGCAGAGGAATAGCAGTGGAGAAGAAGGAAGAGAGATGCTGAAGTCACAGAATTGATGGCATGTGGGATCACAAATCTATAATCACTCTTTAATAGTAATCCACAACAAAATAATTTACCTGTTTCAACTGTTCATTTGTCCTTAAGTCAATCTGTGGAAATCAAGCATCATAGTTCTTATAGCTATAAGACTGACTGTTCAAAATTTTCACTTAGGTGCAATTTTGGGGAGTTTATAATGCATGCAGATGTCACTTTTTTAATTCATTGGTGAGTTGTAATGAGGATATCAGGATGTACAGCTTTGCGTGTGGTTACACTCATCATAATTTATGACAGCGATCATGAATGATGAATGAGTTCTTGATTACATACTGATTGTCTTTCTTCTGCCAGTCGATCATATAGCATTATTTGCTCATCAAAGATAAAGCATGGTCTCCCACCTACCGATGTAGTAATCTATCTTTCATACTGATTTCCCCTCTCCATCGCTCTTCCCATACAGGAGGCACACGCCATTCATCAGCCAGCCTGACTACAGAATATATGATCTCAACAAAAGGTTACAACAGAGAACAGAGGTAAGAGTAGGGTATAGGATGGTACATGAAAACGCATTTATCAGGAAAGAATTAGATCAATACAGGGGGATTCATGAAAAAAAAAACACCCAACACCAACCAAATGGATGAAATATGTCAGGACACATTACTCTAGGAAAAGTCATGGGAAGGATTTTTTCAGTGAGTACACTTTGCTCCTAGTGACAGGTGTGGATCCAGAGTTGGAATTTTATGGGGTCTGAAAATGTTGAAGGGTATAAAAATAATCCTTGCCTGAGTGATCATCTCAAAGTAGAATAGAGGTTAGATACAATGCAGGCTGGTACATGAAAATACATTAAAGTTCACATATTGGTAAAACAATCAGTTATTTCTACATCTGTGACCTTTGGCACATCATATCTTAAATCACGAAAATACTACAGTTTTTTTATTATGCTTACAAGAAAATATGAATGAAGACAAGTGTCCAGATGGTAATGTAAATTAGATGACCTGAAGCAGCAGAAAACAAACATGAGGGTGGATGATAATTGCCCCCAAATGTTAAATATAGCCCCTGAACGTTTAGAAAAAACTCGGGGGAAATTTTGAACTATTTAGTTCAATACAACATGGTAGTAGATAAGTAGCCCTGACAGGAGATGCAATTTTTAAAAACATATTCTGTACTCTTATCCGTCATTATTGGTTGTTGAGAATTTAGGTTGGAGAGGTGGGAGGAGCTCTTTTTTGCAATGTTCATTCCTTTGCTTAATTAAGTCACTGTCAAAACACTTTGGGGATGTATTAAGAAAATATCTACTGGATTTATTGTCAAGTGGTCTGATGCTAATTTGTGTAATTACTAACTCGTCTACTTTCATTTGGTCTGCAATTAGTTTGTCCACTATCCATGGAGTTTAATTGCCATTTTGTCCACTCAGTTGGTCCAGTTGGTCCAAGAGCCATGCAGTCTATATACCATTTGGTCAAATTGGTCATTTTGTCTAATAGCCAGTTGGTCCAAAAGCCATGTAGTCTATGTACCATTTGGTCTAAATGGACTAAGTGTTAATTGGGCGAATTGAATAAAAAGAAAATGGGTACTAGACCAACTGGTAATAAGACGAAACGGTCATAGACAAACTGGTGATTAGATGAAGTGATTATTGGACCAAATGGTTGTTAGACAAAATGTTGGACAGAATGGCATTAGACTTAATAAAACTTGACCATGGGATAAATGGATGAATTGGCAATAGACAAATTGGCAATTTACCATCTACTGAGTTTCATAAACATATCAGCAGCTTTACCTCTGACACATTTCAAGTGGCCTATAAATGCAACAGGTAGGGCTCTACTCTGCCCACAGAGCCGTGCTATACAGCCCTGCTTTGAATAATTTCACAAAAATTGCAAGTTATCAAATTACTATGCGCCTAAGGGTTCGCCTGCTTACGTGTTTGTATTCTGTTCACTTCACAGTGTTGGCAGTGTTCTGATTGGTGGTGTTCAAGCTAGCATTTTCTAACACGTTTTTTGCAAACATAAAAACATAGCCTGCACCTATTCTTTCTCAATCCTAGCATTTATTATAGAAAAAAGGTGAATGTGGTATAAAGGCTCTGTAAAAGATGATAACGCCTCTCATTCCTGATATAAAGGCGCTACATGTATAATGTATGCACTTTTTGCAGTAGTTTTTGTTCATTCTCCATTGTTTTGTCTGTGATCAATTAAAAGGAGTAGTGATAAAAGATGCTTCTTGTAGAATTCCAACATGATAAACATGGCACTGACGGCAAGGTGAGTGATAAGATGCATGCCTCGTAAAAACAATGAAAAAGATGCATTTTTATTGTCATGTAAATAAGGTGATTACAGTCACTTAAAATCACTTGAATACGATCGTCAATCCACAGACATTACAATTTTCTTTTTAACTCGAAGTCAATGATAACATTCTGGGGCAAACTGCTTCCAAAAGCAGGCCATTAATTTCAATTTTTTGGGGTCATGCTGCTGCTTTCCATAGGACACATTTATGTAGGGCACATTATAGAACAAATTGAAATAGTTTTTTTTAATGCACATGAGAGGTATTTTGTGACCAGTTACAGGTGCATCCACAGCTATAGCATTCAATGAAATTAGATTGAATTCATTTGAATTTATTACTGTGCTTTATGTCACAATGAGCTTTGCTACTTTCATGACTGGAATTGTGGGAAAATCAACATAGTTGAAAAAAAAATCGCTTGAATACAGTCATGCCACCGTAACACTGTTTTATATATTGGCTTTTAATTCGGATTCATGTTTGTGACGCAAGCTTAAAGGAGAATGAAACTCTTGGAGCAAGTTAGCTTTTGTGAAAGCAGAAAAATCAAAGAATAAGATCAACAAAAGTTTGAGTAAAATAGGACTAGCAATAGAAGAGTTATGAGCATTTGAATGTCGAGATCACTAATACTATGGAGATCCTCCCATTGGCAATGCGACCAAGATCTATGATGTCACAGATGAACAACTCTCCCCTTTTGGACACTGAAAATATACCCCAAAACATCTCTTTTTGCTCATTCTAATCATATGACAAACGATTCATCAATGATATAATGTTGTGAAACCTCTGTACTTGTCCTCTCATAAAGAGAACACCTCACCTTGTGATAGACTCTATAAAAGTGAGAATATAAGTGAAATAAGTACTAAAGTAATGAGGGAGTTGTACGTGTGTGACATCACAGATCTTGGTCGCATTGCCAACGGGAGGATCTACATGGCATTAGTGATCTCAATATTCAAATGCTCATAACTTTCTTATTATTCATTCAATCTTCCTCAAACTTTCAACAAAATGTTTCTTTGATTTTTCTCTTTGATATGGATTCAGCTGGTGTCAAGGGTTTCATTCTCCTTTAAGAAAGTTGCCTGAACGCATCCAGTGTTGGCTATGTTCTCATTGATTCAGGCTTCCTTTTTGCCACCACAGAAGCCCTTATCCACATTAAAGGGGGAATCAGTCATGGGGAGCTTTTCATCAACATTTATTGGGTATTTGCAAGTTCAGTGTTGACCTTTTGGCGTTGGTGTTTGGTCAGTTTTTACATGAGTAGAGCACCTAACAAACATAAAATGAAATGGGTCCTGAAAAGTCACTCACTAGAGGTTGAGCCCTTAATATTGTAATCTGTATTATTTTTGTTAACTTAGAATAGATTTTGGAGCTAAGAACACAATCCAAATGTGCTTCCAACACAAACACCAACACCAACACTGGACTTAAAATCAACCAATGTCTGACAAGTTGTCAAATTTGACAATTTTTCCTTAAATTTTATTCATTGAGAAGCAGTGTTACTATGGTAAATGTCATAGAAATCGTCCAACAAGTCCTTTCATGAAATGCTACCTTGAAGTAAAAAAAAAAGAGAAAGGTTAAATGAAAGAAACATTAATAAAGATTTGGTATTAAGAATTAGATTTAAGAATAACAATCCGGCCTGAATTTAATTTTAACTCTTAGTGAATCACACCCCCATGTAATTTGAAACACTAAATGGGGCATTGCAAGAAACTTGCGTTCAATTGCAAATCAAGTGTAAGTCCTTCAAACACTAGTGCAATTTGGTGTTTCAATTGAATGCAAATCAACTACAAATTTGTGTTTAAAGGCTTGAATTTGGGACTTAATTCACTTGCAAGTGCAACACCCCAAAGTCAATCATGATACAAAACCAATCATGGGTGGTGATCATAGGGAGACTGCGGGGGGGGGGGGGGGGGGGGGGGATTTCCCCCTACCCCCAAATTTTCAATTTTGTACAGCATTCTGTCGGAGACTATCATCACCTTATCACCCCCCCCTATTTAATAATATTAATAATATAAAAATATTAGGTATATTAACCTAGGGAAGCCACTTCAGTTCTGAAAACTGTTCTCTCAGCGGGCCCTGCTATTTCATGGTGAATAACAAATTCAAGATACAGGGCTCATGTCTGATTGTGATGTAATGTCATTATATCTGTAATGGGAGGGAGGAGCATTCATGAATCTTTTCGTTAATATATAGTGTAGATTATCCCCACGTTAAAAAAAAACAAAAAACCTAAGACACTTTTCACAGAAAACAAAGTGAAGTAAAATTCTTAAAAAGGGCCTTGGTAGAGATAAGGGGGGCGAGGAGACATAGTTGCTTTTTTGCTACTCACATCGGGCTACTTTGGTGGATACTTCAAGTTTTAAAGTTTTATACGGGGGGGGGGGGGGGTACTCGAATTATGAAATGATACCTTTGTGCCGCGACAGAGTCAGGGGTCGGGGGCTCTGGAACTAAATCTTGGTCTTAAAGCGGGGGTCTATGGAACGGATCTTGGATCAACGATTGCTAAAAATGCAATGCTCTGGTACTGACCACATAATAAAGGGGATTCTCCAGAACACATTTGATCGTAGGCGTAATTGGTAGCGGCTATGTAAAAATGTGCACGCGTCTTGCTAGATTCATATCAGGCTAGCTGCGGGCGCGGGGAGCTTTGGTGGTCTGGCATATAGGGCTCTGTGGTGATCAAGCTCACTACTCTGTCTGGCTGAGTAGTTTAGGATGGGCGCTCTCTGGAACGAGAAATCACAAATTTGAGGCTCTCCAGAATGGAAAAAATAGGAATTTCTATGGCTTTCTGAATTGGTGATACTCTGGATTGGAAATTTAGGCTGAAAATGGGGGTCTCAACCGCGGCACATACTGGCATGTATCATACATTAAGACTAGGTGCCCCTTCCCCCTCAGGGTTTTATATACTGGTAGCCTTTTATAGGCACCAACTACTTATTTGGTAATTAACAACATACATTTCTGTTTTGCTTAACAACTGGGGTGTAAAATTCAACACCAGATGGTGTCCTGAAGGACCACATCCTGGGGTGTTGAAATTACACCCTAGAGTTAGAACAACCACAGATGTACTAAAACACATGGGTGTTAATTGAACAGTGTTAATTGTAAACAGTGTTAATTGTTAACACTGTTAATTCATTGAATGTCCATGAGCCCATCCAAAATAAAGCTTGTCCTTTAAAAATGAAAACTGACATTGCCAAAGAAAGACATTGACCTCCGTTTGGGTATTCCTTACACTTCATGGGTGTGACGATTCCTGGAAATGCACAGATCAGATCGGTTTCATATGTTTCAGTGTGATGACTCAATAAAGAATGCTATTCATTCCAAATGCAGTGGAATGCTGGGGTAATTGATATTTTCTTGAAAATCTCTGTATCAAATTACCACATCTTCATTTTCATTTTCGGTTGATAATACAAGTTATGGCTTATACTTCTATGCCAAGGTGGTGTTTTGCTAAATTGTAGAACGCTTAAAAAGGGTTTCATTCTACAGTGTACATAGATCTACCATATGTTGTGTTCAAGTAATGTACTAGTATTTCTGTTAATTTTTCACTTTCAATTTTTAATTTTGATTTAAATTTTTGTAGGCTTAACTCATTTTGATAAACAATAGTATACAAATACATTAATACAAACTACAAACATCAGTAGTACCGTTCAGATCACTTGGCAGGCAGCCTCCCCCCCCCCCCCGCGCTAGATGCATGCACCCAACGAGATGCGCACAATGGTTTGAGCTGCCAGGCGCTGCAGTACGCATGTTGAGCATAGTGCATGTATGGGGGGGATGTCGGAAAAACATATAGCTCAGTTTTTCCGATGGAAAAAATGGACATCAACAAAGAAAACAAACTATTTCATGGCAAATGTTTGTCCTAGTAAAACTATTCAACTATTTGATTTCTCCTAGTGTACATTTTATGCAACAATCTTAAGCAAGGGATATGATAAATTCTACTCTTAAATTACCTCAGTTTTTTGTCACATCTTACACTAAGCATGTTTTTTGTAGTGTACATGTACATGGTATGAATCCAAATTTAGAAAATGACTACCGTAAACTTCAGATACTTTTTGATACTGTGCAGGCTAGAAGTGTATGCCAAACCTACATACATGTAAGTTGCAATCAGCTGTATCTAAAGTATTTGGCTTTCCAAGCAGATGAAGATTACCAAAAATAGAAAAAATCTGAAATGTGAAATATGTCTATTTCTTGAATATTTTCTCCTGCCTTCTACAAAATTATTTCTTGTCTTTGGAGTTAGAATACTGCCTTATGGCAGTGTGAACCCTATGAACTGCATGCCATTCAAAAATGCGAAGCTGTAAAAATTGGGCCAGTTTGCCCCGGGATCTATTTTTCTCCATTTGTGTTATTGTGCTTGAGTAAGAAATATCCGCAAAAAGGGAACATAAAAAAGAAAATTGTAAAAAAGGAGTGCTTTATGGAACATCACAAAAACATTCAATGGAGATAAATTAATATAATGGCAGTCTAACATTGCATTCTATGTGTGATAAATCATTTCTTTGTCAGTTTTATGTGGACTATTATTCAGAATAACAATTGAGAAGGTTACCATCAAATTAAAAAACTGTTTAAATCATAGCTCATTTGTCATTAAATATTATTGATGAGATTTTGAAATGCCTTTAGTTTAGACGTGTTTTAGTGACACCATCAAGTATTGTAATTATCATTTTTTAATTCCTGTGCAGAAATAATGTATAAGTGCTTATCGAAACTAACAATAGTTGTAGATCTAGTTTTAAATCAGTATTTGTTTATATCTTTATTTGTTCATTTATATATATTTATTCATTCATTTATGTATATATTTATGGGGGGTATATTCATCAAATTTTTTTGTTCCAATTGGTATGAGTTCCTGTCAGAATTTTTTTCCTGTTTCATCTGCTTTCTTGAACTGGTTTATTTTCAGAAACCAGTTTTAAGATCGCTTCACTGGGGTTCTCTTCATCATCTCCTGATCTGGTTTCCAGAATTACTTTTATTTGCTTCATGATTTAAGAACTTCTCACTTTAAAGTTCATTCTTACTTTATCATTTATAATCAAAGCTTATCTTTCTCGATGCATGTACATTTACATGTAGCTAGGTCTTAGATTCAAAACCCTTTCAGGGAAATTGTCCATATTTTATGGTTCAGCAAACTTCAGCCCAATATACATGTACAGTAAATTTTGTTACAGAACCATGATAATCATGCGAGGCACATCAAAAAGAAAGAGAGCAAAATATTTTGGTCATTATTACTGCATCAATATCTTTTATTCAATGTATTTTAATGAAATTAAAATCCACAAATTTCCAATATTTTTTAGCCTCAAAATTGTTTTTTTTTACAAGCATACAGTATTTAGATTTTTTAACTCATAAAAACATTTTCTATCAGTCTGTATTTATATCTAAAAGAAAGATGTAGCAATGCAAGAAAATATTAATGCGGCCAATATTTGAAATTAAAAGCTAGTAAAATAAGGCCAAGGTTGCTGTATACTATTCATTGTCCTTTGGTAATGAGTTGAGAAATATTTGATGAATTAAAGAATAATGATTTTGCAAGTTTACTCTCTTTGCATCAAGGGAGTTGTAAATTCTAATCAGTTAGCCTCAAATGATTTGCACGTCATGATGAAATTTAAAATTGATTTAAAAATGAACAGTAGTTTGAATACTTTTTTTTGCAAAAAAGAAATGATTGTGGGAGTAATTCTATCTCTTTATAAAAGGGAGCCATAAATCCTGGTCTGTTAACTGAAGAATGTCAAACAACAATATCCAGACTAATGAGATAAAATTTGATAATAGGGTTTGTGATTTATTCAACTATCTCCCCTCATCTACTTGACAGGTGGTTGATATTATTTGGTGATGAAATGAAATAGAAGAAATGAAAAATGAATGGTAATAGTTGACTGATGAATTTGCAGGAGTTGGGGTGGGGTGGGATGTCTTTCATGAAACTGTTTTAGTTATACATATGCACAGACTTATTAAAGACTGGATTATAGAAAGCCCCATTGAATATTACATTCATCAAATTTGAATATGCTGATTGTTTATTCAAGCTGTTGATATACATTGTGAGTGCAAGTAGATATGCTGCTAATTATGTTTGAAAATAAACAAGAAAACAAATCTACAATTAATTTCAGCTCCAATTTTAGCACTTCATAGGCCTACACTCCAACTTTAATGGATTTGATTATTCCCTATCAATAACTGGGAGTTAGCGTATGAAAAAAAAAGAAAAACAGAAGTTTGGGGAAGGGGGGGGGGCTCAAAATATGAAGAAGGAGGTGGATGTCTTATAGAAGATATATCAGTGAACAAAGTGCTGTCTTGTCTTCATATATTACTTCTAAAGTTATATCTTGTCTTCATATATTACTTCTAAAGTTATATCATTGTCAACCAAGAAAAAAGAAAAGATGATTGAATAGGCATAAACAAAGATACATTATCCTGAAGTCATTGGTAAAAACTGAATGGAGCCCAGAGAACAAAAATATGATTGATGGAGATGGGTATTATTGATGATCCAGTCTTTTCCCCTTATTTATATTTGCCAAAAGCGACAGATTTCCTTTGGAATTCCAGGGGTTAGATCACCCCAATTTGGGAGATCCTTGTATGAGATATTTGCCCTCATGCTCCCAACGAAACTTGTTTACAATAAGCTACGACTTTTGGCTGAGAACCGGTTATTATGCAGTTCCATAACTCAAATGTAGCAGGAAGATTGAGGCAAAATTTAGCTTATGAGAAGTCTACGAGTCGCCAATTATATTCCTCTTTTGAGCCCCGACTGAAGAATGAGGGGAAAAAAAGTTTTCCAAATCTCTGCCAGTCACTCACCAGCTTTTTGAATGATAGATTTGGCCTGAGAACGGGTAGGATCTTTTTTCCCTTTTCACTGCAGATGATTTTGTTTCAGATTAATAGGATTCTAGTTAAAAGTAATGCCTCATTATTTTGGAGAATATCTCATTTCATTTGCCCCATTTCTAGAGAAAGGAAAATTGTTTGAGTATGGATGAATGATCATAGAAGATAAAAACAAATTTGACATAAACTTGGGAATTGAATATGATAACAAAATATTGTCATGCCATTCTTAATCCACATATATCTATATAAATTTATATTTTTGCATTTGAGTGAAATTTCATTTCCTAATCAAAATGTTCACCCAGTATTAAGCTACTGATAGAATAAATCATTATTTGCAATACTAGTGGTTTGATATTAGTTCTGAAAGTTTGTGTGGTCAGTTCATGGGAATGGGAAAGGGAGGGATGATCTGTACGGGAAGGAGGAAGGGAGAGGGGATTGGAAAAGGGATGGGGAAAGGGGAAGGGGGAAGAAGGTGGAGAATGAAAATGTGAAAGCACAATTTCTCTAACTATAATTTTGGCCTCTTGATGATCATATTAAAAAAGGTATGAACTGCTCAGAGTCAGAGCATGTCCACATGTTTTCATCACCCACTTTCCTACCACATCATCCCTGGACAAATGCAAGCATCTAAGATTACCCAATGAGAATTAGATCCTATTTCTTCATGCAGAGTGATTAGAATGAAATGATCTTTGGGTCTCGGAGATATGATTGGGTTGATCCAAAGTTTTTTTGTCTGTAATTAGAGTCGTTTGGAATTCGACGGTGCTTCACCCCAATCAGGGCTCCATTAGCCCCATAACTGGTCCTGGTAATTGAGCGAGGTCTGGTTACTCTGGCCGGGACCTCTTGTTCTTGTAACAACCTTAAGGATTTCAAAATGATTCCACACCCACCCAAACAGGCAAAATACCTTTGAAATACAATGACCGGTTTTTGTAGTAAATGAGCAAGCTATTTAGGTATTCACATTTCTTGAAAGAAGACTGCATATCCTTAATATTCTCCGACCCCTGATGGGGTAAAGGTTCTTGTAATTTCTCATTCACTTTACAAACATCCCTGCAACATTGGAGAAATGCCTGTAAACTCTTGTCATTTTGAAAATGATACTACTAATTTACAGATATTGTATAATGATAATAATACTAAATACATGTAGGTTCATTATTGCGGACTGAAATAATTGCTAGAGGGTATTCATTTGTCTCGCAATCTACTATGGTCAACAAGGAAATTCGTGATCACTCTCGCAAAAAAGTGTTCACTAGCTTTCTAGGAAATTCGTGATCACTCTCGCAAAAAGTGTTCACTAGCTTACAAGTTCACGAGCTTTCGAGTGCCGCTGCAATGATAATAATGTTTTCTTTTATGACACCCCTGTTACTCCACACTTATTTCCGAAGCTTTTGCATTACTGCTGATAACATTTTAATGAATATATTTCTGCCATGTACATTCCCTCTCCTGGGTTGAGTGTGGCAATTTCTTTGCATTTACAATGTAAAAATCCCATTTTTTACCCAATCTGGTTGGTGTGAACCTGCCTACAGAAAGTTTGATTGTCGTCGTTTTTCAACAGGTATGATTGGGGACGTCAGTCGGATTGAAAATGATTGGAGGATCGTATGGAGTCTAGATGAGAGAATTAAGACAAGAAAATGTTATATTTGATACAGTTGTTTGTGAGAGTTAAATGTCGAAAATTGTTTTTGAAGCCGTTTCAGATGGATGGCGGTGGCATGAAATGAGAATGTATCAGGATAAAAATTTTGTTGAAGTTTCTTATGATTGTGATTGTTTTGGCATGATTGGAATATATGTATTCATAATAACAAAGGAAACGATGAAGCTCTAAACTTTTTATTTAAAGATATTTTTACCATGCTCTTTGCTTCTATTAAAGTGTATGGTGTCTGCTTCTGGTTATATAAGTGGGAATAAATCTTTTATGTTCAGCAGAGAATAGTCATTTATAACATCAAATATTGATTTATTATCATAAAAGAGGTTGTTGCTGGAATTTACTTCCTAATCATTTTGTGATCTAGTTGTCAACCAGACCACACAGAAACCTAATGATCCTATGAACAAAAATGTAAAAGTGGGTCAGAAAATTTTCCAATTTCACAGATCACATATTTCCAAATCATTTTCTGCAGAGATGGCATTGTCCCAAATTATATTGACATTAAGAGTCGAGATACGGGTCTTTTTCTAAGCAATTGTTTATGGCGGGCAAAGATTAGCAATGAATTGGTGGCCGACTCCCCTGGGATTATGGTGCACTTTGTATCTTCTTGTAGACTTCTTGTACACATATAGAAAATAATCAGAATGAAACTAACTTGAGATGTTTCCACGGGACATACAATAGTTTCCCCGATGTAAGAAGTAAGCGAAAAGTTTGGAGAAAAAAACGTTCAAAAATAAGCAGAGTAATGATTTTTTTAACTTTGAAGTATGTGATGTCACATGCGAATAGTTTTAAAAGTTGGTTGAGATTCCATACGTTGATACCTTGATTTGAAAGACTTTCCCTCAAAATAATTGCTCACTGTCACATTTCAAGATTGGCTTCAAATCTCCCCTGCTTCTTGTTTTTTTTTTCTCAAACCCTGAAACAAATCTTGATCTAATAGGTAAACTCATATATGCTTTCTACACTGCATATATTTTCCAATCGCTGGAAATTGGTGTGGCTAAGGGGAGGGGGGATGTCTAAGCCCCACCAATTTCCTGGGGTTGAGCTTAGCCCACTTCGGTTTTACACTACGTTTTAGCAAAGTGGGCTAGCACGTTAAATAGTATGGTACTATCTGGCCCTGCAAAAAAATCAGGGTTAGCCGGCTTATTGCAGGGTTAGCCGGCTTATTGCAGTGCTAGCACCACAATTGTGGTGCTACGAGATGCAGTGTGAAACGAAACCAGGCTATGGGGCTAAGCATTAGCCAATCACAGAAGTCGAAATTGCACATTAATCACGCTTTGTGTGGCAAAATCATCATTATTCATGAGCTGTGGGATAGTCCGGGGTTAAGGCGTTAACCCCGGCTAAGCAAATAGTATGGGGTTGAGAAAGACAGTGTGAATAAAAAAAAGATAGAATGGGGTTTAAGGATAGTCCGAGGTTAAGGATAGTATGGGGATGTGGAAATGCAGTGGGAAAAGCATATCATGGTTTTAAAGAGGTGCTTCCACATGCTCAACAAATTTTCAAAGTTCAGTCATAAACATACTCTTTCTTGTGTGAACCCACCCTCAATTATCCCATTGGTACACAGGTTACTGTTGACACGGGTGTCATAAACTTTATGATTTGTGCTCAATATGAGTGGTTTATAATGTTCCTAACATGTTAAAGGGACATATTCAGGCGTTATAAAATTGATACAGGGGTCAAAAGGGAATGCGATAATTTTTGGATACCACACAGGAGTATAAATGTTTGGTTTAGAATTACTTTTGTTTCAATTTGATGATCATATAATATTTATGTTGATGACTCTGACCTTAAGATATACAAATGAAATATATACAGTATATATATATATATATATATATATATATATACATGTATATATATAAAGTACATACAAGTTTTCTATGGAAGTAACATTTAAGTTACATTAGGTGGGGTAAGCATGGGGTTGCAAGATATTGAGCCGAATATACAAAAAGTAGTTATTGATTTTTTTCTAGCCTTTCCATTTAATGATATGCATGAAAAACAATTTGCTGAAATCAGCAGAAGATTGTAAAGGTGAAGACATCTTGGAGTCCAATGATGGATAATGTATACATTTTTAATTTTCAAAAGTTTATATATTGATTGATAGTGTTTTTATGCCTAATCCACCCCTCTCTTTCTCTCCCTCCCCCAATTTCTTTCCTTCCCTCTCTCTGTTTTATCCTATCCCCTCACTGTTTTATTTTGCTCTTCCCCTCTCCTTTATTCTTCTCTCCCTCTTTGTCATTCACCCTCTCTCTTTCGCCCCCCTCTCTCTCTTCCTTCTACTTTTCTTCTTTTCCATCTCCCTTTCCTTTTCCATATTTCTTTCCTATCCCTCCTCCTACATATAGGAAAGTGATAATCTCTGGTGGGATGCCTTTGCCACAGAGTTCTTTGAAGACGATGCAACTCTAACCCTCTGCTTCTGCCTTGAAGATGGTCCAAAGAGATATAGTAAGTACAAAGATCCCCTAAATGGTCCTCCAGAGTTGAGAAACCCTTTTCCCTCATTCGAGGAGTACTCTAGGCTGAAAATGGTGTGATTTGAACAGATGAAGAAAAATCAGACATAGAAAATGCTGAATATTTGATCAAAATCAGACAAGAGATGACAAAGTTATAATATTTTAAAGATTTGCATTTTTACAGTAAAACAGTTCTAGGCATGAAGTCATGAATATTCAATGAGCAAACTGATGATGTCGTATATACCCCACTTATGTTTTTTATTACATGAAATGTTTTTTTTAAAATTGAATTTGTCCACCAAGAATGGAAAGAAAATGATTTACAACTGATTCAATACTGTAACTCATTTTACTATGATGGAGATATATAATACATACATACATGTATGAAAATATCAAATAATTAAGATTTCACGTAATAACACGAAAAAGGAAAGTGGGAATGTGACATCATCAGCCCACCTAATGAATATTCATGACGATGTGCATATAACTGACTTCACAAAATTTTGCTAAACTTTAAATCTTCAATAATTTTATTTGTCACCATATTTTGATGATATTTTCAGCATTTTCCCAGGTGAATATTACTCTATTTTACAAAAAATTATTTTCAGCCTGGAGTACTCCTTTAATTTCAGTTGCTTTGCTGCCCAAGCAATTATGCCAGATATGAAAAAAGCGTGTAGTATTAAAGGCAAAATGTTAAGAAAAAAACACAGATCTTCTACCAAAAAATAGTGCAGTGCAATCAATCAATAAACAACAAATACCATTGTAGATCACTATTGTAAAACATACCTATTATCCATCAATCAGAATCATCGTTTGAAATTCATAATTGATTTGATCACAAATATAGTTTGCCTCTGCATTTTACTTATTATATATATTTTTTATATATTGTATTTATGTCTTTCTCCAGTCACTACATATAAAATTGTCACTTGGTTATGTACTTTATGCTATATTATGATTATGTCTCAAGCATTGTAAATTTGTTTTGTATATATTCCAATAAATGCAGAAAATCCTGCAAAAA
This sequence comes from Lytechinus pictus, assembly GCF_037042905.1. Lineage (NCBI taxonomy): Eukaryota > Metazoa > Echinodermata > Echinoidea > Temnopleuroida > Toxopneustidae > Lytechinus > Lytechinus pictus. The sequence goes on from NC_087256.1 coordinate 17,290,248, forward strand.
AAAATTATAATAATTTGACACAAAAATAGCCTGCACAGACAAATGTCCACATTCTGGCATTCATATTTGTCAACACTATTCTGCCTCCATGGTGATACACTTGTTAGGGGTTTCATAATTTACACATTACCTTATTAATAATGTAATGTGCCTGATGGAGAAGAGTCTCATATCCTTTCCTAATGTTTTATTAAAATCTGCTTGCATTTCCGATAATCACATTTAAAATTTTGATAAATGGTATTAGCTGCTGTAAAAAGGGTTTAATAAGAATGTAATGTTAATCTACATTGGTCATATTTCAACTGTAACTGATGTCATTTTAAACGATTGGAAAGGAAAATATGAATTGTGGTATTGAAGCCACTCTTGATTCTTTTGAAATCATTTTAACTGTCCAAACACTTGCATTTTTAATGCCATCGTTTGACCCTCCCCCAAGCTTTCATATTTTCTTCTGACTCTAAATTGCTTGCTGTACCAAAATCTAAGAAATCATTGGGCCAATCATTTACACATACATACCTATGGAATCAATTTTATTGAGAAAAAAAATCATCTCCCAGTATTTTTCAGTCATTATTTATTTATCACATTTCCTCTCCATGTAATTTTTCTCCCCCTCAACTTCTTGAGTACATAATTCAAGCATATTTTGCACCTAGGAAATACATTGTATTATATTATTATCATTGTTACTTATGGGAAAAGTCCTCAACTTACATTATTTATTGAACACTAATCCCTCATGTTGAAGAGCTTAATGGTAGCTTTAAAATGAAAATGGATTTTCAATCATTTGCATTTTCTGTTTAGAACGTTTTTGTCATTCCTCTTTATTTTTCTAAGCCTTGTGTAGGCAGTAATTCCAGGATTTGAAGTAAAGCTTCATTTACAAAATATAATAATCAATTATCATTTCAATTCATTCATTATTCATTGAAATCTTTTCTTAAATCTTGTAGCAACATATCCATTAATTGAAGAGTAGAAATTGAAATACCCTCTACTTTCATGCATTATAAACTGATTTGTTTTTCTAATAAATATTTGCATTAAGGGATACAAGTTCTATTCAAACACTTCTTTCTTTTTGTTCTGGCAAGTTGAGTTATTAATTGTTTATTTTCCTTGTTTTTTCTTTTAGAAACTTTCCGACATTGCTGTTGCATCTACTCTTCTTTGAGGGCAATTTTACGAATGATTTCTTATTAAATTTAATCTTCAAAGTTTCTTATAAATTAGTTTTAGGAATGAATACAGATTTGAATGACCTTTTACGGAACTTCTGGTTCTATGAAATGATTTTTCCATTTTAGAAAAGGGATGATTTCAAGAAAACAATGCATTCTTTCATCCACATAATACATTACAACCATGTGAAATACATTTAGTTGAAATTCAGAAACGAGAAAATGATGCATAACTTAATTTAACATTGCAATAATGAAAGGATGTGACAATGTGAGGATCTGTTTCACATGGTTTGCTTATTTTATTTTTCTATCGATGGATATGAAATAGATAATAAAACCTATTAATGGATTTACAATGGCCTAATCCTAAATTGATAAAGAAAGAAATTTGTTTTTAATCTTTTAGCATTTGCAATTGGTTTTTATCTTATAAAACTGTTCAAACTGATACTGGGTATTTTCATAGGAGCGGCATTTGCTTTGATTATCCATGTTTATTGTCAAATCTTTTGTTTTTCTTCAGTTCTAAGTTGCGTGCTAGAATGGGAGATTGTTATCGGTACCAAGTCTGGGAAATCGATAAGTGTAGAAGAATTACTCAAAACGAGTTACAATTCCATCTGTGAAAGGGAATCAAGTTTGACTTGTCTGACAATTTTCTTCCTGTTTGCTCAGTTTCACTTGCTCTTTTAACAGCCCAATTGTCTACCAACATTTCCCTTCATGTTGCATGTTCTTTCTCTTTCTCTCTTTCTCATATTGCCAATGAAACTGGCAAAACTTTTAATTGGGAAGGTCACCCTGATCCTGATGATAAGTTGGTTTTGATAAAAGCAACAAAAAAAAGGGAAAAAAAGAAAATAATAATAATAATAATAGAAGAAGACATTGGTGAAAGTTTAATGAAAATCCATCAGCTAATGAGATAGATATGAATGTTTAAAATGTTCAATTTGGGATGATATTTTTTAGTAGCTTCCCCATATCATGTAATATGAATTCAATCAATTTGAATTTTTTATAAAGGAACACGATGAATTAAAATGATTATCTTTATATAAAAGAGCGTTTTGAATGATGTGTATGATGGAGAATCAACCCACAATTTTTTGTAGAAAATTTAATTTTTGAGAATTTATATCACACAACAAATGGTGGAGCTGCTCACGTGTGACATCATGAAATAAACACTTTAAAAATTAATTACTCTGATATTCTTTGATGGATATTCATCAAACTTTCACCGAAATTTTTATTTGTTTTTTCTGCTTTTATTGCAACCAACTTATGGTCGTGGTGAATTTCCCCTTTAATGGCAAGTCCCATTATTGGATGAGGTGTGACATGGAGCCTGTTGTCTTTAGCTCTATAATGGCATTAGAATCTCTTACTTGAATAGATTTATTGTGCTATAATATGTCACTACTCTCTGTATGGAGTTACTCTTGTCAAAGATAGAAATGGAGTCCCTCTTTAGATTAGGTAGGTGTTTTATAAAGCTGTTTGTAAGTTTGGAGTGACTTTATGAACGACCGATGATCCTTTCTTAGTCGCTAAATCAACATCAATGAAAATTTACCAGTTACCATATGAAAGGATCACCAGTCATTCATAAATTCGCTCGTAAGTTACGAACAGCTTTATGAAACACCTATCTGCTTTCTTATGAGAAGGCATGATGTAATATTTGACCAGATTACATTTTGTAATTGTCTGGCTTTAAAAAAAAATCAGTTATAAAGTTATGAAGACATACATGATATGAAAAAAAATCAGAATGATACACAATCAAGCATAAAGACCTGGACAGGTGACCCTTATTTTTTGTGTGAACCTTACAGAGCTGCCAACCAATACGTTTTTGGTGTATTTAGTACATTTTTGCAACCAAAATACGACTGTACGTTTTTTTCTTTAAAAAATACAATTTTGTATATTTTTTTTTAAAATACAAAATCGTAATTTATTAAGAAAAATCATCTCTATATGTCTCTATTTCATAAAACTTACACAAATATGGTTATTGGATCAATGTAATGTCAGGTAACTTGTTTTTTTTTTTCAATCATCTTGTTAAAACCAGGGTGAGATATACACATGTTGTAAGAGCAGTGCGCACTTTAGCTTGCATGCAGCTAGAGCGCCGCGATGAGCGAGCGCGCCATGCATTTTATCATGAAATACAGATTTTGGGGGAAAAATACAGTTTTTTTTAACACAGAATACAATTTTTCATTCCCAGAGGTTGGCAGGTCTGACCTTACAGTCTGTTTTGTTAGAATGTATGATAGCCTGTAATAGTATTGGTTTGTAGTAAACAGGAAAGGGATAAGAATAAGAGCAAGCTGAAGACCAAATGTCATATCACACCTTGAACAAATGTGTGTTAATGGGGATAGGTTTCAGAGATTAGTTTCTCACTGCTTTCAAGTGTATAGAATAGCTTTAAAACTTGAAGCTGCCCGAGAACAGCATTACCAGTAAAATAACACATTTTGTACAGTTGGTTTCTAGTATTGTAGATAAAATATACATTAGGGTATGTTAAAATATAATCTTGTTTCACATATTAGGAAGATTATTGTTTGCTTCAGATGTTTGCAAATTATATGACTGATGGATATGTTTGTATGTATTTTTTTTTTTTTTTCTTTTTTTTCCCCAATATTCCAGTACTTGTCGTAGTTTATATTTTTTGTTACAATATGTTAATGTTTTATACTAACTATAGGACCCCATTGGAAATAAGCCTTTCGGCTTTCATGGGCTATCCTGTCAAGGTATTTCCTCAATTTCATTGTAATCTCCTGTGATATTCTTGACGAATAAAATCAATCAATTAATCAATCAATTAAAGACTACACTATTTTCATTTAATGCTAAAACATACATTTAGGTTGCCCTCCAATATTGGACACCATTTCTCTCTAATAAAATTGTGTTTTAAAAAGGTTAATCAGTTATCACTTCAAAAGCAGTCACTGTCTCTCTCTTGAAAAAAAAGAAGTTGATGAGCAAAAAAAAAAGATAGGGAAGGTTTTTTTTTCTTATTCCATGTTATTTCACATTTTTTTTCTGTTTCTTTTCCTCTGCAGCTATTGGACGGACACTTATTCCGCGTTATTTTAGAACGGTATTTGAGGGCGGTGTGACGGACCTTTACTATTTACTTAAACATCCCAAGGAGTCATTCCACAATACGACCATTACGTTAGACTGCGAACAGACGACGATGGTCACGCATCACGGCAAACCAATGTTCACAAAGGTATACGGTCACTTAGCAATATATTTCACAGTGGCCTTTTTTTATGCACATTAATAATAATAAACAAGAGTAATGATGGTGATTATGATGGTGGTGATGATGATGATGAAAATGATAATGATGATGATCATCATCATAATAATAGTGATAATAATGATAATAATAATACTAATATAAAAAAAATAACAATAACGATAATAATAATGATATTATTAATGATAATAATAATAATTACTATGATAATAGTAATAATAACAATAATGATATATTGATAATGAGGATGATGAGATGGTAACAATGATGACTAAAAATAATAATAACAATGAAATAAGAAGCAACAGCAGCAGCTACAACAACAATAATAATTTTAATGATTGTATTGATGATAATACTGTAAAAATATCAACAGTACCAATTTAGTAAGAACAATCAATAGTAACACTACTCATGACAATAATAATAGAAGTAACACCAATATCATTTAAAAAATATAATCATACAATCTTGAAGAGTATGTGTTTGATGAGGTAGCTGATATGCCAAAGTTAGGAATGACTTTCTTTTTAGTAGTATGAACACTTTACTTTAACATTCTGGGTTTATAGGACTATTATTCAATCTATAAAAATTGTTTCATTTCTTAATTGAAAAAAAAATATTGAAAGAGATGGACAGGAGGAAATAACTAGACAAAGAACAGATGAAGAGGGAAGAGTCAGAATGAGCAAGTGAAAGAGGAGAGGGAAGAGAAGAGAGAGAGAGAGAAGAAGAGTGAGAGAGAAAGAAATAGAAAGATTGATAGAAAGACAAACAACCATAGGGGCAGACAACAGACAGGTTTTAGCGGCAAACATGTACATTTTGACTTACATGAATCTTCAAACAAAGTATCAGAATCACTTGCAAGTCATGAACATGTTGAAGCAATTCAAGGCTTTGATTTATGAAGTCAATATTTTATTCATGAAAGTGGTATACAGTATCAACTGAGAAACCATAAGTTTGAATCAACCAAATCATGATTTCCCATATTTTCAGTGATAATGGTTGTGGTCATGTGGTATGAATTACATGAGATGAAATATCCTTCAGACAGTTAAATGGCGACTTATGGTTTCTCGTAGAAAACCAGCAATTTTAATATAGATATTCAGAATAATATAACTGTTTGTAAAAAGTTCTTTTTTTCATTGTACTGAGGGGGTCATTTTTTCTGAAGAAATGTGTTTGATGACTGGTGCTATTCAATTTTTGTTTCTGTTCTAGAAATACTGGGTATGAAAAACCAAGAGTATACTTGTACTGTATGTAGGCTAAGGTGGTGTTTTATTTAGCTGTTCGGAAGTTGTGTACCTTTTTTGCATACGACTCGAACATGTTCTTAATAGGGATATATCATTTTCCTTAAGAAAGGATGACCAGTTGTGTCTAAACTCATGGGTCATTTTGCAAACAGGCTTATGGAACAGCCACCTAGCATATTTTTACAGAAAAAAATCCTATCTAATTTAAAGAAAAAAAAATTTCATCCTATTATTTCAGTACCCTACTAGCAAATCTTCAACCATCTGCGGAAGTAGTGACTGACATAAACAGATCTGAAATAGAATAACTTCTAAGTTCTAATACAGATCAAAATAAAAATAAAGAAATAAAACAAACGAGGAGAGTGAAATCAGATTCTGTGAAAGGAAACCTACATTTATGTAAGGTTGTGTTCACACTGCTATATTCCATACCAGAATTGTGCTTTTTCAAGAATTTTGATTTGAATGAAGTACAGTTGCATTTAAGCAATATTTCAGTGGTCGTCACATTAACGTTCCTCAATATTGCAAGCATGAATTGCTGATAATCATGCCTTTATATGATGCAATTGTGCAGAAACGTGGATACTGCAGAATACTCGATCATTCTGGTCTGGACACGTATCGCAAATGCAATAAAGTTGAGCTATACATGTGAATACCCCCAGGTTGGTTTTTTAAATAGCTGTTTGTAATATAATATATACACTATTTATTTTACGCACAACTTTTCACACAACTTTACAAAGAAATTTATACAGAGCTTTATGCACGAATGGTGACCCTTGTGAGTTTAACCAATACCAATTAAAATTTAGTTATATCATTTAAAAAAAAAACTGTTTACCTGTCGTGCCTAAGATCATACATAACTTACAAACAAACAGATTTATGAACTGGCCCCTTGGGGGTCAAAATGTGCAGTATAGTGCATAGTAGCATGTTTTAAGGGGGGGGGATGTTTGGCATTACAGTCACACAGGCAAAAAAGATTCCTGGGCCCTGTCTTACAAAGAGTTACGATTGATCCAATCAATCGTAACTCAATGGAAATCCATCAGTGTTATGATTTTTTCTACAGGAAATTTGCAAAATGTCCTTTGTAAGCAAATGCAAACACACCAAATTGTCAAGAAATCAATGAATTTATGCAAATGCATTATGTCTAGATTTTTTTTTAACAAACATGTATTTTTAGATGAAGGCGTTGCTGGCTTTCCATAGTTGAGTTTGATCGGATCAATTGCAACTCTTTGTAAGACGAGGTCCAGACCTACCAAATATATTACCTGTTCGTTATTTCCATGACAGATCATGATCATCAGTCGGTTTGGAGTTTGTTTCGTTCGTGTGACTGCTGCATCATAGTTATGTGTGTTTTTATTTGTGATTGATGTTTGTGATTCCAGCTGAAGTAAACAGCTTGAATGCACCTGCAGTTTGGAGAAGGAGGAAATTTGAGGGTGTTATCAACGTCTAAATCAAAGCTAAAACATCCTGTATGGTGCGGAAATGGTTTGAAATATGAAGGGCCAGCGTCGTGACAGGAATCTAGGGATGGATTTCAGCAAACGATAACGGAGTGTGAATCGATGTGAGAGATGGGAGGAATAGGGCAGACTGAGAGAGAAAGAGAGCATGAGAGGGAGAGGAAATGCTGACAAGATTTCCTCTAATAATTGGCTGTGATGGCTGAAGAGATAAAGATGAATGAAGCGCCAGATATTTAATTTTCTCTTCTTTGGCAGAATGGGTTTTTTGTTTTATTTTGGTAATTTTTGTTTTTGTTAACATTCTCAAGTAATAAAGAAATAGACATTTGAATAAGGATAAATCATATTTGATTTTTTTTTTTTTAAGATATATGCATTAATTTATTGATTTTTTTTGGGGAGGGGGGAAATATGAAGTCATTTAGACTGTGATTGGAGTTGTTTATGGCATCAATAGTCCCGAGAAATGTTCCAACATAAACATTTAGTTAAATCATGTATGTGTGATGAACTTGTAAACACAATGTCTGACTGTGGATAATGATGTGTATGATAACCTTTGTGTGACTGACTCATGGCTAAAATTAATGCTAGATATGACAAAATTACTGTTATTAGGCTCAATATCGTTTGTAAGAGTAGTGTGAAATTTATTTACAAAGTAAAAAGTGGTACTTAGTACATTAGGATGTTGTGTAGCCAGAATATTTGATTATTTGAAAAAACAGAGGTCATAGGCTGACATTGAAGATATTAAAATTTCCAGCAATTTCAGAGACAAAATTACCATAGTGAAATGATGTAAATATCAATGTCGTAACAAAATAGGTTAGATCTCATGTGTATAAAATGAAGGAGTCAAATAATACAAGTTTAAGTGTAAGGATTTGTTGTGCATGTTACTGTTTAAGATATGATCAATGCTTCAAACTATAAATAATCATAAAAATTGAATATGTTAAAATCTTTCTTTATTACAGGTTTGTACAGAAGGCCGTTTGGTAGTTGAGTTCACATTTGACGATCTTATGCGGATCAGATCATGGTACTTCGACATTCGGCAGCATAGAGAACTCATTCCAAGAAGCGTCATAAATATTCAGGTATGAACAGGCCCATCATTGAGTCTGATGATATTATTGTACTAAAAGTGAACAGCACCCTCAGAAGTTTGACTGTGTCTAACTTGGCAGATCTGTTTAAAACATGGCCCAGGCATGCGATACGATGTGCGATTTACAGATTATAACTGTATAGTTATGAAAGCACTGAAGAGATACTTCTTACTCAGTAAACAGGGCATCTTGGATGCCGTTATCTTTTATGTAATTTTTAACAATATTCTCTGATTATCCCAAATAATCATGCTTGTAATTTTGTTTTTGGACCAACATTGTTATCCTTGTTGACAAAGGAATAAGTCATGTGCTCACAGACAAAGAACAATGCACTCCTGGGCCCCGTTGTACAAAGAGTTACGATCAATCCGATCAATCGTAACTCTATGGAAATCCATCAGTGTCATAATTTTTTCAACAGGAAATTTGCAAAATGTCCTTTGTAATCAAAGGAGAACCCCCCAAATTGTCAAGAAATCAATGAATTCATGGATATGCATTCATATCTAGATTTTTTTTTGAACAAACATGCATTTTGTATGTTGACTTTGCTGGCTTGCCATAGTTACGATTGATCGGATCAATCGTAACTCTTTGTACAACGGGGCCCTGGTGTCCATAGATGGAAATGATTGATTTTATTAATGACATTCTGTTGTCATAACTTACATCTATGGTATCTTTGCTATTATTGTAACTACCATTGAAACCTTGATTTTGATTGGCTGTTCAGTCATGTTAAACCATGGTACTAGTTGCAATCATGGCAAAGTTACCATAGGTGTAACTTTCTATGAAACATGCCCCATGAGTTACACAATACATTTCTTTGACCCCTTTCGATTTGTTAGATCATTAGACCATATTTACTCTGATCAAAATTTCCCATTGTCATATTGTTCTTCTGGGGTGTTTCAACAAACCTGCAATCAATTGCAAGCCAAACATTGGAGAAAAAAAAGATGACTTTGTCTCTGAAGTAATTGCAAATGCCAATCGATTGCCTGTCTGCTTCTCGCTACAGGGATTTGAATTGGTTTTTACTGCCGATAATATTGATCTGTCGATCGCAAATTGGCAATTGATTGCAAGTTTTCTTGCAACTACCCCTATAAAGTTTGTTACTGAAATAGAACTGATCCATGGAGTTGATTTTCCTTTGATATGGAGGCATGATCATCTTCCATCTGTATCTCTCTTTCTTCATTTCCACCATCTGCATGGGCGTTCCATCTTATTTTGCACCCAACAAACTTTTCTCATTTCAATTTACCTCTCAACATTTATCTGAAATCTATAATTTCTTATGGTGATTAAACTATTGCCTGGCTTTTTTTCCTGCTATGATGTCCTTTTTTCATATTAAAAAAAAATTAATTTATGAATAAATTGCTCTTCCTCCTGTCTTTATGAATTGGGGTATGTGCTTTCATTGCGCCCTGTTAAATGTCATTAATTCTAATTCTTTATGTGATAATTGTTTGTATCATGATGGTGATCATTATCTATCTGTCTATCTATCTATCTATCTATTTATCTATCTATCCTGTTTTTATCATTTTGGCGTTATTCATATTGTGTGGTTTCAATTGCTCGATATCTTGTCCCTCCTTCCATTCTGTCTTTTCCTCATCCCTGGTTTGATGTTCTCTTACCAACTCACTTTCCCAAAATTCGGGACATGAAACAAATTTTTGATTATTTTTTCTCTTGCTTATATTTCGTGCCATCTTTCTTCTTAACTGCACCATAAATCATTTTCCTTTGCGTGCATATTTCCGTCTCTGAATTCTACAACTTCCACATGCTGGTTTCCTTTCCTTCCGTCTCAAATCATCTACGTTCCTTTGACCTTTCCCAACCATTGCGGTTTCTGCATCGTTTGATTCGACTTGTTTAATTACTTAATTATCTGTATCCACTCAACTTGTCTTTGCATTATACATGTACACCTCTACATAATGCTTATGTTACATTTGATATTCCTCCATGTCTCGTCCTTGCCGCTTCTTCCCTGCATAATGAAATATGCCCTTCAATGTGACATGCTGTTTCTCTTTCTGTCTGGCTCTCGCCCAACATTTGCCACAATCTTTCAAGCTTGTTTATTTGTATCTTTCATCTTGATGCTTTTCTCATTATTTCACATTGATTTGTGATTATTGGTGCCATTCGTTTTTGTGACCTGCCAAATTCCCCCCCCCCTCCCATCACCCCATCACCCCACCCATCCCCTTAATCTCCTTCTTTGTACTCTATATTCCTACTTCTTCACGTCTATCAATCGCCAACTCTCCTCTCCCTCTCTCTGTTGTGTATTTTCTTGTCTCCTTATTTTCATCTTTATCTACATCACTTTCTCTCATACTCGCTCTATCCCACCCCACATTCTATATGTCTGTTCCTTCTTTCATCTCTTTTATCACTTACCTGTCTCCCACTATCTTTCTACTATTCACCTGTCCCTCTTTTTAATCCCTATATGCTTTAAATCAACTCTACATGTACCTCATATTCTATGTATACTCACCAATGGTTTTATCCCACCCTAATGAATTTGCCACCAACCTCATTGAATATACCCCCATCTCAACGATAACTCCGCCCACCTCGATGATTTTACCTCCACTGCAATGAATGCACCCCACCCCAATTATTCAACCCCTGCCCCCAATGAATTTACCCCACACTAATTGTTTACCCAACCCTGATAATTCCCCTACCCCTATGGGTTCAACTTCATGTATACACAATGAATTTACCTACCCCACATATCAATTTTACCACTCCCATTTAATGTCCTATAATGATTTTACCCCTCCCCAATGAATTTGCTAACCTCCTATCAATTCACCCATACATGTCTGTATTGTCCATCCCAATTATTCCCCCTACTCCTTAAATCCATCGCTGCCACAATCATTTTATTCCACCCCAATAAATTAATTCCTACAATTATTTCATCCCACCCTATTGAATTTAAACACCTTCATGATTTTGCCCCCCCCATGCTGATGAATATGCCCCTGCCCCACCCCCTATTATGGGTTTGCTTCCTGCCTTGCTGACACCCTTTTAGTACCATTCACAGGACCCTACGATGTTGGAACAGCTTTCCAAGAACATCACCCGACAGGGTCTCACTAGCTGTACTCTAAACTACCTCAGGGTAAGTGAAAAACAAATAACAAAATCGTATGTCATATCAATGAAATAATTGATGAAATATATAAGTAATTAATACATATCGAGGGCATTGGTAAGAACTATACTACAAGGTACCTGTGGAACAGTTCTTACATGCCCGAGTCATAGCTGAGGGCATTTGGACTGTCTGAAGGGTACCAAGTGTTTGTTATTATTCTTATTTCCTAGCAAAATGTTTGTTTTATTTCTTTTTGTAAGATAGTGATTTGGATCCTTGATATTTGATAAATTGTCATGTCTAAACCAAGACCGGTTGATAGATTAGTCATTAGTATGAATAATGAGCAAATTGTCCTGTTAGTTAATATAAATGAATGGTCAAATGATAGATCTTAATAGCCAGTCCATATCTCCATTTTATAAGAATTAAGTACTATACTACAACTGTATATAAACGAATCACCAAATTCTAAGGTAAAACAAAATATAATGTAATGGAAGATTTATGAAATAATTGATGAGTAGTAAATGAATACATCAAGGTACACATATAAGAAATTCCAAATTGTAGGTATAAAAAGAGAAATAGAAAATATATGACTAAATGAAAGTTGATAAGTAAATAAATTGACATAATCTGAAGAGTTTATTACTAGTTAAACTCTTGACTATGTCAGGGTATATATGTACGTATGAAAATTTTTAAACTGTTGGTACAAAAAAGAGAAACAGCAAATGTACATGTGTGATAAAGTGAAATTATTTATGAGTCGGAAATCAAAATCAGCTGACCATTTAACTTTAAACTAGATTTATGTGTACATCAGTATTCAACAATTATTTTCTCCTTCCACCCTACCCCCCATCTTGCCCGAATCATATGTGCACCATCTCCTTCCGCCACGCCTGTGCAGCTGTGTGTGATTCTGGAACCGATGCAGGAGCTGATGTCCCGACACAAGGTCTACAGCCTCAGCCCGCGAGACTGTCTCAAGGCCACGCTGTTCCAGAAATGGCAACGTATAGTCACACCTCCCGGTAACGTATCCTCGTGGCAACCTGTCAAAATGGAACAAAACAAATTTAAAACCGTCGTTATCCGTATGAAAAAAGTGACATTTGAATCATGGAGGAAACATGGAATATTTACTTTAGTCATTTTTTTTTGATAGCCCTCTTTGGTTAGAGAATGCCTACCCCTTCCTTGCACCTATGTCCCTGTATGCCACAGCCCTTTTTTGATGATTATTATTTTGTTTGGTCTGATTGAAACTGCAAACATAGACTGCATGGTTTTGTTAATTTCATTTATTTTGTTTTACGATTCGAACAATTTTTTTTTCTTTTAGTGATGAAGTTCAGTAAATTGTGTTCCATAATTGTCTCAGTTATTTGTATGTTTGTTTAAACCGTCTTCCCCTAAAGAGATTTGAAAAGTTGTTATTTCTACATTTGAACTTGTATGAGTGAGGTTGATAATGACAATTTAGGCAGGAATATGCCATTTAAAAATGTATTTTTTCTTTTTGCTAAAGTACACCCCAAAAATCTTAAAATTTATAAGCTATAGAGTATTTCATCTCATTTATGCTTTATGATAATTAAATGATTTTTTTTTTGTAATTCACCCTAAGAGTCATCTTTACATGGTTCAAGACAGAGAGCTTTTGAAATTTGTCAGAAATGCTTCCAAATAATTTTTGATAAGGAGTGAATCAGATCATCCCCGCTTTGTTAACTAAAACTTGAATTTTTTAAAGCCGGACCATGACAATAAAGTTATAAAAGAAATACTTCCCAATGCAAAAAAATCAGATATTACCATGTTGATTTCAGTTAAAACGAAAATGAGAAACTTCCAATTTTGACAGGTTACTGCGGTGATGCTAAAATACCGTTATTATTTCTTTGTGTAACATGTTGTATTGATATTGCCTGTTCAGAGTGAGAAAAACGTGTTTTCAATATGTGTGAATGCACTCCTGTCTCTTAACAGGCAATACTCCATGCATGCATTGAAACTAACTCACTCACCACACTGTAGAATTCCTTGTATACTTATGACTAATCCGAGTGTTTCATTTATAAAATTTTGTTTTTAGTTTATCTTGAATATATTGCACTTTGTTTAATCCCTCCTTATAATCTTTTTTCCTTTATTTTTGAGAGTTGTATTTTTGTATAGTTTAGTTTATGTGATACATTGTGATGAAAAATAACCACAATATCTACTACGGGTATAATATACTAATATATTCAAAGGTGGAATTTCTGTCCATTGTGATGTAAAAATGATCAGTAAGATAAAATTTAGATATTTTCAAATGGATTACTAACACACTCAGTCTAATCCTGATATAATCATTGAATACACTACAGTCATATGAGTAATCAGTAGCAGTTCTATTTAACCCTCTGGAGACTGGCCGTTTATGTCATAACACACATATTTCCATAGACTCCAGCAGGCATGTATGCAGGATCAGCCTCCAACAACCTAGTTACCAATAATGCATATAGAATTTCCATTTATTTGAAAGCATGATTAAAGAGCATTGTAGATTAAATGCCTTGCTCACGGGCATAGATGCCGCGGGTGGGGATCGAACCCTGGACTTTCCATGTATAGCTAGGCGCCTTAGACCATTCGGTCACGGCACCTCCACCTTTATGTAAAATTAGCATTGGTGAGAGCGCCATCTTTTGATTACATATGAAAAGGGATAACAGGATATAGGTCAACAGTGCACCATTCTATCCTCTTTTTACAGGGTAAAACATGTTTTTGGATGTTTTCAAACTTTATAAAATGCATCAAGATATAGTGATATGGTGCTTTATTACACTTTTGACAAATCTGTCAAAATATTATTAGAGAAAATTTGCAGGAGAGATTTGAAATTGATAATTTCTGTAATTTAAGTTTCGGGTAAATTTCTATGGGAGGCCATGTGGGCAAAAATTAAATGACTGTGTAAGTGGAGCGGAAGCTAGCCAGCTGGCCAATTTTTCCTATAGTGTCCTTCAAAGAACAAAGCTACCAAGAAGTTATCACCTTGGCCCTGCCATGTAGGATGAGCAGGCCGCGCACTGCAAGTATGCAGGGCTAGCCGATACATGCACGCTAGTGCAGCTAGCTAACTGCATGATCATCTATGCATGCACCCAATCTGATGTCCACCATCATGGAGTCGGACTCCGTAAATGGGTGAGTTGTCAATTCTCAGAGATTATGATGTATTCTTGCATATGTTAACCCAGATATAGTTTTCATCTACAGACATCCTGTAGGTCTAGTTTGCTTTTGTTGTAGTTAGGGCCCACGCTGCGCGGAAGCTGAGTTTGCCTTCTCTCCATAATTTGCCCGGCTAGGGACCATGCGTGGGCGTGATGCTGAGCATTAACAGTACTAATACCTATTTATTACTGAACTGAAAATTTTCATTTCAGTGATACAAATTGGCAGCCATGTGCCAGGCGTGGCGTTCGGCCGGTGATGTGACGAGCCGACCCTCGTGGCACATCTTCACAAGCAGAGGTTAGTCACCTTTTATTTGGGTGCTGGTAAACCCAACTAACCTCTGCTTGTGAACATGTGCCACGAGGGTCGGCTCGTCACATCAACGGGCTCGAACGCCACGCATTGCGCATGGCTGCAAATTCATATCATTGAACTGAAAATTTTCAGTTCAGTGATATTTGTATACGGAACTGTGAATGCTCAGCATCGCACCCACGTGTGGTCCCTAGCCGGGCGAATGAAGAGAAGGCAATCTTAGCTTCCACGCAACATGGGCCCTCACTACCACAAAAGGAAACTAGGCCTACAGCATGTATGTACACTGTAGATGAAATATATATCTGGGTTAAAATATGCAAGAATACATCATAATCTCTGAGAATCAACAACTCACTCATTTTCGGAGTCCAACTCTATGATGGTTTACCTCAGATCAGGTGCATGCATAGTAGTAGACCGGCCAAAAGTCAAAAAGTGCTCTAGATAAGGATTAGACGGCAAAATTTGTTAATGCTTGGCATCCCAGCTAACAGTCTTGCAAAAATACCCAGGAATAGTGTACGCCCGGATGCCAAGCGCAATTTTGCGTGAAAGTGTCATTTTTAGCGTAAAAACTGAAAGAATGTCGAAAATCACGCATTTTGATATTTTGACGGATTATCATCATATTTTTAATTATCTTTGATATGAAATTATTTTTATTCAGAGTTTCAAATTATAAGTCTCATAAATATGCATTTTAAATTTGAATCTTACACACACACGTATGGCACAGGGAAACATAAAACCGCGATTTCCTCCAAATAAAAGTTTGTGAAAACTATCAATAGTTTGAAGTTTTTTTACGCAGCTTAAATTCTTCGATTTAACTGCATTTATCCATCAAATGTATAGTAAATGTCCTAATGTCACAAATATTAAAAGAATTTTCAAGTAAGATGGAAGATATCTCACTTTATGTTATCCGAAAGGAGACAATGTGCATTTTACCAGGTGCGCATTTTGAAAGAAAAATTGAAAATACCGTACATTATGTACATAATTACATGTATAAGTACATACTAAAGCGAGCTTTTAATTACATGTATAAGTGCATTCTAAAGCGAGTTTTTAATTGGATAGCACAATTTGTCAATTCTTTGCATCCCAGCTGAAAGTCTTGCGGAAGTCCTGATGAATAACGTACGGGCGGATGCCAAGCGCAATTTTGCGTGAAACTGTCATTTTTAGCGTAAAATCTGAAAGAATGTCGAAAAATCACGCATTTTGATATTTTGACGGATTATTTTAATATTTTTGATTATCTTTGATATGCAATTATTTTTATTCAGAGTTTCATATTATAAGTCTCATAAATATGCATTTCAAATTTGAATATTACACACACACATATGGCACAGGGAAACATAAAACCGCGATTTCCTCCAAATAAAAGTTTGTGAAAACTATCAATAGTTTAAAGTTTCTTACGCAACTTAAATTCTTCGATTTAAAAGCGTTTCTCAATCGAATGTATAGTAAATGTCCTAATGCCACAAAAATTAAAAGAATTTTCAAGTAAGATGGAATATATCTCATTTTATGTTATCCGAAAGGAGACAATGTGCATTTTACCAGGCGCGCATTTTGAAAGAAAAATTGAAAATACCGTACATTATGTACATAATTACATGTATAAGTACATACTAAAGCGAGTTTTTAATTGAATAGCACAATTTGTCAATTCTTTGCATCCCAGCTCAAATTCTTGCGGAAATACTGAGGAATAACGTACGGGCGGATGCCAAGTGCACTTTTGCGTGAAAGTATCATTTTTTGCGTGAAATCTGAAAGAATGTCGAAAATCACGCATTTTGATATTTTGACGGATTATCATCATATTTTTGATTATCTTTGATATGGAATTATTTTTATTCAGAGTTTCAAATTATAAATCTACTAAATATGCATTTCAATTTGGAATATTACACACACATATATGGCAATATGACATAAAAAATCGTGATTTACTCAAAATAGAAGTTTGTGAACACTATCAATAGTTTTAAGTTTTTTTACAAGTTATTTTCTTCGATTTAAATTGGTTCATCTATTGAATATCGATCGTTTCTAATGTCACAAATATTAAAAGAATTTTCAAGTAAGATGGAAGAAATATTTTGCGAAAGGGGGCATGCAAAATTTAGCGGGGAGGGGGAGGGGCATTTTGAATGTAAAATTGAAGATACTGTAAATTATTAGCATAATTACATGAATAAGTACATACTTAAAACGAGTTACAAAATTTCTGGCCGCATCTGCCTCTTCCCCCCCCCCTGACCCCCCCCCCCTCCCTACCGCTGCCTAAGGTCATGTATAGTGTCCGAAAGGATTACATGGAGCTGAAAGTGTCCCGTTTTCAAGATAATATACCACTAGCGTGAAGGGGGGGGGGGGTGGCAGACTGTCCCCCCGACGAGTCACAACTCATGCAGGGGATGTACCCCTGTCCCCCCCCTGGCTCCTTTAGTCCTGCTCTGCTATGCATGCAGGCGAGACAAAAATAGGTATTGCCGTGGCAACGGCCATATTTTTTTAGACTTTGATAATCCAATTATTGAAGTAAAATGTAGATTGACAGAGTAGTTTAAAAATGCTAATTCGATCGTTTTATTCATACATGTTTATTTTCTATGCACTAGCGTAACCTAAGGGGGGGGGGGCAGAGGGGGCAGTCTGCCCCCCTGACGAGTCCCAACCCATGCAAAAGACGTATCCATGCCTCCCCCCCCCCCCCCCCCCCCGTCGAGCTTGAAGACTTTTTTTTGCTTGTCAAATTTTTTGGCCGACGGTTTGCCCCCCCCCTGTGGAAAATCCTAGGTACGCTACTGTTTCTATGATTTTGGATATAGATATTCCTACAAAATTAATATTACCATGGTAACGGCAAATTAAATATAAGACCTATTTATGAATATCGCCACAGGTAGATTTACGTTCAGCACCAATTAATTCGCAGAAATAGCAAAAAGATCGAACTCTACAAAAGTAAACATAATCCTATATACTATCATGACGAGTATCGCACTGATTAATATTAGTATGTGCAATATAGATGTAATATTGTGCGCTGTTTGTATTTTATCAGAAATGCGCATCCGATAAATGTACATTGTTATCTTTCGCATATATAACATAAAATGATATATCTTGCATCTTATTTCAACATTTGTTTTCACTATATGTGCCATGACAACAATTATTATGTATTTATTCGGTTAGCGCTAAAATTGACGAAATTGAGATGCGGAACACAAACATCATACTATTGATAGTTTTCACAAACTATTATTTTTAGTAAATCACGATTTTATATTTCATATTGCCATATATGTGTGTGTAATATTCCAAATTGAAATGCATATTTACTAGACTTATAATTTGAAACTCTGAATAAAAATAATTCCATATCAAAGATAATCAAAAATATGATGATAATCCGTCAAAATATCAAAATGCGTGATTTTCGACATTCTTTCAGATTTCACGCAAAAAATGATACTTTCACGCAAAAGTGCACTTGGCATCCGCCCGTACGTTATTCCTCAGTATTTCCGCAAGAATTTGAGCTGGGATGCAAAGAATTGACAAATTGTGCTATTCAATTAAAAACTCGCTTTAGTATGTACTTATACATGTAATTAAAAACTCGCTTTAGTATGTACTTATACATGTAATTATGTACATAATGTACGGTATTTTCAATTTTTCTTTCAAAATGCGCGCCTGGTAAAATGCACATTGTCTCCTTTCGGATAACATAAAATGAGATATATTCCATCTTTCTTGAAAATTCTTTTAATTTTTGTGGCATTAGGACATTTACTATACATTCGATTGAGAAACGCTTTTAAATCGAAGAATTTAAGTTGCGTAAAAAACTTTAAACTATTGATAGTTTTCACAAACTTTTATTTGGAGGAAATCGCGGTTTTATGTTTCCCTGTGCCATATGTGTGTGTGTAATATTCAAATTTGAAATGCATATTTATGAGACTTATAATTTGAAACTCTGAATAAAAATAATTTCATATCAAAGATAATCAAAAATATTAAAATAATCCGTCAAAATATCAAAATGCGTGATTTTCGACATTCTTTCAGATTTTACGCTAAAAATGACAGTTTCACGCAAAATTGCGCTTGGCATCCGGCCGTACGCTATTCCGGGGTATTTTTGCAAGACTATTAGCTGGGATGCCAAGCATTAGCAATCATTAACAAATTTTGCCGTCCAAAGTATAAAAAATCGTTTTGGCCGGTCTACTATAGATGGTCATGCAGCTAGCTGGCTGCACTACCGTGCCCGTACCGGCTAGCCCTGCATACTTGCGCTCATACGGCTCATCCTACATGGCAGGGCCAGGGTTATAACTTCTTGGTAGCTTTGTTCTTTGAAGGACACACTATAGAAAATATTGGCCAGCTGGCTAGCTTCCACTCCACTAACACGGTTGTTTTTGCTCAAGGCACTCCTGTTTTACCCCAGCGAAGCTAGTGTACTGATTCCAGTGCTCGCGGCTTTTTGAGGAATTACTTTCTGCCGGGTACCCATTTACCTCACTTGAGTTGCCATTGAGCACAGCACAATGTGGGTAAATTTTTTGCTGAAGGAAAACAGGCCATGGCTTGGAACCGAACCCATGTTCCTCAGATTGAAAGACAGGAGTCTTAACCACAAGACCACGACGCCTTCAAATAATTTTTTCTCTCTCTTATATGTGTTAAACTGGTTTCAAGGGTTTCATTCTCCTTCAAAAGTTTCTGAGAATCAACTCGGATACCTCTGATACTATATTTTAGCATGAGTTATTTTGTTAAAATGTCATTGACTTATGTTCTGGGTTTTGTGTGGATTCTTCAGCTTGCAGCTCTTCTAATCTCACTCGCTAACAATTCTCACTCCTCTCCTTACCTTTCACGAAACAACTACAGATACCAACAGGCCGACGCAAAAGCGGCGCAAGAGGAAATCATCGCAGTCAGCGCTCTCTACAACGGGAGGGAACAATATGGGTATGAACAATGTCGGTGGGGGAAACAGTAAGAAAAAATCACCCGGAAGCTTCAGTTCTGATGGCATGCCAACGGTTTGTATATCATTTATATCTACATCCCATCCTGTTTTGTTCTGTTTTCAATTCCATATCTTTTTTCCATCATCAGTTCATTTTGCTCTGTAATTTTGTATCTTTTGTTTTTATTTTCTGTTATTTTATTTTTTTTAATGATTCTGCATAATGTTGATAATATTGTAGCAGAGTGTTTTGAGATGATCTGGAATTATTTATGTAGACATGTTATAAAAGCAAGATTGTAATCTGTAAAACAACATGTAAGATGGTACTTTAAAGTGATGTATTTTCTAAATTTGGAATTAACAAAATTTATAACGAGTCACCATACTGGTACTTTGAAATGGAGGTGGCGTAGATGTTAAGTTTGAAAATACAGGGGATGCAATGACAATTTTCTTCGATTAAGCTCTATTGTCATGCATGTTCAATGGGCAATCCTCAAAATATTGAGGGGGCG
This sequence comes from Lytechinus pictus, assembly GCF_037042905.1. Lineage (NCBI taxonomy): Eukaryota > Metazoa > Echinodermata > Echinoidea > Temnopleuroida > Toxopneustidae > Lytechinus > Lytechinus pictus. The sequence continues at coordinate 17,310,871 of NC_087256.1, forward strand.
TGTGCCCCTTGCGCCTGCCTGGATCGCTACTGGCGAATGTATTTTATAAAAGATTATATTTGTAACGGTCTAACGGATTAGGCTGACATTGAATCCATGTTTTGTCTCCCTGTGGAAATCCCAGGGATTATAGACCGGATGATATCAGGGCCGCTCAATATAATTCCATACACATTCTGTGCGCCTGATACAAAGATAAAATAAAAAGTGTCTATACATGTGTAACCATATTTGGGCATTGTATCGCGTGTCAGTAATATTCAAAATGGCTTATTTAGATAAGAACGTGACATAAAGCAGAATTCCAAAAGCTTTGACAGTAAAATGAACATACATTGCATTGCATTGCATTTAGTATACAATATAACCCATCATATGATACAACAACAAAAAAGACAATTGCACATGGCAAAAGATATGCAGTACTTTAATAGACACAAATTTTCAAGCTATGTAGATCTATTTTTGTAGGTATATTATTATATTATATTATTATTGGTTGGATTTAAAATTTGGATTTGATCTTAAAGTCACTTTCTAATGGTATGAATCAGCTTTGAAGCTACACCCTCTGCTCAGTTACCTTGTTTTCACTGTTGTCTAAAATACGGGTGCTGACTGCAGCAGTATAGGGCCTGTAACACGAAACATATGATCCATTGTGAAATTTAACATGTGATCCATTACAAACAACTACAATGAATTGTTAATATCTGTTATTTCTCTGCATGATTGCAGGGTTTCGGACCCATATATTGCAATGGTGGTTTGAAATCATGGTTAATGCAGATTTCATGCGTTGATTAATACAGTGCATAAATGCGTTTGGGCAGATCTCTGCCCAATCTTGGAATGACTTGCTACAGATAACATGTAGCTCGGTACTACCTGTCGCATGGGAGCTTAGGAGTGGCGACCCAATCTTCAAACTAGCCAAAGACAAGAATGAAATCACAACAATACAGTACCAGGGTTCAAACCCCTGCTTCTAATCCAAACCTTGATTTGCCCATGTTGGAACACTTTAACGTCAGTGACGGGTTGACCTTAAAGCCTCCGGGTTGAACCAACCTTGACTAAAGTGACAAAGTCAAGGTGGATCCTTTTATTAAAAGAAAGAAACCTGCTATAGTGAGTAGTTAAATACATTATCTTTAATATCAAGTGGCAAGAAGGTTAAACTAGCCCATGAAGCTCAGTATTTAGGCATTGATGTTATCTGTCTCCAAGGGGATCGGATAGATCATTCTGAACCAATTGGACAACAGAAATTTGCGAATGGGTATACTTTGATTACTTGCTCTGCCTGGAAGAACTCCATAAATGCTTCTTCTGGTGGTGTTGGTTTTCTTATTCTCACCACTGCTCTGAGAGCATGTCTTAATATTCGAAAGCATGGAAATCATATAATTGAAATTACTTTGAAAGGCAATCCAGCAGCTACTATAGTTTCCTGTTACTGCCCACATAATGAGTATTCTGAAGAGGATGTTGTTCATTTCTATGATGAACTCGCTTCCGCTATAGATATTCTTTGCATGCACATAATTTGGTGATGATAGGTTGGGATTTTAGTCCACAACTTGGGCCCAAAGATGCTCACTGTACTATTTCATCAAAAACCAATAGGAATGGCATGCTCCTCAAAAATTGTATGGAGCAACACAATTTCCTTGCTACCAATACTAGATTCCAACACCGGTATGGTAGGCTATGGACCCACAAGCGGCCAAATGGTCAGCTTGCTCAAATCGATTATATCCTAGTCAGAAGGAAATGGATCGATTGAGTTAAGAATGGTAGAGCATATCAGTCTTTTGAAGGGATTGGGTCTGATCTTTGAATTGTATCATGTATTTAGTTATCGGAAGTGTAAAACTCAATAAACAGACCCCCATGAAGTGTAGTATAGAAATAGCATCCAATAAGGAATGTGCGCTATGTGTCCAGCATAGATATTAAAGGTAAAGGAAAGTAGTTACAGCAAACAATTATTTCATGAGAAAGTCAATAAATTCAAGGTTGAATACCACCATATAATGATAGACCTAGATCTGGTACATTAAAATAAACTTATCTTTGTGAAGTCATGAAATCTTAGCTTAAAACCGATAATTCTGATGATCACTAACACAAAAAGTCATATGTGGGGCAGTGTATTAATATTGTATGGAAAAATACCTGACATTCTATGGAATCCTGTGATAATTCTGCTAATTTCTCTGCAATTGCACATTTTTTTTTCCAGAACAAATTGGCACATAATTTTAATTTATACATACAAACACTTTGGTGGTCATTTTATTGGAACTCATTCGAACTTATTTTGAGATCATTACCAGAACTGGTATTTATCTTTAATATTGTCACAAACAAATGCCAAACATTGTGTTATGGGAAAGGATCTTCTATTTTGTCATAAAAATGTGCGAAATGAGACATATTGCACAGACAAATTAAAACAAAATGGCTAAAAATTTTAAAAGTCAGCAAAGAATTGCTGTACTTGGGATACTTAATGTTAATGCCATTCATTGCCCTGTTTGTTTGGTGGAAATTATTAAAGGTTAAAAAACATAACAGGACCATCTGCAGACCTGCCAACCAGTATGTTTTAGGCGTATTTAGTACGTTTTTTTTTTACAAAATCGTAATTTATTGAGAAAAATCATCTCTACATGTCTCTATTTCATAAAACGTACACAAATATGGTTATTAGATCAATGTAATTTCAGGTAAATTGTTTTTTTTCCAATCATTTTGTAAAAACCAGGGTGAGATATACATGTACACATGTTTCAATGTTTTTTTTTCATCTGCAAGAGCAGTGCGCATTTTGCTTGCATGCAGCTTGAGCGCCGCGATGAGCGAGTGCGCCAAGCATTTTATTATGAAATACACCTTTTTTGGGAAAGATACATTTTTTTTAAATCACAGAATACAGTGTTTCATTCCCAGAGGTTGGCAGGTCTGCATCTGCTGGATTCAACTCTAAACACGTGTTCATACCTTAAGTTTTGAAATATGCCTGGGCAGGGAAAGGAGACAAATACTTTGTTGATGATGAAAAAAAAAAGAGAGAAAGGAAATGTAAAGAACGTGGGAATCCATACAATTATAGTACTCACAAACTAGGACAAAACCTCATGGACAGGTGCAGAAAATGATGCAGTGGATGTATTCCGGGGGTTGGGGGCGGGGTCAGCGTTGTCATTACAAGGTAGACTCTGTGCTTGTACAATGTGCTTTCAAAAGGGACCCTTAACAAACATTCATGATCTCAGATTATACCAAACAAGTATTTTGTCATGTCCCCCCCCCCACTCTAACCAAGCATGGGATAATGCCTCAAGGTTTTCTCATTTTGTGATTGTGTAATATATGTATACCCTTTTCACATATCCAGACTGTTGATACCATTCTTCACAACTTTTAAAATTTTGAAACCCCCGTTTTAATGAAGGCACATAGCCATGTATATGACTGGTCAGTGAATAATTTTGCTTAACAAATTTGATTAGCACTTTTGGTCATAAGAAAAAAAAGGGTGAAAGTCTGATAGTAAGTGGAAGTAATTTTAATAAAAATGGTAAATGAATAGAAGTTTGCCCCCAGCAGGGTTAAGCCACTTAATCTTGCAAACATACGTACATGAATTGACCGTATATAGGACAGTTTCATTATTTTCAACAGAGGGGATATTTTCTCTTCTTAACATTCCAAAGTACCTTATGAAATGGGACACAATATAAGTTTACAGAGGATATTTGTGATAGTAAGGGTCCCCCTCGACCTTGAGTATTTTATTTCTGCACTGTTCTCAGGTAGTGAACTGCAATTACATGTAATTCAGTGGTAAAACCACTTCAACAATTATAAGGTAGAAAACCTTGATTCTGAATATAGATGTATATATTTTTATTCAAACTTTTTATTCAAACTTTACAACTGCTTAGATATCACATCAATTTACATTTACCAATTAACAAATATTTGACCACCTTGTCTGTATCATTTTTAGTTGCCTTCCATTCTATCTGCTGAATTAATTTACATAAGAACGCCGAAGTTTGATGAGTGTCATTGTCTGGGAATACTTGCATCTGAACAGTTATGATTTTTTTTTAAATGTTGAATAAACAGGAACATTCCATCTTCAACTCGAAGGAATATATTCATTTGAAAATATGTGTCAAAAATAGTGGAAAACGTTTTATTCAATTTGTATGTGGCAATAGCTCAGCAGTGGTGTTCAAAAGATTAAGGGAGGCCTAGGAATAGTATTCTCACATGCCTTAAAATGATTTTTTAGGAGAGAAAATAAGGAGAATGAAAAGAAGATAAAAATGTAGTATTTATATGATATTTTAAAAACGAGGCTTGAAAGAATTGCATGTTACCAATGATATACAGCGGTGCTAAAAAGTTAGTGAACCCCACCAGAAAATGAATATATTTTAAAGTGCTTAGGTTTTGCCATCTTTAAGATGTTTAATTGTGAAGTCAGGTGATAAAATATTTATTCAATAAAGTTTGTTTCTCTGTGCTTGCCAGACATTGTAGTGTTGTTGTCTACCTTCAACACCCAGCCTGAAGGAATGCATTTGTTGGGGTTCACTAACTTTTTAGTACTACCGCAGTTCTTGCTTACAACTTAAACCTGCATTTTTAAAGCAACTGCAATGATAATTACATGTATGATTAAGCATGGAATGAATTCTTAATATACCATAGATAAATGATTTATTTTTAAAATCAATAATTGCCTTTAATGATTAAGTTAACAGCTTAATATGTAGATGCAAAACTAGCATAGGATATTGCATTTAGCATGAAAGATACAAGTCTAACTACTTCACTTTTTCCAGCATACGCCATGTCATTTTCCATTACTTAAATTGACTGAAATTTACCACAATTGTAATAAGCATAATATCCCAACACAAATTTGCACATTATGGTTAACAAGTCAAAATACCATATACAGTATTATATATAAAGGTGATTGATTAATGAACCAAATATTTGTAATTCTTTATGTTGAATGACCTATTAGGAGTGAATTGATTTTGAATTGAACGGGATTTATACTCGTAATATGGTTTGATAACTTTAGGAAAGGGTGTTCAAGTTAATGTGTATGGCACATTTGGCCTTTTTAATTCAAACACACAGGTCATACAATTTTTTTTAAATGACCTGGGCTCTGTAACACAAAGATTAGCGATCAATCGCTAAATGAACTGACCAATCAAGATCAACATTACACACATTTGGCGCATAATACTGACCAGGAACCAATCAGAAGTGTTCTCTCATATTTCCTATTCATCGCTAATCTTTGTGTTATGGGGCCCAGGTATGGTCAGTTATTAATAACATGCAGTAACAATAGTAAAATATATAGTAACAAAAAAAGTCTGTCACTGCCATATGGATCGTCTTTTTATCTTCAAATTGACATCTAGTTTTCCTTCATTGCTACAGTTTTCCTTTAAAAAGTATTTTATTAGAAATATATACATGTTGATGGAGAATATTACAAGTTGAGAAAATGTTCAAATATGAGTGGAAGCAGCAACTTTTAGGATTCTGTTGCATTGCCAATTTAAACATATGAGTGATTGAGTTTATTTATTATTTAAACTGTTGAATATGATGCATTGAAAGTGGCTATATGTATTTTTTGTGATGTATTGAAAAAACAATAATTTGGCAGTCTCTGCACCCGGGCTTAATGGCCAATCCCCAAAATATGTTATTTTTTCAGAATGGGTTAAAAACAGTAATTTACTTCAATACAGAGCAAATTATGGCATTCACATTCTGCAAAAATTCCAATCATTGACTTTGTGCTTTTCTAATCCTCTCATTTGAGCATAGAAAAAAAAAACCAATGGGAAATTGATAGTGAAAAAGACACCGAATGTAATTCCTGCTAAAACATGGGCAAGTAAGTGGCTCTGTATGTTAGGGAGGGACGTAGAGGAAATATCATTATGTTTAGGCACTCTTTAGTATATCATTATGTTTATGTAGAACATACATTAATCATCGTGATAACAATAATCAGCATTTGGGAAGCTTAAAATCATATGTCCAGCCAATCCAATCTAGTTTTGTTATACTTGATCTTAGATTTACCTGGGGGGCGTTTCATGAAAGGACTTGCCGGACGTTTTATCCGACAAGTCCCATTTTATCCGACAGTTACCATAGTAACAGTACCTCTCAGCCAATCAACATCAGAGAAAGATGTCAGATCTGACAACTTGTCGGATGAAAATGTTGATGAAACACTCCCCCGAATTAGAAGGATTTTACATTTTATTTGTAGAATGCATCTAATAAGCATGCTGCTTTTTCTGATATCTCAACTCTCTAACAGCCTGGTTTATGAGAAAACATTTTCCTTGCAAATCATATAATGTCATTTTTAAGCAATTATAAATTTCATGCATCGTGTAGATATCAATAAAGTTTTTCATGATGCCCCTCCCCTCACACATTTCACACAGACTTTTACGTAGGATAATCACAGATTCATCGGTTCATGTTAGTGATTGTTATCCAGGGGAGCATTTTGTGAAAGGACTTGTCAGAGGTTTTATCAGACAAGTCTCGCTTTATCTGACCATTACCATGGTAACAGAGACACTCAGCCAATCAAAATCAAGGTTTTACTACAAGTTAGCATATAAAATCAAAATACAAAAATACTCCTTTTTTCTTTAATCCTGACATGGGGTATGTAATTTTGATATTACAGTATTTCAAAAGCTTATGAGTTTTCTTAGTAACTGAATGAGTACAGAAGCCGAATTACATGTAACCTATCATTTGACAATATGTATATAATTAATTTGTATAATACATTGTTTTTTTTTAATATGAGTTTTCATAAATGCTCTCGACTGAGTGGGTAGAGAAGCTTAATTTCAGCCTATTTGTTGACAATGTTTATGCTCTAATCTTCTTTAGAGAAATGGTCCAGGTGGGAGGAGTAAGAAACGGAGCCGGTCCGGCACCCCTCAGCCGGTACCCATCCCTCCCTGGATACATGATTCTATTTCAGAGGTGATTATCACAAACCGATGCTTCCCAACACCCCGTAACACTCAAGTGGACTCTTCCTATTACCCCAACAATCCCAGCAATGAAACCCACTCTGCACTGTCTGATATTGCGTAATTTGTACTAATTAATGCAATCGTTATGTGAGATGGGAATGAATGAATTTTGTCACTTTTATTTGTTTTTATTTACTTTATTTGAAAAAGATGGGCAAATTTATGTTTTGAAGGACAGTCCATATAAATATAAATGTTAAAGTATTGGCCATTCAACATTTTTAACTTTCTTGCACTCCTAGATGTACATAGATTGTTCTTCTTTTACTTTATTTCTTTATTCTTAAAACACCTCTTTTTACAGGATATTCCATTTCCGCAATGTTTGCATTTTGAAAAAAAAGTTCTTGTGCCACTTCATGAAATATTGAATTAGATTAAAATACATCACAAAGAAGGGATTGGATGAAATGAGATAACTATTTTTTTTTTATTGCATGTAATTTGTGAACAAATGGAGATTTTACTTCGAGCAAAACATATAAAAAATAGAGAAAGGTTATTGGTCATATTGATTCCAGACCAAGTTTCTATGATATTTCCCCCTGTTTATTTTTATTTTCAGAAGGGGAGGTGTTAATTTCATATTTCAATATATTTTTAGTAAAAGGAAAGAAGAGTCCACTTGATATGTTATGGTCGGAGTTTGCTCATATTGTTTGTCTTACAGTTCTTTCTTTTCTACTAGCAGACTAAATTGGTCACCTTGGTATACTTATCTTTTCCTAAATCTCTTTGCATACTCAAAACTACATGTAGTTTTCTTGATTAACCCTCCTGTCCCCTGTAAAATTCTTCAAACAGTTGTGAGATTTCAGGCGATCAGGGAACTAACGCCCTTGATACCAGCACCATTCATTAAAAAACTAGGGGTCAGGTGTCACTAAACTCCATTATCAGTCTATTTCATCATTTTACAAGAAATAATATATAAACACCTTACTACGTTTGGATCATATGATTGCTTTGGGTATTAAGAATAACAATAGAAACTCCCTCCCTGAAAAGTATTGATTAATTTAGGAAGTAACTAGTTCACTGAATAATATAATCCATTTATTATGTAATCCAAATTTCATGTGCATAAATATTGATGAAACATGCCTTTAAATATTTTGGTAAAAGCATCCCAGTCTCACATCATTTAACTTGTTCCCAAGATACTTGTGCCAACAAATATGTACGTTTAGAGATGAATTTTCGAAAAGATAACGCATGGGTAATGACTAATACAAATCTGTCATGAAAATTATAATGTGATTGTTTCCATAAGATTAATGTTCAGTTCATAGTTTTTGTAATGTTTGAGTTCATGAACGAGTATGTCATTTATCACGAGACCTTGACTTGAAGCTTGACGTTTTATCTCCTGTTTTTGTTTCCATGGCAATGCATTCCCCTAAAGTATGATACTAGCGGTCATCTTAACATACAGGTACCTTGTGTCACACGCACTATGCATTTGTTTTGGATTTTTCAAACTTTTTTTTATTCATTGTGGAAATGTGCAATTCATGCAAAATTAACCAAGCCCGTAAAATGATTTTTTTTTTGTCTGTGTGTAGGTTTGAAAGCCATATTTTTATTTATTAAATTTCTGCCTGTTCCTTGGATATTTCACAACTGTTTTGCTGCTTTTGAATTTAATTTCAAGACAATTCTTTGGGGCTCATTTCTCCCCCTTCCATCGAGGGGATATAATTTGCTTCTTGTTTTACTGCACCTCTCTATTTACTAGTTCTTCTGAAATTTTTTCTTTTATTTTTTTAAAATTCAACTTGTTTATCTGTTACTTATTGGTTTTGGGCTTTTTTTTTCACTCACACAGCACTGAAAGTTAGTACACAGCCACAGTCTAACATTTGTTCACTTGTTTACAGCACCGCCTTCGTTCATATTCGTGGTATTTTGTTTATATGTTGGTTGCATGTTTTGCACTTTTTATTTGTACAAAAATTGAGGAGCAAGTTAAATGATGTGTTGGCACAACTACTGATTTTATTTTACATTTGTTCACAGTGCACAATCACCGTAATATAGTTTCAATGAAATGGCATCAAGGGAAAATATGAAAATCTGTGTTTTATTGTATAATAATGTAATGAATGAGATCACAGATTAATGCAAAAGATAATAGGTTCATGATGAACAAGTTTCTTTTAATCATTTCATCTTTATTTTTAATTGTCAATTTCATTATATATTTATTATTTTTGGTAGGAATATTTAGTTTGAAGTTTGTAATCTCACCTTTTCTAATTTAAAATTTACTCTTTTTTTTTTGTTCTGAGACAGTTATTTTTACATATTTTGATAAACAAATAGGTTAATATTCAGATCTATTTAAAAATAATAATTCAATATAATTGGGGGATACATTTTTGAACAATGCTGAATTAAGTACACGTCCAGCTCCCCAAATTTATTAATCCATCATAATTATTATGTCAAGTACATTTTTGGGTACATGTAGATAACATGGAATGAATGAAATGCTATTTCTTTGGGGATATTCTTTCCTGTTCTATACACTTGTATTTCTGCTTCTGTTTTGATAATGTTCTATCTTGATAAACTCATGCTGTTGAAATTGTTGGCCATCCCATTATTTTCTTCAAGTAAGCAATACAATTATAAGATTTAAATACAGTCTTGAGATATATATATAAATATAATGCTTTTAATGCAGTCAGCTGAATCTTTTTCTTTTGACATCACTGTATCCATTTATAAATCTGCCATAAGTAGTCCTTGTCGATTCTCAAATTATTCTTTTTCTAACAATGCTTATTTTCTACTCTTCTTTTTATCTAATACATTTCTGTACATATTTATCCAATTGTCTTTTAATCACAATACATTTGAATGTATTCAGCCATTTTGCTGTCTAATACGGTGGTTTAATATCTAAAAACATGTATATTTGCCAACAAAAATATCCACACTTTTAACACACTAAACAAACTTTGCTGTGCAATTACAGGGAATATAAAAGAGATTACTACATTACCGATTACAATTAATACCTAGCAAATCTTTGTTCAAGCCATGAGCAACTACTAAAACTACTAAACTAAAAGCTATAAACATGCATTCCGTATTATAAAACAATAACAAAATAAACGTCATATATTAAAGGCTTGTCTGTTATAAAACGCATTAAATCTATACTAAATGTCCTAACTTTATCGTTAAAAGTGTTAATATTTAATGCTCCTTTTTAAATATGAAATGAATTTGTAGAGTGGTAACATTTGAAGTAATTGCAGTAGTATTTCATTAATCATTTTCTTTGGTAAATTGGACAGACTTTTTTTTGTGTGTTTTTTTTATTACTTGAAGAGTGAACTTTTTCTTCCAGTAATGTATAATCTTTTTCTTTTCAATGGGCAGTTTGAAGAAAGAAAGAGGGATGGAAGGAATTGCATGAAAATTAGTTTTTGCTAGTACATGTACAGCTGTGTTGGCGTCTAGCTGTATAATAGTTTGCACATATTTTGCTCCAGGTTTCGAAGCTTACAACTCATGGGTGTCCGTGCCTTTTGATGGAAACTGAATAATTGCAGATATCATGTGTACTGTGGCTCGTGTAAAATTGATCTCTTCATCAAATAGAGACAAAATTACTGCTGATGAAAATGAGAGAATTTGCCTGATATACCTCCATTACTGCTGTCATAAACAATGTTTTGATATTGATTTGTAGGAAATTATGAAATCAAAACGATTCCATTTTCACAAAGAAATTTCTCCAAGGTTTTTTCAAGTGGGTGTGTAGGAGAGCCATAGACACTTTCCCACAAAAGGTGGAAATAATTGTAATATGAATATTAAAGGAATTGTTAGAAAAGGTGAATGAGAGAGAGAGAGAGAGAGTGAGAGAGGAGAAGAATAGACATGGGACTGAGAAAGAAGAAGAAAGAAAGGAATAGGAAATGCAAAAAGTTTTTCGTTTGTTGTGCAATATTAGATGTGTCGGTAATTTATCACGCAAAGCATTTGAAGCATCTATGCACAAAATTGAATACCTTGTCTTAAATTTGAATTTTCACTGATGCTTATCATATTATTTTGTAATTTACTTATCTTGTTTTAATTCTTTTTTTTTCTTTTTTAAGTATTTTTCCTTTTATTTCACTTTATTAATATTTGTTCATTTTATCAACATTGTTTTTTTTCTGTTTTGTCTATTTCATCCCACAATATCCTTTAAAGGTCAAGTTCACCCCAGAAAAATGCTGACTTGAATATGTAGAAGAAAAAAATCATACAAGTATAACGCTGAAAAATTTATCAAAATCAGATGTAAAATAAGAAAGTTATGACATTTTGAAGTTCCGCCTATTTTTCACAAAACAGTTTAAATGCACAACTCGGTGCTATGCAAATGAGAGAGTGGATGATGTTCCTCACTCACTATTTCTTTTTTTTTTTATTGTTTGAATTATATATTTCAATTTTTACAGATTTGGCAGAAATCGTCGGCAGTCTTCCGCACCGTCGTATCACACATACGACGGTGCAAACCCATTTCAGAGAAAATCAACTTCAAAGTCTACTTTAATTTTCACACTTAGTTCCCCAGCCTTACAACAAATTCATTGCTAGAAAATGCATGTTTGGAAAGACCAAGACAAATGCTTGACAATGGTATCCTTATTTTTACACAAAAGCAAGGATCAGAGAAAATATCGCAAAAGAGCTACATGCTTGTAATTTCGGTTTGAGCGGTATAGATTTCCCCTGTACAGAAATGCCATAGGGAATACAACAACCCTGACCGCGATTTCAATGCGCGCGGTCAGTCAAAACGTATCGCTTTTCACGTGCAAAGTCAATGCAGTGCAGATGGCCGATACGACAGTTTGAATGACAGCGCGCATTGAAATTGTGGTCAGTCAAAACGTCGTATCACTCTGTTACAGTACAAGTTTCCAATGGGATTTGCGAATTTTATTTAAAAAATGTATGGCATTGCCGTGAAAATCCTCTCATATCTCAGAAAATAAAATAAATTGCTGCCTAGAGATCTAATTATGAATAGAGTAGGACTTGTACTTAAATTTTCTGCAAAAATCTCAAAATCGTTTTTTAAAAACCAAAATTGACTGATATGACGGTTCTGATGACCGCCGACGAAATGACCAACTTGAATGAACCACAAAATGTTTAAATAATTGTATTCCATGGAAATTTGTTTCACATGATATTGAGGAGATAATTGAAATATTTCATATAATGAAATACAAAAGAAATAGTGAGTGGATGATGTCATCAGCTCCCTAATTTGCATACAGACCAGGATGTGCATATAACAGTTTTGTGAAATTAAACGAAACTTGAAAATTGCATAACTTTCTTACAATGTTACACCCGATTTTGATGAAATTTTCAGTGTTGTGCTCGTTGGATTTTTCCCTTTTTATTCAAATCAAATTTTTGTTGGGGTGTACTTATCCTTTAATGTTGAATTGAATTAACATCTTATGGTCAATAATGAATCAGCTTTCTAAGAAACAAGATTTTTTTATCATGTTTGCACTAAGTTTGCAGTGACCCAAAGTCTTTCTACAACTCCTCAAGCTGGATCTTGTATCAGCTGTAGAAATTATTGCAATCAAATGAAACGAACAAGTGAAAATCAAACACAACTTGATTTTCGCCTAAACAGAAAAAGGCATGTAGGATTCTGGAGGTTTTTAAGTACAATTCCTTCTACAATGGTGTCCTTGGCCCTCTCTCACAGTGAACTGCAATTGATCCAATCAATTAAAACTCTGGAAAGCTGAAGTCCTGGGGCCCCGTCTTACAAAAACTTGTGATTGATCCGATCAATCGCAACTATGGAAGGCAAGCAAAGTCAACATATAAAATGCATGTTTGTTCAGACTGTTTTCTAGATATGATGTATATTCATACTTAACATTCACAGTTTTCTTTAAAATTCAGTGTGCTTCTCTTTGTTTAAAGTGATTGGCTAACATTGATTTGACTTTTTTAAAATCTGAGCTAGAAGGTCACACTTGTCACCTGTGTCTGTGATATGTTACAAAAATGAAGCCCAGAAAAAAATCGCGTCCGAAAATCATTATTTAGTGCTTCAAAAAGTGAAATATAAAGTGACCGGAAACACCATCTTAAGTTCATCCCATACACTTGTGTGTTCTATTTAAGCTTCTTTAAGACGCCTAATTACAAAATCGGGGTTTGCCTTGTATTTTTAGCTTTTCATTCTCAATAATGGTTGTTTTCAGGGTTTTTTAGTTCTAAATACATGTACTTGTACACATGTTTCATCTTGGTTTGAGAATTTTTTTAAATCGACTGCTCACAAAGTTAAATAATACCTTTAACAACGACATTGTGCAAATTTCCTAAAGAAAGAATTATGACATTGATGGATTTCCATATACTTGAGGTTGATAGGATCAATCGTAACTCTTTGTAAGACGGGGCCCTGATTTTCATCTTAGTTTGTACACTGTCTGGTCATAAGGCCACTGCACACCTTGGTATTGGTCTACAATCCGATTTTTGTAACTAATTTTATATTTGCTATGACGTCATTTCAGTTCTGAATTAAATTCACTTTTATGCCTGTGAACAGGAATAAATGAGCCATTCACTTCATTAATTGTTAAGACATTTTATTCCGAATTTAAGCTATGACCTTAACCTGAAGCACACTGATTAGGTAGTGAAAACAATGAAACAAGCCAATTTTCATCAAATGTAGAGAAAACTTTGAATGGACATTGTTGTGTATTCTAGATAATGGTGTCCCTTGCTTTCCATATTTGAGATTGATTGGTTCAATCACAACTTATTTTGAAATTGGGGCACAGTGTGGCAATATCCTTGTAGATAATGAAACAGTAACACTATTGTAATGAGGGAAATAATTGGTAACTAATAATCAGATTTACGTGTGGTCTGGAGCACAGATTGTGAATGAAGTCTTAATCCGAACCTTCATGCGGCATTGAATGTTCACAATATAAATTTGGAAAAATGTACTTTTCAGAATTACTAACATGAATATACATATGTGGGATATTGGGAAAATTTCCACTCCACATACTAATATTTTGTCATGTTACATATATGTGTAATGGGGAATTTTGGGATATAGTATGTTACATTGTAATCATTTGCAAGAAAGTTCTTGCAATCGATTGCAGATATTAATTTCATATATATACATAAACTCATATTTGATCAATTTCTACAATTATAAAAAACAAATTTACACCTTCTGCTGACAGGAGCTTACCAGAAATTAATCAAAATTTGTTATCAATTGAATAATGATTGATTTGGGGGACTAAAAATCGACTTGCAACGATTTCAAGCTTGTCACAACTTTCTCTAAGAACATCTCTTCACTCTTGGAACAAATTCTCCCATCAATGATCAAATATAGTTCAATTTCATTTCTACTGTTAATAGTAATGATTTTTAAGTGTTTTCTCAACAGCTTTTATGGATGAATTGTTTAATTTTTTTTCTGATTGTATATAGGATGTTATGGTAGTTGGAGAACCATCGCTTATGGGCGGTGAGTTTGGCGACGAGGACGAGCGGCTGATCACGAGACTAGAAAACCAGCAAGCCGACGCAAACAACGGCATGGACAACGACGAGGACTTTGCAGGGGGTGAATCGGGGGGCACCGGTCCCGGTCCAGGCGGTCCAAAGACCAACAATTCATCGTCGGGTCCTGGCCAAGGGTCGTGGAATTCAACGGACACCAAGCCCCCACCTGGTACCAACCCTCCACAAGACGAGAAACAAGTAGCTGCATCACAGAACTGAAAGGACGCCACCAGCATTGCTCCACAGGAAAAAAAAACACAAACTGACAAAAGCAGTTGTCTTGCTCATTGCCATAGGAATGAATTTTGTGACGACAAACTGGAATGACTATATTTTTTTCCAGTGGACTAACTTTACCCTCGAGTTTTGTATTTATATCCAGTTGGGGGAATTTTTTTGATGGCCACTTTTTTTTTTTACTCTGTTTTGTTGTATATACATGACTATGTTTACAGCAGTGGTATTATATGGTTATTGCGCTAGTCATATTATTTCAAAGATTGAGTTATTGTCCAAATTGAGTTAACTGACCACACTACGTTTGGGAAAGAAAGGCGAGTCTTTCTCAATATTGTGCACCACCTGTGAGACTAGAGGTATTCAGAAGTACTAAAACCACAAAAAAACCTTTACAGAATCATCAGGACAGTTATATATCGTATTCACAGTAGCTACTACCATTCGATTTATAGGTATGCATATAGGTGTGTTAGGATAGAATAAACTATACTTAGTTTCCATGCTTCATCATCCCGAGATCATGAATACCACTGCTGTAGCATTCTATGTTTAACGTGTTTCATAGTTTTGTATATTGTACATATGACAAATTACAAAAGAATGACGGAAGCCGAGACTTGGTGTCCCCACAATGTCATTTTAGGCATTATAAGGGGTATGCCATTATTATCTTCACCTATTAGTATGATTCTTTAGCTTTCACTTGTGACATCAGTAGATTATTTATGTCACTATTTCATTTACGCTCTCTCCTCCCCCACCCTCTCTAGTTTGCTTGGTCATCAATAAGAAGATGAACTTCATTTGTCCTTGTCAAGTTCATCTTATCGTAGAAAGTATGAATTATGTCTGAACCATTTTTAACCAAAAAAAAGTTTTTATTTCTGTAAAACTCACCCTGGCCTAGTTGAATAATTTGATCCTAAAATACGGATAACTGTTTCTTGTCAAATTTACTTATTTATTTAATCATTTAGGGACCTGTTTCATAATGAGTGACAACTATTCTATCTTTGCCATCACTGCAACTACATGGTTGAGGGGCAAGACGCATACAAACTTTTGAAGGAACGTGAAGCGGGGGAGCAAAGAGACCAAGCTTGTTAGGGGGGGGGGCTTTTGTAATTTCTTAAGTGGAAATGAAGGATTTCTTGCACATATTTTGTGAGTTTCGTGACAGTTTTCAGCAAAGAAAAATGTAAGTTTTCAAACTTTTTGGCGGGGAGGGGGGAGGGGAACTGTCCCCCTTACACCTGCTGCATACGGCTAGGCTCAGCAGCCAATCTCAATAAATGTTTCCATGGTAGTCACAATAATGGCAAAGTTACCATAGATGTAACAGTCACTCTTTATGAAACGGTATAGACTTGGCCTCCATGTAGGTTACCGACCATTTTCTATTCCTGTTTATCAATTTTTTTTTTCAGAAGCTTAAATTCCTTTGCCAAATATGAATAAAGAACAAGAGAGTGGTATTGTTTTGGCGTTGAAAACACTAATGAAGGTGTTATCCAACACTTAATAGGGAAGGAGGGGGGGGGGTGGGGAGAACAATTCAATCTCCTTCAGTGAAGGATTACATTATTTTGTTGCAAATACTGTATCTTTAAAACAAAAGCAGCACTATAATTTTAGTGTAACTCCAATTTGTGCGTTCATCCCCCCATCCCATCTCACACGTTGTAATATTTTCAAAGATACATCATTGATATTTATTGTAACTCAAATCACTGTATTTGTACATATGAGATATGTGGGGTTTTTTTTCTTGTGTTTAGGTATACAAATGTTTTTTTGTGTATTGTGCATTTTACGTTAAATATGGTGCACTGCCTGTTAATGTATAGAGAGGCGTAATTTTTTTTTTGAGTAGGAGTTTATTTTTGTTGAGATGAAATACGGATATGGTCCTGCTATTGGTGGATCATGGTGGGTCTTTCCAAGTCTTTATAGGATTTTCTATAGAATATAGGATGGTGAAGAGATATATTGAGAGAGATATTGTGTCGTTTGAGAAAAGGAAAATCGGTGAATGTCAAGTGTGAAAACTGAATCAGGAATCGTCTGTTTTTCATGTTTTTTTTTCCTCATTATTTAAAGATATTCATGTTGTATAACCGTTTCAGTTATTGTGTGCTTTTTAAATCTTATTTTATTTTTATTAATATGGAGTCATTAATGGTAATGAACACACTGTATCAGCTGTCATCACTCTTATGATTAGTTATCAATGTCATATTTTTTCTTGATCATTGCTTTTGTAAGGACTGTACTATGATCATGATTTCCGTTGAAGGTGTTTCACAAAAAGTAAGTGTGACTTAAAATGGACTTAACTTCCCTTTCAGCTACTTTGTCAATCGTGTTGGTCAAATTGCAAAGGACATACTACTACCTTGTAGTTATCCGTTAGAATGTGCTTTGCCAATATACATGTATATGCACATTGGCTCTTGCCCAGTTGTCTTGAAAAATCCTATAGTGGTTTGAAATGGCAGACTACAGGAGGTCAGTGGGTATTGTATATTGTAGCCTCTCAATAGAGGAAATCGAGTAAGTCTTGTCGAATAAAGTGCCAATTATGATCTTTGCCTGCAGATCAGGGCCCATCTTACAAAGAGTTGCGATTGAATCGATCAATTGCAACTATGGAAAGCCAGCAAAGTCAACATATAAAATGCATGTTTGTTCAAAATTGTTTCTAGATATGAATGCATATCTACAAATTAATTGATTTCTTGACAATTTGGTGTGTTCTCCTTTGTTTACATAGGACATTTTGCAAATTTCCTGCAGAAAAAATTATGACACTAATGGATTTCCATAGAGTTACGATTGATTGGATCAATCGTAACTCTTTGTAAGACGGGGCCCTGGACTTCCCCATGAGTTAAGTCACACTTCTCTCTTTGTGATATACCCTCTAGTTTTGTCTTCATCTTACATGAAATGTGCTCAATCATTATTATTATTATTATTTTGTTTTTTTCCCATATAGGTAAGTTTAAGATTGTTAAACTCAGTGGTCTATTCATAAATGTTCATGAAGATGACTTGCTGGGATTTAACCTGGGGAAACAACCCGTGCTTCAAGTGGAAGGGATGGGCTCTTGTAAATTTAAATAAAAATATCTTTTCGCCACTCTTCCAAAAGCATCTAACCCCGACCAGAATTTTAGGCCTATTCAAAAACTTTATTTAGCATTTACATTTGCAGCTCATTTCAATTTAACTCATCTACTCCCCCTTCCCCACCTTTTATGAGATGATCCCTAATATTTTAAGTCTTTATAGAATTGATAAGAATCTTGGGAGAAAGTGTGTGTGAGATGTTACTGTATATGCAGGGGAAGGGCTGAAGCTTTACCTATAGAAAACCGTTGACAAATTAAGATTCTCTTGCCATCTTGCACTCAGGCATGATGACATGTAGAAAGCCCACTGTACGCATGGGCCCGAATTCTGAACTCAAGGTTTAAACTAATGGTGACACTCCCTTTTACCTCAGTCACATTTGCTCTTCGGCGGCCGTACGGCTAGTCGAAAACAACCGTTTGAACATTTTTGAACCAGCTACCTATGGGTGGTTTGAATAAAAATGAAAAAAAAAACGGCTGTTTTCGACTCGCCGCACGGCCGCCGTAGAGCAAATGTGACCGAGGTATTACTTGGCAACACTTCGAAAACAATGAATTATTTGAAAAATTCAAATTTGCTTATTTTGTTTGCAAAGAATTGCTTTACCATTTAAGAGTGTAAACAGACTACTACGTAGCTCTATGGGTAAAGCTAATTGTCCACTCAAAATCACGACAGATTTTTTCTTGAAGGACAATCCGAATAGAATCATGTGTGAGATGTAATTGAGTTGGATGTCGTGTGTTGACTACAGGATTTACGTATGTACATATGGACAGCATACAAGTTTGTACAAAGACTGGACGGTCGTTTGAGGCAGTCAGGACCCCTTTAGTATCATTAAACTTTATTCTCTGCTGCAGTGTTTAAAAAGAGAATTGATTTCAGTATTTCATATCAATAATAAATTTGGACTTGGATATACAACATCTGATTGCAGTAGAGTGTTTTTCTTTAATCAGAGATGCCAAACTCTTCCCCTTTTTGGCAGTATTTTATCCCCCCCCCATATCTGTATTATACTCATGTTTCTTGAAAACATCTTAACACTCAAAATCCTTTTCTGCATCCCTAAAATATTGAAATTCTTGTTAATGGTATTGGCATCGCTGCATAATGCTTTCATATGAAAAAAATACAGCTTTCTAAAATGAAACAGTTTACAAACAAATAATTCCTGTTTTTATGTTTTTCCTACAATTAATGACCATACCTATGATATTAAAACCTCATTCAGAAAACAACAAGGGCTGTGAACAAGTAAATCTATGATAATTCATGTATTTAATAACTGGTTAAATATAAAATGAGACAAATAATATTTACATGTATTCATAAATTTGTTGCTTCCCATTGCAGCTTTCATACAATAGGGATTACAATATTAGAAACTGGCAATAATAAAATCTAATAAATTGCACATTATGACAGAAGTATAACCTTAATTTTTTACCTTTTAGTCGTGCATGAATAACTGTATTATTTAAGCAATGATGTATATTTTCAGGCTGATCATTGAAGCATTTCATGACTTCTAATTAAATGCTTTCATTGTGACCAAACTAATTTCTTTTATTTTACAGTTTGATTTGTTACTTTTTTACCACCATATTATTTCGGGTGTGGTGAAATTACGTCACAGATCGAGAAAGCACATTACTTTTTTGGTCACATGGGTCTGGTATCATTCCACCGAAGAAAAATAGTCCTCCCCTTTTTCTATCATATTCATAATAAAAAATTGCTATATTGTTGAAAACATATTAAAGATTATGAATATACACTCATACATATGTACACATATATGTCAACTAACAACATATTCACAAGTATAATATATTTTCAACAACAATCAGAAGGTGGAATGATACCAGACCCATGTGAACAAAAAAGTAATGTGGTTTGTGGTCTGTGACGTAATTTCACCTCGCCCGAAATGGTTATATGGTGGTAGAAAAGTAACAAATCAAACTGTAAAATCAAAAGAAATTAGTTTGGTCACTACACTTTCATTTGATAGTATTGTTAGTTATACTCATAAGAAGTCATGTAGCCAGACATTCTTTCTACCAAAAATCATTGCAAAAAGAGAACTACAGATTGACATACTAAGAACCAAAGAAATGTCAGGTTCATTAAGGTATAACATTATCAAATCTTATGATTCATAATCATTCACGCATGACTAGGTGAAAACAAAAAGCTATACTTGACACCGTTCTTACTACCGTCCTAAAACTAGTTTACTGGAAACTAGTAACTATTTAAACGTGAAATAAGAACGCTCGAAGTGGTCTTGGAAGCGATCTCCCAAACCGGTTCAGAAAACCACCTCTCAATGTAGTTCTGAAGATCGCAATGTACTTATGAAGTTATGAAGATCATTAAACTGGTTTTAACAGGCGGACATAACCATTCTTTGGGAAGCAATCCTCGCACATTTCGCGCGAAACATGACGCCCCACTGAGAGTGTTCCCATAGCAACAAGATCGCTTTACGTGAAGTGATTTAGAAAACCACTTTCAGGTGATCAAATGGGAACGCTAGTAAAGCAATCTTCCAAACTGGTTTCCAGTAAATCAGTTTTAGAAAGTATAATGAGAACGGTGTCCTCGTCTGTTTCAGATATATAATTAATCAGATTTTATAATAGCCAGCTTGGTTGGAATTTTCTATTTCCAGCATAGTACAAATACTTCCTGTAGACACTGTGCAGGTCATGATTAAATTGCAACCGAGGATGTAAGGTCTCGTGCTCTAATGTATTGAATTAAAGTCAATAATTAGACGTACATGTGTAAAACTTCATGACACATGAAAGAATCACCTTTGCCAACAAAAAGAAAAGAGGTACTACAAAGAATATACAGACTTTGAAAATATTTATCTCATTGAAGACTTTCATAGATAATTTCAGACAGAACCTTGTGTGCATGTTTCAGCACAAGATAGAAAGTAACATTTACCGAAATGATTGTTCTACCCGTGGCCAGATCGTAGCTCTTATTAAGACTTTTTTTCAGTTGCTGCGTCCCTGTGATGGCTCTCTGAAAGATAGCTCGGTCACAGAATCAGTCTCAAGCCATAGAAACATCTGGGACGACCGTTTGGAATACATTAGAAAAAGATGCTGTATATTATTGCAGCAGCAGTGCCAGCGGAACATTCTCAGACGAGTTGAGGGTCAAGCCATCGTTTACCCACAACAGTTCTTCACTCCCAAGCTTTGTCTGAACCAGGCCATTGTAACAAAGCCTAGTGCTTGATCGTGGGACCGAGTTTTATGAATGATCATACACAATAATCAATGCAATCAATCATATAAATCTGCCCCACAATCAATTGCTAAGCTTTATGTTACGGGGTCCACAGAACATTCTGGCACCATTAAAGTCTCTAGAGATATCTCCAGTCCAAACTGGCCATACCAGGGCCACTGAATATTTATCTCACTAAAATAGTTCTGACTTGGAAAATCAAATACCAGCTTGAATGTAAACTGATTATCTCATCCAGAATAGCTAATTCCATCTAATAAAACCTAGAGAAAAAAATATGACACAAGTTTACAAGTTATACATATAAACATCTCTTTTTCATAATTATTTACAACATAAGTATGATACAATATATATTATTCATAAAGCATTCAAAGACTTGTTTCTTTGGAACACAAATTCATATAATAACTTTGACGTTTTTTAAAATGAAAGTTGCATTCAAGATGCTAGAAAATTCTTATTAGACAAAGGAGCAAATCATTGTTACATACATTGACCTGCCCCTCTAGTTTCTTGTATTCAAAGCATTCTTGCAAAGGTCTTTAAAAAAACCCACATTTATAACTGATACATCTAATTTTCTTTCATTGAAAAAAAAATAAAACCATGCACTAACTACATTATTTTGAATTTTTATGAAACATACCTTATAAACATTTCCATGGAAACCTTGATTTAATTGGCTGTTGAGTCATAATTTCAGAGTATGCATTTTCATAACAGTACTAATGGTCAGGATGCAAATAGCTAGACCTACATTCTCTTGTAATGATGTTAATGTGAAACACTCCGTGCTAAACAATTTAATCAGAATCAAGGATTTCATGGAAAGTTATCACCTACCGGTACACGTAATTATCAAGTTTTGTGCAACTGGCCCAGATACACTATATATTACTCTCTTTGTGAGTTGTAAACATACTTTATAAAAATGAATATATACATAACCTGAAGAAATAAATGAGAAAAAGCTACAGTAATCTTTATCAGGATGTAAAAAAGGGGTGTTCCCATTCCCAAACATACATGTATATTTAATGGGAAAAGATGGCTACCGGAATCGGTAGACTAGCTTTATAGCCGGGGTAATATAGTAGGAGCGCCTTGTGCACCTAACAAGGTGGATACATGCGGTTTATAAATCCTATATTATCATTATTATTTTCATTTCAAACTCAACAAAAATAAAAATCTAGTAAGATCACATTCAGCAAACATGTATTATTATTCACAAATAATTTGGCTATTTTTTTATCCTCCCCCCAAAAAAATTATTACTGCATAACAGCGTAATTTAATGGTGCGGTTGAGTGAGAATTTAATGAATTGTTTAAATAAAACTTTATATTGTGATTTATTCAAATCACATTATGTAAAGCAGATTATTAGTTATTGAAAATGCCAACAAAATATCCATTTGAATACTACAATGTAAGCATGCTGATTGGTTAATTTGATGCCTACATGAAGGAAATGCTATCCTATTATCATACTCTGCCAGACATATGGCTCTAAACTAATTAAAAATTGAATAGAAATGATCAAAACTCTTCAATGCTACGACATTTAATTGAGGAAAAAGCAATCTTAGATGGTCAATAAAGTGCACTTATTTATTATTTTATGTTATCTACATGCATACCAAAATTTTGTCATAGCATCAGATTTCAAACAGCTATCACAAAGTTCTATAAACAAATATAACCCTCTCCTATAGAGCATATAATTATGACTTTTAAGTGGGAAAGCTAAATGAAGACGAGTTGAAGAAAACCAGCAACAATAACATCTCTGTCAATTGTATATTCTCACAGCTCTTCTTTTTTCACTGTTCCACCCTGAATCTACAAATATTTTGTAAAAATCTACCAAAAAGTAATTTCAGAATTATGAAAAGAATAAAAATAATTAACTAAATCACAGAAAATAAACAGATACAATTATTGCAAGTTTGCAACAACACTTCCTAAGTATATATAAACGTATACTATATCACACCTACATGTATTATGGCGAAATACCTACATGTACATGTATCATCCAATGGTGAAATGCAATAAAAATCAACATCAGACATATATGCCTGAATTGATACTTTCTTACAATCAAATACCTGGCACTCTACATTCTATAATTCTACCAGTACAGAGATCACTGAGAAAAGATTTATAGTGTCATACAAAAGTCACATGCTTATTTTATAAGCTGATAGACAACAAGAAATCTTAACACAAATTAACTTCATATACATGCCACCATATTAAAAATTTAGTACTGTAACAAAGCCATTTATCCATGGTGCGATGTATATCATCTCCCATGATAAACATTTTAATTTACATTTAAACGGCCTATTCAGACATGACGCAACTCAGCTCAACAACATTTTCTTGTACATAGTAAATGGGATGTGACACGCCCCCCAAAAACCCAAAACAAACCCCCCCCAAGAAAAAAACGGGTTGCACAAACAAGTTTTTGTAGCAACGTGACGAGATACTGGACTTATACTTTTTAAAGGTTGATGCAAATTAAAAAATATTACACATGTAGCAAAAAATGTAAGTCCATACTTGCATATAAACTCACTACAAAACATAACGTTAAAATCATATATCACAGAATCATTATGAAACCTAAATGAGTCATGATATTGTAATACCTTCATTGTGATGACATCATGACTTCATTGTGATAACATCATGACTTTCATTGTGATGACATGATGACTTCATTGTGATGACATCATGATGACTTCATTGTGATGACATCATAGTGAATTCATTCTGATGACAATCATAATGAACTCCATTTTCCAAGAAAATGTTGACTATTTTTGCAATGAGCAGCTTACATTGTGCATTTATCATCATAAATGGTGCAATTTGTCTCACATCCTAAAGGCATAGGCTTACATTGATTTGACTGTTAGAAATCTGAGCTACAAGGTCCCACTTTTCACCTAATGTATCTAATATGTTACAAAAATGAAGCTCAGAAAAAAAAAATCGTATCCCAAAATCATTTAGTGTTTTAAAAAGTAAAATATAAAGTGACCAGAAACACTATCTTAAGTTCATCACATACACTATACGTGTCCTATTAATGACCTGAAGATGTAAAATTATAAAATTGTGGTTTGCTTTGTAATTATATATAGCTTTTCATCCTAAAAAATGGTTGTTTCCCGAGTAGTTTTAATACATGTACTCGTGTTTCATCTTGGTTTGAGAATTTGTTAAATCGGCTCTTCACAAAGCTAGCCAATGCCTTTAAAGGGATGCTCTGGGCTGAAAATGATATGATTTAAACAGATAAAGAAAAATCAGACAGGAAAAGCGGTGCCTATAGTCTCACTCTGCTATGCAGGTGAGATTAAAATGTTGCTGAACTTTTTTGCATCATATCTGAACAATGTTCATCCTTGTACCCATGCAGCACCAAAAGTACATGCATATTGCATCATGGGAGAATGGATTAATGT
The DNA here is from genome assembly GCF_037042905.1 of Lytechinus pictus. Taxonomy (NCBI): domain Eukaryota; kingdom Metazoa; phylum Echinodermata; class Echinoidea; order Temnopleuroida; family Toxopneustidae; genus Lytechinus; species Lytechinus pictus. The sequence goes on from NC_087256.1 coordinate 17,335,741, forward strand.
ATAGTATAATATAGCCATTTACATTTATCCATTTCTTCTGAGAAGACTCATTTGAATGTGTTTTATGTATCATTACTCGGCAGTCGGCAGTATTGCTGCATGGTTAAAATGCAAATAGGACATTACATGCCTCAGCGACACTCGAGTCATAGTTGTTGAAGCTGTACTTCTAGAAATCCCATAATTATTTTTCATATGTGAACAGCAATATTATGTATCTTATCAAAACCCACTTTTGGCTAATATTGAACTAAATGTACACTGTACTATCTTATTTCAAATGCTCATGAACAGATAGAGGAATTTGCTAAATGCGCATCTTGGGTAATAAAAGTAAGTTTTTATCCAACAAAGTTCAGAAATAAAGCCATGAGTGTGTGAGATGGAGGACATCAACAGAAAAATCTTGTATACAGTATATTTGTATGCAGTCAGATGGAATAAGGTACAGTGGGCTTGATTTTGTTAACAATTTCATTTTGGATTTCTTTCCCTTGTAACATTCAAATGAATACGGTGGTCTGGTTAATTATGGCAATGGAACAACTTCAGAATAATTAATAACAGGTCAGCTGTTCATGAAAGGAGTCATCAGACGTTTTATCCCACAGTTACCATAGGAACAATGCTTCTCAGCCAATCAGAACGTGTCGGACAAAAAAGGTTGATGAAATGCTCCCCCCAGGACCCCGTCTTACAATTCAGTACGATTGATCCAATCAATCTTAACTATGGAAAGCCAATGACACCATGATCTAGAAAATATACATGCCATTTTATATCATGACCTCTAAATATGACAAATACTTTCATGAGTGTGGTCATTGTATTGGTCCATCAGTGTGATCCTCCTTATTGACAAAGTGCATACAGTTATAGACAAAGAATTATGGTGCTGATGGCTTTCCATAGTTGAGAGAATAAATTCAATCACATTAATTTGTAAGACAGGGCCTTCCATAATATCACCTGTATTTTGAACCTCTCAATATTGCTTTCATCAAGATGTTACAAACAAAAACCATCCTAGTCGTTTGGATGGCGGCGATGACACCTGCTGTTAAGGGGTGTACGCAGGAGGGGCGGTGAGGGCTGCGTTGGGAGGAAAACCTGGCAGCTCTTGCTCCAGCAGCTCGTCCCAGTCTTCCACCAACCTCTCTCTCCTCTGGGGCTCGTCGTAAAGCGGGTACCGCCTGAGAAGATTGGTGGCTGATATGACGACGGAGAGTGCCCCCGAGACGACAACCAAGTAGTAGCCCATCTCGAACGTGACGTAGACTTTGCTGGTCGAGACCAGTTTGTAGGCTTTGAGCTCTTCTTCGATGCACGTTGACACCCAATAGCAGAAGCCATTGATGGCGACACAGAAGAGGACTGAAAAGAGAACAGAATCCATGAATGAGAGGGTGAACAAAAAATACTGGCAACTCACATGGTAAGATAACTCATGAACTTTTTTATCTAACCACCTGTGCCGGCCGCACAGAAACGTTGCTAGCCTAATAGTGCGCTATCAGAGTAAAGCCCAGTCACATCTTTCGGATTGTGAAGTCAAAACATTGATTTCAATGTGTCAGTAATGCGTTGTTGTAATATTAGGCATCGTTGCCACATTACCGGTTGTAACAGGGCCTCTGTTGGCGTATTGTTAGTGCTAACAACGTTTCTGTGCGGTCAGTACAGGTTAATAAATGCAGAGATGCCTACCTTTAGGTGGCTAAGAGCAACTGATCAAAGGAAATCGGCCAAATTCTTCAATCACACTTCCTAATTTCCTCACTCATGCACCAAGAAGATTGCCTTGGAAGTGATAGTTTGTCCCACAAGCATAACAAGAGTAATCTTTGCTTATTCAACACCAACTTAGCAAAAATACTGAATTTAGATGGTACATTTAACAAAGCTTATGAGAATTGAAGAGTCCTGGGCAATTTGATACTATATGTATATTTGCCCCCTTCATGTGGACCTTCCTGAAAGACTTTCTCTATTTTCCAGTAAGGCTCTAAAATTTTAATTCCTGGTTGTGAAGTGAAGTATAAATGGAGAAAATTGGTGGTTGATTTTCAAAAAGCTTCATTATGTTTAAGGAATCACCCAGAATTCATTAGTCTACCTGTTACAATGGATGAGATAGCGAATCTTCTACAGAGCTTTAATGGTGTCTGCATAGGTCCCAAGGTGTCTAGGAAGAATGCAACAAGAGACGACACGATGCCCAGGAACAGGAACCCTATCACCGCTCTCATGATTGGTATCGCTTTACTTGTAAAACAGTACTGGTATGCTGTACAGAGATGATAAAGATTAACGAAATCAGTATCATACAATCAAGGGAGATTGACTATCATACAATCGAGTGTGTTTTTTATGGCATAACAAATTGCTAACATAGTATTAACACAGTTTCGTGTTGACTGCATACATAATTGGTGGCACAATGAGATTAGGAACAGGAACCTCTCATGATTGATTTAGCTGAACTTGTAAAACAGTAATGGTACATGTAGGCTGTTAAGAGTTAAAATCATACTAAACAAAATAACATACAATCAAGTCAGTATCATACAAAGGCAATTGAGTACCCTACAATCAAATGCGCTTCTGATTGCAAGTCAACATACATGTACCATTGAGTTGTCGATAAGTTTTTTTTTTACACCAGACTTGGTGACACAGTGCCTACATAGAACACAAACCCCATCATCTCTCATATGACTGGTAAAGCTTTAATTGCAAAATTATATTGTGATGCTGTAAGGAGATATCATCATACAATAAAAGCTATGCTACAGGCATTCACTCCAGGTGGGTGTTTCATAAAGCTGTTCGTAAGTTAAGAGCGACTTTAAGAACGACTGGTGATCCCATCTTGTGGTAAATGGTATTGAATTGGCGATTGTTTAGCGCGTAAAAGGGTTCACCAGTCGTTCTTAAAGTCGCTCTTAACTTAAGAACAGCTTTATGAAACGGCCCCCAGGGCCCAAAGAGTTGCGATTGATCCGATAAATCACAACTGTGGACGGCCAGCAACGTCAAAATCTAAAATGCATGTTTGTTCAAAATGTTTCCTAGATATGACGTAAATTACATAAATTCATTATTTTCTTGACAATTTGGTGTGTTTGCCTTTGTTTACAAAGGACATTTTGAAAATTTTATGTAGAAAAAATTATGACACTGATGGATTTCCATAGAGTTACGAGAGATTGGATCATTCGTAACTCTTTGTAAGACGGGGCCCAGGCCCGTCCACACACAAGACTATGTGACTTGGGACAACATAAACCTTGTTCATGAATGTCAATGTATTAGAACACCATCAATCCCACAAATGCACTTCCCCCAATTTCAGCTGGTTGACTTCTCTTGAAAAATGACAGGGGTCTCACTTCCTCCCATGCAAGAAGTCTACAGGAATGTGTATATCTAACAGGCCTTTACAATAAAAACAATCAATGATGTGCACTGGTAAGCTATACTCACATGCCATATTTTCGATATTTGGTGTGAGGAATTGGTAGGCACCCAGATACTCCTGTTTGCACTTCCCGCCATGCAGTCTGAACCACTTTCTGTCTGCTAGGGCCGAGATAAGAACAGCTATGACAACCATCCCGAGTATAGAGGCAACCAGGTTCCGTTCCGTCTGCTTCGGTCTCAGCCGATGTCTTCTCCTGTGGCGGTGGTGATGATGGCTGTGATTCGATCGACTCCTGCGGGACGAGCTCCCTGACGTACGGCCTGAAGACGGCATCTGCAGGGATCCCAAAAGACACAAATTAGTTATGATAATGATGATGTCTAAAATTGAGATGAATTGTGTGGTATCATGGAATTGTTAAAGAAATTTGAAGTTGGATGCATAACTAGTTTTTGATAAATTGCTATTGTGATCAATGATAGCACTTAAATTCTGCTACAACTTGGCAACATCTTGAAAGCAAGCTCTTTTCTAAAGTTCTGGAGTTCTATTATTTTTACTGTCATTATTACAAGCTACAACGTATGATCTTTTTCCAATTTTCACTATCTTGTGTGAAATGGAGTATCAGGTTTTAGTTGTTTTCTAAAATGGATATGGGGGCATTTTATGAAAATTGTCAGCAACTTAATTGTCAGTGCTGACAATTTCAGTAAAATTCTTCGATTTGATAGGCCCAGAAGCTCTGGCTTCTGACTGTTACTATGGTAAATGTTAGATAAAGACAACTTCTCAGTGTTAACAAATGACAATTTTCATGAAACTGTCCTCTGATCTCCTTTTAAAGTCATATGGGCTTCAGCTTTCATGGATTATATTTCCATTTGCCAGACTTTGTGAAAAGCATTGGAAATACCTGTAAGAGAAAACATCTTTGGTGGAAAGCAAACTAGATGTACATGTACATGTACATTACATGGCCAAGCCTGCAGCTTATCCTAAGGCTACAGTACTGTCAGGCCAGGGAAAGTATTAAGACAATGACATAATTTTTCAGTCACATTACATAACATCTGCTACAAGTTATTAACTCTGGGCGATTTATATCCGAATGGTCTCACATTACCCATGAAATAGATGATAATATGCCTTTTAATAGTCTAAATTAGGCCTAGCCAGTCAGTAGTCAAAACTTGCTTGCTTCAGTGTATACAGCTGACATCTGTCTGTTTAGAGGATTGAACATTTTTTTTTGGGAGTTACTCCTCCTACATGTACACAGACAGCTGCTAGATGTATGTAGAGTAGTACATGTATCTCGTGCATAGTGTGAGGGGAACTACATGTACCTCCCATAGATAGCATACGCTCCACGTATTATTCCCTTTAAATATAGGGGTTTTCATTGTAGATTTTTATTTTTCTATAAAATTGTATCGAGGTGTTGATTACTTGATTCTGATTATTTTTGAAATTTAAATCATTCATTCCATATCAAAATTTTCATGAAAAATGTTTACAGTAAAAAGTAATTAATTTGGGGGTATACATGTAGGTTCCCTGTACAGAGTGTAAGAATGGCTTCAGTCTTAGGAGGCGGTGCAGTGAAGCAAAATGTGGTCCAGCAGAACTAAAGAAACAGAGACTGAAGCTTTCGGTCTAGCTTCAGTGCATCCTTCATTCTCAACCCTTGGGGAGTAAAAATCATTTGCTAATGTGAGGATTCTGGTACTCTCCAAAGCGTCTAGCACATTTTTTTAATCAATTGCATAGAGAAAGGTATACCTGTAAGTAAACAAGTTCCCGAAAAACCACTTGCAATACCATTGTCTGCAGATGGTGAAATTAATCTTGTAGTAAAAAAAATTATCCTGCATGTTTGGGCAAATTGATAATTAAATCCCACTTTTTTTTAGAAATGCTCCATCAAAAGTTTTTTAGGAACAATAATAATTATTCATAATCAAGTATTAAATTTTAGTATTTGTTAAATGATAATTTGTATCTATAAATTGTTCTTCAAAACGTCATTTTGTAACATCGCTAATCGAAGGTACCGTTACGTCATAACAAAGTGGTTCAAGGCCAGGGTCAGACCTATTGTATTTGCTTTGTTGACAAACGGATCGAGGGATCTACACGAGATAGGTCTGGTCTGGTCTGGTAAGAAACCGTCAATTTTTCTCCTTTTATTAACCAATTTTTTTAACCTTCATACGCATTAGGCGTAATAATAAATAAAATCACAAAAAATAAAATCACAAAGTTCATTCACATTTACATCATAACAATCATAACAAAAATGGCCGATCGAGACGGGGGTAGAAGGAGAGAACTTTTCGTTTTTTTGAAGTTCCAGTCTGTGCCTTGATGTCAGGAAACTGCCACTCGTTAGACCTTCATCCATATTATCGTGGTAAGTGCATAATTTCTGTTTTCACAATTCATTTGGAGAAATATTTAGACCATAAATCACGCTAGTCCCGTGAGTATGGTCAAATACACGGTAAGCCCCTGGGCTCCGGCCCGCTGCTCCCTGGGTTATGTATTTTGATGAGTGGAGCCAACGGAGTTCAGCGGAACAACCAACATATCAGAGACCGAAGCTTTTTTTTTGGTCTATGCCACTCACACGTACTGCGAGGTTAGTATTAGTATACTAACCTATGGCTATGCCTAGACCAAAAGCTTCGGTCTCTGTTTATATGTTGGTTGTTCAGCTGAACTCTGTTGGCTTCACTCACCAAATACAGAGACCGAAGTTCTAGCGCGATCTGTACAGGGGACTCAATGGCCATATGTTTATGTGTATTAAGTTCGGATAAAACAGGGCAGTGCAGTGAAGTTGTGCGACAGCCGAGGTAAGTCACTGCTTTTGTTCCTTTTAACTTGATTTTCCCCGTTTTTTGGCAATTAATGCCAAGAGGGAATATTAATTTGCATTTCGGTCGCGTTAATTTTCAAAAGTTTGATTCATTAAACTAAAGACAAAAATTGAAGAGCCCCGACGGGGGGATTATGCATTGTAAGTCCCCTAATGGTGGCTGCACGATAGCGAGCCGTCTGTGTATGAGGAGAAATAAAAAAAATAAAAAAATGTTTAAAAACTCCTCGAAACAGACGGCTGCCAGCTGTCTAACCTATGCCATACCCGATACCGTACCGTATACCGGGCGGTACGTACCCGCAGCTTGCATGCTGCGCGTGACACTGACACTGTGACAGTCAAACTCAAACATTGAATAAACACAATACAATAATCACAATCGATCTGAATTACCTTTACAAATTGTATCAGACTTGTTTAAAACAAATCCAACTATCCCATCTAATTCTGCAAAGTTTTCAGAACAGTTCTGAATAACATATTCTTTAAAAATCGTAGTCCAAAATGTGAAATATCAACAACTTTCCCGTCAGTTCCTCGTTGTGTTGTTTATCTAACTAAACCACAAATTATAACCCAATAATCTTCCTTTTCAGCCTAGAGATGGCAGTATACCGGTACTATTTTTTTTCTATTCACAGAAATTTCATCTAAGTTGTACCCCGGGTTGTACCATAAAAACTGCAGGTCCATAATCTCACAAATCATCCTCATCCTAAACATCATCATCATCATCGTCGTCGTCATCATCGTCGTCATCATCATCATCTTCATCATCGTCATCATCATCAACAACAACAACAATACAACAACACAACCAGTGTCACCAAGTGGGAACATGGAAAAGATGGGCGAGCCTTATGATGTCATGATAGTCATCGTCATTTTGACAAATGCATCTTATTGATTGATTGATTGATTGATTGATTTTATTTGGCAAGTCACCAAAACATATATACAGTAGCATTAAAACAACAGGCTTGCACAGGATGACCCACGAAAGCTCGAAAGCTTATTTCCAGTGGGGTCCTCAATATACAGAATTAAGATAATAAAATGTTAAAATTATACTATTTACATATTAAAAATGAAGAAAAAAAATCAGAATTTACTATTACCAATAAATAAGATATATAGACAATAAATAAGATATATACAAGAATATAACTGACGAAGAAGAAGAAGAAAAGAAGGAGAAGGAAGAGGAGGTACAGAAGAAGAGAGGGGACGAGGAGTAGAAGGAGACGGAAGAAACTGATAACGAAGGGAAATAAATAAGGAGAAGAACAACAGCATAAACGTGACGACAATAACAACAAGAAGAGGAGAATAGGAAGAAATACAAGAAATAGAAAGAATAGAAGAAAGGACATATCGAAGCTTCAATCAAACTATGTAAAATACATAATAATACCTAGTAGAGAAGAGAAAAGAACTAGGTCAGTATTCAGGCTAAATCAACCGTACAACATATCATTTGCATCTTCTTTTTGACTCTCAAGTGAAAGATATTCTTTCAATTTCCTCTTAAAATGCAAAAAGTTTCCTATTTCCTTTATATCATTGGGAAGGGAATTCCAATGTTTTATAGCATTGTAATAAAATGAGTTACCAATACTACCTACCCTTTCTGGTAAGCAAAAATTGAAATGGCTGTTTCTTGTATTATAGTTATGTATTTCGGTAACTAGATTAAAGTTTGATCCAATGTAATGATTCGATCTATTGTGATAGATTTTATGCACGTGGTGCAAAATAAGCTGTTTTGATCTTTTGTTGACTTCAAGAAAACCTGCTCCAGAGAGTTCGGTGTAGCCAACATGGGTTCTGGGACCAGAACAGCTAATGAATCTAACCATTTTATTCTGTATAATTTTCAACTTCTTTTTATCGAGTTCGCTTATGCCACTAAACCAAGCAGGGTTGGCATAGTCAAATAAACTCTGAATAAGAGCAAAACAGAGAATACGCCTTGCTTTTTGATCCATACAACTTTGATACCTGTACAAAAATTTCAAACGGGCATTCGCCCTTTTTACGATTGATTCTACTAAAGATGAAAATGAAAGGGAGCTAGTCAACTCAATGCCTAAATACTTTACAGATTCTTTCCTATGAATTATCTTATTATTGTATGATACTTCAAATTCAAATGAAGTTTTATGATTACTTTTAGAACAAAACAGAATGCTTTCGGTTTTGCCTAAGTGTAACGATAATCTATTATCAGTCATCCAATCGACACATGTAGACAGCTGTTCGCTAAGTTTTTCCTCAACAAATTTTGGGTTGGCATTTGAACAAAGTAGTACGCTATCATCTGCATACAATAATAATTTACAGTCAGCTTTTAAACAAATAGACATGTCATTGATATAAGTTGAAAATAGGATTGGGCCTAAAATACTTCCCTGTGGAACTCCACACGTTATAGGCATAATTTTGGAACAAATATCGCGAATAGCCACTACTTGATGTCGATTCGACAAGTAGGATTTGAACCATGCTACAGTAGCCTGGTTAAAACCCATTATTTGTAATTTTTTCAATAAGATGCCGTGATTAACTGTATCAAATGCTTTTTGAAGATCTAGGAGTACCATCCCAACGAATTGTCCCTTAGACATATTTGTTCTCAGATAATCAGTCAAGTGAATAAGGCATGTCTCAGTCGAATAGTCATGTCGAAAACCTGACTGATATTCGTAAATCATATCATTTTCTTTAAAATATTTTTCGATCTGAACACATACCGCCTTTTCTAGAATTTTGGATGCTATGCTTAAAACACTGATAGGTCTATAGTTTTCAACAGCAGTTTTATCTTTCTTCTTATGAATAGGAGTTACTTTTGCAATTTTCATATCCTCTGGGAAAGTGCTAGTAAAGATAGATAGATTTATTAAGAAATTTAATGGTTTGTACAAACTCTTTGCTCCTTCTTTTAGAAATTTAGCAGGTATCAAATCTAACCCAGTGCTTTTTGATACATTTAATTTACGCAACTCATTAAAAATGAATTGATCACTAACAGGTAATAATTCAAATTTATCTTGGCTTATACCCTTTTTTTCATAAAATTTACGAATGTTTTCACTGTCTGCACTGAAAATGTCTTTGCAAGATGGAAGTTTATCTACCAACGTAGCTGCGACATTTGTAAAATAGGAATTGAATTCATTGGAAATAGTTATCTTATCATGACATAATTCTCCGTCAATTGAAACGACTAATTCTTGGTCCTTTCCATTTTTCTTTTTTAATCCCAAACTTTTTAGATTCTGCCAAAGTCTTTTAGAATCATTTTTATTTTCTTCTATTTTATTTTGTAGGTATTCTAATTTGGCCTTTTTCACCTCTCTTTGAACCATATTTCTTAATTTCTTGTATCTTTTGGAAAGCGTGTCATAATCCTGATCGCTTAGATTTTTCTTCATTTTTTTATACGCCACATTTCTTTCTCGAATAAGAGAAATAATATCTTTAGTCATCCAGTTTTCTGATCTCTGTTTAATTCTAATCCGTTTTTGAGGCGCTATCATATTCAACGTTGAAATAAAAGTATTTTGAAAAACTGACCAAGCCTTATTTACGTCAGTGCATTGGGTTAAATCTGACCAATCAACGGCAGACAGTTTAAGATTGAAAGATTCTTCGCTATATTTTTTCAACGATCTGATATCAGTGGTTCTGTGAACACCTATAGCCAGCCTAATTTTCTTTCGTGTACAGAAAGTAAAAGAATGGTCACTTATACCAAGATCAATAACACCACTTTGACTTATTTTTTGTTCGTTATTACAAATCACATGGTCCAATAAAGAAGAACATGTGTGAGTGACACGGGTTGCATCTTTGATGAGTTGGCTAAATCCATGAAGACTCAATAAGTCAGTATATTTTTTAGCCAGTGGAGATTTCTGAAAAAGACAAACATTCATATCGCCTAAAAGTATAATTTCATCATCTTTCTTTAATATATCGAGAATATTTGACATCTTCTCAATAAATTGATTGCTTTTCGGAGGCCTATAAATGACGCCAGCAATAATTGGTTTTGATCTTGGTAGAAGCAAATTAATCCACAGTGATTCAGAATCCCCTGTACTTAAAACATCTATGATATTGAATGCAATATCATTTCGGACATAAAAACATACACCACCCCCAGAGCCTGATAATCTATCATTGCGTATTACTTTGTATCCATCTATATTGATTTCTTCATCGTTCACCGAGTTATTTAGCCATGTTTCTGTGAAAGCAATGACTGCAAGATTATTTCTCTATAAAAGAATTCGAAGTTCTGAAATTTTTGGTAGAATAGATCTAACATTTAGATGTACAAAGTGAAGGCCTTTTACAGCAAATATGTTTTCAAAATCTTGATAAAGTAAACTTGAATCCTTCGAGTTTTTTTGTTGTAAATTTGGCTCTGGAATGTTTTCGGGTACCCGAATTTCTTTCTCACAGTTTACAATAGTATTATTGTAGTCGTCAAATAAAGATTCACAGAAAGATGGTAAAAAACAGGTTGAACAAAACCATTCCTCATCGGGGCTCAAATATAGATTTGAATATATTTCCAGGCTTATTTCTTGACAGTGAATATGATACCATCTTTTACAAGTGGAACAAAGAAGGCCGCACTGATTTGATTTTACTGGTTTTTCACAGTTTCCACATGGAAACTTAAATTTTGGGCCTGGGTTTGATTCAATATCACCAGACAATAATAAGAGAAGGAAAACAATGATTTTGGTCACTTCCGTATTCATTAATTTTATGGAAGGGATCCATTTGTTTTGAAAATAATAAAAGTACAATTTGGGATATATCATTCTGAAGTTTATTTTTTCATAACAAATCGTTTTGCAGGTAAAGTCGTGCATAAACACAGAACTCACCAGGTCAATTGATCTGTTATATAAATCAAAATGTCCCATTTCCATCTTTGCCATCATAGTATCATATTCTTCCATCAATCAAATAGGTATATATGGAGATACATGTACTTAACCATTAAGTAATGATCTCACTAACAGTAAATAGTCCTGCCACTCTCTTGTCGAAGTCCTCGATCTGGTTGTCTCACCATGCCTTCTGACATTTCCGTGTAAGTTGGTCGTAGGAGCAGCTACGTCAGCATAGGACCTTCCATCAAAGAAGTTTGGACGTCGATGCTTCTGGTTTGGTAAGACACGGCGGATGTTTGCTGCGAAGATACCCTGGCCAATTTTGTTAAGGTGGACCCCATCACGACCTAGGTGTTGCTCGCCGATGTTGTCATTGATGACGAACCCCCATGAGTTTCGCCTCGCAGAATCCCTCAAGGTGGAGTTGACGAAGTCGATCCTCCTCTCTTGGTACCGCGACTCCCATCGTCTATGGATGATGCCAGATAGGATGACCTTCAGCCCCTTTCTGGAAGCAATATTTCCTACGTCCACGATCTTGTTGTGTAGATAGTTGGGACCATCCTTGATGTTGTTTGTACCGACATGCACAATAACGGTACCTCCTCGAACGATGTCGGCACACTCGTTAGATAAACATGTCAGAATGTCTTCGGACCTGGCACCGGGAACGGAACGACATCTCACTTTCATTTTGCTTGCCAGGCGACGACCATCAATGTTCTTCAACATCGAATCTCCTAAAAGTAGCACGTCGTGCTCCTTACGTCTCTGGCGTTGGTTGACCCCGACCCGTCTCCACTCACTGACGCAATCCGATGATTCTGCTCCATTCGCTTCGCCCTCCACCCCAAGAATCTCGAAACGATTGCTAGTTGGAATGTTGGATACAAATTCTCTTGAATTCACAGTTGGAAGTTGAATGTTTGATGATGATTGTAGGATGCTCGATTCTTCTTCGACTGATGTTGCCTGTTGTACAAATGCATCGTCCATGTGAAGACTGCTATGACAGTCTTCCACAACGATGGTGGAGGTTGAGGCGTCACGGACGTCTTTCTGTGCTTCCAGTCGCTTGAGTCTGTTGTCGATGTTTTTGACAATGTCCGAGATTTCGAGTAGGATTGGCCTAACCGATCGATCATCACAAGTAACATTCTCTCGCTTATTAGTAACCGACTCCTCTCTTCCAATGATGAGAACATATAATTTTAATGATGAGAACATATAATTGTTTTGTCAATAACGTATGCAACGGCGTATCCGAACAAAGGAACGATTTTCCTGGTCTTGATTTTTGTTGGCGCCCTGTTTCAGAATATGTATTTCAATAATCTTTCAATTAACCTGCTTCAGATTAGGAGCAGCAAAACTTGAGAAGCATACTTCCTCACACACAATATGCATAACCTCAATAACATTGAGAAATACAAGATCTCTCACGCTATATGGCTTTTTTCTCTGGAATATTAGGAAGAAACGAAAAGGAAAGGAAAGAGAGAATTGTAAAATACATGTATATTACTTTTTTAATATAATGTCAAAATCTAACACACAATTTGATTTAAAAAAAATATATATATCGAATTTTAGCTTGATCACTTCGCTCGCTCACAACTATTTCTAACTGCCCAATATGCCCTATCTGGCCCCCTCAAAATATCCGGTGCATTATACGCCACTGAAACACAATATAGTCTCTATCTTGAAATATGCATGCATTTTCCCATATAAAACTTAATCGAACCAAGATCACCCACTGAATGTAAAGCAGAACATTGATTTTCCATGATTTAATCTCTTCAGGGGCCCGTTGCAGAAAGAGTTGCGTTTAAACGCAAGCCAAAAAAATCAAACGCAAGTCCCAAATGCGCGCTGTTGATTGGTTGAAAATCAAGTTGCGCATGATTTTTAGAGTTGCGATTGATTGCAACTCTTTCTGCAACGGGCCCCTGGGCATTGAATTTGTGCAATATCAATATAATCACAGATTACTTCTTCCAACTCATGACATATCGTGACGGTGACCATCATTGAATCAAAGGAGACAGATTTGATAAGAGAATGTTATTCAGAGGACAATGGCAGTCACATGTTTGTGAATTCGTCAACTAACCGATGAATGACCATCTCTTTGTTAGTGACAAATTGCGCACAAGCATAGGCTGTATGGGCTGTATATTTATTTTATCCCGGGGGGTGGGTACTTCCATTGACGAGTGAAAACTATGCGTGACCATGGGGTTTCGAAAAGCACCCTAAACAAGTATTTTCCATATTCTAAAAATGCACCCCTTAACAAGTCAGTATTGGTGTGTGAAACCCTACCCTTAACAAGTAATGGAAACAAAACGGTACGTGCCATTGACCCCTTGACAAGTATATAGGCCTATTCCCTGACTCCCTAAACAACGATATCTTTAATTGTTATGTCACTTGCGTCGGCTTTACCTTCACTTTTATTAGGTTTAGTACCATCCCCACATATCTCGCTATAAAAATACACCCATATATAAAGCATTTTAGTCTTTTTATACCCTTACAAATTGGACCGTAAACACGTAGTTTTCCTAGCGATTATATTACCCGTTTTTCATTCGTGTAGTGTTTTAGACACCCTTATTACGATACGTACGTGACGTGCCCTGTCTTGAAAAAGAGATCATTTTACGTTTTTTGGGGGGTCATGCATGGTATCCACTCGTCCGGCCATGGAAGTGCCCCCCCCCCCCCCGGGGTATATATACACCACGACGACGTGGCTGTTATGCTTTAGGGACCTAATTGAGGTTATGGGGTTTCTTTCTCATTTTTGCAGGAGAATGTTCGAATAGCCCCGGCGAATAGCTAATCGGAATTCAAATTTTGCACTGATTCCCAAACGCCAGTGAATTTGACCCTCTACTCATGACCTATTGGCCATTAAAGGGGAAGTTCACCCCGACGAAAACTTTGTTGTAGAAATAGCAAACAGTACCCGTTCGCGAAAATTCTGTGATAACCAAACCATATGTCACCCATCTCTGATGGCGATAGTCATCAATTTAATCCACATTTTTTACATCTTTTTTTTCTACTTATTTTCGTCGGTCAAAATATAACTGGATTTGGATCAGAACCCCTTAGCTAAAAATCACCCCCCCCCCAAAAAAAAAAAACAATACCCGTGCGCAAAAATTATGTGATAACCAAAGGTGATGCTCGGCTAGATTTAAAGTGCGCCATCTCTTCCAGTATACAGTGCGTCCCACAACAAACGAAACCGAGATTTAGCGATGATTATATAACTTAATCATAAATACAAAAGACAAATGACCTACCAATGTAAAGCTTAGAATCTCCTCTTTGATCTGATACTATTTAGATTATTCCTTATTCACGCATGAGTGAGCAAAAACAATTTGAAAAAAAAGGACACCAAAAACTAATTTGGCGGGGTATCTGAACATGCTGAATTTAAAAAAGAAAATCACATGCCTAAAAAGTTCAATATCTGCTCTTTTATTTGATACCTTAATCACAGAAAATTGTCAAAAAGTAAAAAAGTTATGTTCCCTCGAAACAATGCTTGTATTTCCATAATTTCATTAAATAAACATGTTTTCACCGGTTTCACACAGAAGCTATCGCACGGCTGATCGTCAACAAAACGGAAAACCTCTTCATTAATGAAATTATTGAAATTCAAGCCTTATTTCAAATAACCAGAACTTTGTTATTTCTTGATCATTTTCTGTAATTGAGGTATCAAATTAAAGAGCAGATATTGAACTTTTTAAAATGTGTTTTCCTTTTTGAAACCCAGATACAGCCCGCCAAGTGACTTTTTGGTATCCCCTCTTCAAAATGTTTTTGCTCACTCAGGCGTGAATAAGAAATAATCTAAGTAATTTCAGATGAAATAAGAGATTCTAAGCTTCACAATGGTAGGTCATTTGTCTATTGTATTTGTGATCAAGTTATGATAAATCATCGATAAATCTGGGTTTCGTTTTTTTTTTGGACGCACTGTATAGCCTTCCCGTTCACACAAAAAACCCACAAAACAATCGATTTACATTCAAAATGACACACCAGATTAATGTGGCAATATCAGTTTTATTATAAACGGCGAATTTGTGTATCAAAAATATACTACAAGATGAGTTTCATGGCTTATCAATGTTTGTCAATCTGATTATACACTGACCCGTTTTTGTCTTGCTGCAAATATGTAGAATAATTATTATAGATCCTATAGTATAGATATTATGTTCGTCCATATTTGTATCATAATTTCTGTCTCGAGCAAAGATCGTATGAAGTACAAAAGCCATGTTTTAATTAAAGGACACGTCCACCCCAACAAAAAGTTGATTTGAATAAGAGGAAAATCCAACAAGCTTAACACTGAAAATTTCATAAAAATCGGAATGTAAAATAACTTAAGATAGTTATGACATTTTGAAGTTTAGCTTAATGATTTCACTCTCACAAAACAGTTTTATTCACATCCTGGTTGGTATATGCAATTGAGGGGACTGATGACATCACCCACTCACTAATTTTTGTATTTTATTACATGAAATATTCTCCTCATTGTAATGTGGAAAAACGTTGCATTCCTCCTTGACATATGGATTTACCATTATTTCAATGTTCAGTCAAGTTGGTCCTCACTGTCAAATCTGTAAAAAAAATATATTGTATAATTCAAACAATAAAACAAAAGAAATAGTGAGCAAGGGACATAATCAACTCTCTCATTTGCATATCACTGAGTTGTGCATATTACTGTTTTGTGAAAAAAATAAGTGATACTTTAAAATGTCATAACTTTCTCACTTACTTGACATCCGATATTGATGAAATTTTCAGCTTTATTCTTGTTTTGATTTTTCTCTATCAATTCAAATCAACATGTTTCTGGGTGAACTTGACCTTCATACAAAGTTCACCTCGAAACCGACACGACTGCCAATCACTGGCGTATTGATACAGTCACACCAACGAAACCGATTCCAGGCCCCCGTCTTACAAAAAAGTCTTACAAAGAGTTGCGATTGATCCGATCAACCAAAACTATGGAAAGCCAGCAACGTCAACATATAAAATGCATGTTTGTTTAAAATACTTTCCAGCTATGATGTATACACTCATTTTTTTCTTTAAAATTCAGTGTGCTTCTTTTTATTTACAATTGATATTGTGCTAATTTCCTGTAGTAGAAATTATGACATTGATGGATTTCCATATAGTTTATGTTTAATCCGATAACTCTTTGTATGACGGGACACAGACCGACCAAAACTACATCGAAGTACACATAGTTGACTTGTTAAGACTCCGTTCCGCGCCGAAGTGACTGTCCCCGGCACTCTTGAATTGCATTTCTACATGAAATAATGAAATTCATTGGATGGTTGGGGCGATCGTCTAGAAATAGGGGCCTGCATTGGGTTGACTCTATTTGCAACACGGTGAAAAAAAAAAAATCAAAATTTTACATATCTATTTTTATCATGTTTCTTTTAATGGCAAGTCACCTCCGGCAAAAATTAAGAGAAATATAATCGGAAAAACAACAGGTATACCACTGTAAAATGTTATTAAAAGGCGGATAAAAAATTTGAAAATTATTACATTTTGAACTTTCACTTATGAAAAAAAGTAGAGATGTGTATCATTGGCAGGGTATGCAAGTAAGAGACGATGATGTCACATGCACAATCACTACAATTTAGCTTATTTTTTTAAAATTCAATTCAAGTATCAATAATGTGTTGTATTATTTGACATATCATTTTCTCACTCCAATCGTTGCAAAATCATTATCATAATTGTAATTTAGTGAAGGGTTCCTCATCATTAAATATTCAAATATTTGATATTTCGTGTGTAATACAATAAAAACCTCAAAATAGTGAGTGCATGTGTAACACCATCGGGCACACCATCTGCATAGCGCCCAGAAGTGCTTACTGTAGCATAAATACCCTCTTAGCCCATTGAAATAAATTGGCCTGTTTCCAGGCAGTTTTACTCAGATTTCAGCTAGAGGTAATTAGGTATTCATGTCGTCATACTTTTGGCCACAATGCGCAGATTTGTATCAAAGTACATGCATGTGGAGTATTTTATATATCTAATACTGAAAAACCATCATGAAATACAGAAACGCAAAAATATAAATATTTGTTTGCTCTTTTTTGTTAAAGATGATTACGTCGCAGTTACATGTAAGTACTCTAAAATGCATTAACTTGCAGGCGTATTCCTAAACTCAACATCCAGCTTTCACACAAATGAAACCAAATCGGGAACAGGGGCGGATCCAGGATTTTCCAAGGGTGGGGGGGGGGGTCATTTTTATACAGGAAAAATTTGACAAGCAAAAAAAAAAATGTTTTCACTCCCGAATTGAAGTTATTTTGTTACATGAAAAATTTGACAAGCAAAAATTAAAATGTGCCCCTCAAGGGGAGGGGGAGGGCACACGGGCTGGATGTCCCCCACCTGGATCCCCAACTGCTATTATGTATATTACAAATGGCATACCATTAATATCTTTCAAGTCGGTTTCGTTGAAGTGACTCTTGCATTAGATTTGGTAGGAATATTGGTAGGTTTAAGGTCAAGTCCACCCCTGGAAAATGCTGACTTGAATAGTTAGAAAAAAATCAAACAAGCGTAGTGCTGAAAAAAAATAAGTTATGACATTTTAAATTTTCACTTATTTTTCAAAAAACAGTGATATACACAACTAGGTGAGTCAGTCGATGATGTCCATCACTCACTATTTCTTTTGTTTTTTATTGTTTGAATTATACAATATTTCATGTTTTATAGATTTGACATTAAGGACCAACTTGACTGAACCATATAGTATTAAACAATGCTAATTCCACATGTTCAGGGAGGAATTAATCGTTGTATCACTTGACAATGAGAAAATTAGAATATTTCATATTCATATAATAAAATACAAAAGAAATAGTGAGTGGATGACGTCATAGTCTCCTCATTTGCATACTAGTCAGGATGTGCATATAACTGTTTTGTGAAATTAAGAGACACTTTAAAATGTCATAACTTTCTTATTTTACATCCGATTTTGATGAAATTTTCAGTGTTATGCTTGTTGGATTTTTATCTTTTTATTCAAATCAACTTTTTGTTGGGGTGGACTTGTCCTTTAAGCAAATAAGAATCCGAGACCCATTAACATTTGCATTTACGACCAATTGCAAGTTTTCGTGGATAATGCTTTTGATTGGTGGAAAAGGATAATGAGTGTGTATATAACAATGATACTAATTGGCCACTGCCATTTTGCGATTGATTGCAAAACTCCGTGTATACAGGATCAAGGTATTCGCAATATTTCACCCGTCCCTTCAGCCACTATCTTTATATTTTGAATATTTTTTTTCGTAAAAAGTAATTTATTTCAAATGAAATAAAAAAAGACATTAAGAAACTTATGCTAAAATAAGTATTTGTAAAGGAACTTACTATCTGCTCAAAACAAAATAAACTTTTCAATTTGACCAAAAATCAAACAGACAAAGATCATTAAGAAGAATAAAGAGAAATTTAGATAGGAAAGAAAAAATCCCGACGAAACATTTTGAAATATTATCCTTCGCAAAGTTTCACATGCTCCATATCTGTTCAATTGATCAATATAAAAGACTGTATATAAATTACATTCCACTGGCAAGTCAATATTACATTATATTCACCGGAGGCACTATTGCCATCTGATTAAATGGATTGACACTGACATCATCCGGATGGCAATGGAATCCTGCAGGTGAAAACGGGAAATTTTCGAAGGGTGACGACGATCTTGAACTCTGAGTGACAAAAGAGTTTCCTTGATCGGCACCGTAATCGTAGACGTAGCCATATGGCGGCTGAAACGGAACACCATTCGCTGTTACCCCGTGCGTCGCACTCATCTGGGTTGTCATTGTCGGGACATTACCTTGGGAAGCAGACGACATCATGGTAGTTGCTTTCGAGTCGGGCTGCTGGGGCGCGTATGGATGAGCGAACGGCGGCGCCCCAACGGCAGAAACACCCTGCACGCCGGCTCCGAAGACGTTCACACCAGCTGGGATCGTCGAAGACGAATATGAATTCGTAACTGATGAAATGACTGGGTTCATTGGTGCATACAACATGCCCGATCCAGACTTAGGTGGCGCCATACCTGCGGGAATCGAACCATTCATGGTCGGATGATAAACGGTGGCAGGAGTGGGATGCGATGGATGCACTCCTGGCGCGGGTTTTGTCAGCTGGCAGGACGATGCATAAGATGACGTATTTTCTGATTTGGTCACGTGATATGTGATGGTTTTAGAAGGCTGAATGTTTTGCCCAGGAAGTTGTTTAGCTCGGATATTCACCAGTGATCGTGCGGTGGCATCGCTGCTGCTAACAACAGCTTGCTTTTTCAGCTTGCTACGACGGTTTTGAAACCATATTTTGACCTGTAAAGATAAAACATCATAGCTATTTATTTGGTTCTGTTATTGAAGTTTCTTTTGAAAATATATCCATCTACCTTTCTGCAAAGACAGTACATACAAGCACATATCGGCCAAGAGGCTCAATTCATTCAATGTAATTATTATATTCAACGATCATTATGAGACACCCAAGTAGCTATTTTCGAATGTAGTGTAAACAACAAAAATATTTCAAAAAAATCCTCCGCATTTATCATTTCTCCCCCCCCCCTCTCTCTCTCTAAACCCCCCCCCCATAATTTTGACAGCTGTTTAGATCAGGATAATTCATATACAACTGTTCTATGATTAGAATTATACATACATTGAAAATGAACATTTATTTAAAAAATCATCTTTTCAAAGCTGTTGGGGAAATTACCAGTATATCCCTTAAATCATTAGATTAAGTCACAATCTTTCACAGTATCATCTTTTCAAATTGATATATCGCGATTTGTATCTTTAGCGATTTTATTTGGGTTAAAATCCCAGCGCACACTATGCGATTCGTTGCGATCAGAATTTCAAAGAAATTGTAATAACATTTGATATGAACATTCCAACCAATAAAGTCTTAAGAGATCAGAATAGTGGTTGGACTACTGAAATCGAAATTCATTCCAGTTCGAGCCTCCCTGTAGGAAAAAAGCGAATTCAATTCCAAATCGTAATGACGTCATCATCGGCTGCGACTTGAAGCCGATTTGGACTTTACTCCGACCACAGGGCTTGTCGCAAAGTAAAATTATGATTCGATTATTCCTAACATTTTGCCGAACTTCAAATAAAATAATATTACTTGTTGGAACTTTCACATTTGATGCAAAATGCGATTTATTAAAAAAAAATCGCGTCGTATCTGATCGCATAGTGTGAGATGGGCTTTAGATATAGGAAATACTAGTAGCTGAAACAGTTTGAAAGGCTTACATGATGATCATCGAGACCAATCGAGTTTGAAAACTCTTTCCTCTCGACACTTGTCAAGTATCGCTGTTGATCGAACCTCTGCTCCATGGCGCAAATTTGATTCCTTGTGAATGATGTGCGTTTTTTACCAACTCCACCTGTACAGGATAATGAAAACGATGGAATGACATAACTCCGCTATCTATTAAAAACGAATGCATCAACTGCACAATCCCATGTGTATCATAACAGCACACGCGGCGCCAGGATATTCTGATAGCTTTGGAGAGGGGGAAGTGGAGGGGGGGGGGGTAAGATTACCTTAAGCTGACCTTTTTTTTGAAAGCATTTGTAATCCTGTAATAGGGACCATACACTCCCCCATAGGCATAGTCTATGAAAATATTCGAATAAATCACATCAATGAAATAAAAAAGAGTGTTTGGATTTGGCAGTTCACAAAATTACGTTAAATATAACATGAGGAAATTTTCATTTTGCATGTCATTATAAGTGATTTCCAAATATCTCAGTTTTATAGATTTGGTAATAAAGAAGTTTTTTAGTGCATCACAATAAGCATAATAGGCAGGCCTACAATAATAATGAATTTAAACGTCATAATAGCGAGGAGTCGAACCAGCTGTAAACTACAAATTCTTGAAGGAAAAAATATAAATTGAAAAAAAAATCTTATTCAAATGTGCATACCTCTCGATCTTGATCTTTTAGGAATGGTGCCATTGGAGGTCGTCATCGAGTGCGTCAATGATGACATCGCCATTGCAGCCTGGGCTTGATCTTCGAGGGACGATGTCGATGCTAGGCTTGGTGCCAATGAACACGACGATGACCCTGTCGAGTTCGAATTGACGCTGAGATATGATGGGGGTGGGGTCTGCGTGAGAGAAATAATACTCATTTATATATTGATTTATACATTTTAAAAAATCCATTGATATCATTGTTTCTTTTTAAATGAATAACAATAAACAATTCCAGAAAAAATATTTATTATTTTAATGAAAATGTGTAGGTATATATATTTATAGAAAAACACTTCACAGAAAACGTTATATTATATGAGTTGTTATATATCAATACTTTTTTGTCATATATTAATTTACATGGGATGAGGTCTATACTAGGGGAGAGAATGAACAAATATGTTTTGTTATTGGTGATGCAACAAAGGTTTAAATCAAATATAAATTTTTCAAAAATTGTTATCTATTATGATGAAGGCCTGCTTCGATATCCTTTCACCCAATTACCTTCTCCAGAAATTATTCCATCGAGAAGATCCCAAGACTTTGTTTGCTTCAACAGGGCATTGCCCTCTACCCTTAATAATATGTGAATGACACTCTGAATGTTCAAATAACGCTTTAAACTGTGAATGACACTTTATAAAATATTGAAACTTTTATTTCGATAGCATGTCAACCGTCAACGTGGGAAGCGTATTTAGGGGCAGCGGAACGGTTTTGAAAGTGGGTGCGGGGGGGGGGGGGGCTGAGCCGAAAGTGGGAGGGGTGGGCTGACCATGCAAAAAAATCACAATCAGAGGGTCATTTTTATGTTTTTTGTACACGGTTTTTGGAATAAATAAAACGTGTGGGGGAGGGCTGAAGCCCACCCAGCCCCTCCCCCGTTTCCGCAGCCCCTAATTGTATTCACGGCTCTAAATAACAAATCTTCCATTTTCCTTCTATATGAATTATCATCCATAACTTCTTTTATTTTATTTTATTTTATTTCGTTAGACCTATGAATGTTAGCCTATTGATATAGGGTAGGTAATGATGCACTTACAGGAACCTTTGATCCAGGTTCATTGGAGCTGATGATATTAAGAATCCCGTGATCGGTCATGATGGTGCTCTGGTATGATCTATCGGTCATCACCAAGGCCACAGGGACTCCGGGGATCGAAGCTGCAGTCGTGTTTGGTTTCCGGTCGATCTTCAGCAGCCCATCTCCTGGTGCATGTGGCTTGTAAGTGTGCTGGTTTATCCTCTTACCATCCTTCTGCGGTGGCAATCTGATCTTGTTCGGGATCTTGATGGTGAGCGGAATATGGTATGGATGGCGCGGTGTTCGGTAGTCACCAATCGATGTAGGAGCAGCATAGGAGCTCATCCGAGGGATCGGCGGGGGAATCGCGGAAAGGGATGCCTGCAGCTGGGCGGGAAACAGTAAAGGTCCACCTGATGCTGATGGTGGGAGGCTGGGGTTTTGCTTGGCAAGATTGGAGTTGTCACCGGAGAGCGCACTAAACTCCGAATCAGACTCGGAGCAGAGCAAGTTCTTGATTGCTTCAACGCGGGATGCCGAGTTTGCCGGCAACCTCGCCGCTGCAGCTAGGTTGTCTGGGACAAGTCGAGTAACTGGCGGTGGTCCTAATAATTCCATGGTGTTATCTGTTGGAGGCAGAGGCACCGAGCCGTAGGAATTGGGCAAAAAGTGTTGTTGAACTTGATCTGCGATGGAAGCCGTCGTCGAATTAGATGTGATATAATCTTCCAGAAGCATTTCCGATCATTCCTGAACAGTACATAAACTAATAAGCCTAACGAACGGAAGTATATACATAAACAGTCTGTTGGGCGGTTTGTTATCAAGTAAAGACGAGAGATAACCCCAAAAGCATACAAACGCTTGTCATAAAGAAAAGAAACACCGTCAAAAAAGAAGAACTTCATATATGAGCAACCTGTAAAATTAATGCATTCACCTTCTTTGGGCAGGTGTATGGCGAGGTTACTAACCGGACAAAGATTTCGGAAGGAATGCTAACAAGTCCTTTTGCGAAGTAGGAGTTCCCCTCTGACGAAGGGAACCATTATCATCTCCAAGTTGGGTCTATTGTCCCACCCGTGAACATAATTGTATAGCTCTATTCATTAGTTTCGCGGACATCATGCTATGTAAACTCTTCTTAACGTTTTAATCCGCATATCCAGGAATTCATCCCCTTTTACACGAGACTCCAAGACATGTGTATTAACATCAACAGACCCACAAGCACATCAAGTAATTCAAAGCAGTGCTTTAGCGGTGACTTCGTCCATGTGCAAGAATCAATGATCAAAATACAACATAGTTATTTCATAATAATGATTGATAAATATATTATTCATATTTACCAATTTATATACTATATATCAATGAAAAGTTACAAAAGAAAAACATATACATTAATGATATTAATGTAAGAATGGGCAAGATCCTCTTCCAAAACATCTTTAGTGCATGGGCACCTCCTTGAGAAGGAAGGCTGCCTAAGTGTCCCGAAACTTAATTGGGATATTTCTGTAAGAAAAAATATAAAACTAAGGACTAAATTAATAGACTTGTAGAAGCACTATTTGACCCCTTCTTTTCACATGATTTGATCATTATGTTACACTGTGTAGAAATAAATTAAGACAGACGTCCTTTTGAGCAAACTTCATACCGGCAATAACGAATGGATGCATGCATAAGGAGCGATTGCTTTGTTAAAGTGTGATATGATTTTGTGTGTGAACGGGATAAAAGTTTCACATTGATTCGACGGAGACCGAAAACTGTCAGTTCACACTTTATACCCCTTTTCGCGCGTAACAATGATCATGGTAACAGAAGGCTTTTAAAGCACATGTGATAATGCCCTAATCAATAAAAGAAGGCCCTTGCATAAAGCTTTTAGGGGCGTTCACGTAATCTCTCTTCTTAGCAGTGTGTAATTCCAAATCTAGATTCCAAAATCAATAGAGATTCCCTTACTATGGATTAATCAAACATTATTGAGATAAATTCAAGGTTTCTGCAAGAGTTATAATCCCACGTCCTTTTTTTTTTAATTCATGCCACTGAAAATAGTCTTGCTTACGTCACACCGAAGAAACCGACGCTAAACCGATCGATGATGTGTCATTCGATATAACGCAATATCTTTGGTCGGTCTGGAGACGATTTCGCAGGTGTGACTGCAGCCCCCCCCCCCCCCTGTAGCATTCGATCAATGTTCTCTTGTTGCGTGTCAGGATTTAAACACATCGTGGATAATTTCAAATACAGGTATCATGACGTATATCTATCAGAAAAAAACACGGGAACATTTTATTTCAGATATTGCTGTATACCTAAAGGAAATAGATTAAAATAAGAAAAAACATTGGGGGGATTCCTAAAATCGATTGAAGAATAGTCGTTTTTCACAAAATAGGCTGTGTCAAACATAAATTCAATTTGTATCTTGTCATGAAGCTACTTTCTCGGCTACAAGAAATTAAAAGCATTTTACAAGACATTGACTTTTTAAAATCAAAGGTTTACTGGAATTTACGGCTAGGGCACGATTCCTCGACGTCATTTTATTTCCCATGGTTTAATTTTTAAATTTTAATACTTTATTTTCAATAAATTAAGCATGCTTGTTTAAACTTTTAAACAAAATACTGTAAGGTTCATATAGGAAACAGCATTGTAAAAAAATTTAAACAGCGATTTCAATGTGAACTTTATTTCCAATATTAACACGATACACGTTTACACGTTAACAGCAGCATGAATCCATAAACATGATAACTTCAACAAAATAATAGAAATATTGACAAATCAATAACTTTGTTAGCTTTCATCGAATTAACATGGAAGTTTCACTGTTTTCCAGGGGATGAGTGCCCGTTTTGATAAACAGTTTGGAAATAAATAAATTTGAAATTTGCGTCAGTATCTATTAGTATTGTTTGGTCAATTTGGGTAATATACAAGTTCAACACTGCAAAATTATTGATGTCCAGTTTATTGCAATAATAATCTATTTAGAAGTACTTGTATCAATTTTCGATCAGGGATGTGCCTTAATACTGAGTTAAAAAAATTAACACGAATCGATCGTGAGAGGTGATCGTATATGCCCATTATTAACACACATAACACAACTTTATTTCAAAATTCAAATCAATTCATGGCAATAATTTCAAGGTGTTTCCTTTGAAATCTTGTTTAATTATATCGTGTTTTCTTACATTATTTGTTCATTTCAGATCCGGGGGGGGGGGGAGTGCTTACCACAAAATACCTTATAGGCCTGAGTCAAAGATAACTTATTTCATTAAAAATGCACTATGGGAACAATCATACCCCCCTCAGAGGCTCAGACTATACCACTGTTTTTATACTCTTTTCAATTCTCACGATGGATTTATTCAAAGTCCCCCAAAGCACGGGATTACAGTGTTTACTCAATAGTTTTAATGTGCCAACTCCTAATATACAGTGTTAGTTTAAAGCATACATATTTGCATACATTCATGTAATTACGTAACAGACCGCCCATTCCCCGGCTTATTCCTGTCCGCTCAAGTATATGATATTGGAGAACAAAGATTTTTAAACTTTTCATTATCGTTATGTATCCATGGACTGACATTGGTACTGTCGGGGGATATGCACTGCAAAAACAATGGTATTAAAACTCCATTCAGCGTTGTGAGATTACAGCAAGCACCATGCACAAAATGTTATATTAATGATAATATAAACGCATATATAAAGGGTCAACACAAAGTGGACACAGTGAACCATTCTCAGCTTTAGACTTCGTCAGATGTGGTCTGTAAAAGAATTAATGCAGACTATTACGATGACAGACAGTAAATGAGACATATATTCTATCTCTTTCTCAATGAGCCTCATCCCAATATGTTACATACATACATACTCTATATTCGTATAAGAGGAGTAGGAAACCCCGGTGTAGTGGTCCACCTGCATCCCCCCAATCAGTTATATCGGGAGGAGAGACCTGCGGGTCAGAGTGATTCAGTTCGCTTTTCGCCTCCCATGCAGGCACATGTGACGCCAAACGAGTAATAATATTAATAATAATCAAGAGCGTTTGGTAAACGTAAACTTGGCGTCACAATAGTTCAGTACCAATTACAGGGGTATTATTGAACTACAGGACCACAAACCTGTCTTTTTATGCACACCTTTCCTACCCCCTTTCATTTTCTTTATCTTTTTATCACCTTTTCCCTTTTTCATCACTACTTGAAAAAAAAAACATAGGGGATTGCCCTGCCCCATGTAGCGCCACACCAAGTATGTAAAAAAAAAAGAAAACCAAGGCACTGACATGGCGACAAAAATGTGGCTTCTTTATAACCCATTGAACGTGTATTTGTTCTGCTTTGGAAGCTCATAGTTATCATAGTTATGGCCGCTAAAAGTTACAGAGCTCTGAAGGCGGGTCAATGTATAGTCTTTTCGATATTTATTTGCTAATGGTCCAGTGGAGATGAATATTGTGTGGATTCAACATTACTAGTAATTTAAGAGACATTTTTAATCCCTCGGAAATCGTCTTCCCGCCGATAGCTCAGTTGGTAGAGCGGAGGACTGTAGAGGTATCGGGGCTGACATCCTTAGGTCGCTGGTTCAAATCCGGCTCGGCGTATTGCATTCTTTTTTAAAAATCTATTTATCAAAAATTTATCCAAATCATCAGGGATTACAATATTTACAAGTGCTTTGCATGATCAAAACACAAGATCTTAAGACATTAAAAGAGAGGGGGAAATAAGTAACAAAATGAACTGTTCGAGAATGGGACTGGAACTGGATGAAAGATCGATGTATGAGAACCCCGCCCCAAACAGTAGCATTATAAAAATCGAAATGTGCAAGGCAGAGTAACTGACTGACCCCCTCTCTTCTCATACTCTTGTACACCTGGAAATACCCCCCCCCCCGATCTCACATTTTTATGATACGTTTATTGTTTTCCGTCTGTCTCACTCAATATGCAACTTTAAAAAAAAAATATTGTTCAAAATCTTTCTTCCCTACTTATTTAATGCCTTCATATTCATTTGTAAGTTGCCATCTCTCATAAATGATTGATATGTTTTATGTAGGGACACTGGCTAATTATGGAAAATAAGATATATATATTTTTTTTAAAGAGACGTTCGCAATGGAAATTGCATGGAACAGGATATTTCCTTTTTATGAAAGAGGCATATAGTCTTGTGACGTATTCTCGCAATCATGGCAATTGTCTCAATAAGTTCTCGTGCTACAGTTAATAATAATAAATAATATAGGGTATTTATATTGCGCACATATCCACCTTGTTAGGTGCTCAAGGCGCTCCTACACTCTTAAAAATGTTGGGCAACATACGGTCCACACAACAATTGGTTAAAACTTTATCCAATTCTGGGTAGTTTTACACCAATAATGTGTGCTTTGGGTGAAAACTACACAGTATTGGTGTAAAACTACCCAGAATTGGATAAAGTTTTAACCAATTGTTGTGTGGACCGTATGTTGCCCAACAGTATATATTACCCGGCTAAGCTAGGCGTTCATAGCGCACACAGCTTTTTAAGGAATTACTTCCTACCGGTACCCCATTTACCTCACCTGGGTTGAGTGCAGCACACTGTGGATCAGTTTCTTGCTGAAGGAAATTACGCCATGGCTGGGATTCGAACCCACGACCCTCTGTTTCAAAGTCCAAAGACTAATCCACTGGGCCACAACGCTCCACAACGTTACACCAACGAAGCCTACTCCAAACCGACTACAGGAGTGATATGTCATTCGATAGCTATGATCGGTCTAGAGTAGATTATGTTGGTGTGGCTGTGAAAGATTCATATTATTTACCTTGCTTTAATGGAGGTGATCGTGACACCGTCGATAGCTCAGTTGGTAGAGCGGAGGACTGTAGGGGGAAAGCACTGGCATCCTTAGGTCGCTGGTTCGAATCCGGCTCGACGGATGTTTCCCTTTTTTGGTGGAAATTTGAAAACATTTTTTAAATTGATTGAACGATTAAATTGATTTGGTGGATTGCTGTTATTCTGCAGAATATTAATATAAAATATGTAAAGAAAAGGGTATCCAAAATCATTTTAAAAGGACATGTGCACATCAGTGTTGTAGTCAAGGCATAAACCTCCAAGGCCAAGGCCAAGGCTTTAATACCCAAGGCCAAGGCTTCAATACCCAAGGCTGAGGCCAAGGCATGGAAACCCAAGGCCAAGGCCAAGGCCTGAAAACCTCAAGGCCAAGGCATTTCAAACTTAAATAGGTGAGAGCGAGCGAACTGAGCGAGCAAAAATTTTGACTTTTGTACATGAAAAACAAAAATAATTTCATGGTAGATTTAGACATTATTTTAAAATAATAATATAGTTACCTTTGTACATATAATTATTATTATTATGTTATTATTAAATTATTATTATAATTTATTATTTTTTATGTGATTTACATTGCAATAATTATTATTACCACGGTCATCTGATCCTGGCGTGCCCGTTCTCAACGTATGTCTTTCTCCACTCCCTGGGACAGGGGCGGAAGAACGTATTTTATTTGGGGGGGGGGGGTCTAAACCAAAAAGGGTACTTATATGTCAAAATTGGCATTTGGTGCAAACAGATGTTTTCAAAATGAGATTATCAACTACGTGAAGTAGTTGTGTATTTTGTGGAAATTAAGTTGACCAAAGCCTTTTTAGTGATTTCTCATTGATAAGACAGATATTTTGATTTAGTGGTTAAAAAAAAAATCAATTTGAAGTTGAAAAACTTGATGTTTGGTCAATTACAGGGCTAATCACTTTTAAAAGGACATCATTGCGAGATGTTGCCAGCGCGAATCATAAGCAAAAACTTTTTGACATTGTGACATAAGAATTAAATATTCCGGGCTGTTTTTGTACTCATGAAAAAGATGTGCATCTAACTATAAAGAATTAAGCGCGAGCTGAAATTTTTAATATACTGACAGGTCTGCAAAGTAAGCTGTTAAGGACTGCATTTAGCATGTTTAGTGACTCATAAATATGATACATAACTCACCGATCAAATCATGCGAGCGCAGAGCGCGAGCTCAAAAATTTGTGATATTCCAACCTGAAAATTGGACATTCTAAAAAATTTTTTGTAAACAGGAACATATTGAGTACCTTACATGTACCTAACAATAATTGATGCAAGTGCAGAACGCGAACCAAATATTTGTGATATTCTTACCTGAAAATTCTAAACATTTTTGTAACCATGAACAGGATTAATACTGTACTAAACAATAAATGATGCAAGCGCGATCCAAAATTTTGCGATTTTCGAACCTAATTTACTATAAAAAAAAAGAGGTATTTTATTTTAAAAGGGCACATTTCATTTGGAAAAAAAGAGCATTTTCGATTTTGGAAAAGGGGCATTTTTTCCTACAAGGATTTTTTCGGGGGGGGGGGGCAAGAGAGCACAAGTTGAAATTTTCAAATGCTGACCTGAAAATGACTCACTTTTAGGATTCGTGTCCATTTTCATGTCTTTTTCCTGCTCACAACCCTTTTAAATTTCAATTTTCATTTCTTGTATCTTCTACACTTATTTTACCTCAAAAACCGGAATAAAGAATACTAACAAAATAAAGTTATATTCCCTCTTTCTCACCTCTTTACAAATATCAGAACCCCCTCTCCCCCCTCAAAAAAGAGAGAGAAGTTCCACCACCAAGAATAAACTTAGAAAAGGAAAAAAGGAAAGGTAACTGGTGTGTTGGCTCAGTTGGTAGAGCGTCCGTCTCACAACCGGGAGGTCGGGGGTTCAAACCCCGGCCGCGTCAGACCAAAAGACGTTTAAAGATGGGAGTTGCTGCTACCCTGTTTGGCGTTCAATAATTAAAGGGATAGAGCCTCGTCGATCTGGCGCTGCACAGCGGCTGCCAGGCCCACGATCAATTGGGCAAAACAAATTTTAGGAGTATTTCATTTCTGGTGTCTATTTCGAACAATAAAATATGGATTGAAGGAGTAAATGTGATATTATTTTCTTAACATATATTGTCACAATCTATCACAAAAATTAGCTTTTCTTATAGTAAGAGGGTGAAAAATTTTGCTCGCTCACTTCAATTGCTTTCAACTTTTTTTGGCAGAAATTTTGCTCTATATATATGCCATGCTTGGCCCCTCAAAACTTTTGGTTCATCATGCCATTGACATAACCCATTTGGATATGATAAAATTGAAGATTGTGTTCAAGTTTACCAAATCTTTTCAGAATATCATTAATACTTAAAACATTCTTCTTGGCCAAAGGAAATAATACAATGAAAGTCCTTGTTATTATTCTTTATGAAAAATCGTTGTCAAAATTAGCTGTCAGATCTGTCAGAATTATTCCTGTCATCAAATCACTGTAATCTTTATCATAATGATTATTACCATCATTATCATCATTAGTCATGATTACAACACGTTACCAATAAATAATGCTATTTTTCATCATTACTGTTTTCTTTGTCACATACATGAATATGATGATAATTCTTGATGATGGTGATAATCACAATTTATGGCACTGCTAGTACACTTACTACTGCTGACTGGAAGTAGTGCCATTGAATATACAGAACAATTACTAATAACATAGTAACATTTATAATTACTTAATTATTTAAAAACAAATGAAAGTACAAAAAACAAAATGCCTTGAAAAAGCCTTGAAAATGCCTTGAAAATGCCTTGAAATTTCAAGGCTCAAAATCCTCAAGGCCAAGGCCAAGGCCCTCTCAAGGCCAAGGCTTTGAAAAAGTAGGCCTTAAGGCGCCTTAAGGCCAAGGCCGAGCATCAAGGCACTACAACACTGGTGCACATAATAAAACACTATTGCCAAAAAACGTCAAACCTTATTAAATAATTTGACTGAAGCCAATAAATCATTCTTCGTTGTTCGATATTTCATAAACTCATCCATCATAAATTAGTCATGAAGATTATAAATTCTTATTTACAAACTAAAAAAACCTTGCAAGACTCCGCTCTACCAATAAAGACTGTGTCCCAAGTCCAGTTAAATTAATCTCAAAGACTATTCAATCTTTATTTGAAGAAAAAAAAATCGTCTTCCCGCTGATATGTACATTGAACAGAAGACTGAGATTTCAGTCTCTCTCATGAGGAATTTGGACATGCTCGACATATTGAGGGAAGGGTTCCAACGAAGGTGGGAAGGGGGGGGGGGGCATTTTGGGAGCATTTGCTGTCTTTTTTTGTTCAGGATCACCTTCTTTTTCTCACCTTCGCATGGGGGATTATTTTTGTTTTAAATATACTAAGGATTTCCTAAAATCTTCCTATTTATACTTGTTTGTTTTGTATACAGGGATGTGATGTTGATGCTGGGGAGAAACACTGATAAATGCCTTTTTATGTGTTTATCGCGCTTTATGATGTGTTGATAGGACGTTTCTTTGCATAGTTTAAGGTTAGTTCATGCACCGTTATATATCACGTCACATCCGGTGTTAAAACATTACTCGCCGCGTGCAACACTGCCGTACAGATGGAGGTGGGCCTTAGGGGGCCCCCGAGAAAATTACTACAAAGAAAAAGGGGGAATAAAAGAAAAGGAAAGGGGATGAAATGTGTCATTATTCTCCAAATATCATATCAAAATCTACCAAAAAGTTAAAAAATTTGTATTGATTTCTTCCCTAATGCCGAAATGTATGGCTCCCTCAACATTTTTGGCTCATTACACTAGTGGTGTGCAATGAAAATGAAGGAGAGATTATGATAATTGTCTTTCTGTCTCCCCCCTTCTCTCTCTCTCTCTATCCAATGCTCTCTGTCTGTTTGTCTGTGTGTCTCTCACACACACGCAAACACGAACACCATCAACTCGCAAACACACTCCTTCTCTCGTGCCCCACCCCTTTGTCTTTTTTTTTTTTTGATCTCTCTCTCTTCTCCCTTTTTATGGACACCAAATCTCTACTCCTTGTATATTTCTCATTTTGTGATTATATGCTCTGCTTGTATTTACTATAATGATATGACATTCTGTTTTTTTTTTCAATATTGTTGTCGTTTTACTATGTTTTGGCGATCCAGCCTTACAGGTTTCTTATAACCTTCATGGAAAGCCACGCAATTTATTTTATCATCTAATCACATTATTTGATGTTTCTTTGTATTTTTATCATATTTTGCGAAATAAAGATTGAATTGAATTGAATTGATGGACCAGTGGGGAGGGGGGGGGGGTGGCGTGGTCGTTGACACAGTTGATATTCGTCTTAGGCCAAAATTCAGTTCTTGCTCAACAACAAAAAAAAAAAAATCAAACTTCCCAGGGGGGGGGGGGGGTCGTATTTGAAAAGAGTGTGAGTGTGGGTGTGTGCGACCCCAATTCGATCCAATGTAACAACAACAAAAAACCAAATGTATCAAGCCGATATGATAACTATGTATGTCTGGCCGGGTATTGACCTTTTACGTCACCATCCAAACATCTTTTTGACCAGAGCGTGGCCAAAACAAACCAATTTGTACACGATAGCACTTGCACGCCATAATCGCCAGGTGTTGAATAGACATGAAGCAAAGAGAAACCGATCATGATACATAAATCCACATTTTATTGTTATATTGATATGTCTTGATCTTCAACTATTTTAAACGATGATATACTATTTCATAATAACATAAAAAATGAATTTCAATGACCATGACGGCTCATTGATTATTTCACATAGGATAAACTGCGCCCGGGGCCAATGGGCACTCTCCAGCTACGGCTGAAATTTAACCTGTCCAACATTTTGTCACTGGTTGCTTATTTACGTCAAGAATGTTCTTAAACCCCTCTTTCTCTTCCCTTAATTTTATGATAATTTACTTTTATAAAAATATTTTGTTTTACTTATGGAAAATATTATATATTGTACCTACCTCAATTTATATTTCTCTGTAAATTTCACTTGCAAATTTTATTGTTATTATAGGGCCTATAACTTTTGAAAATTGACACAAAACAGTTTGAATTGGAAATTTAAAATATATTTTTTCTTATTGCCTTTTACGTCACCGGAAAGTGACACCCGAGGCACGTACCCTTTTCCCCCTCCCCCGATACCATGGCCCGTATTCTGAAGACGGGTTTAAATTAAACCCTGATTAAAAGTTGTGGTTTAAGTATGGAGAGCCAATTGGGGCACGAATCCTTAACAGTAAACATTCAATTTATTAACTCACATGACACCCAAATCGTTCATAATTGTCTGGGAATGATAACTGAAGTATTTTCTACTTTATGAAAGCAAAAGGAAACAAAATAATAAACATAAGAAATATAAAATATAAACTTATTTTTTCATTTCTTGGCTTCCCATTATTTTAGTACAGAGTTAGCCCGTGGTCTAAGTTAAACCTGACTTCAGAATACGGGCTAATGATACAAAGCCCTTAATGAAAATGCATTTAATAAAATGAAATAAGCATATGTCAAAGGTAGGGGATTATCAGATTACTTCAATTTTTGAACAGTAGGCCTCGTACCACACTCTCAATATATATCTGTTAAAAGTATCTTGCCAACAGGGATATAGGTTAGATTGTACTCATATTGTCGAATTGGATTTTTCTCTCCAAAACTTATGCTAATATTTTAATCATCAACAAAACTGCACTTTTCATTGCTGACAGTTCATGTAAGTACGTTGATGTGTCTCCAAACTTGCCAAAAACGATTCTCCACCCTTAATTTAAGCAATGCAATACGGTGTCTCTTTGTTGGTCTCCAGATAAAACTTTCCAGTAACCGCGGTATTCAGGTCGGCGCGGTAACCCATGATAGCGCAACCACCCGGTCCGCATTCGCCGCGGCAGGTGCCGGCTTGATACCGCGCCCAACTATCGCATGGTACCGCGGTAAACTCGCAGGAGAGTGACCGCACGGTGTCTGCAAATAAGTTGAGAGCGCGGAGGTGACTGCAACCCGACCAGAAATCGACGTCCCTGCACCCCGGTTGACGACGCCCACCGTTAGGGTAGAAATCTTGATGCCCGAGCTGGAAATAAAAGATGATAGATTGTGTATTTTGCTTTTGTTTACATCGATCATGAAAAGTCAAGATTGTTTTCACGATCGTCTGATTTTGAAGTTGAAATTTTTGAAAAAATTAATTGCTAGTAAGGTAGAAAAGGTTCATCACCAGATTTAATGAGAATCCTTCTTTCAGGTTGACAATTAAGATCAAAGTGGCTTCGTCTAAGATAAATTTAGGTTTGGCTGAAGAAACACGCTATATGCGACTATGTCATCGTCATCCCTGAGACCTTCTTTATTAGTCCTTAAAAATACATATATATATATATATATTCTGTCGACACTATTTGACACTTGTATCCTTACTGTCGAAAGTAATTATGTGATAATCTTGTGTTACATTTTCCTGCCTGATATGAATGAATACGAATTTGAAAATTGATATTTTTTCTTAATTTAGAAAGGGCGTGAGAACCTGATATTTTGAACAAGACTAGCAGAAAAGAGGATTATTACTTGCATCATCTGACCGAGACCTGTCCCGTCATTCGCATCGGTATGTATGACGTCAACAAATAAGGCGTCAGTGGGATCAAGGCGGCATTCGGGCCCGTTGTTACGGACATCGAAACGTTCGTCACGGAAATAAGGACCTGCCGGATCTAAGCCTGTTTCATAAACATAAATTTAGTCTTTAAAATATCGGATAGAAAGAGTGCCTCAGTTACGTCCGAATTAAGGAAATTTGCTATTTTTTTTAAGGCATTAAAATTCTTTAACAATACCCCCTAAGAACTAAAGGTGCTATGAGATTAGGGGCTCAACAAGTAGATGGCCCTCTGCGAAAAGGGCTGCTTGGGAACCGGAATTTAACATGACATTCCTCAATAGTTCCATTTCGACAATATTTAACATAACAAGGCAAAACTCTGTTTAAATCACGTAAATGTTTTTCTTTATTTACTTTTTTTTCGTTTGTCTTCCACTGTTCTGTTTTTTCTCACATCCTTTTTTCTTGTATAGAAAAATCGCTCGCGGTTCTCTATTTATCACTATTTACCTGTGATGCGTGCAATTCCTCGTAGAAATTCACCGGCATAACCCATGACATGGGCACCAAGACTCATGCCTATTAGGTGAAGATCGTTGTAATACATGCCAGTCTCGAGGTTAAGAAAACGGGCCAGTAGTCCGATCTCTCGGCCGACAACCCGGGTGTTCTGATGGCACTCTCGGTAAGAACCCTGAGCTCCGTCACTCCAGTCGACTAGGATCACATTCAAATCATACTAAGTCAGAGGAGAAAAGCAAAGATACTGTATATGAAGAAGACAGGGATGAAGACACAATCAGAGGGAGAATGAAGTGAGAGAGAGGTTAATAGCTTTTGAAAAGATGCGATGTGCATGACCGTACGTCCGTTGTACCTTTCTCTTCCCGTCCGATAGGGGAACAGTTTTTTAGGAAATATCTTAAAATCGCACATACCGTCATTGGCAATAGGTGCTTAAAGGCAGACGTCCACTAAAATACGGACATGACTTGGAAGGCATGGAAGGGTTGCGGAAGCAAATTGTGTCATTTCGGCGCTATCCGGATTAGAGGCGGCAACTCACAACACTTTCCAAGGAATGTCGGCGGATTGTCCGCAGATTTTCTTTTACGTATTTCATTTTCAGACAGGGAGTCGATTTCCGCGTCGAAATTTTATTCGATACCAAAAATTTGGACACGGAAAAATGGCCTTCCCGAACGCCAGGTTTTTAGGAATAACCAAGACACAGTCATTGACAGTGTGGACTCCTTAACGGATGTCCGGACAAGTTGCGGAAGGGACGCGGAATACAAATTGTGCATTCTGCACCGTCGTCCTGCATAGCCCTTGTGGACGCCTGATTTGATGCAGCCATTGCAAACAAAAGACAAAAGAGACACAGAGAGTGGTCATATTCAGCTAAAAACCGAAGTAAAGAATTACTCACTATTTCAAGAAGTGCATCCTTCTGATCCTGTTCGAGAACCCTGAAGGCGTTCGCGGTGTACCCATGCACAGATATCTTCGTCTTTCTTCTCGCATCGAAGTTTGATGCCCGCAGACCTGCAATGTCACCTCGTTTAATCTCCTGAGGCTCCAACTTATTTTTCCTCGTATAGAGGAAAAATCGAGTGTTGATTAGTTCCGGCGAACGAGGCGGGAAGCCGAATTCATGGCAGCCATCGCTGGTGAAGCATCCGACGTCTTCAAAGCATACTTCTTCGGAGTTGACTGCGTTCAAGGGAGAGGACATTTTATTAATTCTACAGAAGAATTTTCTCGTGAATTCGAAATGAACGCTACTGGAAAGCGTAACTTCAAACTAAAAATGAATTATCTTCGTCCATCTTCTTGCCATAGTCCATACCGACAAAAGCTATTACGTTATTAAAAGGGAAACGAGTGGTTATATAGTTTGTAGCAGGTTCCGTTTGTGAGGTTGACAACTAGTTGGAACATCAAAGAGTAAAAACTTTATCTTTAGTGAAATTGATCTATACTAGTAAAAACTCTTTTACTCATTAAGTAATTCATAAGGTCTTGCTATACTGTACACACACACAGGGTTCATGTTAGGTTTACGGTAGTATATATTGTTAAACCCATGCTTGGTTGAAGTTATTCATTCGATTAGTGTGCGAAATTTAGAGCGGAGCAATTGTCGCTGGAGAAAATGTTATGGAACCAATTGATTGATATTTACCACTGGCCTAAGAAGCAATTTGATTTTTTTTTGTGAAATTTTTTGCTATTTCTCTGCCTGTGTATTTTGTGCATTGGTTATTTTTTAAAAAGAAAATGCTTGGGTGACTGCATCCACACAGTAAAGTGAAAATTGTTCTAGCAGCTATACATTGTCTTTGCGGTCATCCGTACTATTGATACCTTAATATTACTGCATCGGAATTTGGAAATAATACTTCTTAGTCGTTTAGCTGTTGCCAATATGCTCATATCTAGGACCAACAACAACTGGAAATTAAAGCCGTCTTCTTCGTTTAGTAATACGTATTTTACGCATGTCATGATAAAAACGATGAAAATATGTTTTAATCATGAAATAGCTCACGAGAAAATTGTTTTTAAGTAATGTTTTGGCTTTAAATGTAAAGTGTTGTTATTACGGAAGCATTTGATTATTTTGTATATTTATGATGATTAACACGATCATTTTGTAAACTTTGCTTTCCGTATTAGAAAGACAGTTTTAATACGATGCCTCATATTAGATAGAAAATTTCGAAGCACCCTATTTCAAAACTGACAGTTAATCAATCATGTACATGTGATCGTTTCCAATATTGAAGACGGACATATTAAAGGTCAAGTCCACCCTAGAAAAAAGTTGATTTGAATCAATAGAGAAAAATAAAATGAGCATAATGCTGAAAATGTCATCAAAGTCGGATGTAAAATAAGAAAGTTATTGACATATTGAAATTATGCTTATTATACAAAACAGTTATCTGCACAACTCAGCAACATGCAAATGAAAGAGTCGATGATGTCCCCCACTCACTATTTCTTTGTTTTTGATTGCTTGAATTGTACAATAATTCTTTTTTTGTACAGATTTGACAATAAGGTCCAATTTGACTGAACTAGATGTTAAAACAATGGTACTTCCACATTTAAGGAAGAAATAAAACTTTGTTTTACAGCTAGGGCAATGAGGAGAAATTTAGAATATTTCATATTTCATATAGTGAAATACAAAAGAAATAGTGAGTGGATGACATCATCAGTTCCCTCATTTGCATACCGACCAGGATGTGCATATAACTATTTTTTTAATTAAGCGAAATCTAAAATGCCATAAATGCCAAAATACATCCGATTTTGATGAAATTTTCTGTGTTATGCTAGCTGGATTTGTCTCTTTTTTATTCAAATCAACCTTTTGTTGAAGTGAACTTGCCTTTTAAGGTCTAGTAGAAATGGCAAAACCAGGCAGATAATGTATGACAACCAGCCATATCTGACAGTGCAACAATAAAGAGTATATTGAAAGTTTAAGTTACTTACCTTGTACTGACGCAGTAGTAAGCAAGAACAGGGCGGTGGCAAAGAGGGACTCCATAACCAGATATCAACTTGAATGATAAAGATGTGTATATGCTAGTATCCCAAATGTGTATTCTGTAAATGGATTAAAATGAAATAAGATAAAATTTAAACAGCCATTTCAAGGACCAATGATGGTATGTGAATTATTCGATAGACACAGGTGTATTGATGAGATAAGGATTGGACTGTTGCTTGCATGCTTGTAGCATTATTTGATACACAGTGAGTCGTATACTGCACTCTACAGAGCGTCCTAGAAAAAAGAGAACCCTATAATTCAGTGTAATTTTTTGCCATTATGATCATAATTTTGCCTCATGAGAAACGATATGCTTGCCCTATTTCATTTGAATTCCATCTCAACGTTCATAATTCATGGACGGCTGAGTAAGTACAATGAAAGTACGTGGTGCTACCAAATTTTAATTTGCACGAGCAAACTACGATTTTGAGTGGGTTTTCTGGCTTTTGATAACTTGAATTTGATTTTTTCTTCTTTAATGACGCACATGGTCGCATCAATACAATTGAAAAAATACATACTCTTATATAAAAGTACGCATTTTTTCTACTGTATTGATGCATGTACTAAGAGTCACAATTTGTCTGCAAATATGAAATATGAACAACTATTATGTTTTAGGGAGTAGGAATGATAATACCTCCTTTCAGCCAACTCGGATGGAAATGACATAACAAAGTGATGTTGTGTACATTCCTTGAAATCTTTGCAGTGTAGATTTTCATCTAAAAGTGTTCATACATACATCCTCTGTTACATGAATTGATTGGATGTAGGAAGCACTTGTTCCACAGAATACATGTACAAGGTGCTTCGGGGTGTTCGAGGGTGTCTAAGAGAGAGAGAGAGAAGAATGGTAGGCGTAGCTCAAATTAAAGTCCCCCAGACACTAGCGTACCTACGGGGGGGGGGGGGGCAGAGGGGGAAGTCTGCCCCCCCCGACGAACCACAACCCATGCAAAGGACGTATCCCTGCCCCCTCTGACGAGCTTGAAAGACCTTTTTTGCCCCCCTGACGTGCTTGAAGACCTTTATTGCCCCCCTGACGAGCTTGAAGCTCTTTTTTTTTTTTTTTTTTTTTGCTTGTCAAATTTTTTTCTGGTACGAAATCCTTCATTTGTGATTGAAGACCTTTTTTTTTTTTGTCAAATTTTTTGGCGGACGGTTTTGCCCCCCCCCCCCTGTGGAAAATCCTAGGTACGCCACTGCCCCCAGAGCAATCCACCGTTTTGAAAATTTGGCAAGGCCGAACAAAATGTGTCTGCCGGGAGTCGAACCCGACCCCAGCTTAGAACGATGGTGTCGTAACCACTAGACCATACATGTATAGACATTTTAGTGACTAGGGCGAACCCGATCCGATTGACCAGTTGACTGTCAGATAAACAGATTTTCGACCTCACCAATTATATTTGCTTCGTCGGGGTCACCACCACTACCAGCACCATCGTTATCATCATCCTGACCACCACCATCAATCACCAACACCACCATCATCAATTATTATTACCACCACCACCACCACCACCATCATCATTATCGTCATCAACTCCACCACCAACAACAACACCAACACCACCACCACCATCATCATCATCATCATCATCGTCGTCGTCATCACCATCATCATCATCATAATCACCATCATCATCATCATAATCACCATCATCATCATCATCATCACCATCATCATCTTTATCATTATCGTCTTCATCATCTTCTCAATTATAATCATTATCTTCATGTATATTATCTCTGTTCTTCTTCCAATGGACTTTTCTACAAGATAATAACAATTAATGATGAAGGCTTTGTAATGAAATTCATACTTGAAATATATATATAAAAATTCTCGCACTTGTAACATGATCAAAAATTCTCAATTGCTCTGCTTTCATTTTCATACACAGTCATGTACAGTAAAATACAAACAATGTTTTTTTTTCTAAACGATAATTGTATAATACTGTCTGTTTATTTCCTAGATGTATAATGTATACAATCTAAATTCATTGCAATCCATTTACATTTTGTTCATGTCGCAAATATTGTAGAAAGTTTATTAAGGTATTAGTTGGTTTAGAGAGATGCAGCCCCTACTTTACAATACCGGTATCATATAGGCCTATATATGGTTTAAATTGTATAAAGTCTTTGACATTTTATTTACAAAAGTGTGTTTCATATAACATAACTGTACATATTTCTATTTGACCAGTATGTTCCTTGATCCTACTAGAACTGGTATATTCCATGCATAGTCTAAAGTTCGATACCTTTCAAGCGAGTC
The DNA here is from genome assembly GCF_037042905.1 of Lytechinus pictus. NCBI lineage: Eukaryota > Metazoa > Echinodermata > Echinoidea > Temnopleuroida > Toxopneustidae > Lytechinus > Lytechinus pictus. The sequence continues at coordinate 17,376,642 of NC_087256.1, forward strand.
TAAGCACCATGCTAGTCATTAGTCCCATGGGTCGGGGATACAGTAAGGGGATTCAGGGTTAGTATCAAGAAAGAAAAGTCCTTCTAGCTCCCGGTGGTCTATCGCATGGTAACCCATTTCCGAGCAACCTTGATTTTGAATTCCGCAACTCCTGCATCTTCCAGCCATATACTCCGCCCAGCTTCTGCACGGGTATGCCTTGAACGTGCAGGTGGTCGATCGGAGGCTTTCGGCAAAGTAGCGGGATGAGTAGGCGTGGCTGCACCCAGCAATGTCGCTACCGTAATCACAGGCAGGTTGGTGACGGCCACCGTTGGGGTAGAAATCTTGATGGCCCATCTGCATTTTTTACATTAAATTGAAAAAAAAAATCAATTTGGCTCCATTTATGAACACTTTGGGAAACCTGCGGCTACAATAATATACTCATTTGGAAGATTTGATATCCATCAAAATTTTTATTAATTCACGTATTTCATAGATTGCTCTGCTCTTGATCAAAATGTGTGCGGAAAGGCATTCACCCAGGTATGAAATGCAAGCCATTTGAATTTTAGGTCGTATAACCTTTTGTCATGTATATCCTATTGCCTGTTCAACTTTCCACCTAAGGTTTTAGCACAGCGATGCAGAACGGATTCGAGAACATAAAACATGTTTTGTCGAATGCCCGTCATGACAAAGAGCAATCAAGAAGACTTTGTTGAAAATTTGGTGAATCAAAACACCAGTTTCGGCCTGGAATCTAGACAAATGACATGTCTGCAATTTTTGGTTCGCTCGGAAGCTTAGGACGAAACTGCTGTTCCGGTGAACCAATTTTCGACAAAGACCTCCCAGTTGTTCTTTGTCAATTGACGGGCTTTTTCAATACATTTACTGTTTTTTAATCCGTTCTGCGTCGCGGTACGAAGGTTTGCTCACCGGAAGTGATGTCCCGAGACCGATGTTGTCATTGCCGTCGCCATGAATAACATCAACGAAGAGGGCGTCGCTTCGATCAAGACGACATTCCGGCTCGTCCTCACGAAACCATGGTCCTGCCGGATCAGAACCTTGACAAAAAGGAATTGTGATTGAAAGACAGAGAAAGAAACGGTTACTCATTGTTACCCATCCCCTGTCATCATGTGGCAAATAAGGTAAATATGACTTCCATTAAAACCTACCCTCAGCTTTAAATGCAACGAATTCGTGTGTACCCCCATTAACGATTAAACAAAATGTAATGGAATTTCTTCCAGAATGACTTATAAATCTTAATGCGTGTTTAAGCAAATAATACGAAAACCTTACTTATTTTGTTTTTCTTTTATAAAAAATGTTGTACTGTCGAACCTTACAATTTTACTACTTTGTCACCAACAAATTTACACAGGCGTACATTGTTGAATTACGTGAGCTGTCTACTCGGATCCCCCTGTCATAACTGAAAACCATATGGCCGATTGTATTTCCTGCCATCAAGGGAAGCTGGTATAGTCTGTTCACCTTTATCTCTTTACAGGTGGGATTCAACAATATTTGTCGTGATGCCTTTATCATATTTAAGGACCGGGTGCTGTTTCAAAGTGCTGTTTGTAAGTAACGACCGAATTCTCCACGTCTAATATCCCTTGTATGCTAAAAGATATACGGCTATGTAGCTGACTAGGCACATAACAACATGTTCCAGCCGCGTGTAAAGTCATGCGAAATCTTACGTAGACATGGCAGAGCTTATAAAGAAACACCTAAATGACTTTCCTTAAAACATGTCTAACCTGTTATTCTGCCAAAACCTGGCTGATATGCACCAGCATAGCCAGCGGTGTGGGCTCCAAGGCTATGGCCCACCAAATGGACATCCTTGTAGAACATCCCTGTCTCGAGGTTCAAGAAACGAGCAAACTGGGCAATCACCCGCCCCACTACCCGAGTGTTCTGGTGCTGTTTGGGGTAAAGGATCCCACTTGCTCCCTTCCGCCAGTCAACGGTGATGACATTGACGTTGGCCTGAGTGAAAATAAATAATATTGTATATTAGTTGTAGTTATAACTGTGATCACCGCGGGGGGGGGGGGGGGGGGGTGGGGGGCACTTCATAAAAGGACCTGTCACCATCATCATAACAAAGTAATGAAGACGGTGATGATGATAATCCACAGTATTTATATTGCGCCATATTTCTGTTAAAACATTCATAGGCGCAGGCTCATCCAATTAAGCTAATTACAACACATCTGCTGAAATAAGTGAGTTTTGAGAGACGATTTGAAGAGTTCAATGTTGTTCATTTCACAGATTGAAGAAGAGAGGGAGTTCCAGAGGCGTAGAGCAATAGTTGAAAAGGCACGGTCTCCATATCCCTTAAGGAGTGTGATGGGTACATGAAGAGTGACACCAGCACCAGATGGGTGCAAGCCAGGACGTAGACGGCGTTGTTCTATTAGGAAAGTCATATAACCTGGAACTAAACCATGGACAGACTTCAAAATCAGGAGAAGGATTTTGAATTCGATCCTGTACTTTATTGGTAGCCAGTGCAACTCCGTGAGAACAGGGGGGATATGGTCATATTTCTTTGTACCAGTAAGCAGGCGAGCAGCAGCAGCAGCATTCTGCACGACCTGGAGTCCGTTCAGCATAGTAGGAGGAACAGCCAGCAGACTGTTACAGATGTCAATCCTAGAGGCGATTAAGGAATGAATTAGGCTTTCTGCTGCAGTAGCGATCTTACAGCCGATATATTTCGTAGCTGGTTGTAGGTCGCTTGGCATACCTTGGAAATTATGCTTCTCCATCTTCATACACTGCATGGTCGAAGAAGACACCCAGATTACGAGCATTCTATGAAGGAGGGACAGACAAACTGCCAATCTGAAGTTGTGGGACAATCTTGTTTCGCATATGTGGTAAAGAAAATACTAAATATTCAGTCTTGTCATCATTCATCTTTACAAAATTCATTATCATCCATTGCCGGATTTCTGCCAGGCAGGTAGTAAGGCTGGAAATAGCATCAATATCATCATCATCATATCTCACTTTTGGGTCGAAGGTCATTGCGTATCATCCGCATAGAAATGAAATGATGACGAGCAATATCCCCAAGAGATGCAGTGTACAGAGTGAAGAGTATCGGCCCGAGGACGGAATCTTGCGGAACACCGTACTTCAAGAGAGCCTCCTCTAACAATGTCCCATTGATGTTCACCATTTGCCGTCTGCAGGGAAGATACGACCAGAGCCATGATAAGGCAGTGGCATCAACCCTAAAGTCTACATGCAATCTCTTGAGGACTTCATGATCTATCGTGTCAAATATATGGAGTCTACTTCATTCGACAGTAACCATAGTAACCATAGTGCTTCTCAGTCAATCAAAATTAAGAAAACAGATAACAAACACAAATACTCATGTAATACTACCCTTATTTTGGTTGTAGTGGTGAAGCAAAGATGGTGCACGGGGTTTATGGTGAAGTCGATTATGAAGATTATGATTATCATAAAATTTATCATAAATGTCGCGCTAGTGGTGGTCAAGTTAAAACACACCCTAGCGCGTGAACACACACACGCCCACTCTCACACCGACGCACGCAAACTCTTCCTCGCACGCTCTCACATACGAAAAATTATATATACCCGTCCTTTCTTACATTTTCAAGGAACGCATCTTTGCGATCCCTCTCTCCGCCAGTGAACCCATTTGAGTTCCAGCCATGGATAGAAAACTTGGTCGGCAGTTTCGGGTCAAAGTTAGACGCCCGAAGGGTGTCGGTGTCGTTCAGAATCAGCTCCTGGGCAGTGTTCCAGTTTCGACGTGTGTACAGATAGAAGCGCGTATTGATGAAGTTTGGGGATTCTGGCGGGAAAGTGTTGCCATGGCACCCAGCATCATCAAAACAGCCAACGCCTTCGTAGCATATTGTCTCCGCCTTGCCTGTTTGGGTTTAAATGATGAAAAATTTTGATAAATCAGAATTCGAATTTGTTTCAATACAAATTCTTAATCGTTGACAAAAATTCTATAAATTGCAGATATTTCGGCACGATCATGGCTGATCAAAAGATTTCGATCTTTGGCTATATCTCGGCAAGGTGATCGGGGTTATACCGTGATTGGGATAATCGATAGCATACTTGTTCTCTACTCGATACTTTGGACCGGTTCAATTTAAATATTTTAGCTGGTAACCAGAACGATGACAATTAATGAAGCCAAAACTGACGCCGATCAAAGTAGATTGACCCCGATTACCCAACCGACCGGGCTGGAAAATATCTTGATCGGACATGAGTGAATATGTCAGATCCAACGATCGTCGCATAACGACACAGATTACATTGATGTGCTCGACCGTGAACATAATTAATGTACATACAGTAATAAACGAATCTAGCTTTATAGCAGAGCAATTGTTTCAATATTGTCTCTATCAATATCTAACTATCAACCTATGTATGTATATATCTACCTACCTATCTATCTATCTATCTTTCTTATTTCTTTCGTTCTATCTATCTATCTATCTATCCATCTATCTATCTATTTATCTATCTATCAATCTTACTTTCAATCTATATACACCTATATTTTACTGTTCTTTCTCTTAAACCCTCAAATGACATAAGGTGTTGCCAATACTATAAAGTTCGTTACGCTACTACTGCTGCTGCTGCTACTACTACTACTACTACTACTACTACTTTCAGATTAACATTGATTAATGTCAACAATATCAAACACAATGAGGACAATTACCGTCGATAAACGACGCTAATTATCACAAGACACAAATACTACTTGGTGTCTGATAATAAAGTAAACATACTCAGAGTGTATTTACAAAAAAAGATATCAGCTATATTTATATATAAATGGCAAAGTTCGTAAAATACTTGGACTTCTTTTTTCAAATTTATTTATGGTAGGGTGATCTAGTTTAAGCCTGCATGTATGACAGAAAAAAATCGAGTCACTTCCTCTATTTCGTATTGGGCACAGATCTTACCCTATCAAAATCTCATGACCTGAAATAATTAATAACCTAGAAAAGGTAAATTTGTCCCACACTTTTAAAAGGAGGCTGTTGTAAAAATTGCCTATCCCCAAATAAATTGAAATTGATGAAGAAGATGATACAATAATAATAATTTCAAGTGGTTATTTAGCACCATACCTTTGACATGAATAGAGAATAACGAAGATTGCCAACTCTACCGCGTTTTGACTGCATACCGATTTTACTTGTCACTTCCATAGAAACTATCGTTTTTTTAAAGAATCCGTACAATATTAAAAAAAATGGACGGCATGACGTTACGAAAGCTACCTTATCATGCTATCAAGACCTGTAAGATGTACATTTCATTCTAGATAGTTGAATTTTTTCTCTTGTAGAATCTGTCCCCGTCTTTCATTTTACTAGCGAAAACTCGCTAATGAATACAAAGGCAAAACATGCATCGTGCTAAAAAGAAGTATAGTTGCTGTACATATTCATTGCACTTTTAAAACGATGAATGGATGGGAGCAACTAAATTGCAAGAAAAAAAAATCTGGAATGTCAAAATAATGAATTTCTGAAATAGATACATTGTTGGTTTATCGAAAAGCTATCTAACATAATTGACAAAGGCCCGAGTAACTAATAATCCTTGCGCATACAATTGCAAGGTTTTTGGTTCGAATATGAACAATATAAACAAATATGAACATTTTTTCCCTGTTTGAATAATATTCAGGTAAGAATTTGCACAAAATACAAGTAGCTTTGGTCACAATCGTGATCAGTAGCGTAATGAGCCCCAAAAAAATTGTTTGAGGGGGCCAGACATGGCGTATTGGGCCTAATTTCTAAAAAATTGTGAGCAAGCAAAAGAAATCGACATTTTTATTAAAAAAAATCAATTTTGTGATAGATTTTGACATAACATTCGTAAAATGATATTATATTTTACCCTTATCATCTCTTTCATTTGCTTTCCTTTTCTCTTTTTTTTTCTTGGTCGTGACAAATTTGGGAAGCCCCCAAATTCGTATAGTGATAGTGATTGCAAAAAGGGAATAGAATATCCCGTTTTAGGTCTAAATCTCATTATTATACAGCCTTTCCCGGTTTTAACCATTTTGCTGCCAGACGTTGCTCCGATCCTGTTAGTCTAACCCCTTTTCATTTATCGGTGTTGGCAAGTATTAAACATAGAACTTATCTATATGAACAATTCCAAATTCAACATGAATCTAAGGTCAGTTTTCTTTTACATAATGATCTTTGCAATATTAGCCTTAACATATCTCGCCTATCCGAATATAAAATTTGTCTGGTCAGCACGTCTTGGCGTCACCGATGTTGACGCCTTGTAAAAGGACGCCATACCACGATGAGATTCGAACAAACGTCCCTCTGGCTACAAAATAACAGTCAGCCCCATTTCACCACGACGCATCAAAATTGATAGGACATGATATTTTCTAACATGTCATTCAAAATAATTTCAAAATAATGTTACCTGTTCCGAACACAGAGCACAGGAAAGCGACGAAAACAGGTATTGATGTGGAGACCTTCATTGTGCGTTTGACTTGATTTTTGACTTATTATGCAAACTATCTTTTGACATCCTAGTTTTCTAATCACCTAATTGCTGTTTATTAAAGATTATAGTCCTTCTTGAAGTGTAGGATCAGCACGTTTATCGCAAACAATTTATCTTCGAGGAGACCACTTGATAGACTAAACAGAGCAAAGTGTAGTAGGTAAAGATAACATATCGCTGTCTTGAGCATTTTCTTATTGGCATGATTGGGGGAAAATTATCAAATCATAAATGCGTGAGGATAATTTATCCACAAAACGATCGGAAAAAATTGCAAAGTCCACATTCCTGTTAGTTTTCTCCAAAGCTTGTGGCAATCACTTGAAAAAACAAAGAATAACAATGAGAGCGCCCTCTCTCCCAGTGGTGCCCAAATGGTGTAACCATAACAACATCACAGAAAGATTGGTAATCGAAATCCTGACGAGTTATTGACTGATGTGATAAATCCACTCAGGTCAAATGGTTTAAAAGGATCTAAATTGCAACTGGTTCCATGACATTTGCTCCGGCGAAAATTTCTCAACTGTAAATTCCACACTCTAACTGAAGACCAACCTCAACCCTATAGATTTCCCAAACATATACCTAAAATAAAGGTGACACGATTATGCTCCAGCGATATTTGACTTGTCTTAAAGGGATGGTCCGGGCTGATAATATTTATATCTAAATAAATAGAGTAAAATCCACAGAGCAAAATGCTGACAATTTCATCAAATTCAGATAACAATTAACAAAGTTATTGAATTTTTAAGTTGATCAATATTTTGTGAAAACAGTTATATACACATCGTCATGAATATTCATTAGATGGACTGATGTCACATCCCCACTTTCCTTTTTTCTTATGTCATTACATGAAATCACAATTTTGTCATGCATGTGTAAATGATGTGTCTTCATTATGATGAAATAAGTTGCGGCAATAAATAACTAAATTAAAATGCACATAATCAGATGTCAATCCAATTGTTTTAGTTCTTGGTAATTTTTTTTTGAATAAACCTAATTTCATATAATAAAATACAAAAGAACAAGTATCATCAGCCCACCTAATGAATATTCATAAAGACGTGCCTAATACTGTTTCACCGGAATAATGCAAATCTTTGAAATTCAATAACTTTGTTATTTGTTATCCGATTTTGATCTCTGTGAAGTTTAATCTATTTATTGAGATTTAAATCTTTCCAGCCTGGACCATCCCTTTAATATCTTAGAGGACATAGGGTTAGAATGAGGAATGTAATAGATTTTTGGGGTTCACAGTCATGCAAAGATAATGATAAGGGTTTACTTATGTTTTAGATTTTCCATCGAAATAACTGTCGTCGGATCAAATGCCATGGAACCAAAATAAAACCCTATTGCAACCCTAACCCTATATCTTAGACGAAATAAAAACCCGGAGCAATTGTCGCCCGAGCAAATGTCGTGTCCTCATTCCGAGAACAGGAATGCATTTTGGAACTGCTATGGCTATCTGTTTTTTTTTTCTTAGAAATGATGATGATGATGGATGATGATGATGGTGATGATGATGATGGTGATTGTGGTGGTGGTGGTGATGATGATGATGATGATGATGATGGTGATGATGATGATGATAGTGGTGATGATGATGATGATGACGATGGTGGTAGTGATGATGATGATGATGATGGTGTTGATGATGATGATGATGATGGTGATGTTGATGATGATGATGATGGTGATGATGAATAGGATGATGATGATAATAATGATGTTAATGACGACGATGGTGACGGTGCTGGGTATGATGATGGCGATGATGACGGTTGATGGCGATGATGGTGATAAAGTTGGTGTGATGGTAGGCCTAATGGTAGTGATGTTGGCTGGTAGTTTTGGTGGTTTAGATGATTTGGTGTATTTTCAATGATTAGTCTAATGCAAACTCGTCCAATTACCAACTCGTTTAGTATAATTTGGTCTACCATCAGTTCTTACACTATCCACAGGGTCTAGTTACCATTTCGTCCACCCACCATTTCGTCTAATAAACAGTTAGTCCAATAGCCATTTAATCCATATACCATTGGTCTAATTTGGCTAAGTGTTAATTGGGCGAAATAAGACAAAATGGTCATAGACGAACCGGTGATTAGATGAAGTGATTATTGGACCAAATGGTTATTGGACCAAATAGTTGTTAGACGAAATGTTGATGGACGAAATGGCATTATACATGAAGGATAGACCACGTGGTGAGTGGAAGAGTTGGCATTAGACGAATTTGCCATTAACCGGTGACTTTCATGTTGGGGGAAGAACGGGGTAGCACCATTAAGAGGAGACGAGCGCCTTTCCCCTATTTGGTTGTTCACATATAGGAAAACAATGAGTAACAATAAAATATACACATCCTAAGAGGGCAATTAGTTGGCGGCCCATATGCTTATTTTTTTAAAGATTTTTTTTTGAAAAGTGCCGCTTTAACACACGAGTCTATGGGAAACGTTTTACGCTCGTGAGACCTGCCCGCCAGAAGCCACGAGGGCGCTATCACTAAATAAAATAAATCTAGTTGGCGCCACTAGATGATGTGAATTAGTAATATTTACGAATGTTAGTATGCTCATATACTTCTCATTCCGTTCGAGCGTACACTTGCCTTTATAATGGTCTTGACACTTACGTGTCACGTCTATACCCACTGAGAGAAATATTAGCAATTAGATTTAATCCCTTGGTCGAATTCATTACATTCTCTCAGGCAACATTCTAGGGGAAAGTCTTGTACCACCTACCATTTGGTAATCACTCTAAATACTTCCCTTATACTTTCAGGTTGGTGCCACCCAACATGGTATACTCCTAGTTTATCTACATCATATTCGTCTACTAACCATCTAATGGCTATCTATCTCTTCATTCATTTTTGCAACAATCCATTTAGACATTACCCATTCCATTTAATATACACTAATTGGTCCAAAGCCCGGGCTAAAGCCACTTAGTCTATGTGATAAGATGTTCTGCTTATGAACTGAATTTTCGCCAAAATAATAATTAGGCGAGGCAGAAATTGGACCACTTTGGTAATAGACCGATTTTCAGTTAGATCCTATAGTGCCCGTAATTTGAAGTCGGGTTTAACTTAGACCACGGTCTAACTCTGTGCTAAATTATGGGGAGCCAAACATTAAAAAATTACGTTTATATTGTAGGTCTCTTATGGTTACTATTTTGCTTTCATAATGAAGAAAGATACTTCAGTTATCATTCCCAGAAAATTATGAACAATTTGAATGTCAAATGAGTCATTAAAATTGATGTGTTTCGTTATAGGGAGTTGTGCCCCAATTGGCTCTCCATATAGTTAAACTACAACTTCAAACCAGGGTTTTATTTAAACCTGAGTTCAGAATGCGGGCCTAAGGAAATATGAGAGACTAAGTGGCGGATGGACCAAACGGCAATTAGACCAAATTTATATTAGACCAAGTGAGAATTAGACCATTATTTTGCTAGTATAGACCAATCGAACAATGGCCTCCCATCAAACTGGTAGAATAATTTTATGCCCCTGAAGGAATCGTTCCTCTCCTTCATGTTATTTTTTGTTGGTTGTTACTCCTTTCGTACCGTGAACCTAGATCTAGCCTGATGGGAAAAGCATCAGGAGGTGTTTCTTATGCTGAGAAGGATAAGCTTTATCAGATGATGATACCAAACAAGAAATTGTCAACACCTATGCCATTCTTTTTTTTTTATACCACAAATAGTGGGGGGGGGGGGACATTTGATATTGTGCCCCCCCCTTTCCAAAAAGTAGGGGGACGCGTCCCCCTGTCCCCCCCCCCCCCTGGGATTTCCGCCCATGATATAACAATACCAAGCAAGAACGCGATAAATCTGATTAACAATAACATTTAATTCATCAAATAAAACCCATAAGATGATATAACGGTCAATGCACTTTTGTGAAATTGGAATATAAGAATGGTAATATTATCGAATAAAACTGAACTATTGATACCATCAAAAGTCACCCCCCCCCCACTATTTGTGGTATAATATGACTGAGCAAACAAAAATAAAAGAAAAAAGGGGAAAGAAATAAAAAAAGAAAAAGAAGGGAAAAGAGAGGAGAAAAAAAGAAAAGGAAAATTACGAGAAAAAAGGCGAATGAATTATACAAGGTGAGGGGAATACTTGGATGTTGGAAAAAAAAAATCTTTCATGCTCGCATTGCGTGTTCAATGAGATACATATCTCACTCAATAGACTGATATGGAGCTTAAATATCAAGTTTTGAAATCAATATACAAATCATTTCTCAGACATCGAGATTTCATTAGTTGAAGTATGACATAAAATTATCGGTATTTCGAAGACGATCATCTTGTTCTAAGATGCTACGAACGAAAAATAACAAAACAGATCACTCGGGGGGGGGGGGGGGTTGACAAGTTAGTACGTGTAGGTCACTTAGGCCACACAAGTTGGGTTTCCGCCATCTGAAGCGAACTTCAACGTAGCCTCTTGTCGAGGCCCTGACGGCTGCTTCCCGAGCGAAGCGAGGGATTTTCTAATTCGCGAAGCGAATTAGGCCTGGCGAGCGCAGCTCGCTTCGCTCGGGAAGCAGCCGCCAGGGCCTCGACAAGAGGCTAATTTCAACGTTGCGCGTCGTCTGCAACTGGTTTTCAAATATAAAATTCGAGGCATTAGGAGGCTATGTTTTGATGGTACAAACCTGGGATAGGTTGGTTTGATATCTGTAATTCATTCAGGAAACGCCATCGATGATTATTGCGAGAGTTATAATCATCTAGTTCTAGCCAAAAATCCGGTTCGCTGTGCCATTGCCTCCTTATCAATATTCACCGCGTCCTCTCGTACGTTAGTTTTGAAATTGGAAAGCTAGTAAAATCATTAAAATCTTATATTTCTTCTGTGATTTGAACATGCAATATGTTTTGAGAAGTTCTTGGTTTTTTAAGGGGAACCTTAGATGAATCTGTTTGAGGATTTGACATTATAATTTTAAGAAATGGCTTGAAAGCATCATTCTTGACGCCTTCCATAAACCTTACGATGATTGGAGCTAATTTTGGAATAAACCGTCATAGCATTTAAAGTGAATTTTAATAAGCATAACACCGAATTCTGTATGATTACGACGTCATAAAATTTGTCTGGTGATTGTGATCGGCTATGATTCGATACCACTGACAGACCCTCCAAACATGAAACTACCTTGTACCACAGAGGTGGTAGGTCCGTAAAATAAATGACGCAGAAGCAAACTTAGCCAGGGAGCTTTGATCAAGTAATTTTTTAATATTAATTTTCATGGATTGGATGACGCTTCTGATGCACAGCACCGCAAACCAATCTCAGTGGCGTAATGAGCCAAACAATTGAAATGGGCAAGAGATGGCGTTTCGCGCCAAAATTTCGAAATTTTTATTGAAAGAAAAAAAAAAAAATCATTTTTTTTTGTGATAGATTTTGATACAATATTCAGAAAATACCACTTGGTCGTGAAATATGGGGGGGGGGGCACCCCAAAGGCCCCCCTCTCTACGCCACTGACCAATCTTGAAGGGAGAAATGCTGGAGTATTGAGAGTGGAGAAATGATTTAACCATTCTGGAAAGAACACAGCGTACCAGAGTGTTTCCACAGTGTGGTACACAATGTGAAATTACCTTCACATTGAGCACTACAACAGAGTGGATCACAATTTTATTCATATAGTCGACCATGACTGTGAACACGCTGTGAACAGTCACACTGTCGAGGTGTCCACAGTGTGAAAAAATATTCACACTGTTGAATTTGAACGTTTTAACAATGTAAATAATATTTTCACAGAGTCTGCTATGTGAACACACTGTGTTATACCACGTGACACGGTGTTCGTTCCAGCATATATTACCCATACCAGAAGTTTTTGTCCAGTGAAATTTAGAAAACTGACTGGTTCATTTCATTGGTAAATGGGTACCGACAGGAAATAATTCCTCAAAAAGCTGTGAGCACCAGAATCGGTAGACTGGCTTAGCCGGGGTAATAATTTATATGAGCGTCTTGAGTGAGCACCAAACAGCCGAGCGAACAAGGTGGATACGTGCGCTATACAAATCCTATATTATCATTATTACTCCTTATGATCATGACATCCAAGTTATCTAGCCATTACCGGGGAGGACATCGAAGGCGACGATGATGTCGATGTCGCGACAGTTACGTCGTTGTGGAAATATTCTGAAACTCGCCATCATCGTCTGTACGATCGCTTATTGCGTCCTCTTCTGTTCGTTGTCGATGCGTAATAAACACGTCGTGGGTGATGTCGGTAGATCGGACCAGGGTGTGATCATCGACGAGGGGTGAGTAAATCAGCAGTAAACGCAACCATGCCTAGCTAAATTATATTTTCGTATTATTCAAAGCAGGTTTTCATTCAATTTTTTCGCGACCATTAGTCATTCATATTTCTCAGATAAAACGTCTCAGGAAATAAGAAATGATGTGTATTGAAGTTATGATCTTTGTTTGTCGAATAGATAGCAATAAAAGTCAGAAAAATTCACAAAAATTCGTAATCTGTTCGTGCAAATGAAAATTTGGTAGTACCACTCTCCATTTTATCTAACTTAGTCATGCGTGCTTTCCATTCATGTACATCTCATTAAGCAAATTTATGATAATGATTGCAAAAGAATACACTGAATTACTATTTCGTGGTTGGTTTTTTTCGTGGGGGGGGGGGGGGGGGGGAGAGGCGCAGTAAAAAATAAAATCTCAATGGAATTACGGGGGTAGGCTAATTTAGAGTTACAGTTAAGGATTATATACCTCTCTTTATAATGCTCCTCTTTCTACCCTCATCATTTTCTGTTTCACCTTTTCTTCTTTTTTTCACTACTTAAATTAATCCTAGTGGCGGTTGCCAACCTCAGTGACGCCCTGCCCCCAAACAACTTTTGCTTATCAAAAGCCGATGTCAAGTATATTTTGTATTAGAAGTCCGATAAGAAAGAATTTACTTTAAGAGTGTATGAATATGATTTCATTTATTAAAAAAACCCAAAACAGATCCTATGTAATATACCTTTATAATCATTTACATACTAAAAAATTCACAACCGGAATAGATGGAATATAGTTGAAAAGACAAGATATTGTTTTAATGGAGCCATATTCCTCCTCTTTAAAATAAAAACCTGGAAAGGGAATGGGTTTCTGACGTAGAACATCAGAATAATTTGTATACTACTTGATTTGCTTCAATTAGTGATAACGGACAAAAGACTGAGTTTGCAAAACGAAGCTGACTCCAAACCTTTTGGGGAGGATGTCAAAGATACCCCGCCAGTCTTTCTGCTCCTTGGTTATTGCATAAGTAGAGTGATAGTTTTACATGTATATTGATAACAATAACCAAAATAAATATCCCTCGGCCCCTACGCTCTATTTCGTTCATGAAAAGTTAATTACATTTTTTCCTTGCTGCATGGCTACGACGGGTAACTCATTTTTTTCGGGGGGGGGGGTGAATATAGCATCATTGAAACAATATCTTGTCTGGTGTCATCTGTCCATGGGTCCCCCGAAAGGTTGTCTAGCTATGATATCACATCCGGCTCCTAACATGTTAAAATAATCATCATGACCTAGATTGTGTTCCAAATTTAGTAATGCCATGGATGCCAAATAATTTTGTATTTTAAAGTCTACAGTAACCATGGTAATTCATGTGCGCATCTGCGGCCTATATGGTATACTCATAACGTCTTCTTGCTCCAGAACTCAAGGTAAAACGGGGAAGTCAACCTCAAGGGTTCTTGTGTAATGTAGTTCCTTCGATAAGGGATAATTTGAAAGATCTTGGAAGGGTCTTTTTTTCTTATGCTACTCTCAGTCACACCAACGAAACGAACCGGTGATCAAAAGCCATCCGCCCCTGGGCAGAGTTACCCTCTACGAAGTTTCGAGAACTCACTTTTGGACAATTCTCAACAAAATACATCTTACAAGCAGTGGCGTAATGAGCCCCCCCCAAAAAAAAAAAAACATTAGGGGGCCAGAAATGGCGTTGGTAGATCTTGACATAATACTTAGAAAATAATATCATATTTCACCCTTTTCTCTTTCATTTCCTTAACTTTTTTTTTTCTCTTGGTCGTGATTATTTTTTGGGGGAGGGGGGCAAGGGCCCCAAGCCCCCCATCTGTACGCCACTGACCAGTATAGTGCACCAGCTTTATTCAACCATAAAATAAAAAAGCCCTCTTGATTAACTCGGTAGCTTCATTACCTCGCACACTTTACGTATCCCCTCCAGTAAGGACACAAATTCTACGACTTTGTTTGCAAATGCGTGTCGAGATTTTGGTTTATCTGTACAATGTGTCCGGTATGTCTCGAATAAATGTTTTCGGAATATGAATAGTTCTCAGCTGAGCACAAGGGTTTACAGTACTCTTTGTGATTGACTCAAACAATACCTGGAAAATTATGTTTAAAAGAGAAAAATAAGCATGCATTCATGTTGTAAAATGCTATGGAAAACATGCCCCAAGTCTTTACAAAGCTGATCTGGTAATTAAACTCATATTTAAAAAATCACACGATTTATGGTATGATTATCAAACTGACCATAGCTTCGCGTCTTAGCGTCATTTCGAAAATTATAGGAAGTTTTTAGGAACAAACTTTCGGTCGGTTGAGAGTAGATTTTGTTGGTGTGACCGCAGTAACATATTTCTCCATTTCATAATTATATATGAAAATGGGCTAATATCATGCTCTTCATTGTATGTTTTTCATTGTCTCCCATCGTTCATAATAGGCAAGCCATGCCGCAGTTCGACCTGAAGTTCGTCAATCTTCAAGTGAAAACCAAAAGCCGTCGCAACGACGATGATCGTAATAAATCGGAAGATATCGGTAAAGATGAAACAGATGGACGACTTGATCTGCGACTTAAACCAGGTTCGAAAACGGATATGGAGTCAGTGATCCGGAGATTGAACACGAGCTTGACATCGTGGAGATTCAGACACGATAATGTTATGAGATTACGGTATTATTGATTATAATAATGATTTATCATTATTTTTATGATTGTTATATTTTGTTGTTGAATAATCATTGTTATGATCGACAATTTAATTCAGATCAGTATTATCAACAATTTTATTGTCATCATTAGAATCGTTATCACCATTTTCTTGTTTGATTTTCCATGTTCTTCTTCTTCATCTACTTCTCTTGCTCCTTCTTATTCCCCTCCTCCTCCTCCTTCTTCTTCTTTTCTTCATCTTCCTCTGTTTTCTTAACTACTTCTTATTCTACTACTACCACTACTACTACCACTACCACTACTACTACTACTACTACTACTACTACTACTACTACTACTACTACTACTACTACTACTACTACTACTACTACTACTACTACTACTACTCCTCCTACTACCACTACCACCACCACTACTACTACTACTACTACTACTACTACTACTACTACTACTACTACTACTACTACTACTACTACTACTACTACTACTACTACTACTACTACTACTCCTACTACTTTGATTTCTTATTCGTTTCCTTTTTGTTTTGCTTCACAGTCATCTTTCTGCTCCTTCTCGCCGCGCCCTCATGATCGTCATCACCGCCGTTCATCATAATCGCCATTTCATCATCATCATCATCAACATAGAATGATTACAGTTCTTCATTTCAAACGTTATAATTTTAATCATACTTATATTTGTAGCATTATTTTTTTGTAGCATGACTGCTACATTAAAAAAAAGGTTCATTCTATTAAACGATAGCTCAATGAAGAACAATATCCATTCGAAGAAATTTTCTAACGGTATCGAAAATCCCATTTTATTTTGAGTTATGTGGAAGTGCTGAAAGCAGTAATAGAATCATCACCTGACCCTCTTTCAGAAAATAAATTCCGCGTTTCGAAACTCCAAACTTAACAGTTTTGATTTGTATAAATATATTCAGTCATAATAGGATCGAAATTGGCTGAATAGGAAATCGAATTTGTCATTTCGGCATTCTGTTTCCACAGGTCACATCGGGTCAAAGAATTTGATGATAACTGCACCCAAATATCCGATAAAATTATGATATGTTATTTTTCTTACATGTCTAATGGTATACCCTAATATATATATATATATATATATATATATATATATATATATATATATAAGGGTATGCCATTATATATATATAATCATATATATATATGATTATATATATATATATATATATATATAATCATATTATAAGCAATATATCGAGAATATGCCTTGGTCTCGTATGATCGAGGTGCAGCATCGTAATATGATATGAGTGTGACTTTGACAAAAGAGAGAGGCTGCAAGACGTAGCAATATTGTAGTATAAGCAATATACATATAATACATGTATTCCTACGCCTTTTTGTAAATATATCGAAATATGAATAAAGAGTAATACATACATTTTTTTACCTCATATCATACATGTCCTACGTTAAGCTATTCTCTTCTACCTTGTATTGTTCATTAGTTCTGCTCATATGCACACATTTTTACTTCCATTTTCTGAGTACGCCCTCTTCGCTTTTAATATATTTTACTTCGTAAATAACACACGCACGGTACACAACACAATGTAAAAATGCCGTTAAAACAGAAGTATGCCCCCTTTCAAAGTGAAGACCTTTTTTTAGCTTGTCTAATTTTTCCTTAGAAAAATGTGCCCCCCCCCTTTCGAAAATTCCTGGATCCGCCCCTGTTCTCTTTAGATTTTTATCCCCACCCTTTTATCTTTTCTCCACAGGAAACAGATCAAACACTTTTTGGGAAGAGACTTCCTTGACTCGGCCTTTCTGACCCGGGACAACACCCCTCTCAATTCATATGTCCTCTTCTATAAGATACTACCAGAGGGTATGATACCAGTCGTTCATGATCTATGGGTGCAGCTACCAAAGGTATGACCCCCCCCTGAACCACGCCCCTCTATACTCTTAACAAGACAACACCTGGAGAGCATTGGTGAACAGAAAGGGGAGTCGTTTTTAGGGGGGCAAAAAGTTTCACGCCCAAGAAAAAAGGAGGAAAAGAAAAAATTATAATAAAGTAAAAAGGGTGATAATTGAAAGGGAGGGAGGGAGCACAATGAAAGTGTGGTATAAATTAAAGCACCATTCGATGAAATCATTAATTGACTGTAAATATCAACTTTTTCGCAGGTACCTGTGTACAGTGGAAGGCAGTATAAAACATGTAGTGTAGTCGGGAGCAGCGGAATACTCAAAGGAAGTACATGCGGAAAGTTGATTGACAGTTCTGACTTCGTGTTCAGGTGAGAGGATATAATTTTGTTTTCTAAAAAGTTATTTATATTGCCAGTTATTGTGGTAACAATCTAAAAATGAGTTCGTAAAGAATCCAATACTAATGATCACCAAGGTGTTATGTATCAATAAAAAGCTAAATGATTCCGGAAGGAATTTGGTAATTGCTGAGAAATAAGCAAGTAAGCATGACATTCCAACAAAAAATGTCGGGTCTTTTTCCAAGTAATAATAATAATTATAAAAATATAATAATAATAATAATAATCATAATGATAATAATAATAATAATGATAAAAATAACAATATTAATAATAATGATTATAATGATGATGATGATGATGATGATAATAATAATAATGATAGTAATAATAACAATAGTAATGATAATAATAATATCAATAATGATGATAACAATAATAATAATGTCCCACAACTGGTTATCTGTGTTCGCGATTTTTCGTTTTATAATATGATTTTATTGTCTTTTCTCAAATCAAATAAAGACTAACAATACAAATCTCATAAACAAATTATACAATCACTAAAACATGTTTAACAGAATTATACAACTGGAGAGCGGTCATTGAGAATGAAAAAAATATAAAATGATAACGATAATGAAGAACATGCTACTTGTCTCTAATACAGCTTGAAATTCATAAAAAATTATAAATGATAAGAGAGAAAAACAAAGATAAAAATAAGGGTGGAGTACGTCCACCATCCCCTCAAATGTTCAATGTGATCGTTTTATTTTCAGCCTAGATTTCATGATTTCACAGAGATCAGTTTATGTACGGTAAATGTAACTCTACAAGATTCACAGTATTTTCTGCAACTGCATTCATTGGCTGAAAAAAGTGCTTTCTAATTTTCAGCCAGGAATAAATTTTGACAAGCTTTTTGAATGACCTCTGGTAGTCTGGTACGTTGCTTTATGGAACATCTGATCCAGTCACGACGAATACTGTCGATCTGTGACATGATCGATGATATTTGTTTCAATAAAATCACTCTTACGTCTGTGTTCTAATTTTGTGATACAAGTATTTTCGACCTGAGTTCATTGATTGATTGATTGATTGATTGATTGATTTTATTTGGCAAGTCACCATAACATATATACAGTAGCATTAAAACAACAGGCTTGCACAGGATGACCCACGAAAGCTCGAAAGCTTATTTCCAGTGGGGTCCTCAATATACAGAATTAAGATAATAAAATGTTAAAATTATACTATTTACATATTAAAAATGAAGAAAAAAATCAGAATTTACTATTACCAATAAATAAGATATATAGACAATAAATAAGATATATACAAGAATATAACGAAGAAGAAGAAGAAAAGAAGGAGAAGGAAGAGGAAGAGGAATTGGGTAGATCTTTCAGGTTTATATGGTTTTGGTAGCCCTCTATTACTTTTCTTGGCAGCAGCAGAGATTTGTGGATCCTTATTCCAAGATGAATTTTTTTTCAGTTATTTCTCGGAGATTACAATTTTCTATATGATATGCATGTTGTGGATTGTGAAATCCTGCACGCATAACACCACCTTCATTTGCTACATTTTAGTCCAAATATTTGAATAGTTTTTAGGCCCTTTTGCATGCTTTTTTGTTTCCTCTTCATAGGTGACTACTGGCCACTGTTCTCATCTGTGGCATTCGTCTTGTTGATTCTTGCATTTAAAAAGAAATATCCGTCTGGTAGGTTTTTGATCTCTCATTATATTTATTCATTTTACTTCGCTTTTTAAGTTTTGACCTCTTGTTATTGCGTACCCTGTTACCATGGATACGTGTATAGAATGAACAATGCTCCGACATCGGACAACTTTGTAGTCGATGTTGGAAAGCGGACCAATCAGATGTCAGAAACAGGGAAAAGTCTTTTCAAATCAAGGTCAGTATACGATAGGCCTAAGAACTGTCATACTTCTGTCTGTTCTTATTCCTTTGAAACTGGAGGTTCTCTTTACTCAGTGGCGTAATGAGCCACACATTTTGAGGGGCCAAACATGTTGAATGGTGCAAAATTTCTATTAAATCGCAATAAAATTTTGACCCTCTTAATATAAGAAAAGCTAAATTTGTCAATACGTTTAGAAAAATAATATTACATTTCACAATCCTCCCTTTTCCTTTCCTTTTTCGTTTCCTTATTTTATTCTTTGTGTGGTGATTTTTTCGGGGAGGGGACGAGGGGGGGGGGGGGGTTGCAGCCCCCACCCCTAATCTGCCCCCAATCTATACTGTAGTGATATTATTGTAATTGAAAATAATCTTGATTAATTTTTATCCAGCCTAAATAAATCCGTTCTACACACATTGAACGAACCTACGACCTTCAACCTCACATGTTTACCATCTTCGCCGTTTCCTGACGAACTCTTCCAAAACGTTTCAAAGCCCCTCCCCAGAATCATCCTCCTTCGACTTCCGACTTATCCCGAGACCGAGCTTACCCGATTGATAACGAGGGGCTGCCGAGTGGTTCCAGAAAAGGAGGGAAACCTCGTATTATGGGATTCGCGAATCAACCCGAAGTTGAACGACTTCTGGAAAGAGAATGGACTCAAACTTAAAATGTCATCGGGTAAGAATGGAAAACCTCTTTTCCATATCTGGACAGTTTTATGATACATTAATTTTCTTTCGCAGATTAATTATTTTCTTAGTATGCATTCATTATGTGTAATGATCGGTTACAAGGATGATGGGAAACATTTCCTTTTTATTCCACCCCATCCCTTCCCTCTCTCACTCTCACCCCTTCCCTCTCTCTTTCTCTATCCCTTCTTTTTCTCAATCTCCTTCGGTTGTATCATCATCATCATCATCATCATCATCATCATCATCATCATCACCACCATCATCATCAACATTATCTTCATCATCATCAGCATCATCATCATCCTATTCCTCATCATCATCATCGTTGTTACCATTGTCTGTTTTTGTCTCACCTGCATAGCAGAGTGAGACTATAGGCGCCGCTTTTCCGACGGCGGCGGCGGCGTCAACACCAAATCTTAACCTGAGGTTAAGTTTTTGAAATGACAGCATAACTTAGAAAGTATATGGACCTAGTTCATGAAACTTGGCCATAAGGTTAATCAAGTATTACTGAACATCCTGCCTGAGTTTCATGTCACATGACCAAGGTCAAAGGTCATTTAGGGTCAATGAACTTAGACAATGTTGGGGGAATCAACATCAAAATCTTAACCTAAGGTTAAGTTTTTGAAATGTCATCATAACTTAGAAAATATATAGACCTAGTTCATGAAACTTATACATAAGGTTAATCAAGTATCACTGAACATCCTGCCTGAGTTTCATGTCACATGACCAAGGTCAAAGGTCATTTAGGGTCAATGAACTTAGACAATGTTGGGGGAATCAACATCAAAATCTTAACCTAAGGTTAAGTTTTTGAAATGTCATCATAACTTAGAAAATATATAGACCTAGTTCATGAAACTTATACATAAGGTTAATCAAGTATCACTGAACATCCTGCTTGAGTTTCACATCACATGACCAAGGTCAGAGGTCATTCAGGGTCAATGAACTTTGGCCGAATTGGGGGTATCTGTTGAATTACCATCATAACTTTGAAAGTTTATGAATCTGATTCATGAAACTTGGACATAATAGTAATCAAGTATCACTGAACATCCTGTGCGAGTTTCAGGTCACATGATCAAGGTCAAAGGTCATGTAAGGTCAAAGAACTTTGGCCACGTTGGGGGTATTTGTTGAATTGCCATCATATCTCTATAAGTGTATTGGTCTAGTTCATAAAACGTGGAAATAAGAGTAACCAAGTATCACTGAACATCTTGTGCGAGTTATAGTAGTTTTCAAAATCAGCACTGCTGCTATATTGAATCGCGTGATGCAGGTGAGACGGCCAGAGGCATTCCACTTGTTATATATATTTTCTACAGGTTTCTTTTCCGTCAATCTGGCTCTTCATCTATGCCAGGAGATACGTGTCTTCGGGTTTTGGCCGTTTAGGCTCCTACCAGATCATCACCCCGTCGCATATCACTACTACGACCGACTCATTACGAAGAAGATCATTCACGACTTCAACGAGGAATTCGATATCCTAATGAGACTCCACGAGAACGGCGTGATCAAACTCCATGTTGAAAACTGTTCCGAAGAATAGTAAGTAATTGTTATTCAATTTCTACATAAGTTACACTGGGGGGTTTTAGAAGGGGCATTTTATTTTATATGCCTCCGCCCACCGAAGGTGGTGGCTAGAGGCATTATATTTTCGGGTCGTCTGTTCATTTCCGATTTCGTTCTCGTGATAACATTAAGAACAAGTAGACAAAACAACTTAAAAGTTGATATTGATGACTGGGGCGCGGAACGGTTTTGAAAGGGGCGACCGTAAATAGCAATAATGATAATAATGATGATAATAATATTGATAATAATAAAAATTATCATAATTATTTATAATATTTGCAATTGTTCGTCCAGTTCAAATCTTAGGTTGATCTGCTGTCCCAGTCCAACTTTCGACAAAAGCCTCTCAGCTCTCCATTGTGATTTCAATCGCATTTTCAAAGGAATCGATGCGTTGTAGAGAGTGTCTCCGTATAAATGTGAAAACTCTCTATTGGCGTAGAGAGAGAGAGAGAGAGAGAGGGAGAGTAACCACAAATGAATAGCCAACCAAGACATACAAAACATTCGAGTACAAACATTCACACGCCTCGTTATTTATTTATGAATTCATATACTTTTAAAGCACGTTGTTGATTCGTTTTTTATAAGGATCATTTACCGACACCCCCTCTACCTTTTCTCTTATCAACCTTTAATTTATTAGGATTTTCTTTTCTCTGTTTCTCGTGTCTTATTCGTTCTATCCCTTTGCCATTTTCTCTCCGTTTGTACATAAGATTCTTTAATTTGTATCTAAGTCATGAGGGTTTGCTTTTTTTCAAAATATTACTTTTCAGGCAACCGTCCTGCGTTTTACTATTTTATTTTTCGTTAGCTTAGTCAGATTAATTTCTGTTAGATTGCTACTGTTTATATTCAGTTCTTTTTTTTTTAATACTAAATTTCATGTTTATTGTTGTACTTTTATGTTTGACGTCACTATATTTATCTATCTAATATATTGAACTATCTTTTCTGTAATTTCATGAGATTTTTCGTCATGGCACCGGAGAGGCTACCCTCTGCCATAGTTCCACCCCAATGGCGGACCCAGGGGGAAAGCAAAGCCGGCCCGTGCCCCCATTGAGAGGCACAATTAAAATTTGTAATGTAAAAATGCCGTTGAAACAAAAGTATGCCCCCCCCCCTTTTGAAAGTGAAGACCTTTTTTTTTTTGCTTGTCAAATTTTCCTCGGGAAAATGTCCTTATTTTTGTTGAAAGCCCTTTTTTCTGCTTGTCAAATTTTTCCTCGGGAAAATGTGCCCCCCCTTTGGAAAATCCTGGATCCGCCCCTGTTCCACCCCACCCCCGGGATCACCGCCCATGAGCATGGGTGCGCCCGTTAAACGTTCCGGAAATATCAAAATGTTCTCAACATCCAGTGAGCTGCATGGGTAAAATGTTAAGTGTATGCAGAGGGCGCTACATGGATACACGGGCAATTTGAAAGTGATGGAATGAAATTTCAAGAGAGAGAAAGAGAGCAAGATATAAGACCAAAGAAGAAGTTCGTACCTCCATGTTTTCATCTGAATTTCTCTATTTTCATCTTGTCACCCCTTACTGAAAATAATCTCCTACTCTGATGTCTTATAACAGCTCTTTTGAAGTTGGATCCGTAGGAAAGGACTCATCGCCGTATACGTAATTTTTTAGGTCTAATCATAAAGCCATTTTGGCGGGGTTAACCTCAGTCGTTGTCATACACCCCCAACATCTAGGTCTGCCATTGAATCCATGAATACAATTCATTTACATCTGACATTTTACAGTTAGCACAATTTATGAGGCGTGTCATGCTCAAATCAATTCAGCTAATATTTTTCGATATTTGTGTGAATGAAATTACAGATTTAGCCCATCCCGTAATTCATTACCTTCATTCTAAATACACATCAAGACCATTAAGAATCTAACAACGAACTTAACCCCCTTGGGGTTGCTTGCTTTCCATTTTCTCACTTTTATATGGAATCATTCATTCTCGCTTCGCCTCTATGATTTTTCAGTCGACATAAGATTTTTTTTCTTTTTTCACCACGCATTTTTCGCCTATTCATCGAGTATTTATTCTATGTGCGGTCTGAAAAGGTAAATTATGGTTCTCAAAGGGGTGTGCGTTTGGTGCCGAAATGCATATTATGTGCACAGTGTGGTGACGATCTGACTGGGTAGGGCAATATAGATCTGTCAGAACACAATCAGGACTAGTCAAGAGCGGAATATGTACGTGGGCTTACCCTCGACAGTTCCGAAGAGCCATTCTTGTTTCGTGAAGTCAGAACTGAATATATTTTGTCTAGTTGTATCTAAATAAGATATTGTGCATGAATGTATCAAACAACAACGAGTCGCCCGGTATTTTCTGGAATTATTCAGGTCTGTCTCGGACACAATCGAGGTAAGAGAATCATCTGGGGTGTTTTATGAAGCAATTAGTCAGTGATTATCACTCGTAAGTTCTGTACCAATCAGACGCAAGGGTTTCGATAGCTTATAACAATTTTGTTAGTGGAAATCACTGACTATATTTGTTCAATGAAACTGTACCCCTGTGCGATATAATACGCCGATGAAGTTATATCGGGCTCGTTAGTAATAGATAAATATCATATATTATGTACAGTGTGTATAACGTCACGATTACCTTATCATGGTTGATAATGATAGGTAATATGATGTCATCAAGGCAATGACTAGGCCTACTCTTCCATTTTCCCTAAGACATAGAATGGCTAAAATGTCATTTTGATAGTTTTACTTCAAATTGTATTTTTCTTTCATGAGGACATAAAACAATGTGCTACCTGCGGATTACTTTTATTACTGCCATAGTGGAATATATATTTAGGGTAAAACCACAAATCCCTGATAATTATAAGTACATGGCCTATGGGAAAGTTGTCCCTACCACTTGTCATAATTTACTAACCCAGTTTCCATTTTGAAATTTACAGTCTTAGGGATCTCAATCTTAAAGCAGCTATATTTTTCTTAATGCTTGTCCGATTTCATTAAAGCTTTCGCCATTATGTATTACTTATTTTTCTTCTCTCTCACACAACATTATTTTTAAAACCAAAGTTCGAGTTTCATTTTAACGACGTTTAGGCTTCGCGTTTGGTTAGCACGCATATGCTACGGGTTGCCCCTATTCATATTGACTCCAAACAGTTTCCAAGGTTGACGTTCTTGAAAGAGAAGGGCTTTGAAATCGGCTTATGATGTTGATGTACGGCCATGCCCTTTGAGGACAATGCTTGCTCTCAATCATGCAGAAACTGGCCTATTGGCGCCAGACAGTTAGAGCACTGCAAGCTTTTGACTAGTATAGTCCAGTCACTTTACATCTCACTTCATATAGGTCACTGGCCATGAATCGTTTTATAACTGAATTCGGAAATGATTGTTATCGCAAAGATTTTCATAGAAAGTATGGACAATTGAAGATTGCAGTACCATAATAATAATTTAAAGTATTTCTATTCACGTACAAACTGGCGATGATAGATATTTTTAAATCCTAGTTATGGTTTATCAAAAAAAAAATGTTCCAAGCAATAATGTTTGTGTCCGTTTTTAGCTGTTTGTTTGCGCGTTGTTGATTGGTTTTTCCGGGAGGAATTGATAATATGATAACTTAATTCAAAGAGCGAATTAATAAACTCTTTAAACACTTTTTCTTATTGCCCTTCTTTTTGAGGGGCAAGGGACAGAGTATGAGATATATACCTTCGCTAAATGCCTTATTCATGCTTTCGAAGTCTTCTTGTTTACGAAGAACTTATTAGGTCTATACCGAATTCCCCCTTCATATTGCAATATCTACAGTACCTTTACTTTCATGTACGATATTCACGTAATAAGAGATTGCGTACCTAAATTTGTCTTCCAAATATCATAAATAATAACCATTGTCATTTAAGCATTATTGTCACGTATGTGATGTAAATATGGCACGATGATATTAATGATCCCTAAACAAATACATTTCATAGATAAACCCTATTGATATCAGTCGATGTGACATCTATTCGCCCCAGTAAAATCATTTTATTGCTCCATTGTATGAGTCAGAACCTATTTCAATTTCAGCTACTGGAATTTTATCGAGCTAATAAATCGCTCATGTTTACCTGCCTAATGTTACACCCCATTACATCCACCACCCCTTCCGGTTATATTTGACGACATTTTGATTTGCCAAATATAAATGTTCATGGCTTCAATGGCAAATATACAACACGCGAGTCGTAGTACCCCATTATCCAGCTATGCAAAATGGTTTGCATATTGATTAATCTCTAAATTTGATTAGTTTATACCTGTAATTACGTTTTTCTAACAAAAGGTTATGTGAGAAAACTGCTGTACTGCACCCGAAACCGACCGTGAATTTGAAGGTTGATTTTCATTGTAGAAGGAGGGAAAAATGGAACCTGTTTTTTGACAATTGTATTGAGACTTAGGAGGAAATACCTGATGATCTGCCTACCAAAACAAAAAGAACAATGGGCCCTTTTTCAGAAGGAAAGAGTCGTTTGACTGTCATTGTCGCAATTACACTCTAAAGTTTGAAGAAGAAAAAAACAGGTGGGCTTAAAGGAAGTTTACTGTTCATTTCGAAGGGAAGTCTATTCTCTTTCAGTTTTTGCAAAAATTGAAAAGGGTGATATCTCATGATTATCTTTTTTCCCTACATGTATAAGCTACTAGAGTCAGGTTCTTGATTCGTATATTGATTTCTTCTATTTCAATAATGATGTGAAATTTGGTTCCACGATCCAAGCAAGATTCGAGATTCGTTTTAAATGTTTGTTTGACGACTTGAATATATATATATAAATATATATATATATATATATATATATTTTTTTTTTTTAAACAAGTGCACACCAAGTTACCAATAATGCCTATAGCATTTCCATTTATTTGAAAGCAGGATAAAAGAGCATTGCACCTTAAATGCTTTGCTCACAGGCATAGGTGCCGCGGTCGGGGTTCGAACCCCTGACTTTTTATGTATAGCCAGGCGCCTTAGACCACTCGGCCACGGCACCTCCGTCATTGAATATATAGTATTATCTGCATATGGATATAGAAATGTGCCTTTACTGACCTCTAATCTCCATGGTTGTTGATACTAAAATAAATGTTCTGTGTGTATTGATCTTGGCTGTATATGACTTTCCTCCTGGGGTTAAATACATTCCAATTGCTCTAGAACATATTATGTCAGTGAGAAAGCAAAACGACCGATCTGATTACTAGGGTGGGCAATGTATGCATAGCTGGATTGTGTAAAATTCGTAACAAAAAATATACGTTATTTTAAACATATTTAGGGGCAGCATACAGTTTGCCCTCCGCAACCCACACTCAATTATTGTAGCCATTCGTCAAAGTTTCATGCTCTTCACCCCCCCCCCACCGGGTCTTCAACATTATATATCTTTCAATGTCTTCAAGCCTAGTCTTTTTTTTAATCATAAATTCATTTATAAATAAAGAACATGACGATATTGACAGAAGCTTCATTTCATTTGAAAGTGCCGTATTAAAACAAGAACTTAAAACTTACATTCACTCCATCAGTCATAATAATATAGGGGTAATAATATTAGCAGGGCCCGCTGGGAGAACAGTTTTCAGAACTGAAGTGGCTTCCCTGGATAAATACACCTATATCATTATTTTCAGTTTCATTCCCATGATGCTTATCTCCGACGTGGCATTTAAATGCATTGATTCAGACCATTAGTATAACTGTTTAAAATTCACAGATTTTGGATTAGATACGTTTACGCTTGATCAGGCGCCATGACGATTTGACTGATTGCCTCTCCTTTGTTGTTTGGTTATAAATTCATCTAAATTCATTTTTATTTTTCATTCTCTCACGAAAACGCATATCTGTAGAGACTATTTGTGGGTTAAAACCATGGAAAGCCCAAAAATGCCCACGTTCTGATACGCAGGAATTTAAAATAAATCCAAGAGGACTGTAGTCTGTAGTCTGACTGTAGGCCAATACGAATTTTGGATTTAGTTTTATTCCTAAAGATTCATTTTTAAATCTCAAATGATTTAAATTCGAATCCCCCGGCTTTATAAAATAAATTCTTAGGAGTAAAACTAAATCTAGAATTTGATTGGTCCCTAACTATAGTCCAATTGGTCCATATGGTAGGCGGGGTGATCCCAATTTGATATTAAAAGTAGTGAAAAAAATATAAAAGAAAAGCAAAATTATAAAGGAAGAAAAATGAGAAGAAAATAGAACACAGAATAAAGAAGAGCAACAAGGGGAGTAAAAGTCGTTTAATTTTATATTACCCCCTCCTATCAAAATACCCTGACGCCGCCCCTGTTATGAATTCATGATTTTTATATGTATGCAAAAAAACATTAAGCTTTTATGTAAGGTATTTATGTAAAGAATTTCCCTGGTGAAACCATGGGATTTAAAACTGTCAAGTCAAACCTCTATTCCGGATTAGGACCATCAATTTCATATTTCCCTCCTCTCATCCACACCCACATCCACCCCCATGCACCCTTACAGACACCCGGGGGAGCGTTTCATGAAAGGACTTGTCGGACGTTTTATCCGACAAGTCCCATTTTATCCGACAGTTACCATAGTAACAGTACCTCTCAGCCAATCAACATCAGAGAAAGATGTCAGATCTGACAACTTGTCGGATGAAAATGTTGATGAAACACTCCCCCGAACCCTCACATCCTACACAGAAATCTCATACGCGCGTACACAGACATACCAAAGCACACCCACACATTCGCTTACACATCATAACACACACACACACGCGCACATTTTTATCATATTTTATAATGCTTATGTTTTAAATTATAGACTTATATGATTTTTTGTATCGTTGTCATTTTATCAAATGAGATAATTTGGATTACTTTGTTTCATTACGATATGAAACATCAAGTTATGCAGTTTTCAATACCACATTGCATATTGTACATGGAATCAGCCTCTGACTGATATTGATATACTCAAAGAAAATGATGATTATATGCATGACCTGGAAAATAGCTACCAGGTTTATGCGTCATTTCGCAATTGAAATTACTTTGTTTGCATACCATATCAGCTTTATCTGATAGCGGGCGAAGCTTTGATAAATCTAGGAGTGAATTTATTTTCCTTGTTTTACTTCACAGTCGAGGTAAGTGATAGGGCACACTTATTTTTCTCGCTAGTATTGGAGGTCTCTTTTATTATAACATTTCTTTTTTTCTTACCGTTTCTCTAATTCAAATATGAAAAATTGTTTTGTATTTTTTTCTTTGGGTGTCCAGCCAATCCGGCCTCGCCATACTCCCCTCTAATCATTATTTTGGTATCCGATTTTGATGTAAAAAAAATATATAATTTTAATTTATATTCTCTCTCCTATGTTCACCACCCTCCTACCCCCTCTCTCTCTACCCCTCTCTCACTTACTCCGTTTCGTTTGTACCCTTTCTGTCTCTCTACCTGTCTCTCTCTCCGTCTCCCTCTCTTTCTCTATCTCTCTTTATGCAGGTTTTCATGATACCAGCGTTCTGTACACACAATACCACACGTTGCGTATGAATGCACAAGCGAGTGTGAAGGCCACAGGACTGACATGAAAAATTGTAGTTTCTCTTTATATTCCATGAAAAACACTGAGCATTTGGAGAAAATAAATGGATAAAGCCAAACGATGACCATTGAATGTATATACGCTGTGGAAAGAGACTAGAATTTTTTAAGTGTGACAACATGCTGGTGATGCTCGAGGACGAAGTCGTTTGCTGCAGGTCTTTCTGCTTGTAACTAGGAAATAGCCAACCAAATTGGTGATCATCGAAGGCTACTATTTCAAAAATATCAAATTTATCATCTAGACGACAATATAAATGGTAAAGTTTTACTTCCATTCATAAATTCCCCCAAATAAAACCAAAAAATAGGTGTTCAAAAGACATTTGATTTTCGCTGATTCAAGGAAAACCGATCACTTCTTGAAGATGGGTTCTTCATCAGTGCCTCTCGTCCTGTACATCTTCGTCAAGTCCAGCGTCCAGGACACTCGCCAGAGGATACACGAGAACGTCCAGAACATTGCCATAGCGTTCCCAAAGGTGGACTTTCGTGTCCATCGGATGGGGTCAGACAGGGTCTTCGATGACATGTTAGATCTGTTCCTCAAGGGTCTCAGTGAGAGTGATATCTGCAGGCTACAGGGTATCATTGTCAACGGCTTTGGTCAGAACCCGACGGGTGCTCTGGGAGACAAGGAATTCAGTGGTGCCTTCTTCAAGATGGTACTTCTTGCCATGTTGAGGAGAAGGTAGGTCCTTGATCCTCATTTACCCTCTTCCTTCCCCACCCCCCAAAAGTAACACAATGAAAAACTGATTTTCAAATTCAAGAATGGTTACACTTTTATGAATGGGAGAAGGATTTTGTCATGATGATTATTCATATGATTTCTCAGACGAAATAATGTTTAAGGCAAAGACTCCTCCAATAAAAGTTATATTTTGAATGTGTATGGCTTGAGTAAAGTTTAAAGTGTATGGGTCATGTAAAAAAAGGTGATAATCGTGGTTCGTTAAAATATGTCTAGGGCATAATCAAGTACTCGATGTTAAGATATGTTATTAATTCAAGCTTGAAGAATGAACCAGAGTCAATAATCCAGTAGTTACTGTCGAAATAGGCCTCCTATTTTTGTTTTGTTGCAAAACACATATGCCACGTTGATAAGTTATCTAAAAACAAGGAGACCCGAAGTGATTCACCTATTATATGTGTTGTTCACTCAACTTTTGATCAAAATAACCAATGGCATTGGAAGCTCTTGTTCATTTCCCACTTAGGTGAGTGTCATATGTGCACCTTTGTACTAATTTTACAGGTGCGACCCATTAGAAAGAAAGCACCTTGACGAGGGCAACTTTGCACCTTTCAATACAAGTAGGTGCTTCCACCACTCCACCGGAGCGACATTGGTGAAAGTTCCAAGTTGAACCTATATTCCTTTAAATGTTTCATGTATCATGTACATCAATGGATATACATACGTAATTGTGTATTTTACTCTGGAGTTTAAAAGTTGAGAGATCGAGGGACAATGTCCAAACTCTTTTTTTTTTGCGTTGACTGGGACAAAAGGAGAACTCGTCCGTCTTTGTTGGTAGGGTCAATACAAATATTGCCAATCTGTGAAATCCGATTTGATTCGACAATCGTTTCTTCCGTCCGTGTCTGATTTAAAGTGGATTTTGGAGTGGATTAGCAAACAGTCTTGGGAATACTGGTATTATGATGCTCTCTATATTCAATTCTTTTTAATACGCTATTGTGTGTTATGTGCATTGTAAAGAGTCTTGAAGTGGATAGGGAGTGGGAAAATGGATGTTTACATGAAGAGGCAGAATGCAAGCTTTCTTTCTTACCATTTGTAATATTATTGATTTTGACCCGAAGATGTTCAACAAACTATTTCGTAAAAAGATATACATTCGGTTGCTGGTTGAAACACCATTACATGTAAAAAAATATTAATTTGGATAAGATTCTCAAGATATTGTATATGTCTCTCTTGTTTCGTACCCATTCTCGATTTCTCTATACTCTCATCTTAATAGTACCCCGACCGCCTTTATAGTGTTGGACTATCCATTCCAACACTAAACGACTTCTGCACCATCTTCCACCCTTTTCCTTGTAGAAAAAAATGGAACCTATTAATCCATATCGTGCATGTTACATTTCTTGTAACGCATGAATCCACCCTTTGAAGCACAACATGCATGGCTCCTTCCGAGAATTTCCACCAATGTGTTACCTGTCTTCGCCTCAAGAAAGGAATACTATTATTCACCAAATTCTTGTTGAACTGTTGTGTTACCAATAAAACATTCGTTTTATATTTCACTTGTGGGTGGATGGCACACAAACCGTGATAGTCATGAAAATAGAAAAAAAAAATCAAATATTGAAAAATCGTCATGGAAACACAATTCGCAACTATTATATGATTTGATTTGAATAATAATTTGAAATAATCTACAGGTCATTTATTCGTAAATTTGCATGTATTCAAAGACACATGTATCACTTTAGTTATATTTCGATGAAAAAAAATGATATTAATAAAACATACACAATAAATTATGGCATGAGCTCTCTAATAAGATACATCATGCGTATCATTGGGTAAAAAATCAACACAACACTCTTAAAAATCATTAACGTGAAAATAAGTTGCACTCACAACTTCAATTCGTTCAACTTTGGGTTGATGTTGATGTAACTTTGCTCGAACTCTCAAACTTCACTGTACATGTTGCACACGTATACAACGCTTTCATTCTTATACAGTGTTATAGCAAACTGAAATACACGGGGCGGCGCCAGGGTTCTTTGATTAGAGGGCAAGATCGCATCATTTTTCCCCCTCTCAACTGATAATTATAGGGCGGGGTTAATATAAAACAGCCTAGATCGGCTCTATCTGGTATTTTATTCTTCTTTCTTCATTCTTACTTTTCCGTCTCTTAGAAAAAAACGGAGGGGCGCTCACACCCATGCCTACACACCTGTAGCACCGCCCCTGCAAATCAGCATTGACATGACGCGAAATGTCCAATATTTGCTTTAGACAAGAATGCTGCGAGTAAAGTGCAAAGTTTATATTATTTAAAGTCAGGAGGACTGTTTTTGTTTCCGAAGTTTGACGAGGAGTTTTGTCATACCAGTCAATGTCAGTTCATCTATGATGATGAGTCTATAACAATAGCCATATTTATTTTTCTTTATTATGACCGCAGTGTGACGAAATGAATTTTTACCGTGAGTGCATAGAGACCAACACGTCAGCTGTGTATGTAGGAACTGTAGTCTATTGCATTTTATGTTCAGCTACTGCATGCGAATGTGTGTATATTAATCTTCAGACTATGGCAATGGCAAATATTGATGTAACTATCAATTGCAAATATCAATATTGACCAAAATATTTTGTCACAAATTAGAAAACATATCTATTTTCATGATTTTTTTGTAACGGGAAATTTAAGGAAACATAAATAAAAAAAAGACCACAAAATTAACATCTTTCAACAACTGTATATTTATTGTAGGCTTTAAAAAAATAAGCAAAGACGGTAGTATAATTCGAAAACATCGATAGTGTCGCCTGATTTTGGGATCGGACTCCACCATTAGAACTGTCTGATAGGCCAAAAGTTTTGATGGGGTTGGGCATGGCACGTGCTAGTCAAAATTCCTGAAATTAAAAAATAAACCGAATTGTGATATATAGGCCTATATTACAATATTCAGTAAATAATGCCGAATTGTACTTCTCCTTTTCCCTTTCCATTTCTTTCTGTTCATTTCTTCTTTTTTTAGGGGGGGGGGGGCTGGTGTGGACATTTTGGGAGGGCAGGTGCTCCAGAAGCCCCCCCCCCCAATACATATACGCCAGTATACAAGTTTTAGAATATCGTAAAATACGTCGTTTCATGATATGTGTTTACATGGTTATTCCTTCCTTTTGGGTCACTCTTTTATTAAAGAAGCTTTTGTATTTCTTATGAAGATGATTAAAGGCCAACACTTGGACAATTGGACATTTTATAATAAACATCACCAAGGTCTTTTTTAAATCTATGCTATCTCTTTGTATTGAGGGTATCGACCTTGTAAGCCTTTTAATACTTTGTTGTATTTTCCTAAGTTGCTCCTCGACTCATTGCTTTCAATACAGCCCCAGACTATTCTATTCACTATATCGTTAAACCACCGACAAGGGAGGGTGATAATCGCAAATGGCTTAACTGACTGACGAAAGTTTAATCCTCTTCAGACAATAAGTGAAATTAGAATATATACATGTAGTTTGGCTATACACTCAGTAAAATTGACCCCAGACCGACAGATTTTAATACGTTATTTTCATTTTTCAAGTCAAATATAGAGTAACAACATAAGTCTCATAAGCAAATTATACAATGACTGAAACAAGTATTGTCACAGAATTATACAGTTGTACGAACGATCATTGAGAAAGGAAAGTATATCAAATTGCAATGAAGAACATGTAACTAGTCTCTAATACAGATTAAAATCCATAAGAATCTGAAACGATAATAGAGAAAGCAAGATGAAAATAAAACAGGTAGAATGAGTCCACCATCCCCACGAAATCCGACCCTCCCCTTTAAATCAAATCTTTCTTCCTTCTTTTTTTTTTTCTTTTTGAAAATAAAAACTATTATCATTGCACGAAATATATCATCGATGGTTTTGGAGTTAGTTTATATAGTTGGTGTTACTGAGCATTAAGAACCGCCAAACATTATGTTGGCTTCATTGTTCTAGCTCAAATTGAAAATTTAATGCAATACAACAATCCGAGTTACCCTTTTATTATAGCTTATTTTTCGTTAATTTTGACCCTTAAGTTTCTTTTTCGAATTCAACGACTTAACGAGATTTCGATAATGTCAAGTTAGAAAAACACAAATAAACTGAATAAAAAGATATTCGCAGTTAAGTCGTGATGCAATGAATTTACGTAAAGACTACCCTGTCTACATATCGGGTCTTCACCATCCCAATTTGAATCTGACTTTTGTGTCCAAACACTGTAAGTCGACATGTATAGGTAGACTTAACATGATATCTCTCCATCTCGTCAAGTAAAATGCAATTAAGAAGCTCACTTACATACAATAAATTGTCTGATCTCGCTAACAAATATTTTTTTATTCTCTCCTCCTGTTTTAACTCATCCTCCCAGATCAAATTCTTCACAACGGATTGCCGTTGTGTGTGCACAGAGTTTCAGCCACACTTTCACCCAGCATGCCGACTCGATCCCTGCACAAACCTCCGAAGTCTTCCAGCTCATCCCGCTGACCACCAGCTACCAGCCTTACCAGGTCAAAACCGATTCGATACCACGACCGATCGGATTATCCGTCGACATCCAGAAACTGGTCGGTCACGTGTTCCAGTCCCCCTGCGCCAACGTCTTCCAACGGCACAACGAAACGATGCACGGAGTTAGCTCGATTGTGAGGAGTGCCCACTTCTAATGCTTATTGCTTTGATATTTTTTTAAAGGTTGTCCGTGTTGATGGTTGCAAGCAAGTTATTTTCTTCAGTTAAATGGCGTCATGAGGCTAAGTGTGACATATACATGTCCAGAGCCCTAGCTGGCTTTGTCGCTAACTTAATTACACTCGGTCACACCACGACATAAGCCTACATCGGCATTTGCCTGACATAGCAATTATATGTCATGTTGCCTTTCCACCAACCATACAGTCCCAAACCGATCAATTCTGTTTTACGTTTTTCGGTTTGGATCGGTTTGGGCATAGACCTACTAGTTCCATGGTTTGTGTGACAATACTGGTATGTTCGTTTTGAACACACAATACGAAGCATCATGGCTTTCTGGCTATGGTAACTAACCGTGACTTAATATAGGTGAAAAGACAAATGGCGGAAGAACGTATGGTCTTTGACCTTTGAAAAAAAAGCATCTCCGAATCGCAGCATCTCCTATAAACTTGTTTCTGTAAATCCAACCAAAAATAGTCTTATTTTTCAAATTTATTTCAATGGATCTATTTCCATGACTTCTTTTCTCGGCATGGTTGGGACTACTGTAACTGCGATATTATTTGACCTTTGCTGACAGTAATCGTGGTAATTCCATTGGCGATTAGCCATTTTGTCTTTGCCATTAATTTTGAAATAATTGTGGAGATCTTCGGTAATGATATAGCTAATGATGTTGTGTAATCACGACTTGTATTATCATGTTATTTTGAGTCAACTTTACAACTCGAAGTCAAGATATCTCCCTGCAATTTTTAGTATATGAAGTAGTACAAATTATAGAAGGAATTTAGTGATTTAGTTGATTAAGAATTTTGTTGTTTTATGATAATATCTCAATGTCCATCGGATTTGGCGGATGAAAGCACAATTTAGTGAGGCGTCGCCTTTTATCCGGATGGTATAAGTACAAATCTGCAAGATGTCTTTTAATCCTTAACTGTAGGAGGGATTATAGGGAGTAAGGTATTTTTAGATTGATTGGAATATATAAACTTCAAAATTTGCACCCTAAATAGGAGTCCGTTGCCAATGTTCTGGCCAAGGGAACAATTTTTAAATAGTGGGTGCTGGGGTATTTATCAGGGGATTTTCGTCAAAAAGAAATATGTTGACAAAAATGACAAAAATTTGTCCCAAATCTCTGTCATTTGGGAACAATAACTTTATTTTTTTGCTTGTCAACCTGATTCCCAGGGCGTGCTACCTATGGTGAATAACATGCGCAGAATCTCCACTTCACACATGCAGGGCTATGTTTTGTTTTGGAAATATTTTCGCACCGATTAAGGTACACTACAGTGCGTATCAAAAAAAAAGTTTACAGTTTGAAAAAGCCCTGGGAATTAAAAAATATACAACATGTGGGTAATTTTTTCACATATAATCTTGGGTTCGGGTCTCATCTATCTAATGAAATTAAAAGTTTTGACAGAATGTTACACTTGAGTGAGCACTGTCCATTTTTGTAGAGCTCGCAGAGATCTGTTTGCGCAGAAATGCTCGTTTTCACGCTGTGTAAAGGGGAAAGGGCGAAATCAAACTTACCCTGCGAAACATTTCTCATCCATTTCCCTTGCACTTTTAGTCAATTGAAATAAAACGTATACATTCAAGCATTTTGTAACAATTTTGCCACCCAAATTGAAATTTCAACACTTAGTAAGCACAACCTTTACCCTTTTTTTTGTGCCAGCTGGATCCGAGGACATAACTGAATCTGAACAAAAGTTTATATCAGACATCTCCAGCATTTTTTCACTAAGTTTGTATCATTTAAAGTGGGTTTACATTTCATTTTTCATTTAATACTTGTTTCTCCACACTTTTCCCAAGCTTGACAATGATTAACAAAATGAAAATGAAGCCTAAGCCATTTCATGTAAATCACAGCTCAGTGCTAAAGCAAATATCGTCACGATGGCCTCGGTGTGTGGGGGAGTGGGGTGGGGCGCAATGCACTCTTCGAAGTGTTTTGGGCAAGGAAACAACTTAAAAAAGGTAGAATATATCATAAAATCAATTTTACTAGCTAAATTCCACGTGTTCTTCATGATTAAGGTCTACTTTTATTCGCATAACTATTTCAAAGTTCTGCGCAAATCATTTTTTCACTAACTTGTCAAAAGTAAGTGGTGCTCACTCAAGCGGAAATATTTTTTGACAGTTATATCGTCATTTGCTTAAATGGATATGTACCAATGTTCAAATGTGGAAAAATCTTCAGGATATTACAAATATATAATTTTACAGGATTTTTTCTAAGTGTAATTTTTTTTAATACGCACTGTAGAGTATGTGGGCATTTCCGAGTGCGAAGAATTACATACGGTCGCAGCTTATTTATTAAGGGTGCAAGACTGCACACCGAAAAGGGTGCTGATATTGTAACATTTGCAAAGTTGTTGTACATCTATGAATGCTTTATAAGGTACATTATAATACGTATTAGTATAGCTCGGTTTAATGAAAGTACTGAAGATGTATTTATTTACATGAATAATATGTAAAAGATATAGCTTATTTTTGTGTAGTTAATTAAACTATTTAAAGAGAAAAGTTAATAACATCATTTACTTCTTGAAATAAGAATTATATTTATTATATAAGGAAAGGAAAGAGAGAGAGAGAGATAAAGAAAGAGAAGAAACAAACAAAGAAAGGAAGGAAGAAAGAAAGAATTAAAAAAACAAAAAGAAAGAAAGAAAAAAGAAAGAAAGAATAAAAAAAAAAAAAAAGAAAGAAAGAGAGAGTTGAGGAGGCATCCATTGACATAAACAAGACTATGAGATGGGCGTAGGATAGTGCCGATTGTGTGCTATGAAAATGAATTTATTGAAATTATCTTAACATACAGAGAGAATAATTGTTTATACAAATTTAAGAAAAGAATTTCCTGGTAAGAAGCTACAGGTCGATCAAGATTGATCACGACTGATAAAAGAATCTAATCATTGCGTCGATAGTTTATTCGAGGGAAATACTGGGGCGTATCTTGTTTGGGCAAGGGGCACGTGCCATCAGGGCACATTTAGCAAGCGTAGAAAGGAAGAAAATGGAATAAATTTAAAAGAGTAAATTAAAAGCCAAACGAGCAACTTTTAGCGCAAGCCACTGTTTTCGATGTCGGAATGCAATTGAAACACACGTTCCGATTTGGGCACTGCTCATCACCGTGTTCCATGATATTTCAGAGCCCCGTTGCATAAAAGTTACCATTATATGGTAACTTTGCCATCAAATGGTAACTACCATGGTAACGGTGTTCAGCAGCCAATCAAAATCATGGATTTCATGCAAGTTTCCATTAAATGGCAAATTAAAATTAGTAAGTTACCATAATGGTAACTTTTACGCAACGGGGCCCAGAAAGACATTTCACGATCACAAAAAAGGCCAACTATACGTTTGGCAAATTTTCAACACGTGTAAGAGCAATTCGGTTTGTGGTCAATCGACATCTGATTCAATCTCCGACATTTATCTCCGTTAAGAAAAAAATCGAAATGATAAGTTTGGTTGAATAACAAACAACAAGACAAAACTTTAATTACCAGAAACAATACTTTAATTCTGGCATAATTACGACACGGTGTCTTTTGAGGGGGAGGAGGTACAATTCCCGTTTCCCCCATTTCAAGTCGTTTTAAAGTTATTCTTAAGCTATGCCTTGCTTCATGGAAAATCACAACCTCTCGATATACGGGGTTTTTGAAAGCCAACAAACAAAACAAGACTTGATTTAGTACAATATAAAATGGTTTGGAATTTATTGGTGCAAGAGTACACTTCCTTTTTATATATTACTCCACATATCATGTATTTATAATAAAATAGAATTGTACAAAGGACATCTAAAATGAAGACCCCATTATACATATA
Source organism: Lytechinus pictus (assembly GCF_037042905.1). Classification (NCBI taxonomy): domain Eukaryota; kingdom Metazoa; phylum Echinodermata; class Echinoidea; order Temnopleuroida; family Toxopneustidae; genus Lytechinus; species Lytechinus pictus. The sequence goes on from NC_087256.1 coordinate 17,415,815, forward strand.
TTTTTCTTTAAATCAATTTAAACATCATAACCATTCTACACGCTTTAACAGTAGGCATAACGATAAGTATACGAAAATCTGTCATTTATGTACGGTTTAACAAAGAATAAAAGAACACTATATACTTTTGAAGTCAGCTATATACTTCACCATTTTGATATAGTTAGAATGTTGTAGATGGCATTCTTTACAAAGACAAATAACGGGCTAATACACCATAATGTGAACTCCGTAACCTTTGAAAAAAAATCGTTAAATCAAATTTAAACACATTGCATGCGGACATGATTTATCAGAAGACTTGGAATTATAAAATCTATTTCCAGTTTGATTGATGTCCTTTTCCCCATGATATTATGTCTGTAATAGTTCTATAAGGTATAACCCGAACAGAAATCGAGCACTCCCTCCCCGCCCCGGACGAAGACACAACTCTCTTTTTATTGTTTAATTCTTTAAAAAAAAATCTCCTTAAACAAATTTCATTCTTAATCTAATTTTCTTGAAAAAACAACAAAATTTTATAAAAAGTGATTGTTTTAAACAATGCTCGGCTCTAATATTGCAACATATAGCTCAAAATATTGACAAACAATTTTATTATATTATACATCATTGGTTGAAAACACGTGGTGCTTGTGTATAGTTATATACGCTATCTGATTATGAAAAACAATTCAAAGTGATTTGGCAAGTAACATACAAAAAATGATTACAATATCTTTTGGGGAAAGTGAATAATATAATCTTTAATCTGCTTTCAGCATTAGTAATATCATGCTACAGTCACACACAAGAAATCGACTCCTGGGCCCCATCTTACAAAGAGTTACGATTGATCCGGTCAATCACAACTATGGAAAGCCATCAACGTTTTCTTCAAGACATTGTTTTCTTCAAGATATTTGCACAATATCTTTTGTAAACATAAAGAAGCACTCTGAAATTTCAAGGAAACAATGAATGTATGAATATACATCATATCTATACAATATTTTAAACAAACACGTGCTTTATGTTGACGTTGCTGGCTTTCCATAGCTGTGGATGATTGGGTCAATTTAAAGTAACTCTTTGTAGGGACGCGGCCCAGGGGCCCGTAACACAAAACATAACAATCATCGCAGAATATTTTTTAACGATTGATGGCATTGACTACAATGTATAATTGATCGTAAAAATCAAGCGTACGACTAATCGCTAACCTTTGTGTTACGGGACCCACATGATCAACACTTTATCCGAAGGACATATCAACGATCGGTTTGGAACGCTTCTCGTTGCTGTCGTTCAATAGATTTAAATGTTGTTCCAAAGGCAAATTTATCACCGATGACCGCAATCTCACAACTGGTAAATATTCTTTTTGATATATCGAATGCTTCACAACATGGACCATAATAATCTGCAATTATAACTTTGACTTAAATACTCATATAATCCTCGTTTTGACAATAATGTAGGGTTCTGTACCCGATTTGTGACAACTAATTTCTTAACTGGCACGTGAAATGAAACAACTAAATTGTTTGACGAATGTCGAGCTGATTCTTTATTATTGCACATAATTCACATAGATTATACACTATTAAGGCACACTTTATAAACATGTTTTCTAACTGTATACCGGCTAATATAAATTAAAACCACGGTATGTGGCTTACTCTCTTCCCAACTTTTATTCTTTTTAAAGAGCACACTGAAAATCAATATTATCAGGAAAAGAACGTGAAAAGGGGAAATGCGAAGTGTCAAACGTAGACTTCACTTTATTATGCTTGCTTGTCATAATTCATTGGTTTTAAATTTGCGAGAATGTCCCTTTCTGTATCGACTTAAAGTATAAAAGCTGGATAATTTACCCCGTAACATAATATTCATACATGAATTAATCCGTGGTGAATTCAACAAGAAAAGTAATTAGAAAATTAATTATCACCTGTTTATGAACCAGAAATTTACCAACGGAATAAAAGGAAAAGACTACAACTCGGGTTAAACTGCTGGACAACAACACAGTGTCACACAGTTTGGGTCGTGTGGTCTAGTGATTGGAGCATTAGACTCATAACCGTTAGGTTGTGAGTTCGAATCCCCGGTCTGCCGTTGTCTCCACTGTGGAAAAACGACGTGAGAGTAATGGACCAGTTCGTAGTTACTCATGGACAATTTTCGGTCAAATGACCTTTCATTTCTTTCATTATGATAGGCAGATTTCAAAGCAAAATATTACGTAAGCTTGCCTTACATAGCAGGATGAAGAACTTGAATACACCAGGTGACTAGAATAGCACACCAATGAACACTGATGGGCACTAATGAAGGTATTTGTTGCATTCCTACTTTGAATGCATATCATAGCATGTTGCACAATGTACTTGGCAAACTGTGAAAACCAGTCGTTCGTGGACGCGTTGTTTTTTTGTGTGGATGTAAATGAAAACCACAATTCAAAAGAATATATGAATAATCAAGACATCAAAGTTGGTGCTTATCTCATTAGATTTTAAACCACCATGTCACTTTAGTACAAATGACCTTCCTCTGATCATGCGTAGAATCTTTTGATCATGCGCAGAAAGGAACTACGAACTGGCTTATTCCTGTCGTATGTATAACGGTTGTAAGTTTGACTGATTAACTTAGACGTAAAATGTTTCATAGGTGATTGGTAATGTAATGTATGTATCTTAGGACTAAACCAGCAAAAAGTTGTCCTGCCGAGTTCCTACGAGAGTTACCATAACAGTGTGAAGTCGTGATTCACAACACTATCAAAATGCTAAAAAAAAATAATGTGATTTCACATTGTTTCCCACACTGTCATGACTGTAAACACACTGTATGACACTGTGTTCTACCCAGCTAGCACAGTTGCACCCCGTCCCAACCATTCAAATATAATGTCAGGCAAGGTTGAAAGAAAGTCCCTGCCAAAAAGTCGACACCCAAGAAGGCGACCAAGAAGGCGGTAGCCAAGAAGCCGAAGGCTTCGAACCCCAAGAAGGTATGATAACCAATAAATCACTGACGGAGGCAAATAGGAACACTCACGAGTCGGCATATTTTATAGCCGTTGTTGTTTTATATTTAAATTGTCACATTTGGTTGCCTGGTCAAGGGTTTGGACTAAATTGAGTTGATGCGTTTCATGTCATGCATGTCGAACGTTGTCATGGTTGTGCTACTTTGGTTGTCTTATATACATTTTGAACGTGGGTTTCTGTTTTGTTTAGTTTAGTTTAGAGTTGTCCTGTATATATTAATGTAGTTTTATTTGGATCTGTCCGCACAGTTAATTGTCTTTTGATGTCGTCTTACGAACGGGAGGTGGTGGGTTCGATCCTCGGCCGAGTCATACCAAAGACTTATAAAAATGGGACCTTCTGCCTTCTTGCGCTCAGCATTTATATTGGAGAAGGGTAATAACATATCAAGTTATGCAGGGCCAACTGGTAGAGCAGTTTCCTTACTGAAGTGGCTACCCTGGGTTAATAAAATGTTATTATTATCATTATTATTATCAAGTTGAAGGACCGTTTCTCTATGGAGATATCCCGGGAGATATGCTGTATCGTTTTGTCCTATGTCCTGCATGTAGCCATCGTCTGGATATTTTCCGTTGTGGTGGTTGTCATGTTGTCGCAAGAGCTACCCTAAAGCTCAGAAGTCCTGTTGTCTCTATGGTAATGGTGACAGGTAATGCTGTAGTCTCTACAACCAAACCGATTACACACCGATCAAAGCTCTCACGTTATTTCCAATGACATATCATCAGTCCGTTTGGAGTCCGTTTGTTTGGTGTGAATGCCACATGCATGACAAGAAGGTGTAGTCCTGACACTTTCCACTGTTTAGGCGATTGGGAAAGGTGGGAGCTATTAGGGTTGGGTGAATACCCCTTCTTGATAGTGGTTTGCGATACTTCTTTTTATACATCACTGTTATATAAGCTACCATCTCCATTCACTTTGTCTTAATTCACATTTTCAAGGCATAACAACGATAATAGTCCATTATGATTATATTGCAAATACACACACTGAGAAAATACATAGTAAACACACACGTGGTAATACTACCAAAAATATCAACTTTGACCAGTATATAAAAATATACAACACTCTACGGTACTTTATTCAGCATGTAATCGTGAGCACTTCGGGTTTTTGATCAAAGCAGGTCTATTAGTACATTCCAGAAAGATATCAAGATATCTATCAATATCTGTATAAAACATTATCTTGCTCTAAGATGTCACTATCTTGGACAGAGAGGCAGGATGGTCTGTACAAAGAAAGAGTGATTTTACCTGTGGCCTGCTATTTTACTCTATAGGTGGATAGAACCCTTCCATCCATTTGCGCAATCGTGTCTAACATGTCTGCAATGGTTAATTCTAGGGATAAAAATGTGTAGTAACTTTCACTATTTTTGCAGGGTTAGTGCATGCTAAATATAACAACACCGAAGTCCACCTGTCTAGTTTTGGGAAACCTTGATAAATTGCACATTTGAAATCCTTTGATGATGTGTTTCAAACCAATGTCATCTTGGTCCAAACTTTGGTCCGAACTCCGACAAGGGTCATGCCTTCGAAACACTAGCCTTGCTTGGTGAGCCACTGGAATGAAGTGTAATTGCTGTTTTCCGTTTCGCAGGGGATAAATAATTGTTATTTTCTGTCCGTGTACCAGACCGCAAACTCCGTCGTCTTCTGTTTCCTTCGGATGAAGGCGAGACACTTTTGCCCTGAGGAATAGGCGACAGAGAATGTTTTGGACTCGTTACACAATGAGTTCCTTCCCCTTCCTCTATAACGGTTCCCCTCGGGTCCATAACCGGATTGTCATAACCGCCTTCCTCCTCGGTTTCTATCCCGATCGCGGACGAAAGATCATCCGTGACAAACGGCGGGCGGACACCACTACCAGCCGAATGTTTGTCCATTATTGTTTCCGGGTGTTCATCAGCTAAACGTACTGGTGCGCGTATGCCTTTCAGAGGCGTAACGGATCGACTGAAACGCATGCTACCTTGACCACCGTCTGTCCAACTTCCGGTGCTGATCGGGCGGGAATCAGCCTCGCTCACGAACTGGTCATCGGTGTTTCCTGTAACGGGCATATGCGGAGATGTCGATTCTCGCTTCTCTGCGATTGTAGATGGGCGGGGTTGGTTGTCTATTTTGTTCATGTCTTCTTCTACGAGGCGGTCCTCCGGGATGTCATAGGCGTCTGACATTCTATGTGACGGCGAAAGAAGGCTGTCTTGACTTATCATTGTGTCCGTAGATCTAAAGGAGAAGAGAACATTGCAAAGTATAAGCCACAAACGAATGTAGTAGGTGTGTCCTTTGACAGATTATCTTATTTGCTTCAGATTACTTTATGGTATCAGTGCCAACGAAATATGCTAAACCTGAAGTGGCTTATTATTTCTGATCAAAAGGAAGAATATCATGTTGTGTTTGAAATACAATTTAAGACATGTTGATAAAATCAATCTAATCATGGATCGCATCACCAAGGGTTCAGATCACACTTTGCGATTTGAACAAATCATCGTTACAGGTTGCAATTTGGTGTTTAACCAAGGAACTCCTTGGTTTAACCCAAATCATAAATTCAACATTGGAATTAATTTTCGTATTCTTTCCCTTCCTTTACGTAAAAATACAATTTCGTCACTGATGACGTCAGGCCGGTTTGTAACTTACATTTTCTTGCTGATGGCAGTATCGATTGAGTAATGTGGTCTTATCGAACTGTCTGTACCAAGCAACCAATACGTCGTCATCTGGCCTTTACCCTAGATACAAAGATAGTGCGGTGTCACAGTAAAATTTCAAAATCCATGTGTGTATCGCTCGAATAGCATAATAAGCTTCGATCAGCTGATACAACAAGTCACTAAAGAATAATGGCACATTATTTGAATGAATTCTGATCGTTTGTTACTATGCTTGGTGATCCTATATACATGGCCAATCCTTACCAGTTTATGTTGTTTGAGACCTGCTTTCTTAACTTTTATGGCAGGGTAAATTTTGAGATTGGTGGCTGTGGATGTCGCCTTACCAAGGGCAACAACACTGACTCTGAGAATTAATTGTAGCGTTACAGGTATAGGAAACTCTTTATTATGTTTCTGTCTACGCCTATTTTTAGAGTAAGGTTTAGAAAAAACGTAAGGTAAAGACTTTAAGTTGAAGGAAACTGTTGGGATATTTCGGTAAGATTTGCAAAATTTTAGTTGTAGGACTCTGGATATCCGGCAAGCGAATACCAGAAGAACAGAGAAGCATTTCATGAAACAAATAATCAGCGATTTTCCACTGACTCTTTGATATAAGGTATCAAAATCTTGCATCCGGTTGTACCAATGACTCTTTGTTTCATGTAATACTACCCTAGTCTTACCTTGATATTGATAAGGCCTCTTTTCTCCATGACGTAACCTCCAACTTCCTTGAGCACTGCTGCTGTGTCTGTGCTAATGTGGATCTTCTGAGGCAAGCTGTTGGATTCCATCCTGGATGCGGTGTTGACAGTATCTCCAAAGAGACAGAATCTCGGCATGGTCAGCCCCACCACTCCTGCAGCTACGGGACCTGGATAAAGATTTATTTAGAGGGGAAGGAGAGGCACAATTTTAGTACTTAAAACATTTTTCGGAGGAGGTTTTAAGAGGATTGACCTTGGCATGGTTCATCCTTTAACCCCTGCTGCAACGGGACTTGGAGAGGACTTATTAAATAATAAGGGGCGGTACCATAACTCTAGCAGTTACCGGAGTAGGATCTAGGAAGTCTGACCTTGGCATCGGCAGCCCGACCACTGCTGCTGCAACGGGTCCTAAAGAGTATTTGTTTCAAGAATAAGGAGAGTCACAGTCTACGAATTTTCAGGAGTGTGTTTTAGAAAGACTGACCAAATTTTCCAGTAATCGTAATTGCCAAATAAAGACAATGAAAGAAGATAAGAGCCAATATCTTAACGGCGTTACCAAGATATTCTTGTTGTGGGAACCCGACCAATCTATCCTTAATATTTACCAACTAAATATATAAAAGACACATTTTGACTTATATTCCGGGGATGAATTAAATCCTTGATAAATGCAGAGCAAATAGAACAATTCTATGACATCATCGTCATCGCAGGAAGACGGTAAACAATAAAATATTACCTGTATTAATGCCTATCCGGATCTGTAGTTGATGGTCTGGTTTGTGTCGTATCCTGAAGGTCCTGGCACCGGTTAGAAGCTCCAGAGCGACACAAGCTATCTCACCGGCATGACGGTTGCCGTTCCGCCGAGGAAGCCCGCTGACTACCATGTATGCATCTCCTATCGTCTCAACCTGGTATGGAAATCGACAGGTTGATAGATTGATTGGTTAATGGAGTATTCATATCATTTTTGTGGTAGGGTGTCCATGATATATATGGTAGATCATTAGTTACCATACTATTTTGCAGCGAGATGATATTGAATTCGGTACATTTATATGTATTTCATTCTGCTTATGTCAAACAATTGCAATTATTGACAAATTAAAAACACTGAATACCACAAAAATACAAAAATAAAGATTATGATAACAATAAAAATAATTCAACAACCGATAAAATGGCAAGTCAAAAACAAGAACTTGATATGTAAATGTAATTTTCAGACGCGTGATTTGCGACCGCAAGGTGCTGATTTTCCCAGGTCAGTGGCGTACTTTGCATACTTCGTCAGGGAACAAGCAAAAATGCCAGGAGAGAGGATAAACCCGTAAACCGATTTTATTAATTTTTTGCACGTGAGCCACATATTTTGAATGGGGCGGGTGGGTGGGATGGGGAGAATGCCTTCCCGAATGGAGGCTGGTGACGATATCCACTGAAAATACACGTGTCGGCTTTTTTAATGCGAGGTAGCGCGGCGACTGAAATCCATGTATGTTTGGTATCTACTTTTGATGTGAACGTATTTAACGTGGAAATCGATTTATTTATGAAATTTTAAGACAAAGAGGAGTCAGATAAAGATCTATGGGCCAATTACTTTTGCCATTCTTGATATTGGACCCCATAGTCAATAATTTTGATCCAAAGAGTGTTATCTACCGTAGATGTGAAAGTGTCAAGATGGCTGAATAAAGTGAAAGTAGTCTCATTTTGCAAATGAAATGACCACTGATAATAACAGATTAAATCTTTTGATGGTCATCTCCTGTTTGACTCTGCATTCACTTTGTGGGACTGTTATCCCTCAACTAAAAGAGGGGAAAAGAGAAGAGAAAAGAATGGGGAGAACTGGAAGAAAGAAAGAAGAAAGGAAGAAGAAAATAAAAATGAGAAATGTGAGTCTTATAAATCTCTATTACCCCTTTTATTTAACTGAAAATATGATGTCATAATAAGTCATTCGACCCCTCCCCCATCAAACATCCTGGCGCCGCCCCTTGCTTAAACAAACTGTCAATGTCAAATTAATTGTTTTTAAATATAATATAAATATTCAATGTTTTAAATGGAGATATATTTTGGATTTCTGGGAGTCTTTGTCCCCGCTTCCCCTTCCCGCGTTTTGTGCAACATCGGGGATCTTTGTTTTTGCTTCGCTTTGTGTTGCTGCACCAATCTCCAATCATTATTTGTCATTACCAATATTATTTGTAATTAACGATTTGCAAGTATAAGCGCTTTGTTATGATTGATTGGAATTGATTTTGTATTTATGTTTTCTCATTAATATGGAAAAAAATGGATATAGAAATGAAATATATCAATAAAAAATCAAATAAAAAAATAAAAAATTCTTGGTTTAGTTTTCTAATCAGAGGCGTTTGCACGGGAATGGAACTGAGCAACAGTTTCTATGGTTTAAGGGAAGCCAAAAAGGCAAAAGTGCTTTTACGGCACTGTTTCAGACACGGCCTTACCTACAAAAAAAGGCTGTGTCTTCTGAAGTGATTGATTTACAATAGTGAAAAATATCACGAAGGAAAAGCAAGAGACTTTGAACAGCGCCATCATAGCCGAATACGTTACAACAATTTGTTTTACGAACCTTGTAGACGTCGAACCTTTCGAGCACAGCATCGAAGCAGGTGTAGAGGTCATTGAGGAGGTCAACGACCTGCATAGGCGTACTCTGAGCAGAGAGGTCAGTGAACCCAACTACGTCACTGAAATATATGGTCACGTGATCAAAGAACTCCCCCGGGAACTGATTACCCTTTTTGAGCTCTTCAGCCACCACTCTGAAGAAAAGAAACAAAACGAGAAAAAGAGGTTTGTAACAAAATTTCAACACTTCTTTTCAATGCGATGAACAGTACTAAAATCAATTTTTTTGGAAAAATCAAGACTAACTTTGATTTCAAAATGAACATATCAACTGTTGGTTAACGTGCATGGTTCCATGCAAAATGGATTTGGATTTTTTTTACCAAGAGTTGGTCCGATCATAATATGTTAACCAGTTTTGGGGCTCTTGAAAAAAAAGTTACATATTAGAGTAAGCAACATGGTCAATAAAATGGGCACGATCGATAGTTTCTCCTCATAAAACCATCCAATTAATGCCCAGAAAAAATACAAGACTGTAATGTGGCATTTAATCTTACCTTATCATGGTTTGGGGGCTATACATTTAATTTTTTCTAATGATATATCATCAGTCCGATTTGAGTCGGTTTTGTTGATGTGATTTTAGCATTATAGAAAATCGGTGTTTAAAAACCAACCCAATAAATTCATCTTGTAGTTGAAACATAAAGTCATATTTGTTTCTTAGATATTTATAGGGTTAAAGGCATTAGCCTTTAGGAAAACTACGAGGATTCTGCGAGACATCGAAGGCACTAATAAAGTCAGGCAAATAAAAACGATATAAATACATTTTTTTTAAAGAAAAAAGGTTGTAAGATGGTTCTATGCTTGTCTCATATTTTGAACCTTTAAAGGTTCCCTAAATATCCTAAATTCTCTTAAACGGCCATTTTGGAACCTTATTTTTTTTAGGTTATTTATAAAAAGCATTTAAGGTTCTTGAGCACGTATAAAACTTTTAAGAACCCTTTTTCTCGATGGTTCCAAAAGGGACAAAAGGGTTCCGATTCGTTCCTTCTCTTCTTAGAGTGCACCACCCCCTTTCCCAAATCCAGAGAAGACATAAGCGTTTTTTTAACAATCTGAAAGACGATTTGTTACAAAACAGAATTAATTATTTTTATTTACTGTGGTAACATTCGGAAGAGGAGCGCATCCGTCTTCTTTTTCTCCTCCAGGAGCTGCCCCGTCCGATCAGCGACAACCTTTTCCAGGTTCTCAGTGTATTTCTCCATCTTAGAAAGCATGTTGTCAAGGATGTCCAGCTCTTTCCTGTTCGAATAAATGAAAGCATGTCAGATCTTCAGTACCCAGAAGGCAAAGTTCCAACAAAATTAATATTTTCATCTCCTTGTTGAAAGTCACGCAGACTACTGCATTCTGAAGCCCAAACTCCCATATCAGGGTTTGCCTAGTGAGGCATTGTGGAATAGGCCTACCTTTCATTTCAGTGCAATGAATACACAGTGACATTATGTAATCTTGAAAATTGTACGTGTTCTTGCACAGCTGGATATACTTTTATGCATACAAACATGTACAGCCATGAATAATAGCAACAACAATAAAACTTTTAAAATCATTCATTTTTTTTTTTGAGAAATGTCTTCTTTTGTCGAGGGTTCATTATAGCATAAGTTATTTCGTTCTAAGTTTTAACAAATGATTTTCTTCTTGAAATTCATATAAGCGTTTTTATCATTATTAATTAATTCAACTACAAATTGTTTCATCCAGCATACCTTCCTTTCTGAATGCCCCTGAGTTTGGTTCTGATTGCTGTGAAATCCGGTCTGTCCTCCGGAAGCTCTTCCCAACACATCTTCATAAGGTCATAGATAGCGGTAAAGATCGTCGCCATATCCGAAGACTCGAACTCATCTTCGTTAATCTTCGGCCGGCAAGGAGGCTCGTCTCGGCGTATAACCCGCCGAATGATTTCTATGTACGAATTGAGAATGAAAGGTATAAAAATTGCGGTTTTCACATTCAAAAGATATAAGTGACAATTGTCATGAAAACTATACATTCTTGCAAGATCTTTCCTTTGCCCTAACATGCATATCGAATAGTTATCCTTCGAATTCTAGGATGGTTTAATCTAAGTCAAATCTGATTTAGAAGAGTGCACTTTTTTTTTTTTCGAATCTCCGTACGATTTCATTCTCGGCCGTTGGCACATAATTTTTAGTTAAAATAGTTTTGAATTCAAGTACCTTACACTGAAAATTGGCACCATCAATCCCTAATCAAAAGTAAGTCAACAGAAAAAAAAGATTGAAATCTTTCTTTACACTCGAGGAAGCACCCTAGCGCTGCAACCCCAGGGGAGCACTGTTAAGTCTGGGGTGTTAAACTCGACACACCTCGATGTATTGAGAGAACCACGTTCTTAGGTGTTCATATTTCCAGTTTCAGCAAAGTGTTAAAGCAACGATCGGAGTGTCGTATTGTTAACAAAACCGGTTGTTGAAATTAAACCATAAATTCACATTGTTGTAAAATATCTTTCGAGTTCAACTTTTGACACAGGCGGTGTAATTTCTTGTGTCAGTTTTACTTACCCCTGGATGTGTATCCTGATAAATAGAATGGCTGGCTTCGCGTTACGATCTCTTGTAGTATGATTCCATACGAATATACATCTCCTTTCTGCGATCCTTTCGAAGGGAGCATTTCACCTCGGAGTAGTTCCGGAGCGGTCCACAACATTTCTGCAAAACAAAAACAGAGATACAAATTATAAGACTTTGGATGAAGTAACGCATAGGCTAAAGATAATAATAATGATTAATATTATTTGTATAGCGCTTATCACAAAACATGTGTCTCTAAGCGCTTAGGAAAAAATAGAAAGAGAGAAGGGATTTCAGCAAAAAAGTAAAGTAATCGTATAGTTCACAGGAGACTGTAGACAGTTGAGGGGCTTCACATGCGAAGGGAAAGGCTATTTAACAAAAAGTAGGTTTTTAACATGGATTTGATTTTCTCTGTTGAATCTGCTTGTTTTATACTTTGTGGTAGATCGTTCCAGAGATGAGGGGATGCGGAATAAAAAGATCGTGAAACATAAGACATTGGTGGCAGGAACTATAAGATGGATGCATATATCTATTTTTTTAATGAAATGAGGAAAATAGATAGGGGTAGAGTGTAGGGGATGTTAGGGAGGGGTAGAAAAAACATATAAAGTAGCGAGGTCGCACCGAAGTATTTTAGATACAGGGGGATAAGATGACCCATAATGAGGGGAATTTCCCTGTTGCACAACTCAACACAATCATGAAACACCCTCTTGCTCTAAGACGTGTTTAGTTTAGTACACTGACACGTACTGAGGTGACTGACACATTTCATTACTTTATAATCACGTCTCGGTGTCTCTAAGACGTTTACCGCAGAACATCCTTGTGATTAAGCTTGATCGTAAAGATAGGACGGGGACGAGTATACTGATTTAGAAAGAAACCATGACCACATATTCTACCAAAGTCATCCACAATCTATACCACAAGGTACAGGTTTGTATTCCATACAGCACTTCCTGTCAATCCAGTTGCTTATTCGCTTCAACTACGTCGCTTCTTGTCTCTCGTTAAAGGTACAGGCGCGGTTCCAGGGGGGGGGGGGGCACAGGGGACACGTGCCCTCCCCCCTTTGAGAAGCAAAATTAAGAATTTGTAATGTAAAAATGCCATGAAAAAACAGAGGTGTGCCCCCTCTTTTGTGGTATGAAGAGCTTTTTTTTTTTTTGGGGGGGGGGGCTTGTCAAATTTTCGAGGACGAAATATCCTCCGAAAAATTTGCCCCCCCCCCCTTTTGGAAAATCCTTGATCCGCCCCTGAAGGTAGGACGTTTACATGAAAAATTAAAACAATTTGAAAGTGATTCTTGATGCTATTATATTCACTCGTTTCACAAACAGTAATTGTTCTACTTCTTAGTCAAACATCACATAGACTAGCCCGTTTGGTCTACTCCCAATCTGGTCCAATTGCCGTTTGATCTCAACTACACTTCGTTGAAATACCCACTTCGTCTAATTCTTATTTAGTCTAATGCTCAGATGCTCCAATTTCCACTTCGTCACCTTATTATTTGCACTTTGTGAAATGAACATTTTGATCCAAGTCATGTGATCATATCGACTACGTGGTGGTAGACCAAGCTGATATCAGACAAAAAGGGTGTTGCTTTACTGGAAATGAGACAAAATGTTTAGTAGGCAATTTGATTGCCGTCAACAACTAGGATCAAACCATATGGGATGAGACTAAACAGAAAGTATATACGAAGTGAATGCAGACGTTCATATTCATTCACGCATGTACTATATCGTGGCTATATTATCATCAATATGCCCGAACGATGGGTGTTAATTACTATGTTGACTATAATACTAATATAATACTACAGTATGGTGATTAACATTAGTGTGGATCATAATGGGTTCATAAGTTTCTTTGGATATGGGGACTGGTGCGTACAAATTTGGAGTGTGTTTATGTGTTATGTGTTGAAGGTCTTTTGTGGGGTCCATGACATTTGCTCCGCGGACAAGAAATTACGCCGCTGCGAATTCCACACATTAATGGAATGACCAACTTCAACCCTGGATTTAACACTATACCCTATCCTAAACCTAACATATAACCCAATTGCAACCCTAACCCTATATCTTAGACGAAATAAAGCCCGGAGCAATTGTCGACGGAGCAAATGACGTGTCACCCTTTTGTGAGGCTGAGAGGCTGAGAGGAGAGTGTGTGCGTGAGTGAGTGAATGTGATGCGTGAATGTATTTGTTAAAATCGTAAGCATGCACTCACTTGAAAACTTGACTTCAGGATCCTTCTGCTTCATGACGTCCTCTTTGCGAATGTTAAAGGATAGGAGACCAAACCCTGAGATCTTGAGGACCCATCGACTGTCAACATAACAAGTGCTTGATGATAACAACCCATGGCTTTTGATCTCAGACGCGTGGATGAACTGCATTCCCTGTGGAAACAAAAGTAAGAAATGTCCTATGCCTTCAATAAAAATCGTATACCTAATATCGTTAGCCTGAAATATTCTTTGCCTATAATGCCTTTTATCTCAAATATCTTGTACCATAATTGTCAGTTTTTTATATATATATATACGGAAGAACTCAGTATGAAAGTTGTAGGAACAACTTGTTAGCGATAGAATCTGCTTTTACATGTTTTAAGTAAAGATTATCAAAATTATGATGTTATGAAACTTTGTCGATTTAAAATATCTTCTGTGATCATTTACGTATCTTTACTTATTTTGCTTTGTTAAGTCGCACTGCAAGTTTGGTCTCTTCGGTTTTCTGTGTCCTGAGGCGCTCAACGGTTACCATGACAACTGCTAGTAAATAAAAGGAGCGGATCCATGGGGAGGGGCAAAAGGCCTCATCCCCTCCCCTCGCGCCAACGCCACTGATAGACCCATTTTTTCTTAATGCTTGTAAATGTTTGGCCATTTTTTTCCGTGATAGTGACCTTTCATTTTTCATTTATTATTTTTTTAATTCATTTTATATTTTCTTTTGCTGGGCGGATTGATTGTTGATAAAGCAATGCTGGTATTGCCTTTCACTGACATAAATCCCAATATTAGTGCTTTGAATATTGTATTTTTTTTGTTTTACCCTGGCAAGGTCCCGGATGAAGGAGGCCTTGAAGCTGAGATCGAGATTGACATCGTCGTTGGCTAGGATACTCTTCAAACTACCCTTAGGACTGAACTCACTGACATGGTAGAATGTATCGCCGCTGGTCGAGGGAAAACACAAACCTAGGAACCGGTTGATGTTATCGTGGACGAGCCATCGCATCTGGAGAGGGGAGGGTGGGAATGAGATAATATATAGAGAGGTGGTATGGATGGAGAGTGAGAGGGAGGAGAGGAAAGGGGAGGAGGGAGGAGAGGAAAGGGGAGGAGGGAGGAGAGAGCAATGGAAAAGACGAGAATAAAAACACAAAAAAAGAATTATGTATTATAACGCGTTTTTTATTTTTATGATTGGGCGATTTCCCCCACAAACAATTAGAATCATTGAATACGAAAGAGAGGTGTGATGGAAAGAATTGATTAATAATCAATGCAAAACGGGAAAGGGAAAGACAAAGTAACGAAAGGGTGGAAAGATAGGAGGTATAAGAGATCACGTTGGAGAAAAGGGGAAAACAAACACGACGGATAAGATATGATAAGAAGAGGGATACAACTTAAGGAGCCAACTAAAAACAAAAGATGTATATAAAGAAAGATAATAAAATAAATAGATAATGAAAGCACTGAAATAAAGAGAGAGAAAAGAAAGAAAGACAGATAGACAGACAAAAATAAAGAAAGAAAGAAAGAAAGAAAGAAAGGAAACAAAGAAAAAAAAGGTATATAAACAAAGAAGAAAAAAAGAAATTATAAAAAAAAATAAGGCAGAGAAGGAAATATAAAATAAACATGATAAATGGGGAAATGAAAACAAGTAAATAATACATAAATATAACAAAGAAAAAAATGACAGCTGAGGAAATTTCAATTTCTTTGTATTTTATCAAGAAAGGAAGTGGAATAAAAACAGAACACTCAAACGAATCTTAAAAAACAACATAAAGTGCAACGCAAGTAAAACGACAGTGAAAGGAATACCACTCCTCCACTGCATGCATTTACCTTTGCGGCTTTTACAAGAATGACAGAGATCAAGTGCTTGTTATTATGTATATGGGGAGAAAAATATTGATACTACATACTGAGACGATCTGATAATCATGAATCGTAACATTGTGAAAATGATGAATACATTAGAATGACTGAGCTCATGCTATAGTCGCACCATAGAAACCGACTCCAAATCAGCTGATGACATGCCATTCGAAATAACGCATTAGAATGGAGCGTTGTGGCCCAGTGGATTAGTCTTCGGACTTTGAAACAGAGGGTCGTGGGTTCGAATCCCAGCCATGGCGTAATTTCCTTCAGCAAGAAACTGATCCACAGTGTGCTGCATTCAACCCAGGTGAGGTAAATGGGTACCGGTAGGAAGTAATTCCTTAAAAAGCTGTGTGCGCTATGAACGCCTAGCTTAGCCGGGTAATATAGGAGCGCCTTGAGCACCTAACAAGGTGGATATGTGCGCAATATAAATACCCTATATTATTATTATTAGTTTGATCGGTCTGGAGTCGGTTTCTTTTGCTGTGACTGTCCATTGGGTGATTTTAAATCCGGTGTTGGCCTTGGTGTTGGTGTTGAAATTTGGACTGCTTCCCCTAGCTCTAAAACTTATTCAGAGTTTGTAAAACTGATCCAGATCACATTATTGACATCTCAACAACTAGTGAGTGCCTTTTCGGGACCATCTTCATTTTATGTTTGGTGTTATAATCGGGGAAAAATTGACCTATAACACCAACACCAAAAGGTCAACACTGAACTTGAAATCCCCCATTAACTCTCCAACCTACCTCTTTTAATTCTTTCTTTATGGTTTTGGTCAAGTTGAAATCGTGCATCTGGACTTTGCGCAGAACGACCGTGTGAGAGTTGAACGTTGCAAAACTGAAGTTTTTTCCTTTCTTGTTGACGTCCTTGCCTTTCACGGATACCGTGGATAGCAGTGACTGTTTGCTGAGTGCGGTCGACATATTCTGAAGGCGGTAATTGGATGGGAAGGCCTGGAGTTTGATGGAAAGACAATATTTTTATTAGCATCGGCTTCGTTGGAAAAGGCATTATGAATAATGAATAGGAAGGGTGCTCAACATAATGAAAATATTATGAAGGTCCTTTGTTTGTATTCTCGAATACATCCAATGTATTCACCTTTCTGCTCTTGTTTTTCGCAAGAGGTCACAAGATCATCAAATCTTGCGATTAGGCTATTCTTTGAAATGTTGTTCTATTAATATGAAATTAGATCAGGATGATCACCATTCAAAACATGTATAACGAGGATGCCACAGCACATTTCTGTAGTACACAATGTGGCCTTTCATTTTTTATTCAAAACATTGTATAAGAATTTTTATCTGCAAATTTTTTTACCCAACATTGGTTGTCTATATTAAGCACATTAGAAATATTATTGGTCAACTAACCGATAAATAGTCAAATTCCCATCAACGTTCCGTTAAAATCAAGATTATTCATATTGAGCTAAACATGACCAATAAATTAATAAAACAGTTTGCCCTACAATATATCCCAAAACAAAGGCCCTTTAATTTTGCAGTGTAAAAACTAACTGAGCATGCAGTACAAGGGTTCGCTATTGTGGCCCAGTGGATTAGTCTTCGGACTTTAATACAGAGGGTCGTGGGTTCGAATCCCAGCCATGGCGTAATTTCCTTCGGCAAGAAACTGATCCACAATGTGCTGCACTCAACCCAGGTGAGGTAAAAGGGTACCGGTAGGAAGTAATTCCTTAAAAAGCTGTGTGCGCTATGAACGCCTAGCTTAGCCGGGTAATATAGGAGCGCCTTGAGCACCTAACAAGGTGGATATGTGCGCAATATAAATACCCTATATTATTATTACAAAGTTGATCGAATTTCAGTTTTATTCTAAATGGCAAATATGTAAAATTAAAGGGAAACAAACACATCCTAAACTGTATTTTGAAAAGAGGAAATCTTGTTGCCTACGACCCTACTTACAAAATCCTCCTGCGGGTTCCGCCACTAATCAGCTAATACGTATTTCACCTCTGCCTATACACAAAACACCCGATTATTTATCTCAAAATTGTTCAGATTTATCAATAATAAATTATGAAACTCTGGGGCAACCTTGTGTCTGTATCTATTTAGAAACAACCTAGCACAACTACCAAGCCTAGAGGCAAAATTTGTTCTTTTTGGAGAAACAAGTTAGCACCTCTCCGACACTACGTCATCTATGTTAGATGTTGACGTCGTATTTTGGAATACATTAACGTTTGATTTGATGGCTGGTATAGTGTATCATTGATTGATTGAATAAATTTTGTAGGTTAAATTGTTAACGATCTCCCATCAACCCCTCTTCTCTATTTTTATCCCCCCCCCCCCTCTCTCTCTCTGTCTCCCTCTGTCTCTGCCCCCTCTCTCCCTGTTTCTTTTTCTCTTCATTTTTTTCTTTTCATTTCTTTTTCTTTCTCATTGCTTTATTTCTACGTTCTTCCTTTCACTCTCTCTCTTCTCCCCTTCATCTATCACCCTCTCTCACTCATTCATTACCCACTCACTCACTCCCCCTTCCCCTTCTCTCTTTCTTACTGTCATTCTATCAATTTTTTTTCATGCTTTACCTTTACTAAACCCTTGAATGTACATTAATGTCACTTCCGTCGTGGAACTTTCTCAGTCTTTCTTTGCCCCGCTGCGTACGGCCATCTGCCATGTCTTTATTTAGGTTTAAAATATGTTTGTCATTAAAGAAGAAGTAAACGCATATAATAATCCATACCTTCCTTGGTTTTTTTTTCTAGAACACCCCCGCTTTATAATTCAAGCTACCAGGATATTCTCCGCGGTGGTCTACCCGGTAAATAGGCTGTAAATCCCCGATTCGAAATTAGCGAGTGACGCTATAAGGACGTTCGTAATACCAACAGTGTTTTGGGCCACTCTGTCGCCAAGGGGTCTTGCAAAGACGGGGAAACTGAGACCCAATTCAGATCATCGGGAATCAATGTATAAACCTCTTAGAAAACATGGATGTAAGAACGTTGAACATCGTTTTTCCCTTTATATCAGACGTTTGACTGTTTCTTCTCCATTTCAAGTATAAAAAAATACTCAGCCATGGCAGCGCAACCCCCAGACACTGCCATTCCGAGAAACGCACTTAATTCTATATATTATAATTTAACCCAATGAATAGTTATATACACTTCCACGCCTATATATAAACATGGTAGGTTAAACGAAGCAAATGTTAACGGTCTTGGATGTTGGTATGCAGTCGAACTACTCATATTCACAGGGGGGTATTCAATAGTCACCGACATCTTTAAAAAAACGAATAAGCATCTTTCTCAAATGATAATAGTGTATCCATAGCTATTTTTGTAGCCATTCTATATAAAATGATTTTTCTATTCAATTATACTGGACGTCATTTCGGTTAATTTTGTTCTTTGAGTTTCTGACGTAAGTTCCATCTATTCTGAACGACCCCAGACACCGCACTAGGATAAGGCTTTGAATATTTTCACTTCTGTTTATTTTCTGTTTCACCCGCCGACGACTATTTAGCTTAAGCCTTTGAAGGGTGTGTTATCGGGGTAAGATGTGAATATAGTCTTCTAATTCTGGTCCAGTCCTCCAAATGGGCAACCGTAATAACGAAAACCACATTTTATCTCGAAAAAATGCCAGTTTTCACATACAGATTCTTGAAATATTGTATATTTTCTAAATTCATTCTGCGATGATTTAACGTCAAGAGACAAATATTATCAGGGTAAGACAAATGTACTTATACTCTTATAATTCTGGTTCACTTCTCGAATGGACAACGGTAATAATGCAAACCATATTTTGTCTCGAAAAATGTCAGTTTTGACATTAAAATATTGTTTATTTTCTCTTTCATTCCACGATGACTATACATTAAGTATTTAAAGGGTCTGCTATCGGGGTAAGATGTGAATATAGTATCAAAAAATTATTTCACCCCTGAAATCGGCAGCACTAATCTAATGAAATTATAGGTCTATAAAAGTAACATATCAATTGAGGCAAAATGATTGTCACAAATTGCATATATTTTGTTTTAAAAGGTGAAGGGAATGTTTTTATTGGAAATAAAAGTAAGTATTGTAATTACCATCCGTTTGCTTTTCATGTCATTCGATGCAAATAAATAGAACACGCTTTATTAAATCAAAATAAAACTGCTATCAATCCTCAAATTGACAATACAGTTATAAATTTGATCCCCCTTGTATATAGTTTGAAAGGGTATATGATATGATACCACTCGAACATGAAGATGCTCTCGAACAAAATTTATTTTGGCAATATTCAAAGAAGGAGACTAATAAATCTTATCTAAATCTAATAAATTATGTGTATAAGTTCGTATAGTACTGTCCACTTGCGGATCGGGGGGGGGGGCACAGCCGGCCCATCCGGCCCTTTGAGAGGCACAATTAAAATTTGTAATGTAAAAATGCCGTTAAAACAGAAGTGTGCCCCCCTTTTGAAAGTGAAAACCCATTTTTTTTGCTTGTCAAATTTTTCCTCGGCAAAATGTCCCCCCATGGAAAATCCTGGATCCGCCCCTGGTACCCGTCCACCCCCTCCCCTCTCTCATATAATTTGATATCCCCTTACTCCACACACACTCTCTCTCTCTCTCTTTCATATATATATATATATATATATATATATATATAACATTAAAAAAAAAGATACACTGAAAAGTGATGTGATTTCGTCATACCAACTTAAATGGAATAATTTTCAAAGTCAAAGTTCATGGAGTACCTGCTCTGAGCGATTTCCATTCGATACCGGCACAATAGTTTTAACAACTGTATAAGATAAGTAGGTTCATCTTTAACAAAGAAGAAAATCGTGCCTATTTTTCTTCAAAAGGTGCATTATGGCAATCACACAGTCACTGACTTTCCTCACGTGCAATGCATCGTGGTCAACGGGGGTGCGCTTGTCTATCGGCTCGTGAAAAGTGGCCAAATCAAGGTAAATTAGCGTTCGCAAAAATGGATTCCGTGACATGCGATACGCGCCAACTCGCTTGATTTGCGAACACTTTCTCGAACTGTTTAATGGTGCATTGATTCGTGTAGTGCAAATATCGTCTAAAACTCTCAAATTAACGCCTCACATCGTGGAAAAATTTCCCCTTCTCTCTCTCTTACCATTTTCCCCGCGTATTGTTTTACCAAACACGTGTAAGTGACAGATGAAAAGTATGACGATTTGGCAATTTGCAGGATGACGAATACATTTGTGAAAAAGACCGTTTTGTAAAATGACGCGTGATGTTGCATTTGTCAAAAAACAAACAAAACAAAAATCACGAGAAATAGGAAACTCAAAGCCAAAGCAAACAGAATTTCGTGTTTTCTCTTTTCCCACTTTCCAGCCTATGATATTTCTTTGACGCTTTCGGCTGACAGTGCTTGATATTTGTTCAAGGAATAATAAACACCTAAAATCGGCGAAAATTCATTTTTTATTCCAAGCCCTTTCTCACCTTTATTTAAGTAGAACTATTGTCAATAAATTGATGTCTATTCTTGATCAATATGTTACCTATGATAATCATTGTGTAGCTTTCGCTCCGTAAGAATGTGAAATCGTTCGATATTTCTTTCTAAATGTGTGTACTTTCACTTACAATATTTCTCAAACATATATTAAGGAAACGTGCAAGGATTCATCACATTGAAGGGTGATGCCATTTTTTAATGCACGAGCTTTATTCCAAAGAAATTGTAATGTTGTTATAAAGGCTATTTACCTTTAGCGACGAAATATTCAAAGGAATGTTTGTTGACAAGATCAAGGAAATGTTACTGTTTCTGAAAGTTGTTGAAACCAGTCATATCAAAATGAAAAAAAAAATACATGGTTTTCACCTCCCAAAAGACAAGTTGCCCCCCCCCCAAAAAAAAATAATTATATACTGTATATATATATATATATCTGACAAGCAACAAACAAAGTTTAAATCGAGTGAGTGTGCTCTTGATCTGTGCTTCTGTACAACGTCATATATAGCTTTCAAATTAAGGGTGATAGTTGTGACGTCACTATACACGTAATGCAGACGATTTACTTGTTTGCTTTTGATTTTACCGTTCACCAACTTTTATTTCCGTTCTGGTTTCGAAAGACCCCGAATAATTTTCCTTTTTTGAACGGTTGTGTGCACAAACATTGTTTCCACTAATTCCTATACAGCATTTTCATTGATTCAATGTGGTGAGAAAAAAAAGAGCGCAGTGTGGCCGGGGATCGAACCCCGACTAAAATGTTTGTGTCTGGTGAAATCAGTAGCCAGACCCCTTCGGCCACTGAGCTACCATGGCTACGGCTCCTAAACTACCCAAAATGCTATGAACACTCAAATGACTTACCGCTCCACTCTGTGTTTGGATGAAAGTGATTTCAGCTCGATCAATCAGCCAATCAGAACCCTTGATGAACTTTGTGTACTTTAATCTGATGGAAGGAAAAGGGGGAGAAAGGGGATATAGTATAATAAAGAAAACAATATAAGTCAATACGAATCAATTAATAAATTCCGCTACACTGCCAAGTCTTCCTCTTTACTGTATTTCACAGCTTTTCAGTCATTCTCCGCTCTTCTCCCATCACCCATTCTCTTCATTCCCTTTCACTATATTCACGCCTTCCCAACATTCCTTTCCCTCCTATATATGTAATAATGATGATGATGATAATAATGATATTAATAATGATGATGATGATAATGATAATAGCCTTTTGTATAACGCCAACTAGAAACAATCTATTCCGAGGAGCATTGCTATTATTGTTATTACCCGGCTTTAGCTCGAGCTGCCTTTCAGCGCTCGTGCATTTAACATGTTTAAGGAATCAATCCTGCCGGATACCCATACACCTCACCTGGGGCGAGAGTCAGAACCACTAGACCACGACGCGCCCACGTCTTAATGAGTTCTTTACTCGAAGTGAGTTTTTAATATTTGAGAAACTTACCTTGCAACAGGAACGAGGATGATTATACTGACTGTTACGATGACGGCCACAACGATAGCAGCAATGATACCACGATCTGTTAGGATGGTAATATTGATTATATAAGTGACGATAATCCTAATAGACCCAATATCAATGGAATATTGATTATAATAATATTAATAATGATGATGATCGCTAGAGGGTATTCATTTGTCTAATTTTTGTCTAATTTGCATATTGCCGACCCACGGCGTATTTGCATATACCCCCGGCTTATTTGCATATACGGATTACCGGCCGCACCGCATACCGACGCAACGGATCAATGCCCACCTATTGTTCTCGCGTTCGTGCGTACGGTCCTGGAGATTAGTATAAATATAGTTTTCAGATAATTTTCGTCACTTGATAAAGAGTTGCAGCGGCACTCGAAAGCTCGTGAACTTGTAAGCTAGTGAACACTTTTTGCGAGAGTGATCACGAATTTCCTAGAAAGCCAGTGAACACTTTTTGCGAGAGTGATCACGAATTTCCTTGTTGACCATAGTAGATTGCGAGACAAATGAATACCCTCTAGCGATTATTTCAATCCGCAATAATGAACCTATTTAGTATTAATGATGATGATTATGATGATGATAATAATAGAACTACTAATAAATAATGATAATAATGATAGTAATACAAGTTATAAGAATAATAATAGATATGATGAACATGATGATAATAATAATAATAATAATAATATTAATAATAATAATAATAACAATGTATATATTCATATGATGTTTAAGTACAGAAAATAACTGAAACTAATATCAATATTCATTAAGATAGTACATTCAGATTTATTTGATGGATTTTTATGTTGAAATGAATTTAGACATAGATGACATCTCACATTCGCTAAAACCATAATCATAAAGAGTCTGAAATTCGGTAAATACTTTTGAGATGTAATGATAAAGAACATAATTATGAAATCGGAACGAGATAAGTCTCTAAAATCAGACAGGAATCAAAGGTTTATACACTAGATGTGTTCGATTTCCATGATGAGGGGATGAGAAAGTATGCCGATTTCTTCAGATATTGTGTCAAGCAAAGAAAATGAAAGATCGTCACTCCCATAAAATCATGCAGTGGTCATAAAAAATATCTTGTTCCGAGACAATTAGAACGCGAAAAAGGGGGTTTTCTCACCGAAACAATCCTCTCCATTGAAGCCGCAGTCCGGGGCGTCGAGAGGTTGCGTCATACCCGGCCAGTCGATGGCGCCGTGTATGGTGGCAGCGAATGACATGCCATTGACCCTGGTTATGTTACCAACGACCTCGAACTGCATATTGTTCTGCACAAAAAAAAGAAGAAAGGATATGGATAAATCCCAGTATTGAAGACAATAGAACGCTGGTCGGCTTTCCCTCTGAATACAAAGGAAAGAACGTGCAAGGACTATTGTTAAGGTACCTATAAAAGGGTAAGGATTTGAGGATGAATAAAGTCGAAATGTTAGGTAAAATAGGGTCATTGAAGTACATGCTGGTCTTCTAAACAAATGCAAACGTGTTCATCGTTGAGGGTAAATTTCACACACGAACAATCAAAAAGCGACAAATAAAATCACGCATTTCAATTGTTTGAAATATTATCAATGAAAGAAATATTCTATTCGTGATTAGTAACAGGATTGACCGTCAATGATATTTCAATTAGCAATAACACTGAAGTTAAAGAGGAGAGGAGAAAGGGAAGAAATGCGAAAGAGTGGTACATTAAGAGTAGTTTGTGTATTTATTATCATTCCGCTTGAGAAAAAGGACGATACCAACTTGCCCCTACCCCCCAAAAGAAAACCTGCTAGAAGGACCTGCATATTCCCAAATTCAGAAAATCCAGAAAATGTATTCCTTAAACGGTATTTTTTAAAACCTAAAAATGATCTCTAGATACCTACTGAATTCCTCTTCTTGTTTAAGTCTATTTTATAATGTTCTGAAATGTGAGAACAGATAAGGTGATATCCACTGATAATGAGTTCTGATCCATATAAAAGTCTACCACTTGGAACCACAATGCTGCGGCCTAGCCAATAAGTGAAACAGAACCGACTTACCTGTAAATCAAGAATATTGAAGTCGGATATCCGGCTCCCCAACTCGTCGATTTTTACCGTGCCCGTCATTCCTAGTGAGACGGGAAAATGTTGTTTTCAGCAAGAAAATTTTATTATAGACACTCTTCTTATTCATAATATATTGATTCAAGGCAAAATATCAAATTCCCCAGCACTCTTTCAAAGAAACTTTGCAATAAAATCATTCTATTACTAACAATGAGGCCTATTACTAGCACTTTTACCTAGAATTGCCAGGGTAAAATAAAATATAATTCCTTGTAGTAATTTTTGTGAGTTGTGCTTTTGAGAAGCACTTGGTATAGTACTTGAAAAGGTGAATTTTATTCATTACGCATTGTAAAGTATAGTACATTCAGGGACATACACATCTTGACTAAAAGCATTGCATAAGAATGTATACGCAGCGCTGCTTTGTTGGTGCAATTATCAGTAATATGAAGTCGTCTTCTCTTCATTTGTTTTCAACAAATTCAATATTAAAAAAAATCAATTGAAGAAATACAAAACGGTGTACTTTTCTGTAGGACTACTAACCTTCAAACGAGACATTGCCCTGCATAAGTTTTCCCATCACCCCACCGTCAAGAGGGGGATCATCCGTTGCCATGGAAACGTTGGCAGCATGAGCGTAAAGATGGATAGCGTCATACAGATAGGCAGACATGATTGATGGCTGGGAAGAAGATGAGAAAGAAAAAGATGGCTTTAAGCACCATGAAATAATTGGATGTCATATTCATTTTCCCTGGATAAATAAACGGTTTGATGATCTAATTATGAGATTCTGTCTATACACCACCACCTCGTCTACTTCAATTTTGTTTATTATTAAATTTAGTCTAATTAATAATATAATAGTAATAATAGGCACTTAAATAGCGCCATCTATGTAGAAACAATCTATTCCGAGACGCGTTCTTATTATTATTGTTACACCGGCTTTAGCTCAAGCTGCCTTTCATCCTGTCGGGTACCCATTCACCTCACCTGGGGTTGAGTGCAGCACAAAGCGGGTAAATTTCTTGCTGAAGAAAAGCACGCCATGGCTGGGATTCGAACCCACGTCCCTCTGATTGAAAGACGAGAGTTTTAACCACTAGACCACGACGCCCCCATCGTTTGGTTCAACTATCACTGTCTTGGTATAACTGTCATTTTGGTCTATTACACAGATGCTCTATTTTCTACTTCGTATCCTTATTATTTTACACTTCAAAATAATAAGACTTAGGATCACGAATAGTGCTGCTGAAGCAAGTAGAGTAGATCTAGCAGAAATAACTAATTCATGCAATACACAGACCTCAACTATAATCAAAATATTATGTCAATATTTTGATGTTACAATAAACATATTGCAATACGTGTATTAGCTATATTTTTAAAAGCTTTTTTTAATAATGATAGTTTCAGATGGTGAAAATCCATAGATATTTATTGGAAAAAATAGTACAATCATATGGGGAAGAAACTTAAATATCGTAAAATCATCTAATAAGGAGTTAGTGATGATATGTTATCTATTTTTTCAATCTACGTATCTAATAATGGGAATTAAGAACATCAAGGAAGTTGTAGTGCTCGCTAATGTGCCCTACTTTCTTGGTGTATCTTATTTGCGGCATTTGATTACATCATCATGTTCATGGACTTCAATACCTTAATCATGTAATGTAATCTGCTACAAGAGATGTATTTTGAAGCGTAATAACTAATCAAAAGCAAGGAGCTCAAGGCTTCCTCAGCATACTAACAAGATCTAATTAAGGTATCAAGCTATCAAGCTTTTATTATAGGAAACGGTGGATTAGGCAATGTGCTTTGGCGTATTGTGTATGGAAAAACATTACTATCAATGTTCGATGTATTTTTTCCGGTTTTGATTGTTGTGCGTCCTTCTCGGCAAGCAGTATCCCAAATATGGGAGATAATAATTGTCAAAATTGATGCGCTCATTCTCTGACTAGGTAATTAATATTATTAGACTGGTAATCAACACCTGAAGGATGGCGAAAAGAAGTGAAAATAAAACTACACGTGGTATGAATAAGATAAGCGGAGCATACGTTGGCGAGGGGAAAAAGGGGCAATAATTGCCCCCCCCCCCCACACGACCGCTCCTGCGATTTTTCGGATTATTATTATTAAAAATAAAGAAAAGATCATACAAAAGGGGGAAAGAAAGGCGAGCATTTGGAAGAGAGTGTGGTGGAAAATATACATTCTCATTTTTTCTTTCTGGGAGAAAAATAATTTACCCCTCCCCTACCATCAACATTCACCGATGTCGCCCTTGAGGGGAATTAGAAACGGATAAGGCGAGAGATGAAAGACGATATGAACGATGGGTGAGTTCAAACATCGTTATACTTCTCCATTAGATAAAAACATTGGGAGGGGACAGGGTGAAATTTATTGAAAGAAAGAATATAAACTGGAGAAAATAAGATATAAAGTAGAGAGAGGAAAAAAGTGAGGGGAAAATGGAATCGAGGAAAGGGGGTGAAAAGGAATCAGTGGCGTAATGAGCCAAAAAATTGAAAGGGCTAGACAGGGCATATTGCGTAAAATGTATAAAAATTGGGGCGGGGAGCGAAGCGATCGAGCAAAAGTTTCGACATTTTTATTATAAAAATCTAATTTTGTGATACATTTTGACATAATATTCAGAAAATGATATCATATCACATCCTTCCCTTTTTCATTTTCTTTCCTTTTCTCATTTTTTTTGTCGTGAAAAATTCAGGGGGGGGGGGGGCAAGAGCCCACCCCAGTCACCCATCTGTACGCCGGTGAAAGAAGTACCCTTCCACTTACTTAACAGGCATGGATAAGTAAATCGTTAACAGTAATTTTATTTTCTTACTATTAATCTAATAGGAAGTAGAAACTCTCACTCAAACAACTTCTAAAGAGAAATAAGCTTAACTTGAAAGTAATTCTGAAAATAAACTAATTAATCTGCTTTAATTGGAATCATCAAATTGTGAATAACGTTTGAACAATGTTAAAAGACACAAAAGGTTTGTAGTAAATAAGTGAATCTCATTAACTTTATAAAACTCTGAACAACACTGACGCTTATTCAAGAAAAACATAAATTTCATTAATACTACTTAGATAGAGATTTTCACTTTGCTGTCAAACTAATTTCTATGAATATAAAACCCCTCATCTTTATAAAAGTGAAGAATGAAACGAGGGATAATCTGATAAAGATGTACTTATAGAATATAATATCTTTGGAAAGTTCGACCCGTTTTCCATTCTCTAACAATTCATTAACGATAACAAAATCTGATTATGGAGTCTGTCGCGTCGAGTTAACAAACACAACATTTCCGCTTATATCGCTGCCTTAACTCCTTATTTCATTTAATTTTCATATTAAAGTGAAGGTGAAAATGCTTTCTGTCAGTTTCTTGCGCATTACAGTCATGTAAAACAATCATAACTTTACGTCTTGTTGGATATTTTTTTGGATTGAGACATAATCATGATAGACGTCTAAACTTGACTTTCTTATTTTTAAGAAGGGATTATTTTCGTGCACTGACCTTTGGTGATTCAATGTTATATGGAGGTTGCATCATTATATCTGTGACGTCATTCATGAGGTCATCAAGACGACCATCGTCGGGCAAACTGTAGCAAATAGAATGATAAATAAATAATAGAAAGGTCAGAGAAAAGGTGCGATAAAGAGTAGAAATACGTTTTGAATGAACAAATAACGTTGGATGATCAAGCATATATTGCAACTCACCATTGAACAAAATCAAAGAAATGTATACGTACTGTTCAAGCTGAGAAATTATTGATTGAAAATGTGAGAAGAGGGAAAGAAAAATGAGAAAGAGAGAAAGCGGACACGGAGAACTAGAGATGGGGAGAAAAGAAGAAAGAGGGCCAGAGAGAGGGAGAGAGAGAGAGAGAGAGAGGGGGATAGAGGGGGGGGGGGGCTGGATAAATGGCAAAATGAGAAAAGAGGAAGAGAGATTCAAAGAGGGGTGGTTAATGGAAAGACATTGTGATGAGGAAAAGAAATTGAAAATAGAATCTTAAAAACAATTTGAGAAAAATGAGACACCCGTTAATCTGAATATTACCTCTCAGGTGTGTAAACAAAATTCCTGTCACCCCGGTTTTTACATCCAATACCTCCGCCTTTCGTCGACTTCCACCAAACACCTACACTGCCACAGTAGATCGGTAATTCCTTTTAAGTTGCCACCTTACTTTGTGATAATTCTATTAATACATCTCAAGCCAGCAGACACCATTACAAATGTGAACCTAAAATTGCTAATGGGAGGATTTGGATATTCCAGAATATAGGAGATATACTTTAATCAAAGCACCGATAGCCCCGTTTCTGAATCACTCGGGAAAACACATTTCCAGATTATTTGAGACGTTCCTCTTTAGTTTCTGAAAATGCTCTTATTATGGGAAACTGACTGAACATATATTTTTGGGACAATATTGCAATAATCAATTCTTTCCACACATTACCCTCGACCAGGTTATATGCCTATAATTACCTTATAAAAGATAAAGTTCAACACAGGAGAGGTTGATTGAAATCAAAGAGAAAATTCAATAAGTATAATACTAAAAATTTCGTCAAAACTATAAAATAAGAGAGGTTGATACAGCATCCCTTATTTTCACAGAACAATTATTATGCACAAAATCTCAATGGAATGAGAGAGCATAATAGGTCACACACTCACTATTTCTTTTGTATTTTGTTATATCAATTATTAGACTGTATAATATTTCAGTGCCGGTATAGAGCTAGGAGGAAGTCAATGAATGTATAGGTTCCATCAAGGGCAATGTCCTTTTGAGCGTGGATTCTTTTTTTTTTTTTGGGGGGGGGGGGTGGGATTGGCCTTTAACCTTTCTGTTTTCGATTCATTCGATGATAGTGCAAATAGAATGTGCACAATTCACGAAACCGTCACGAGAGAAGAGGCAAGGAGGAGATGATTTGTCTGGCCGAAAAACACATTGAAAATCAATTTATTTTAATGGAACGAAAAAAAAAATAGTAACCATGGTAATAACTAAATTATTCATACCAATATTTTTTTTGTTTCCTTTTAGTAATTTGTCTACTCAGGAATTAATGGTTGACTGTTGAATATTGGATATACACATTAAATGCTAGCTGCCACCCACGGAGCTTAATTATGAATCTGCCGACATAAAGGCTAATGTGCTTAATGGAAGTCTTGATACTGATACATTTTCACAAAACAGTTGAAAAATTAGTGTCATAGGGAATTTTTGTTAAAAAATAACGATCCCTTGATCACTATCGAAATCGGAATATAGTTCTTCTTTATTCGTTGGCAAAATGTTTTGTGGTGTTAGTGTTGTGAAGAAAGTGCAAATTATTTGTAATCTTTAAAGGGGGCTTGTGATATAAGACTGCAGTGTCAAAAATCATGCCGGGCGTTGTGGCGTGCGTCTGTTATCCAAGCTATACAATGGGGAAGTTACAAATCGCTTCAGATTTTCGAACGCTGGGACCCGTTGCATAAAACTTTTGCCATAAAAAACTCTGGCAAATAAAAAAAAAACTTATGGTAAAAGTTTTACGCAACGGGCCCCTGGTCACGTCTTGCGGATGGTGAGGTTAAATGTTGGTACCAGACGTAAATAATCATATCCGATTGATACACGTCGGTTGAAATTCAAACACACACAGTGAGTAAAGAAACATGGCATGCGGGGTTACTTAGTTTTGGACATGAGCTGATTCTATTCAAACGATCTACGCACTTTATCTTTAATTATCATGTCATATCATTATCAAGAATGACCCTGCAATAATACCCAATCCAGATTGTCTTCCAAATGTGAACCTAAAATTGCTAATGGGAGGATTTGGATATTCCAGAATATATGAGATATACTGTAATCAAAGCACCGATAGCCCCGTTTCTGAATCCCTCGGGAAAACACATTTCCAGATTATTTGAGACGTTCCTCTTTAGTTTCTGAAAATGCTCTTATTATGGGAAACTGACTGAACGGATATTTTTTTGGACAATATTGCAATAATCAATTCTTTCCACACATTACCCTCGACCAGGTTATATGCCTATAACCACCTTATAAAAGATAAAGTTCAACACAGGAGAGGTTGGTTGAAATCAAAGAGAAAATTCAAACAAGTATAATTCTAAAAATTTCGTCAAAACTATAAAATAAGAGAGGTTGATACAGCTTCCCTTATTTTCACAGAACAATTATTATGCACAATATCTCAAAGGAATGAGAGAGCCTATGAGGTCACACACTCACTGTTTATTTTGTATTTCGTTATATCAATTATTAGACTGTATAATATTTCAGTTTCGGTAGAGGGAGGAAGTCAATGAATGTAGGTTCCATCAAGGGCAATGTCCTTTTCAGCGTGGATTCAAACCTTGCCTTACATTACGAGTGATTTCATAATCTTTATAATAAAATATAGAAGAAAGAGTGAGTGAATGGGTGACGTCATCGGTCCTTTCATTTGCATACCGACCAAGGTGTGCATATAAGTTTTTTTTTTTTTTACATCCGATATTGGTGAAACTATCAATGTTATGCTGGTTTGATTTTTTTTTCTTTTTCTTAATAACAATGTTTTTTTTCTTTGGGGGTGGGATTGGCCTTTAACCTTTTTGTTTTCGATTCATTCGATAATAGTGCAAATAGAATGTGCACAATTCACGTAACCGTCACGAGAGAAGAGGTAAGGAGGAGATGATTTGTCTGGCTGAAAAACACATTGAAAATCAATTTATTTCAATGGAACGAAAATACAAAAATAGTAACCATGGTAATAACTAAATTATTCATACCAACATTTTTTTTTTTGCTTTTAGTAATTTGTCTACTCAGGAATTAATGGTTGACTGTTGAATATTGGATATACACATTAAATGCTAGCTGCCACCCACGGAGCTTAATTATGAATCTGCCGACATAAAGGCTAATGTGCTTAATGGAAGTCTTGATACTGATACATTTTCACAAAACAGTTGAAAAATTAGTGTCATAGGGAAGTTTTGTTAAAAAATAACGATCCCTTGATCACTATCGAAATCGGAATATAGTACTTCTTTATTCGTTGGAAAAATGTTTTTGTGGTGTTAGTGTTGTGAAGAAAGTGCAAATTATTTGTAATCTTTAAAGGGGGCTTGTGATACAAGACTACAGAGTCAAACAGCATGCCGGGCGTTGTGGCGTGCGTCTGTTAAGCCCCTTTCACAATTGACGTACGACCTGTTTACGACCGTCTGCAACAGTTTTTTCTTGTTGTTGCACGATCGATCTCTTGGTGTCTTGCGAGCACTCGCAGTGGTTGTAGACGAACGCACGAATTTGAGGTGGTCGGAGGTGGTCGTGACTGGTCGCATCTGAATTTGAACATGTTCAAAATCCAAACGCGATCAAATACGATTGATTTACTCGCATCAGGTCGTACCATCGGTCGGGCGATCATCGTGTGAGTGTTGTTCAACGTTGTACGACTTGGTGCGAGAGGTGACACAACTACGTATAGTCGCATTTAGTCGACTGGAGGTCGTACAACACTTGCACATGCGCTAGATACCTACAGAGACCAGTCTTGCGACTGGTTGCGATAATATAAGACTGTTGCAAGACCGATCGAAATTACGGCTTACAACATTCCACTACCGTTGCATTCGCATGTATGCGACCGTATAACCCCTTTCACAATTGACATCCGACCAGTTTACGACCGCCTGCAACAGTTTTTTCCTGCTGTTGCACGATCGATCTCTTTGTGACTTGCGAGCACTCGCAGTCGTTGTAGACGGTCGCACGAACTCAAGGTGGTCGTGACTGGTCACATCTGAACTTTGAACATGTTCAAAATCCGAACGCGATCAAATACGACCGATTCACTCGCATCAGCTCGTATCCGGGGTCGTACCATCGGTCGGGCGATCTTCGTGGGAGTGTTGTTCAACGTTGCACGACTTGGTGCGACAGGTGGCACAACTAAGTAGTCGCATTTACTCGACTGGAGGTCGTACAACACTTGCACATGTGCTAGCGACCTACATGTACAGAGACCTGTCTTGCGACTGGGTGCGATAATATGATGGGCCATAAGACTGTTGCAAGACCGATCGCAACGGCTTACAACATTGCACTACCGTTGTGTGCGACCGTTCCCCTCGCAATCCCTCGTGCAACACTCGCGTGTGATCGCACGAGCACAATAGGATCATAAGCGACTTACTCGTGCAACGGGTTTTACTGGTTGTTTTTGTTGTACGACAGCTGTTGCAACTGTGAAAGCCTCTGTGTGATATTATGAGATGACTGGCGATTGATGCCTGTTGCAGCCTGTCGCACGACCAAAAGGTCGCAAGTGGTCGTACGTCAATTGTGAAAGGGGCTTTATCCAAGCTATATACATTGGGGAAGTTAAAATTGATTAAGTTCTTCGAATCCTGGGACCCGTTGCATAAAACTTTTGCCATTAAACAACTCTGGCAAATAAACAAAAGTTTATGGCAAAAGTTTTATGAAACGGGTCTCTGGTCACGTCCTGCGGATGGTGAGGTTAAATGTCGGTACCAGACGTAAATAATCATATCCGATTGATACACGTCGGTTGAAATTCAAACACACACAGTGAGTAAAGAAACAGGGGTTACTTAGTTTTAGACATGAGCTGATTCTATTCAAACGAGCTACGCACTTTATATTTAATTATCATGTCATATCATTATCAATAATGATCCGGCATTAATACCCAATCCAGATTGTCTTCCATTGTTCAAGCCAAGGTAGAATCTTGCTCTGCGCCATTTTTCCGTGAACTATATCGTCGATTACGCACAGACATTCGATACTGCAATTCCCAAGATGATGATGACGACGATTAGACTCTTACAGCTTTCATAACAATAAATTGAGGGTACTCCTATCAGTCACACCAACATATCCAACTCCATACCGATCGAAGGAATGTCATTGGACATATCGTAATAGATGTGATCGGGCTGGAGTCAGTTTGACGGATGTGACTAAGGCATAATATACGTGGCGCCACGCGATGCGGAGGCTTCATAGGCGTTTGGCATTTCAAGTTAAAATCAAATAAATCCTTCGAAGACACCATTTATACTTCACCTCAGTAACAAGAGACAACTGAGATATCCATGTTTTATACAACAGACTCTACTAACTTCACCGTCGTTTCTACCCGATATCTAAAGCTAGATTCTTTTGAAGTCATTAGGTAAATTTCGTTTGGCAACACGTTGTTCATTAGAATTTTGCCAAAAACTGTAAAGTCATACTTACACATTATCAAGAACAGTTGACTAAATTATAGTGTAAAGAAAATATTGCTCAATATTGGTCAAAGTCATACCGTCGCATCGATTCTGTTGTCACG
This sequence comes from Lytechinus pictus, assembly GCF_037042905.1. Lineage (NCBI taxonomy): Eukaryota > Metazoa > Echinodermata > Echinoidea > Temnopleuroida > Toxopneustidae > Lytechinus > Lytechinus pictus. The sequence goes on from NC_087256.1 coordinate 17,450,206, forward strand.
TCGATGTTGGGTTTTAGTTAAATAAATTGTTTACAGATCTGTTCTTTCTCCCATGTATTGTGTCCATGGCGATTTACAACTTTTTCAAACACTACCGGGTTTCAGCAATTTTTCTTATTGCTTAAGCTGCTTGATATATCAGAATATGTATATCTATATCATGAAAACAATTTACATCAAGTTAAAATAATTTTCTTTTCCGACATTATTTCAGGGCCCTGTGAACGATTTCTGAATATAGGATGCTGATTTTCACGACAAAATGAAGGTGGTTTTTATCAAATTCATCCTTTTTGCATACCTCCTTGATTTCCAGGGGAGCTGCCTATGATGAATAACACCCCCAGCAACTCCGCTTCCTAAGGTCATGCATTAGTTTCTTCACGTCTTCTAAAATGTGACTTTAAAGACCGTTTTCATCCCAGTTAAAGGGTTGATTGCATAAAAAAGGAAAATCAAGCTTGCAGAACACTGAATGTATCAAAATCGGATGTAAACAAAAATTATGATGAAACGGTGAATTATTGTTTGATATTAAAAACAATCTTCACATCACAGGTCAGATTGTGCAAATTACCTGTAGAAAAAAAAGGTATGGATGGATTCCATACAATTGAGATGGATAGGATTAATCGTAACCTTTTCGTAAGACGGGGCCAAGATATGTCATAACTTTCTTGTATTTTACATCAGGGGCCCATTTCAAGAAGCCTTATAGCTTCTGAGCCCTGTTACCATGATATATGTTGTAATGGCAAGGTGGCCCCCAAAAATGACTGTTTATGAAACTGGCCCCCTTATACTGATACAATTTCTAGCGTCACGCTTGTCTGATTTGTATCTACGTATATGGAGTTAAATGAAAATATCGAATTTGGAAATCACCTTTTTTTGCAGGGGTGGACTTGACCTTTAAATATGGACTCGCCTCAGGTAAACCACTTTATATCGCTTACCTCATAGTGATCATCAAGACTGTCCGGTAAGCTTCCTTCAAGGCTTCCTCCGGGGTAACATCTCCTTCTACCGTCTCGTTGGCGTAGGGGCTGTGGAGGGGCTGCCATGGCAACGCAAAGCCTGGATCGGGAAAAGGTTCGATAACGATGAAAACGTACCCGTCCTCTCCCGTCATGCCGAGTTGGCGGGCGGCCAAGAGGAAGGTCTGCTGGTCGCCATCTAAGAGGGATTTGCCGCCGGCGAATAGGACTATAACTGTATAGGGGAAATAAAGGAATAGGCAGAGAGAGAGAAGAAGAAGAAGGAAAAGAAGTAGAAGAAGAAGAAGAAGGAGAAGAAGAAGAAGAAGAAGAAGGAGAAGAAGAAGAAGAAGTAGTAGAAGAAGAAGAAGAAATGTATTACATTTGGTAACAAAATCTTAATGTCAGATGACATAACAGAGCTAGAGCTCTCAGTATATTATGTTAGAACGTCACAAAGGAATGATAATAAAAACATGGATGGTTATCAAATGAGTTTTGTGTATCCCACAATCAAAAGCAATTTCAGTTTATCATAATAACGGCCTAAACAGATGTTTAGTGGTGAAAATGGTGAATTCACCAGATATTTACTCAAAATTTACACACATAGTTACTTTCTACCTGTAGATCAACTATCTCCGTCATACACAATCCACAGAATCATATAAGGGGTGGATTATCATAAATTTATCACCACTCTTCATAGACTGATTACCCTGAAACCAAGCAGTCCCCTTACGATATCCCCTCTCATGCCAATCAAAATCTGAAATATTAATGATGGGCATTCAGGCTTAGTTTTTTTTAAGGAGAGAGGCGTTACATCTATTTCTGGCACTCGCAGGCGATGTCTCGACATATTTTGTCGAATTAGCTAATTATCCTAATAAGATGGAGGAACATGGGCAGATACGTCCATTGATACAGATCTTGCACTTAACACTGGTATGCCATTGTGTGTTACGTACAGAGATACAATAAACAATAGCATAAGGCAATTATATTGATAAAAACACAATACATTCATTACGGCGTCTATATGAATAGACTCACAATACAAAGAAGAGAGCATGTCGAATAATTATACAGTGTGTATAAAAACAGGTTTACGCTTTGAAAATAAATCATATAAGATATAACATTTGTAATGCTTTTTCAATATCATTATTGGTATGTCTCCTTGAGCAAACAATGTCGACCAAAGTTTCCGCTTCAGTGAGCTCCACTCAGTTTTAGAAAGTTTGTAAAAAGGTACTTGAGCGAAAATTGGAAAGAGTTCCATGGATGAAGGTGAACGCAAATCTGACATGAAGAGGCCATGCACTTTAGCTAAGAAGACCGATTCGAAGATAATTCTCCCATTTCTAAAAAAAAAATTCTTGAAATGTGCTTGATTTTTCTTGTTACTCCATTGTTTCAATTTTTTTTATTGTCATGCTCGAAAATGTTAAAAGAAATGCCTATGAAATAGTGATTTGTCCCAACTGCAACGGAAACGAATTCGAGAACACAGTAAATATGTTAAAAATGCCCGTCATACGACAAAGAACAGCTGGGAGTTCTTTGGCGAAAATTGGTGAAGTGGAATCGTAGTTTCGTCCTAAGTATCGGAGCTGACGGAAAAATGCAAATATGTGGTTTGTCCAGAGTCCAAGACGAAACTGCGGTTTGGATTTATTAATTTTTGACGGAGTTTGTTATATATCGCAATCCGAACCCAAGACTTATCTGGTCTGGGATTGTTGAAGAGAACAAATTTCAGATCAAGGCTTTTTTTCAAGTTTATGTAATTTTTGCTACTTTTATTTTCTCTGAAAATAATTTGAAAATAAAAAACAATAGATCACAATTTTTTATCAGAGACCAGATGAATCAAACGAGTTTGATGATGAATTTTTGCATGAAAAATGACAAGGAATTCGATAGAGTTTGTACAACAATTTTGTTGACGAATTATTTTTTCCTAAGAAAAAGTGGAACCTCAATATTGAAAACCATTACTTGTGCTACTTAATTCCGAATGGATACGAATCAATTTAATCCCATGCTTTTCGCAAATGAAATGGTGATAAGAAACACGATATTTAACATTTGTTCTTATTTTTCTTAATATGACCTTATTATTTTAAACAGACTAGAATCTAGTCTCATATTAGCGAACCACTAATCCTTGTGGATTGTTTGCATGTACGGTATGGATACTTAGCAATCGTCACACTGACTTAAGATTCTATTCCGCCCGAAGGGCGTTCCGTGATTTTGAATTGATGTGGCTTAGAAAACGGATGAATATTTATGCCGATATGCCGTTTAGAGTTAAAAATAATTGTCGGTAATGCGGAAACGAGTTCAGAGTTAAGGGTGATAACGAAGAAGACCTAGTAGGTTTATCATATTTCTCCCATAATGAAACTCTCGAAATAGCCAGAATGTGCTTGAAATATACTTCGTGTTATTCTCAATGTTTCTTTAGAGAGAGAGAAAGAATCAAAATGCTTTCTGATTCGAGAGTTTCCTATATCATGTGTATTTTTGCACATGAAGATGGCGGAATGAAATTTTCATTTTGTGGAACTTTATGAACACACTGCGCTGAATGAATGCCACACTCTGTGTCGAACCAATGGCACACAATATTGCCTTCCTTCTTCACAACATGAAAATCACTAGTGTGGTCACTTTGTGAAATTTTATGAACACACCGCGCTGAATGAATGCCACACTTTGATGAACGAATATCACACAATGGCTATCTTCGACACAGATTTAATTTTATCTACGCAGTGTGGTCACATTGTTATATGAACACACTGCACTGTAAAAACTCTGGTGTCGATTTACTATCAGCCCGAAATCATTATGTCCCCACCAGAGAAATATTGAAACAACACCAGTTTGGAATCAAACCGATGATGTTTTAATACTACTAGGTGTTGTATAAACACCTAGATGTATCTGGTGTTAGACCAAAACCAAACTGATGTTGTAAACACTTCTCTGATGTGGACACATTAGATTCCGGCCTGGTGGTAGATTTATCAACACCGGAGTTCTTGCAGAGTGTGTTTAAATGAATGCTACATTGTGCGGATCGAATGGCACACAGTGGCTATCTTTTTCAAAGTGTGGTAACTGTGAGTTGTTGCTACCCTGTTTGGCGTTCAACGACTTAAGAGATAGAGCAACGGCGATCTGGCGCTGCACAGTGGCTGCCGGGCCCACGATCAATTGGGAAAAATGAATTTTCGGAATTTTTCTGTTTCAAATTTCTATTTCGAACAATAAAATATGGATTTTCATTTTACTAATTGTTGACTACATCTATGCTATGTGTTGACAATGTGTTCTTTACAGTAGACATTGATATCATTTTATCTAGAAATGAAGTAAGAAACAAACATGCATTTTAGATGTTGACGTTGCTGGTTTTCCATAGTTGTGGTTGATCGGATCAATCGCAACTCTTTGAAGGACGAGGCCCAACGAAACCGAATATACAGACCGACAAAAATATATTACGTTATTTCCAATTGCATACGATCGGTCATTACGACCTGTGTGACTGCGGCATCACTAAATTTGAGCTAAAAAAAATTAAAGCCCCTCACCAAAAAAAAAGTTATATTGCATAATGTATAAAAAGAAATCAGTGATTGAATGACATTCGATTAAAAAAGAATGCAATAACTTCAATAAAAAAAAATGATTTAATAATAATAAAAAAGTGTCCAACAGTCTCGAATGAGTATAAAAGAAAATGGGAAAGTTAATTAGAGCCGCTATTGATTATGTAACATGAAGCCATGAAACAATCCGACCAGTAACTTCCTTTGATGCGAAAGACCTCTTTTTCTCATTTTACTCATAATGTTGTATCTGTTTAATAAGGCACCATTCTCAAGTTAACACGCCACAGGGTATGAGCAAAATAAAGCAATCATGCCTAAATCTGCTAATCATTACTTCGTTAATGATTCGAAAAGTTGATCTCAATAATCCCTTGCAGGGCTTTGCACGCATGCTCTTGCACGAGATCCTTCCTATTAAAGACCACGAGCATGTGAAGTGGGCTTATTGGGGGCTGAATGCATAAAACTATCGATATACACAAAGTTCGATATATCCTTTCCTGAAGCAGGCGTAATACTGGCGGGCCGCGTATAAAAGCTAATTCAATAATGACATGATTTGTATGCAGACAATGGCCTGTTTGGATAACAAACTAATTTGAGATGATGCGTGCCCTGGCATTTTCATTCCATTTTGTCTTGTCGACTCTACCGTGATGCTCATCAAATACTGGCGCTATTGAGAACGAGAGTGGATTCTTACACAGTCGTGACGATGGACGAAAAGTCACGTCCACAGCGGAAAAGATTTTAAAACAGGATTCTAAGGATTGTTTCAGACGACAGTGTTATATGTTCTGTTCTTCACTTTATATGCCATAAAGAATCCATCCTTCCAATCTCTATCCCTCGATCTCTCTCTCTATTATAATTAACGTTAGAATATCACACATCCACACATCCTCATACACACAACCTGAAAGAGAGATGTGGAAAGAAAAAGACGGAAGAAGAAGAGAGAATGAGTGAAAGGGGAGACAGTAAGAAAGGGTAGAGAGAGGAAGTGTCAGAGAGAGAGAATAAAAGGGAGAGAGATAGAGAGAAAAAAGACAGTGAGAAAATGAGAAAGGCAGGATAAAGGAAGAAAGATTGTGGCAGAAGGAGATAGATACACAGCAACATACTATACTGGCATACATACCATGACAGACAGAGAGAGAGAGAGAGAGAGAGAGAGAGAGGGGGGGGGAGAGAGTGTGTATATGCGAAATAGACTGTGGGCGATAATTAATAATCCAACATGACATATTGTTTACGTTGATCAATGATAGAGTACCAACAATTATCAAACTTAACAAGATTCTAGAATACTACGTCAACATCTAACATAGATGACGCAGTGTTGGAGAGGTGCTAACTTGTTTCTCAAAAAAGAACAAATTTTGCCTCAAGGCCCAAACAAAAAATACCATGTCTCTATTGCTTTTGCAGGATAAATTCGAATAAAGTCAAATTTTATTTTTTAAGGGAGAGGGGGGGGGGGTCTAGTGAGCTGATGCTCCATCAAATTTTGTTCGGAAGTTTATCGGTTTGTCTGAGGTTGTTATTATACCCTATATTTAACATGTTAAATTCTGACGGTATAATTATAATAGAGAAAGCGTCGACGATTTTTCTCTGTTTCTTTTCTTTCTTTCTGTTTTCTTCTCCTTCTTCTCCTTCTTTTGGTGTTGTTGTCGTTGTCATTGTTGATGGTGGTTACTTTGTGAATAGGGTAATCTTGTCGACAGTCAAATTATTTTGTGGCAGGGAATTGTGACGAGTTGTGACCATTAATCTACCTAAACAACACATAAGGTGAACGTGAAAATGATCTAGACCCCCATCATCAACGAAGACTGGGTCATGTCCTTCGGATAAAGACGTTAAACCGTCATAGATCTATCGCAATCTGAATCAATCTGACTGGCAAAATGTTTGTTAAAAAAACTTGAAACGATCACATAGCACGATCTTTATTCTTTTTTTTTTAGTTGTTTTCTATGCTATACTTATAGGGTTAATCGGTTGCTGCTCCTACTGCTTGCCGTAAACTGTTGTTTGGTCTACACTCAAATCATGGAGCTATTACTCTAAGCTCAAATAGTCCACTTTCTGGTCAATCTCATCCAACATGGTCTAGTTCTAATTCGACTACAACAAGTTTATCTACCAACTATCCTACTAAATTACTGTTTAAGAATTCTGAATTTTTGGCAGAGTATAAATACTACATGTACTAAGCGATACTTTGCGAGAATAAACAAGTACATGGATTGATTTATTAGTTCTTGGTGCATTCTGTTTCGACAACTATGAACTGGATCAATACATTGGCGCAAGTATAGTGCATCGTTATAATGATAACTTTCAAGCAAACTACACCATGCGATTACACAGACAAGAGTTGTATGTATTGTTTATTCCCCATAAGTTCGTGTGCCCCAGTTTTATTTTAATTCCATCTCAATAAGAAGCTATTGAGAATGGACCTAATCGTGCTGAACTAAAGGAATAGCAATTATTCACTTTTTGAGTAGACGGGGGATGATATTGGATTCAAACGTGTGGTTTTCCACGAAGGATTTTACCGCACCACGCGCTATTTATTTATTTATTTTCACTTTTGCTTTTAGTTGAAAAGTGATTATAAAGGCATAAGGCTCATCGATGGGTTTTATTGTGTTTCTGGCAACGCTCGAACCGACATCATTTTTCTTTTGGAAAAATAGCAGCTCCACTATAAATAGAGACATTGCAAGAAATGGGATAAAAAAAAAAGCTAATTATGCAAATTGCTATTCCGAAATAAGATTATTGCTTATTTATTACCATTCTTGTTATTTTCCTTCTACACATCCTTTTTCCTCCTCCTCCTCCTCCTCCTCATCATCATCTTTATTGTGATTCATCATGTTCATGTTGTCATTATCATCATTAATATCAGTTTTATTATATCATCATTATCTTCATCATCCTCATGGTTGTTATTGCTGAAAAGCTTTTATGATATTTACATATTTATTTTTCACTTTGTCCTCAACATTGCCATCACATATTTTCAATCTTCAGATGTAATTTTTTTTTGCTTCTTTTACTTGTTTACATCAGCAGTGAATTTGTTGCTCATATCACATGTAGTAGTGACTTTAATGATCATACTTGTACGCACACAAAACGCGGATATGCGTACTTAAGCTTCAGCGAGCATGTCTTTAAAGATTGAATATCGCATTCAGGTTATTCACAGAACGTTGAATTTTCACGTTTGAATGAACTTCTATAAAGACATACAATTATCATTCGCTTTTATTCCCCATAAGCATGGTACATAGAGATAGTTAGAAGCTCGAGTAGACTCACACACGAAAGCTTCCCCATATTCTTAGAGGTGCACGGGGCTCTGATTAAACAAACGCAGATGAATAGATAAAGAAACGGCAAAAAAGAGTTATCATCTCATAAAAGTATAACACCAAAGTCACATGCATTTCAGATGTAATGATATTTTTTGCCTTTAATGACAGTCCTTCTTTTGCAATTAATGTTGGATAAGCCATCATTATAGGATTATATTTATTTCACCTTTTTGTTGCATCTTCAAAGTTCACTTAAGTTATTTATTTCTATATCTGGCTGAAATGATTTCTTGTGAATTACATGTGCTCATTTTGTAGAATTTATTTGAGTTTGAATGCAGAGGAAAATGACCCGACCCCCCCAAAAAAGGAAATAGAGCATGCACACCACTTTAAATATTCTATACAATAACACTTTCTTTCTTCATTTTTTTCCTTATTATAACGAGGACTGAATATGTTAGTCCAGTGTCGCAGATATTGCTCTCTTTCGTAAATAGGTGAACGTAAGAACATCTGTTGTGATTGAATATCAATAAAGGGCAACCACTAAATATTTTTATCCCTCAAATCTAATAAAAGATTTAGTTTTGATTTGATTTTTGAACTTCGCCCGAGCGTACTGCTTATTAAATAAATCCAATCTCACAGTTGGATTGCCGTGCCCTGGTGTATCTTCAACCGAGGACGAATAGGGGACGAGATTTTTCCTCGTTTTGATATGCAAGGTTAACGAGATTACATCAATGTATTTCAATTGTTGTTTTTATTATACCCAGTTATAGTTACAGTATACAGTTTTGGGGTTTTGGAAATATTGATTAGCATTGCGATGATTTCTATCATGATTGTGTGTAGCGCAAAGCTCCTTCCATAAAAAGTTTTTAAGATCAAGAATGGATATCTGATGGATTTATAACAATGAGGGGGGATTACGATTTTACGTAAAAATGAATATTTAAATAGATTCTCGTTACCATGAAAACAATGTGTTAGAATAGTTTTGCATGATTCATAATATTCTATATTCATGTAGCTATATGTCGTTATTAGTAGTATATTCCTGCTATGAATATATTATGTATCCCCGGAAATGAAAATGAACTCTATCAAAGAAGTTAATGGGGGAATGGAGCAAAATAATTGATGTGGCTGACTGTTGTATACGGGACAAAATCCCCGTCACAAAAATCAAAGGGAATGATGCGAGGGACCAAAGATAATCACACCCTTTTTTATAAGAAAAAAACCCACTACTTCTAGCGACGAAAAGGTCAAAGCAGGAAGATTTTGCCGCATATTCGACGCAAATTATCAAGTAAAACTAAAATGAAATGATGCAACAAAAATATAACTTTTGTGAAAGTTATTGGGACTCAAGTCCACCCCCCCCCCTTTCTCTAAAAAAACCCAGAGATACAAAGACACAAATTAATGCAATAACCAGCGATGACAAGAATACACAAACTATATGCGTTAAACATGTCTTATTTCATAATTAAGTTACAAAAAGATGCAGTTAACAAATATATATGTTTTTTGTATATCACCTTTATTCCAATAGAAAACAAAGGGAAGAAAAATAAAAATAAAATTCCGGTTACTTGTTTTTGCAGGGTATGGGACTAATACACTAATAGCTTGAATATACGTATATTAGTTGTTTATTATTATTTATATATGGAGTTAAAGACCCGTCGTAACAAACTTGAGCGGAGGAGTTTGATCGTTGAGTAAAACACAGAAGATTTATCTCGATTTATATCTTGGACATGAATGCCATCTTGATTATGATACAGATGTTGATCATGAATGCAATAATTCGGCCGTCTTGTCTTGTTTTTGTGTATCATTGATATTCCTAAGCAGATTAACCCATGGAAAAGTCAAAGGACTTATGTTTAATTTCTCATATACATTCCCTTGGCGGAACGGCCGTATTAGATAAAAGCCGTCCTTGCCTTTTGAATCTAATCAACTCTCATATCTCATTTAGATTGTATCAAGTCTTCACGTATAGTTATCTGATGCATGTATGTTCTATATTTTACTGCTTTCACTTCTTTTACAATATGCATCGTATTTTGTAGCCGCTGAGTATATCTGAGGGGATGGGCCAAGTACTCGAGCCCCCGTGTGCCAGGGGAAGGGGGTACAAAAAAGTAAGAATTGTCTTCCCCTCCTACCCATAAGGTAGGATGACTTACAACGGGGGGGGGGGGGGGGGGGTAGAGAGAAGGGAAGAGAGTTCCAAGAGTATATCGAAAGTATTAAGAACTGCGTGACATTAAGGACGCTGAATATATGCAATTTGGGAAAGAAAATATTTTTCATCTATTCAGGACTTAAAAAGCCAGGATAGGTATGCTCCAATGATACGTAGAAGGAAGATAAACAAGACACTATAAGAATGATGCGTGGTTGGTTGCATGCACTGTAAGCCTACCTGTTGCCATTCCGAAGCGAGGTTTTGACCCAGATACCGATAAAACCAAGGAGCTTTTTGAAAGCTCCTTGATAAAACTATATGCTTACGTACCTTATGCTTGCTGACACTAAAATGTTTCACCCCAAGTATTATAATGCTTTTATATTCGCTAAATTACACGTATGGGCTATAATACCACAGGCTCAGACGGAAAACGATATGGTATGCTCATGCAGTGATATAACCCAGTAATCGAACGAAGTTCATCCAGGGGCGTGTAAAAAAAAGATGGAAGTAGGATGAAGAGAAGGAAGAGATAGAGGAGGAGGAGAGGAAGAGAAAAAAGTCATGGAGAAAGAAGAAACAAGAGTAGAGTGACAAAGAATAAAAAAAAGAGGAGGACAATGAGGAGGAGGAGGAAGAAGAAGAAGAAGAACAACAACAACAACCAGGAATTCAAGAAAACATGAAGTATTACAAAAGGAGGAAAAGATGGTTATAGGAGGATGAAAAGAATAGGAAGATCAAAGATGATGAATTATAAGAACGGGGAAGGAAAAATATACAAATAAGAAAATTGAATAGAGTTGAATAAAAAGGGGAGGGGAATAAATAATATTACAATATGCGAATTTATATATCTTCTAAAAAACTTATCGAGTACCTACATGCGCAGTCTTTCACTCAATTTCATAGCATAGTTAATTGTTTTGTTTTGTTGAGATGTCTTATATAAAACGACACGGCATCACCTGCTTGCTTTCGTGTGTCGTTTTAAGAGAAAGCCCCTGGAGCCCCTACGCCCCTCCCTCGTCTTGCTGAAGTCTCTCACGTGACTCTTAAATACAATAACATTATTTTGAAACTACGAATTACTTTGCAGACGACAAACTAAGAAGTAAAAAAAAAAACCGTGAACGTAAAAAAACCGGGACGCTATACAAGTCCAGTGACGCGGTAGTGCATCACGTTGAATTCCCCGGGCTTGTTAGCCTTAAGTCTGATTTCATAACGAACAAAAACAGATCAATTTATCTAAAAGCAACCCCCAAAAGAGACGGGTTTATGCAATGGATAGAGAAATAAAGAAATATCCAACATTTCCAAGTGCCTGAGGAAAAATTCTTTTTAACATGGTATCTGATTGCGCAGTAAATGCTTGTAAACGCAGCGAATTCGTAATTTCACCAGGTTTCGTAACAAGGTTGCAAGAAGTTCGTAAATAGTTTTCACTATTGCAAACATTATTTACGTCGCAAAGAAAATATTGAACATGTTTTAGTGGTCGGTAGATTTTCGACCCTCTTGACGCCAGGTACGCCACTGGATCAAATAATTATGAAAATAGGAACACAATTTTTTCTAACTAGCAACAATAAGGGGGTAAGAGATCATTAACATCAAAAGAAAAAAAATTTACAGATAAAAATAAAATCCTAAAAGGTGATCATATGTCATCCTCCGACCCCCGATCAGTGAGTGGTACAAGCATTCGCTTATCAGTGAGATACACCTATTTCCAATTTAAATCCTACTGTTTTTACCGTATTTAACTGATTAGTCCTATGAATTATGTGCTCGTTAATTTTTAAAAGAAATTCACTTGTCCATTTATTACTTTATAATGATTATACAATAATTTTTTTTTCAATTTACTCATATATTTTATTTGTTTACTTATTTATTTATTTTGTTACTTATCATTGAGTCAATTTGTTGAACTCTTTTTTATCTTTTCATTGTTCATTCATCGTTCTTTTGTATTTATGATTTGTTTCTTATTCATTCATAAAATTACTGATTTATAGTATAAAAATAATGAATGTTTATGAGTGCAATGGACAGAATACTTCATGAGGTGAAAGATGAAATGATCCATTCAACGAGGCGTAGCCGAGTTGAATGGATCATTATTTCATTTTCACCGAATTAAGTATTATATCCATTGCACGAATGAAGAAACATTCTTTCTTTGGTTTACATGTCACCTAAATTTTTATTTGTTTTCATATGATTTTCGATGCAAAACATGCTCATGCAGTCTGTTCATTGTTACGTCATAACATGCACATTGCTGGTGCCTGCAGCTGCAGTCTCAGTCTCCTTCTCTAAGCGCTGCCCTGACAACACCCCTTCCCAGTGCTTCGCCATGAATTGAACTGTCAGTGTGTTCGAATATTTTGACCGTAAACGTCACGTGAGTGCACCATGTGACTTCACAAAACGTGACGTCGCAGAAGTACAATAGTAATTCCCTTGGCTCTTCAGCTTAGGGCGCTTAAATACCTACATGTATGCGGAGTCAGTACATATGATATGATAATACAGGTGTTTTCAGCTTTCGACCAATTTTAATGTATTGGATTCCGCTTATTCATCCTCGGTCCTCTATTGAAATCCTATACTGGAATCCATGTCACACTTCTATTCAAACCAATCAAGCGGTTATTCTAACAGGCACGTGCATAGGTGTCGTGATCTAGTGCAGGGCTTAGTTGACACGGGGTTCGAATACCAATTCAGCACTAAATTTGGCAAGACGTTGATTCACGTTTACCACACTCGACCCAGGAGGAGAAATTATAAAATGTGTACCTCATGGAACTCTCATGGCAGCACTTGATCCCCATATTAGCCAATATGTAGTATGCCTCGCAAGTGAGTCTTGAAACTCTTGTTGGAATGCTCCCCAGGGAGCGGAGAAAATGCATGCATTGTATGTAGGCATGCAAGGAGCCGATGACCAGGATAATAACAATTACAATGTTTTGCATCCTAGCGGGTACTTATATTCAATACCCGGGTGGAGAGTGGCAAAGTATGGATTGACGCCTTGCCAAAGGACGTTAGGCCGCGGTGAGATTCGAACTGGGCCAGAATCCGAACTACCACACCATAACGCTTTCTTGGAAAAGGACGAATGAACGAACACATATATCAAATTCTTCCAACATTCGCCCTTTTCCAGGAAAATGATATAAAGTTTTTTAGTAATTTTTTTAGAATTGTCATCGGTGTTGGAAGCAGTTGATGCTATTCTGGGTGTTATCATCCAAATTATAGAATAAAAATATGATTTCTTTATGAAACAAAAGCATAGATTTTGTTCTTTTCTATCTCCTTTTCTGTACACGTTTATGAAAGCATGTGTGCTCATTCCAGCGCACGTGACGTCCGAGCCCTTTCAGTAAGATAACACCGAAATCTTTGCGAAACACGCTTTCTCCAACGCAAAATATATCCTCAATTCCGATCACCTACTGCGGAAACGACATTGTCCTATCAGCTATAGGCGACCATTCCCCCGGGATAAGCGTAGAATAAGAAGAATCCCCGATTCATCACGTACAAAAGTTGAATAATTGATACCCCTTTCCAGCACTAATTCAACTTACCGACGATATTTTGGAGTATGCATGTAATGCTTTTCCTCGATGTAATCAAGCCGAAAGGTAGTGTTTAGCATGTTTAGCATGCAGGCGTTGCCGGGGACAATCAATCGCTGCATGTTTTAAAACACCGGGAACCAGCTGCAACGATAGGCAAAGATCGTTTGATCAAAATAAATGTTCTGTCGGTAAAATTTTGGAAAATCTTATTTTTTTAAATTAATTTCTGTTTCAAGACATTTTCTTTTAATTACAATTCAATTAATTTGCCGTTGTTCATGATTTATTGAAATAACTACCCACCTTTTTTGTCTATTGATAACATTTATGATACGCATTAACATGATAGACAAAACCCGAAGCTTTTGAATATACTTTATACACTTCATATATAAACAAATGCTTTCAACAAACCTTTGAGACGCTTTCAATACAGTCAATGAAGTGTATTATTCATTTGAAAGTTTAGTTGAATTTTCATTTGTCATTTTTTTTCTATTTATATACAAAGACTAATATGCGATTACATTTTATTGGTCGTGACGTTTTCACTCATTTTAATCGAGATGAAAACTGTATGATAAAGCCGAAAAAGCTACGGCATTACAATTCTTCAATTTATCAAATTGGTGTAACTTCGCGGCGATGCGACATGGCCTAGTGTTTCTGACTGTCGCTATTAAATCAGAGGATCAGGGTTCGAATCCCAGCCATGGCGTCCTTTCTTCAGCAATAAATTTATCCGCGTTATGTTGCACTCATTGCTAAAGACATGGTAACTATGCTGCATTATTGCGATGTTCTTTGATTCCAATTAAAGTAAGTGTAATGTCAGAACAATTCCACAACTTTAATTAAAACAAATACTAGTGGGTTACAAAGCAGAGATATCACACAAAAATACCCAGATATTACCCTTGATATGGTTTCTTGACGAACATTCTAGAAGGTATTTGGAGTAAAAAAAATAATTACAGTTTTTCTTCCTCCTTATTTTATCGTGATCAGTTACCCCGGAATTATAGTGTCAAGGTAAAAGAGAAGATAGAATGTCCATGACTCATGTTATGCACTCACTGGCATTTTGGCTTTTACCAACTTGGACACTACAGAGAGTGATATCCATTCATCTCAACCACCCCCCCATAAAAAAAAATCACGATCAAGAAAATAAAAGGAGGAAATGAAAGGAAAGAAAATGAAAAGGGGTGAATTATTACATTCTTTTCTGAATAAATAAAATCTGTCATAAGATTGTTTTTGTATTGAAAAAGAACAATTTTTGCTCGCTCGCTCGTAAATGTTTAGAAATATTGCCCCATGCGCTAAGTCTGGCCCCTTATTTTTTTTTTGGTTGGGGAGGGGCTAATTACGCTACTGCCTGGTATGCATCCAACTTGTGTCATATCCAAATGGTTATTCTTTTATCAATACTGCATATTCACATGTCATATGGGGCTTCTAATCCGTCTTGTATATATTTAATAAGGTTTTTTCGGGGGTATCTTTATCGTCACCGCGACAGTTTTTTTTCCTTTCATGGATTTTTATCACACTAAGGAAATATATGTATCTCATTTTTTTTTTATATTTGATGAAATCTAATTAACAAGACACTTTTAATTAACGACACATCACGGATCTTACAAGAGAGACTGCATACTATTGCAGAGTTACTTAAGTTAACATCGACCCCTAAATGATGCTACTTTTTTCTTACATTATTCAGTGTGTAAACAAAAAATAAAATGCTGATAACTTAGTGCAAATGTTTAAAATACAATTAGCAGTTTTGTTTGGTATAATGCCCCCCACATGCCTCCATGTTCATACTTGATCATACTTCATTCGTTGAAAGCACACCCAAGACTAATGATGATAGTGAACGTCCATGCAATGATATCATCCAACGCATGCGTCAAACATCTGTATACAGCGATAATTTCCAAAATACATGGAAACAACCATCGTGCTTGCAAGTTAAGTCGATAGTGTGAGCTGTGTGTAGACCACTGTCTCTCACTTGCAACGAATCCATGCATGGTTCAGTAGGTCAGTTCTGCGCCAATTTCCGTGTGTCATTGCATCGAGAAATGTAATCGGAATGGCAGATCGACTGACGCACGGCAGGGCCGGCGGAGCGAAGTTGAAAGTGGGGGGGGGGGGCACAGGGAAAAGGGGCATCTTTTCTTTTGAAAAGGACACTATCTTAAAACAAAGAAAAAATGACTTATCTACAGTGGCGTAATGGGACAAAAATTTTGAGGGGGCTAGATATGTCGTATCACGTAAATTCGTAAGAAGCTGCAAGCGAGCGAAGTGAGCGAGCAAAAACTTTTGACATTCTTATAAAGAAAATCAAATTTTGTGATAGATTTTGACAACCAGTATTGAAAAAATAATATATTTCACCCTTTTCCCTTTTTTTGGTCGTGAAAAATTTGGGGAGGGGGCAAGAGCCCCCCCCCCGCCCATCTGTACACCTCTGCTTATCTACCCCACAAAAGTGGGGGGGGGGGCACTGTGCCCCCTGGCCCCCAGGATTGTAGCCCCTGACGCATGGTATAAAGCCTATTGCACAGTAAGAAACACAACACCAACACATAAATCAATCTATGGCGCAATCTAACGTCAACTGAGTGACGCATCGAGCGTGTTCACTGCGTTGCGCCAAGGAGGGAGATCCCGTGTAGGAACATGTTTCTCGGAGGGAAGGTTTTGGTCACGTTTTTTGGAGCGTACTCTAGTACGTAGATCATGAAGGGATTTCAAGGGATTGACAAGAGACAGATGTGTTTCATCGTCTCAAAGGCGTGTTGGAATATCACGAAATTACAGCCGTCTTCTCTTTCAGTAAGGGCAGCTGATCATATTCTGTAGCAGTTGCAGGGTCGAATCTGCCCTTTTGGCTACTTTGATGGTCAATAATAAGGTGTTTTTTTTTTCTAAGATAGATGTTCCAGTCCGACATCTGGTAATAGGAGTCTAAGAACAGAATAGGTTGATTTCGTTTTCAATTTCAATTCTGAAAGAATGGGCCAAAAGTATCCAATATTGGGTAAAAATAGCGGTTGAATGGTATTCCTACTGGGGAGAATCTAACAGCCTTCACACACATTGATTAAACGCAACGTTGATGATTCCCTCAATGAATATGCACGTTTCTTTTTTAAGCATTAGGCCTAATTTATTAAACTTTTCAAGGGTGTCCCAATAGATGCGCGGGTCGCGCATTGGTTGTTTGCTTCATAAGATATGCATGTTCACCGGCAGAACCGAGATGATAATTTGATCACCATTTCGACAAGTTCGACTACATATTGTTATGCATAGCACTATTATTTCATTTGTTTTCATTTATATCAGAACGTGCTAAATACCTTATTTCGGTTCGTCCTTGTCAACAAAATCGATTTTGATGCAAACATTAGTTTAAGGTAATCACGCTCAAATACTTACCAAGTCAACCCTCTTCATGGGACTATATGATTTAAGGTTTCGAATACAAATCAGATCAGGAATTGTTTTATTGCAGAAAATACTGCCCCCCCCCCCCTAAACAGTCATTTTCCATGAAGGTTTGTGCGGAGCCAGGTCTGGATGGTGTCGGTGAAGAGAAAACCAAGTTTTCTTGCAACATCCAAAGTCGCACTTATAACCTTTGTTATCTGGAACATTTTCATTTCATCTTTACCACCTGTCATGAGGGGGGGGGGGCTTGGCTTAAACATAAATTCTAATAAATATTTGCAGGGAGCAAAACCAGAGACCTTTTATATGAAAATCTATTTTGTGATAGAGTTAAGCATGATATCCAAACATTAATGACCCTTTACACTCTCCTTTCATTTCATTTCTTCTTTGCAGTAGTTTTTTTTTTTTTTTTTTTTTTTTTTTGGGGGGGGGGGGGGGGGTTGCAAAACCCCCGGCCTCGCTTCCTTTCTATAAGCGTTTGGCAACAATTTATCGAAATACATAATCTTAGATGCAATCAAAAGGTAAGCTGCACCTGTACATATACACCACCTTTAATTTGAGTCGATAAATGGTATCAACCTGCCTTCTTAAACTCGAGCCTCAAGCCACGTGATCACAATGTCACGTGATGGAATAACGCTGACGTCACGGCAAGTTCGGTTGTGTGTGTTGGAGATGATGAGTTTGTACTTAAAATGGATATCTTAAGGTGAATAAGATTATTCTATGATGAAAATTGTTATAAAAGAATGACGAGGCAGCGGAAATATACTAAAGATTACCATTTACCATATTTCTTTTGCATTTCACGCAGGACTACCACCTTATAACAGGATGGAAAAGTTCGGGCAACATTGAAAGCGTTTAGCGATGACTGCCGGGTAAGAATGCTCTCCACGAAGTGAAGAACGTGTGAATACATTGAAATATGCATGCATTTATGGATCTGATGATACGTGACTAATGACACAAGGTATGAATACACAAATATGAAAAGCTAAACAAAAATGCATAATCTAGCAACTTATACTTATACTGGATTTTAATCAAGCATTATTTCTTTATTTTCTGCTTTTAATAGAATCAACTATCTTCATGGTGATTTCAACTTTCAGCTTATAGGCTTATAACAAAAAAAAAATATCTGCAAGGTATACTAGGAATATCTCCTAAGCTGTAAAATGCGGGGTGAAATATAACTCCATGCGTTTGATAATTTTCTTATTATTATCATTTATTATGTACTCTTTTAGCATCCATAAATAGAAACAAAATACTACAGTATTCAATGGTCGCAATTTCTCGAGATGCATACTTCATTACTCCATAGATAAAAGTCAAATTCATTGAACATGCAGCTATATAGGCTTCAGTACTAACCGGAAACGGCCGCATGCCTTCAGACAAAATAATTCCAAGTTCCCTCAACACGAATAATAAAGCATGGCAGAATAGGACTCTTAAGTGCTCTTCTCAATTCACCGAGGGATTCTACAAATGCCCTACGGAAATTTCAAGTGGTTCTCATTCTATATAAGTTATAAAGATTTCTCTTTCTTTTTCCTTTAGTTTTTGTAACACATTTTAAAGACACCTTACATGGTACAGTCAAACTGGCGTAACCGACTCCTGGGGCCCGTAACACAAAGGTTAGCGATTGATCGTAAGCTTGATTTTCACGATTGATCGTACATTGTAGTCAATGGAATCAATCGTAGAAAAATGTTCTACGATTATTGCTAAGTTTTGTGTTACGGGCCCCTGGGCTTCGTAACACAAGGTGGTCCGTGGCCGAGTGGTCTAAGGTGCCTGGCTATACATGGAAAGTCCGGGGTTCGATCCCCGGCTGCGGCACAAAATTAATGCCCGTGAGCAAGGCATTTAATCTACAATGCTCTTTTTAATATACAAGGCATTTGATCTACAATGCTTTACAATCCTGCTTTCAAATAAATGGAAATACTATATATGCATTATTGGTAACTAGGTGTGCGCTTGTTTAAAAAAAAAGTAACACAAAGGTTTGCGATTAATTGCAAACATGAAAGAACCGCACTGATTGGTTCCTGATCAAAATTTTAAACCAAATACGCGTGTAACATTGATCTTGATTGGTCAGTTAATTTAGCGATTGATCGCTAGTCTTTGTGTTACGGAGCCCAGGGCCCCCGTAACACAAAGATTAATTTTGAAAGAACAGTTTTGATTGGTTCCAGTGCAGTCTACCGAGCAAAATGCGCATCCAACGATGGTCTTGATAGGCCGTTTAATTTGGCGATTGATCGCTAACCTTTGTGTTACGGGAAAGATCAAAGCTATACGTTATTTCAAATGACCGTTCGTTTGTTGGCGTGACTGCAGTATTATCGTTCCATATTGAATTGATAATCATTGCTGTATCAATTTGAACCTATTTTGCCTGCAAGGTGTCTGTAATGAACCTTGAGCTTGCGTGCTACAAGAGGGGGGAGACTTATGACAGGCCTACAATGTATTCGAAAATACACTAGAAAAATACGGAAGAATATTCCAAGATGTTAATAATAATAATACACAGTTCTTGTATAGCGCATATCACAGTTATGAATAATGTCTCTATGCGCTTCCAAAGGAATTGGATATTATTACCCCAGCTGTAGCTTTAGGATGTTACCCCTTTCCAATTTCACATGATTGTTTCCCCCTTTGATATCACCGACAAAAACATGATGAAATACTATTATCATGATTTGAAATCAAATAATTTTTAGTATAACGGCGTTTTTGCCTCAATTCCATTCTCTTCATATGAATTGAAAGTCCAACCGATTCTCGGGTGAAGTTTTAGACATAGGTTCCTCTTACTCTTTGGTGTTAAGGTATGTATTCTCATGACTATAATGACAGTTTTTAAAGAGCACATGAGGGGCGGATCCAGCTTTCGCCAATAGGGGGGGGGGGCGAAAAAATTCCCATATTTTCCCCGATCGGTCGCTCAAGGTTGATTTTTGTTTGTTTCTTTTGAATTAGGGTAGTCCTAACAGTTACTTCTTAGCTTTCTTCTTAAAAAACATAAATAAATTATAATATCATATAAGCCCTAATCGAATATTGCGAGCGCGAAGCGCGAGCTAATGTTTTTTGGAAATTTCATGTATTTTTTCCTGACAATTGAATATTCTGAGCAATGTTTGTGATCGTGAATAAGATGTGTATGGATATAATACCTCCTTCGTACTTTTCTGTTTATCAGCGTTTCTCTCAAGTTTTAAAGGACACTTTTTTAGTTGCCAAAAATAGTGTGCCGGGCCGGCTCGGCCCCCCCCCCTCTTGGATCCGCGCCTGAACATTTTGGAAAAGAAATATGGAGAAAACAGGGAACGATTTTTTTAAATTTTAAATATGCAAGTATAGTGATTTAACTCTGAGCAGGCACGGATTCAAGACTGGTATGGGGTATAGTAAAACAGGACACATGCCACCAGGACCTTCACCCCTTCCCTGATAAATCCTATATCCGCCCCTGATTCTGAGAATTATCAAAATTCGTTGCCTGAAGTAACTTTCTCAAATTATTGATTTATTTCCCTATGGTTGTGTCGCGAAAAGAATTAACAAGCATCAGTTTGATAATCTAGTGATAAAGAAAATAATAAAGAAAACCAACCCCAAAAAAGGCATCAAAGTAAGATATCGGTAAATTATTATGTAAATTTGTATGTAATTGAATTATGTAATAGGACTATTATTCCGAAGAAATAAAACATACCGCGTTTAAAATGAGGCTTCGGAGAGACATCTCTCAATTCGAAAAAAACGTATCGTATCCGCTGTAGTTGAGGGGGGGTCAAGATTTGAAGAAAATTCAACGGTAAACATGATGTGCCCACCGAGCCAAACAAGTCGAAATATTCCTACTATTGTTCAAACATTTCCCTATGGATGCGCGCCTACATTTTCTCTCAGACGAGTTCTATTTGGCGGTAAAAATGTTAAATCGGGCGTGTAAGATATCTTGTAAGCAGACAACGATTGCACTTCTCCAAGAATGGCGATGATAGCGATCGTGATCGATTAACGGAGACGGCTTGATTCATTATGGTTTTAGCGGTCTATACTCGTCTGCTCGTGAAAGTGTAACCATTTAAAATTGTCATCAGCTCCTTGCGGGGATTAAATGAAATTAAACCAAGAAGATATGAGTTTAACTATTCATCGTATTTTACGAGGAATGATTCTTGATATTCTGTTACTATTGCAAGAAATCAATAAGTGAAAATCTTTTAACCACTTTCCAGACTGCTTATTGATAATAAGTTGCCGAAAAACAGGTTAAAAAAACGTTTTCATTCTCTTACCTTTGGAAGAAACGATCTATTTATATCGGTTTGTAATATGCAACTTCGTTATCTCTATGCAAAGTCCCGCAGCTATGCAAATATTGATCAGAAATTAAAGATCTAAAAAATTTCTTCTTCCTTCCGGAGGGAAATCAACTTATTTTTACTAAAAAAATAACAGGGCTTATGTATCGTCTGCTACAGTAATTTCTTATAATTACACTGTAAATCTGAGGACGAAGTGTTAGAATTACACCCTACACCAAAGAGTAACAACCCTATGTGCTCTTATAATATATACCCATGGGTGCGGAACTAGTACTATGAATTTAACACAGGATTGAAATGACATGCTTGGTATTCTATTTACACCAGATAACACCACAGTTTTTGTTGTGTACACTGCAAAAACTCCGGTGTTGATTTAACACCAGCCCGGAATCTATATATGTCCACACCAGAGAAGTGTTAAACAACACCAGTTTCGTTTTGGTCTAACACCAGAAAGGTGTTTATACAACACCAATTAGTATTAAAACAGCATCGGTTTGATTCCAAACTGGTGCTGTTTCAATACTTCTCTGGTGTGGACATATATAGCTTCCGGGCTGTTGTTAAATCAACACCGGAGTTTTTGCAGTGTTGTCTGTGTTGTGGCCAGGGCCGTAGCCAGAAGCATTTTGTTGGGGGGGTGTACCAGCTAAATTTGCCAACTAAATTTGGCGTGATCGCACCAACGTGAGCACAGGGGGAGTCTGATGGGGGATGTGCCCCCCCCTACAATAATCACATGCCAAAAGATTTTGAATTTTTAGAATTAAATTAGTGGCATTTGGTGAATACTTTAAGGTAAATTATACAAAGATATACAAAGATATTTGCACTGTAAAAATAAACATTTTGGATCAAAATAGAAAGGCTAGTGTGCCGTAGTTGCTAACTTGCAGTATAATTATATACCCTATGCATTAATAATATCAAAATCAAAGATTTTTTAATTTTTAATTGACCTGTGCAAGACACTCAACTAAAATTTCAAGAGTGCTACTGCTTACAGTGGCGTACCGTGAGTCGCGGCATTGGCAATTTTGAGTCATTAAGTGGGCGCGCGAAGCGCGCTCAATTGCCAGGTATACTGACCTAATAGAGGACTATGCAATTAAACGGATATGTATCTTAGTGATCAAATAATGCGAGCGCGAAGCGCGAGCTGAAAATGTTTGATATTCAGTCCTAAATAGGGACATTATAAGCAAAGTTTTGTAATCATCATATGTACCTGTCTCACAAAACAAACAATGCGAGCGCGAAGCGCGAACGGAAATTTTTTGTATAACTTGACCCTAAAAAGGGACATTTTAAGGACTATCTTTTGGAATTCATGAAGTGCGTACGTATCTCATCATAGTCATCTAATGCGAGCGCCAAGCGCTTGCTGATTTTGTTATAATTACAACTAAGCACATGAAGCACTTTTTGTGGTCATTGTAATCATGAACATGATACGTATTTCACTAATGAAATATTGCGGCCCAGAAGCGCGAGTTGACCATTTTTGAAATTTAGACCTGAAGAGGGGCATTCTATGGCTTGTTTGTAGGAATTTACTGTTTCACTAATCAAGTGATGCGAGCGCGAAGCGCGAGCTGAAAATTTGTTATAATTAGATCAGAAAAAGGGACATTTTAAGGACTGTCTTTAGGAATTTGTGCACTGCAAAAAAAACGCCGGTGTTGATTTAACACCAGCCCGGTACCTATATCGGTCCACACCAATGCAAACGTAAACACAGACTGGAAATGTTTTATATTAAGGCCTTAAAAGGGGGCAGTCACTTCAAGTATATATTCATGAAAAAAGCATATATCACTACACAAAACAATAATAACTTGTGTTTTTTGCCAACTGCAAACTTGTAGACAAGTCTACAAGTTGTACACTTGTCTTCATGAATTTGCCAACTGCAGAGTTCTGTTCTTTTCAGTTCTGAAACGGGGCAGTACTTGTACATCACTTTGTCTTGCCTCTAACTTTACAAAACTAATGTGTTTGTTAAATCGTCAATAATTGTGGTATAATTTGCAAACTCACAAGCTTGTTTATATTAGGGGAGGACCGGGGGCTTACTTTGTGCGTTATTATAGCTCCATCTGTTTTGTCCTTTGTATTTTGCTGACTAGTAGGTCTCTAAGCCTGGCTACATGGACTTGGATTTGCCAACTGGTTGTCTTTACTCCATAAGTCGTAACCTTCTTCGAAGTTGATACCTCTATTTTTCTTTCCTTTTTTTTTTCTTTCTTTCTTTCTTTCTTTCTTTCTTTCTTTCTTTCTTTCTTTCTTTCTTTCTTTCTTTCTTTCTTTCTTTCTTTCTTTCTTTCTTTCTTTCTTTCTTTCTTTCTTTCTTTCTTTCTTTCTTTCTTTCTTTCTTTCTTTCTTTCTTTCTTTCTCTCCCCCCTTCTCTCCTTTCTTTTTTTTCTTCCTTTTTCTCCCCTATCCTCCATTTTGCCAACTGGTACATGATTTTGCCGACTGCCATGAATGTTGGGGGGGTGTCACACCCCCCCCATACCCCCCCTCTAGCTACGGCCCTGGTTGTGGCAATTAACTAAACTTATTTCAAAGGAACATACAACCTCTCCTCATTAGCCCTATCAAGGACAGATGAAAGACCAAGACTTGACAAGTGCGCCAATAATGAAATTTGGAAGCTGGAGTTTAAATGCAATGAATCGTAATTTTGTAAATAGTAAAAGCAATATGTCAAGACGCCTATTTCTATAACGTCCATTATTAGATTTCTGGTGGACGAAGGTCGTTGGTTTCCACTTATCGCATTAACCCTGGCCCCTCTGGCGTCATTTTGTTCCAGTCTCGGATACGGTTTTGATTTTCAGTCCCAATAAAGTATTCACTACAGTTTTAAGAAGAAATCAAGCATTTGCCTCTTTCCACCCAGGTGTAGTAAATGGATACCCGGGTTCCGTAACACAAAGGTTAGCAATCAACCGTACGCTTTATTTTCGCGATTGATTGTACATTGTAATCTATGGAATCTATCGTAGAAAATATTATTTGATCATTACTAAGTTTTGTGTCATGGGCCCCCTGTCTAAAACTCGGAGTAGCCGAGTTAAAGCCGGGGTAATAGTAGGCGGCGCTTAAAAACATAATGTTGCATATTGGTTTTGTAATTGTTACTGTAATTATTATCATTAATATTATTATTATTAGTAGTAGTATTCTTCTTCTATTATTATTATCATTATTATTATTATTATTATTAATTATAATTATTATTATGAAAGGGGATTGATTTAATGAAGCATTGTAACAGTTCCTTTCTTCTTCTTTTTAATTTAAGGGATTTCATACTTTAAAAATGGTTTCAATTACGGAAAGAGGTCATTCTGTCTGTCCCAGCGAGGTGAAAATTAATCCGGTCGAGATTATGTATAAAATTACTCACAGCGCCGGTCATGCAATTGATATACTTATAAAAATGTATGATCTTGACCGCAATGTGAGTCGACTTTGCAAGGCAAAATCAGTACCTTAAAGGGGCGGTTCACCCTGCCCCCCCCAAAAAAAGGTAATTTAAATAGCTAGAGAAAAATAAAAGCATAACGCTGATTTTTTTTCTAGAAAATCTGATTTCGAATTTATGGCACATTAAGATATCGCTTATTTTCTCAAATTTTTTCAAGACAGTTATTATGCACAACACGGATGGTATTTTTTATGTCACGCACCCATTATTTTTTCGTATTTTATTACAAGAATATTGGATATTTGAATTTTTCAGATTTGACAGTATCTGATCACGATAGGTCACAACAATGGTAATTCCACTTGTTAAGGGAGGAATCAAACCGTACATTATGAAGAAAATAAAAGAAAATATATCATATTTCATGATAGAATTAAAAAAAAATCATATCTGCTTGGAAAAGTGAAAAACCTAACATTAGAATCAGATGTAGAACACAAGATCTCAATCTATATCTTTTAATAAATAAAGATAAATACGTCGGATTCAAAATTCACTCAATCTTCATTAAATTAATTGTTTCAAATCCTTGAAATTTACAGTGAAATTCATTATTTGACTTTTATTCCGTGCCCTAATGTTATAATTTCGTGTTACATGTATATGTGCCATCTCCAGCATCGCAATGTTCTAACCCTTATTTTAATGATAAAAAGGGCGTCAACAGGAAGAATGTCCTCAAAAAGACAAGGGGTGGTCGTAAATTTCGAAGGGAAAGGGGGCAGTGAAAAAAAATCCCTACGGATCATGGCTAGAAAAAAAAGAAAAGAGCAATCTCCGTAGCAATTAAAAACCAAGCTACTGGCATCTCAGGAGCACAATTGGGGAATACTCATACTTGGATAGGAGAAAAAGTACGAGGAAACCGTTGCCATGGTAACAAGCTGTTATGTTATGCTAACAAGATAAGGGCCCAATTATTCACCAGCCATAGGGACATCGAAAGAAAAAGAGTCATTTTTTTAAAACAATGCTTAATTAATGCAAAAACCTTCATAATATGGGTAGCGTTTCATAAAAGGACTTGCCGGACGTGTTATCCGACAAGTCCCATTTCATCCAACAGTTACCATAGTAACAACGCTTCTTAGCCAATCAGATTCAAGGAAAGATGTCAGATCTGACAACTTGTCGGACAAAAATGTTGATGAAACGCTCCCCCCATCGTCTTTGTCTGAAGCCCCATTATGAAAAGAAAACCAACGATATTTTATTTATAAAACAGCCAAAACATAATGATAGTCACGTTCGTTTTATTCCATTTCGTAAGAAAGGCTTAGTAAAGGAAAATCTTCAATTTCAGCTATAAACACAGAGAAATTGATTTGCCAACATTGTTAGGATTAATCTCTATAATTCTACGAATATGTCAGCCCTTTGTATTCATGTGTAATCGAAAGTTAGTCTTGTATTATAATTTTGCACTTTGGATGTAATCTACTTTCCCTTTAAAGGTATTTTCTCATCCTTTCGACCATCTCTTTCTTCTCCCCGAAGCAACAGGTTTAGTTCCAGTAAGAGAATATACCCTGAGATTGTAATTAAACTACTCGCTAAAGGTACTTTATTCTATTGTACAGTGCGTCCCACAAAAAAGTAAACCCGTTTTCAAAGATAGATCTGACAATTATTCAAACTGTTTTTTTTACTATAAATTTGATATTTATGGTAAGATTGGAATCTCGTCTCTAATTCGAAACCAATAGGTTAGCAAATTGTCATGCATGGCAGATAACAAACAATAAATATTTAGGGAATATTGGATGGCCTTGAATGTGTCATCACGAACCAATCGTGTCCAATTATTCTGCGCAACCTGGTTTTGACATCAAAATTTCAAACTCGTTTTGCTCATTAATGTGTAGAGGAAAAACTGAATTATTATGATTATGTAAATGAAACATCATAATTCATTTGCCTTTGAAGAATAAAGACATGGGTATCCCGGTTTCCTTTTTTTTTTTCTGGGACGCACTGTGTAATGTGTATAGATGCGAGTTTGGACGGCGGGGGTGGGGGTCGGGTGAGGGTGTTTACTGGAAGGATTCTTGTAATATATGGCTGATTTACTATGAGACGCCGTATGAGGCGATTGTTTGTAATCCATATCAACATGAAATTCATTATGCTTATCAATGATACTAAATATATCTTAGGTTGGTTAACTATGAACACACCAACTGTATAGGTTAAAAGAAAACAAAACAATTGCATATTTTTTTTCTAAAGTAACAGTTGATAGATTCGCGTGCGGATTTTAAAGATTTTTTTTGTTGGATGAAGATTTTGAAGAATAGAATAAAAGTTTCATTCTGTAAATTGTTATAACAGGAAATTTTAACAGAACGGGTTTATTCTAAATTAAAAAATGAAGTTTTATATTTACAGGAAATTTCGTATGTCAACTACCAATTTTCTGCCATTTTTTATAATGCGTGTAGGATTACACAGTGCAGTAAGATTATTCTCAAGACTCTGCTGCATGAATTTCTGTTTTTAAGGAGATCTTTTCTAACAGTGTGAAGAAAATGAAATTATTTGAAAGAATAATGTTTGTAATTCTAAAATAGTAAATTCCTTTTTTTTTAAATACACCATACACGGCATTCCATAATAAAAGCGTGATATGAAAGACTGTCCTTGCTAATGTCACAGCATAGAGATGTATACTAATTATATATCTCACAGTCGCACCAGCGAAGCCGACTCCTAACCGACCAATGATCGGTCCCGGATACCGCTCAAAAGCTTTGATCGGTTTAGAAGCGGTTTCGTTAATGTGAGTGCGGCATTGGACCCTTTACTTTCATAACACTGGGCTCTTCGCTTTTTATCGGGTATGGACGAGAATAAGAATAATGTCGGTCAAACTTAAATGGCTTGACAAGATTCTCCCATAGCCTTTATAGGTCAGTTTGTAATCGAATTATCGCATTAGTAATATCCGCCAGCGTAAGACTACTTAGATAGTAGACCCTCGGATCCGAGAGATTGCTGGCACGTTTTATCAACGTGCAGACATGCGCATTCAACTTCTAACACAAAGAACATAAGATTGAGTTGCCAGACTGGGCGAAATATGTAATAGATATCTTATCAAAACGGTATTGAAAAAATGTTGATAATTTCATAGATCCATTGATTGAAAACAATATATACACATAGAAGGTTTTACAACGTGAATACGTGAAGAAAAATTATCAGATAGTTCATGATATCAATTTCATTTTGCATCATTTTAGATTATCAGATAATAGAATTCAAAGGTAAGTAAATGGAAAAAATAAAGAGAGAAACGAATGAATATATAAGTACATCAATCAATCAGTAAGTATGTGAGTGAGTAAGTAAGTAAAATAATGAATTACTAAACGGATAAATAATTAATCCCAATTAATCAATAATAAAATAAATACATAATTTAATGAATAAATGTCATGTATTGCACGATCATACTAAGTTATTATTCAAGACATTGTCAGATATTGTGATATTCATGTGTGGATCAAGAGATAAATTGATTATACTCAAGACACCCCACCCCCGCTCCCCAACCCATGCACAAATCCCTACTGCCTATATTACACAGTAAAAACAAAATTATACAACGCTGTTTACTATATGAACCTTACAGTAATTGTTTAAACAGTTTAAACAAGTGTTTAAATCTTAAGCAACAAAGTTTAATTTTCAATATCTAATTTTCAATAAATTAAACATGATTGTTTAAACTGTTAAACAAATACTGTAAGGTTCATATAGTAAATAGCGTTGTATAAAATCTTAAACAGTGTTTTTACTGTGTAGAAATAGAGAAGAAATGACCAAATCGCGGCAGCCGAAGCCTTTCTCTCAGCTTACTTTAAGAAAAATAATAATCCCATGGTAGTCACTGCATTTTCCTGATTGCAGTAAATGGATATGATATTATATACATAGAGTTTTTAAATGTCACCGTGCTATTACAATGTGTGAGGTATTAATGGTTTTTCTCCCTTGTCCGTTCTATTGTAATCTTCATTTGCAATGTACTTTGCCTTTGTGTTTTTCAGTTACTAATTAGTATTTGCTTCAGAAAGTTTGCTATAATAATCTATCGCCGAGTATAAAATCAAATATCCTACTTACTTTATAATGCTAAAGCTCTCCTGGGATATGCAACTCCTTTGTTTCTACAGAAGTGAGGAGTTTAGAAGAATACTCATAAAAGATAATTGATCAAAATAAATTCAACCCTCAAAGTATATGTATAAGTTTACCAAATCATAGGTTAGAATCACTAGCGTACCTACGGGGGGGGGGGCAGTCTGCCCCCCCTGACGAGCCACAATCCATGCAAAGGACGTATCCCTGCCCCCCCCCCCCCCCTGACGAGCTTGAAGACCCTTTTTTTTTTTTTTTTTTTTTTTTGCTTGTCAATTTTTTTGGCGGACGGTTTTGCCCCCCCCCCCTGTGAAAAATCCCAGGTACGCCACTGGTTAGAATACAATGTCTGGTTGGTTCTGAACATTCTTTTTGGTCGGTCGGGTATTCACCAACAGATGCAGGTCCATGGTTTTGACAAATCCATGTTTAAAGGATTGAGGTAGCATGCAGCAGCAGCATGCAGTGGTAGTAGTAATATAGTAGAAATGCTGGTGGTATAATATAAAGTGCTTGCCAGAAAACAAACGAAACCGAGAATTATCGATCACAAATAACTTAATGACATAATCATTGCAAAAGTTTCACTCTTTCATTTCGAACTGTTGATTGATTCCAGTTGGCACATAATGAGTAAGAAAATACGTAGACCATGTAGACAGGATGCTGAAAAGTATACCGCATTACCTTGAAACCTTGATTTAAAAAAAAGAACAAGGCGTCACAAAGTTCCCTTTTTGTGTTCTTTGCAATAATGCTTTAGCAAAATTATTATTTCAGTAAAAAAAAAAACGCGTTTGCTTACAATAAAGCAAATTAATATATTATTTTGATGTCCTTTCTTAAACTGTTTTTGCTCATTCATATGACACGAGGTGAAAGAAGAGGCTCCATAAGCGCTACAATATTATATCATTACTTTGTCAATCATATTTGTATTCAGGTTTTGATAGTTAATTAGAGCATCAAACATTCTCGCTTTGGTTTTTTTTTCTGGGATGGGTTTTAGTCACCCAAGTTTCCTGGAACGGTAGAACAAATCCTATAACTAGATGAGAGTAGCAGAACATTTTCTCCTGATTGACAAATCTGTTTGGATGTACCCCCTATATAACCTCACATTCTATCATCAAACGATCCGTGCGTCCGTGACTTATTCATGCTCGTTGCCATGGCAATCACGACAGGTATTGTTTCTCATTTCTACTTGATTTCCAAACCTGAGCATGGGACCATAATCCTATCAAAACCGCTATCATCCAAATATTTACCTTTGGTTAAAATCTCAATATTCCTTTTCACTTTCTAGAGCTTTTGGAGTTTACATGACTTCCACGTGCAAGTCGATTATCGTCATGGGTGCGACAAGGCCTCGTATCTCATTTCCCTGTTTTATTCATTTATTAACTTTGGGGAAACAATTTTTATGACAAGGTAATCTTTCAAGCAACATCTTTTCCAAATAATGGTATTCGATATCACGCCTTGTATTCACATGCACACCCGCACACACACACACCCTCCCTCACACACACACACACCCCACACACTAAAAAAACGCGAAGTTCACCTCCCTCTAACTTCAACCTCTCTCTCTCTCGCTTTACTTGAGAGGAACCCATTTGATCATCTCAATACAAAGAATTCAACTTCAGCATTTCAAAGAATTCGGTATTTGTTTACATAGATGCTCAGGAATGATATCATTTGTCATAATCCTCTGATTCTCTTTGAAATTGTAAGGAGACATTAATGTGAAATTTGTTCATCTTTACGTGAGTTTATTGCAAGGTCGCGGTGAAAATGTAGTTAGGTTAAAAAACGTGCGAGTGCGACCGTGCTAGAGACTTGATGATGATATAAGTTCCTTTGTAGTTCCTTAGAAAAAATCTCTATCAGTAACACTAACTTGTTGAAGAGGGTCGCAGAATAGATTTTTTCCTGATTTGATCGTAACATATTGATGTTTCATTATTTGCAGCGTCGCAATCATATATTGGTATGAATTTTACATGACCTTTCCCAGTCTCATACAGGCAAAATCATTACAATATTAATCTATAAAACGCTACATACCGTCGTAGAAAATAACTCATTATTCTCATTTTAATGTCTACCGTTACGTCATGGCCCTGATGATTTGTAATGAACCCATTTCCTCTCCTTCTAAATCACTATACATGACACCAGGCGTATATTGGAATTTTATTGAAAGCGAATTTATGAAAGCATGATACAAAAAAAAATCTGACAGAAAGCGGTGGGGTTCACGCTGTTTTTTCACAGTTGTCTTAGCACAAAGTCGCATCTTAATGCCATTTATTTTTCAACATCAACATCTCGTAACCAAGGTAACCGAAGTGATAGCATCCTTTATTCAAACGATAAAGGAGCACCTGACAGATGCGAGGGTTAAAATGTCCCTCACTTTTTTTTTCTTCGACTCTTCTTTTTTAATCTAGTTTAATACGTATTTATGTAAACACAATGAAAATTAAAGATTAAAAAAGATGTTATACAACCAATGCTATTCCAAAAGGTACAAGGTTATGTGCCTGATAAATCTTTTGAATTGATACAACTTTAATTTCATCATGTGGATCAACGAGATACATGTATAAACCGCATGAATAATAGTGCATGCTTGGACTACATGACTAACCCCGACAATTAACGGATTGAGCAATAGTATTAAGCCATTCCATCTGACATATAAAATGTCTTTCTTTTGCTTTCTATTTTTTAAAGCACATCATTTTTTTTTCATTCTTTCAATATTTCCTCTCTCTCTTCATGCCCTTTCTTTTCTCTCTTTTCTTGTGGGAAATCAATTTCTTATTTCAAGGTGAATAACCCCCCCCCCCCATAAATATACACCAGAAGTGTCTTTTAATGTTTAAGCAATCGTTTGATTTAGACTGGAAATACTTTTTAATAAGCTTCTTAGAGTAAGGTCTAAATGTCCTAAAACATTTCATTGCTATATTTCTAGGTTAAAATTATATTCCGGAAAATCACTTATCTTTACCTTGGGATGTCCTTACAAAATTGTTTTCTTTTCAATGGTACAAATTCCCTTTAAGGAATTCATTTTCTTAATCTTTCATCCTGGAATTCAAGTTCTCGAAGATCCTTTATTTACTGGGTCGAAATGCATGAAAATAAAATTCGTCACCCTGTTCTCTCTTAGTTACGTATGAAAGTGTATGATAGGGCAATAAAGTGATATCAAATCAAAATAAGGTTGAGTGTTCTTTACAAGTTCATTCCATATCGCTGAGGGTCAAAAATGACCTTAACAAAATTGGTATATAATTAATGATGTTCGAAAGGGGAATAATTAGTTTTTTTTATTTTTCACAAAACCACTTGATTTCAAAATGGAAATTTTATGTTGTTTTTTTAAGAAAATCGAATTTCTTGGCGGAAACGCCATTTAAGAAAATCGATTATTCCAAAGTGGAACGTCCTTTAAGAAAAATCGCCAAAGAAGCCTTAAGGATCGATACAGCGTGACTTTGCAAAACCAAGCCTTGTTCTTCATCACATCCTAACATAAACTCGGCATTCGGCGAGAGAAAACAAAATATAAAGTTCTTTGGCGTGATGAGTGTGTATTTATATCTATTCATGCTTGCCAGCGTTATCATTGATTTCATGTGATGAGTATCATCTCGTTTCCATGACAACGCCGGGATCGTTTCTACCTCCCTTGGTTGGCCTAGATACCACATGGGCCCCTGTAGCACACACAGGTTTGTGATTAATCGTCAGATGACAATGGCCAATCACGATTATTGTTGCTCAAAAAAGACGGACATGACGGATGTCTGCAATTGACTTCAAACATTCGTGTAAAGGGGCCCCTCTGCATATCAAGGCGTGAATTCGGTTCTTATCTTCCACATCTCATTCGCACACCGATCACCCTGGCTGATTGTTTATTATGCTTTCGAAATTTTAACTTGTCGATGACACATGTAAACACATCAGTTTCTTTA
The DNA here is from genome assembly GCF_037042905.1 of Lytechinus pictus. Taxonomy (NCBI): domain Eukaryota; kingdom Metazoa; phylum Echinodermata; class Echinoidea; order Temnopleuroida; family Toxopneustidae; genus Lytechinus; species Lytechinus pictus. The sequence continues at coordinate 17,483,457 of NC_087256.1, forward strand.
CGTTAGCCCATTCCATTTTCTTCCCTTTAATGTCAGTGTGAGATTTTGAGCGTCTGTCCCCCATATTTTGACCCCCCCCATCCCTCCCCGTCTCCTTTACTCCATTCCATTTACTCTTTCTCTTTCTACCCACGCCCCCCCCCCCCTGTAATTCACACGTTTTCTCCTTCTCTCACCCGAAGCCAAGTTAGGTGAAATCCATCACACTTTTTTTTAATTATGTTGTCAACATTCTAAGATCCATATTTCTATCAAATATATTTCAAGGTTGTATTTTACGAACTTATATTTGTTCCAAAATGTGTAAGCGCCTGGTGACGTGTAAAACATGAATTTGAATTTATTTATTAAAACATCATTGCCATCCCGGCGCCAATATTCTGTTCAAAATGAAAATAATTGATATTACAATATTATCTAACAAGATCTAAAAATATTTCATAAAGCTTTTTGTATGACGTTGTTTTACATGAAGGACTTGACAATGTAGTACTTTCAATAGGAGACACCATAATTGGTTATCCTTTTTATAGCGGAACGTGGGGGGGGGGTGACCTTACAAAATATGAAATCTAATAAGGTAATAGATTTTGATATATTTGGAAAATGATATCCATTTAACCCCTTCCTTTCCCTTTGCCCTTCTTTTTATATTTGTTGTAGATATTTACATGTATTTCATTCATGTATACATCTATTTATTTATACATTTGAGAGGTTAAGTGCCCTCATGTAAGCCAGTGATATCACCTCATTCGCTTGTATGTCAGTGCGGAACAGTTGTAAATATATATATATCTCTGTATATCAAGCCTTTCTTCTGGCTTTATAGATAATGATCGCATTTCACCGCCGCAAGCCTTAGAAAGAAACCCGGAATATTCATGAACATCGCGTTTTTGTGATCCCCATATTTCTTTTACAATTGATCGTTCACCACTAAATATGTGATATTTCACCAACATCATCTGACCTAGTTTTATTTCGTTCGGTAAAGAAAAGAAAATAACGGTGGTTGCTTGTTTGTTTTTCGTTAATATCCTTAGTGTTGTTGCTGAGATACAGGGGCGGATCCAGGATTTTCCAAATTTTTCGGAAGAAAATTTTGACAAGCACAAGAAAAAACACAAATGTTTTCAACCACAAATTAAGGATATTTCGTACCCGAACAAATTTGACAAGCAAAAAAAAAAGGTCTTCAATTAAAAAAAAGGGGGCACACCTCTGTTTAAATGGCATTTTTACATTACAAATTTTAATTTTGTTTCTCAAAGGGGGGGGCATGGGCCGGCTGTGCCCCCCCCCCCCCCTGGATCCGCCAGTGCTGAGATGGGTCATCATTATTGATGCTTATGTTTTTTCAAGTGCAACATTTTGTAAATCGTTCTTTCATTACCGAGGTAATGAAATGACATGCAACTTTATCATGTTTATGTTGAGACCTGTGACACATTGCGTAACTGAAGAGCTGCGTTCAAACACGTTAAACGAAATCAAACCAAAGTCCTAAACGAGTTCTTCTTATTGGTTGAAAAACGAGTTGCGTTTGATTAATATTGGAGCTTTGATTTGTTTGATTGCAACTCGTCTCTATTTGGTACAGAAAGTAACCCGATATTCGATCTCGAATATCCAATCTGTGGAAAGCCATCCACGTCATATTTTGCATCTTGTACACACTGTCCCTTTGTAACATAATAAGGAGTTTTCGCAATACTACGCAGACGCTTTCTGGAACGTTGAGAATCTATTGTCAAAAGCCCTTCATGACAAAGCAGTCTTTGTCGAGAATCGGTGAATCAAAACAGTCGTCCTGGGGAGTGTTTCATCAACATTTTCATCCGACAAGTTGTCAGATCTGACATCTCTCTCTGATGTTGATTGGCTGAGAGGTACTGTTTCTATGGTAACTGTCGGATAAAATTGGACTTGTCGGATAAAACGTCCGACAAGTCCTTTCATGAAACGCTACCCTGGACTCTGGACAATCGACATATTTGCCATTATTCATCAGCTCCGAATCTTAGTAGGACGATCTGCTCTCCCGGTTCACCAATATTCGACAAAGACCTGTCAGCTGTTCATTGTGATTTGACTGGCATTTTCAAAAGATTCTCAACTTTCCCGAAAGTGTCTGCGCAGTGTCGCGAAAACTCGCTAATATGAACAAGCTGAACGGACCAAGGTATGAGGGTATTTGTCAATGTAAAGAAAACGTTGAACCCCGTTGAACTCATATATACATGTACTCATTTTATAAACGATGATACTGGCTTATTATATTTGAGATTGATGAGATGTTTTTAGGTTATGTTTCTCAGGTTTTAATTTCTATATTTCCCATTACCTTTCTATATCCAAACTTTCTTATTTCTTAAGATACAGATTCAGATTTATTTATTGATTCTAATTGGTAGATAAAGTCAAGTAAATAAACACTTTTAGCTCTGCCCCCCCCCCTCTCTCTCTCTCTCTCTCTCTCTGCCTCCCTTCTCCGATTACTAACATCATCAATCCAAATATCTGAACTTTGAAATTAACATATTAATGTTTTTCAGTGATTGAAGAAATTGTCCATGCATTTTAATGGAAGGATTTGCAGGGGCGAATTAATTAGGTGAATAAATGAATAGACACTCTCACTAAATCTTGCGATATGAAATGTGCTAATTGCAAAAATGATACATTTGTCGGGATATTTGAAGTATGGGTGCCCCCACCCTCCCCTGAGATTTATATATTTTTTCATTTCACTATACTTCTCACGCTCTCTAATACCACATGGGCTTAAATCCGTTTGGTCTAATATCACTCGGCCCTATTTGTCATTTGGTGTACACCTGGTGTAATACCCAATAAGTCTAATTCTTATATTGTCTAATGTCCAGTTGATCTTATTTCCACTATGTCTACTTTTAATTCTTTACTTGTCAAATGAAAATTTGGTTCATAAACAGTTCACCTACATATGAGGCTGTTTAAAATGAGATGTTGATTGGCATGGTTTTCTGGATCGGGGATGTCCCCGGATGATGGGTAAAATGCATGAAAATGTCCACAGAAGTAGTTCATTAGAAAATCACACACACACACCCACCCTCACACATCCACACACATAATCTTGGACATTTGCGTCACTAATAAGGTCATGTAGAACCATACAATCGCTTCTCATCGATACAAATTTCGTTGTTTTTTAAAAATAACTATTTCATTTTTCAGACAGACTGACTTATGCACTTAAGATTTTCATAGCTGTGATAAGTGTCCAAGAGGAGAGACACCAAGCGGTCTCCCCCCAAGCCCAGCAACGACTCGTCTTTCCCGTTTAGTGTAATATGTCCACTTGAGATGCTGTTGACATTTTCTCAAGATAATCATAACAAACTTGACACCTTTGTGGTATGGTTACAATCATAATTTAGATATTTTCCCACTCTTCTTTTGTCCTTATTGGATTCATTACGAGGGGGGGGGGGGGGGGGTCGGCGGCCGGAATAAGGATTTGAATAGGCGAAAGGGGTTCAAGGTATAGACTGACCTACATGAATTTTGAGATTTATCCGATCCCCATGGTATAAAGCGACTCCATGCCAGATACTCTACCAACGCGACTTTCATATGCCCCCGTAAATGGAACAAGGCAATTTGGAAAAAAAAAAGGTAATCGGTCCATACAGAATTTCTGAAGATCAAACAAATTATTGTTTTAAAGGCTTAAAAAGGGGGATCACAATTTCACGATTGGGCAAAATAGGAAACGTTCCCCGATGCGCATTTTGCCCCCTGTCTTCCAGGCATATCCATATAGTTGTGTGAATGGCCATTCATGAGGTTCCATCTATGAGGTTTTGTCATGAATGCTATTTGGAAATCTGTAACTTCTAACAAAAAAGGAATTTTACTTCAAAACCCGTGTTCTTTTCTCGGTTGTATCGTGTGTTGGCTCAGTTGGTAGCGTCCTTCTCACAACTAAAAGACCAAAATACGTCAGAAGATCGGAGTTGCTTCTACTCCGTTTGGCATTCAACGAATTAAGGAATAGAGTAACGTCGATCTGGCGCTGCTCAGTGGCTGCCGGGCCCACGGTCAATTGGGCAAAAAAAAAAAATCTGAATATTTATGTTTCTAATTTCTATTTCGAACAATAAAATATGGCTTTTCATTTTTTCTCAGATAAAGGGGATCATAATTCCACGTTTGCCATAATGGGGTTCGCACCCCTTCCACCCCCTCCCCCCACACACTTGCCAATTTTGATTTTGTATGGTTTACTGGAACAGTCAGGAGGTTTTGTCATGAATTCACCTTCCAATTCGAAAGCTGTAAATTTGAACAAGGACCTTCTCACAAAATAGGTTTCCAGCTGCTTGTATACGCAAACCTCAGTATATAGCAATTCGTCATTTTTCAGAAGCTAAGCTTTCTCGCTCCAAATTGAATTTAATTTCATGGTCATACAAGATTGTCTAAAACAGGAAAGTGGTATGTTGTCCTTGCTTTCCATTTATGATTTATTAATAGCTTTCTTTATCTTTGTACGTGCACAATAATGCGTCGTTGTCTAGGGCTTATACTGTTACACTAATCCAGTCAAGTCATTTCGTAAGGCGTCAACAATTATACTGAAGTCCCTGGATGACTCTTATGGGACTGGAGAATACAGATTCATGACAACACTTTTGTTTGCAATTCTATCTGCATGTGAAAGGTTGAAAAGATGAAGAAAAAAGTCTGAATATTGTAAGTCAAGGTTTGAAGCATAGCACATGGGATAGACGATCTTCATCTGCCACCCTCCACCCATGAGTATGTATAATGGTTACCCAGTGGTATAGGATTTCTTGGATTGGTTTTAGTGTCGTCGAGCATCATGGTCCCCCTTCCACCCATTTGTCCCTCCCCCCCCCCACACACACACACCCCGTCACACACGCACACACCCTCCCATACACCCGCCCTTATAAAAGCCCTTCACATACACATCCTTAGACACGAAAAAGCACACCACTCTCAATCACAGGCACGCACACCCACCCCCTCACATACTCTGTGTATCTATGTCTCTCTCTGTCCCTTCCTCACCCCGCCACCCCTTCCCCTCCCTCCTCCACCTCTTCCATCTCTCCCTCTCCACACCCCGCCCCCTCTAGCTGTCTCTTCATCACTCTATAATTCTGGTGAGAACATTTTTAACATCCATGAATATTTTCCATGAATATATTAATGTTGATAAAGTTAAGGAAAACTATGTTCCATCAAATCCATAAGATAATAAAAACATTAATTTTTGAGGTAAAGTTGGATGACAAATGGAAAAAAAATACATTCATCAGAGAAGCACAGCCGTGTCATGCCTTGAGTCAAGTACTAGTATTGATGTACGAAAATAAAGTACCGGAGAAAAACCATTTTCAAAATTTTGTCAGTAACACGGTATTTGTATAAAGTATTCATTTACAACGGCGCCAAATAAAAAAAATCCAATATTGATACTTTAATGTAAGCGCATCGCGCAGAGCAATTCTCACTGCAACCAATAAAATGCCTCCCAAAGATCGCGCACGTAATTATGTTTGAAACTTACTGACAACAAACACGAAACATTTCCGAAATTCCCGACATAATGGAGACTTTATATCTCATCATGAAAGTGGATGATGTCTTTGTCTATAAACTCGTCACTTGTCTCATTATTTGTTTAATTCAATCTGCATTCATTAATGACAGATTTTTTTTTTCAAGAAATACCAAGTAATACAAAAGGCATATGATCTGGGGCCCGTTTCATAAAGGACTTGCAACTGTTGTAACTTTGCCATAATGGCAACTACCATGGTAACAGGGCTCAGCAGCCAATCAGAATCATGGTAGTTGCCATAATGGCAAAGTTATAACAGTTGCAAGTCCTTTACGAAACGGGCCCCTGAATTTCATTTACGGGTGAAACAAATCTTAAAACCCTTGGTAAATTCCCCAGACGCGTCTATCACTATTCCAAGATTAATTACCAAAACTACATAAATAATATGCCCTAAACACTCATGACGTGCTGTGATCTATATTCCGGAGCCATATTTCAACTGACAACGACACCCCATACCCTTCACTAGATAATGTTTCTATATAAAGCAGAAACAATTATGCTGAAACAACATATGTATACATTATCTTACATGGTCAATTATAGCGGACAAACTGCTCATTTTGTGTTGGATGCGATGGTAATGAGGCCTTATGGGGCAGTTCCTTCACGCCAATTATTATCCACGATCTATATGCAACCGCTACACCAAGGAAACTAGTCCCCTTGCTAATCGACACCACGTATAGGCCCTAACGCAATTGTTTTGGTCCGTCTGAAGTAGATGCTACTCGTGTGACTGGGATGTAAATTTACTTAGTTATCTGGTGAGGTTTATCATGACGGATGTAATGACCTCTCATTATTGTTATTATTATTATTGCAATCTGCAATGAGCCTTGATGTCCTTTACCGGGCGAGATATTTTCAACGGGAAACGGCCTTTTTTAATCTGTATTGTATCATCAATGATAATCATGATAATGCATTGCCAAATTGTTCATATTTTATTTCATATTACTCCCAACAAAATATTGGACATTAAAAGAATTAGAGCAACTTAACACAGAGTGTAGCATGTCCAACACCCTCACCCCCACATTCGTTCATATCTCTTGTCTTATGTTTGTTCCTGTATATTATCTGTCATTAGGTATTCACTTTATGTGTATCATGGTCGTTTAGAACCTGCGAATGATTTCCTTTAATTCAATAAAAGGGATTTATTAAAAAATATCAAAAATGACAATAATGGCACTCGAGTGAAGCATAGGTGTACTGTAATCCGTATAGGTGTTGAACAAATTTGAAAAAAGACGATTTCGTTCTCATTCTAATTGTATTTTTTGATTAAAAATTATTCTATCGAAATGTTGCAGTGTGATTTAAGCAGTCCTTGACTTTTCGTGTAGTTCCTGATTGCACATGAAATCATTCTTTAATTAATGTGACTGCGGTATAAATTACCTTGTATACAAAATGATGATATAATGATAACAGCAAGGATATACCGTAGTTTTAAAAACAAATGGAAATAGTAGCTATATCTATATACCGTGTTTGCGAATTCCTTTCTTCAAGCCACAAGAATCGCAAGTTAAATAAAACAATTGCGTGGTATGCTTATGACATTCAGATGAACATTATTACTGATATCGATTTGAATTTGTTTTTTTTTTGTTATTTTTTTGTATCCGTCAAGGTAAAATGTGGCTATTACCATGATTACTGAAGATCAATGTCACAAACAGAATTATCAATTCGTATCTTTTGTAAGTAGCGAGCTTATACATTCTCTTTTTTTTTTTTTGGACATTGTAAGTTGTATTGATCTTAAAACTAAACCAAACCCCCAAAACATATTACTTCGTCATCACCTTCTTCTTCTTCCTCTCCCTCTTCCTCATCTTCTTTTTCTTTTTCTTCTTCTTGTTCTTGTTCTTCTTCTTGTTCTTGTTGTTGTTCTTCTTCTTGTTCTTATTCTTCCTCTTATTCTTCTTCTTCCCTTATTTTTCTTTTCGTTCTCCTTATTCGTTTTTATTTATCATTCATCAGTTGACCAGGACAGGAGTGTTCGTGGTTATCCCTCGTTCGGCAATGCCCGTCTCTACACAATTTCATTTCATTTATTTTTCATTTCCAACAATCATTTACAATAAGTTGTGTTACATACATTATAATCAATAAAACAAGGAAACTTTATATGTATAATAATCAAGATAACCACGTATCAGGTCGGAAACGGAGGAAGCTGCTAAAAAGCAATTAGGAGCATCTCCTCTTCTTTGTACTCGACGTCACAGAAGAAGGCCCTGGGAATGATTTTTTTTACAGGGGTTGCTGATGTAAATTTGACAAGCAAAAAAAAGTGTCACTAGGTGATGGAGATGATTTTTTTTCATGAAAGTACTTGTCGGACGTTTTATCCGACAAGTACTGTTTTATCCGACAGTTACCATAGTAATAGTTCTTCTAAGCCAATCAAAATCAAGGGAAGTTGTCAGATCTGACAACTTGTCGGACAGAAATGTTGATGAAACACTGCCCTGAACAAGACAAACATTTTTTCTTTTTAACAAAAAAGTGCACACCTAGTTACCAATAATGCATATAGCATTTCCATTTATTTGAAAGCAGGATAAAATAGCATTGTAGATTAAATGCCTTGCTCACGGGCATAGGTGCCGCGGCCGGGATCGAACCCCGGACTTTCCATGTATAGCCAGGCGCCTTAGACCACTCGGCCACGGCACCTCCACAAACATACACATACACACACACCCCACACACCCACCCACTCACACCCAAACTGGTAAATAAAGATAACCATGCACCGATCGACATCTATATAAATCAAAATAATATGTAATCATGGGTAGGTCGATTGTGTTGCACCTTAACAATGAAATGTTGCAGGATGATTATGATAATTACGTGCCACTGGAATACTTCTGAGCAGTGATCGAGGAAGATAGCTATATCCATCACCATATTTCTGAGCATAGCCAAATAATTGTCTAAATAATTAATTTGAATATACACTCAGAGCAATCAAACGCGGAGCCATATTTTGAGAACAAAAGATACTACAGAATCAGCACGATTCTCAAAATATTAAGAGCCAAATTATCATAATCTAAGTGGAGATTCGGATCATATTCACTAAACTTCTTGCAAATCTTTTCATTATTGTGACCATGTTGTGTCGTTTCTGAATGACATTCAAATTTAAAAAACTTACAAAAATCTTATCATTTTTATGATAACTTGAATTTTAGTTTTGTTCTTAGTTTTTGTTTTTATGAATGCTTATTTCGAGCCATGTTTTTAGTAAAACGAATTACTTACCTGATGTTTTTTTAAGGAACTCTGCACTTCAAACATATTTTGTTTATGCTAAGTTCCTACTATGTATTATTATCAATGTAAAATTATATTCTCTTAATTTATTATTATGCTTGGTGAAAAATAATGCAAACAAACCAATTTGGTACGTACATCTTTTTTTCTCTTTCGTCTACTTCTTCCTTTAAGAGTTCCAATCTTTATTCGTAAATCTCTCTTTTTTTTTTTTCTCAACTTAAAAAAAAACCCAATGTGTTACTTTATATTATTAAAGGATGGTACCTGCCTGCTATAGTGTATGTCATTGGGAGCAATGCGGCTTAAAGTAACAATATTTTTGCCCTTGATTGTTACATCAGACCTGCACATTGCATTATTTATAGTGACATGTTCATGGAATATTTCATTAAATTTTAAACATTAGGAAAGCTGCAGGTCTATATGTTACAAAGTACAAAATGGTTGCTATAGATTTGTGTCGCTTATCCTATTGATAAACATGTTTGTCAGCTTTTGTCATTTTGTGATGTACTTGCGAATTACCTTATCTCCTCAATGATTTTCCGTCAACAGCAGTTTCTGACGCGATGTTCTCTGATGATGACACATTCAATGAATGTCATTGAACAAAACTGTAAACGACACTGTAATTCCTTGCCTCTTTAATTATCGTAATTATACCAATTGTATTCCATTGCACTTGATCACAACAAATTTCATTTTAATGAGACTTTCATTAAGATAATTATGCTATGATGTAAATTCATTCTTGCATCAGTGCACTTTCAAATAGCATGTAGATGACAGTGCACTGCACAATAAAAATCATGATAATTGTTCCATATCCGGAACGCTTGCCTCTTTGTTGAATTATTGATGCATTATTCTTTGGAAGTGGACAACTTCAGAACCTTGAACAACAACAAGTCACTATATATGATATTGTAATTACATGAAACTGCTTCAACGTCAAGATTATGGGACTGGGGTGATGGGGGCGGCTTACCTAAATTGTTGCTAAGAAAGCAGGAGTGTTTGTAAGCAAGAAACCAGAGAGCCGGGGGCATAAGGTCCTCTCTGAGGGACCCGGTAGTGGGGATACATGATTTACCGAATGGCATGACTATAGCGTACCAAGTTGACTCCGAGAGGAGCAACTCGTGAAATGACTTATCAGAAGTTTAATCAGTTAAAGTATTTTTTCCGATAGTTACCATAGTAACAGTACTTCTCAACAAATCAAAATCAAGGAAAGTTATCAAAAAACGAATGTTGATGAAACGCATTCCGAGTCACCGAATTACGAGACACCAATATTGAGCAATCATGCCTCCTCATTGAGACGCCCTTATTCCTCTTGAAAGTGATAGTGGTCATGAAATTGAATAAATAGAAATAGTATTAACTTACTTCTTGAAACTGTCCGGACATTCTTCAGGATGTTTCGGGCAACTGAGAGATTGAGGGGCTTCTGGTATGATTCCGTTAGGACGGGAGTATATCGGCGTTTATCCATGAGCACCCGTGTCTTATACGCCAGGTTGGCCATGATACCCTCCAAAGGGTAGATGATGCTGTATATGTTCCAGTTGAAGTGTTCCAGAATAGTTGGAATGGTATGAGAAATTTGGAAGATGGTGGGATAAGTCCGGGCGAGTGTGGTGTGTAAATGGAGGGGGTCTGCGAACTCGCCGTCGTCAATGGCCGGGCAGAACCACGACGTCATCGGGACTTGCCAGTAGCTGGTCAAGTCGGCTACCGTCGAACAAGGCATCGAGCACGGAGGCCCGATGAACGCGTCCACGGATTCGTCCATGAAGTCGACCGCGTGCCCGCCGGCTATGATTGACCGACATTCAGTGTCGGCGACCACGATATCTACGGTGTTCGACGAATTGCTGCCGCTTAGCAAGTCCGAGGCGGTTATTCGCTCCCTCGCCAGCACAGCGGCCCCGTAGGAGCGAGTGCCGAGGAATGGGTAGGCATCGTTGTCTGTAGAGTTCCATGGCATCAGCAGGATTAACTTAAAGTCATAACTTATTGCAAATTGCACTTGAAATAGAGATAAGGCCAGAATAATTGCCCACCTTGAATGACGAATGTTGTTTCCCAACCTGTAAAACCATCTCCACAATATAAGAGGGGCTTGATGCAAGAGCTGCATGGTGCAACTCCTTTATTATTACTTTTTTAAATAATACCTCAGAGATTATAAGATCCACTGTGCATCTTGAAATGTTGTATGCAACTTCCCGAAACTTCAGCGAGATTCTTCAAACAGTGGTAAAGCTATGACTTAACTTGGATCCTGGATTCAATTGAGACGCTGTAGTTAAAAGAATCCAACAAACATATTCCAAACATGGTCATAGAATGGCGGAGATTCCTCTTCTCGCCTTCTCATATTTTCCTCCTCCCCGAAGATGACGTCGCCTCTTTATTTTGATAGAAGCCTCTGACCGCGATCCCGAGCACGACATCTGTCGTCAACGCACCGTAATTCCACATCGATGACACAGAAGGCTCTAATCGAAGACACTTGCGCCGAAAAGAAATACACGCCACGCCGTACTCGACTGGGAAGATTTATGAGGAGCATCCCTACTTGGGGCAAATCCCCGCGCTTTTGATATTTGTCTGCACAGTCATGACAGTGGGCTAGTACGTTAACTACATGCTTGTGTGCGGGAGGGAGTTCTGGCGTACGTCACATCAAAACTTCGTGACAACGAAAATGGTAAAAGAGGCGGAGTCGTTGAGCGGGGAGATAGTTACCAATATGTAGTTGAGAAGTCGCTGTAATGATCCTTATCAATTAAATTATCTTCTCATCCATTTTATCATTCTCATGCACTCTATCTTATACAAAACAAGATTACTGACAATGTTCTATGTTCTCAGCAGAACCTTTATTTTTTATTAATTGTATTATCTATCATGAAACACAAATAGGGGGTTTTCAGCAGTTATAGCACCAACGCGCAAATGAATGACCGCAAATAACGCTATGGAGACTATTTGCTTTTCGGGTTAGTAGTTAGATACCACGTCAAGCTTAATGTTATGAGATAATGAGCAAAAAGAAGAAGGTAAGATAGTTGCTTGAAAAAAAAAGCCTGAGACAAAAATGATTTTTCAAACGAAATGATGCTGCGAAAATAATACTTCCAATACACATCATGATTAAAGTGATTGTCATTTCGACCATTTTGTGCTTCTAACCAATTTTCATTCAGACGATTATAAATGGCATCGTAATTAGCGTTCTACATTAACGTGATTAATGAGAGGATGATGAAATGTTGTGTCCATGGTTTTGCATCTTTTGTTGTGATAATTTGATAAGCATTTTGCAATCGTGCTAATCACCAATTATGGAGGTGCCGTGGCCGATTGGTCTAAAGGCGACCGCACACCTTGCGATTTGTCTGCGACTCAATTTTGGAATAAAACGTAGTAGAATTTGATGCTAATATTGGGACGTGGAATATCTTACTGTGTAATATTCGAAATAATCGTACGAATCCCTATGATCAAATCTGTGACTATGCTAACATCCTTCTTAGAATAAAAGAAAATTTTACATCTAGTCGTAATGACGTCATAGCAGTCGTGCGATTGGCTACGATTTGAAACTAATTTGGCCTTTAATCCAAAATAAAGGCCTACAATCTTACAAAATTGTTATTAATTTTAACCTCAAATAAAATGACATGTTCCATTCACATTTTCAGAAAATGAGCAAAATGCGATTTGTTCCAAAATCGGATCGCAAACAGTCGTAAGGTGTGCGGTGGCCTTAAGACGCCTGACTGTATATTGAAAGTCTGGGGTTCGACCCGGCCGCGGCACCTATATGCCCGTGAGCAAGGAATTCAATCGACAGTGCTCTTTAATCCTGCATTCAAATAAATGGAAATGCTATACGAATTCTTGGTAACTATAGGTGTGCACTTAAAAAAGGAAATGGTTATTTCTATAATTCACCAAGAGAGTCATTAAGGGCATAATTTTCATTATTGCTCTGATTCGGCATATGATAATTTATTTATAATCCGTTCATGCCATTTGTGTATATACGTATAATTGCGGGTGACCTTTTAGTTGTTCTAAAATACAGCCAAGACAAAAACAAAATATAAGCTCCAATCTGTTCTATGATTCATATTCACGGGTCATTAAAAGGCGTATAGCGATAGTGGAGTGAAAAGAAATATCACTTTCATATGTCAACTTCTCCTTATTGGCAATGAACTGGATGAGCAAAAAGAACGTTGGCTTTTAACGAAGTCATTTGCATTTATTATGCATAGAAACGAGAATATTAAGCGTCCTTCACCGATACGTACCTATCATTAGCCTTATCACCTATATGCAAGACGAGTTTAATTAAGCTAATTATTTTTGGTAGATCTATAGTATATCATTTTATATTGGTAAGCGATATGTACATCAAAAGGGTACTTTATGAAGAGACAATTGTCTTTTTTCATTATTCATTATCTGTTTGTATAGAATAATGCGTTCTGTTGACCCGACCCCAGCCCCAAATGATCAATTTACAACAAAATACAATTCAATACATTCTACAAACATCGAGTAATAAATTACCCAATATTGGGTAGAAAGTGAATATGCATGTTTGCAGGGTATTCCCCCCAATATTGGTAAAATGCATGTTTTAAGGGTAAATTTCAACGCAACATTGCGTAAAATTTACAAAATATTTGGTATCTTTTTACCCAACAAACATGCATGTTCCCATTTTACCCAATATTGGGTGATCTTTTAAAGAGTGTAGATATTTTTTTATTAATTCCCTCCGTATTAATATGTGGGCGCGTTGTGGTCTCGTGGTTCTGACTCTCGCCTTTCAAACAGAGGGTCGTGGGTTCGAATCCTAGCTTGTTTTCCTTCAGCAAGAAATTTATCCACACTGTGCTGCACTCAACCCAGGTGAGGTAAATGGGTACCGGCAGGAAATGATTCCTCAAAAAGCTATGTGTACCTGAATCGGTAGCCTAGCTTAGCCGGGTAATAATAATAGCAGGGCCTGCTGGGAGAACAGTTTTCGGAACTGAAGTGGCTACCCTGGGTAAATATGCCGTTATTATTATTAAGCGCAATAAATGGTTACGACGACAACGCCGATTATGATTATGTTATTATAATGATGATGCTAATAATTATGGTAATGACGATCACAAAACATGTTTCCGCTTCACGTCGCACGACGGATTCAAGAACATAGAAAATGTATTATCAAATGCCATTCATGACAATGAACACCCTAGAAGTCTTTTGTCGAAAATTGGTGAAATCAAAACGGTAGTTTCGTCCTGGACTCTGAACAAACGACGTATTGGCAATTTTTCGTCAGCTCCGAGAATTAGGATGAAACTGCGGTTGTTCACCAATTTTCGACAAGAACCTCCAAGCTGTTCGTTGCCATCTGACGGGCATTTTCAATGCATTTACTGTGTTCTTGAATCCACACCCTTTGTAATTGCGAAAATTCCCTAATAGATTATAAAAACAAACATGCATTTTCTCTCTTTTTAGCTTAAAATTGAGGATTTGATAAAACGCAAGTTAATGTTTCGTAGTTTGAGCCGAAGACCTCAAAAATCGGAAGAAGCACGAGTTCGCTGATTAGGCATCCCAAAAACTTGGGTTCAGTCCACATTAAAGGCTCATCCAGTAACCCCCCCCCCCAATAAAAATAATAATAATAAATAATTAGAAATCGCCCAAATAAACGGGGAAGTTATCTTAATCCCGTACAAAGATCGCTATATAGCCCGTTTCTTCCATATTGTTTTCCTAATCGATTCAGTTTCATCAGTAACTTAGGGGTTAGGGGCTCGATATCTCATTTTCATGGCCTTATAAATCAGGGGAAAAGAGGGCAGTCCCCTAGAAATAGTCAATATCTAATACATGTAATTCATTGAACAGTATTTGTTTAAGAATTACACATAAGATCCGTAAATTTCAATCACTGTATAAAGCACAAATGAGCAGAAATATATGAGGGAGGACAACATGGCATCTGTGAAAACATTTCTCAAAAATCCCAAGCGAGTGAAGCAAGCGAGCAAAATTATTGACCTTTTTAAAATGAAAATCTAATTTGGTGATGTAGTTTGACATAATATTCAATAAATAACATCACATCTTACCCTTTTACTTCCGTTTCCTTCTTTTTCTCCTCAATTGTTTTCTGGGTGGTTTAACTTTTGGGGGCATGGCCCCAAAACCCCACCCCCATCTGCACGCAAGCGACTTCAATATAGCAATACAAAATCTTCGAATCAAGTTCAATCGTCTCGCTCTTTCACTTGTATCCTATTGTTAATTTTTTACTCACCCCCCCCCCCCCCCCGTCCGCTTAAATTTCAACCGCATGGCCAATGCTCATTTCTTATTCAAATAAGGATGGGGTTGGGTATTTATCAAGTTATAGTTCCCCATGCGTCCCGGAATAACCTAAGATAAAATTATCAAATGTTTCTCTCTTTATCCCAAGGATACACAAACATAGCTCTATACTATAGTCTGATAGTTGAGATTACAATACCTGTATATGTTACAAAACAATTTCTTGTTTCACCCATGCAAAGGAACTATACTCCAATGTCGCAGTCACATCAACAACCATGACATCACCGACTCCAAACCAGCCGATGATATGCCATTGTAATAACATGATAGCTCTGATCGGTTTGGAGTCCGTTTCGTTGGTGTAACTGACTCTCTTTCTTTTGAATTGGTGAAATAAGTATTTGTGTAAGATACCAAAAATGTAATATGAGGCTGATAAGATGTCTTGCACGCACATTGGGTCAGATGCATAAAAAGTAGCAATTGCTTTTTCGAGGCTTTTGCGTGATTCCGTATGCATAAAAATAAGCGAGCAAATGCTTTTGCTAGTAAGTTCAAACAATTGCTAAATGACTGGTGAGGATTAAGCTATTGCTAAAAAGCGTATGCATAAAGCGAACATTTCGCTTGTGCGTTTAAGCACTTGCTTGGGTTTTTTCAAGCTCCGTCAGAGCAGCTTGAGCGTTTGCTTGATCAGGGCGTTTGCGATTTTTAATCATGTTTATGCACCTGAGAGAGAACCCCAAGGTGTATAGTAGCCTACATGTACATGTTTTCTTCCTAATAAGTGCAAATCAAATGCCAAATTTTTATAATAAAAAAAATAAGTTTGACACCACGTCTGAGGAAAAGATGTTATAGGAAAAAGCGGCAATTTGCACCGTCACACCTTTGCGTTCGAGTCCTGTCTTCTCTGTGAGTCGTGTTCGCACCAGCGCACTGCAGCGTGACGCTGCTATTGTTCAAACCGCTAGCAATTGCTTTCTGAAGGCAAGAAAAGGGTTCAAGTACTAGCAAAGGGTTATGCATATGAAATAAAGCAAATGCTGAAGCATGATATTTTGCTTTGCTTGTGCTTAAATGCATCTGGCCCATTGCATGCCACGAAGGCTAAATGTTTTCGAAAGGGCAATACACCGATATTCATAAGGACCACTCCGCTGGGCGATCGGGCTTTTACTTTTGGAATGTGCTCACTGGACAAGGGGAAATATTATAAAACAAAACGTGTCTTCAAATATATCTTCTTTGATAACGTTCAAGTGCCATTCGTGGTTTACGTCCAGTTTTATCCAATAACTCGTTCCAATATTAAACTCTTTCCAATTTTTGCGTTACACTAAACCTTTTAAAAGTGAATTGTGCCCACTCAAGCGGAAACTTGTCGACAACCATTATCTCCAATCGCCTTACAGGATTTCTTTTTCAAACTTTAAACATCATACACATTTTATATATGCCTGTATATTTTCTTTCTTGCAATATGTCCTCACCAAGTCTTATTATAAACCCATTATGATGTGGTTTTCATGCCACCATATCAAGATCCTTGTCTCTTCTGATATTCTGCGGTTGATTCTTGAAGCTAGCATGAATGAAGTAATGTAATCTTATAAAACATCTTTACTCTTACAAATGCTGTAATTATACTGCAATTTTTGCCTTATATTCTCCGGATTATGCACGCATTGCGGTTTTCTCGGTTTGTCGTATGAATTCAAAGAAACAAAACCCTGGGAATATCATGGAGAAGATATGAAGAAATTAATGTGTTAGGATGGTTTTGTTTTCTATGGTGATCCTGAAGTTGACAATGTTTCTGCAAATCTGGTAGGTATGGTTTTGTTTAGAATAATAATAGTTTCCTTGCCAACAAGTCTCAGATGTCATTAATTAAAAGAGAATAAAAGCTCTAAGAGAAATTGATTTTAAAGAAAAGAGATGATATAGAGAGATTGGGGAAAATGATTGAGAAAATTGTGAATGTTTGAAAAGCTGTCAGTATACTATTTATGGCGATTCTCATATTGGCAATTAAACATCCCCCTCCCCAACACACAAACGCACACAATAATGGGTTTACAACTGTATTATATGAATGTCCTAAACATTTTTATTGTGTTGTTGGTATGAAATCCAAACTTTTTAGTGTATGTAAAACTGCGATTTACATGAAATTATAATGTGGTCGGAATCCCCGACCATCATAAATCATACAGCGTATTTTTATTTGAGATATTAATCCATTTCTCAAGTGTTCAAAGTGCGCGTATGTTGGTGTGGATGTGTGTTGTAACTGATTTTTTTAAATCAGAAGTGTACCGATCAGACGGCCGACCTTTAACGTCCCCATCCGACAGACTTGACCAGGTGGGTGTTTCATAAAGCTGTTCGTAAGTTAAGAGCGACTTTAAGAACGACTGGTGATCCTTTCTTGTGGTAAATGGTATATTGAATTGCCGATGGTTAAGCGCGTAAGAAGGGTTCACCAGTCGTTCTTAAAGTCGCTCTTAAGTTACGAACAGCTTTATGAAACGGCCCCCTGGAACCTCTGCATCAATAACCCCCCACGTTATGGCTTGTCTGACAGACGCACGCCACGAAGCCCAGTTTCTTTAAATACAGTTTCTTTAAAGAGAAGAGAATTACCGAAAGGGGGCGTTATACATCTTCGCATGTAAAATACAATTTTTTTTACAAATAATCAGCGATTCAGCGAATAATAATAAAAAAAAAGATTTAACGACAACTACAAATATGTGAAATTGGAATGTTAAATGACCCTCCAATATAATTCACATTTAATCATTTACTAAAGGTTTAGACGCTGTTGTTCTGACATTAAGTTGGTAAAATAATTAAAGAGGAAAGTAAGAAAAGTTACACCACGAAAGATTACACACAATAATCAGTTTGGCAGTTTGGTTGGCTATTGCTATAAAGTTGGTAAGCGGTAACCTTGCAAGATCTAGATTTTCATGCCGCTATTTAAAAATGGGTTCTCAAAATCAAAATCGAATTTATTATTTATTATAAAATTTGGGCAAAAACAAGTGTATAGTGTAATACAAACTGTAATACAATATTGTTACATAAGAACATTCTTTGGGCATGTTGGGTAATGTTTCTAGAGTGTCCATTTTCAGTCCACAGCAGCATAGGCTATTCCACATTGAACATTGTGGAAATGTTTTATACTTCATGCATATCTACTTGACAACCTAGTCACATTTGATAAGTTAGACTCAGCATCCACTTGACTCGCTCCCATACTTTATCCGTCTTTTCTGGATGAATGCTCGTCGTGTTCAAGGAGGTAGAAAAATAGCGGTTTTCCATATTTTGTTTTTCTAATTCCCAAGTGCCTCCTGTTGTTCCGTTTATTGTACAAATGGATTCTAAGCACTTTCTCGGATTGTAAAACTTAACACGATTGCTCATTTGAGGCTTGCCATTTTGAAGTATATTCTCGAGTGTCCGTGTTTATGGTCGACTAGATTTTATGAAGGCTGGTTTCACACGCTTGGATAATGTCCATAAAAAAAAAAACGTCTTGACTTTTCCAATCCAACAGCTACACTCAGATCAACGAAACCTATTCCATGGCCCCGTCTTACAAAGACTTACGATTGATCCAATCTATCTCAACTGTATGGAAATCCATCAATGTCATACTTTTTTCTACAGGAAATTTGCACAATATCATTTTCTAATAAAAATCAAAGCGCACTGAAATTTTCGAGAAAACAATGAAAGTATGAATATATATCATTATCTAGAAGATTTTTTTAACAAACATGCATTTTAGATGTTGACGTTGCTGGCTTTCCATAGTTGTGATTGATCAGATCAATCGAAAATTTGTGTAAGACGGGGCCCAGATCTACCGATGATATACCACTCTTGATAACGTAATAGCTTTAATCGGTCTGGAATCAGTTTGTGAGTGTAACGTGAGTATGGTACGAATATGTTTCTCCTTTCTCTTTCGGTCTATTCTTTCCTATGATTAATTCCTTCCCCCCTTTTCCATTCATAAAACAAGAAAGAAAATGAGGCAAAACTATGTAAGCCGATGTAAGCCGATGTAAGGACGTGTGTGTGTGTATGGGAGGGTGTGTAAGGGAGGGTGTGTGTGTGAGTGTCTGTGTTGCATGTAGGCTATAATGATAGTGTGTGAGGAACAGAGAGAAGGGGTTTGGGGTGGAAGGGGGATGCAACGATAGATGGAGATCAGGCGTGAGGTTATGTGGAATGTTTGGGTGTCCGTGCGTGCATGCATTTTGTTTGTTGAGGTATGCGTGAGTTTATGGGTGTGTCTGGTACTAATAATGCCCAAAATAACTTGTTTTAGGCCTAGTGCATGAATCGAACCCCGGACTTCCACGAGTGACGTTAGGCACCTTCAACTACTGCTACGGCACATCGCGGAAGGATCTTCTCCTTGTACGCACACACACACCCGCCCAAGCCCACACAATACCGTCTTTAAAAGTAATCTGACAAACGTGGACCTGTGTGAGTTAAATTTCAATTGCTTAATGCGGACACATCCTCCAGTGTGTTACCCTGCTATGTTACTTTTCGTTCGCTTTTGCCACATACATCTATATTAGCATTCGTTTGCACTCCTTATCTTATCGTGGACTTTCCACGGTTGGGGATGTCCCCGATTCTAAAGTGGTGTTTCAGACAGTTCCATGACAATTGCCCGGCGACAATTGGTCCGCTGTAAATTCCACACACTAATGGAATGACCAAATTCAACTACGGATTTAACAATATGCCCTGTCCCAAACATAACCCTAAACCTAACATAAAACCCTATTGCAGCCCTAACCCTATGAAACCCCTGTCTCCGTCAGACGAAATAAAGCCCGAAGCAATAGTCGCCGGAGCAAATGACGTGTCACCGTTTTAGTTCATCGTCTACATTTGTGGGTGAACAAAACGCACACACACAAACACAACCTCACACACACACACAAAACGTTATTGATATTTTGTAAATACATAACAGTGGTAAACATGGTAAAGATGCGGTAGTGGGTGCAGGTATATAGGCCTACAATATTATGAAGAAGAAAAATTAATGATGTGTATATGTGATGAGTGAATAATATTTTTCAAGTTTCATTTTGTTATGAAGCTCGTTAAAACGTATAGGAATAATATTCTACTGGCCGACGATTGTAGAACAGAAACGGAAGGTACGCATCAAATTATCATCAGACAAAAATGAAAAAAAAAATGACTCGATTCCCATCGACCCAATATGAATATATGGATTAAGAATCCTCAGGACAAAAATAGAGCAGGCGTAATAGAAAGAAACGGAGGAATTACCAATTAGGAGAAATACGATAGTTTAAGAAGGTTTAATCTGTAGAGTCGAAGAGGAAGCTTCTTTACCATGACAACCAAAGAACTGTTCCAGTACAAAGCAGTTTACTGGCCAGCACGGACGATGATTCTATCTATAGAAGACTATCAAAGTGAAATAAAACCATGTATAATTTGGATTATCATCTGGATAAGAGGTATGTGCAAGAGAAATTTCGTTAAAAAATGCAGGAAAATCATGAAATACGCCAAGAAGTGAAATATGATTAAGAAACCAGATTTTCCTTTTGACACCCAACTTGTCGTTGGTAATCTAGGCACACGCTCCACCGGGGGGGGGGGGGGGGGGCACTATCCACATGCATGACATTGGCTTCTACCCGTCTGTGTCCAAACAAATTCAGAAATGCAGAAATGCACCCTAAATGGCGTTACCTGCATAAACGAATGTGCCAAAATATTTGCCGGAATTAGGGATATTAACTCTGATCATACTTGGCATGAACAAGAATGTCCCCAAACTGGTGTTAACCATTTAACAATTAAATCAACTAGTTTGATACCCTCATGAAACACGAAAGTATCCTTCTTAGCATAGGTCAACGTTCATGTAAATTCAATACGAAATCCGAAGGGACTCTGAGTAAAAAAAAAAACCTTGAAAGTTCAGAAATTAATTTCCTTACATACACAATGATTTTTTTTATAATTCCGTCCCTACAATGGCATAATCTGCATAGCCGAATAAGCAGCCCTAAACATGTTTTATTGTGTTAGAATAGGGTATACACTTATTTGCAAATGGTGTTGAAAAAGCAACTCAATATCGAAGAGTGAATTCTTTTTCTCCTTTTCCTCATTCTCCTCCTCCTTCTTCATCATCATCATCTTCTTCTTCTTCTTCTTCTCCTCCACCACCTCCTCTTCGTCCTTCTTCTTGTTTTTGTTTTTGTTGTTGTTGTGGTGGTGGTTCTTCTTCTTCTCCTCCTCCTCCCTTTTCTTATATGGTTACAGTATTCGTATTAATAGAAGTAGGCGACAGTGCATGCTGCTGCTTCTGTCGTAAATATCACCACTGTCGTCGTCATTGTCACCTTTGTTGAAATCAAAGTGTATAATGCATAATTATTTTCAAAATATACGAAGTAAAAACAAAATATAGCACAATCATTGTACACTAAATGATGTGGATAATGGGGAGCCACTTACGCCCCATACATCAACACAATATTCAGCGTAAAATTGCTCTCACCATATATAGGAGATCCCCCATTGTTCAGCACTACTAGAAATAAAGGGACAAATCCTTTATCATGGAACGCTTTTAAGAGCAGATCTAAAACACTATCGAATACAATAAAATATTTTCATCATTATAAACCTGGGGTAAAGTAGCGCTTCAATAGACATAACCGACAGTATTACTCTTTGGCATACGAATGCACCTACTTTTGCATTAAAAAAGCTATTAATGGCGAGAAAGTGAGATGATTTTTGTTGATGATCGAGACAGTCCTTTTGATTTTGATCGATTTTTCCATTGTGATGAAACGTGACATGCAAATAAATTACCTATATATCGATTCATTTACATTTATACCAGTGCACCATCACGCCAACAATGAAAGCTATTACTAGAATGTAACTGACCTTGATCTCTGTCGCGTCCCTCCACTTGTGGATAGAATGGGGTTCTGGCAGTTGCCCCCCCCCCAAAAAAAAAAAAAAAAAATATGTTGCAAGAGCAACAATAAGGGGAAAAGAATATGATGAAGGAAAAACGAGGAAAAGGGAGGAAGGAAATGAAAAGCAAAAGGGGTGACATTTTCTTTGTTTTATTTTTATTTTTTTCGCTCGCTCGCTACTATTGAAAAATCTGGTCACATAAGCCATATTCATTCCCCATGAATGTTGGCTCATACCGACTCCCGCTTTCTCCCCTCATCTCTTTTTTTCAATAATTATGTTCATGCAAACGAATTTGTTTTCTTTCAATTCTGGCTTGCAATTTCGTTCTTCTGCGTCGCACCCTTATTCTCTTTCCCGTCTTTCATTTCCATGCTATCTTTGCTTTCTTTTTGATACTTAATGATAATTATCATAATATCATTGTTAATAATGATGTCAATGATATTAATTTAGACAATAGTTACAATAAAAGTGACAATGATAGTAATGATGATGAAGAGGGTAATAATGACGACGAAGATGGTGATGCTGGTGGTAGTGGTGATAATGATGATGATGATAAAGTGATCATGGTGATGGTAATGAAGAGGAAGATGAGGAGGGGGAGGATGTGTATGGTATTGATGATAACGACTGAAAGATGATGCTGATGACGACGATGATTCGTGATGTTGCTCACAACGATAGTGATTATCATTGCAATTGTTCTGTGATTTTTAATATAATAATGATAATGATAATAATGATATTGATAATAATAATAATGATATAATAATAATAATAATAATAATAATAATGATAATAATGACAATGATAATTATAATATGCAACATTTATATAGCGCTTAATACAAAATGTTTGTAAGCGCTGAATAGGCCTACTATTACCCCGGCTTTAGCACGGCTATACCCTGATCGGGCGCATCGAGCATTCAAGGAATTCCTTCCTACCGGGTACCCATTTACTACACCTGGGTGGAGAGTGGCAAATGTAGATTAAACATCTTGCCAAAGGACGCGAGTGCTGCGATGGGATTTGAACCTCCCGGCCTTGTGGTTCAAACTCCAGAGACTTACCCACTGATGAGCTACAACATCTCTACAAAATATATTTTTTTTAGATTAGAAACTTATCAAAGATTAAAAGCACGTGCAGATGCTCATTTTCCACTCCCCATAGGAAAGCAAACAGAACGGACGCCATTTCGCAGACAATCAAAATACACAGCTTGAATACATGACAAGATAACTTTAAAATCACGTATCTTCAAAATAACCCAGACACCGAATAACCCATAAAATCCCCTATAACACCCTATAAACTGACACATTTTAATAGACTGACGGTACTAGAAGCAAAGCGTACCTATTTTAAAACAAACTAAGCTATCCATATTTACGTTACGTAATCAAGCTTTGATACTATACTAGTATGCTATCAATCGTTCAATTAAACAGACCGATGCTATAACGAAATGAGAAAACTCCGAGAATTACACGTAACATGATTGTTTTGCTGGAAGTCGCTAAAGTTTAAAATAAATATTACACCCACTTCGAAACGTGTCGTGCCATGTGCCATCATTCTAAATAATAAAGTTAATTCGAAATAATAAAATTAATTCGTAATATGAAAATAATGCGAGCTATGTGGTTGTTGATTAACCCCCAAAGCTGTAGTGATGTAGTCAATGACTAACATTGGTTGGTTGATTCTACTTATTTCATTTACGTTAAAAGATATATCTATGTATATAGCCCATAATTATGATAATCACATGGTCAGTGAAATATATACAAATAAGAAATAAAAAGGGAGAACTGAAGGGAATGCTTTAAAGGTTTTGTGCCTACGAGTTACCTCTATTCCCACATTGCATTACAGACATATCAGAATCTTAAATATTCGAGAAAAAAAATTACTGATTCTTCTCCCAATATCAATTTCATTTGTTCTACTGAGAATTAGACAAATATGATATCGCATAGCAATCACACCCATGGATATCCGGTATAAAATCCTTTTTCTAATCTGCATAAAGGTAGACTGATTATTCATGAATAAATCATTTTAATGGTCACCTCTCTTATTCATGACAATTAATTATTTCAGCAGTAATTTTGTTTTGCAGGGTTGTTTCAATCTTCATCCAAATCAATGCTCCCATATTATGCTTGAACTTTAAATAACCTTCGCTGTCTCCTAATAAACAATGGTTGGACGTAAGAACATCTATACCAGACAACACCTCGTTTAATCATGAACAAAGTTCGTCTTCTAAGAAATTCTTTATGAAAAAAAATCGGCCTTGTCCTACATTTTCGAAGGAATGTTGCAAGAAACTTTTAAAGGGTTACAAATCATTCTTCATTCTTGTCTCTAAATCAATTTTAAATCTTCTGATTAATTGTAAATTTTCAACTGATTCATGATCTTGCCGATGTTTCCTTGTCGATATCATGAACGTATCATGCAACTTCCATCACAGAGACGTTGTATACGCAGACGTGTTGAGGGTAATGGGATGGGGGTGATATACTGTACCAACATTAAACTGTGTTTTTGAGAAATTTAAGAATACATTAATAATTGTAATATAAGACGATAAACGGAAGTATTTACTATTGATATACAGATTTATATGAAAACATGACTAGCCACAAGACCTCCTATATACATGTAGATATAATTCACATCTAAACAATATTTCTATAAGCCGTATCATATTTTTACAAACACAAAAAACCCATGTCATGCACACGAAATGCTAATACTTCCCCTGGAAGTGAAATCCCAAAATGATAATTGATTAGTATTGTCAAGGAATAAGTGGAGATTTTTGTATTTTAAAGACCACATATTATTAAAACAATGACCTCGAATCAGGCGGATTCAGGTTCGATATACAGTCAACGCAGGAATTCAGGCCTTTAAAATCATTTATCATAATTAGCAAGTCCCTTGAGAAGTACTTTAGTATTTGTTCAAGAGCAAAAATTTCTTGTATTGTGAAAACCTCCAATTTCATCAATTCACAAGAGTTTATGATAGACATCACTGTTAATAATTAACTTGGGGAAAACCTTCAAATGGCTACTTTGGATGATTCAATTCAAGGATGTCAAAAATTGTGTAAGGGAGGTAGAGCACTTGGCGATTCTCACGTCCAGTGAAAGTTGAATATTATTAGGTTTAAAAAATAGAGGCCCGGGCCCACCCCTTTCCATTATTTTACAAGAGATTAAATTTGTCAGCAAATTATTGGTGCTAAATTAATTTATAACTGTCTGGGAATAGTAAATAATGTAGTTTTCTCTACCTTTCAAACACAGTACAATGTAGAAAAGATATACATTTTTGCTTCCCATAACAAATTCTTCTCCACTCAACTTCTTTTTCTCCCATTCATATTTAATTACGTTCCAGCTTAAACACAGAAAATTGTGTATAATATGGGAACTAGACTTGTCACAAATTAATAAATGCAAGCAAAGAAACATGTATTGTTCAACTAGATCATATTTTATTTGCTTTTAATAGGATTTGAGATAACACATTGCATTGGAATATCGATTTAACACTTTTGTTGATTTTAATTTAATGTCATCGTCATTGAATAATAATCAGGTCATCAGACTGTCAGAAATACATTTTTTCTTTTAACTACATATCATTGTATGGAAATTTTGTTCACATGCTGCATCACCTGCGACATAGTATCAGCATCAACACTCACTTGGGCCTTAAGCATATTCTAAGTTTAAATTGAAATACTTGATACATATCAATTAGTTGTCATTTTGTAATCTTTTGTAAAACACTAAAATATTCCTACTACACGAGTTGGGTCCGACATTTTTTTTTGCTTGGGAACATATTATGATTTCAGGTTACAGAGCAGACACATATATTTGTCTTGCAATGTGCTAACTAGGGCACTTGAAATTCAAGCTATATAATTTTTTTCATAACAGGCAACACCCAATGACAAATGCAAAAGCAATTAGTGTAATGACCCTAATATTCGTGCACATCATCAATCAACAATTCTGAATTGAAGCTATATAGGCATCACTGCAAAGTTAATATATAATAACAAACTTTGCATCACTGCATATACACTGTAACCACTTGCAGTAACACATGTAGTCAAACAAGTCCTTGTTGAACAATGCGATAATTATTCCGACAGAGGTAATTAGTGCATACGCCACATATTCCTAACAATGTGATCGCTTGCTATTTTGCAAATATACTCTATTTCATTTCCACATTATGTTAAATTCAACAAGGGGGTTGTTCATGAAAGTTTCCAGGACTGACAAGTTATCACTATTCA
This sequence comes from Lytechinus pictus, assembly GCF_037042905.1. NCBI lineage: Eukaryota > Metazoa > Echinodermata > Echinoidea > Temnopleuroida > Toxopneustidae > Lytechinus > Lytechinus pictus. Next base: position 17,510,141 of record NC_087256.1, read on the forward strand.
CCAGTTACCATAGTAACAGGCATCCGTGCTTCTAAGCCAAACAAAACCAAGGAAAGTTGCCAGATCTCAGTGACAATATTTTGAATGGCAAATGTTGACGTCTCCCTGGGCCATGCATGCAACAAAGCTTAGCAATTGTATATGGCGTTACAATTGATCACACACAAAAATCAATGCTATCAATCTGCACCTCGATCAGTCACTAAACGTTGTGTTACCAGTCCCTAGTCAGCTAAGTGAAACAGGCTTACATCAGGCAAATGACCCAATTGAATAGAATGGACATTGATGGGCATGGTTGAACAAACTTCACTGATGAATTTGACCAATGCATTTATAGTTTGGGTACTTATTTTCTCTAGTCATAACTTGTCACTTAGGGCTTTAACTATGGTTTAAAAGGTAAAAAAACAATGTATGCATGCAATGACAAAGCAAATACAGTCCCCTTTTCACAGAATTATAAACTGGATATTTTTAATGTACCCCCCCCCCCAATATCCAGCCAATATAATTTACACTATTTTGAAGCGGAATTGTAGTAAGACTTGTTAGTAATAGATATGTCAATTATCTAAAGAGCGTTAGCAAAATACTTTGTCAAACAAGCATTCAATATCTTTAAGATAAACACTCTGAAAGACAGGTGAACAAATGTAACTTTTAGTTGATACCCTCACAAACATTCCGTTTCCCTAGCAACAATTAATACTCTTATTGAAGTAACCATTAGCACCATTCAAATTCCAATCCTATCAAATTGATTATATGTATTAAAAAACATGCAAAGTTCATGCATAAAACGCGCGAATGCCAAAGCGACACATATCAAGGATTATAATCATGAAAAGATATGTAGAAACCACGATGCCTGGCTTACTGAATTTCATTTATTTATAATTATTATTTTTTACTCTTTTTTAGTTTGGAGAGCGAGAGGTAATGCATTTCAGATTAAATGTCTACAAACACATTTGTCCATGGCACCATGGGTTAATAATCAACCTTTCAAGATCATGTATTTCCGAATATCAATTTACCAGTCAACAATATGACAAATTCATGAATTAAACATGGTTACATATTTCACAAGGGTATTAGTACATGGTGGCCCGCTCAAATATTACATTTCATTGTCGAGGATTTAATAAATGAAAGATTATCATATAACCCATGTTAATCCATTGATGAGTTAATGGTTGCCTCTTTTGATCAAAGCCAAGGTTCATTTTAGGGATAGAAAATAAGCACTGTATACCTATTACTTGCTCACAAAATGCATGTTAGATGGGATACTATCGATTGTAATGTGAATAATCTGGTGAAACAGCAGAGTTATGAGTTTATAATTGAGGTTAACAAATGCAATATTTCAGAGAACATACTTTCAGTCATAAATCTAGGATTATTGTAACCCCCCCCCCCCTTTTCATCCCTTTTGTTGTGCCTTTGTTTCCGTTATGTTTTGCCCATCATGGCATTTTTTTTTCTAACACCAATTCATCTCACCAATTTATCTCACTTTATGTAATACTTTGTATAAATTTTGCTATGTGTTTTTATGACGAGTGTTGAATAAATTTGGACTTGAATCGAACAACCCAGTTTTTCATTTTTTCTTACTAAGTTCCAAATATGATGACAGTTATATTTCAATATCATAAACCTCCCATATGGGTCTTCACAGAAAGCAAAGGTAGAGCAAATATTAGTTTGCTTTCATTTGGATTTCCTTTCAATTTTCAACAAGTTCCTAACAGGTAGACAGTTTAATTTCAATATCGTAAATATGCCTTATCAGAAAACAAAGAGTGACTCTAAGATTCTTCTAATTTCAGTTTACTAAATTTTCTTAACAAAATGCAAATGAGTGCATATAAATGTGAACCATCAATACTTGTCAAACTTCACTTGATATAGCATCATCACTAATAATTTTTTTAATAAGAAAGACTGTTCTTGACCATCTTTATATTAAAATTAAAATAATCGGGATACGACTTAGAAATCCTTGAAATACAATTGATAAATACATGACACAAATATAAAATTAATACAAACAATGCTGCTAAGCTATATTTTCAACAATCCTAGATATATCACAATCATGAAAGCTATCTACAAGTTTCATAAATTGCTTGTTTATTGAATTCTTAGAAGTAGGTAATTTTTATGGCATTCATAAATCGTTTCACTGGGTTTTGGAGAAAGAAAATGATGCCCATGAAACAGATGCATCAATGATTGTTTACCTGAATGAAGACTCGGTGAGCCTATGCAAAATCTGCTCCTCTTGCAACACGATTGTATTTCAAATTTGAGAAAAAAAACATTTTTAATGAATTTTTATGTACAGACATCTATATGTATTAAACTGACATTGAAATAACTGGTCAGAAATACACCCTGATCCTAGGATTTTATATATATATATATATAACATGACAGGATAAAAAAATGTCTGAATATGCTATTAACTGAATCAAATGAGACCTGTTTGTTATTGATGTTCTGGGGTGCTGCAAAATCTGCCCCAACTCAAAGAGGTATGCCAATAGGACACTAACATAGGCCTACATGTGGATAATAAAAACGAGTATTAGAAATGTAAATGTACCAGAGGATTGAATTATACAATGAACAGTTATAGAACCGAGTGGTAATGATTAAATATATATCATGTTATCTAACCGCTATATGGATGAAATCTCTAAACATGTAATTGAAATAATAAAAAATTGCACTACATCAATAACCGGTACTTAGATAATATGCATGTGGCAGTTTAACTTTATTTTGAATAAATCCTCAATTTTTTGCCAGTTTGTTCAATTGAACCGGCAGCTATTGGGTCTTGTTTCTGAATTTTCTCTAGATTAAAATATCTCTGCTTTAATTGCTAATAATAACATTATCCTTTACTAGTATTTCAATATCTAATTTCAATATCAAGACAAGAGGGTTTTGCTTTGTAAAAGGCAAGGAGTTCCATGGGAAAGGGTAAAAGAAAGGAAGTATTTTGTTGGTATACGATGTTGAAACTTCTAAAATGTGCTGATAAAATCTATAGAAATAAGGCCACATTCTCACTCAGCAAGAGAGAGAAAGAGAACTCAGGACAGACATAAAGCATAATTTTGGGGCGGTAAACCCCATTCTATCTAGAGACCATCTAACAAATTAAATGTGAATGGGTTCTTACGCTTGTTTGAGTTACGTTTTTAAACTGAAAAAAAAATGTGTGTTTCTCAAATCACTGACACAGTAGCCACATCAAACTACAAGAAAAAATTATAAATGTTTTTTTTTTTCAGTCTTTGATTCATCACTTGACCACCATGTCATATGATGAACCACATGACTTTTGACATATCATGTGACCTGATCACACACATTATCTAATCTAGCATGCAATGAACAAACCTTCAGTGAAAAAAGAAACCTCAACATAAACTGACCGTAACTACACACATGATGTTGTAAACTAAAAGCTAATAAGAACACAGCCTATCTACAGCCTATCTCTAGTACAGTTGTAATGTGTTAACATCAATATTGAAACTCTATGAAAAAAAATTAACATCTAAGAATGGTTATCACATGCACAGCTTATACAAAAACAAATGAATAGGTGAAAATAAACAACCTCGAGAACATTAATTTTATATAATGGTATACATAAACCCCTAAACTGTCTCACAATGATATGTTTTTTGTAATCATATACTCTGAACTATATACAAATGATAAACAAAAATGATGAACAAAAAAAACAGAAAGGGATATGTAATTATTGCATATTTCCGTGAAACACAATTGTTAAATACAACAATGCAGAAAAAAAAAATAACTTATCTTTAACAACTGAAAATCAACCAACACAAAATCATTGAAGAGTTGCACAATCACCAAACAAAATACTCTCAAAAGAAAGAAAATTGTCAAAAACAACATAACAAAAAGTTAACTCAAAACATCCAAATTTTAAAGTTATAATAAAATTACAACTATTTACTGCGTAGAATGACAGTATCGACAACGCAAGGAAAATCAATTCCTATCTTTAACTTCACCTTACCTACGTAGTTGCAGATAATATCGCAACTACTTTTTTCAGATTAGATCCACATATTTTAAATACCTTTTTAACAATACTTTACAAAATAACATATCACAATAGGACATTTCTTGAGCACCAATTTAGGGGCAGGAATATATGACTGCATTTTTTCTTCTTTTTTTTTTTACAAAAATTTATCAGAGAAAGGGTAATTAGGGGGAAAGGGTGGGGTTCACGCCGTGTTAAAACTTCATTCACAATAAAATTATGTCAGAACATTCTACAAAAATAAACATTGTTTTTGAGTAATCTAAGGGGGTATTCAAAGAAATTTGAATCTAATCATAATCAGTTCGAAATTCCAATCTACTTCTTGCAAGAGAATTGTTTAAAAGCCTTTCCATTTATCGTAACTTGATCTGTAGCTGATGTTTGCGATTGATTGCAAGTAAGTTTCTCGCAACATTGCCCGAGTGAAAAACCCGTAGGTCAAGAGAAACCCTCTCTAGAACAGACAAGTACCGATATAGCATACCTGCAGAGTGGTGTTGGTGCAAAGCTTTTCTGATTGGTCAGCTTATGTCATCAAGCTTTCTGATTGGTCAATTTTTCCATGTAGCCTTAAATTGTTCCCTCCTGTGATAAATTGTACAGGTCTTATGTACTGAAGGAACTTTCAGAGATGCCAAATTTCCCTTTCACTACATACAAGAAAACTTGAGGTGAGGTGATTGGGCACCCGGTAGGATTTATTCATTGAATGCTTTAGCGCTTACCGGTATATGGCGGCTCAGCTACAGCCGGGGTAATGATATGATACCAAGTATCAAGCGCAGTAGAGTATATACAGTTATAGTAGCTGCGCTATATAAATGGAACATATTATTATTATACAGCTGGCTATAAACTGATGTATAATGTGGCACCACTCTCAGAGTTTTATCCATACTGAAAGGGACTAAGGACTAGAGAATCAGGGGAAGATCAATCCAAAAGTTCTGATTTTATGAATAGATAGTAGAGGATAACTACACTAAATCTCATTCTATTTCAAAATCAAACAACCCACCTCTTTACCCTAAGGTAAATACAGGAAACAAATCCATCTTTGAAAATACTATTCCAGAAAAGGCAACAGTTTGTAAAACATTTAGTATCGACAATTTTCAACAAATATAAGTTTAACTATGTGAACTCAGACTTAGTGTGTTCTACTTAGTTTATGATATAATAATGCTTCCATGATGACACCAGTCAAACGATATTTGAAAACCGTCATCTACATGGGGTATATGTAACTGAGCCTAACAGTTAGCAGCTCTCATCTATAACACAATAAAAGCTGATATAACGAGTTACATTTCTAATCACAAGAGGTATGCAGAAAAAAGATACAAGATGAAAATGAGAAATCACAAAAATACATTTTTTTTCATAAATATCAAAATTCTATCAATACACATGGATAAACCTCTTTAATACAAGAATAACTGACATTAAAATCAACAATATCATACCGTTTTTCTCTTTTTTGTATTTTTTTTTTCTTCAGTGATACCAAGAGCATCACACACTTTTTCATGAACATTCACTTCAATTCTTTACTTGAAATTTGATACAAACTTATGTTTTCTTTTTTTTTCATGGTTTCTTTCGCTCTGGCAAGAAATTTATTCCTAACACGCAAAAAATTACTCACATTTTACCAATCACAATATTATAATTATATTACCGCGTATTCTGCTGTCATAAAGCGCTTAATACATGTACCTTGTAACAGCATGTCTTAACACTTTACATATGTATCATTAGTCTACTGCTCAGACTCTGGAATAAAAACAAATAATAATTCCATAGAGTCCACACAATGCCGACATGGCCTTTACGATTAGTAGTTCCAACATTATGTAACATCAAATACATTAAAAGAAGGGCCGGTAACACAAAGCTTAAGATTGATTGCATTGATTGTTTGTGCAATCAATCAATTTACATCAATAACCAAGCTTTGTGATACTAGCCCATGGTTATCTATGCATACACGTAAATATGAACACTCAATACCAAACTGCAAAGAAACCAACAATGAGTTACTTTATACCGCAATATACATATATAAAACATTAATCATTCATTTTACATTTTTTAACTTGAAAGCAACAATACATCATTTGGGATGAGAGGGAAATTCAATATTTTGTGTGATATGTGATTATAATATCCTCCTCATTCCAATGAGATATCAAACTATTCCTCATTATCAAATCTCATAGATGGAATGTAATCTACAAACTGAGCATAGCAAAATTATGAACTTTTCATCACTCATCAACTATAAAGCAAATATGAATCATTATAAAATCACATACATGTACAGTGCATTTAAGTCGGTCATTTCATCATTATTTCTTCTTACAAAGAAGTATCTACAAGATCATGGGGCGGTAGAAAATCAGGAATCTTGTCTCGACGTTTCTCTTGCTATTTGATCAAAATTGGCAACACATATTTTAGGTGTGTGCGTCACAACATCACTCATTTCATTATCATTTTCCATTTCTACTGGTAACTTTATTCGATTTCAGGTAACAGCCAGACATTCTTACTGCAGAGGAACTTAGTCCCTTTTCTTTTCACCACAATCCTGTCCTACATGTATCCCCCCATCAGTCAGCGATCTCCCACGTCCCTTTCCAACAATCATGGCAATTATCATATATAATGTCCTTCACAGAAACATTAAATGTGATGCTTGCTTCCAATAACCATCTATGCCACAAAAATTTTATTCTTTTTTTCCCGCACATTTCAAAGACCTATTTGATTAGGAGGGGAAAAATGCTGTGACCTATATAAGAATAATTAAATTCTAAACCTACATTTAAAATGCAATAAAATTCAGTTTATGATAGACTGGTAACAAAAGCTATCTGACTCACATTTTTTCTAACATCCATTCAACACCATCGTAGAGAACAAAATAATAATTCTATACAGTGCAGTGTTTCTGAACTCGTTACTCTCACCATGAAAAAAAAAACAAGCACAGTTACATCAAATTACCTCAACATGGCGACACTAAAATGCTTCATGAATTTCATTTACAGTAAAAAAGATAATTTACTCTATTTTTCTGATATTACTCTTTTCTTTCTATTTTAAAAAAAAAAGAAAGAATATATGACAGTGTGAAACTGTAAGAGATCACCAATTCCAGAATTCCAATTCTAGAATTGAAGCATTCATTACTGACCTACTTATCAAGGACAGACTCCGGAGTGCTGTATTCACAGCTGTGTACAAATGATCTTGTCACTCTACAATGTGGGACAGTAGATGGCTCTCTTCTTATCAAACCACATAAACACAACTGCTTTTAATATTTGGTTTAAGATACATCTATCATATCCTTTTCTGCTTTGGACAGGTGATAGGTATCTCATCTTTGGTGAACACTTCATCACAAATGTATTATGCAGCACAAGATATATATTGACATATGTATATAAGCCAACTGTACGCTACATGGTCGCCTGTGAGCATATTGTGAGAGATACATGTAGTATGTACAATACAGAAATTCAGAGAAACCCTGGCCAGAAATTGGACTCAACATATCCTAGAATATACATGTATACTCAGCTAATATCACTTCCTCCTTTCCACAGAGGGAGAAATTATATATATGTTTATATAATTAAAAAAAATACTGCTGTATATCTTGTAGAACCTATACCCTAACTTCTTCACAGATTATTTCTGAATTTAATCCTCTGCCACAACTTTTTTCATCTCCGAAATTACAAAAATACATGTAGGTGTTCTACGTGTACTTAAAAAGTGGTTAAATCCCAATGTTTTGCTCAATATACAACATATAATATTCCTTATCCAATAATGGCTCACGAGAGTGATACTTTTCACAATTTTATTTATTTATGCGTTTTTACACTTGCTACCAAAATGTGCAATAAATTACATAAATGTACTGCTTTTCGCAATCTATAATCCATTTCTTTCTTATTCACATATATTTCAATGTACAGGTAAAAATACACACTGTATTTCATACAGTAAGTTTTTTTTTTCAATGGCTTTCAAAAGTTTCTTAGAAAAATACAAATGTATCAGGACACTCCCTCATGGTGAATGCATGAAATGGGAGTTTTAGTTTGCTTCTTTTGACTTTATTTTGGAGAAGGTGATGCTGATAGGATAACACTCATGAAATGAACCTGACCGAGAGCATTCAGTATTTAAAAAGCTTGAAAAATTTTGGAGAGGAAATCAAATTTTCAAAGAAATACCATAGGATAACACATGAAACTGAAACTGTAGAAATCAGTATTTTGCATGAAACCATCAGTATTCTTCTCACTTGTCAGTAATAATTCCTGGAAATCAGTACTATTTGGCAGCTCAGTATAGCCGCTTGATCTTGGGGAATTGCCATTTGTTCCATTCCATCTGGAGCATTCCAACAAGAACTTCCAAGCTCCACTTCTTCCACTTCCTAGGGAGCTTTCAAGCCAGTTTCCAAGCTCGAATGATGGGCATACTGCATTGGCTTACGCATCTTACCAGGTAAAAATTTATAGCCCGGATGCAGAGAGGCAAGTGTAGGCCAACACCTTGACAGTGAACGCTTGGTGTCCCATCAGTCGCAGCATCTTTCACCATTCAACAAAATGACAATGAGCCAAAGTGCTGTTGCAATTAGACCAAAGATAGTAGACTAAATTGGTATAGCGATACTTTATACCATACCAGAATTACTGGTATTAGACCACCTGGTTATTATCTCTAATGCAGAGAGCTTTCATCTCACGAAATGGTCAATTATAAATGAGAATCACTGAGTGATGTCTTATTTTTTTCTTGTTTTTTTAAAGAAAAAGAACAGTACGTAACCCATCATCAATTTCTTTATCCGTTTAAATTGTTGCCATTACCTCAACAATCGTTTCATTCCCATTTTGAAAGATAATACGCAGTTATCTTTCAGTCCTGAACACTGCAAGATAAAACTTTAAAGATAGATACATCCATATGACTGCTTTGAACTCTCAAAGCAAAGAAATTTCAACTTCTTTTCAACACAAATATACTATATCACCAATCACAGATTTTTGCTATCCCGTACGTATACACTTAAAGTGATTGACATTATATAAATAAAGCATGTTCAATATGTATAAAGATATATTTATATATATATAAATAGCCTACTATTAATCTGTACTACCAATCACGGTAGAGGGCTCTTCGTCATCTGTTTTTGGAGGAGATGTTGATAGGTAACGAACGCATATGCTCCCCTCCCTCCCCTTCTCCTAGAGATCTTCCATGTCCTCCGCTGCTCTGGTATCCCGGCAACCGCATCAGGTCGGGGACAACAGGGAATGACGGCCGCTGATGCTGGTCCTGTACGGGAAAGAGCGAGAGAGAGTGGGGGAGGATAGATTGAAAAGATTAAATGTGGTATTAGGAGTTTAGTCTACAAACAATCACTCTACTTCATTATTTTTACTCTGGTATCCCAGCAACAGTTCAAATTACCATATAAACCAAACGGTGTTAGACAAAGAGGATATCACTATCGGACAAAATTTGTATGGCTAAAAGACAAACCTAGACAAACTGGTAAATAGGCCAAATGGTAATTAGACCAAATGTTAAGAAGACAAACTGGTTGTAGACGAACAAGGATAAAATCACGTAGGATGGGATGAAAGGCAAATAGATAAAGCAGGTGTATAGAGTACCGAAGTGTGACGTCATTGTCGTAGCCGACGATCGTCTATACACATTTGTATTTGCAAAAATTACCATCATTCTGAGGTTGCAAGCGATGAAACTCCGTTAGCAGCCACTTTCTCCAATGAGAAACACACTGCGGGTTCATTTGTTTAGAACCAGGCCGCCATGACACCATGTCAACTGACGTCATCGCTTCGGTACTCTATACAAATTGACAATTTACCCCTGATGGACATCAGGAATCAGTGAAATAAAAAGGCTTTATAAATTACAGTAGGGACTTACCCACGAAGTTTCTTCTGTTTCATCTGTACTTCCACTTCTTGAGCAAGCTCTGCTACTATTTTGTGAGGACATGTTACTGAAGAGGACAACAACAAAAAAAAGCATGAAACACTGTTATCACACCATAGCATTCATCAAACAATGAGAAATTCAAATGATTCATATTGAAAACTTTGAATATCAGAATTCTGACTTAAATCTGAAGAATAAGAACCCTGCATATGATAATACTAAAATGTGTCCTGCAACATGTAGGGCAGAAGTCAGCCATAAAGCCATCACTACACAATGTGGTACATGTACAGCCACAAAATGTGACCAGCCACTCCAAAAGCAACACTAAATCGCCAGGGAAGGTTTTCTGTTAATAGCCAAAATAGTAATTTGGTCTTCAAAAAGCAAATATTTTAAAAATAGCTTATCAAGGGGAGCGTTTCATGAAAGGACTTGTCGGACGTTTTATCCGACAAGTACCATCAGACAGTAACTATAGTAACAGTGGCTCTCAGCCAATCATAATGAAGGAAAGATGTCAGATCTGACAACTTGTCAGACAAAAATGTTGATGAAACGGTCCCCTGAAAGGGTAATTCTCCTTTTTCATACATGTACTGTCAAAATTTCAAACTGTGAAGTTGAATAGAAAATGAGATACAAGAGTTTCTTTGACACAACTTTTTTGCAGACTGCCCAGGGAAGTTTCACTGAGATTGCAGTGTGCACATCTCATGCTAGAGTGAGCCCCGAACTTCAAACGTTGTTTTCTCTTCTTTTTTTTAATTCAACAATATACTTGTATGGGTTATTGTTGACTAAATTGACAAGTTATGTATCATTTCAATCAAAACTAGGGACCATAACCTGTCCAAATATTCTTGACATAATCCCACTTGGTTGATCGACGATTCAAATGTAATATCACACAAAACTTTTCTGAAATTAAAGGAGAATGAAACCTTTGGAACAAGATAGCTTGTGTGAAAACAGAAAAATCTAAGAAACAGATCAACCAAAGTTTGAGAAAAATCTGACAAATAATGAGAAAGTTATGAGAATTTGAATTTTGTGATCACTAATGCTATGGAGATCCTCACATTGGCAATGCAACTAAGATGTGTGATGTCACTTGTGAACAACTCTACCCATTACTTGAGTATATATTTCACTTAAACTGCCTCTTTTATCACATCTCACTGTAGATCATGTGTTCTTTCTATAGGAGGGCGTGTAATACAGATTTTAAAAAATACATCACGGATAAAGAGTTTGTATCACTTAAGAAAAAGCAAAAAGAGACAATTTGGGGTATTTTATAGTTCATTAAAGGAAAGTTGTTCACACCTGACATCACACATCCTTGTCGCATTGCCAATGGGATAATCTCCATAGTGTTAGTGATTGCAATATTCAAATGCTCATAACTTTCTCATTATTTGTCCGATTTTTCTCAAACTTTCTTTGTTCTTATTCTTTGACTTTTCTGTTTCGACACAAGCCTATTTGTTCCAAAGGGTTCATTCCCCTTTAAGTTCTTAATCTGCTGAATTTTTAAAGTATTAAGACACTGAATTTCTTATAATACTTCAACAGTATGCTGGTGTGAAGGAAACTCCTTCTGTGACCCACATTATCAATTGAGCACTGGTGGGCCAACCAGCGTGACACATACCTAGTCTTTTCCATAAGAAACAAAAGCCATAATTGTTGCAATGGCCCTTAATGACATTCTGGGGCCCGTCTTACAAAGAGTTGCAATTGATCAGATCAACCATATCTATGGAAAGCCAGTAATGTCAACATCTAAAATCAATGTTTGTTCAAAATATTTTCTAGATATGTTGTATATTCATATTTCTATTCAATTTCTTGTGAATTTAGTGTGCTTTTCTTTGTTTACTAAAAACACTGAGCAAATATCCTGAAGAAAAAATTATGGCATTGATGGATTTCCATATAGTTGAGGCTGATCTGAAAGAGTTACAATTGATCCAATCAATCGTAATTCTATGGAAATCCATCAGTGTCATAATTTTTTCTACAGGAAATTTGCACAATGTTTTTTTGTAAACAAAGAGAAGCAGAGCAAATTTTCAAGAAAACAACGAATGCATGAATATACATCAAAGTTTTTTTTAGCAAATATTTGAATAATCATGCATAATAGATGTTGATGTTGCTGGCTTTCCATAGTTGCGATTGATTGGATCAATCGCAACTCTTTGTAAGACAGGGCCCTGATCTATCGTAACTCTATGTAAGATGGGACCCTATTCTTATTTTGTTGCTGAGTTTGTTCATACCTGGTGTATCCATGCAAGAACTTGCAGAAGGGCCCCCTCTCACACCTCCCTTCTAACCACTGGCCGCAGGTCACATGACTGGTGTCGTGGGAGTAACCGCACATGTTGTTGGTACAGCAGCCCTCTAGGAACTCCTTGCATACATTGTTAGCTCCACCTAAGTCAACAACAATGAAACAATACATGTATAATGACGATGATTAATAATAATAACAACAACAAGAACAATAATAATAATAAAAATAATAATAATAACAACAACAATAATAATAATAATCATAATGATAATAACAACAGCAATAATAATAATAATATAAATAGTAATAATACTAAATTTATATACTCCTTGTCACATCCAAATGACAAGCTTTAATTATGATATATATATTACCCTGGTTGTCGTATTCTGCCTTGCTCTCATTTAGTGCATACACAATCTCCACTCCCTTGGGAGCATTCCAGCAATGAGCAGTCACTACCCTCTCATAGCTATCAAGACATTGACATTGACGTCTGCATCCTATCGGGTACCAATTTAGCATCTGATGTGAGGAGTGGCCAAGTGGGAATTGACGCCTTGCCAAAGAACCACAACAAAATCTACATACAGGTATACATATGTACATGTAGACAATTCTACTTAGAAATTTGTGAAGGAGAAGTGAATCTTTTCTGCCACTCTCCACACAGGGGTGGTATACCTGATCAGGGGCCTGTTGCAGAAAGAGTTGTGTTTAAACGCAAGTCAAACTATCAAGCGCAAGTCCTGAATGCGGGTGCTTCATTGGCTGAAAATCAAGTTGCGCAAGATTTTTTGAGTTGCATTTGATCGCAACTCTTTCTGCAACGGGCCCCAGGGTGTTTAATCTGTGGTAATAATGTCCAGCATCTAGAACATTTGTATTAAGCACTATATAAATATATATGAATTGCATTAATTTAAATCAATGAATTTATATCGTAAAAATAAAGATTTGCACTGTCTGTAGCACCTTTTGAAAAATAACTCTTGAATTCATAATTCAGAAATCAAGAGTTGAGGGTATACATTATGTTCCTGGAAAAATATTTCACTTACATGCAGACATACATGTACATGTCGAAATTCGATTACAAATGCATTGCATCCCTTCCTCATTCACACTATGGGAGCATTTCATGAACTAAATAGTGGTTTCACTATTGTTATAAGCTACTGAAATCCTTGCATCTGATTGGCTCAGAGCAAATTTGTTAGTAACAGTACCTCCTTGTATAAGTTGACCTTGTTTGAATAACAAGGAACAATATATATCAAGAGGAAGCCATATCAGTGCTGTATACATGGGACCTTGTTTCATATAAAACTGGTAGTCATCCGTAACAAATGCTAGGATTCAATAATTCCAGAGGTGGGGCGAGTAGGAAGGGCAGGGGGGGGGGGTTGAGTATTTCACTTGGTCTACAAACAGTTACGTCTTCGATAATAATACCACATGGGCTGAAGTAAACCCATTTGGTCTAATACCAACCTAGTAAACTTCCCAGTTAGTCTAATACCTAGATGGTCTCATTTTCACTTCCTCTGTATTTTGCACTTGGATGCATGAAAATTTGATTCATAAACAGTTCATCTTGGAATCGTAAAGACTATGAACAGTTCAGTATTAGACTAAATGAGTATAGCCTAACTGGAAATTAGAAAAATCGGTAGATGGGCTAATGCCAATCACACCAAATAGTTAATACATGTGGAGAATTTGTTGATGAAGTACTATTAGGCCATTTGGGACAAGACCAAATGGAATTCGACAAAGTAAAGTGGCAATTTACTCTGGGAGATATTGAGAGAAAGAGAGAGAGAGAGAAAGAAAAAGTAAGAGAGAGAGAGAATAGGGGGGGGGGGGATTGTATCAATAATCTTTGAGTCTGAATGCATTGTCCATGCATTAGGCACACAATGTTGTAGAAGGAAGTATAACCTTAGAATGGTCCTCAACATTGGAATGCGAAGGATGAAAGAATGAGAACTCATTTCTTGTCTAGGATTGTCATCCCTTTCAATTCTTGGAACACATACAGTACATTGTACCTTCAGCCAAGCATGTATATGCTTTCACACATTGACATTTTAGCTAGCATTTGTTGATGAGACTTTAATATGGCAAGCCATTTTCCTACAAGCAAATTTCTTGACATTTACAATTGCCTCTTGTTAAAAACACAAAATCATTTCTTCATTAAATAATTTAATTCATTGATATTTTTTGTTATGAATAAAACAGCAACTTTTTTTTTGCTCTGGCGACAATTGCTACGCTTTGAATTCCACACACTAATCAAATGACTTTTCAACGCTAAATTAAATACATACAATACCCTACCCTAACACAAAACCCAACAGAAAACCATACTGCAACCCTAACACTAACCCTTCAACTTAGTCAAAATAAAGCACGGAGCAACTGTCGAAGGAAAAATGTCATGTCACCGATGAAAAAACCTTGCCATACAGCCCTCATAAGGTGCGTTCAAGTGATTTTTACAAGAATCACTATCAAAGAGCTGATTTGAAGCAATTGTGGATCAGCAGCAATCACATTTCAAAGCAATGTTCAATATTAATTTTGTAGTTGATAGACTTCTCCATCATGACAGAAAGAAAATAACGCTTTTCGCAACCCTGTATCAAATGTTAGCCTCTTTGAATACCGATTCTCAGGTGATGGTCACTTGATCATAACCTATTCAGAACTCTTAAAGATATGACCAAGTAATTAGAAGCAAGTTCCAGTGATGCCAAAAAGAAAAGTTCCAGTGACGCAACTCCATCTCTCATCTCTGTATGAATTATCATCAAAACCTCAGGGCCTCTATGCGCTATCCAATGTCACTGAACAGTACGTTCCAGAAAAAAACAACTGCAACTGCAAATCATCAATGCTTAATCACAACTTAATAATATGCTTGATAAATGACCTTTCATCTGATACAACATATATTTTTTCATCTACTTCACGTTTGAAGGTTACAAAATGTCAAAAGTTGGTGGACAGTCTCTGAATTTCCTTTTTCTTCCTTATTTCCTATTCCTTGGTTATTTTCGTTGATTAATATCATATTAAAGAGTATATGGAAAGTTTGAGACAAGTGATTTTCTTTTTGAAATTCAGATGTCTGCCAAACCATTTTTCTGTTCAATTTATTTGTGCTCTCTTACTAGTATGTGTGAAGCACTTGTTATAATAATACACACAACATGGAAGAAGAGACTCTAAACTTTCCACTAACACTAAATCATATTTGTGATTACAAGTAAATTATGATAAAGCATTGACCATCTTTAGTTGATTTTTTTCTGGGACACCCTGTACACAAGTTCATCAACAGATTTTGCAATCCCTCTTTATGGAATGCTGACAATGAAAGATGTCAAGTGCAATCAGTGATAAGAATTGCCATCAATGATATAAACACACTTGCCTATCATCAGCCACACAACTGAAGGTAGATGCTTTTGTCTCATTGTTCTTAAGATAGGGGTGAATGTAATTACTATGCATGGAGTAATATGATCCAGTAAAATAATTACAGAAATATTTGGACATTGTTAAAAGAGATGAATTTGTCCTAAGAGTTCTTAATCATAATTCTTTATTTTAGGATCTACACTTTGCCACTCTTTACCTGAGGTTTTTAAAAGGGTTAGCATTCGGGTGTGAACATTGATATCTTTGACTGAATAATAATTTTGAGACTTGACTGCTCATTGCTTAAATGGTCCCAAGGGAGTGGAGATTGTGCATGAATTGCATACAAGCAAGTCAGGATATAATGAATGGGTTAATGAAATATCTGTCAAGTATGAAGGGATGCTATTCTGATGTGACAAGCACAACATATGATATCAAAGCAACAATATTTTGTGAGTGCTTCCCTAAAATGCTTTGAAATTATCTTTGGACAAAATATTCAATACTTCCTTGAGTGTCCATCAATCCCAGGTGACCATACTTACTTCTTCTTTTGAATCTGCCTTGAGATCTTTGAGGAGGATGTGATTCCAGTGGTTGGTCTACCAGGAGGCCCTCATGAAGAAAGGTATCATCTTCATCTGGGTACATCTACAGAAAGGACCGGATAAAGATATTGCCAAAGATGTTGAAATCATAAAAGGGGCTAATCCATAACTGAATATCAAATTCCATCTTTTCTCTACAATGAATTCACAAACTAATCATACCATGATAATTTGAGAGCATTATACCTTTTCATATGAAGGTGAATCATTGCAAGAAGACCCTGCATATATGGGGTTAGGAGTATATGCCTATTATGGAATCATTGAAATACTTTTTATCTAGAAATTTAATAAACTCTGAAAAAACAAAGTCATATTTCCATTGCACTGTGTGATGAGGATAATGAGTGTACATTTCCTGTAACACAAGAAAAAAATATGTCCCTATATGCTCTGAGAGTAAAATAAATAGACAGAAATATAATGTTGCTGTGTCCCATATGTGAGGAGGAAACAACATTTTGAAAAAAAACCATAACAATTTGGATATCAATGTCAGGTCTAGGATGGGCTCTTTAAAAGTAGTGATTTCTTCAAATACAATTTATTTGGAAATGATTGAAATTTGACATTGCATTGAATGTACCAGCAGGACTTTAAAATAATTTGTAGATCTCTTAATTCCTGGAAATCAAATCATGAAAACTATCATTTTATATTTTCTTAATATCATAGTTCATTAAGAATGAGACCGGTGGTGGAAACATCTGGTAACACGATTTACTAGACAGATTACTAGCTTATTTGCATTTTTTTCTTTATAAAAATGTGTAAACTGTACACTGTACATTGCAAATATATTTTTTTTACAAAAATCAATTGACTTTTCAAATTTGGATCAGTTTGTAATTGAAACAAATTATGGTAGACTTAAAAGAAAAAATAGTTGGGTCTCAACCCACTCCACAGATATATCTCCTCTGTCAATTTGGGCCACAGTTAAATTCATAAAATGTATGTTAGCATATACTTTCACTGTGAATAACAGTGAAAAATAATTTCTTTTTCTCACCAGTGGTGTATCATGGTCAAGTTGTTGCATTCCAGGAGGTCTGACACCATAGAATCCCCAGTTGTCGGCTATGACTGCCCCTCCTGCCCTATGGCCCCCTCCTGGGTCTTGTATATCTGCACCAGCTCCTCCAGGGTAGGTACACCTCCAAATGCCTTCGGAATCTCTGGGTTGGTTAGGGTACAGAGGAGCAGGACCAGTACTGGTAAATGAGTCTGGGAATTTACCAACTCCGAACCCACCAGGATGCAGCTGGGATGTCTGGCTGGTGCTTCTGGCAGTGATGTCCTCTGGTGGCTTGGAGGGTTGAAGACCTTGGTCCCTGCCATACAGAAACATCTGAGGAGCAGATCCCTGGACTGGTTTCCAAACGTTACTTATGTTACCTCCAGAAATATGAGAAGACACAGAGTCCTGACCAGAAGGGTTTGATGTACTTCGGGTGTATTTCCTTGGTTCGAATGGCTGAAAGTCCACTTTATCTTCTGAGGAAAATCCAAGAAGTTGTGTCTTTGATTCAAACTGAATTGGCTTAAAGTGTGAGTCTTCTGAAATGAAAGGTCTTTCAGATGAGGATGTTAGCTCGGCTCTATCTTTTGATAAATCAGATTTGTCAGGACTGGCAGAAGAAGGTCCTTCATTTTTCTTCCAGCCTGCAGACAGGAGATGCTGGCTGACAACTGTGCCTTTGCCTGACCCTAGAGAATTTCCACAGAACCCTTGCTGACTGTTTGCAGAAGAACCCTGCTGACTGTTCAGGCTTCCTTCGTGAATCACTCCAGGAGACTTTTCCTTCGGGGTACGGTCATTGTCACTTTGATCGCCTTTGTCTCCTTTTACATCATGCACATCCCTAGGAACTTCCTCAACCCATTCATCTTCAGATATCATCTCGTCCGTTTCAGTTCCAGGGGGGCTTGAGTCATCGCTGTTCTCAGCATCACTTCTTGCAAAGTCAAATCGGGATGAGCTTCGGGAGCAGAGATACTTTGGGCTATCCACAAGACTATCTTCAATGACGCTCTGCTCATCCTGATGAGAGCAGCATGATGTACCACATGGCTGAGGACTCAAGAGGCATTCCAGGGAGCACACAGATGATGTTGTGTCCCTATTGTGAGAAGCTTCCCAGAGTTCTCTTATACTGCTGTCATTACATGGACTGGTAGAGCAGCTATTGAACTGACTGTTGTTGTGACTGCTATAAGGGCTGCCATAGACACCACCCTCAATGAAAGTAGACATCTTAGACATAGGTTGAAATCCAGAAAATATGTTTTCATCCCATGTCACAATCTTTGGAGGGTGAAATTGCGGCTGTTTGGAATCATATGTTGCCCAGAGAGCATTATTCATATCCAGGGAGTGAGCTTCACTTGAAAGGTTTAGTAGTGAACCATCTTTGTGAGATGAGCAAATGCTTTGCACTATGCTGTCATCATCTGCACTGAAGGACTGGTCACTTGGTAAGCCTGGTATGCCAGGTGTTGATTGCAGCGGGCCTTGGGAGCTGTCACTTGAAATCCCCCATCCTGAGGGAGTGCCCGGTCCTTGGGGATCGTAAGGATTGGAGTGTGCATGGGTATGGTCACAGATACGCAGGAGGCTGTCATTGTTGCGTCCAGTCCCAATGGGAGCATTGCGTGGCGAGATGGGAGCACTATCCATGTGATGGTGATCAATGTCAACTCTCAGCTCTCCTGTAAGAGATGTTGCATCAGAAAGATCTTCAAGTGCAGAATCTCCGAGCAGGCTCCTTGGACTGGTTGGATCACTTCCATGATGGTTGACATCAGGAGCACCACTTGATAATGAAGTACTTGGGGGGCTGCTAGCAGTAGGCAGGCAAGATCTTGCATTGTTTTCCCAGGGCTCCTGCAGGCCTTCACACGATGGACTCCCTGGCACAAGATTCTTCTCCCACATAGATGATGATAGATTGTGTTGACCATTTACATCTATGGGAGCCATGCTGACCTCACGTTTGAAGTCACCTATTCTTGTGGAACCTGCGTACCAATCTTTTAAGTTGTCCCCTCTTCCTAGCATATCCTTATCCTGGTCATCGATCAGCAGTCCATGGATAGTTAAGCTCTTTGTAAAAGGCTTGTCATCGTCACACTCCTCCATTATGCTGCGACACAGTGTCTCAGCCATTGTGTTGACTGCCTCTTCCAGACGCTCTTCTTCATTACTATCACCATTCGCCTCAAGGAAAACTTCCTGACTAGCCTCTTCTGTCGCTTCCAAATCACTGCCATCCAATGGGAGATTCAAGTTAGCTTGACCTTCCCCACTTTCACTGTACCATTCAGGAAACATGTCACCTTTCTTCCAGCCAGCTACATTCTTGTACTTTCCCTCTACTCTGTCAACTCGACTGCCCCAATCCCAGTCTCGGTGATGCCGCTTTGCACTCTTGTCTTGGCTGTGGCCATATGTGCGGTGATGACCCTTGCGTCCTTGGTACTTCGGGACAACGAATGTAGGACTCTTGTTCTGGTTGCGTGAGAGGCTGCTAGGAAGGCTTTGAGCTCGCTGGTACTGATTGCCCTGGAAACCCACTGGAGAGTGACTGTTGCGGGAGACCGAGGCAGATACACTCTTGTCTGGTAGAGTCTCCAGCTCACGATCGCTGGGGGGATTAGAGATGGAGCCTGTTGAGTTGTTGCGTTTGGCTTTTGATTTCCATGCCCCTTTTGGTTTGATGTCTGCTGCCACAGCTTTGGACTTGTCGCTCAGAGCAGGAAAGGCCTCATAATACCTGTGATGTATGAAACAGAGATGATAAGAATATGTTATTATTCATGAAGTACTCTTCACTTTGCATCTACATACTAGGTAATAACAACATTACTGGAAGGTAGTCTATCACATGAGGCAAAATCTCAACTTGCAGGTGTCAATTGTGGGTGGAGCAACAGATGAAAACTTCCAAAGGTGTGAATTCTAATACATTACACATCTTTATACTAAAGACAATACTAAAGACAAGAGTATCTCTCAAGAATCCTCAATGGAGAATGCAGGAAAGCCACTATGAAAATGCATATATGTAGCACCTTCGTGAAACTCTAAGTTACCATGTGGTCTTTCATAACTGTTCCCCAAATTCCCCACTGTCTTGTCCAGATGAATGTCAGGATTTTTTTTACAGCAATGTTCGTTTGCAGGATTCCTTTATGAAAGACCAAGCTCTGACTTTTGGTGGGATGCCTACATACATGTATCCATGCAGGAAATATTACATACTGCAGATAGAGATTACAAAGCAATATCCTGACTGACCTGAACAAAAGTGTGACAGGAGACAATATTTGTTATGACATATTACCTTGTCTAAAGTCTTTTTATCTGCAGAGGAACCTCTGCAGTTCCCTAATATATATTCCAATCAAGCTGGAAAAATTGGAAAATCCCCACACTTTTGTACACAATTATACTACAGCTGAACTGTACAAGTTCTTACATGCCAGAAGAGTTCTGAGCACTAATTGGAGAAGTGAAAGTACACGTAGGATGACATGAAATGAGTTGCACAATTTTCTGGTCGTGTGTCAGCAGTACGCTCAGACCATTCATATTTCCTTTCAAGTCATAACCCAGACCTGAGTCACCTTGAGAGGGTTTATGAATTCCTCATCATGCCAGCAGCACTCACCGCCTGCCATTCATGATAATTTCTTACAATGTGGACCTTGTGCTTTGGTAGAAATGTTGCTAAGTCATTAGAGTGTCTTGAATGGATTCTTGTAAATTTGACTTCTGCATAAAGCGGGAGGATGTGCATAATACATTGTATGTTTATGTGGAAGAGAAAGAACTTCAACACAAATGATTATAGCCACGAGGCAGATAATGTCTGGTTTAATAAATGTAGAACACCATCCCATAGTGGGGAAGAGGAAGAAAGAAATGGAGAGAGAGAGAGAGAAGGGAGGGGAGGAAGAGAAAAAGGGAAGTGAAGAGAGGTGAAAAAGGAAAGACCGATACAGAGGGGTACACAAATTTTGTGCATGTTCAGTACATGACAGCACTGACAAAAGAGTTAAGGACTATAGAGCAAAATAAATGGAAATCAATCACACCATGACAATTGTTCAATGTTTCAGCCAAGTATATTCCTTACCAAATGGACGTGGAGCAAGTACCCAAATCTATAAAATGCAAACATAAATACCTCCAGGCCCTCTCAACCGTATCATCAAGAAGATTGCTCACATTTTATCCCAGGTCAGTATTTACCTTAAATGTCCATACACCTTCGTGGCTAGCTTGAAGTTTTCTATAAAGTCATTTCTGTATGTAATACATGTAAGTGATTATAATCCCTAATATTAACATTTGATTCTTGAACTATAAAGTCCCTCCACATAATTTGGCTTTATCAGAAAAAAACAATTGATATGAATCAAATAAACTGAGGACAAATTTTGAAAATGAAAGTTGTATTACATGTACAAAATTTGCTACAAAAAAAAAATCAGAGCCAATTACGATGCACTATTAAAGCTTACCCCTGCTTTCCATACCATTTCTGGTTTTGTTTGTGTCACTCAAAAAGGGATGTATATTTTTCCTTTTCTACTATAAAGCTATAGCCTAACATTAAAGAGGTCTAATTTATAAAAAAAAAATACTGAACTGATTTATGCCGTATAACTACTGTACTATTTCTCATATGAAAGAAAAATACCAAGGAAGAAACTACATGTAACATCAAATTCATGCAAACGCTTTTAAGATACACTGTATCTGTGACTAAAAAATCAACATTTGCTATAAAATCTCCCAAGATTAATACATGTAACACTTAGTGTATGGGATGAAATTAAGGTCGTGACTGTTTCTGGTCACTCTACATTTTACTTTTAGAAGCACTAAATAACAATTTTCGGGCACAATTTTTTTTTCTGGGCTTCATTTTTATAACATCCAGACACAGGTGACAAGCAGGACCTTGTAGCTCTGCTTTTTCAAAGTCAAATAAATCCCTTTAACCCTATGTAACTGGAAGAAAAAAAATTGCTCAAGGGGGGGGGGTGGGAGGTGTATTCCCCATAGCATTGCACAGAGAAAAAATATCAAAAAAAACGGTTAAGTCATATTAAAAAAAGAGGTCAGAAACAGAATGGTAAGAAAAAAATATCATTCTTTTCTCCCAATTCAGAATGGTTTAACAGTGTACAAAAGTTTCTATTCACTTACATTGTTGAGTCTGCAAAGTATTCATGATGATCTATGTTGTTCTACATGACATGATACAAACACCTTTGAAAAACCATTCTCAATCCAAGCAGCAAGTGAGGAAACTTCTCAAATGCAAAAATTTAATTGCCAGCACCAAGAAGACTAATTGGACAATTCTTGTTCAAAGTAAGATACAAGTCCTATTTAGATCTGTCAGGAATCACTGCCAGGGATCATTAATATATATTCTATGGCAGTGTACGATGTATGTACATGCAAAGTTACATGTGAGTACATGTTCGGGCAGCTGCATCCTGTCTCTTTCAACTATAACCAGTTCCTATGGTAACACTTTAGCATTACTGACCAAAATGCCTTGACCTCCAAAGTAGGGGAATTTCAGCAATTAGTCATAATTGCTCAATTTCATCAGAAAACATAGCAATATTCATATCCTAGCTTTAAGGTCTATACATGTACAGTCATGGACGGAACATGTTTTACGACTTATTGAAAAATTGTATATAATGTATAATCAAATATAAATGTACCATTTTTTTAAATCAACGTTTAACAGTGTAACTATCCAAGATTAGAATGGCAAGTACTATATGTACATGTACTTTTATGCATGTGTGTTTTTTTTTTCTTTCTGATGTCCGTTTCAACAAATTGCCAGTCCCGCCCCATTTTACACCTTCTTGTATAGTAACTTTGCCATTATTGTAAACTACCCTGGAAACCTTGATTGTGATTGGCTGCTGAGCCCTGTTACCATGGTAGCTGCTATAATAGAAAAGTTATCATACATCTAGCTATAACTTTTTTATATGAAACTTGCTCCAGATGTGGTCCATGCGTAAAGGCTTAAAATTTGAATTATTGAACGACACAGGTCAAAATAGTCCAGACAATTTCAGCACTGTGTTTAGGAGAACCGGTTATGGACCAGAGAATGTTTCTGAAAGGAATAATTGAGAAATTTTCTTTCATGAAATTGTAATAAAGATCCTAATCAAATGATTGGCTGAAATTATAATGTGACTGGTTATTTATGTCAGCTAAAAAATGCTATTGACTGGTACCAGGGACATGACGTCCCTGCTGGTACTTATGACTAGTTCTATTGAATAGTCATGGTTTTAATATTAAGATGAGGATGGGTTATTAAACAGCAAGGATCCACATCTTTCTCATCGGTCAGGCATTATTACCAATACAATACCTTTGAAGCAGTCAAATGTTCCAAAGGTACCTCATGCAAGCAATTCTTTATAATGCTCTCAATAAGGTGTATTATGTACACTATGTTTCAAAAATCAACTTGGACCTTTACCTCTCTGTCTGGCTCGCTCCATCGCTGGACTTCTGTGAGTTGTTGTCCGGGGAATGCGAGGGTGTGGCATTTTCTTCCCTCTCCTCCTGGACTTTCTTTAACTTGAGACACAGCTCCTCAACGAGGCCTTCGATGCCACAGTCCTGCATAGGAAGAAGCAAAATAATAAAATAAATAAATACAAATAATAAATATAAATGATTATCATTCATCTTTATATATAATTGATTTATTGATTGATTATTTGATTTATTAATCAATCAACTGACTGACTCATTGTTCAAATGACTGATTGATCAATTATAAACTGATTGATAGGTTGGTTGACTGATTGATTGACTACTTGATTGATTAATTGAATGATTGAGCCAGGTATCATCATACAGTACATGAAGCAGTAGGTCCATGCATGTATGTAGATAAGATTTGAACATGGTAGTAGGTACATGGTTTGAAGTACAGTATCCAAATACCTGGAAAGGGAAGCCCATGAAAGCCCAGATGGGTTAATAATAATAAAGCGCCTAATTGACTCTGTAGAGTGCTCAAGGCGCATAAAGAGCTAAGAGTTAAATAAAAAGTTTTTAGAAGATTTTTGAAGGTTTTGACAGGGGTACATGCATTTTTTTAATGTCTTCAGGAAGGCTATTCCACAAAGTGGGGCATGCAAAAGCAAACGATGATTCCCCCCAGGGTTGTTTCCAATAGGTCCTATATGTAGTATTAAAAGTTGGGGGATAAACCTGTCACCGTGATATTATGATAGGTCTCTCTCCAGTCTTTGTCCGTGAGCCACATTTATTTCAAACTGATGTTTAAAACATTGTTTTCTATCATTATTACAGTATAACATGAGGTAGTGATGTAATGTCCAATACCAACTCCCTATTTGTATACACTGTATAACATACTGTATAAATAAATGGAACTTAATTCTATTATATGGTTTAATAGAAATTAGTTGCTAAAACAAAGGTTAACCACTCATAAATAGATGTTTGTTGAGCATTGAACGTCTGCTTTATTTCTCAATAGTACATTTGAAGCTGCTTTTCTGCAGTAACAAATAGCATTTTGATTTTTTTTTTTTACTTGAATGTTACCTGTTAAAGTGTATGGGAATTGTTAAAAGCTGGGGTGAAACAAATGTACAACAGGAAAGTGGGAATTAGTGGGAACCCTCCAAAAGGGAAAGAAAAATATGGGAACTGACAGTAGAGTAAACACCGACGGGAAATTAGTGGCTACCAAAAATGAGAGGGAAAAACGTAGATGAAACGTTGCTGGTAACGTGGTATCAGGATGATGCAATTACCAGCATATAGTATTTCACAATCTCAACTGCCAGTACATAGTACATGTACATGTATGTACAATGTACCAATGTTGGTCTGAATGTTCACATTACATTTTATGAGAGGGATGCAATCAAGCAAATCCAATCTCTAACTCCCTGGTGCCCCACCAACATGCCCCCCCCCCCCCTGCCAAAAAAGGGGGGATGTAGGGAAAGCACAAATTTAAAATAAAGGACAAAATATCTAAATACAATGATGCTAAACATGTATGTAACTGGTTGACTGGACAAATGATACATTTGCACATGTACATACATGTACATGTAGGCACCTATATCAAAGATTTGTTTTCAAAGACGAAACAAACAAATATTTAAAGAGATAAAAATGTATGTTGAGAAAGTTGCAAACATGCACAAACAGTTCCATTGACACGATGGACACATATTTAACTGTTTATAGGCATACATGTACATGTATATGAACTGTATGAAGCTACAAAGAGAGTTGGCTTCTATTTTTGCTGTACATGTATGTATTGTAGATTTTGAAATACTTGTGGGCCAACATGTACTGTACATGTACATGTATGTAGTTCAGTTAAAGGATGTTCCACGTGTACTTCCCTGAGCATGAGTCACTGGCTACGGACAATGCAGATAGCCTTCATCAAACACAAAACAAACAAAATGTTTCAGACTATTGAAAATGTAAAAAGACACGGATCGATTTTCCTGGATTTGAATCACATTTCTGTAAGCTTTTTTTTTTACTGCCACACAAAATTATTTGTTTGTGTAAGTGGTATTTTTTATTAATAAGTTTTATCAGGTCAGCAAAAATAAAATATCAGAAAATAACAAAGAAGTGGAATGCCTCTGGGCTCTGGCGGTCTCACCTGCATCACGCGATTCAATATAGCAGCAGTGCTGACTTTGAAAACTACTATAACTCGCACAAGATGTTCAGTGATACTTGGTACTCTTATGTCCACGTTTTATGAACTAGACCAATACACTTACAGAGATATGGTGGTAATTCAACAAATACCCCCAACATGGCCAAAGTTCATTGACCTTACATGACCTTTGACCTTGATCATGTGACCTGAAACTCGCACAGGATGTTCAGTGATACTTGATTACTCTTATGTCCAAGTTTCATGAATCAGATCCATAAACTTTCAAAGTTATGATGGTAATTCAACAGATACCCCCATTCGGCCAAAGTTCTTTGACCTTTGACATTGGTCATGTGACCTGAAATGCACACAGGATGTTCAGTGATACTTGATTAATGTCCAAGTTTAATGATCTAGACCAAGATACTTTCAAAGTTATGATGGTAATTCAACAAATACCCCCAATTTGGCCAAAGTTCATTGACCCTAAATGACCTTTGACCTTAATCATGTGACCTAAAACTTGCACAGGATGTTCAGTGATACTTGATTACTATTATGTCCCAAGTTTCATGTATCAGATCCATAAACTTTCAAAGTCATGATAGTAATTCAACAGATACCCCAATTCGGCCAAAATTCATTGACCCTAAATGACCTTTGACCTTGGTCATGTGACGTGAAACTCATGCAGGATGTTCAGTGATACTTGATTAACCTTATGTCCAAGTTTCATGAACTAGGTCCATATATTTTCTAAGTTATGATGACATTTCAAAAACTTAACCTTAGGTTCAGATTTTGATGTTGATTCCCCCAACATGGTCTATTAAAGTTCATTGACCCTAAATGACCTTTGACCTTGGTCATGTGACATGAAAGTAAGGCAGGATGTTTAGTAATACTTTATTAAGCTTATGGCCAAGTTTCATGAACTAGGTCCATATAATTTCTAAGTTATGCTGTCATTTCAAAAACTTAACATTCGGTTAAGATTTGGTGTTGACGCCGCCGCCACCGCCGCCGTCGGAAAAGCGGCGCCTATAGTCTCACACTGCTATGCAGGTGAGACAATAAAAAACAATTACAATGTTGTTAAAGTTTTTCACAGGATAGCATTTCCTTGAACTTGTGCAAATATTTTTCTGAAATGGACTGAAACTGATGATCATCTTTAAAGGACAAGTCCACCCCAGCAAAAGTTGATTTAAAAAAAGGAGAAAAATCTCACAAGCATAACACTAAAAAATTTCATCAAAATCGGATGGAAAATATTAAGTTATGACATTTCAAAGTTTCACTTTATTAGTTTCACAAAACAGTTGTATGCACATCCTATTCAGTATGCAAATGAGCAGACTGATGACATCACCAACTCACTATTTATTTTGTATTTTATTATGTGAAGTATGAAAAAATCTAATTTTCTAATTGTCATGTGAAACAAAATTGTATTCCTCCCTGAACATGTGGAATTAGCAATAGTTTAACAGTTTATGGTTAAGTGAAGTTGGTCCTTATTGTCAAATCTGTAAAAATTGAAATATTGTATAATTTAAACAATTAAAAAAAATAGTGAGAGAGGGATATCATTGACTCTCTCATTTGCATATCAGTGAGTTGTGCATAACTGTTTTTGTGAAAAATAAGCAAAAATTAAAAATGCCATAACTTTCTTATTTTACATCCGATTTTGATGAAATTTTCAGCATTACGCTTGTTGGATTTTCTCCTTTTATTCAAGTAGACTTATTGTTGGGGTGGACTTGACCTTTAATATTAAAGTGGTGTATACATGTATTCAAGGTTACACTGTAGAACCACCCCTCCCCCCCCCAAAAAAAAAAAAAGAATGAAATAAAGAAAATGTAACAATTTTATGAATGAATCGCGGAGTAATAACTGCACTGAATTTATAGCCAAAATAGTTAACATAATCTTCACCCATGTCTTGTGTTTATTCAAAGAGAATTATAAGTTGAGTTGAACTCCCAAGAAAAAAAAATTGTCATGTATTAAGTATACATGTAGGCCTACATAAAAATTTTAAAAAATTACAAAAAAATGTACTGTACCAAAGGAACAAAAGGTTACCATTCGAAACTGCACCATATTAACTCAGGATTGCCAATTGATCATCTCACAATTTTGTTCTTAATACCAAACGAAAAATTACACTGGTACTGGAATCTGGAGTCATGGACCCTCAAATACACAAAAAGGGTGTTTTACATGTACATACCAAAAAAAGTTGAATTTGTCGAAAAAGTAAGGATTCCTCTCGAGTGGCATTCCTGTACTGATTTAAAGTCAACAGTACGGAAGTGCTTTGAAAGTGCCTTGCTGCAAGGCTACATGTTGACACAAAATAATGCTACGCAACATGTACAGTAAATAGGTACACATTTTGGGTCAAACATGAGTCAGCATTTTGCCTTGGTTACAAAACATACATTTGTGCCATGATACGGAAAGAAGCACTAAATAATCATAATCATAAATATCTTGGTGTGCGTCATACATGTTGAAGACTCAAATGCACACAAATTTGCTAGGAAATCAAAGAAATATCAGTACACTGTATCTGAAACCTATAATGAATGGTACTTGCCTCAGCATGCCATAGAGCAGGGGTTCTCAAACTTTTTCTTTGAAGGGCCAGCTGAGACTAGAAATAACCTGAAAGGGCCAGGGTGAAGTGGATACTTAGAAAAAAAAATTTGTGCGCGAAGGGCGAAGACCCTTCCGGCTGGGGTCCTAGATGCTCTCTCATGCTGGTGCAATCTGGCACTTATTTTGGGAGAATTTAATCCAACAAATTTATAACAGTTTCATATGGAACACAGGCAAAATTAGAAAAGATTTCAAAATACAGCGAGAGTCAATAGTAATGACAACAAAATTGTAGTTCTTTGTTAAAAGGAATGTAGATTGTACCTATGTCAATTTTAACACATACCTGGAATTGAGACAGATATTGTATTGGAGTAGGCCTATCAATTTTTTGAAGTCAAATTAGATAGGCCAACACATTGGCCTTGTGCTCGATTGCAGTAAAATTAATGCATACTTGTCTGTCCATTCTTCATGGAAAACACGATTTTCAGCATCCACCTTTCTTTTCTTTGCAGAATTTGATGCCATCTTGACCTAACAATTAAATGATGACTTATGTACCCCTGAGAAGATCCGCAAAACTGAACCGGCAATTAAGTTTACGTTTTAACCAAATTGATCGCGTGTTAGAATGTGTGCGCATGTGTTTTCAAATCCAACGTGTTATCAGACGTTTGACGTGAAACTACTTTTTTAATGTAGCGCCGTGCTCATCTAATAAGAAAGTAGAACAGACACGAGAACAGACAGAAAAGACTCCACTAAACTTTGTTTAAAAGTAAAATTTATTTGACTGTCATAACTTTTATTATACGGTTAGGTCTACATGGATGCCCAATGTTATCATATTGAGCTATGTTTTATATTGTGACTTAAAAGTGATTAAAGGACAAATCCAACAAAAAGTTGATTTGAATACTAGAGAAAAATCAAACTAGCACAACGCTGAAAATTTCATCAAAATCGAATGTAAAATAAGAGAGTTATGGCATTTTAAAATTGTGCTTAAATTCACAAAACTTACACAAAGTTATATATGCACATCCTGGTCGGTATGCAAATGAGGAGACTAATGACGTCATCCACTTACAATTTCTTTTGTATTTCATTGTAAGAAATATGAAATATCCTAATTTTCTCCTCATTGTCAAGTGAAACAACAATCAATTCCTCCATGAACATGTGGAATTAGCATTGTTTAATACTATATGGTTCAGTCAAGTTAGTCCTTATTGTCAAATCTGTAAAAATGAAATTTTGTAGAATTCAAACAATAAACAACAAAAGAAAAAGTGAGTGAGGGCCATCATTGACTGTCTCATTTGCATGTCACCGAGTTGTGCATATCACTGTTTTGTGAAAATAAGCGAAACTTTAAAATATCTTAACTTTCTTATTTTACATCCAGTTTAGATGAATTGTGCTAGTTTGATTTTTCTCTATTTATTCAAATCAACATTTTTCTGGGGTGGACTTGACCTTTAAAAAAACCCAGGAGAGTCTCGCGGGCCGGATTGAGAAGCACCACGGGCCGGATCCGGCCCGCGGGCCGTAGTTTGAGAACCCCTGCCATAGAGGATCATCAGTCATTTTATCACCTCTAATATCATTCACATTCTGATACTAAACATGTTGAACTGTAACAGTGCCAATAATTTAAATGATTTAGCATCAACTGCATTCATATCAAAATCATTTTTGATTAATTTTCAGGTGATCAAACCACTGCAATGTTGTGCAAACTCTCCTTTTTTATGTGGATAAAAATTCAATTACCATACAGTATTTACATATGTACTTGTTTTGCCGACTATGACTGAAGTATTGAATGGGAAAATTCAAATCAAATATCTAGGCCTACATCAGGGTGCTACATAAGCACTTGCCCGATTGCCCAGGGCAAGTAAAAGTTAAAGTCGGGCAAGTGTTTTGAAGTAAAGACCAAAACTACTTGCCCGAATTGGGCAAGCAAAATTCTCACAGTAGAATTACCAAAATTAGGGTCGATATGATATATTGACCCTAAATTTGGTCATGGCGGGCAAGATAAAATCACTTTGGAAAAAGAAATGCAAGAACAAGGTACATCAGTTCATGTCAACAGAGAGAAAAAAAGGTAAATGATTTACAAAACCACAATATTTTCTTTTGAAGAGGTAAAACTTTGTTTTCAAGGATTTTTTCGGGCAAGCGAAATAGATTTTCAGGCAAGTATATTCTAACTATTTAAAAATTCACTTGCCCGACAGGGAAAGTGCTTATAAAAAGTTGTGTAGCATCCTGCCTACATGTACATATACATGTATGCCCATTGTAATGATCAGATGTTCACATAATAACCTAAAATATTTAAACTATTCCTTGATGATAGAGGATCACCCCTATAAATCATCAATTAAATAAATTATCTGGCAGCTCTAAAGTGCATTTGACCATGACTGAATCTCAATAGTTGTGATGGAAACTACTGTGTTAATTGTTTGTCCAAAACAAAGGATAATCAAGGTTAATGTGATGGATTGTATTCAGTTTGCATTGTTTCAGAATTTGTTTTCCCTTTTTGCCCATTTTCATTGTGTCTGTGGCTGTCACTCTGCCACTATAGAATGGCATGTTCATACCAACCCAAACAAAAAATATACGAGGTATTTTCCTCAGAAAGAAAAGTGCTTGTAACATTCCCAAACAATAAATCAGCAGATACAGTACTGTCAAAATTACAAGACTTAATGCAGGAATTCTCAAAGGCCACAGGGTACATGTACAGTATATTTGCAAAAGTACTAAAAGAGTAAAAATAAAATATATATTGAGCCATGTTCATGAAGGCCTATCTAAAAAATTAAAAAAGGCACAAAGATTCCATCCTACTGTAATACATGTACATGTATGTATATACATGTATGTGTAACCTACATAAATAAACCAGTAGTAAAGTGAAATTCTTATTGCACAAAATCATAGAATTAATGCCTACAATGTAGATAATGTAGGCCTACATGTACATGTACTAGATATTTACAAATATTTTTTCCTGACTTGGGAGATGTCAATACGCCACACCTTTTATTCACTCTTGCATGCATTTGTTTTATTGTATTATGCAGGAAGTTTACAAGGAGTGATGAAGGCGTATATTCTTACATTGTAAAAAAAAAACGCAAATCAGCGTCTTTTTTTGTCAAGGTTGGGTATTTTTTGTTGTTATTTAATCATTTCAAATACATACATGTACATGTACAAGAAGGGCAAGTCATAATTTCATTACCAATGTTTTTTCGTATGCCTGCAAATTCTTATCAATGGGTCCTGCCAAATCAAGAAAAGGTTAGAAACAATAAAGTAACAAAGGGAAAAACACCACAACATTTAATGATTTTTTTTTTTCAGGCCCTAAATGGGTTGGTTTGCCTATGTACAGACTTAAAAGAACAAACTGTCTTGAACTTATATCAATTATATTTCACAGTAAAAAAAAGGAAAAAAAAAGGATGAAATCATTGAACTTTGAGAAAAGTTTAGAATACAAAAGGGGGGTATTGCAGAAACTTTCAATGTTCTAGATACATGTAACTGTACACATGTAGATCTGTGGTAATCTCAACTTTTGATCATAACTGTACTAGTTAATGTTACATTATACATATGACTCATTACATCATGACCTTTTGACTGTATCAAATGTCTGTAGTTTAATTAGATGAAATCAAGATATGCCAACAATGTACAGTATAACATGGGCCTACAGTATTGACTTAACACTACATCATGTACAGTATTTTGATATCTACATGTAACTATTACGGTATTTTAAAGCAGAGTTTGTTTTACATATGTATAGTACGCATCATCTGTAACACATGTAATAGGCCAATAGTTACATGAAATGAAAAGTAAACATTATTTAAAATTTGATTTTTTTTTTAGTAGCTTTTAATAGTCATTAGATTTTTTTTGAAAAGTAAACATTATTTAAAATTTGATTTTTTTTTTTAAAGTAGCTTTTAATAGTCATTAGATTTTTTTTGAATAAAATCTTTCACTATTAATTTAATATTAACTTTATTTTAGTGCTTAGAGACAATGTGCATCAAGCACTTCATAATTTTTTTTTCTGCAGTTGCTATATCAGACAGACGGTAAATTGCCAATTCGTCCACTGCCACCTCATCCACTGACCACATGGTCTACATGTACCTCCATTTTATAGTCTAATGCCATTCCGTCCATCAACATTTTGTTTAACATCCATTTGGTCCAATCATCACTTTTCATTCATTTTGCCCAATTAACATTAAGTCTAATTAGACGTATATGGACTAAATTGGACCAACTGGTTATTTAAATAGACGAAATGGTGGACGAAATGGCAATTAGAACATGAGGATATTGGACGAACTGATGGTAGACCAAATGATAGTAGACTAATTGGCAACTGGACGAATTGGCATTGGACCAAATGAAAATAAACCTGTCAGACAATACTTTGGCAACAATTGAGGTCACAGGAATCTCATAAAGTTGTAGTCCTACATGTACTTCAACATGTTATTTTTATATTCTTAATCATCTTTTTCCTTTATTATAACATTAATCAAACTGGACTATTATAGGGGGGGGGGTTGCAAATAAAATCAGTGGATCAACAAAAAATTTTAACTGTACAGAACATTTACATTTCATTATACAAATTTAGGGTCTACATCACTACATACATGTACATGTTCATGTATGTAGGCCTATGTATATCCACCTAGGCTTGATAATTAGGGCCTAGGAATATACAATCATGGCACACATGCCTACATCTTCTTTTTTTTTTTGGGGGGGGGGGGTGAAAGTCTGTTGTACAGAACAGTACCAGAGGTACATTAACACACTCCACCTGGAAAAAAATTCCATTACAATTCAAAACATTGCTATTTTATATTGTTAGCCTACAATAAAAGGAATTGCATGTTCACCTACCATATCACAGAGCGTTGGAATTAAACTCCCCCCAAAAGAACTTTTTGTGGTCAAACATGTAAAGCAGCAGAAACTTGCAAAGTCATACGTTTGCATTAAAACCAGGTAAACAATCTTTAATAATCCAAGACCGGCGAGGAGCACAATCTATTCCAATGAATGATGAGAAGCAAACTGAAGATGCGTAATTGTTATGATGCAGATCTCCCCCGCAGACTGTCTTGTGATGTAAATACAAGCAAGGGTCGCACTCTGAGAACATGATATGGCCTGGAAATGCCAATGGAAGCGCCATGCAACTCCAACAGGAAGCATTTGTTTCATGCACATGTAAACATCTGTGGCCGGCTCCTCTCACTGCGCCGTCATGCCCTCCCCCCATAGCAGCCCCTCACCCGGCATGCTTTCCACAGTATCCTGATCCTCTACCCAAAACAATGTCACGCAGCCATTAACGTCTGGGCTGGCGTCATCACCCACATCATAGCTGCCATCATCATCATCATCACCAAGCCACACCCACCGCCCAGCAACAAGACTTATCGCCCCCTGCACACTTGCCCCATTCTTAGTACATCTTTCCCCTGGCTGAGCCTCATTCGTGTAAGCTTTGTCAATGTCATGCTCTAGAAAAACACGAGACCTGCCATTTGGCCAATCCTACATGTACAGTATGAGCATGTGTACGACGTAGACGTACAGTACACAAACGTACATGTCAGACCAAGGGTAGCTTCTCCAATTGTTCTTTATACTCTTATCACTTTGAATTAAAACTGAATGGCGAGATGTACATCACATGTATTGCAGTAGTGTTTAATTGTTACACATCCAGCCGTAAATCACCATAGTTTTAATTTGCAGGCCTCATACAGCGTACATGTTTCAAGAGAATTATGAAAATGATAGGAGGAAAAACTTCTTATCAACTTCTAAAGCAATGGATCCAAGAAAGATGCATCATCATCAGCCCAAGAAAAATGAAACAATGTCCCTCTCTCACACCATCAATCATCTGTATTTGATCATCGGTCCCTGAAGTCTTTCTTCTGCATGAAATAGTATCTGAATCATTGCTTCAGTCAGAGTCCAGAATTAAAGTCATTTAGGGCAATAGATCATTTTTTATTCATATTTAAATAACCATATCCAAATTGGCAACTATTGTATGATTTTTCTATTTTTATTACTACTGTAAGCCTTTAATCAGAGAATGTCTAAATTAAAAGGAATTCCAAATTGACAATTGATTTTGAAATATAATTAGGTCACCAATTAATAGGGATTTTTTATATCAATTGATTTTTTCATACATTTTCATTTTTTTAATTAATCGGCTCTAAATAGATGTATATGGCACTGGTGCATTTTGATACAATTTGCATGGTTTTTAGGATCCACCATCAAAAGTTGTTGAGCCATACGAAAGGTTCACATGTCATTAAACGTGGACCACACTCCATATCACTATTAATAGCGCAATTTTAAATCCCTCCCCCAAATATCATATTTTGTGTCAGGTATAACAAATTTTTTCAACACTATAAGCACAGCAGTACCAAAGGTGTATGATGCTGTGTCTCTTACATTCCTAGAATACTTCCACGCTTGTCTGGCATTTACAACAGGCATGCTGGCAATGCCTAGTGTACAGAAACAGACCCTGCATGATTAGAGAGAAAAAAAAATGGATGGATCGAACCATTGTCCGAATTCATCACTGGCTAATTATTAATGGTCAATAGATGTCCATTGAGTCGACCATAATCCTGTCAAAATGATAAAAAGCTCCACTTCATATAATTTGTCAAACAATAGAGCTAAATATAATACAGTACATGTAGCAGGGAATAACAATTACCTCCATTACACGTATCATGCTTATACTTTAAAATACATGTACACATGTATGTAAGATACAGCGATTGTCAACTTGACAATGTCAAGTTCATCACTGGCTATTAATGGTCAATTATAGATGTATATCGAGCATCGACTATATAGCCCTTGTCAAAATGTAAGAAAACCCCATTCTCATTTTGTGAAACAGAATGTACATGTATGTACAATGTACATACTACATATTTAGGCCTACATGTTTACTTATCTCAAATGTACGGGAACAGGTGAAAATTA
Organism: Lytechinus pictus; assembly: GCF_037042905.1. Classification (NCBI taxonomy): domain Eukaryota; kingdom Metazoa; phylum Echinodermata; class Echinoidea; order Temnopleuroida; family Toxopneustidae; genus Lytechinus; species Lytechinus pictus. The sequence continues at coordinate 17,546,063 of NC_087256.1, forward strand.
TAAATAATTAAATTTCACCTCATCCAATATGATTTTATTATAACAAGGTGTTGTATGGCTCGTGGTAGAACCAAGGAGATATCGCTCTTCTCCTTCAATGGTAGAACTAGGAGCCAAATGTCTGCCTTCCAGAATAAGATTTACTACATGTACAAGACACACACATTTAATTGCGTGCTCCCAGACGACCCCTATCAACACACAAACTCTACACACTGAAATACATTCTGAGTATGGACTTCTGCTAGTATGAAGTCCATGAGCCGAGCTTACACCGAGCTGACTATATTTGGTGTAATTAGGTTGACAGGCATAACATGCATGGGGAGGAGGGGGGGGGGATAAATTCGATAACATGATCTGACCAAAGTTTAACATTTTTAATTGGATTAATAGCTCTATTCAAGATACATACAGAGTTTCACTTAGTAAACACAAATTTTCCATCATACATGTATGATTAAGTACATGTACATGTATGAGGTAAACATTCATGTATTTTGGGGTGTTTATGCTTTCATTACAGAGACAGTATCCATGTTCTCAATTGTCCTCTCAGAACGCCGATTGCAAAAGTGGTTGAGAAAGTGCTGTTCACTTCCACTCCCCCTTTCCGAGATAAAATCACGATAAATCTGAAGCAGGCTTTGCATCGCAGGCTCCGTTGACCTGGATAGAGAGGTCAATCAGGTGCACCTTTTTCAAAAGTTTTTTTTCTAAAACATCCATCCTTGAGCTCAGTTCGATCAACTCGTTACTCATTTAGTACATTATATTTCGATATTATTTCAACGTCTTCTTCTTTCTGACAACTTCCTATCTTTCTCCATTCCTTGTCATTGTATTTAATTTGACCTGAATATCAGGGTCACAGTCCATGCTATTAACAGCGCCCGTAGCTTGTTTTAGGTGTAGTTTGATCACTTACTAGTAAGTCCTTCAAAGGTCTCCCCTATGTGGAATAACGTAGCGACAAATAAACGACGATGCAGATCTAAACAAAAAAATAAATATCGTCAATGATGATAATTATAAACACCTGCACCGTGATTCACTGCACTGGCCCTGGGTTGAGCTGGCCTGGAAAGCGAATTTTTATCGCACCGGAATCTTGTACCAATCACATTTACGAATTACGATCATGGTCATGTTTATACTTCTCCAGAAACATTGATTCTGGTCAAATTACGTTTTATAACGCACCTTTTTGTAAGTTAACGATCAGCGCTCAGAAACGTTGTTTTAAATGAAAGTGAGCATGTAGGCAACCATGTTTTGGACTTTAGGATCACATATGAAAACGTTGAAGCATAAACACGCCCTTTGTTTGTGCCAGGGGAAAAAATACATGGGGGCGGCGGGCGAATTCCCCCCGGAAACGCCTCAGAGTGCCCCCGAAATTGTCCAAAAATATGTTTATAGGGGCGACATAAAAACTGCAAGTCACCCCGTATTTATTGCAGGGCCATTACTGGCTAGGCGCTCCAGCGAGCCGGCCCAGTTCTGGCCGCGAGGGATGCTAGGGTCGGATTTCGCAACACAGCACAAAATCATGGAGCTGATCAAGATGCACACTCATTAAACTTCGGCGAACAAGCATCGCAAGCTAGTGTTGTAGCCCGAACCGCAATGAGTACGGTACAGGTTACACTGTAACTGGCCGGTATGCCCTTAATCGCGGGTTGCTGGTTGAGCCAAGATGATTCTCCAACCCACAGGCTGGCGTAGTATGAAAAAAAAAATCAAAACACACAAACGAAAGAAGGTGAACAAAAATTGAGTTTTGATTACTCAGGATCCTGTGTTTCTTACGTGGCAGATTCATTTTAATAGAATAGCTGCTATTTCCTTAAAAATCGCCAGCATACTTTTTGTCTTGTGTGGGTTCGGCAAATACAGCCTCCACATACAATGTACATTAGCCTCATATTACATGTACAACCACCTCTACGTACATTAGCCTCATAGGCACCGCTGCTAAATTTTTTCGATTTTGATTGTTTTTTATTGTCAATTTGAGGAACTTGATTTTGCAGCATTTAACATGTGAATCGTAATGATCACTGGTGCAATCGGTGATTCTTAAATTGGCTCCCAAGTGTTATTGCGCAATGCTTTCGAGATCGGCGCAGCTACATTGCACACTGCACATGTAGCTTGCTCAGAGTGGATCATGGTTGGTCTATTCAGCCCCAGAACTCTGGAATAAAATTGGATTAAATCCGTGATTTTGGAAGTGAATTCACTCTAACTTTTAATAGTTCCTTTTTTTCCGATGTGAGTGTAGGGATATTACTCGCTGCAAGGTTAACACATATGATTGAATGGGTGCACATGGCCATGGAAGACCTATTGTAGATTATCAGTGATTTTGAGATAACTTGGGAACAAAATTTGGCCTTAAAAATGAATAAATACAAAGAAAATTCTGACAAAATTAATAGGTGATCCGTCATATATAACAGTCTAATAAAAGCAAGATTGACAAGGGTTGGTCGAGTTGTACAGCAAACAAGCTTTTTATTTTTGCCCCAATACCAAGAGGAAGATCAAAAGGGTAGCCTATTTTCCCTGTCTGAATGACAGTGGAATTTCTAACTTACAGTGTAAAATATTTTGAAGTATTTTGTCTTGAAGGTACAATGTTCATGTACAGGTATTAAATGTAATGAATGGTCTCCATAGAGTAATATAAAATGAACCGGAGAATACTCTGAGGCCTGTTGAGTACATAATGTACATGTATAGGTACCATGTAGAAATATTATCATGAGGAATATCATTTTTAGGGTAGCAATAATGTACATGTACAAATGTATGTAAATTCATGTAAGCTATTAAATAGACATGTCTTCTGCATGATGACCAGCAAAAAATTCTCCAAAAAGAAGAAATTAACCTTGCACTTGCCTGTGATTTTTTTTAGTAAGCAACGGCAGCAACTTCATCTAGCCATCCTTCATGCTCGTCTTTTATAGAAGATGCAAAGAGCAGCTCGGATGTTTTACCAAGTTTTGTTGTTTGGCCTGCCAAACATGTACATGTACTGTATGTACAATTCATATGGTACCTTTTAATCAATTATTTGTGATCTGTGCACAAATCTCTTGTAAATGTACTATAGCCAACTACAACATACTGTACAGGGTGCTACATGTACATAACTTTTTAGAAGCACTTGCCCAGTCGGGCAAGTACATTTTTTTAATAGTTGTTATATACATATGTACTTGCCCGAAAATCTATTTCACTTGCCCGAAAAAATTCCTAAAAAAAGGTTTTACATCTTCAAAAGAAAGTACATGTTTTGCAGTTTTATAAACTATTGACCTTTTTCTCTCTTTTGACATGTATCTTATTGCATTTCTTTTTCCAAAGTGATTTCATCTTGCCTGCCATGACCAAATTCAGGGTCAATATCATATCATATCGACCCTAATTTTTGTTACTTTACTGTGAGAATTTTGCTTGCCAAATTCGGGCAAGTAGTTTTGGTCTTTGTACTTCAAAACACTTGCCCGACTCTGTTGCTTGCCCCGGGCAATCGGGCAAGTGCTTATGTAGCACCCTGCTGTATCTCTTCAACAGGTTTACAGGTCATGATTTTTATGTAAAATCTTTAGTTTTAATATAATTATAATTCAAATATATTTTCAAATTCTGAGGACCATATCAGGGCAAAAAAAAAAAAAAAAATGAATCAAAACAAATATTGATATATGTGGCAATCATGACTTTTTTGTTTATGTGCCATATGCACAGATCACACAAAAAATATCAGACTCACTCACTCCCAATATCTCAAGTACTATACTATCTATTTCTCCCATTATTGTCATGATTTTCAAAACCTGATTTTTAATATGAAACCAGTACTGGTTCAATTCACTCCAACAAAACACACAAACATACTTTATGAGTTGGCTATCTGCAGTGAAAAACAAAAATGTACAAACCTAAACAAGCAACTTGTAAATCTAGTTTGTAATAATTTTACCTATTGATCCCTTGTGGCCAAATCAGAGAAGATGTTGCAAATGTTGCAAATTTTGAGACAATTAAAATGGAACATGTACTTGCTGGAATTGGCTCAAAATGATATGAAACAGCCAACAGCATGACATTATCATCATAATAGGCACTTATCTTTATAAGTTACATGTAGATTTCATGTAATAGGGGACAACCTCTTGTAGTATTTAATACTCAGTCTTTATCAATACTGATTCAGTTTGGGAAGCAATTATTAGACTATTTGTACTTTACTTCTATCAAAGCTCCCAGCCTCCCATACAGTATGGTCTAATTATTATTGCCCATGCTGGATACAGTATATGCAGCATTCCATTATTGAAAATGAGTCTTACCTTTTCAGCAACAGATTGGAGACACTTCACTACTGCATCCTTTTTAAGATCTTCTGGAGTCTGCCATCGAAGGTGATGGTTCTTCCCTTTACATCGACCTTTCCCTTTATCTTTCCTGCCCGGCAACGCCTGATGGTGGTGGTAGCCAGCGAAGGTAGAGCTTATGCCCCCTCCACCTTCCACGCCTACCTTGGATTGCTGGTTGTGAGTTGGAGGCGGGACAGCAGACTGGGCAGCTACAACGGGCTCAGGGTCCTGCTCCAGGTCGAAGCTGTCTTGCTGGAAGATACTGAGGATGTAGCGAGTGTAGACCACTGCATCGACACCCCTCGTTTCAAGCTCCTGGCCCAGCCAATTCTGGACGGACGTTGTGGAAGCCATCTTAACGGGAGTGGCCGCAGGACTTTGAAGAATCATTGAAGTTTATTGGGCTTGTTTACTATCCATATCCAAAAACATTTTGCTTTCTTTCTCTTCTGAGATGTCCTGATCTGAAAAACTTGTGTTTTTTTTTGTTTCTTTTCTTTTGTTAGTGAGTGCTCTTGGATCTCTCTCAAACAGGTACTGAAAAGATACCTTTTCTTGTCCTGGATTGGATCTTATACAAAGAAAGCAACCACAGATAATGTGAATTTCTTTGGATGCTCTAATTTGGCTCTTAACCCCTTTTCTCTTTTAGAGTAAAAGAAGAGATTATGGGTGATCTAATGACAGTACACTGGCCACATGATGCTGGATGGCATATGTGAGAGTGCCCCTGCACTTGTCCTGTAATGTTTAGGATTACTCCATGGTTGGAGTGGTTGCTGTTGTCAGGGCATGGGCAATGTCTGGAGAAGCTTCAGAGAAGACGGGACACCAGAGAGACAGGCAGTCAAAATCCTGGGTGGGAAGGGAATCAATACGAAAATATACATCAGGGTGGTGGTGCTGCATAAAAACTATATTTGCAAAGTTGACTTTACACATGGCTCAAACCAGATGCTCCAGGGAGCGGGGCCATTTGACCCCTCCCCACATGTTATAAGATAAATCTGAACGCTTGAGTAGCATGTCATATCGATTTCTGACTATTTTCTTCAAGTATCATGCAACTTTTGAGACCATGCATGTGAGACGACGTTGAACCTAGTTACAGATAAAATCATAATGCAACATGATTACGTAAGTGGCAAGTGCATGTCTGACTGAAAATTGCTCAAACACAGGATTGCATACACAAATTCACTGCAACATGTGTTTTCAGCTCGAACTCAAATGCATTTTGTTTGTTTTAAGAGACATCAACCATTTAGTTTGATGCTATCTATGAACAAAATAATGTTGCCGAAAGTGGAAAAAAAATAAAAAGCTAAAAAAAACACCAAGGAAATACATAATTAAACATGTGCAATGCCTCTGCATTACATGTACATGACTCAATGTAGCAGCAGTGCTGACTTTAGAAACAACTGGGCAAAGCCAAAAATTTGTGCATGTTACGTATGGGACATTTCAGACGTTTTACATGTAATGTCATGAAAAATAGTGTTAAATTACTCTTATTCGATTTAATACCACCATGAGCATTTTCACAGTAACTGACATTTACACGGCATAATTGTACACACCTTCCACTGTCTCAAACAACAACAGGAGTTTCCTTTTGATAGAGTTAATAAAGTACACCTTGCTACTGATACTAAGTTTTTCAATGTAACCACATTTGTTACCCATCAGCAAGCAAAAATGTGTTGACGTTACACAAAAAGGACATGCAATTTTAGGGTGTTAAGTAAAATTGAAATATCTCATGTCCCCAAGTAGATAGAATGATGAGTTCTCCTCCCCCTAATTTCATGCAACCATGCAGTTTGATTGATTTTCTATTCTGGTCAATGTAAACAATGCTTGTTCATATCTGTCGGATTTCAATTTTCTTCATAATTTGTTTAATCATTGTCTTTGCTGATTTATTTTTTAAGCTGTCAACAAAAAATAAACTCCAGCTTCTAAACTGAAACTGAACTATACATGTGTAAATTAGAAAAAAGAGAGACAATTTTAGTGGATCAAATTTCACTTTTCATCTATACTTGTAAACCAAAGACAAAAATTGTAACACACACCTGCAACTACTATTAAACAGTTATAAAAACCAGTTTACTTTTAGCTCCAGCAATGCTCAAAGAACCCTAAAAACTAAAAAAAAAAGGGAACCTGGAAACCCCCATTCATTGCAATGTTAAAGCTTATAAAATGTTGCAGATTTAGGCAATAAGTTGGTTAAAGAACCCCGAAAACCGAAAAAAAAAGAATCAAATTTTTTTTTGTCTGATACAAACAATTAGGTATTTGGTACAAAATTACAATTTCATAGTAATTGTTTTTTTGCACGATTGGAATGCAACTTCCTCCATAATTTTATATAGTATTTTGAACTATACCTTTTAAAAGTCAACAGCAAGCTCCTTCTGGTGTGATTTAACTATAAAGTGAAAAACTTAAATTACGAGGAAACAATATTTCTTCATCATAAAATCGACCACATTTGCATTTCACTATTGGTAACCAACGTTTTATCAGTGGTAACATTACATCTCGGTAACTGACATTACACTTCCGCTTGGTAACTGACGTTTCACATATTCAATAGTACCCTATGATTTGATTGTAACTTGATTATCTTTAATTTTGGTGTAGAAGGGAGAGGTGTTACCTAAGGAGGAAATCTACCAGGTTTCATATAACATAACTTTTTTTTTTTTGGGGGGGGGAAAGAAAAAAGCTCATGATTTGGTAACTGACGTCAATCTGTGTCATACGTAACATTTTATAAATTAACTTTTTATTAAAAATAATTATTTTCTACACTTTTTATGGTATACCAGTAACATTTTCATACTCAATAAATTAGAACTTCCTAGAGATGCAACAATACAAGTATTGTATTCTGATAAATAACTTTTTAAAATGTTAATAAAAATGTTACGTGTGAGACATTCCATCCTTGGACAAGACCTTATTTGTATATATTTAATTAGATGACACCACTTTTTCAAAAGAGAGTAATAAGATGTTGGGGGGGGGGGGGGTCCATGTCCCACCTATGACTAAATCTCAAAAGTTTTGTTTTGATTTTCTATGAGTTTTTATAATTCTCACATACGTATTAATTGCCCATTTAACCAATTATGCAAAATAGGTGTCCCAAATTAGCATAAATTTGCATATTAATTATTATCAAATTTTACTTACTGAAATCTTAAAATTCAACATTTGGGCTTTTGATTATAATTATCATTCTATAATGATTATTTATAATCACGTATTAAATTTTAGTATTTGTTAAATAATAATTTTTATCTATAAATTTTTCTTCAAAACGGCATTTTGTAACATTGCTAATAGAAAGTACGTCATAACGAAGCGGTTCAAGGGTCAGACCAACGAACGTAGAGGGCAGCAACACACAGCCGTGTTGCTAGTAGGAAGGTCCACTTGATACGGGCATACAAATGAAGTGCGCGAACAATTTGGTAGTCGTTCCAACGAAACCACGAACCGATACAATACACTCACGAAGTGTTAGCAAAATAGAGGTAAAGTAGATTCAAACAATAAAAACAAAAAATATATAAAAAACAGGGCGCGAAAAAACCAGCTTGCCAGGGGCAAGTGAAATTGATGTGCGGGCAAGCATTTTTCAAAGTCAATTGCCCGATCGGGCAAGTGGTTGTTTTGAAAATGAAAAAGATAAATTGACAGTAAAGTTAAATAATTTTTTGATGAATTGCAATTATCGGCCAATTATCTCTCATACAATGTCATACCAGTCAAAATACAGTGGAAACATGTCAAATCAGCGCCAATTTATCGACAATTTATCGCCAGCGGTCCCGTTCGATGGGGGCTGCCATCTTTCTTAACTACACTGTGCACATGCGCTACTAATCGACGAAGGAGCTAGCTGGGGAAACCCCTCTCTCGCCCTCTGAGCGCAAGCTCTAATACATCGGCGCTACAGTACATGTACGGACGTACACGAGCGATCGCGAGTCAGTCGACTCTCGAGCTAGATCGCGCTGAATGCATGCAAGCTTCGGACTGACTCGGCCAGGACCAGGGTGACCAGACGTTTTATTCATTTCTAAAACATTTTGGCATTTTTTTTATTTTAAAAATATATTTAAAAAACACCAAATATCATTAAGATTTGTTATATATGATTGGATTGTTTTTATTTGCTTGAAGTTTGAACTTTTTCCTCTTTCTTTCTTTTCTATCCTTCTATCCTTGCTTCTTGCCCTTTTTTGTTACATATCTATTTTTATTTCCTGATCCTTTCTCTCTGTTCATTTTATTTCTTTCCTTCTTTCTCTTACTTGCCTTCTTTATTACATTTCCTTTTTTTATTTCCTTCATTCCTTCTCCCTTCCACTCGTTTTTATTTTCGTTCTTTCTCTCCTTCCATTATTTTCTCTTTTTTTTTTCATTCTGGCCTCCCTTCATTCTTTCCTCCTTTCTTTCATTATTCATTTCATTTTGTCCTTATTCTTTTCCCTTATACTTTCTTTCCCTTTCTCCCTTCATTCCTTCCCTCCTTCCTTCCAGTTTTCTTCTTTCTTTGTTTCTTTCTTTCCAAGAATGAAGGAAACATTTTCTTTCTTTCATTCTTTCTTTCCTCCTCCTTTTTTCTTACTTTCTTTTTGTCTTTATCTTCTTTATTTTGACTTCACACATTAATTTATTCATCTTCCCTTCTTTTTTTTCTTTCTATATTCAATTCAAAGAATGACGGAAACATCTTACCGTAAGTAACGGTGTATTAACCGCACCCGTGTATTAACCGCACCCCCAACTTTGGACTAAAAAAAAAAAAAAAAAAAAAAAAATCCTTCTCACATTTACTTGCATATTTGAGGTACGAAGAAACAAAAACTAAGTTAAAGATTTCAAAGTATTCAAAGAGATTACCGGTATGCGGAAATCTGCTGTTCTTGATCAATTCATCTACAAAATAAAGAAATTGGCATTTTTTCCAGTTGTTTTACGGCTTCGTGCCGTCTCTCTCATACGTGGTGCACGATGTACATGGTATCTTATGAAAAGCAAACAGGAAAGAAAAAAATAAGCTGGCGCGAAACGGGACTTTGAGGGGTTAAAATGAATAGCGCCAGCTTAAGTCGCACTAAAACCACAATACAACGCAAGCTAGCTCTCGGCTCTTGCTCAGCTGTGACAAATTATTACCGAGAATGCTTTGCGTCTCTTTGAACTTAGCCAGGGAACTTCGCTGCTTTGAATCGAGAATAAAGTCGAAATTAGTGTCATGAAGGAGGGTGCATCTGTTATGGACACTATTTGATTCGCTTCCCATTACCCGCGGCTCATACCCCTCTAAACGACATTGCCCTGGGCAGCTACGCCCGGCCACTCGATGTGTTGTGAACTGGCAGACTTCTTACATGTTCGGGAGGGTTTACGCGGGTGGGCTCAGACCCGTCACCGTGGATAAACCGCACCCCCGACTTTTGCTTACATCCCGCCGAGAAAAAGGTGCGGTTAATACACCGTTACTTACGGTATCTATTTTTATTCTCTCTCTCCTTCTTTCATTAGAACTTTCTTATATTTTTTATTATTTCCTTCATTTTCCCCTTCATTTTTTCTTTCTTTCTTCTCAATTCATCTCTTTTCTTTCTCTCCTTCATTCTTTCGTTCATCCTCCCTTCCAATTCTGTATATTTATTTCACAAGTCTAACACTGTGTAGCCTTCTTTCTTGATCTTTTTTTTGTCGATTGTCCTGTATTTCATTTTGTGAAATCTGGTCACCCTGGCCAGGACTCGGCTTCAACTTCAAACCAAATAAACAATGAGTCGTCAGACTAAAATAGGCGACTTTTGTCATCGTGATCGGCGACCAGAACAACTTGAACAAGAGGCAAGAAAAAAAAATGCCAAGGGCGGCGCCAGTAAATCAAGTTTAGCCAGGACAGAAAAGAATAATTAAGAGCAAAAGAATTTTTGAAAAAAATCGGGCAAGCAAATTTTTATATCACTTGCCCGACAGGGCAAGTGATGATTTTTTTTTGTAGAGGCCTGCAAAAAATTAAATAATAATGTCCCACATTCTAAAAATAATATATCACTAAATTATTGTCATAATTTTTTGTACATCTTCAGTGAGACAGGATAAAATTCTGTCATAAATAAACCAGTCTGCTAATTTCACCCGGATTTAGCCAAGCTCATTTTGTGACCACCGAAATCCTCTCAGAGCACTTTTTTAGTAGATTGTAGAGTTGATTTATTTTCATTTCCTCTTTATCATTATTTTTGCTTGAAATTTTTTTACATCAAATATCATGCTTAGAAATATGAAGTACGTGTCCCTGTATTTTTCCTAAAATATTACATGGTGCTGACAATGGTTTTATGACTTTGCATATCAATTACAAGTATATATGTGAGGTTGATACATCTTCATCTAAATTTCGCTGCACCATAATGTATTGTACTTCTGTGAATGCGCCTACACAATTGAGTAATATACAAGCTCCATGGCTGGTATGACCGCGCCGGCGCCCGGGCCGGTCGGTGCTGAGGTAGGGTACAGTTGGCTGCATGCATATGCTAACACAAATGTTTGTAAAATTATGGAATGAAAATAGTAGATGTGACATAGACCTTCGCCCCTTGATAGTTCTCAAGTCAAGACTCGTCGGAATATACATAGCTCGATACTGAACCAGATAATTTCTGTCTAATATTACATCTAACGTTAGACTACTTCTTGGACTTGGCTTTCCGAGAACTTTAGTGGCCGTATTCGATCCTGCCTCATGGATTGCAAAATGTGGGTTGGATTTGTGGATATAGCATAATTATTTTAGATTTTCAGACTACAATCTACACTGTAAGTGAAAATTAAAATTCCAACCTTGAATATCTATTGTTGCTCATCCGCCATAGTGCCACATCAATGACAGACCAAGTCTATATCTTTCAAGTCCATATCTAGCTACAGTAAGTTGATTCGCGTCGAGATTATCCCGGCCTGCCAGTGCAGTGCTGCACTGCAGTGCGGCCAGCATATCATTCGCGCAGCGCAGTACGCGCACCGAGGTGACCGGGGAAGTTTTGGCGCGGCCAGACCAGAACATCACGGTCTTAGCTCTGGCGTTAGCTTGTGTAGATTTGGAAGGGGCAGCGAAATTAAGCAGAACGGTAACACAAATGTCATCAGTCTATGTATTTTTATTGCAATGTAAACTACAAGAATATTGATTACCGGTACCTTTTGCTTACATTTTGTTTTAAATACAAACATACAACAATATTATTTAACATATTTTCTTGGAGGTTTCATTATTCATCAAAAATAGTAAAATTGAATAAACGAAAAAAAATCAACTCTACAATCTTCCAAAAAAGTGCTCTGGGAGAAAATGGTCACAAAAACTGAGCGAAGTGGACGTTCTTAAAAGCAACACTGTCGTGTGTTGCTGCCCTCTACGTTCGTTGGGTCAGACCTATTGTATGTGCTTTGTTGACAAACGGATCGAGGGATCTACATGAGATCAGTCTGGTAAGAAACCTTCAATTTTTCAACTTTTTATTAAACAATTTTTGAAACCTTCATACGCATTAGGCGTATGAAGGTGTAAAAATAAATAAAATCACTAACATTTACGTTATTTCTATCTTTGTTTACATGTGTCTCTTATACATATATGGGAGGCGGTCACTTCAAGGCTCCACGATGAAGAAGTACATGTATATGTCAAAATATTAAAAAATATCATCATGGAGTCCTCAAGGCTAGATCTAACCAAGCAATTATTTGGGGTTTGACTTGTAGAGTGCAAGCGCAATTTTCATAGCCAAAATTGATCGCAGTGCACAACTTTATGGAATTGCGCGTCCGATAATTGGAAAAAAAATGAACAAGCTCCAAGTTCTGGTGGTACTAGATCTCAGTACTGGTAAATAATTTCTGTTTAGATCTAGATCTAACGTTAGATCTAACAGTTACTCGTCTAGATCTATATATTTTTTCTTCAATCTTTAAAGTTAGAAGATCATTTATGCAAGGCTTGACATTAGCGGTGGCCCGGGGCCACCAGAAATTCACCTCGGGCAACCATTATTGAAAAAATATTAAGTTTTGGTGGCCCGAATCGGGCAACCAATAATTTTCAGAATAGCGCAATTTTCCTCCATATTTTGCACGCATTTATCAACTTTCTACAGCTCAAATTGCAAGCCAGTTCGTCATGCGCCCTTTTTGTTGATCTACACAAAAACACACACACAAAGTTGGCCTACCGCTATAGCATTAAGTAGCTTTTATCCAGCCGGCCGCGCTGGCCGGCTGGCGTGAGCTTTGCATGCTTGAAGCAGCTGTGCGTTAGCAGCCTATTCAAACTCAGGGAGCTGCAATACAAAATGTTGCTGCTAAGAAATCTTCCACAGAACGGTGAAAATCCAAGTCAAAGTCACATTTTACACCAATGAAATGCCCTTCTACAGACCTTTTTGCTAAAATCTGGTGTATCCTGATTATTTGCAAGCATTAAAAAGAGGAATCATAACCTCTCTTTTGACTCAAAAAGACCGATTTCCAAATGAAAATAATACACATAAAAACACATAGGTGAGTAACATCACAGTCCCACATGTGCATTTGTATGTATGTTGTTACTTGGTTTCTTTCGAAGCTGTGTCTTTTCCGGTCTTTTCTAGCCAAAAATAAACAGACAGTTACTTTCTTTCTTGTTTATAAATGACTTCTTAAACAACTCTTGAGAAAGTAAATACTTTGGGAAGGCATTTCATTAATATGAAATGTGAATTTTTCCAACATTTTGGCAAAAGTTTAGGGAAGGAATTTTCTCACACTTTTTTTTGCCCTTTCATTATTTTCTTTCATTTTTTTTGACAGTGGTTAAACCATTTATATCCATTTATTCATTTTTAATGTTTTTCTTTATATTTTTCGGGCCACCAAACTTTAATTTCGGGCCACCAAAAAAATTATTTGAAGGTTTTGGTGGCCCGAACGGGCCACCACCAAATAAAGTTAATGTGGAGCCTTGATTTATGACTTTAATATTCAACATTTTCACAAAGATTTTTACTTGATTCAATCATGTCAATCTTGTAATTTGTATTTGGGGCTTAAGCCTGCGATTTGTACTTTACTCTACTTGCTCTAGGTTTTCTATGCATTTAGTGAAAAATTGCAGTCTCCTACTCTGTATATAAATCAAATAGGAAACGCTCGTAATCACACTGCAGTCACACAGTTCCACACACAGAGTGCGCATTTTTATTTTTGAAATTGGCATTGATTGATCCATATCTAGACCTACATGTACATTGTAAGCAACGTTAGGCCTACATCTAAAAAATGTTGACACTAGGCCTACGTCTACGTCTAGATCCAGATACTGTTACCGCTATACCGGTACCTATTGATGCTTTTTTTGTGAGATTGTTGAATGTTGGGTGTCAGTGTCAGTTTATGGAATTGTGGAAGGGGGTCGAGAGGCTAAACTAAAGTAAACTCTGATTCTGTCTGAAGTAAAAAGCTCCACACTCCACTTATTGCGCATAGCTAGGCCCTATGCCATGTATGCGCAATAAGTGGAGCGTGGAGCTTTTTACTTCAGACAGAATCAGAGTTTAGTTTAGGCTTTAGCCTCATGACCCCCTTCTACAATTCCATAAACTAACAACACGGACATTCAACAACCTCACAAAAAAGCATGAATAGGTACCCGTACGGTATAGCGGTAAAAGTAACAGTATGGTGAGACTACCACATATCGACCACCTCTTTTGAAACCGACCACCTTGCGCGCGTTAAAATTTAGTTAAAATTATTGCGTATTACAAACGATACGCGCGGGAGAGTGGGCGCAGTGTCCATAGAAACGATAAGAATCGATTTTACGAGAAAAAAAGAAGCAACAAAAAGTAACAATTTAGTAGAATTAATCAAAATTGTATTGACCAGACCCAATTCCCGCTGAAAAACCAAAAAATCCGATAGGAAACGGCTTTAGAACAAATATCCGTCGTCAGTCGTCGAATCATGTGCCGGAGCTCGCAGTGGAAGTAGTGAGACGATCATTTAGCACGTTGACATCATAGAACTGATTTGGAAGAGTAAAAATATTTCGCCACCGCGACAAGAATCGGCCGTAAACTTAGTGTATCGCGGGTGGTCGGTTTCAAAAGACGGGTGCAAATGAGCAAATGTAAAATCGTCGTATTCATTGTTCGTCGATATATACGCGGATTGAATCGGAGTCGCCGAGCGAAACATGGAAATCTGATCTGCTCAATTTTCTGCACAAATGAGACGAAAACTGGGTAAAATTGATGAATATTTTCGCAGATATGATGCTTAGCCTTAGAAGATTAGGTGGTCGATAAGCAGGATAAGGGGTAGTTCCAACCATATCTGGAATCTGGATCTAGACGTAGATGTAGGCCTAGCCCCACTCACACGTATTGCGAGGTTAGTATACTAACCTCGCACCACGAACCGCGTTTGGCAGTGGATTTCTAACTATGTAGTGGGTCGCGCGTGCTGGGATCTCACTTCTTAATCTTGGGTCCACAACACACGACTTCTAGTTCTATGGCTTGAATTTTCTGTGCGCGGTGGCATGTAGTGAACCCTTGGGTGGGCCTAGCCCTAGGCTAGACGTGTCAACGTTTTTTTAGTAGCACTCATCACCGCTCTCTGCTCATTTTCAGTTTCAGTTTTTTAGCAGCTGAGCTGAATTCACTCACTGCACTGACAAAAAAAATTGACATGCAGAAAATCTGCTCAGCTCATCGACATCGTCGCTCAGCTGCAATTGCATACTCACCTCTTCTTACTTCACTTTTGAGAGCCCACATTGGGCTTAAACTTATGTGATAACTACGAGCATTCTACGAGGAATACCTACCATCATTTAACATCAAAACTGACAATCAAAATCAGTCGAAATTAAACTTGAGGAACCGGTGTCCGCACACAAATCTACACGAAGCCAGCCATAGATATCCGAGGTCATATTTTAGATGACGTAACATGGTAAAGGGCTCTTTTTTGCGATGCAACGTATATGCTCAGAGTTCGAAACAGAAGCTAGGAAGCAGCGAAATTCATTGACTTGATTGATTGTAGTAAGAGCATGCGCAGTGATATTTTGAAGTCGCGCGCAAATTATGAATACCAGTCACAGAGATATATTACTAGTTCTCTATATGATACGGGCTATGATACCAGTGCAGTACCAGTCATATGAAAAGAAATGGAAGGGGAGAGGGGGAGGGGGGGGGGGGGTCAATACGGGATTGAACCTAACTTAACTCAACAGAGGGAGAAAAAATAAAGAGGAACGATAGACAGATAATAGTGATCATAATCAAGGATTAACTCTTATTATAGTTTATTCGTTTTCCGATTTCGAAAAGGAAAAGGCAAGAACGAAGTATTGAGTGAAAACTTATTCTATTTTTTAGATTTAAGACATAAAAAAAAAACGGTCGTGATTCAATAATTTGTTTCAGGAATGAAATATGAAATAAACATGGTAAAACCGCTTGTTTTCCGCTTTAGTGTTTTTTGCATATTTTAATTATCGTTACTTTCATTACAGTTATCGTTGACATCATCATCCATATATTATCAACATCATCAATATAATCATTACCCCCATCATCGTCAACACCATCGGCATCAGTATTATTATCATCAGCATCATTAACATTACCATCAACACGATCATCAGTGCAATATCATTATAACCAGCATCACTGTCTTCGTCATTATCAACATCATCGTCACCAGCATCATCATCATCATCATCCTCCTCATCATCATCATGATCATCATCATCGTCATCATCATCATTATATCATCACCATTATCACCATCCTCATCTTCATCACCATTATCACCATCATCAACATCACCATCATTATCACCATCATCATCATCATCGTCATCATCATCATCACCATTATCATCGTCATCATCATCATCATCACCATCATCATTATCAGCAGCATCATCATCATCACCATCATCATTATCAGCAGCAGCAGCATCATCATCATTATCATCATCACCATTATCATCATCATCGTCATCATCATCATCACCATCACCATTATCATCATCATCGTCATAATCATCATCGTCATCATCATCACCATCATCATCACCATCATCATTATCAGCAGCAGCAGCATCATCATCATCACCATCATCATTATCAGCATCATCATCATCATCATCACCATTATCATCATCACCATCATCATCACCATCATCATTATCAGCAGCATCATCATCATCATTATCACCATCATCATCACCATTATCATTATCATCATCATCATCACCATCACCATTATCATCATCATCGTCATAATCATCATCATCGTCATCATCATCACCATCATCATTATCAGCAGCAGCAGCATCATCATCATCACCATCATCATTATCAGCATCATCATCATCATCACCATCACCATTATCATCATCATCATCATCACCATCATCATCATCATCATTATCATCATCACCATTATCATTATCATCGTCATCATCATCATCACCATCACCATTATCATCATCATCGTCATAATCATCATCATCGTCATCATCATCACCATCATCATCACCATCATCATTATCAGCAGCAGCAGCATCATCATCATCACCATCATCATTATCAGCATCATCATCATCATCATTATCACCATCATCGTCATCAGCAGCTGTAGCAGCATCAGCAGAAAGGAAGGCAAATATCGTTTCATTTGAAATTTAATCAAAGTAAAAAAAAAAGTGCCAACATTATATACAAATATACAATAGATTAACATTTTAGTGAGGAAAATCAATTTATCAAAACTTAATTGAAATACCATTATAATTAAAAATAGTATTAAAAGGTGGGGTCGACTGCATTATCAGTGAAATATGATTACCTTTAATGATTTGCTCCCCCAATAAATAAAGCATTTAAATGACACCTAGCTTTCATTTTGTTTCAATTCGATATAATTTTATGTTCAATTCAGCCGTTTATTATTCTTATCTATTTCTATCGTTTTATCTTTTTATTTCATCAATAAAAATGTATTCTTCAATTTTATTTTTCAATTTATGCTAGTTCAACTTACTGTATAGACTAAACATAATATACACAGTATCTATACGTCGTACTAGGTGTTGCAAGATCGTAATGATTATGACGTTATCAATTGTGACTTTCTGGGTTTCCTGAACCAGTGATTTTGGATGCCAAGGAACGGGGTATTCTAATGTTGACGAGACTTTCACTGAGGCCACGTCTCATGCTCAACGGTGTTCCCGGGGTGGAGCTTTGGGGAGTGCCACTGGGGAAAAAAAACATTTATACACATTATTATAGATGTGAATCCAAGATTACTGCAGGGAAGTGATTTTGTTTAATCCAGATTATGATCACCCTTCCCCATGACCCCCCCCCCCCAAAAAAAAAAAAAAAAAAAAAAATCTGGGGGCATTTGATACTCTTTGTGACTTCTCCGTTCTCCTTTCCTAGTCTTTATAATACCACGTCAATTACTTTTACAGGCCCACCATTCTTGTAATTATTCTACTGTTTATAAAACAACACAAAATGTTCTATTTCTTAATAATAATTGTTATTATACAGCAACATTTAAACATGGTGCTGGGATTAGCTTTTGTTTGGTAGTTTAATCACAATTTGACTAAAATGTGGTCACCTCTAGAAAAGAAAGAGACACAGAAAGAAAGAGAGTGAGGGAAAGAACAAAAAGAAATATGGATATAATGCATCAGTTGATATAAAAAAAGCGAAACGGGAAAAAGCCCCCCCCCCCCCCGGCATGAGGGGATTTTGAAATAAAATAATATCATTTTTCTTTATAACTCACCTTGGTGTTGGAGGATAGACGGCGACGCCGTTGAAGATAGGTTCTCCTTGAGAAGCATAATGAGTAGGACGTCGGAGATACTTAGCGAGTCGGACTTTGAATACGATGCTGGGAATAAGGGCGAATGAGACTGCCGACAAGGCGAACCAGAAGACGTTCTTAAAAAGAAAGGTAAAAGGTTGATTAGTGCTCTCAAATCAAACCGAAAATTGTAATTATATCTTTTTAAAGAAAATGAATTACTTGCTACCCTATATAGATACATAAATGGAAAAAAAAACACGATATAAATGCTTAATTTAAAGTGTCATTTGGAGTCAAAAGGAAAGCTTTTATTTCGAAGAAATTTGTTAATGGATATAAAATAGATTTTCTTACCAAACCCGGCAAGAAAAATAGACATAGCGACCCGACGACAGCATCATAGATGTTACGAACAATACCACATCGTCCCATATCATCTTGAATCTAAAGAGAGAGAGAGAGGGTAGGTGTAAACGTATTAAGAGGATGTACATTTTGCGCAGATCATTATTCCAAGTGAAAGAAACTATGTTTTCATTTGGTGTGATTTGATTTATTCCTGTTATAATCTTCAGGCCCTACTTACATGTATATTGCTGACATACACTACATTTCATTTTTTTTTTCAATTCATTTCGTTTATTTCCATTTCCAACTATTGTGGTATGTGTCGTTCAGTGTCAGTACAACTTGATATATTAGTGAACAATGAACATGAACATTTTATGTACAAGATAGGCAATATACTTATGCAAACAGTGTATACAAACTTTATATTTAAATTATTTTATTATGACACAATCAATTATTTTGCTATACGAAGCAGTATGAGCAAGAAATTTAGCATGCAGCTGTGGATTGACCAGAAGGGGCCCAAACGGGGGCCCACTTTTTCTTAAAAGATTATCTGACAAGCAAAAAAGAGGACCATCGCTCCAACCAAATGATATCCCCCCCCCCTTGACACACCTTCATGTGAAGAAACACAATTTAGTATTGTGTTTTGAATTATTTCCATCTCGGTGTCGCCCCTACCCCGCCATGCACCGATGTGAAGTATCAAAATAATTACCTTAATCTTGATCGAGGGATGATAATATAGGCACATTTGTTGGTTTTTCTTTGAGATAATAAATCACTGAATTTATATTCATCATTTAATTATTGAGTACTTATTTTAGGCCCCTCAAATGTTTACCTAGCACAGAAAATTTTTGCAACGGCCTTTTTTATGGGGCCACGTGAGATCCTCCTCAATAATTAACGCAAAATATTTTAATACCATATAAATGTTTTTTATATATACTTACCCTTCTCAAGACTTCATCGATGAACTGATCTGCCAGTAAAAGTATGCTATCAATGTAAGTTTCCAGGCCCTGTTACATAAAACAAGCAGAGAATATATATATATTACTTGTGAAAGCATTAAGATGAAAATGCACTTTTTTAGGGGGGGGGGGTGAGTTGAAAAACGAAACATTCCAAGCACCTTTTCTAATCATGAAAAGCAAGGAGGCGTATAACTAAACAATATTACTGCGAATGAAAAGCGCTGGAAAGTATTTATATCGGCCTGCTCCAGGCCGGATAGGGGGGGGGGGGCATTTCAATGACTGTTTGTCATGTTTGTGGGAATTTATGAAAAGAATAACGGCAGGTATATCGGTAATCAAATAATGCAAGCGCGTAGCGCCAATTTTTTTTTTTTTTCTAGCGCTCTTATTTAAAACTGAAAAGGATGAGTACCTCACTGAAACAAATGACATCCATGTTACCTTTTAAGTTCTATGTAAAAACAGATCAATCTAAATTGCGAATCAATTCATGCTAAGCAAAGAAAGTATGCTACATTTTCATAAACTTTCAATGTAAAAATGTTTTTTTTAAATAAATCTAGAGGCATATTTCAAATAATAATAGATAGCTTCACCTCAAGGGCTGAGGAGATATCCGTAGCTATAAATATGTTCCGTAATTGAATTGCAGTTTCGTTATGTATTAATCTTCTCTTCTTATCTGAATAATGAAAATCTTTTTAAAACTTCATTTTTAAGCACATCTGTTCTTTCATCGGTTTCGTTGTTTTGCGTGTAAACACCTTGGGATTTATTAAATAACCCTACCTAACCCCTCCCCAAAAAAAGATGTACATACCTGTACAACTATAGGCCCAGCCTCGTCCTGTATAAAGTCTGCCAAAGTGGATACTGAGTCAAAGACGTCACTAGCAACTATCTGCTCACAAGAATGATAAATAAAACTTATAGGTGGATAGGTAATTTTGAAATAAATACTACGTATAGGTAAATAAGTGATCTTGCCTAACGACAATATAAAAAAAATAGTGAAAATGAAGAATAGAAAATGAAAGGAATCAACCAAAAATTATCAATAAGGACATGGCATAAACAATTATTAGAAGGAGCTAGAACAAAAACACTTAATGATATGTTCATATATCATTCTGTTTTTTTATTTCGACTTAACATAAAATATGAGATCATTTTTTTATCATCATACAAATTGACCGGAAATTGAATATCCAAAGTGATTCAGTATATACACACCTTACATATTTTGTTTAGAGCAACATCAAGATAGATGAATAAAGAAAAAAAATCAGTATAGACTCATTGATGCTAATTTTGCAATATAGAATGAGAACTTGATAGTAAGAGTATGTCAGTTTACATTCAAGGTAAAACAAAAGTTTTGAAAACTTATAATGATCATACTGTTTCTTTTCTCAATTCCCGCAAAACAAAAGTTTTGAAACTTACAACGATCATACTGTTTCTTACCTCAATTCCCGCAATAGATGCGTTTAATCGTGATACCTCTTCGAAGAGTGTTATCTGCAATATATAAAAACAAAAGATGGTTAAAACTATGTAATCTAACCTGGGGTCCGTTGCATAAAACTTTTTACCTGAGAAAACTCAGGTTGTTTTTACCGGAGTTTTTGCCCTGTGTTAAAAACGGGCCCCATATGTCACTATAGCGCAAATATAGGGACTTGGGACACCACCCTCCCCAAAAATTATTGTAATATTACTCCGAAAATCCATTACCCATAAAAAAATAATAATAACAGATAGAGGATAATATATGATACCATATATCGCTTTTTTAATTCTGTTGGCGCAGTACACCATGCACTAGCAGACATATATGAATAAAAAAATAAGACGAAAAGAAAGGGAAGAAAAAAAAAAGAAAAGCAAAGAAAAAAAAGGAAAAGAAAAGAAAAGGAAAAGGAAAAGTAAGGAAAGGAAAAGAAAAAGAAAGAAAAAAAAAGAAAAAGAGGAAAGAGAAGAAAAAAAGTAAAATAAACTTTAGAATAGAAAATAAAAGAAATAAAAGAAAAGTAAAGCAAAGTAAAATAAAGTAAAGAAAAAAAAGAAAAAAGTAAAGTAAAATAAACTAAATTTATTTATTTGTTATTTATTTATTTTGTTTTATTTATTTTATACTGCAGGGTAGGCCTGTTCAGTTCTTAAAACTGCTTTACAAAGGCGCCCTGCAGTTTAAAATACATGTCAAGATAACTATGAACAACAACAACAAACAACATCAAAAATACAAAATACAAAATATCTAACATCAGAAACAATTAACACCAAAATATAGAGTGGGAAGTGACAATTTAAACATACATAGCATTGTAAATCAATGGAATATCATTTCGCTCAATTCGTATGAAAGGCTTTGCATAATTTTTTAAAAACTAACAAGGAGGTACAAACTTGTAAATTTGAAGGAAGTGCATTAAATAATTTGGGTCCGACATATGCGAAAGATTTTCTTTTATGTTCAATTCTAGCTTTGGGAAGCTGAAGGGGGCATCGTAAAGAATACCGTGTCCTGTATTTCACGGGCCGTTTACATACTAAAGGTTTTAAATAATTTGGACCTAAATCATTCATTATTTTATATACAAGAACACAATACTGATATTTTATACGCTGATCTACTGATTGCCACTTCAGTGACTGCAACAAAGAAATTTGTGATGTATTATAATCTTTTTTTCAAAAGCATTCTGGCATATTTATTTTGAAGTTTTTGTATCTTATCTAAATGTATTTTTGCACTGCTTCCCCAAGATGTAATACAATAATCAATGTAAGGTAAAATCATAGAAAAGTACAGCTTCTTCATAATATCAAAGGACAGTAAGTGCTTAATCCGCCTTACACAACCTATTGCCCGAGATATTTTACAAACGATATTAGTAATATGTTCGCACCAAGTCAAGCCCGGATCAAGCATGACACCTAAGTATTTAATCTTTTTTACATTTTCTAATTGTATGTTCCTGAATTTCACTGACAAATGAGCACCCCTCAACTTTTTCTTTTGACCAAATACCATGGCTTTTGTTTATTGCGGGTGTAAATGCATATTATTTAAGTCTAGCCATTTACTTATTGAATCAAAATCATCTTGCAAATACTTTTGTACCTCCTTAATTGATTCACCGTGATTAAAAATGGCGGTATCATCAGCATAAAGAGACATTTTAGAATGTACATGCAATTTCAAATTACACATGTCATTAATAAAAATACAAAATATCAATGGACCCAGTATAGATCCTTGTGGGACACCTGATCTTATCTTCAAAAATTCACTGCGACAACTGTTAATCATTACAAATTGCCTTCTGTCTGTTAAATACGATTCCATCCAGTTGTATTCATTGCCAGTAATACCATAGTACTTAAGTTTTGCAAGTATAAAATTGTGAGGAATAACATCAAAAGCTTTGCGTAAGTCCAAGAAAATACCACCAGTAACATGTTTTCGGTCCATTTTATCATACAAAAAGTCTGTAATCTCAGTTAGACAAGTGGCAGTAGAATAAGACGGTCTGAAGCCAGACTGACAATTTGCAAGTAGATCATTTACATTTAAGTACTTATACAATTGATCATGTATTGCTCTCTCTAGTATTTTGGACAGGACTGGAAGCACAGAAATTGGTCTATAATTGTCAATATCAAATGATCCTCCCTTATGTACAGGAGTAATTCTTGCTGTTTTAAACTCTTCTGGAATAACACTAGTTTGTAAAGTTGCATTAAATAAATGGGTTAAAGGGCCAGCTATACTCTCTGCTGCCAGCTTAAGAAACTTAGGGTGAATGCCATCTACTCCGACCGCTTTCGAACAATCAATATGTAATAGTTCTTTCAAAACATACTCCTTTTTTATTGCATAAAATTTAAATTCACAATCTGGAATAAACAGAGTTTGTAAATTGTTTAATAAATCTTTCGAGAAATTACCCGAAGCGGCTTGCAACCTTGAGCCGACTTCATTAAAGGCTTTGTTTAGAACGTGAGCTATTTCATTGTTAGGTATTTGATCATTATCAATTGTTAATTTAACATCATGACTCGTGGTTTTATTTTTCTTAGGTATAAGCTTCGATAAAATGTTCCAGTTCTTTTTTATGTCATTTTCGCAGTCCTTAAATTTGTCCTGATAATACTTCTTTTTCAAATTTTTAATCAAGTTATTAGCTCTGTTACGGGAAAACTGAAATTTATTCCACCAATAAATTAATCTTGTTTTTCTAAATTGCTTTCGATAATAATCCCTTTCGCGTGCTAACACCAAAAAATCATCATTTATCCAAGGTACCCCTCTAAATTAAAGAAAAGAAAAGATAAAGTAAAGTAAAGTATTGAAAAGAAAACGGAAAGTAAAGTCAATGGGGAAAAAAAGGGTAGAATAAAGAATAGGAAAGAAAAGCAAAGTAAAATAAAGTAAATAAAAAAAAGAAAAAAGTAAAGTAAAATAAACTAAATTAAAGAAAAGAAAAGATAAATTGAAAAGGAAAGTAAAGTAAAGGAAAGATAAGGGAAAAAAAACGAAAAGCAAAGTGAAGGAAACAGAAAAAAATAGAAAAGGAAAATAAAGTCAAGTAAAGTAAAATATGTAGAAAAAAGGAAGAAAAAGATAGGAAAATTCAAAAAAAGAGAAAACAAGAAACGCTCATAAAGAAAAGCAAATAAAAGTAAAGAAAAGAATGGAAAAAATGAAAGTAAACTTAAGAATAGAAAAGGAGAGAAAAGAAAAGTAAAGTAAAGTAAAATAGAAAAAAGAAACAAAATAAAAGAATAGCAACGTTAAGTAAAGCAAAGTAAAGAAAGGGAAAGTTAAAGTAAAGCCAGGTAAAGTAAAGAAAGGAAAAGTGAGGAAAAAACTAAAGTAAAGAAAGGAAAAGAAAAGAAAGGTAAAGCAAAGTAAAATAAAGTAAAGAAAAGAAAAGAAAAGAAAAGAAAAGAAATAAGTGAAGTAAGTTAAAACATACTAAAGAAAAGTAACAAAAATAATTAAAAAACGTACAGAATATGAAAGAAAAGATAGGTAAAGAAAAATATAAGATAAGGAGAAAAATGAAAAGCAAAGAATAGCAAAGTAAAAAGGAAAAAGAAATAAAGGAAAATCAAAGAAAAGAGAAGGCAAGCAACGTTCATTAAGTAAAGCAAAGTAAAGTAAAGAAAAGAATAGAAAATGGAAAGTAAAGTAAACAATAGAAAAGGAGTGAAAGAAAAATAAATCGAAGTGAAATAAAATAAGATAAAATAAAGTAAAATAAAGAAAAGAAAGAAAACAAAAGAATAATAACGTTAAATAAAGCAAAGCAAAGAAAAGAAATAAAAAATAAGTAAAGGGAAAAAAACATAAGAAAATAAAAAAAGTAAAGTATATAAAAAGATAAAAATAAAATGAAAAAGATAAATTAAATAAAATGAAATAAGATTAAATTTTTTTTAAAGATTAAAAAAGTAAAGAAAGGTTAACTAAATAAAAGAATAGAATAGAAAAGAAAAATAAATAAAGTAAAATAGAGTAAAGTAAAGTAGACTAAAGAAAATTAAAGTTAAAGTAAAGCAAAGCAAAGTAAAGAAACGAAGAGAAAAAGGAACGACGGAAACTAAAGTAAAGGATAAAATAAAGTGAAGAAAATAAAAAAATAAATTACATCAAAGATAGGAAAATAAAAAAATAAATTACATCAAAGAAAGGAAAATAAAGAAAAAAAGACGAAAAAAGAAAAAAACGTATAGAATATATTTAGGAAAGAAAAGTTAAAAGTAAAGTAAAGAAAATAGAAGAAAAGAAAAAGAAGAAAGCGAAGTAAAGTCAAAACTTAAAAAGAAAAGAAAAATAAACAAAAGATAAAATAAGAAAAGAATTGAAAATAAAAGAAAAGCAAAGTAAAGTAAAGAAAAAAAAGAGAAAAAAATAAAAAATAAAAAAGTGTAAAGCAAAAAAAAAGTTGAAAAGAAAAAGTTAAAAAAAGCAGAAAAAAGAAGCGTTCAATAAGTAAAGCAAAGTAATATAAGAAAAGAACAGAAATATCGAAAGTAGAGTTAAAAATAGAACAGTTAAGTATGGTAAAATGAATTCAAGCAAAGAAAAGTAAAGTAAAGTAAAGCAAACAAAAGATGAGAATTTAAAACAAATGAAAAGAAAGTAAAGTAAAGAAAAGTTGAGAACAAAAATAAAGTACAAAATAAAAAAAAAAGAAACGAAAAAACGAAAAATGATAGAAAATAAAGTCAAGGTAAAATAAACAAAAGACCAAAGGGAGAAAGTAAAGTAAAGTTAATAAAAGAAAAAGAAATGGAAAAGAAAAAGCAAAGAAAGTAAAGTAATTAAGTAGAGCAAAGTAAATTACAGAAAAGGAAAGAAAAGTAAAGCAAGGGAAAAAAAAGAAGAGAAAAGAAGAAAATAAGTAAAGTAAAAAAAAGGAAAAAGAAGGAAAGAAGGGAAAGGAAAAGAAAAGAAACGAAAAAAAAAAGAATAGAAAATGAAAGTAAGGTAGAGCAAAATAAAGTAAAGAAAAGGAAAAAGGGAAAGTAAAGTAAGTATAGAAAAGAAAAAAGAAAGAAAAGAAAGAAGGAAAAATAAAGTAAAGAAAGGAAAGGGGAAAAATAAGAAAATAAAATAAAAGGAAAGAAAAAGAACAAAAACCCTAAAAGAACATAAAAGAAAGAAAAATGAATTCAAAATTAAAACAAAAAAGAAAATGTATGAGTTGTCTGGAAAGAAATCATAGTTATTGATTAAATGCTAAAAAGAGGAATGTTTATTGCACTTGTGTGAAGAGTTAATTGATTTTATTTCTGCAGTCACATTACAATAAAAAGAAAAGCGTTGTCAAAAGATCCACTATCATTGGCATCATTGGAATCATGGCACATAGAAATGAAACTCAAATACATGACAGACGGTATTTCTATGGATGGATTGCGAACCTCATCACTCTCGAGATGGCGTAAGCCAATTTTCTACTAAGCTATCATACCCTACAATGCTCGCCAGCCCGGTTAGCTCAGTCGGTAGAGCATGGGACTCTTAATCCCAGGGTCGTGGGTTCGAGCCCCACATTGGGCGCACATTTTTTTTTTCTTTTCCTGATAATCAAACAGTAGTCAAACAATGTCGAAATGTGTCAATTTTTTCCACTATGCTTACTGGATGTTATAAATTAGGTATATTCGCGATTATATTTTATACCTAATTTCAGCAGAAAGGTAAAGTAAAAGCCATTCATATAACTCCTGATGTAATCCTACCATTCTAATTCTCAGGAAAATAGATATAGATTTTTACATGCATGAGAGAAAAAACGAGAATCGAATCGAATAAAATAAAAGCTAAGGAAAGCATTGCAAAGTAAAGACTAAAAACGAGGGCAAAGTAAACACTAGAAAAGAATAGAAGAAATAAGAAAAAAAGGTTAAGTTGAGTTAAGCAAAGCAAAGTAAATTAAAGGAAAGAAAAATCAAAAAGATTATCTAGTAAAAAAAACAAAAAAAGAAGGAAAGAAAAGAAAGGAAAGGAAAAGAAAGAAAGGAAAAGAAAGAAAGAAAGGAAAATAATTAGAGTAAGGAAAGAAAAGAAGGAGAAAGGAAAATAAAGTAAAATATAGAATAGAAACGAAAAGAAAAATTAAAGTGAAGAAATGATAAGAAGAGAAAAAGTAAAGTAATGCATAAAAGAGAGAGAGAAAAGAAAAGAAAGGTAAAGAATAGAAAAGAAAAATAAAGTACAATGAAATTAGAAAAGGAAAGAAAAAAGGGAAAGTAAAATAAAGAAAAGAAAGGAAAAGAAAAAGAAAAAGAAAATAAAGTAAAAAAAAATGTATAAGAAAAGAAAAAGTAAAGTATATAATAACAAAAAAGAAAAAAGGGCAGACTGGAAAAGGAAAAAAAGGAAAAGAAATGTAAAGTAAAGAAAGCGAAAGAAATGAAAGAAAAGGAAATGAAAGAGAAAAAAAAATAAAAAAACAGGAATAAAAAAAAAGGAAAGACAAGTCAAGAAACAAGTATAGAAAATGAAGAAAAGTAAAGATAAGAAAAGAAAAAGAAGAGCAAGCACAGAACAAAAAACAATTAAAAGATAATTAAGAGACAAAGCAAAGTAAAGAAAAGAAAATTTAAAAAAGTAGAGAAAAGAAAATAAAAGAGAGGAAAAAAGGAAAGGAAAACGAAAAGAAAAGAGGCAAAAGAGAAGAAATGATATAAGATAAAAGAAAAGTTAAGCTCATTTGCTTTAAGTAAAGTTAAGTAAATAGAAGAAAAGAAAAGGTAAAGTAAATTAAAGAAAAGAAAAAGGGAAAGTAAACAATTGAAAATAAAGGAAAAGAAAAGAAAGAAAAAACGGAAAGTAAAAAAAGGGAAAGAAAAATTTAAAAGAAAAAGAAAGGAAAAGGAAGTAAAAGGAACAAAAAAGAGAACAAAATTAAATAAAATAATTAAAAGTAAAAAAAAGAGAGAAAAGAAAAAGTATAGCATATCAAAGAAAATAATAATGAAGTAAAGTTAAGCAACGTAAATTAAAGATCAGAAAGGGAAAAACAAAATAGATAAGTAAGGCAAGGTAACTAAACAAAATAAAAGAATTGAAAGAGGGAAAGTAAAGCAACGAAAAATTGGAGCAAAGTAGAGTAATGAAAAAAAAGGAAATGTAGAGTTAAGTGAAAAAAAAATAAAGTAAAGAAAAGAAAAGAAAAAACAGAGAAAAGGGAAAGTAAAGTAAAGTAAATAATAGAAAATAAAAGCAACGAAAGAAGGAAGAAAAAGGAAATGTAGAGTTAAGTGAACAAAGTAAAGTAAAGGAAAGAAAAGAAAACAAGAGAAAGTAAAGTAAATATTAGAAAACAAAACAACGCAAAAAGGAAGAAAAAAGAAATGTAGAGTTAAGTGAAACAAAGTAAAGAAAAGAAGTTTTAAAAAGGGAAAGAAAAGAAAAGCAAAGAAAAGAAAACAAATAAAAAGAAAAGAAAAGAGAAGAGAAACGAAAAGCAAATAAAAAAAAGAGAAAAAAAAGAAAATAGGAAAAGTAAAGATAGGTAAAGCATATTAAGAAAAGAAAATAAAGTAAAAAAAAAGGAAGAAAAAAAAGAAAAGTTTTAAAAAGGGAAAGAAAATGAAAGGAGAGGAAAGACAAGAAAACAAATGAAAAGAAAAGAAAAAAGAGAAGAGAAACGAAAAGTAAATAAAAGAGGAGAAAAAAAGGAAAATAGGCAAAGTAAAGATAAGTGAATTAATCAAAATAAAATAAAATAAAAGTATAGTATAGAATAGGAAAGAAAAGAGAAGAGAAACGAAAATTAAATTCAAAGAAGATGAAAGGGAAAAATATAAAGTAAAGTAAAACAAAGTAAATAAAAAAAAGCAAAAGAAAGGAAGGGCATGAAAAAAAAAGAAGAAGTAATTGAAAATAAAATGATATAAAATAAAAGAAACGAAAAAAAAAGAAAAAGGAATTGTAGACTTAAGTGAAACAAAATAAAGTAAAGAAAATTAAAAAAATTAAAAAAAGGGAAAGTAAATAATAGAAAATAAAAGCAACGAAAGAATGAAGAAAAAGGAAATGTAGAGTTAAGTGAACAAAGTAAAGAAAAGAAAAGAAAACAAGAGAAAATAAAGTAAATATTAGAAAACAAAACAACGCAAAAAGGAAGAAAAAAGAAATGTAGAGTTATGTGAAACAAAGTAAAGTAAAGAAAAGAAATGTTTAAAAAAGGGAAAGAAAAGGAAATAAAAGAAAAACAAATGAAAAGAAAAGAAAAAAGAGAAGAGAAACGAAAAGAAAATAAAAGAGGAGAAAAAAAGGAAAATAGGCAAAGTAAAGATAAATTAATTAATCAAAAGAAAATAAAATAAAAGTATAATATAGAATAGGAAAGAAAAGAGACGAGAAACGAAAATTAAATTCAAAGAAGATGAAAGGGAAAAATATAAAGTAAAGTAAAACAAAGTAAATAAAAAAAAAGCAAAAGAAAGGAAGGGCATGAAAAGAAAAAAAAAGAATTAAAGAAAATAAAATGATATAGATTAAAAGAAACGAAAAAAAAAGAAGAAAAAGGAAATGTAGAGTTAAGTAAAACAAAGCAAAGTAAAGAAAAGAAAAGGGAAAAAAAGAAAAGGGAAAGTAAAGTAAAGTAAATAATAGAAAATAAAAGCAACGAAAAAAGGAAGAAAAAATGTAGAGTTAAGTGAAACAAAGTAAAGTAAAGAAAAGAAAAGGATAAAAGAAAAAAAGTAAAGAAAAGAAACAAACTGAAAGAAAAGAAAGGTTTAAAAAAAGGAAAGAAAATAAAAGGAAAGAAAAGAAAGGAAATGAAACGGAATAAAAGAAAAGAAAAGAGAATTGAAAAGCAAATAAAAGAAGAGAAAAAAGGAAAATATGAAAAGTAAAGATAAGTAAAGCATATTAAGAAAAGAAAGGAAAGTAATGGAAAATAAAGAAAAAGAAAAAGAAGGAAAGAGAAAGAAAAGAAACGAAAATATATGAAAAGAAATGAAAAGAAAGACAAAGGAAAAGTTTAGTTAAGTGAAACAAAGTAAAGTAAAGAAAAGAAAATAAAAGTGTATAAAAGAAAAGCAAATTAAAGAAAAGGAAAAAAGGAAGGGAAGAGAAAAGAAAGGAAAATAAAGGGAATGGAAATACTATAAAATATAATAAAAGAATTGAAAAGGGAAAGGTAAGGTCAACTAAAGCAAAGAAAAGAAAAAAGAAAGTAAAGAAAAAAAGTAAATAGTAGAAAATTAAAGAAAGTAAATTAACGAAAAAAATAATTTAAGTAAAAAAAAGAAAAGAAATGTAAAGCAAGGTAAAGTACAGAAAAGGAAAGAAAAAAGGGAAAGTGAAACAAAATATAGAATAGAAAAGCAAAGAAAAGTAAAAGGAGAAAAGGAAAAAGGGAGAAAACAAAAAAAAGATAAGATAAAAAAGAAAAGAAGATGAAAAGAAAAGAAAAGATAGTGAAAATAATCCAAAAGAGGAACATACAAGAAAAACTAAATAAAATCAGAATTTTAAAAATGCATTTAATAAAATCATTGTTATTCATGAAAGAACAGAAAGGAATAAAGAAAGAATAGATAAGTAGAGCAGGGTAAGCTAAAAAAATACAAAAGAGAAAAAGGAAAGTAAAGAAAATAAAGTAAAGAAAAGTTAAGAAAAGAAAATAAAAGAGAAAAGAGAAAGTAAAGTAAACTTTTTTTTGGACTTTTCAAAATGAAACTTCATTTACAATCAAACTATAACATATATACAAATAAAATATCAGAATAATATACTTTATAAGTACAAATAAGGACTCATATAAACAAACCAAGAAATTACATTAAACAACCAGTAAAGCAAAGGTAGGCTTACATTCCTACATTAAAAAAGACCAAACTATGAAAGAACAGAAAGGAATAAAGAGAGAATAGATAAGTAAAGCAAGGTAAGCTAAAAAAAAATAGAAAAGAGAAAAAGGAAAGTTAAGAAAGCAAAGTAAAGAAAAGTTAAGAAAAGAAAATAAAAGAAAAATAAAGTTAAGTAAAGAAAAATAGAAAAGAAATATTAGCCAAAGTAAAGTAGAGAAAATGAAAGAAAAAAGGGAGAGTTAAACAAAATATAGGATACAAGAGCAAAGAAATATGAAAAGAAAAGAAAGACAAAAGAAAAGAAAAAAGCTACATACAGGAATTAAACAAAAGTAAAATGCAGTGAAATCCTTGGATTGTATCATAATAATATCATTGTTCTTCATTAAGTGCTCAATGAAAGCGGAATATTATTTGACTTGTGTGCTATTTGTTTTTGCTTTTGATGGTATTCCTGCATTCACGTCATGTAATGCATAAAAAAATCAATAATATATTACATTCAAAAGTCACGGTAGACAGGGCAGGTGGAAATAAAACTCAAATGCATGACAGACGGTATTTCTATGGATGAATGACACACCTCGAGATGGCGTTAGCCAACTTTTTCGAGTAAGTTATGTTAACCTTAAATGCTCGCTAGCCCGGTTAGCTCAGTCGGTAGAGCATGGGACTCTTAATCCCAGGGTCGTGGGTTCGAGCCCCACATTGGGCGCACATATTTTTTTCCTTTTTGTGATAAAAAATTAGCCAGACAACACCGATATGTGTTAGATTATTTCCGCTATGATTACTGGATTTTACGAATAAGTATCTCTTTGATTCAGTAGAATAGTAATACATAAAAAAAGTCATTCACTCAGATAATTATCTAATGTAGTCATACCATTTTCAAAAATACATACATATATTTAATTACTTCGTAAAATCATTCGTAATATATAGGTCCATGGTAAAATGTACCATTGTTTTATGTGTGTGTTTTTATTAAGTAGCTATGGTAAATGGAGCATAATTGTATCGTCTTATTGTCCTATTTTTCATGTCAAAGTTATTCGGTAGAAGAAGAGGGGGTAAATGAAATTAGAAACGAGGTTGAACTAGTGGCGTTCAGACAATAACATTGGGACGAGGACAAAGATTATCATACAAACAGGTTGGAAAAGGAGGAGGCTACTTTTGAAAAAAAAGCGAAGCTTGTAGGATACAGCCTCTTAATGGATGGATTTTCGCCACATCCTCATTAACAGTTTTCTCATGTTTTTTTTTATTAGAACCATTATAACCTCAGGGTGAATGTCTCCTTTATTAAAAAAGCAACAAAATGGCTCAATAATTATATTCCGAATATTAAACGGATCGGCAAGGCTGTACCGTGTATTCACCTCTCTCATTTGAATTTTTCTCTTCCTCTCGACTAAAAATAAAAAATATAATTTTACTTTATGGAATAATGCTATGTTGTTGCATATTGTTATGTTCTGTTGAAAATGATTATACTTGTATGTACTTGTTATTGTAATGTGGAAATCGAATCAAATCAAATATTTCGACGGGCATATAATTCAAAATTTGATCCGATTCTCTTGTGAACATAACTATTGTCTTACCGTAAGATTAAGCGTGAGTTGGAGTTGCTGGTCATTGATGCTTTGTAAATCATCGGCAAGATCACGCAAGTCGGATGCCATCACCTTATATCAAAAGAAAATTTGTATGTATTAATGATTTATTTGAGTGTATAGCTATATAGAAAGAGTGTCATAAGAATGATGATTACAACATGAATAAGAATGAAAATGATTAAACAACAAGAAATACTATTTCTTCTTTTTTTCCCTTCTTCTTACTTCCTGTTTTTCCATTACTACTACTAGCTACTATACTCCTACTTCTATTACTACTACTACTACTACTACTATTATTACTATAATACCACTACTACTACTACTTTTCTACCACTGCTACTACTACTTCTATACTGCTACTACTACTACTACAACTACTACTACTACTGCCAATTAAAAGGTGAAACTATTCTTTTACCGGAAAGCTTCCAAAGACAGCATCAGCTCCAGTGTTGAGGGCGTCACTCAGGTTTGTCAATGCAAACTGATCAAGTCCAAGTTGCATCTATATACATCAGGAGAGAAAAAGAGGACCAGGATATTTGATCTTTCATTCAATGCATGCTATATCTACTCGACTTTTACTATCAGGCATAGTTCTCCGAAAAACAAGCCTCACATTTTGTGAAAGATGTATGGGTTGCAAGGATGATAGTGTGGGTCATGGACATAGCAGGGATTCGTGAAGTTTCCTCAACGGCAATGATAATTATGATCAATGATTGACTAGAAGGCCGTTCCATGACTGTGATCGTACATTCTTTGGGCATTAACTATATATATAATCAGACCGGGCGATATTCCATATTTTTTAATGTTAAAAAACATCAGGTCGAGCTAGAGCCTTTGATCTTTAAAGACACGATTATGTCTTTAAATTAAGTCAAATGAACATTCATAGCCACTTTTTTTCGAGACGATCATTTAGGTATGGAAGCTAAAGAGTGCCACCCAGATAATCATCTTGTCACGTTTTCATGCCGTAGGACAGATGTTCAACGGATTAGATCTCGGATTTTGCCATGTCTACATCCTGTAGAAGAGATGGTCAGGTGTTGAGATGTAGACGTGACGATATCGTCATGTGATCATCTTTCTTTCTAAAGGATTTAAACATGATGAGATCTGAAATCCTGTCATCTTATCATCTCTTCTTAAGGATGTAGATATCACGAGATCTGAGATCATGCCATCTCTTCGTCTGTTCTATGGAAAGTAGGCATGATGAGATCCGAGATCTTGTCATCTCTTCTATGGGATGTACATAGACGAGATCCAAGATCTCGCAATCTGTTCATCTCTTCTAAAGGATACAGACGTGACGAGATCCGAGATCTCGTCCTCGCTTCATCTCTTCTATCATTTTTCTACAGGAGGTAAAAATTAAGAGATCAGATATCTTGTCATCTGACATGTCTGATCGTCTCGATGACATTTTTAAGCTTCCAGGGAGAGGTTTGCATAGATAGTTAGATACCTCTCCGATAGCTCCTGTGATGTTGGAGGGCGATAGCTGACTGGTCAGTTGGCTCAAGAGGGCGTTAGCATCATCACTAGGTAAGACATCCAAGCCGGACACTGTATCATTGACCAGTTCATAAACACTGGTTAGATCGGGCAGCATCTAGAGAAATGACAGTTAATGATAAAATTCACCTTATAGCAATGTCATAAACATGACGAAAGGGAGCTCTATCCAACAAGAGCAAATAAGTCCTTTTATGAAATCATAAAATGCATCCAAATATTTTAAAAAGTTTGCTTTGCATTGCTAGTAGCTTTTGAAAGGATTGTTCAATGATAGCAATTATGATTGTGAATTTATGTGGTGTCCCATCAACAATCAATTAAAAAAGGTTTAAATCGTGCTTGACATTGCAGCAATTGCAACGAAATGGCGAGCAACAAATATAGCATAAAAACCGAAGACTAATATTGACCACTCCTATTCGAGAAATTCGATTGTGATTGTATGTGATTTGAACATGCTAAATCATGTAATGTATCGCGACACTTGTCATGCTTGTGCACGAACATTGCCGAGGGTCGTGGGTTTGGGTCCCATGGCGTGTTTTCTTTGAAAAGGGGAATTTACCCATACTGTAAAAAGCAGTCGAGGTATTGAAGCCATGGTAATAATGTGTGCTTTGTATCGTTTAGTAAAAGGCAAAATAGTATATAAATCCACCCATTATCATTTTGAGTAATCGTTGTTTAGAATTTTTGTCTGGTAACAGTTTAAAATAAATAAAGGCCCCAAATCACCTCTCTTATGTCCATATCGTTGACGACGTCGAGAAGTCCGGACGATCCAAGTTCAAGGGCATTAAATAGCGTGGCATCTTCTCCACAATTTCTGAAATACAATACGAAGAAAAGTAATCAAATTGAATAAAGAAATCGTTTATTCTTTCACTGAAATTTATAAAGGGAATTTTTGTTTCAGACATTTATATGGAAATCGCCAAATAGAATTTGACATTCGATCACATCAAGGAATTAGTTTAAAGAATCTGACCGGTCCAAGGGTGCAGTTTACGGTTACAAATCATACTGTCATGGGTGATTTGTCATAACTACTATGCCCCGAGATGAAATCGAGAGACATAGCATGCTTGATAAATCAGCGGGGATTAAAAAATCAATTAATTGATGACGAGTGTTTGACGAATCATTTATTTTTATTTTATTTCCAGGCAGGCAAAATACTAGAATATGTACAAGAGGAAGAAATTACCGACTAGTGCCTGAGGATGACTAAAAGAAAACTAGTTTCTGTTATTAAGCTCTCCTCACTAGTCGGGGTTTACAAATATACAAAAATAAAATTGGTATAGAATGGCAATGAATGTATAGATGCATTACTTAGTAAAACAAAGAACTTATGATAATATAGAAAGTGTTTGTTTCCATGTGAAATTATAATATCCAAACAATATGAAATGTTTATGCATTAGGGACAGTCCTATGATTTCATTTCTCAATTTTAAGACGTGTTTTGTGGAGGGTAAGGAAATTGTGATAGGAAAATCCCATGAAATATTCATGTTCTAGAATACAGGTTACAAATCTGTTATCTAAACTCTGTAGATATAAGTGTTCACGTTGCTTGCATTATGGTTTGTTTCATAAGTTAATGTGTCAATTCATATTGACTCATCTTAAGTTTAAAAACATATAAATGAGTATTGAGTTTAGCATTTTAGTATTAGTTTAGCATATAGGTGTTTGAGATGTCAGCAGTTTGTTTAGTATTGTCATAATAACCTCTGATAAACTCCAATTTAAAGTAATTGGCTGAATCCAAATTTGTGATTGAACTTTTCATTATTTGTTAATGATATCTTAATGAATCTGGATGGTGTATTATAAAGTTGTTTTTAAGTCACTTGTGACACTTTCTTCAATGTAAACACTGGGATGTCCCTACAGGAACACACCCTGAAGTGTAGAAATTACACCTTAAGAGTTTGAACATAACACCAGACAGTTTTAAATTAACTAAAGGTGTTGTAACATAGGCGTTGAATTAACACCAAAAATATAACAGAGTAAAATGAGTTATTCTCTATAGACTATGTACAGCAGCTAACATTATTTTTTGTGGTGCTTAGCTAAAGTTAGATTCTCTATCCCTTAGTACAAGCAGCAGTTGGAATCAGATCTGTATTACCAAGATTAAAATTCAGTTTGATTCTAAAACACCATCCAGTTTCATTAAGAAATTATAATTAAAATACAGTTTGATCAGGGATGCATTTTTATGATACAAGGAAGGGGTATCTCATTTGTTCACACAGTTATTAGAAACAGTTAGAAAATTAGAAACAGTTAAAAACTTAGAAACAGTTTTGTGAAACACCCCCTGTGCTCAGAATGGTTTTTCTGCAATGGCATGCAATTTTGCATGTCGCCTTTTTGACACTGCCAAAAAACAAACTGACCTCCAATAACACGGCAACATATCCAGAACTCAATTTAAATATGTTTACCAATATAATCTCTGGGATGTATATACACAAATGGCACTTTACGTATAGATAAACGATAGAAATACTTTATAATATATACAATATTTTGAACAGATAAAGTGTCTCTGGCAAAACTTAGATGCGGAGCTCGAACGTATAATAAAAAGGAAAAATAAGATTCAAATTTTCTTGGTGTTCTCTGTTCACTGTACAGATTTTGGTTTGATATGAAGTGGACAGGCAATATGGTTGCAAACATTTTCAGTAACTGTTTTATAAAACTGAAGACCAATATACTGCCATGGGAGGTTGCAAGAAACTTGAGTTGCAATTGAACAAGAATCAAGTGCAACGATCAAACACAAGTTTCTTGCAACGCCCCATACCTCACGCTAAAGCAGAATCTGTCCAAAATGAAATCTTTTAAACAGATTCTGCTTTAGCGTGAGGTATGGGGCGTACGTTTAAAATACTGAAGATGAGTGTTAAGAAGAAGTCAGGATGAAACTAAATTTCGTTATAACTGAATAGTCACTACGCATATAGGCAATTTCTTACTTTCTTGACAATGATTAGAAGTTGTCGTTAACAAGTAATCTTTGTCTGTGGTGTGAAGGATTTTTTAACGTGTTTTTTTTTTTGTCGTTCCTGGTGTTGATGGCGGCAGGCCTACTTTAGCTGTTGTTAATATTGTTCTTGTCTACGTTGTTGTTGTTTCTACTGCTACCGCTTGTAAGCCTGATGTGGTTGTTGTGTTATTATTGTTGACATTGTTGATATTGATGTTGTTGTTGCTGCCGCTGTTGTTGTTGTTGTTGTTGGAATTTTTATTGGTGTTGTGGTTATCAATATTGCTATTGTTGCTGCTGCTGCTGTCATTATTTTTGACATTAAGTTTGTTGTTGCCGGTGCAGCTATTGTTTTTGTTGTTATTATTAATAATGTTGTTGCTATTATTGTTGTTATTGTTGTGCAGTCGCTGCTGATGCTGTTATTCCATTCTATATTTGGCGTCATGTTCCATTACTGGGCAGCAGATAGCTTGCTATACTCACTCTAAGATTTCATAGACAGTTACGTTGAAAGTTGAATTGCCAAACGAAAAGCGATCCGTTATGGGACTCCCTCCCCACACTTCTGGGTCATCAACAACCTGATAGGGAATGGTGAATATACAGTAAGTTAGTTTTAAAGAGAAAATGAATTAGGAAGAGAGAAAACAGCACGCAAGATTGCTGTAGAGAATGGATCGTATAAGTGCAGAATGACTAGAATTATTTCTATTGTTTGATGATCACAATAATAAGCATAAGTACAAAGAGTACTCCGTAAGAATATAAAGAGAGGCTATATACTTTGTAGGAACCCCTTCCCACAAGAAAGTTAATAAATTATATAAATAGATATTGTATATAAACAAATTAATGAATAAATAAATTAATAAAAAAAGAAATCGATAAATAAGTTCATAATAGGAACGAATTAATAAATAAATTTCAATAAATAAATTAATGAATTGCCCCTTTGTAACAAAAAAAATTAATAAGTAAATTAATGTAAAAGTAAATAAATAAATACAACAGTATACTGATAAATAGATAAAAGCTATAACAACAACAGTAAAAAAACACACACACACACATTTGTATGCATAAATAGAACAAACAAAAAATCGATTTGAGGGAATACCTCTTGGATGAATGAGAGGTCGATGAGCGAATCACAGACGATGGTGAGGGTAGAGCCTAGGATGAGAAGGAAGGCCGCAAGTAAACATATCAACAATGAGATTGAGAAAGACCAGCATACCGATCTGACGAGAAAAAGATATAAAAATTATATATATTAAAGTGAAGGTTGTGGGCTTAAGAGGGTTTCAGCATCCACCCCCTCTATAAAAGACAATTATCAATCAATGATCAAAGAGGGTTTTTGTTTTATATCTGCAAATTACAAACCTAAAAAATAATCGTTATGCCACTGGACTTAAGATTTGTTTGAATTTGTTCTTAAAATTATAGCCATTTAATTCTTAGAAAAATATGACGTGATTTGAAGGGGAAGAGAAAACTCTCTGAAAAGTTAGATTTCAGTTGTTGTTCAATCTACTCATACGCAGATCAATTAAGGGGGGGGGGGCGAGACTCATTGGGCCCTCTCATTCAAGTATTTTCTTAATATTTAGAAATATATTTATGTATATGAATCCCTTTGCTTTGAAATCGTTCCATTTTTAAACTTCATTTATTACTTTTTTAAAAACTTTTTTAACTTATATATTTAATCTTTTTTTCTTTTTTTAATTCTATAGCGATCGACCTACCCCATCAACATTTTGCCTCCGCAGTCACAGCCACAGCCCCGACTGTCCGGGCCGTTGTTGCACCTCAGGCCGGCAAGGGCAATGAGGAGCCCAAGACCGGTAAGGATAACCATGAAGGATAGTAGGACAGGTACGAGGGATGCAATCATATCACTAGAAAGGCGGTGGTGGGAGAGAGAGAGAGAGAGAGTGGGGGTATATTATTTTCTAAAATAACTGATAATTCGAATCAATTGCATACTTACAATAATAATGATTAAAATAAGTGGAAGCTTTAAAATGCAACTCTCTTTTACTTTGAGGGACCAATCCAGAATTAGATAGAAAATTCAATCTAATAAATGTATATAGAACTCTTATTTTTAATCTAACTTTGGATCCCCCACCGCAATCTTATAAATTGATTTTCAATGTGAGTAATTAAGCATCTATTTGGTAAGATGGTGAGATATTTCATCTTGTCAAGCTGACTTATACTAGCCTTATCATCTCGACCTTATAACTTTGCAAGATGACATGGCAACGTAAGGAATGTTTTTATAAAATGCATGTCGTCATGGCGACGTATCTTGCCAAGTTGACCTCTAAAAAGATATATTTCGTCTTGACTAAATAAGTTTGTCTTAGACTATTGGTGTATACTTTGTGTGAGATAAGTCTACACTAGTTTTTTGGATCAGATTATGATGCAAAATAGTGAGACAATGTATTATCAATGCTTGTAAAAAGACCAGCAGGGGTCCGTTTCATAAATGACTTGCAACTGTTGTAACTTTGCCATAATGGCAACTACCATGGTAACAGGGCTCAGCAGCCAATCAGAATCAAGGTTTCCATGGTAGTTGCCATAATTGCACAGTTACAACAGTTGTAACTCTTTATGAAACGGGCCCCTGGTTGGGCTGCAACTGTTCGTTTTGTTATAATTTTCAGCAACTACACAATTACTTCCAGAATCACGCGGCACGTATTTTTATTAAATACAGACACTTGGTAGGTCATTTGGTTGGATTGTGTACAAACTCATCTTGAATTCGTTACCACAAGTGGTATTTATCCTTTGATTGATGTTCGCTAACTGCCATAGAAACCCCTTGTTCCCTCCAATTCCTAATCTCTACAGTAAACAAAAATTAAACCAATGAATGTTAAATGAATTTTTACTTGATTCAATTTAACAATAATATATATACATACGTGACATTTTTTTCTACTGGGATTTGAACTGTTGTGTCGATTGTCTCTTTCAGTGTATCAAAGTGGAGTGAGTCAAATACCTGAATATTAAAAAAAAATACCAAAACAAAATGTGAATGAAAAGAAATAGAAGTAATCATGGAAATAGTTATAGAAGTATTAGTTGGAGGGCCTAGTAATAGTAGTTGTAGTAAGTAATAGTAATAGTAATAGTAGTAGTAGTATAGTTGTAGTAAGTAATAGTAATAGTAGTAGTAGTATAGTAGTAGTAGTAGTAGTAGTATAATACTTTGTCATCGACTCATTGCATTATGTTACGGCTTACAAATTTGCACTTCAATCACGAACCATGCATGCATGGCATTCTACAACCGTTCACTTTCTGTGATATTTGTCTTCCTCAATATTGAATTAAATCATAGTCATACACACTGATTATACTTATTATTCATTTTTAGAAAGGCATAATTATAACCGCTTGTACTCACTTCGTTTAATGACTGAGAGGTTTCGTTAACTAGTTCTTCGACCACTTCTTGCAACTGGCTTACTGCATCTCGAATTTCTATCAGACGGAAGAAAATAATTTGCATTTTACAAGGACGTACAGGCTTGGGGTGCTCTGGGAGCACGTGCATCCTCCCGCTGAGGCAGAGGAGTTCCGACACTGGCAAGCAAAACGAAATTTGTACCCCTTCTTAATTCTGCTTTCAACAGCTGATTTTCCAAACTTTAGTTCCATTTCCCTCATGCTCAAACCAGCCTACGCACTTGTTTCATAATGAGACCACGAAAACGGGGTGGGGTTATCGGGGAGAAGTATCCTCTCAATTACAAAAAAGGAGCGAAAATGTCCAATATCTAAAAATCATAATTATGGGGGGGGGGGGGCTTTGCGTGATT
Source organism: Lytechinus pictus (assembly GCF_037042905.1). Classification (NCBI taxonomy): domain Eukaryota; kingdom Metazoa; phylum Echinodermata; class Echinoidea; order Temnopleuroida; family Toxopneustidae; genus Lytechinus; species Lytechinus pictus. The sequence continues at coordinate 17,587,111 of NC_087256.1, forward strand.
TCGTTGTATAGGTCATAAAACAAAATAAAATACAAATTATTATGAAAACTAAATGTGTGGAGGTTGGCTAGTTATATACAATAATTGAACAAAATAACAAATTGAAAACAAATCTAAATGTTATTTTGGGGAGTAGTTATATATTGTCACTTTTAATCATCTTCGGAGTTATTTTATGTGTATCATGCTGGTCCCAACCGTCCTATTGAAACTGTCACTATTTTTAATACCGAACTATGTCAAGAAACATTGTCCGATCAATACATAATTGATGATCCGAAAATGCGATTATTTATTTTCGTTTTCAATACAAATGACTTGATTTCATTTGATATGATTTGATTTTATATCACGTTAAGCATGTTCTTCCAACATCAACACTTCTGATGTTGGACCCATCTCATATCTTACCATATTTCAGATTTGAAAACGCAGCCAGATCGAGTTTAAACCCAAATTTACTCTTGCAAACTAGGTTTAGAGAATACTGTAATTCTCTTTATAGAGCACTGTGAGTACATGTTCGACATACTCTACAAGCAAAAAATAGCATTCTCAAACGTCATGACCTGTATCGATTTCAATTCAATTACAATCTGGACATAAATAATATATCTTGAGTTTAAAAAAAAATTGTAAAGAGACACCAGGCAAAAAAAAAATAAAACTATTATAAATTACCCAGAACTTGAACAGTTTTTACCTGTAGTACTACGTTTAAATGCAGGACTCAATAAATAAATATATATGTACATAATAATTCTGGTTATGCTTTCAGTCACGTAGGCTTATTGACAAGCAGCATTTTATCTTCATTGCATTATTATTTTGTTTTCAGCATATGCTTGCTCATTTGTAATGTTCTTACATTCTCTTTTGAAATTTCTCCCTAATTACCCTGATTGATGAATAAAAACAATATTTCTTATCTATGTCGTATTTATAGTGAAGTTATTATCCCTAACACCATTCTCTTCGGGTCACTGTATTTTGTTTCTGCCTTGCAGTGTTTGTTATATTTTTATATTATGTCCTTTTTAATGTGAAAAAGGAATAAATAAAATAAAAATGTCGTCATCAATTTCACAATAGCTCACATATACTGCATTTAAAAAAAATCATGAGTTTGAAATTAATTCATGTTGGAAGTATTCTTATGAAACTATCTGCAATAAATTCATACGGATTTTAAAATGTAATTTTAACACATAACAAGGCATATATATACATATATATATATATTACACAGTGAAATATCGAAATGCCCTGCGCCCCCCCCCCCCCACAGCACAGGGAGTCGATCCCTCATAATAACTTACCATCGATTGATGTTACGCTTGTGTTAGCTATCAATTCAGGAACATCTTGCAACGTCTCGTTTCCCTGATGAGGATAACAATAGGCTAAGTGTTACCTTTTTTACTTTACTTGACAAAAGTGGACCGGTGGATCATCCCCCTAATTCAGGAATAGGGTTCCTACTAATTATACAAGCTGTATGGGCGCGCAAATGGCAAAGGTGAAACCAAAAATCTAATTTGTTTAGATATTTTTTTCTTTGTTTTTTTTTATCTTGTATATTCTTCTTTCTTTCTTTTTTTCTTAGCGCTTTGAAACCTCCGTTTAAAGCGTTTTATAAATTCTGTATATTATTATTATCATCATAAAAAGGATCAGGATTCATTTAACGCGCTAAGAGCGCAAAAAAGTGGCAAATTTGTATGTTTAATAGTGTTTGTATACCATGTTCAATTGTATTAGACTGCTTTCCAATCCAAAACTATTGGGGGGGGGGCAAATCGATAAGTCGGTAAGGGGGTGGTCACCCACCATTGCCCCCTCCCCCCGTACCAAGGTACCAATGCCAATGTTTTTTAAATAAAAATCGAATGAATATTTAAGAACTATATTCAAACTAAGTTGGGAAACAATGAATACAGTATCATTACCATACGGAACAAGAGCATTCACAGCAAAGAAAGGCAAAACTCTATAAATCAAGGATTTAAAACAAATCCAGATCGGCTGTGGAAAGGTCCAGCCGAATGTTGGATTTATTTTAAATCTTTAGGATTAACTTTCAATTCTCAAAGGATTTAAATCCAAATCTTTTATATGTATATTTAAATCTACAAGGTTTGATATTAAATTTAATATTCGGATGTTTTCTATTCACAGCCGATCTGGATTTATATTAAATCCTTGATTTTGAGAGTGAATGCTTTCGTTTCTATTTTTTCTGCCGGCAAATGCTATCCAACCTGCGTCATCTAAAACAGATGCTTATTGGTTGTTCATGTATGCATTTCAGTGCGTTAGTTTCGTCTATCGACCTGCTTTCTTGTTACCGGTTCTCTGATTGGCGAAGCACGTTGCTGTGTGTAGAACGCTAGATATAGAGAACTGCACCATGGACCTTCGCGGTCGCATACACACACGATGTGCGTTCGTAAATGAATGGATCTATTTACAGATCCATGGTGAATGCGTCATGAATTCACTGTCCAAAGGGCGCGAAGAAGGCAAATTTGGCGCGAAAATTGATCTTGCTGCCTCTCGCATGGGGATGTGAAGCTTTAAGAGTACCAATTTAGGGGCATGGAATTCGTGACCCTGCAATCGTTTTACTGCCATTATTTTCATGCAATGTAAGTGTACCTCAATTGAAACATGAATAGTAAATGATGTTTGTCTTGTAAGCCAATATCAAATTCATGTTCCATACAATTTCCGCATTTAAATGGAATTATATTACAAGCAGCAGACGACATTTCGTGTACATAACAATGCAAAAACAGGTAACGAGGAGTCTTTACAATACAACTACTGTATTAACAAGCCCGGTTAGCTCAGTCGGTAGAGCATGAGACTCTTAATCTCAGGGTCGTGGGTTCGAGCCCCACATTGGGCGTACATTTTTTAAATTTTTATAACCAACAAAGTCAAGTATGTGAATGAAACAAGTCATTATACAATGTAAAAAAGAAAGAAAGAAATCTATCACGGCTCGGTGTAAAAATGGCAGAGATAAAAATGGCCGAGGTAAGAATGGGAGAGGTAAAATTGGCAGATGTAAGTGGCAAAGGTAAGAATGGCAGATGTATAAATGGCAGAGGTAGAAATGGTTGAGGTAAAAATAACGGGTATAAATGGCCAGTCTTAATCCCCCATGCCAAAAAATCCAAAAGCCCCTCCATGTATAGTAGATTAAATAAGAAAGGTTCTGAGAATAAAATAAGAATTATACTGCATGTGGGACTAATGGAAAGGGTAACATTTTAAAATCATACTTTAGATCTTCTGCACCAAGTTGATATACAAAAAATCCATAATTTATTGTTCGAAATAGACATGAAATGAAATACTCCGAAAATTTGCTTTGCCCAATTGATCGTGGACCCGGCAGCCGCTGTGCAGTGCCAGATCGACGAGGCTCTATCCCTTTAATTGAGTTCACTTGGTATTTCTTATTTTTTTCCTGGACTTACATGCACGACCTTCTCATGTCGAATCGCTCTTCTAATATTCAAATTTGAAGCACACTTTGGATCCCAAGTATTGTACTTAATTCATTAAGGGGGAAATTCACCCTGACATAAAGTAACTGTAAAAATAGCAAAAATAATTAGAATGATATTGGTGAGGGTTTTAGGGAACCCAACAAAGATTTTAAAAGCTATTAGAATTTTATATTTTAATGGTGACGTCATTTGCGAGCATTTTTTCCCCATAAATGGTGTTATAAACAATATCAATGATATGTTATTAAAAAAAATTAAAATGGTTATTATTGTACTCTAAGTATATCAACATACAAATAATTTCACATCCGCTCCTGAAAGATTTTTTTAGCAATCATGAACCACTGATTAAAAAATTGAAAAGTATACATTTTGGTGCATAAAATACGGGGCAGCTGCTCGTATATGACGTCACAGATCAAAAACTCAAACTTCTAATAGCTTTCTTAATCTTTGATGGGGTTTCCGCAAACCTTCACTTCATTTTTCTGCTATTTTTACAGTAAACCATTTGTCAGGGTGAACTTCCCCTTTAAAACACGTCGATAGAATGGTACCTAAGAAACGCCTATAAATTTAGATCTCTGATTCGCTACACATTTCCAAATTCATGCGGTAACCGTTACCATAGAAACTAGTTCAGGAACCTGACGTCTAGCTGCAATGAGGTATTGCTCTGAAAAACTTAACACTAATTGCTATTATTATATAATTTACATTAAACTATATACGTACCATATCAATATCTATGTTCGGATCCATTATGATGTTAAAATGCGAAAAATTACTTTTATTACAAAACGTTTTATAATTTTTCTGTTATCCAAGTTATGCAAGTGGTTCGAAGAAATCCCGAACTTGTCTAAGATCAGTGTGTTAATGGTAGCGCACTATACGAACTGGCCAAGATAAATCCTCTCATATCACTCACATTGAAATCCTTTTGGCATGAACATGCTTTAGTTTAATCATATCGATGATAAAGTATACAGACCCAAAATGATGAAAAAAATCCAAATAATATCTAATCAGTTCATAATACTCATTTTGTCGATAGGAGTCCATTCAAGGTCAATAATTATGACTGATATTAACTGGAAAGGCTCTGTCCTTTCCTTGTTGATGTAGTATGTCATGATCTTTACCTCTGCCATTTTTACCTCTGCCCTTTTTACCTCTGCTATTATTACTTCTGCCATTATTACCTCTGCCATTTTTACCTGGCACCTCTATCACAAATTACCCCCAAGAATGATATCGTGACGATTCTAACGAAAATGATTATGTAAACTATGACAAATTCTAATTATAATGATATGTGATTTGATAACAAAGCATGATAATATAAGGAATGTCAATCTAATTTGCTCATTCGTTCGCCAAATGAGTTGACATCCATTAATATTATAAAATCATGCTGAACTTTTTTGACTCATGTGGGGGGATCAGTTGTATATAACTGTTTACTTGGTTTAGGGCAAGACAAAATTGCAAATTGAAATCAGCTATTGACACATAACATGGTTGATTTACATTTGAGTTGCACTTACATATACTTACGACTGTTCTTCCATGAGGTAATTTGATAAACAAAACAATTTCAATTCAATTCAATTCAGTATTTATTTCCAAATTCATTAAAAAGAACAAAATGAGAACAAAATTATATATACACAAAAAAATATATATAACATAAAGCAAAGCAAAGGTATCAACAGAACATAAATGAAACAAATAGTGGTAATGAAAAATTATGGTTGGTACATAATTATAAAAATATAGATGAACAAAATAATGAATGGAAATTGAGCATGCACAAAAAGCCATAAAAAAGGCTTGTTAAAACGCACATACCCAAGATATATCAATCGTTATAATAAATTCAGTATATGGTATGGATGCAGCAAGTACCAAAGAATAAATAGAGATAAGAATAATCATTTCTATAAAACCAAAAAACTAGATTAAACAAACGTGAAACAAACTTCAAGGTAGAACAAAACAGAACAAAGATAAAAACAAAACAAAACAAAAAATATAAACAAACGGATAAAAAATCAAATAAGCAAATACTACAAAACCACGTTAAGAGAAATGAATAATTGCTCAGTAATTTATTTTCATATTGTCTTTTAAAAGTATTATCAAATTGTACATGTATATTATAATGTGTACAGGTCTAAACTATTCCACAGTGTGGGGCTAGTATGTCGTATTTAATATTTAGATCTACCACTTGAAAAGGTCCATCTGTGGAATTTGTTAAATGATCTAGTAAAGTAATTGTGAATGTTTGCATTAATTGAGAACATATTCATTAAATAGGGTGAAAGACTTTTTGTGTGGTACCGTTGCATAATTGAAGCAATTTGAATCTTGGTAATATCTGGAAGTTTAGCTGTACGTATAATGATTTAAATAGCAACGAAGTCGGTGCATTATAGTCTGTTTTCTTACATACACGTATTGCTTTTTTGTAGAATCAATTTTTGTATATGGCTAAATAAGCATTGTAGAGAGTAAATAATATATAATAGGAACATTACATTTGAAACGATTTATGATTCCTATAAAACGTGCTATTTTGACAGAGATAGAACTTATATGATCATTGCAACATAAATTATTGTATAAAATCACTCCTAAAAACTTAACTTAGTTATAAAATTGGAATTGAGTTGTATCCATATGGAGAAATGTGTCAGTTTGATTATATTGCACATCCCTCTTTTTATTAAATAAATTGTATTTGTATTTAAGGAAAGTCTATTGCACTTAAACCAGGCAGAAATTTGGGCAAGATATATATTTAATATTTCAACTAAAGTAGTAATGTTATCATGGGAGGCAAGAAGTGACGTATCATCGGCATACAATATAACATGTGGTTCATGGCAAGAGTTAACAATGTCATTAATATATATTAAAAATAATAAAGGCCCAAGAATAAACCTTGGGGTACACCTGTTTTTATTTCCATGAAAGACGAATGGGTAGTATTATATACAGTAAATTGTCTCCTATATAATAAATATGACTTGAATTAACCATACACTCCTCTTATACTGTAATATTGCAACTTATTGAGTAAAGTATCATGAGAAAGAGAATCAAAAGCCTTGGAGAGATCCATAAAAATTCCTATAACTTCTTTACCGGCATTGAGCTCACTAATTATTCTATCATGAATTTCAATAACTGCCATTTCCGTGGAGTAATTTTGACGGAAGCCAGATTGACTATCATATAAAACATTGTGACGTAATAAAAAATTGTATAGTCTGTTAAAAACTAATTTCTCCAAGATTTTTGAGGAAAACGGCAAAATTGATATTGGACGGTAACTGACAAATAGATTAGGATTCTCCTTTTTAAAAACGGGAACAACTTTTGATATTTTCAGTTTTGAAGGTATAATTCCAGTTGCAAGAGAGAAATTAAAGATAATTATGTAAAAGCGGGTCTATAATGAAAGGTAAAACATTTTACACAACAGATGGATCAATGTCATCAAATCCGCTACTCTTATTAGGTTTAAGCGATTTACCGATATCTAATATTTCTTTGTTTGTAATCGGTTTAAAATACATGCTCATTCTATATTTACCATATAAAGGGTTAAGAATACCAAATAAAAACATTAAAAGACAGTGACACTCTCACACACAGAACAGGCAAAATCAAACATATCAAATTAGACTTTGAAGTTATTCAGAGGAGGGAATATTGTGGGAAAGTAGGGTAGAAATAATGTTTGATTTGATTTGATTTATTTTATTTCCACATTTCAAAACAAAAACAAAGTATATACAAGTATAATTAAAAAAATTTCAATATTACATAATAGGCAAATATTCTGTTTAAAACATAATGAATAATGTACATAAATCATTATAAAATATCAATTGTACTGTGAAAATTATATCTATATATACATTTTCTTTAATTACTGAACATATATATATATAGAAATGTGGGAGACCTCCATCTTAAGCTTGGAGCTTGAAAGTGATGGAGGCCTCGAAAGGAAAGGGGATAGAAAACCAGACTGTATAGTGCAATAAATGTTTTGATATAGTTGTCGAAAAGTGAGCCTAGCCCTCCAAAAGGAAAATGTTAGCTTTCAATTCCATGTGCCCTTTTTTGTTCTTTGCATTTTGGTAATATGGAAAGATATCTGACGATAATTACTTCAAATAATACTCAAAAGCTTTGAACCTTTTAAATTGATGTTTATTTTGATGAGCATTCATTGTTTTCCAATCTAGAATCTTATACATGTTATATGAGATTTGATATGGGATATGATAGATTTCCCTGTTTAGAAGCAAATACCGTCGTACTATATCAGCAATAATCAAAGTGCGAAAAAATATCAGAAGAATATCATCTTTCAAAATTCCATTTGAGTTCCTTATCGTTTTCCGTTTGTTTCCATAGTGTGAAGGCCGTAATTTACGAAAGTCTTTAGACCTATGCAAAGTCGGCACTAGTATTTTTAAAGTAGATTATGAAGGGGGCCAAAGGAATCAGAAAAATTGGCGGCAGGGGAGGCAAAATAAGCACTTGCCTGCCGCGTTATTATAGGCCTATGGTTATACACAAACAAGGAGTTCATTTTATCATTCTATTTCTTTCTTTTTCCTCTCACCTCCCTGTTCAGCACATGGAAAGCAATAAACAATTATCTTACCGTGTCAATCAGGTCACGAATGGTTGCTAGGGCGGATTGCATCTCGTTTCTAAGGTCATCAAGGTCAACGACCCCGATGTCAATCTATTATAGAGAATAATATGAAATGAAATTTTAGCCGATAACATTGTCTGGTAAATATGATATTTCTGCCCCGGGCAACTTCTGATTAACTATAAGCAATTATACAATTTGTTAAACATCTATTTATTCAAACACATGTTTTGTTCAACACAATGATTAAAAATTGTGAAAAGTATCGTCCGATTCAGTAAAAAGACAATTTTTTGCTAAATTAATATTCATTTTCGAAGGCCCTATACAGTGCGTCCCAGAAAAAACGAAACCGAGATTAACCGACGATTTATCATAACTTATTCACAAATACAATAGACAAATGACCTACCAATGTAAAGCTTAGAATTTCAGATGAAAGAGGAGATCCTAAGCTTTAAAATGGTAGGTCATTGTGTATTGTATTTGTGATTAAGTTATGATAAATCATCGATAAATCTCGGTTTCGTTTTTTCTGGGACGCACTGTATAGGCTCCAATGCACTACCCTATAAACATGGTGCAACTTTGCACCTTTTAGGATGCAATCAGCATCTCAGGGAGTGAAAGAATTATGGTACAGATTATACGCGAAATGTGCTGTCAATATGTTTCAGTTATGGTGCCAGCAGAAACCTTTATTCTTAGTGTGTATAAAATGTGGGTGAATGTATTTGGGATGATTGTAGTTACCTATCTCGTGTGATATAAATTCTACAAAATGCCATTTCCCACAAATTTAAAAGTCACAAATTTGACACAGCTGTGGATATATCAGAGGCATCATTTGATTTTCATTTCCCCTTCAATAAGAAAATGTTTATATCCATCATATTACAAAATTGGAATGGAATCTATATTACATGGTGCATTTGACATCACAAAATCTAAAACTTTGTTTCGCCAACATTTTGCTCTATTCTTTTTTCTTTGTGAAAACCAACATCGTTGGTTAAAATGGGGGTGGTAGTGATTTGGATGCATATATCTTACCGTGCTAAAGTCTATACTGCTGGTGTCCAGAATAGAAGGATCTGGAATACCGCCGCATGCCCCAGACAATGCTCGTAGGGGATCAGCAAGACACTCATCTCTTATTGTAGTCATGTCATTTTTGGCTACATCAAGTGCATCAAGAAGCGACTGTCCGGCCGAGACTAGGTTTAAAGATGTCTGGAGGAGGAGGTCTAACGTCGAGCCATTGCTCGTAAAAGATGCAAGTTCTTGATTAAAAAATGGAAAGAAAGGATATTCGACAAATAAAGGAAAAATAAAGGAAAGAAAACGAATCATAGAAAATTTTAGGAAAGGGGAAAACTCGGAGGAAAGGGAAATCAAAACAAGAATGAATAAGGTTAAAGGGAATAAAATTTTGAAAAATAAGAAATATAGTAAAAAAAAAAAAAAAAAGGAAAGAAAAGAAGGGACAAGAGAAAAAGTTAGGAAGTATAATAATGTTAAATAATAGAAAAGAAGTGAAAAGAATGGGAAAATGAAAAGAAATGAAAAGTAAGTGAATGAAATAAATGAGAAAAATTGTATAGATAAGTAAAAGAAATTATAAAAAGAAACCTCCGACTTTTCTTTGTATGGACTATAGGGCCTAGTGTAGGCCTACTGCATGCATGTAGGCCTATAGGCCTACCACCACATTCCTTTGCTATACGCATAGCTGCTTCTATGTAAACATAACATGTAGGCCTACTTATGCCTATTTATATTCTTCATGACAATATATCTGGTGGGTTTTTCATAAAGCTGTTCGAAAGTTAAGAGCGACTTAAATAACGACTGGTGAACCTTTCTTACGCGCTAAACCATCGCCAATGAAAATATCATTTACCACAAGAAAGGATCACCAGTCGTTCTTAAAGTCGCTCTTAACTTACGAACAGCTTTATGAAACGGCCCCCCTTATTTTGGTATGAATTCATGTTTCGAAATAGAGAAATTTGTTGAAATGCAAGAAAATAAATGCTTATTTGAATTGAATTGAAAACTATATGTAGGCTATATGATGGAAGAAAAGAAAAGTAAATAAATGAAAAGGAAAAACAAAGACGCAATGAAAGTAGGCCTACCAGGAATCAAAATGAAAGACAAATGCTAAAGAATCCATAAGTTATTTTGTTTTACTTAAATGTTTTTTTTTCATTTCAATTTATCCTTTCACGTTTTCCATTCTTTAGGCCCTATAGGCCTAGCTATTCACGCAATCAACTCGCAAAATTGATATTTTGTAGGCTTGAACTGCAGTAAATATCGTAGCACGACGCCTCGATTAAATTAAGTAGGCCTACTCTGTTTGACAGCAAGATTACTCATCGATCTTCTACAGTATACGGTGGTACTTAAGTGGCACGCTTGACTTATCAATGGGGAATCCCCTTTAGTCACGAGCAAAACCGCGCCATTCGCTGCACGCACAGACACACACGTATACACACAGAGAACAAAGCACGTACAATTCAGTCGATAGGTCTAGTACGCATTGTACCCTCCTGCCCGGCATGCCAGGCATGTGGAAAGCCGTGATCGTCTAGTGGTTAGGACATTGCGTTGTGGCCGCAATAACCCAGGTTCGAATCCTGGTCACGGCATTTTGCTGTTTTTTTCTTATTCGTGAATATCATTTTTTCAACCCTACATTATGTCTCCATTAATTGATCAAATGATCTTGAGACTATATCATTTTTTCCAATGAACTGAGAAATGTAGACATTTGCTCTCAAAACAATTTTAAAAAGCAGATAGGGTCCTTAACACTTACCTAATCCTAAATTCTCAACAGAATCAGACAAATCGTTCAAATACGGTGCTGTTTCCAATAACAACGGAGACGCCACCTCCTCTCCAACAGCTGTAAGTATCGATATAAATATGGATCTATCACAAATAGAAATGACTATGTAGTTAATTGTTTACTATTCGTTTTGATTCTTGTAAAAAAAAGGGGGTGAAATCACAAATTAAAATCAATTTATTTAATTATGATTGTTTTAATGGATCACCGCTAACATTTTTTTCTCGTTTTCACACTGACGCCCCCGACCCCCTTGTTTATTTCTTTCACGCATTCTCCCTCTCTCTAATCTTTCTCGGTCTACAAATTTGCGGTAATAAGTTTTGTTGAGCTATTTTCCCCATTTTTATGTATGCATGATACTTTTTATGAAGCGTTATTGCTATCATATTGCTCGTTTTTCCCCCTCTCTTTATTTCTATTTCACTCTGTGTATTTTGTGTAATATGTGTTTCATGCTGAATAGAATTAAACATGTTTTAAGAAGTTAACGGCAGATTTTACTTCAGTTTTTATTAACCAGCTTCCCAACTGCTCAATATCAATCTGAGACATTTTCATCGACAAATATTTATGGTCTCTACATCTTTCCCACTAAAGTTCTAGCTAGCAAAAAAAAAACCTGGAATCTCTCTTTCCAAATTTTCCCCTTCATTTCTCTCCCATACACACGCACACATATTCTCACATCATAACAAACAGATTACACAAAACATGAACTCTATCCTTAGCTCAATGGCAAACAACACTCAGAGAGGTTGTTCTTCATAATTGCAAGAATTAACCCATCCCCTATAAAAAAAATTAAAAAAAAACCCAATATCTTACCATCTAATTTTGTATAGACAGCTTCTGTAACAAAACCAAGGTCATCCACTCCGACTTGATTCAAATCCTGAAATTTATAAACAGAAATGAGGTTTATGACAGAAAAGCACGCCCCTCCCAAAAAATACTTTGATTGAAAGCAAAACAGCACACATAGAACTAATTTGTAGAACGGGAATCATTTTTTTTTCATGAAACCGATTTCCCATAATAGTTTGTTCTCATGGAACACGATATGACAAGAATGAGAATGAATGGGGAACAATGACGTAAAGAAAAAAAAAACTATTGTGCCTACCTGTATGAAATCATCTTTAAATGTCTCGATATCTTCCAAAATGTTATTCGCCATTGTGCTCGTGTGTTCAACGGTATCGACCATACGAATAATCGACGGGGTCGTCAAGTAACTCAACGTCCTGTTCGTGGGGTGGCATTGGGGGAATTAAGGGTATCGATTGAGAAGAGGAAAGAAATAAATAAACAATGGGAGGACGGAAGGAAGGGAGGAAGGGTGGAAGAAATCAGAGAAAGAAATGGGATGGAAGGAAGAAGGGTGGAAAAAATGAATGAATATAATTTATGAATAAATGAAATCTTAATAACAAATAAGTAGATAAATAAATAAATGAATGAATAGATAAATAACATAACAGACAATGAAAAATAAACGGAACAAAAAAATAAGAAAGGCTGCAAAAGTGAGAGAAAGAAAATAAATTAAAAAAATAATCTAAAAAGAAAGAAAGAAAGAAAGAATAAAAGAAAGAAAACGCAAGAAGGAATAAAGGAAGAAAGAATGAATTTACAGAGAGAAAGAAACTAAAAAAAAATAATTTGAATAAAAAAAAAAAACATGAATTAATCTAGAAAATAATTCTACAGAACCCTCTCGATCTTCCTCTGTACATAACAATTTGCATGATAATTAAGTAATTTCTTTCACAACATTTTAACAGAATTATAGAGATTGAGAAAGAGTAAAGTTTAAAACCCTAAGAACAGTCACGTATCATTATAAGGTTTTTGTTTTGGGGTGCTTATAAACTTCTTCGTCAGTATGTTTGTGATACGACGAGCATGTTAACGTCGATTTTAATTGACTGTCAAAGAGATGTGTTTAAGTTATTAAAAACACATCATAAACTGTCACATTAATGACAGAGCAAAAAAAGGAAGAGAATGTTTGTCATCAATATACGCACCCGATGAATGCACAAACGATGAGCAACAGGGAGCAGACGATGATACCACCCTTGGTTCCCATGGCAACGAGGTCCTCATCCTTGCGAGTCCCGCCGCATTTTCCCGCGCATCGGCAACAGCAGAAGATGATGCCGACGAGGGGCATGAGGATAGCCATAGTGATGAGCATGAACGACGTAATGATAACGGGCATCTCGACATTCAAGGTCTATTATTTTGACAGTTTTAATAATAGTGTACAAGGGAAGAAATTAGATGAAATCAATGACATTAATTTATTGTTTATATATACATTCATTATACTTAATTGCAGACTACGTGCAAATTCTAAATATATTACATTTTTGCTCTACAAGTTTTCGTGTTAATGATTATGATGATGAGAAGTTCGATGGTGACGGTGATGAAGATGAAAATATTGATGATGATTATGATGATTACATTATAATGACGATAATGTTAGTAATGATGCTGAAGGTAACTACGAAGATAATGGTGACGATGGAGGTGGTGGTGATGAATGATGACGACGATGATGATGATGGTGATGTCAATAGCTGTGATGATAATGATCATAACTGGCAGTAATTATCATTATAGCAATGATGGTGATGATCATAGTGGTCGTGGTGGAAAGGACGGTGATGGCAATATAGTATAATAATAATAATAATAACGGTATATTTACCCAGGGTAACCACTTCAGTTCCGAAAACTGTTCTCCCAGCGGGCCCTGCTATTATTATTACCCCGGCTAAGCTAGGCTATACCGAATCAGGTGCACACAACTTTTTGAGGAAATAAGCTGCCGATGGTGGTGACGATCTATTGTGATGACGATGTTGATGGTAATGATGAGGGTGATGATCAGATGATGATAATGAGCATGACCTTGACGGTGGTGATTATTATCAAAATGCAGTAAGATCTGTTCAACAGTTGCATATTTTAACTTAAAATTGACTCAGAAACACATGTGGATTTACATATTTCAGTTTACTGTTGGATGCAATTCTTTTGTATAATTTAATCACACTTTGACTAGTTTTTACAAAATAATTTCATGAAATGCAGCAAGGATTTAGAAAGTAAAAAAAAAAAACGACTTTCGCATACCTCCTTTACTGTTGAGGGGACGTCGAAGTCGTCAGCTAAATGCTTTTTCAGGAGCGCTGTCAATAAAATACATATACGTATAATTCTTATTAATCAGTGATTTTTTGTCGATATAAAACTATAAACGTCACATTCAAAATTATTACATTAGATGTGGCAATTCTTTACATGTTGATGGACCCCATTTTTTTTTCTCCTTTTCCGGATTTGAGTAGATGAAAAGTGGGAGTAATTACAAGTTTCCCCATTTGTTTTTATTTTTGATGTTGATTATGATTTTACTTATACTATTCATTTACATCACTTCAAAATATCAAGCAAACTTTTGGTAAAATAAATACCCGATGTTTAATGGAGTTATTTCTAAAACAATGTGCCATTATTTACTAATTTATCGAAGTTCCTTCGATCAATTCTCATAGAATTGAATTATTACCAAGTCTGTTTTTGCTCACTTTATAAACATCTGTAATAAAACATTATATTACATATATCACGTCCTATACAAAATTATATTAGAAAGCGACAAATACAAGGGGAATACTCCAGGATGTTTTTTTTCCCCAATAAAGATGTAAAGATGTTCGCAGTTATAACTAAATCGGTGTGTACAATATCACATCTAAAGTAAAACTACATTCATACTGTACCGTCTATTCAAGCAATGTACAACTCTATAAAACACGTCAATACATGTTGCATAAATGAAAAATAAAAAATAAATAAAAAACGGGTAGGATTACCTATCACTTTGCTCGGAGGCACTGCTCTCACTACTCCTTCCCGCACCCAGCCCGCAGCTCGATCGCCGATACCCTCCCACTCATAATCCATATCATCAATCAGATAAACATCGATATCGTCGTTCCGCATAGCGGCATCGAACACGAGAGTTCCGTTGTCGTAAAGGATATTTCCCTGGTCGCTGAACACAACACCGCGTTCATTACGAATATGTGCATCGTCTGCTAGAGCGGCCTTCGCGGGATAGGCGGTCATGAAGACGAACACCGTGATGATGACGAGCACGACTCCGCTTTGGACATTTTGTCGACCTGGGCGACGAGTACCTTCGATGAATTCCCACATTGTTACCCTATCTGTTAGTGTTTCCCTTTTTGTGGTTGAAAATTATCAAGTTATAGCTCAGAGTCTATTCGATTCACTTTAAAGTAGGTCTATGCCAAGAGGGTTTTATTGTTATTGGACTATTGTTTACCTTCGTGATTCTAGAGTGAACTTGAAAGATTACGATTGAGTTCGTCTTGTTTGCACTTTGTTATTTTCTTGTTAGCTTCATTCACTTTCACTGTGTACCATTTCATAAAAAAAAATCAGACTGCTTATGCTCTTGAGGTTTTCCTTGGAGTGGAAAGTAAAAAAATGGTATGGGTTTTAACTGAAAGGATGGTGTTCTGTCTCCTATATAGGCCTTCTGCGTTGTTAAACTATTTTTTGTTGATTATAGTAGCGCGCGAAAAAAAATTTTATTGGGTGCGCATTGTTTACGTCACAATATGTGATGGCGCTCAAAGTTATCGGAGGGCAAAAAAGAAAAATTGGCATAAAAATGGTGCACAATCCTCGACCAATTATTATAAGCACGATAGTTGTAAACGAAATGCGTTGGAATAGCATGTAAATTAAATCTGTGATGTTCATTAATCATTCAAAAGTGATGACAAGGAAGATCACCTTTTCTCAACATAAATGTAGAAACAACATTCCTTCGTCCTTCTACTAGCACTTGCTTCTTGCAGACGACATCCGATAATGAAACCGATGAAATTGGTCCAAAATGTAATCCGTACGTCCTTATTTCTCGGTTGAAGACACGGCTTGGTTCATGGAATATTTCTAATTCCGATTTTTTTTCCTTTCAGTGTGCGTTAATATAAGATCTGGAAAGTTTGATGTTCGTTTCGAATTATTCGAAAGTTCTGATGTCTCTCTCTCTCTGCGCTTTTAATTCAAATATTTCACTAGCTCAATCAAAAGGCTGAAGTATAACGTTGTATTACTGCCTCCCCATTAAAACCGAGAGGAAAGTATCTTCAAACTCAACTGTATAGCATACAGTTAAAAGAGTGCTGCTTTTTATTGATTTATTCATTTTCCAATGCTTTACATACCATGCAACTGGTACAATAGGGGGCAAATGTTTTTTGTGATGTGAAGGGCAAATTATTGGTTTTCTTGGAGTGCTTTGTTTCCGGGAAGGGTCTGCGCGGTTCGAGTGAAAGTGATCAATGCATTACGTCATAGTAAGGAGTTAGATTCGATGAAGGTAGCAGTTGGACGTGATCTTGGCATGGACAGCTTTCCCCGAGGGAAAGGGACAACAGCTGTCAATAAAACCAATAATTACCCCACCCATCCCATCTCCCCTTCTCTGTCTGTCTGCCCCCCCCTCTCTTTTTCTCTCCCATAGGCCTGCATAACGAAGCGCGAGCTGAAAATCTTGGATATTCCGACCTGAAAAATTTAACAAAGAACAAATAATTCGAGGGCGAAGCTTGAGTCTTTTTTTTCTTTTCGATTCAGACTTAAAACGGGATGTTCTAAGCACATCTTTTCTGATATTTCGACCTGAAAAAAATAGACAGTTATAACACAATTTGATAAACATAGGTAGGCCTATCTCATTGAACAATATTATTGCGAACGCAAAGCATTCCAAGAGAACTGAATTAACGGCAGTGTTGGCACCGGGATATTTAAACTAGGACATGTAGGACTGGGGGCAAATAGGGATCAAAGGCGGACACAATTTGTTTTGCCTGTTTCACATAATCGAGCGTGAAGCTAGCTGAAAATTGTTTGTACCCTAAGATTATAACTGGACAGTATAAGCACTTTTTTGTAACAAAAAACAGGATGGGTATCTCATCAGGGGCGTAACAGGGGTCGGTGGCCAGGGGGGGGGGGGCAAGAGCTAAAAATTTCCCGGTCATATCATGGAACAGGCAATGGCATCATGAGGCAAACAAAATTTGAGGGCGATAATTATGGTGTATCGGGCAAAAAATAAAAATGCGAACGAAGCGAGCGAGCACAATTTTTGCCATTTTTATTACAAAAAAAAATCCAATTTTGTGATAGATTTGACATAATGTTAAAAAAGATAATATCATATTTCACCCTTCTCTCTTTCTTTTTGTACTCCACGGTGAATAGGATATTTGTTATGATTATGCGCATCAGGGCGAAGCTCTATATGCTCGAGGGGGCCAGTATGGCGCGTATGGCAAGAAGTAGCTTAATATTCGCTCGCGAGATAAAAAAATCACCTTTTCATGAGAATCTAACATGAAGATAGATTTTGACGTGATATTCAGAGAATATAATATACTTTTCCTTCAGTTTGCTCTTCTTTCTTGCCTCCTTTTTATTTTTTGTTTGGTTGTAGAACTTTTGGGGGCCATACTGGTCCAAACTCATCCATACGACAGTGCTATGTTGGTGGGGTCCGGGGCGGAGCCCCTTAAACTCTTGATATTAAACCCATTTTAAAGCCCCGGAACCTCTTGATATTAAAGCCATTTTAGACCTTACAGATGGCCACTAATTTTAATCAAATTGCGTGTATATTTATATAGCTTTCACACAACTTATTAATTCAATTCAGTTGTGTACCGTAATCATCCAAATATTTTGAGGGGCACACCATAGCAAATGTGGGAAAAAAAGTCGCCAGCGAGCCAGAAAGAAAAATGGCCTTTTGAAATGAAATTCTGATTATGTGATAGATTTTTACATCATAGCAAATATCATGTTATATATATTTTTTTCATTCAACTCATTTCGCTGCCGCCTTTATTTTCTTTCATTTCCCCTTGGATGTGGAATCCCCCCCCCCCCGGTACGCCAGTGCTTCAACGCAAAGTTTAATGCAGGAAGGGTCCATACAGGGGCCGTTATAGAGCCCATTAAAGGTTACAGATGAAGAGCCCCCACTGTACGCACCCGCGTAGCCAGGATTTCATTTTGGAGGGGGCGGTAAATGCACGCAAAGCGTGCCAACACTTACAGAGCGCGCGAAGCGCGTTCCCTATGGGGTGGGTGCAGGGAGGGGGAGTTTCCCCCTCCCGCGCGAAGCTTTTGGTGTTTCATAAATTAAAATGAAAGGGAGCCATCCATTACGTCAAACCCCCGTTTGAGAACGTACCGCAGTTCAGATTGCAAACTGCGGTATTTCACCCCATTTTGCATTTGAAAATCTAAAACATCATTTCCAAGCCCAGGGGGCCGTTTCATAAAGCTGTTCGTAAGTTAAGAGCGACTTAAAGAGCGACTGGTGATTATCGCCAATGGTGTGTACCATTTACTGCAAGACAGGATCACCAGTCGCTCTTAACTTACGAACAGCTTTATGAAACACCCGCCTGATCAACCCCGCTTGGCCAGGTAATCCCCGCTGTCTCAATTTCACCTCCACAGGCCAGATTATGAGCGTTGAGCCAAGGACGAAATGATAAACAACAGCTGTGCTATTACGTAAGACTTCTCTGCCTGTAGTAGGACCTTCTGAATGAAATTATTGTATTCGATATTTAATCACGTTTTCAAAGGCATCTTGTATTCAGAAATTCAATGTTTTTTTTTCGAACGAAGAAAATCGACCTCGAAATAAGGAAAGTAAGGGAATAGAAATGACGGCGTGCTTACCGGGTCCGCACTCAGCGCTGCGCATGCATCCCATCGTGTGTGGCCCCCTGCTGTGACTGTATATGCCGGGCTGTTGTGTTGTCTTCGGACCGAGGTCAAGAAACAGGTGTTTTGATACTTACATTGCATGCTTGGGGCAGTAGGGTTTGTCGTACTTGGAGAAGAGAATTAATTGCAAGGGAAACTGGGGTATAGTGTTCTCAAATGGAGGTTTTTCGTCATGTCTCTTGTCTCTAGTACCTATATCAGCTCCAATTCAGTTGACTATATTGTGATTTTGAACCTTGTTTTCAAAAGTGATTGTGAACGCACAAAAAGGAATACAATGGAGGAAATTAAAATCATAATAACCCAGCGCGAAGCGCGGAAGCTAAAGCATTTTATCATTTTTTTTTGCCATGAAGGGTCCCGAGAAAAGGGTATTCTCAAAGATATATTGAATACTTCCCTTGGAAAGATCAGATTTGATTACAAACAATTTAGCGACAGTGCATATCTTTAACTCGCAAAACAGAGAAGAAGTGTATATGCCGGGAGGAAGATATTCCTCCCCGCGCAGAGCAATAAAACTCTGAAATTTCAAAGGGCGGACGTTTCATCAAATGCAGATATCTCTAATACCCCATCGGCTCTAATTCAATTGATTTCCTAAGATTATTGAACTTCATTACAAGGAAAATAGTGAGCAAAAAGTTGAAACTTCTGTGATTTATTGAAATTATATAAAAAAAGGATGCCTAATTTCTTTGACTTATCCTGAAGCGCTTCATTTTGAATTATAAAGAAACCTAAGTGTCATTCAAAATTTCAAACTGAGGGCGCAAAACAGGACAGGAGATGAATGTGCAGGGAAGTGACATGAAGATTAATATAATTTGATAAAAAGAATATTGTACTTTTTTATTTAATACGACACGAATTTTATACATTCCTCTTTTTAAATTAGGAACATGTTTGCCCCAAAATTATGGTTGTTTAGTAATGAGCTGAAAAGCGGAAGAAGTTGACTTTATGGAGGTGAAGGCAGAAATTGATATAAAGATTTTACCCGCCCGGAGCCGACCCGACCAGAAGTTGCGCGATCAATTAAAAAAAAGATAACTTCATATACTTCAGCCTAACCTTACTCTAATTCCATGCCCTAATGTATACATTTGAACTTTAACTGGCAAGAAACACATATAGCTGAGGTGGAAAAACAGGGTTAGAGAAAGGATGGGGGAAACAATGGAGAACTTCAATATTGACATTAACCGCGCGCAGCGCGGGAGCAAAATTCATATATAAATTTAGAGCAAGAGTGAAGGAGTTTATCTTTTGAGAAAAAAAAAAAAAGAATAAAAAGAAAAAAAAAACGACAAAGTTACCTTTCTTCCCTTCCCTTTTCCTTTTCTTCTCTCTTTTTCCCTTCTTTTTTTTCTTTTTGGGGACGTTTTTTTTGGGGGGAGGGGAGCGGCCGCCCCCCTGGCTACTCGCCTGACTGCACGGGGTCTTGGACAGTTTTTTAGCTTTGGAGATTTAGCAAGTTTATGATAGACTTTCATACGACATTATGCTTTATACCATCCACCTTTCTTTCCGCTCGTTATGGTCAATCCTCGGCAGCCCGGTAGTTTTATCTTGTCCCTTTTCTTTATTTTCCAATTTAGCTGTTGGCTCATTCCATTCTATCTTCATTTCCCGCTTTTGTTTGCCCTCTTGTCATCTTTAATTAATTTCCCTGTCTTACTAATTATGCTAATGTACGTGTATATCGGGGAGAATTGTTCTTTCTCACTTGTTCTTCTTTCCTTCCTTTTCCCGTTTTCTTTCCATTTTACCTTTTTATGCTTTTTCTTAGTTTTCTTTTCCCTTTCCTTCCCCCCTTTCCCTTTCCTTTTCCCTTTTCCCTTTTCTCTTTTCTCTTTTTTCACTTTCCTTTCCCTTTCTTTCTTTCTTTCTCCTCCTTTTTTTCTTTTTCCCGTTTTTTTTATTTTCCCGGTGAACTCCACCGGGGGGGGGGGGGCAACCTGCCCCCCTGTCCCCTTCCCCGCGTTACGCCACTGGGGTATTTAACTAAACAATTGATTAGGGCGCGTAGCGAGAAGAAACTTTTTAATATTCAAGACTTCTTTATCAGCATGCAGGATGCGTATCTCGCTAAAAATAAATAATGAAGACTCGAATCAAGAGAAGATTAAGTTTTGCATATTGATGTGAACACTGGTTTTAAAGCCCCAAGCCCCATTCTATTGAACAGATCATTTTATGCAGTGGCGTAACTACGGGGGGGGGGGGCATGGGGGGCACGTGCGCCCCAATCGGCTGGCCAAAAAACGGGGAAAAGGAGAAAGCGAGAGAGAGAGAAAGGAAGAGAAAAGTACCGGGAAAGAAGAAATTATTGTTCATTATAATCATAATCATGTTATGTTACATTACATAACAAACATTTTTTCATAAATTTACGAAACATAATTTGCTCAGGGCCTATGTCTTCATTGTTCCTGGTACTCTCATTGTCTGTTTAACGAGATATATAATCCTGTAGTACTAAAACCTCCCGTTTTCAAGTCAATGTATACCAAATATCGCACTTCGAGTTATTATTGTTTTATGTAGTGACATATGCTTCTTTTTTTTCATGTTTTAGTACAACATGATTATATATCTCGTCAAGCAGACAATGCGAGCACCAGGAACAATGAAGACGTAGGCCCTGGGCAAATTATGTTTCATAAAGTTATGATAAAAATGTTTCTTATGTAATGTAACATAACATAATTATAATATAATATAACATTATAATGAAAAATATTTTCTTCTTTCCCACTAGGTTTCTCTTCCTTTCTCCCTCTTTTCTCCTTTTCCCCCTTTCCCCGTTTTTTTTTTGGTCAGCCGATGGGGGGTGTGCCCCCCATTCCCCCCGTAATTACGCCACTGTATGTCCATATGGCAAATACCCCTCCAATATTATTATCTTTTTTACCCCACGATGGTTTAATGGTTTTATTAGAGATTACATTCATTTTTTTTTACATTCCATCTAATTCCCTTCCCAAAGACCCCAACATTGATGAATTGGAAGAAACGGGGGTTTCTCTTTAATGTTGTAATAAGGACATAAGTATTTCGTTTGGAAATGGTGAACTGGCTCTTTACTTGCATTGTATGATTCAATAATATTGTTTCATTTGTTAAGCGGTATTTTAGGAAGAATTTTCACCAATAAAACAATTATCTCTTGTGAATTTTTTTTCATTTCTTTCATAAAAAGTAGGGGGATGTTTGTACAGGCCATCCCTCCCTCCTCGAAAAGTGGGGGGATATATCCCCCCCCCCATCCCCCGCGATTTACGCCAGTGTTTCATGCTTAATGGATTCCTTAGAAAATAGTCCTTAGGATGTCCTTGTTTGGGGTCAATATATACGAAAATTTCAGCTCGCACTCGCATTGTTTGTTTAGCTAGACAGGTACGTATCATGATTACAAAAATTTGCTTATAATGTCCCATTTTAGGTCTGAATATCTAAAAATTTTAGCTCGCGCTTCGCGCTCACATTATTTGATCAGTGACTTATCCGTTTAATGGCACTGTCCTTAAAATGTCTCTATTATGTCAGTATACCTGGCAATTGAGCGCGCTTCGCGCGCTCACTAAGTAACTAAAAATGTTTGCTGGTGCCCCCCCAATGCCGTGACCCACGGTACGCCACTGATCAACAGCCACTAGCACTGCGAGCGCGAGATAGCGAGAGTTATATTATTTAAAGGGAATCCAGCCTTGGCCATAAAATGTTGTCTTAGGAAGGAGAAAAATAAATTAAACAGAATGGTGAAAGTTTGAAAGAAATCGGACAAGCAATAAGAAAGTTATAGCTGCTTTAAAATTGAGATCACCAATACTATGTAGATTTCAAATTGGCAACTGGGTAAGTAAATTATGACAAGGGGCAAGGACAACTTTCCCATAGGCCATGTACTTTATTATCAGGGATTTGCGGTTTTCTCCTAAGTACCCATTCCCCTGGGGCAGTAATCTAAATATAACCCAGGTAGTATATTGTTTTATGTCATCATGGAAGAAAAATATATTTTGAAATAAAACTTTTGGGGAAAATGACATTTTAGCCATAATATGTATTGGAGTACATGGAAGAGTAGTCCTTGCCTTACATCACTATGACATCCTATATGCGGCCAATTTGAAGCCTCCATGGGTATAGTGATTACCAATATTTAAAACTTTTAAAAATTTGTAACTTTCTTGTTGTTTGTCCAATATTGTTCAAACTTTCATCTATCAACTTGTCTGATATTTCTTTTCCTTATAAAAACAAGTTTTTATTTGGGTTGGATTCCCCTTTAACTCTATGGCCCGTATTCTGAAGTCGGGTTTTACTTAAACTCAGGTTTAAAGTTGTGGTTTAAGTATGGGAAGCCAAACGTATCAATTTTTTTTATTAAGTTGTATGTTTCCTATGTTTATTGTGCTCTTTCCTGATTCATCGACGGTGAAGACAATGATATATTTATACTTCCTAGGCAATTATGAATGATTTGAGAGACAAATTAGCAGAAATATGATAACTCTGCCGTTAGTGATTTATATAACAATTGGCTTTCCATACTTAAACCACAACTTTAAACCTAGATAGAGCCTATCGGTGATTGTTGTGCTATGCTGTTTGTGCTATGCTGTTTCATTTTCGATTTTGGACTATCTTTTGGATTTATATAGGAATTAGGATTTATACCTTGGATCCTTTTGGATTTTGCTATTGCTAATTTTGGGGAAATTCGGATTGCAGAAGGGTAAGCTGACATTTTTGGGCCTTTCACGCACTCTGCACTTAGTCTTAGATATAGCGAGGGTTTGAATTTCCCGCCAAACCACAATGGCGGGCGCCACTAACGTGGCGGAGAATCTAGCTCACCGCAAGCCTCCAGAAGAGGAGGGAGGTTTTCAAGTAATAAGAAAACTAAAATTAGCCAAGAAAAGAATGAGAGAAGGTAGTTTAAGTGATGTTGAAGAGCTGGCAGCGGATACCGATTTTGGCACACCGCCGTCAACTCCTTTCAAAACAGGAATAAATGCCCCAAAAGCAGACCTCCTAAAGGTACTCTTAGTACCTATTGATAGAAATAAAAACCTTAGTGTAGTTAATGAACTAACTGTCAAGAAGGATATTGGAAAGGCTTGCAGGTCTCCCCCTGACTTCATTAAGTTTGTACGAGGTGGGAAGGGTCTCTTAGTAAAGTGTAAAAATGACAAGCAACGTAAAGCCTTAACTCAGATACCAGAGATTGGCAATATTCCAGTCAAAATAGAGGAAAAAACCTATGCCTCGAAAGGGGTCATATTTGGAATTTCTCTAGAAACTTCTGAGGAAGATATTCTGAAGGAGCTAGAACAAAGCAGAGTAGTGAAGGTTGAGAGAATGAAGAAACGAATTGAGGGTGATTTGAAGCCCCTAAAGACAGTAATATTGTTCTTCTCTACCCCCCAAATTCCAGAACATGTTGAATTTTGCTTCCAGAAAATAAGAGTCAAGGAATACATTCCACCAGCACCCAGGTGCTTTAAATGCCAAAGATACGGGCATTTAGCAAGTGGATGTAGTGCTAAGGAAAGGTGCCCCAGATGTGGCCTAGGACATTCGGTAGAAAATTGCGAACTGGAGCGACAACATTTCAAATGTGTAAATTGCAATGGTAATCATTCGGCTGCTTTTAAAGGTTGTGAGGCATCAAAAGAAGCACAAGAAGTACAGCAAATTAAAGTACAAAATCGCATCTCATATGCGCAAGCAGTGAGACTACGCTCCGAACAAAACGAGGAAATTAAGCAGGGAAAACTTTTTGTAAACAAGGCAGAAATTAAAAAAAGTAACAAATCCAATTAATAGAATAAACACTCAGAAAGGAAATGCAGTTTCTGATCAAACCGAAATGGAAATCGTCTCGGATTCGCAATTTTCTACCAAAACAGAGGTGACAAGTAAAATGTCTGAGAATGTAGGCCAAACGCATAGTAATTTCTTGAAAGGTGCTTCAGACATCACGCTTATTTCTTTCTTTATTAGACTAATCAGAATAGTAACAAAGCCTGACTGTAATCCATTTGATGAAATAACACATATTTTGAAAGATACTCTGGGTTTACATCCCACAGACGTTGATTTACAGTCGATTCGCAGCCTATTCTACTAGTCTGATCACCCTCGTGGCATTCAGCATTCTCCAGTGGAATGCACAGGGTCTTGAATGCCACGGGGATGAGCTTATTAGATTTTTGAATCAACAAAAAAGACCCTTAGAAATTATTTGTGTACAAGAAACTTGGTTAGAAGAGGGGAGGGTCTTACAGATACCAGACTATATAGGAATAGAAAAGGAGGGTCCCGAGGGGGTTGCGCTATATACGTCCATTCCTCACTAAACTACAAAGGTGTTTTTAAACACGATGATCTGGAGATCATATCATTAGAAATTTTATTGGATGATGAGATTTTAAATGTAGTTAATTTCTACAACCCGTGCAGCAAACTTAGCACAGATTCGCTGAATGAACTTTTAAAAAATGTGAGGGGGAAAAACTTTGTAATATTGGGCAGTGGCGTAGACAGGTTCGTACACCTGGGGGGATGACTGGGCTGCCAACGCTAGTGAGGGAGCGAAGCGACCGAGCGGGGGGAGGGTGTGGGAGGGGTTTGTCCCCCTCCCACGGTAGGGAGCTTTTGCAATTTTGAACTTGAAATCGTGCAATCTGATGCATACTTAATGAGGTAAAATAACACACACAAGCGCGCACGCACACACACACACACATACTCACACACACACACACACACGGGTGCGCGCACCACACACATACTACGCCTTGAATGGACAGACACACATCGACAAGATCTACACACCGTGGCATACGAATACAGAATGGACTGACACATAGTATTGCATATTGAACCACACTACGTATTTATTTATCTCTGTGAATTTTGCTGTTACACCTCTTCAGAAAAAAAACCAATGTCAACTGTGTACACGCAGGTATAGTCTTTGTTGTCTTGATATGGGTATGTGGTTATGAATGAAAACAGCCTCTGTGGCCATTTGTGAATAGAACACATAAACAACAAACAAATAACAATATGTCTGTTCATTATAAAGCATAATGAATACGTACATACTATGCTTTTTTTACCTCAAAGAAACAGGCATAGTATCCATAGATGGATATTGGCTGGCGGCTCATTAACATACAGATACAAAAAACATAAACAGTATCACTATGATCCATGGAGTAACAATACTGCTTTGTGAAGAAATCGGAACCATAACGGCATTGCATCGTTTCAAATTAGGGCATTACTTACTTCTATTTGATCTCAGTCTTATTATAGTAATAATAATAATAATAATAATAATAATACAAATAAAAAATATTACTAATACAAATAATAATGCTAATACTAATAGGTTCCTTTTATCTCGCATTTCAAGACAGGGTAAATTCACACTGCGCTTTACATGAAACAAACTTCTTTAAACATTTCAAACTTATGTCTTCATGCATAAGATGTAAGATTTTCTTTTTTTACCGTCTGAATTGGCTTTCACCGTGTGAATGCGGCTAATAACAATAAACACAATTACAATAATGATGAGGATTATTATTATAATCATAATTATTATTATTATTATTAATATTATAATTGTTATCATTATTATTATTACTATTATTATCATCATTATGACTTATCAAGTAACCAAATATCATTCCCCAAAACCTGGGGGGGATGATTGTACATGCCATCCCCCCCCCCCACCTTGTGAGGTGGGGGGGATGCATCCCCCTCATCCCCCCCCCCCCCCCCGTTGTCTACGCCCCTGATATTGGGAGACTTTAATGCCCATAATACATTATGGGGCAGTAAAAAAACAGATGCTAATGGCAAAGTAGTGGAAGAATTTGCAAACGAGAGAAATCTTGTTATCTTAAAGGAGAATGAAACCCTAGAAACCAGCTGACTCCATATCAACGAGAAAAATCAAAGAAACATATTGTTGAAAGTTTGAGGAAGATTGAATGAATAATAAGAAAGTTATGAGCATTTGAATATTGAGATCACTAATGCCATGTAGATCCTCCAATTGGCAATGCGACCAAGATCTGTGATGTCACACACGTACAACTCCCTCATTACTTTAGTACTTATTTCACTTATATTCTCACTTTTATAGAGTCTATCACAAGATGAGGTGTTCTCTTTATGAGAGGACAGGTACAGAGGTTTCACAACATTATATCATTGGTGAATCGTTTGTCATATGATTAGAATGAGCAAAAAGAGATGTTTTGGGGTATATTTTCAGTGTCTAAAGGGGAGAGTTGTTCATCTGTGACATCATAGATCTTGGTCGCATTGCCAATAGGAGGTTCTCCATAGCATTAGTGATCTAGACATTCAAATGATCATAACTCTTCTATTGCTAGTCCTATTTTACTCAAACTTTTGTTGATCTTATTCTTTGATTTTTCTGCTTTCACAAAAGCTAACTTGCTCCAAGAGTTTCATTCTCCTTTAAATGATGGAAGTGCCACTAGAGTAGACTACCACACGGGTAATTTTTCTTGTTTGGATCTAACATTAGCCCCTCCTTGTACAGCGAACAAAACAACGTGGCAGGTCCTGAACAACAGCTTTGGAAGTGACCATTATCCATTGTTAAGCCAGTTGAACATACTGAAAGGGAATGGTACGCAAACAAAGATCGACCACTCCCAGTATATCAGTTCAATGTTATCCACAAAGAATGTAAATTGGGATGAATTTAGGCGGCAAACTGATGAGCAGTGGAATACCTTACAGAAAGGAGGCAAGGTCATAGAGTTCGATTCTTTCATGGAATCAATTAAGATTACCCTGGAAAATTTGAAAGGACATCGAGCTACCAAGAATATTAAGAAAAACCCAGTACCATGGTGGAATAAAGAATGTTCCTCTAAAATAAAGGAGAGAAATAGAGTAAGGAGCAAATTGAAAAGTTATGTAATACCCCCTCCAGATTTATTGGAGGATTTTAAGAAGAAAAGATCTATTGCCCAGAAAACTTTAAGGCAAGCCAAAAGAGTTTACTGGGAAAAGTACTGTCAAGACATTGATCGTTTTACTCCTTTATCCGAGATCTGGAATATGATTAAAAGGATCAATAATGATGGTATTTCGCCCAGGAAAAACATTGTTCTCATGCGAGAGAATAGTTCCGTTGTTACTGGCAATGACGTTGCGGATACTTTCGCCAACCACTTTAAAAACATAAACGATAGTTTTAAGGGCAAAGTTTTTACCCCTGAACAAATAGATATTGTTAAAAAATATGAGGACATCATATCATCATTTGGTGATGCTAAGGGTAGTAGTGTCCTTAATGAACCCTTTACCATGTACGAATTGAAAATATCTTTAAAAAAATGTAAAAAGTCTTCTCCAGGTAAAGATGGCGTTGGATATGAAGTATATAAAAATCTCTCACACAAAGGGAGAGTGATAATGTTAACTATAATTAATAGCATATGGGAAACAGGAATTGTTCCCCTCCAATGTAAGCATTGCGTCATAGTCCCAATATTGAAACCACACAAGGAAGCTACAGACGTTTCTTCCTACAGGCCTATCGCTCTTAATGACTGTTTCATCAAAATAGTTGAGAAAATCATCAAAGAAAGAATGGTATGGTTTACGGAAAAACATAGTTTGTTACCATCTTGCCACAGTGCTTTTAGAAAGGCAAGAAGCACAAAAGACAATATAACCCAAATTGAAAATGACATTCAAAAAAGTATTGGGAATAAAGAACATACCCTGGCCGTTTTCTTTGACATGGAGAAGGCTTATGATAGACTATGGAAGGAAGGCTTGATTTATAAACTTAATAAACTTGGTTTCCAAGGCAACATGGTCAAGTTCTTATGGAACTATTTAAGCGGGCGCTCTTTCCAGGTCAGGGCAAATAAGTACCTCTCAGTTATACAGGACATAGATGAAGGGCTACCGCAGGGTAGTTCCCTAAGTCCCGTCCTTTTCAATTTAATGTTGTCGGACATACCAATGGACGAATCTGTCAATATTTCTATATACGCAGACGACTGTGTTATATGGAAAAGTGGAAAAAACATTGATTTTCTAAAAAGAAAAGTACAAACCTATGTGAATATCCTAAATGAGTGGTTCAACAGATGGGGTTTTACCCTTTCTAAAGAAAAATCTGTTACTTTGCTTTTTAGTAACACTAACAAATGTGTACAGATTGAATTAGATGAGGTCCCCTTACCACAAAAGGACGAACATCTATTTTTAGGAGTAGTACTGGATAGAAAGTTAACCTGGAGACCATATATAAATATGATTGTAACAAGAGCAAAAAAGAAAATAAATATAATGAAAAGACTAGTGGGAACTAAGTGGGGAAGTAGTTATAAAAGCCTTTTGACTTTTTATAAAGTGGTCATCAGGCCATTGTTGGATTATGCAGCAGAAGCATATGATTCAGCTCATGATCATGTGAAGAACTTCTTGTTGACTATTCAATACCAGGCTTTAAAATTGTGCACAGGGGCGTTGCCGGGTACCTCCCTGGAATCCTTACAGGTAGATACTGGTGAATTACCACTCGATCTGAGAAGATACATGCTTAGCAAGGTTTACAAAGCAAAAATAAGACAAAACGCCAAACACCCACTCCAATCTTCATTGAAGAACTGTTGGCAATTTGAATACGAAAAAAATAAGAAAGCACGAAAACCTTTTGGTTTGAGAGTTTTGGAAGATGAGATATACTACACAACTGAATCCTTTCAGTCTTATACACCCTTGCCTCCTTGGCATCTCTCTCCACCAGAAGTGTCATTGAAGCTGCATGAGCTTGTATCCAAAAGTGATAACGTTTTTTATCAATATAACACAACTGTGGAGTATATTAATACAAAGTGGAGAGAGAATCTCCATATTTACACTGATGGTTCTAGAGACCCGGTGCACGGCAATGCCTCTGCTTGTTTTTACGTGCCTGCTATGCGGGTAATTGAATGTAAAAGAATGCAAAATTTTACATCATCGTATAGATCAGAATTGGTCGCCATTGTTCTGGCATTGCAGTGGTTGGAAAATTTGAATGTTTATAATAAAGTGGTAATTTTTACCGATTCTCTGAGTGCTATCGAAGCAGTGAAGGAAAACAACGATGATAATTTCGTTAGAGAAATCATAAATACCGCTACTTGTCTAAAATATAAAGGTATATTGATTTGCTTAGAGTGGATTCCTTCTCACTGTGGGGTTAATGGAAACGAAACGGCTGACTTCTATGCAAAGGCAGCCCTAAAACAAGAAATAGAGATAAATAATGGTTTGAATATCCAAGAAACAAAAAAGATTGTAAGAGTCCTTGCAAGAAATGAATGGCAGAAGAGATGGGACAAGTCAACTTCAGAATTAAGAAAATACCAGAAAGTTGTATCAGAAAAAACACCCTTTGATTATCTCTGCACAGACAAAAGTGGTGAAAAAATGATCCACAGATTACGTTTGGGAGGTTTGGGTTTGAATGACTTCCTTTTTAAGACGGGAAGACACACAACTGGAAAGTGTGATTTCTGCAATGAAAGAGAAACGATTTACCACTTCTTATATGTTTGCCCTAGATTTATAATTCAACGAGCCCTATTACTTGCTGAATTAAATGTTAACAATATCTCTGATGCGGAACGTAAAGTGGAGAATCTCGCAGTAAAGACCCAAAGTGCACTTATCAGATATTTCAAAAGGACTTATAGATTTCAATATGGTTGCCAGGATGGCAACCATTACAACAGGGTGTAGTCAAGATTTCGTAACCATAATACTTTTTCTGAGCAAGGTGTATATATAATATTATTCATCGATCTTGGGGGGTAATTGTTTATGATGTAATCGATGATGTTTTCACCTAAATAGTCTATGTGTGCACCTTTCTTGTCACTTTCACTTTATCATATGGCCCTTGAATGTCAGTATTTACTCTACTGTAAATGTTTTTTTTGTTTGTTAAAAAGTTATAAAAAAATGTTGATATTGATCTGATCGATTTGACATAAATTTTCACCTGCGGAATTTTAAATGGAGTTCTACGAGGTATCGGATAGAGCGCCACCTGCTCACGTTTGAGAGACATAGGGAGTACAATTTGTTTGTACACCTGAGACGCCCTCGAAATGTACCTCGAGCGGGCTTGTCAGGATAACGTACTAATACAGGGCAGGAGAGGTGGTCTTGCACGATTTCCTAGGAACTTTTCTTTCCTATCTTTCCTTTACTTTTTTAACTGATATAGATTGAACAAAGAAATTATTCTTTTTGAAAAAAAAAGGGAAAGCAAATTTACAAGGCAACAATAGTCAAAACTGACTAGTTTGCCTATTTAAAATAACAACAACAACTGAGTTCAAGTTAAACCTGACTTCAGAATACGGGCCTATGGCGATGGCGCGACCAAACTTTTGAAAACCGTTGTGCGCATGCGCGTATTTCATGTGGCGGACTGCTTGAACTTTCATCCGGAGATTCAGGTAAATAATATATAACGTTTCCTGTTTTTGTAGATTTTCATTTGGTTAAGATTGTAAAAACATAAATTAACGGTAAATGAAGAAGTAATTTTTGGTTTAGAAATTCTTAGTTTTATACCGAATTTACATTGCTAATAATTGATGGCTCGAGTGATTCTTTTTCAGTCCCACATGATCTACCCGATGTCATGTTTTGTTAATCATTTTCATAGTTTTGTGTAGACAGCTGGCAGCCGTCTGTTTCGAGGAGTTTTTAACATTTTTTTTTTCTAATTTCTCCTTGTACACAGACGGCTCGCTATCGTGCAGCCACCCAATGCAAAATCCCCCCGCCGGGGCTCATCGAATTTTGTCTTTATTTCATAAAAATATATTAAAAAGAACTGTAGGAGCCTACCAAAAATAAAAAAATCTAACTTAGATTTTTAATACTTTTTAATTTTATATTAATTATAGTAACTACACAAAACTTAGACCAAAAGCTTCGGTCTCTGTTATGTTGGTTGTTCCTCTGAACTCCGTTGGCTTCACATACCAAATACAGAGACCGAAATTGTAGTTCGATCTGTACAGGGAATGTTTTTTCCCCTTTTATTTTTTAAGTTAATTTTTCCCCGTTTTGGTGCATTTCAGGCCAAAACGGAATAATAACTTTTACTTAGGTCAATGACTATGGCCCGTTTCATTTGATTGCATCGAATAATTACGCGAGATATGAGAATTAATAACAAAATGATTAATAAACTTAAGACTAGTAAAGAAGTTGACTGATAATAATCCAGAGTCAGAGACAGACAGAGTAACTAAAAAAAAAGCATGAATAGGTACGGCCAAAGTGCGCTCTTGCGGATGTGCAGAAAAAATTTGTATAGGCGTGTCGGTTCGCTTGTCAATGCGTTGATGCCAATGTCGCAGCGTATCGCTAGCGTAAAGTCCTGTGAAGTGTAACAGTGCATACGGCGGCATCCTAACCAGCTGAATTTTAGCCAGATTTTGATGCCAAATTTTAGCCAGATTTTGATGCCAAATTTAGCTTCGAAATCCAACGCTTCGGAGGCAGTGTAGCTCAGTCGGTTAGAGCGTATGTTTCTGATAAGATCGTAGCTCTCAACATGAGGGATTCGAGTCCCGCTCACGCTGAAACGCATCTAACAAAAAATCTGATGCTATAGTGTTGTGTGTAAGCGTGCCTCACCACTGTATTCAGTGCAGGTGTGAATGTAGACAGCTGGCAGCCGTCTGTTTCGAGGAGTTTTTTAACTTTTTTTTTTTTGTAATTTCTCCTCGTACACAGACGGCTCGCTAGCGTGCAGCCACCATTAGGGGACTTGCAATGCAAAATCCCCCCGTCGGGGCTCTTCAATTTTTGTCTTTAATGAATAAAAATTTTGAAAATTAACGCGACCAAAATGCAAATTAATATTCCCTCTTGGCATTAATTGCCAAAAAAAGGTGAAAAATCAAGTTAAAAGGAACAAAAACAGTGACTTACCTCGGCTGTCGCGCAAATTCACTTCCCCGTTTTATCCGATCTTAAGTACATAAACATATTGCCATTGAGTCCCCTGTACAGATCGCGCTAGAACTTCGGTCTCTGTATTTGGTGAGTGAAGCCAACGGAGTTCAGCTGAACAACCAACATAACAGAGACCGAAGCTTTTGGTCTTGTGTGAATGCAGTTGGAAAAAACTACATCCATCGGAAGGACGCAAATGTTGGTCCCGTGTATACATGGTATAGGAGAGTCACAAGTCACAACCTATGCACGTTTAAACCAATACACTATTCGTCAAAGAGTAGGGTGTTCACCCAGTGTATTTCACCTGCTGGTCCCGGCAAAATTCAGGTCAAGTCAATCATGACGTTCATATGCCATAATAATCAATGTAATGATCATGGGCATTAACGGAAAGACAAGACAACACAGCCCGCTCAATATAAGCTAAAATCTATCGATGATTCAGAAAATCCGATAGTTTCACCACATTTTTTTCACACTTTATGAATTTTGGGCTCGAATGGGTCCAAACTTATGGATCGTTTTCAAAACTGAAATTGGTGAAGTTTCGATGTGTGGCCGTATTAGACCAGCACAGGGCATTGCCCTATGCATACTGAAGTCCTAGATATAGGCTTGCATGATGAAGTTCATGGATTTTCCCCGGGGGGGCCACTTACATTGACGAGCGGATACCATGCGCGACCAAAAAAACACGTAAAAAGGATGTCTTTTTCAAGATAGGGCACATTACGTACGTAACGTGATAAGGGTGTCAAAAACACACAAATATTGAAAAAAGGTATCTATTTCGCTAGGAAAAATATACGTGTTTAGGGTCAAATGTGCGGGGATGATAAAACAAAATCAAAATGTTTTATAAAGGATGTCCTTTTTTCCCCAACACTACGTGTTTAGAGTCCGATTTGCGCGAGGTGTGGAAGGTGGGGCCGTACTAAACCAAAATAATGGTGTCTAAAGGTAAAACTGACGACCGACGGACGCGTGACATAACAATAAAATAGTGTACTTGTTTAGGGGTTCATTTCAGGGAATACTTGCTAAGAGTATCGTTTTGTTTCCAATACTTGTTAAGGGTAGGGTTTCACACGCCAATACTTGTTAAGGGGTGCATTTTCAGAATATGGAAAATACGTGTTTAGGGTGCTTTTCAAGACCCCGTGGTCGCGCATGGTATCCACTCGTCAATGGAAGTGGCCCCCCCGGGGGATTTTCCCTGATGCGTGGCGCCATGTTTACACACAAAATATGTATATTATATCATTTACGTCCGTGTGTGCATCTGTGCAACATACAGCTAATTAAGCGAGGTACCATTACTTTTATGTATTTTTGGCACATAAACATGATTTATTTTGCTACTTTTTCAGAAGTTATATGGAATTTCTGTCACGTTTAAGTACATTTTATTATGTTATAGGACTTGATGATTATTTGAATGTGTTTTTATAAAAAAAAATTAAGAGCTTTCTAAATTCTGTTGTCCTACATAACATGAATGGTATAGCATACTAACCTTGCAATACGTGTGAGTGGGTTAATTTATGAACTCTAAATAATGGGTCAGTAGATCTACTGCTCAAAGTCAAATACAAATTCAAAACCTATTCTTTTAAATTAAAGCTTCATAATTTCCTTGGCCTGGCCTTGCTTGTTCTAAATTATGAGTTTTCAGTTTTTAGTCGAACCTTCACCAGTATCATTCTAATAGCTAATTTAATTGTTTTTAAAACCAACTTTATTTCAGGTGATCTGTGAAATTCCTGTTTAAGAAATTAAGATTTGACATGATTGTATATTCCCTGCAGATGAGGTATCACCAATTATGTCCAGAATTTTACAGTTATCAAGAGAAGGAAATGCAACCAGTGTGGAGAAACATCTAAGTGGACTGAAGCCAGGAGATGTAAGAGACTCTGCAATTTTACCTAGGATATATATATATATATATATATGTATATTATTTTTTTTTATCTTTATCTTAGTTTGAAAAGATTGAAAAAAAAAAAAACATATCTTTGCTCTCATTCTTTTTATAGTGCATACATGCAGTACATGTACACATGTATGGTATACTAACCTTGCATTAGTGTGAGCGGCAAACAAGGACATGAATGTAACTTGTTATCTAGTTAAAGGGATGGTCCGGGCTGATAATATTTATATCTTAATACATAGAGTAGAATTCACTGAGCAAAATGCCGAAAATTTCATCAAAATCGGATAACAAATAATAAAGTTATTAAAGTTTAAAATTTAGCAATATTTTGTGAAAATAGTTGTCATGAATATTCATTAGGTGGGCTGATGATGTCACATCTCCACTTTCCGTTTTCTTATGTTATTACATAAAATCATAACTTTTTCATTATTTCATACATGTGTGAATAATATGTCTCCCTTATAATGAAATAAGTTGCAGCAATAAATATCTAATGCACTAAATCAGTTGTCAATCCAATTTGTCTAGTTCTTGGAGGAAAAGATTTGAATAAACTTAATTTCATATAATAAAATACAAAAGAACAAGTGGAGATGTGACATCATCAGCCCACCTAATGAATATTCATGACAACTGTTTTCACAAAATATTGCTAAACTTTAAAATTCAATAACTTTGTTATTTGTTATCCGATTTTGATGAAATTTTCGGCATTTTGCTCAGTGAATTTTACTCTATTTATTAAGCTATACATACTTTCAGCCCAGACCATCCCTTTAATTATTTGTTTGATAAGTTTTGTAGCTAAATAACATTTTTCAGACATTTAGAGAGTCCCATCTAGTGATGTCAGGGTTTAAATTAATCCAAGGCCATCATTTCCATGACGTTGGTTGTCCTAGTATCGGCTTGAATGTCCTTCCGGTTGACCTTAGATATTTTCTGCACTCTTAATAATTTTGTGATGTTTACTAAACTATAGAAACATGCGTTCAAAAAAACTTCAATAATTTCAATTGGACTGTTTCGTTCAAGGTTACAGCTTTTGCTTGATTTTCTTTTTTTTTTCACTGCTGGAACTAGTGCCTGCTAAATATTGCCAATTTATAGAACTCTAATTTTGTTAATGCATTTTCCAGCTGAATGTATTTTTGCATGGTCAGTGGTAATATGAATTCAACAAGGAAATAAATTAGATATTTCAAATACCATGTTTAAAGTTCAGTAATAATGGACATTGGCTATATCTATAGAGTTCTGTCATCTACAAATACAGTGACATTTCTAGAACAAAAGAAAAGAATCTTTTGTGAAAAAAAATGATATGGTCAATAAAATATTTGATATCTTTTATAGCTATCACATGAATTCAGACAGATTGTGCTCTCTGGTAAAAGTGGAGATGCAGCGGCTTTCCTGCAGACGGTGTTTCAGAGTTCTTCAGTCAATGATGAAAAGGGAGATACATGTCGACTCCAACTGTGCAAGGGGGCCCTCAAGCTCTTAGGTGGCCAAGAAGTGAGCAGCAAGATGGCTTCAGAGATCATTGGATACCTACTGATGGAGGTCAGAACTTTTAAGAACAGTTATAATACCAACCTTCCTTATTCTCTTTTGTTTTATTTCTCACTCTCCCACTTTAAAGGGGAAGATCACCCATATGTCAAGTTGGTTTAAAGCAGAAAAATTCAAGAAACATGTTACTGAAGGTTTGGCGAAATTCATTGGTTTGTGTTGTTGAATGTTGATCTCATCATTTTATTTGGGGAAAGTACTGTTTTGCTTTTATTGCAAAATAATCAATTCTCGCTACCCCAAATAGGAACATTGAATGCGCAAGACGAGATAATTTTCACTCCGTTGGGTCGTCATCACCACTTCCGGTTGAAAGTCATGCTCGCGCGAGGTTCGCGATACTGAGTTTTCCACCTCGCTGAAATCGATGCCAATCAGCGTAATATCTACAGATTATAATTCTTTTTATTTAATTTGGTCAGTTTTGATTCCATTTGAATTATAAATAAAAAATATATTTCACGTGAAAATAATTTTTATTCATGTTTTTATTTGGTCATAAAAAAATTTAACAAAAATGAATATCTTAAAATTTTGCATTTAGCGACCGGCCTGACATCACAATCGTATTCGACTAGACGCTAAATATATACAGCATCCATTCCGTTCAATATTTCGTCGACCACTAAATGGATAAAAAAATCAGTTTCGGAACTTAAAAAAATCTTAACTGACAGAGGAATACCGTGCAATGGAAAGCGTCGGGCAGAATTAGTGACTTTAGCAGAAAAGGCTGTTAAACTGTATCGTGAAAGAGAGGGTGTGATCACGAACTTTCCGAGCGAAAGCGACGTTGTGTTGTTGTGCATGACGGCACTGTTGATCTGAATGGCAAAACAGTGCATTGGACTTCCGAACTGCAAGTTGTAATACCGAAAAGCTATCCCATAATGCAATGGGCGTTACAGGGATTTTCCCGGATCTCGGCGAAATCGCTATTTGGGGTAGCGAGAATTATTATTTAGTGATGTCATGTTCAAATCTCGGGTCCCAATGTTTACAATATTTTGTAGAAAAAAACCCAACTAAATGTTCCTTTGTAAAATCCTGTGAATTTATCTATCATCTTGTTTACTGTGATTTCTATTTTTCAGATTGGTAACTTTTCAGCACAATGCTTGGTTGAAGTAGCTGATATGTTCATGGATGTTGTTAAATCAAAGGATATTAGAAATGGCAGGTAATTGATATTTGATTCTTCAACATTTTTACATAGTTTTCCAAGTGGCGAAAACTGATGAAACTTTTTAAAGAAAAAAAAGAGTAGTTTTTATATTTGAACTAGATTGATAAATGTCTATAACCTATTAGTCTTTCATGCTCAGACTCGATTCCAGTGATATTGTACTATCAAGTATTCTGAGCCTTGTTGCATACAAGTAACAGTACTATTATTGTCACTTGTTCTTAAACTCAGGTCTGCTTTAACTATCCTCAATAGCCTTAAACATGTTTAACTCAAAAGTTGTTTCTGTCCACTGAAATCCTCTTGAGATAGCTAATAGAAATGGTGACAAATTTGTCACTGGTATACATGTAGTTTAGTGATTCTGTTTTTCATAGGATTTTAATTTCTAATTGTGATCTTGAATATTGGGTGTTTATCATCTCAGTATTATTGATTTCAAAATTTGTATCAGTACAATGCTTGGTTGAAGTAGCTGATATGTTCATGGATGTTGTTAAATCAAAGGATATTAGAAATGGCAGGTAATTGATATTTGATTCTTCAACATTTTTACATAGTTTTCCAAGTGGCGAAAACTGATGAAACTTTTTAAAGAAAAAAAAGAGTAGTTTTTATATTTGAACTAGATTGATAAATGTCTATAACCTATTAGTCTTTCATGCTCAGACTCGATTCCAGTGATATTGTACTATCAAGTATTCTGAGCCTTGTTGCATACAAGTAACAGTACTATTATTGTCACTTGTTCTTAAACTCAGGTCTGCTTTAACTATCCTCAATAGCCTTAAACATGTTTAACTCAAAAGTTGTTTCTGTCCACTGAAATCCTCTTGAGATAGCTAATAGAAATGGTGACAAATTTGTCACTGGTATACATGTAGTTTAGTGATTCTGTTTTTCATAGGATTTTAATTTCTAATTGTGATCTTGAATATTGGGTGTTTATCATCTCAGTATTATTGATTTCAAAATTTGTATCAGTACTTCAATAATTAGATATTATATTATACAATGAAAGTATGTTGAGCATTTTATCATTTTATGAGGAAGGTACAGTATTATTCTATAGGATTTAGATGATCTGATTTATATACATGTATAAATGTATTAAAAAAGCTCATATCCATATCAAATGTGTCATATGATTTCATTTCAATCAGAGCATTTGAACTCCTTCCAAAAGTGGTCTCAACACTGGCCGCCATGGAAACGGTCACCAAGGACTCTAATAGAATGTCAGGTCAAGAGTTCAAAGATCATCTCCTTAATAACTTTTGCTCTTGCAGGTAATATGAAAAAAAATCTCTTTATTAGTTAACTTTTAATGGAAGGATTGAAAGATGGATGGTTGGATGGAAGGGAGGATGGATGGATACATGTAGGTGGAAGGATGATGGGTGGATGAATAGATTGATGGCTGGAAAGATGGTTTGAGGGATGGGTGGATAGATAGGTTGATGGATAAATTAATGGATGGATGGAAATATAGAAGGATGGATGTATAGATGGTTAGGAAGGTGGACGGATGGATGTTTGAATGGTTGAATGGATTGAAAGATGGATGGATAGATATAATGATGAATGAATGATAAAGATGGATGGATATATGGATAAATGATAGGATGGATTGATGAATGATAAGATGGATTGATGAAAGGATGGATGATAGATTAATGGATCGATGGAAGGATGGGTGGATCATGGATGGATGGATGGATGGATGGATGGATGGATGGATGGATGGATGGATGGATGGATGGATGGATGGATGGATGGATGGATGGATGGATGGATGGATGGATGGATGGATGGATGGATGGATGGATGGATGGATGGATGGATGGATGGATGGATGGATGGATGGATGGATGGATGGATGGATGGATGGATGGATGGATGGATGGATGGATGGATGGATGGATGGATGGATGGATGGATGGATGGATGGATGGATGGATGGATGGATGGATGGATGGATGGATGGATGGATGGATGGATGGATGGATGGATGGATGGATGGATGGATGGATGGATGGATGGATGGATGGATGGATGGATGGATGGATGGATGGATGGATGGATGGATGGATGGATGGATGGATGGATGGATGGATGGATGGATGGATGGATGGATGGATGGATGGATGGATGGATGGATGGATGGATGGATGGATGGATCATAGATGGATGGATGGATGTTTGGATCATAGATGGATGGATGGATGGTTGATAGATTAATGTATGGATGGAAGGATGTGTGGATCATGGATGGATGGAAGGATGGTTTGATAGATGGATAGATAATGGAGGGAGATACATGTAGATACTGTAAGTGAATGGATGGGTGAATATTGTGTGTGTAAAGTTGCATATAAAGTTATTTACACTCTATAATTAGTGAACACTGAAAATGATTAATCATCTGGTAATGTCATGCCTCAAAGGCATTTTTATATGAATGCTATTATGAGTATATTGATATCAATATCAAATTGGCCATTTTTATTCTACTTTCATCTTGAAAATAATTTCTTCATTTCATCTTAATTTCTCAAGGTGGGAATCCCAGTGTGCTATT
The DNA here is from genome assembly GCF_037042905.1 of Lytechinus pictus. Lineage (NCBI taxonomy): Eukaryota > Metazoa > Echinodermata > Echinoidea > Temnopleuroida > Toxopneustidae > Lytechinus > Lytechinus pictus. The sequence continues at coordinate 17,627,390 of NC_087256.1, forward strand.
CACCTTGCATCAGTATTCAGGTAAGATTTGATTTCATTTGATCATCAATTAAAATCATGAGTGGTGAAAGATAACACTCAGGGATGACCCCATAATGACAATGCTGATGATGCCATGCTCACTACAAACCAACTGTACAGGTTAATCCCACAAATCATACCGTAAAGAGCTGATCGGTGACCCATTAAGTCCTGTGAAAATTGCCCCTTTCCTATATTTTTCTAGAAGATATAGGATTAGAGTTAGGAGAATGAAAAGGTTTTAGGTTCAAAATAATGCAAAGATTATAAGTTGAAATATTTCATTTATTTCTAATACTTAAATTCTTGATTAAAAAAAACAAACTTTCAAATACAATAACATATACAACCGCCCCCCCCCAAAAAAAAAAAAAAAAAACAAGGAATATGGGGGAGCCAGTAAAGGCCATTGGCCTGTCGCAGGCTGGGCTCCAATACCATAATGAATCATACATAATGAAGAGAGATAGAGATCAAAGAGGGAGGTGATGGTACATGTATGTTTAATTAAGATTGCATAAATTATGTACATAAACAGTACTTAAGATTTCTTAATGAGATGTTTTTATACTTTTATATCCATCAGTTATGGTAGAGGTATTGGAGCAATTGTCTGTAGCCAGAGTAAATTTCCCATAATTGAATCTAATGTGGTCTTGATTCTATTGGTGCAAATGCATACACATAGCCCGGATTCCAGCATTCAATTTAACCTTGTACCATTCTGCAGAGAGATACCCCTGAGCAGTGATCAACTTCAGTTTGTCATCAACAAGCTGCTGAGGGTTATGAAGCATGTGGATCTACAGGAGCTTCCACCGTTGGTCTATCAGCTGCTTCTGCTGTCCTCCAAAGGCCACAAGAAAACCGTCCTTGAGGGACTCACTGGATTCTTTGCAGAGCAGGATAGAAAGATCCAGGAAAGAAATGGCAAAGAAGATGGGTGAGTTAAAGGCAATCTTCTGTTTTCTTTTCTCCTTTTTTTTGGGGGGGGGGGTGGGGGAAGGGGGATTGGCTGTTTTCCTAAAGCCTCAAGAAGATCGTTCTAGAGGGACTTACAGGATTCTTTGCAGAGCAGGTTAGAAGGTTCTACAAAAGAAATAGTAGAGAAGATGGGTGAGAGACAGGTTTTTTTTTTTTTTTTTTTTTGGGGGGGGGGGGGGCTCTTTTCCTGAGGTCATAAGAAAATCTTCTTTGAGGGACTCGCTGGATTATTTACAAAGCAGGATAGAAGGCTCCAGGAAAGAAATGGCAAAGAAGATGGGTGAGTGTAGGCGATCTTCTATTTTCTTTTTTCCTTTCTCTTTTTCTTTTTTTTTCTGAGGGGGGGGGGGGCTGTTTGCATAAGGCCACAAAAAGATTGTCGTTGAGGGTTTCACCAGATTCTTTGCAGAGCAGGATAGAAGGATTCAGGAAAGAAAAGGTTTAGAAGATGGGTGAGTGAAGGCGATTTTTTCTTTTATTTTCTCCTCTTTTTTTGTTTGGGGGCTGTGTGATTGACTCACTGGATAGAAAAGAAGACATGAAAAAGAACATGCATGAGACAAAGGTGGTCTTCTAATTTTTTTTAAATTTTTTTTTGGGGGGCGAGGGGAGTTTTAGAGGGACCCATTTGTCAAAAGGCCCTAGAACACTATCATTGAGTGGCTTGATTTATTGTAGTGTAGGAGAGATATCTACATGCAATGCAAGGAGGAAGTGTGAGTGAAAGTCTACCTGGGATCTTGGAGAATCTAGATTAAGTTTTAGCAGAACAAGACATATTTTGGGGCTTTTGTACATACAGTTTGTATGACATTAATTATTTAAAGGGTTGAAATTGGTCAGGTTGGGCAGGGTCATCATTCCTGGATTACGAGCCATTTGGGTTGTACCTACAAGTCCAGTAGAGATTCACCCCAACTAACTTGATTATATTTCAGTAATTTCTACAGAGGACTGATGATTATCATAGTGGCGAGGCATGGTAGACTTGCAAATCAGATTGTGTGTGTGTGTGTGGGTGGGGTGTTTGTGTGTGGTGGGGTACGAAATAGGCTCTGATGAGTTATTCATACAGTCTCTATTCAAAAGAGGATTAGTCTTTTTGTGAAAGCTTTATTTTCCTCCTTTTTAAATGGGAATATTCAGAATATAGACCTGATTATCCTGCGCTTCAAGAAAAGTGATGGGAAAAAAGGGTGGATGCTGTGACCAGGGTTCGAACCTGGGTCTTTACATTCACAATGTAATGTCTTAACCTCTAGACCATCACGGCTTCACCACAAATTACCCTCACTTTAACACTTTTATGCTCAGCCTGTGTAATACTTCACTTCATTGCCAAATCCAAGGGGTATGTTGCAATCCTTTTTCCTGGGGAATCCCAGGCAACGCTATTTATGGAATCATTTACAGACAATAGTAATTGTTTTAACATGCTGTGTGCACCACATCTAATGTAGAACAACTAGGTGAATAGTTTTTTAATAGATCTTTGATTTTCTTGTTCATCTTTATTTTTGTGTCATGTACTAGAGATTTAGTGAGATGATCATCTTCTTATGGGTTGGTTAATTTCGATTTTTATCTTATCACTGCTCTTGTTGATTTAACCCTATCTAGGCGGGGGGGGCCTCGGAGGCCCCCCCTCAACGATTCGCGCGATATTTTTGCTGCGCGAAATTTTTTGACCGCGCCGCTCGCTGACTTTTTACTTTCAAGTCTTGCGCAACTTTTGAGACCAAATTTGCGTCACCTGGGTACGTGGTTCCGAAATTACGCAACATTATGTAAGTGCATGTCAGACCAAAAATTGCTCAAAAACGTGATTTTGTGTACAAAGTCAATGCAAATTGTGTTTTCAACCAAAAATCATAAATGTATGATTATTTTTAGTTTTGCTGGTCTAAATGTATTAATTTTATGCTTTTTATGTTCTAAGAAGAGTCCCCAACAAATTTAATTGAAAAAACAATGAAAAACAAAAGGTCCAAAAAACAAGGAAATACATAAGAAATTGCAAAAAACAATATAATACATAAGAAAATGATTTGATATCGCAAGTTTTTTCATGAACACTTGCTAAGAACACCACAAAGAGTTTCTATACCAAAATTAGAACATTTGGAGCTTTATTTAGGGAGTTAGAGGAAAAAGTATGATTTCGCATACTAATTACGCATAAATTAGCATAAACACTTAATAGCAATTCGCATGAAATATATTACTATACAATTTTGTAGATTATGTCCTAGACAACCCGCATGCCAATTTTCGGCGCGATCGCGCAGTCGACGGCCGAGATCTCAAGGGGGGGTCTGGGAGGCCCCCCCCCCGGCCATATGAACTCCCAAAATACCCCGGCCTAGATAGGGTAAAGTATTCCAATTATTGCATATCAAAACACACTATTTTGTTTTTCTTCCGCTCCAGGCCTACATTGTTTTGATTTTTCTCTTTAAGTGTCATTTGAGTAATTGGTATTACCCTTTTTTTCTTAGGAGCATCAACAATTTCTTGTCATCCTTGGCATAATCATTATCTTCATTATTTTCAGTATCATTGTCATCATCTCCATCATCCACATCATAATCATCCTCATCATCATCAACACCACCATCATTATTTTCATCATCATCACCACCATAATCATCACCATCGATGTTATCATCATCATCATCATCGTTATTGTCATCATTAACCTTATCTTTCAGCATTTCCATTCATCAAAGTATTTTTCTTACTCTTCTGCTGCAGCCATATTCATGATTCTTTATGACATCCTAATCATATGGTCTATTTGATTAATCTCTCAATTCTCTGCCTACAGGGAAGAGTTGGTGTCTTCCAGTTTCTCCAAAGAACACCTCCGTCACACCGAGGGGACGATTATTATCCACATCACATTTTCCATCAAGCAGGACCAGGAGCTTGGTCGAGAGTTCATCAAGTTTCTGAAAGTAAGCCCTGCTCTGATTTATGCTGTCATTATTAACTTGCTTTTATAAAACTAAAATCAATTCTTTGTAGTTAGCAATAATTGTGAGAGAAAGTCTTTGGAAACTATTTGCATTGCTCTCATCACTATGGTAAGTTCTAACAGTTTTATAAGCATCTCAATCAGTAACACTTAATGGAAACTAGCTGTTAACATTTCTAAATCACCAACATGAATAAACACACATGGGTACCTGATAGTAAATTATAGAAGAAACCTGTCTTAATAATAAAAAAAAAGATAATTGAGTTGGATGCAGATAAAGGTTTATTATTTCAGGGAAGAACCACTGGTACGTAGTAGGAATCAGACACAGATCTAGCCAGATTAGACTGAATAGTTTTGACTTTTGAGGGGCTGACTATTTATTGTGCATAAAAAAATATGGCCCCTGAAATTGTAATGTGCTGGTAGGAATTAATTTCTTGAAATCAGTGTGTGCTGTAAAAGGCTTTCTTGGTAATAATACCCAAGTCCCTTTGGAAGCACAATGTTAGATGATGTAAAATGTACCTTACAAGAAGTGAATATGATTATTATTTTTATTATTATTATTGCTTTGTATTTTCCATTGAAGTTGTCAACAGTTTATTCTCTTTCACCTTTCTCCTTATGCTGCCACCTTCCCATTCTCTCTCTTCTTCTTTCTACCTCACTCTCTTCATCTCTTCCTTTGTTCTTTCTTCACCTCGCTCTCTTTTTCTCTATAATAGAGTGTACAGCTGAGAGACTGCAGTACTGTCTTGGCTCCTTTCAATGTAGCGTTAGCTCTGTCTGTTGCCCAGATACACAGATTTGAAGAACAGGTATGTCTTATTGTTTGCAAGTAGGAAGGAGGAGGAATACATGGATGGATAAATGGACAGATAGGTGGATGGATGGATGTTAAGTTTTTGTTCAGCTTGCTCTTATTTCTTTTTTTCTGCAACAAATATGTTCATACCGTACTTGGTGCATATGATCCTGGTTAATACTACATGTGAGCCCATGAGAATGATGGTGTCAAAGGTCATCTAGGGGTCAAAAGATCACATTCCATATTTTATTGATTGCAAAATCAGGCGAGACTCATTCTTTGTGAACCACCTTGTTAGCTTAAGCCCTGATGTAACTAAAAATGTGGAATTCGAGCAAGATAACCATCATTGTTACACTGCTCTAACATGGAATCCAGGAGGAAAAATTAAAAGGGGTAGACCGAAAACAACATGGAGGAGAACTGTAGAGAAGGAGAGAAATGCCTACGGATGGAAGAATTGGAATGAGGCCGGGGGTTGTGCTAGAGACCGCCAAAAATGGAAAGAAAGCGTGGAGGCCTTATGTGCCACAGGGCACGAATGAGGATAGTAGTAGTAGTAACTTATAATGATTGTACAGTATTTTATTTTCATTTCAATCAATGTTTCTACAGATCTTTGATTTTCTCAAATCTACCATCCTGAAGAGTCTCAAGGATGCTAAAAGACAGAAGGACTCTCCCTGGATTGCAAGTATGTTATCATTTCTCACCTCAACCATGTTGTATCTTAATGATATGGAATTGTCTAAATCCAGTTTATTTCATTTCTGTTCAATTAAATTCTATTTAATTTAATCTAATTCAATTCAAATTCATTTTGAATTTGAATTTCATGGGTTATTTCATTTAAACTTTAATTAAACATTCATTTTATTCAACATGAATATATTTGATTGATAAAAAAAAATCATCCTGTACTTTTATAATATATGAGAGCATTATTAGCCGAAAGGGAGGATAACAACACATATACACTTGATGAATAAGGAGCCTCCATATCAGATGAAAACACATTTCATTTATCAGGGGTGTGAGAGTTCAGATTTTTATCTGATTTCAGATTTTTTTTTTCCAGCTTAATTTCAGCTTATTTTTGGCCTTCCTCTGTACAAAAAATATGGGAGCTCTTTCTATTTCAGACTTTTTCAACACTCTTCAGCTTTTTTCAGATCTTTCATTTGTGACCACTCACACCCCTGATTTATGTAACAGAATATATGTAACACAGAGTATTTCTGGAAAAGATGCAATATAATGGTGAACTTTGGACTATGTTTTGACAAATTGACCCCTTCCTTCTTGACATGTTACCAAACTTCAAAGAAATATGTTATATATGGCAGTAATTAAGAGGCATTTGTCATTGATTGCAAAAATCAATTTGAAATTTGCAATGGATAGATTAGTTCCAATCAAAGCAAGCCAATCTATTCTTTCCATGGAAGAACCATGATCAATTTTAATATTTCAATCATTTGTAAAACTTGTTGATTTTGGACTGAAAAGTGACTTCCAATTGATTCCTTTCAATCCATCTAGAAGTAATTCATTATATCAGCCATAGTTAGTGGTTACTTGCACTTTTTATTTTTTCATTTTTTAATTTTATTTTGACAGATCTTGTACCTGCTGGCAGCAATGTCATCAGACTTCTCCTTGAAACAGTTGAAAACAGGTAATTGCAGCTTTCAATATTAATATTTCATTTGATTTTTTTACTCAATATTTTGAGTATCTATTTGAATGGTAATAGTAATGGTGGTGATTTTTTACCTGATTGCTAAGAAAGCAAGAATGCTTTTAACAGGCAACTAGAGGACCGAAGACTTAAGGTCCTCTCCAAGGGACCTGGTAATGAGGAAAAATGCCGTACCAAAGGGCACTAGTGCACCAATTGGGGTTACCGTAATCTGAAGCACCTTTTCTACCCACTGAGTACTCTTGCCTCGTTAAAGAGGACTTCGGGCTGTTAGCAAGAAACTGGTACATCAAGTTTGTAAGTCAATTTACTCTTCGATTGAAGTTGAATATCCCCTCTTCATTTAAATTTTAGTGTCACAATATTTCAATATTCTCCAACATATAATAATGATAATTATCCACAACGTGGAGCGTTGTGGCCCAGTGGATTAGTCTTCGGACTTTGAAACAGAGGGTCGTGGGTTCGAATCCCAGCCATGGCGTAATTTCCTTCAGCAAGAAACTGATCCGCAGTGTGCTGCACTCAACCCAGGTGAGGTAAATGGGTACCGGTAGGAAGTAATTCCTTAAAAAGCTGTGTGCGCTATGAACGCCTAGCTTAGCCGGGTAATATAGGAGTGCCTTGAGCACCTAACAAGGTGGATATGTGCGCAATATATATACCCTATATTATTATTATTATTATTATTATTATTATTATAATAGCTGGATTTTTTTGCCTGAGGATACAAAGTTCTGCTATATTATCCAGTCCTAATGATTATATTTTGTTGTTGTTTCTCCACAGCATGTATGGATGGGATCACGTAATCCATGGATTAGTCCAGCTGGGTTTTACTCTCATGGACTCATTTGGACCAAAACCAGGACCGTTCGGTGGAAAAGCTGTCGGTAAGTTACCAAACAAAGTGCCAAATTTTTCTTCTAAAGAAACTAATGCTCTATTTGAAGAGTTTAGTTGTAAAAGGGCTTAGGTCCACTTTGGACCATTCTGAGGTCCACTTTGGACCATTCTGAGAAAAACCATGTTTTTTTATTCTCACTTACTGCAATATTCTTATGAGAAACTAAATTGTCATGATGTACTACCCTATCATGTGAACATAAAATTGGGTATAAAAGAAATCTACCTGTCTTCAATTTTTTTCTATAAATTCTTTTAAAAATTATCATTGTGGACCTAATCCCTTTTGCAACTAAACTGAAATGGACTAAACCCCTTTTGAAAAAAAAGTGATTTTTCTTTGCCATTTTTGATCACTTTTAAATAGGAATTTCAAGTTTTCTTTGGTATCATCTTATAGAGCTACTAAAAATCAAATTTGATGAAAAATGGACCTAACCCCTTTTGCAAGTGAGCTCTTCATTTGTATTTATAAGAAGTGGGGAAACCCCTGTGTAATGGTCCACTTGCACATCCCCAATTAGCATATCAAGAAAAGAGACCTGCAGGTTACAATGATTCAGGTTGCGTTTTGTCTCTCATACCAAATGATGAATACAAAGTCAAAGCCGTCACCCAAGGGAGACAAGAAAATGGGTCTTTATGAGCAGGTGGTCTTTATTGACTGTTTTTTGTCATACATCTTTTGATGTGGAATATTATTCAAGGGAAAGCAAAATTGTGGTCTTTATAGACTGATGGTCCTTCTAAGACAGATTTTATAATAATTATAATGATAATATTAATGATAATTATAATAATGATGATGATGATGATGATGATAATATTTATAATAATAATGATGATGATGATGATCAATCCAAAGTTTTTAATCCAGTTTCGTCCTCTTGAACAGGGGTGGCCAGATTCACCTCACACTCTCAGCAATCGCCCTTACCCCCTCCGTCCACTTTGCCTGATTCGGTACATCCCTCCATACTCAATCTAACCCTCCTACACTCCTTGAACCACCCACCTGGAACTCAAAAGCCCTTCTTAAAGCAAGCTTGTCATCCCTCAGTATGTGCCAATACCGACGTACACCACTCGGTGGAAAAGCTGTTGATAATAGCTGATCATATTCTTTTCTTTCCACAGAGGCTGGACCTGGTGCCCCAAGCACCCCTAACCAGCAGGCCAGTCAGCTCGGGACAGACATACTTCTGAACCTCTTCAAGTCACAAGATGGGATCCGATCCAGCATCCTAGAACAGATCCTCAACAGGGTGGTCACCAGGACAGCTGGCTCCGTCACTCAGTACATTAGTAAGTCTATACCAAAGCCTGCCGCACTCTATGCGATCCGCCGGTGACCTTATTTTGTAATAATGACAAAAAAGTAAAATGATCTAACTTTAAGTGCAGAATGATGCTAGGATTACTAAATTGTGCTTTACTACATGCCTCATGCTTGCTAATTTTTTTTTTGTATTTTGAAAGAGGGTTAGTTATTTTGTCAATGTTCAGTTTTAATATATTCTTTGTTTCACACCGAATTTCATACCAAATTGACCATTGACCTGACCTTTCAGAGGACATGTCCATCATGATTACCTCAACTTCTCAGACAGTCCTGGACTGCATGGATAAGGTCTAAGAGGCCTTTGACTTCTTGACCTACATTGAAACTTATTGTATTTAACCCATTTTGCTATAACACATGTTTTCCATAGACTCCAGCCCACACATACATTTATGTAGGCTCTGTATCCAACAGGTTAATGCAGTTGATGATTCATTTTCTGTGTTAAGATGAACTTTTGACCTGACCTTTCAAAGCTCCTATTCCAGCATGGTGACCTCTGCTCTTCAGACTTTCCTAGACTGCATGGGAAAGGTCAGAGAAGCCTTTGACTACCTGACCTACCTACCTCATCTCGAATTTAGTCTCTATTTCATTCTTTGTTTTGACTTCATTCTTTGTTTTGACTTCATTCTTTGTTTTGACTTCATTCTTTGTTTTGACCTTTGACCTGACCTTTCAGAGCTCCTATCCAGTATGGTGACCTCTGCTCCTCAGACAGTCCTAGACTGCATGGGAAAGGTCAGAGAGGCTTTTGACTACCTGACCTACCTTCCTGCATCCACTGCAGAGGGTCTCCTGAAGGCCTTCCAACCCTTGATGAGACTCAACGTGACCCTCAAGGATTCTCTTATGCTGGTCCTCAGGAAGGCTATGTTTTCCAGGTAATCCTTCATGCCACAGTCACACTGGCAAACTAATACCTAGTTCTCACTGTCCCGATTTGCGCCGCGATTTAAACGGTGGTCTCAATCGTGGAGTAAGTATCATATTGTATCAGGGGCCCGTTTCATAAAGAGTTACAACTATTGTAACTTTGCCATTATGGCAACCTTGATTCTGATTGGCTGCTGAGCCCTGTTACCATGGCAGTTGCCATAATGGCAAAGTTACAACAGTTGCAAGTCCTTTATGAAACGGGCCCCAGATCAGTAGTGGCAATCTTATTGACCCTAAAAACTTTTTGGAATGGTTCAAAAAGTTTCGTGATCAGTTACGAAAGGCCAATTGCGGCGTTTATAAAGGATCGCATGGCAATGGGAACGAAGTATAACTCCAGAGACTGATGAAAACTTATTTGTTATTTCCATTGAGATACCATCGGTTGGAGTTGGTTTCATTAGTTTGATTCTTTATTTAATTGATGTGCAATTTCTTGTTTTGCAGGAAAAATCCGGTAAAATGTTGGCCTTTTGCGCATTGATCTCTCTTTTATTATAATTATATTTGGTTGAAAAAAAATATATATGGTGGTTGGTTTCCATGCATATGTAAACATTTTACAAAGATTGTGAATTTAAAGTAGGAGAATGTTAAAATTCGCAAATTTGTAATTTTTCTCTTCATCTAACTGCAGGCAAGGAGAAGCCAGGAAGATAGCAGTTCTAGGTTACCTTCAGATTCTGAGGCATTTCCGAGTGTTTGGAAGCCTGCCAATGAGTCAATCAAGCCAGTCCTACAGTATGGCATCTACATCTAGTCAGGTTTGTATTCACAAAAATGATTTAGATGATTGGATAAAATTGAGGATAGAGAGATGGATCAATATAAAGTTTGATAATCACATGACTGTTTAAACAGGATATATCAAACTCATAATGTTATGAATGTTAATGATGGTCATGGTGATGATCATGTGATATTGATGATGATGTTTTTTATTTTTGTCTAGTTTGCATACTATCGGTGCCACTTTTCCGACGGCGGCGGTGGTGTCGTCAACATTGAAATCTTAACCAAGGTTAAGTTTTTTAATGTCATCATAACTTAAAAAGTATATGGACCTAGTTCATGAAACTTGGACATAAGGGTAATCAAGTATTACTGAACATCCTGCCTGAGTTTCAGGTCACATGACCTGAATTTTAAGGGGGGTACAGAAGTAAACGAGTGTAATTGTAATGATTAATTTGGTGATCTGTCTGTTATCTGGTTAATATTCATCTATGTAGATCCAGGTTGACATCCATGGTGGTAGCAATCAACCCAATAATTATGAAGCTATTGTTTGTATGGAGATTCTTGGCAATCTAAGACGATGTCTCACGCAACAAGCTGATATCAGGATGGTTCTCTATGAGGTAAGTGCTTGGAAGCCTGCTATTCAAGAAATCGGTAGTAGCCGGGGCAGCAGCAAGGTTTATGAATACTCAATTTCATTAAAATTTCTATGCAACAATACAATGCTGTTTTACAGAATTTTTTTTACATAGAAAGCTACTCATACATGTATATGAAAGTTGGTGCAGGAAGTTTCTCTTCAAAGCATTTCCTTTTCTGAATTTTTAAAAATTCTTTATGAATTAGAAGATGAGTTAGCTTTATTTTGAATTCGTAAGGATATTTTATGGAAAATTCTGAAAATCAAACAAATCTTGGATTTTCAACCAATCAGAAACACACATTCATTTTTTTTTTAATTTAAGCTCAAGTCATTCTACAACTGGGCTCTAGTTACAATAAAAGCTTGCAAAAACTTGACAGAAAGTAGGTCTTATTTTTGATGTTTCATTATGATTCTTTCTACCTACCTTTTCAGGGTTTATATGAAGTGAAGTGAAGTGAACTGAATTATTACCAAATGTCAAAATACATTGATACAAGGTAAATAGTCATATATACTTCACTGGTAAAAGGACTCCACCGAAATAGTCTTATGGAAGACTAAATTGAAGAACAAATTTTCTTTGTATTTTTAAAAACCTCTTTCAGGGTTTGTATGAAGTGTTATGTCGTAACACCAAACTACAAGGAGCCATCACAGACATGCTTCAGCGTCAGTTCAAGACTTATTACGAGGCTGATGAAGACATCCAACCACCTCTCAAACTTCAACCCTGTATAACAGCCCAGGGCAACAATGTCTTCCTAGCAGAGCCTTTGGTGAGTAGACACGATGGGGTATGATAATGATATTTTAAAAAAAATCTCATTGGCTGATGTATGTTGAATATTTGTTTCCACCTTCCTCATTGTGTAACACACCCCACGCTGTTTGCCATTTAAATTGAATCCAGACTCAGTCATGTGACCAGACTTTCTTACATAGCTTGGTTATAGCCGCATATGTGCAATTCCGTATTACCTTACCTTACCGCTGTTCCTTCTCTTTAAAGAGGTTGGATGTCCCAGTTTTCCACCTTTCTCTTTCTAGTGCCATCTCAGTATTCACTTATCTTTCTGCCTGTAATTTCCTCAATATTTCTCAGCCAGCTTTTCCTTTAAAGTCCCCCTCCTCATCTGCCTTCAATTTTTTTTCCTCCATGATTTTCTTTGGCAAAGATCTGTGTCTTCTGGGCCCCATCTTACAAAGAGTTACGATTGAACCAATCAATCTCAAGTATATGGAAATCCATCAATGTCATAATATTTTCTTTTGAAATTTGCTCAATGTCCTTCGAAAACAAAGAGAAGCATACTGAATTGTCAAGAAAACTGAATGTATGAATATACATCATTTCTAGAAAATATTTTTAACAAACATATATTTTTTAGATGTCGACATTGCTGGCTTTCCATATTTACGATTGATCGGATCAATCATAACTCTTTGTAAGACGGGGCCCTGGTATGTATACCCATCGCCCAATGGGAGGAACCTTGGGATAATCCTATATTGACTTAGTTTAATCATTGTGTAAATGTTAAAGTAATTGTAAGTTATCCATTGCTTGTGTTTAATTTCCATCAGGCCCACTTACTCCAGAGCCTCGTCCAATGCCTGACACGATGCAAGATGATGCCATCTTCAAGGCGACGAGGGGAAGACTGGGATGAGGAGACATCGGACGATGATGACGATGTCGACAAGGAGGAGGCTCTGGAGAGACTGGAGAAGATGATGGAATCTTTGATGGATAGGATGGTGGCCTGTGAACTGGAAGACTTTCATGTGGTAGGTCGTTGGCTTTTGGTATCCTGTGGTGGGGTAGTGATGAAGAGGAGGAGGAGATTAAACATGATAATTATGAAGATGATGATGATAATGATAATGATTTATGATGAGGAGGGAGAGGAGGAGGAGAAGGAGAATAAAGATGATGATGAGGAAGAGGAGAAGGAGAGTAAATATGATAACAATTAGGGGAGAATAAAGATGATGATAATGGTGGTAGTGTGGGTGCTGATGATTGTAATAATGATAGTGAAGATTTTGATTTTTTAATAAAATATGATGAAGTTGTGGGTGTGATCGAGGTGGTGGTTATAATGATGCTGATCATGATGATGTTAATGGTGGTGGTGTTGGTTTTCATGTTGATGATTACAATGATAATGAAGATGAAGATAGAGATGTTTACAATGATTGTGATGATTTTGGAGGTGATGATGACAGTTGATGATGGCATTTTATATGAAGGAATTTACATGCTACAGTGCATCTCTAAGACGAAGACTAAGTATGATATGGGGGCATATTCTAACTGGGCTTCATGTGTTTCATTGAGGCTGTTCACACCGCAAGGGGGGACCGTGGGCGGACCGTGGATCGCGCTATCGTAGCGCGATCCACGGTCCGCCCATTGGCATTCGCCGGATTCACACCGCAGTGAGATAGCTCGGTCTATCGTAGCACCCCCTTTTTTTAGAGGTCCTGTTGCCATGACGCGTGACGTCATGAGGTCAGAGCGGTCAAAGATTTCGCGCGCTATTACGAACCCGTACTAGTTAGTTGAGAGCTCGATATCGCTGTGCCTATTATGCTAGCCGGCCTACGTTTATTTCATGGCGTTGTATACATTGTGCAAAATAGAATGAGTATAAAATTCCCCGCGTGTAGAACGATGACTTCCGGCGTGCTATCGTAGCTCGGGTTCACACCGGCAGAGATAGCGCGATCTAGCGCGCGCTAGACCGCGCTATCTCTCGTGGACCACCCCCAAGAGGTGCTCCAGTGGCACGCCGTTTTGGCTCGCCGTGGCTCGCTGTTGGGCGGACCGAAACGACGTTGTACCTTCCACACCGCAGAGATAGCGCGATCTAGCGCGCGCTAGATCGCGCTATCTCTGCCGGTCTGAACAGGCTCATTGACCGTTTCTTTTTAGGACAAGTCAGCGGATTTTTCTACCACCAGTGGAGTAGGATTGAGGAACAACCTGTTTGCAATCCTTCTCTTGGGCATCAATGAGGTCCTGATGGAGTACATCTTCACAACGTCTAAAGCATCACAATACAAGTAGGTGGTGATGATGATGGTTGTGATGATGATTGTGGTAGTGGAGGCAGAATAAATGGTGGTGGCAGTGGTTTTGATGTTGTGATGAATTGTGGTAAACTGAGGGTGCAGTTTCCCTTGATCTTAGTAAAGCTGTTGAACTGTTGTAAAATGGTATCTTCTGACATTGTGAAAGTTTGTAGGAGAGTACCCCAGGGTCTATCTCTGAACCACTGTTATTCTCAATGAAGGTGATTGAATTGATCATGGTGATGAAGGAGATGGTGATGATGATGATGATGATTGCGATATTTTTTTTTTTTGTGTGATATTGAAAGTTCTTCATATTAATTATTTCCTTTCTTTTTTATTTATACACATCGCCATCTCCTTATGAAGAGTTTAATCATGCACTTTTGAATTAAATAAATTCTTAAGTTTGTTTTAAACATTCAACACATTATCAACAATTCATCCTATAGGATTGACGACATGAGAAAGCTTGTTTCTTTATATAAGAAGTACCATCAGATAGCGGACATCTTGAAGGAGAAGAGTAGCAAGGGAAAAGGAGGAGGAACTAAATCACCTAAGAGTCTCCTTTCCATGGCTTGCTTGGATAATATGTGTGCTGCTCTTTACAGGTAGGCTTAGAACATCATCTTTTGAATTTTTCTTGTGATTTGCTACTTACGTCGTTGCTTAGGTGACAAAAATATGACTGTGTCTTAGAATGTCATAAATTTGGTAGATAATTGTATAATGCATAATTACATAATATACTCACCAACATATTGATTATGTTTCAATATTACCCATCTAATCAAGGTGACAAATTATGGTGCTGACAACATTCAAGGAATTCCTTCCTGGAGATCTAAGAGAAGAGGAAATAATCTTGTCAAGTCACACTCCCATGCTTAGCATTGGTTTATGGTAACCTATCAAGTGTTCGATATGCTATCTCTTCTCTTGAACCTCATACTTGCTGTTTGTTTACTATGTTGCCGTAGTGACGAGATGCCCGCCCATCAGGAGGGTCTAGAGCTGCTCCGAGAGAATGCAGACTTCTGCCGCTATGTGATCAGTACTGCCGTCCAGAAACTAGAGCAGATGAAGGAGAAGGGACAGTGTGATGGACCCCAGGGCACACACCCTGACAGACTATACCAACACTGCTGCACAATATCAAGGTATTACAGAGCAAAGAATGGTACAGTCAGGGAATGGTGGGTGGGGGTATTAGGGTAGTGAAGGAGAAGGGACAGTGTGACAGACCCCAGGGCACACATCCTGACAGAAAATACCAACACTGCTGCACAATATCAAGGTATGAAGGATTATAGGTTGGTACGGGGGGGGGGGGGTGGGAGTTGAGGGTGGTGAAGGAAAAGGGGACAGTGTGACAGACCCCAGGGTACACTCCCTAACAACACTCTACCAACACTGATGCACCATATCAAGGTATTAAGGATCAGAGGATGGTACAGTCAGGGGGGGGGGGGAGGTTGGTCAGGGTGAAGGAGAGGCGACAGTGTTAAAGACCCCAGGGCACACACCCTGACAGGCTCTATCAACATTGATGCACCATATTAAGTTATGAGGATAGGACGATGATGGGGGGGTATGTGATTGAATGGTGGTATCAATCAATAAATTTTCAAAGTCATACCTCATTCACGTGTTCTCATATGATTTCTTTGTCAGTTTTCCCATGAAATAATAAAGTTACCATGTCACTCAGATTAACTGCTGAAACAGTATTCTTTAAACAGACATCTTCTTTCTTCAATTTCAGGGTGCTTTACGAAAAGTTCTCATCATGCCTCATAACAGCAGAGGATAGAACCAAAAAGGTGAGAAAATATCATAATCTCCTTTCATGTATTCTACATCAGTATATCAAACATGAATTTATTCATTGAATGCATTGGGCAATGGAAGTGGCTGTTCTGGCTAAATCCTTGATGATAGTGCACCTTGGAAAACATTTTTTTTTAGATAGATGGTGCACTATAGATGCTTATTATAATTATTGATATTATTATGATGATGATTATTCTTCTCCATTTTTCAGAACAAATCAGTGATGCCCCTGTGCCTTCAAGGTCTGTCCACAGCATTGAGCGTGGTGACCACTTTCTACCCCGATAAGCTGGTGGACTTCCTACACAACGTAGATCCCCTGACGGACGGAGATGGGGGCGATGAACCAGTCTCTGTGGATGATCAGGACATACAGGAGAGGGTACACCTGCACATGAAGAAATTCCAGGTCTGTCCTCCCCTTTGACCTTTGACTAAGAATGAGTTTGACTTGAAGAATGGATTGACCACATGTATAAGTTGTCAGCAGGCTCAACCGTACAAGGCAATTAATAATCTTTGTTGCACAAACATGCCAGCAATCAATGAAATATTTATGATTGCAAGACTTACGGTTGATTTTAATATATAGAATTGACTTTCAACTGATCAGGGCCCGTTTTATAAAAAGTTGGTCTGAAATTCCTCTCTCTTATTAACCCTTTCCATGCGTACTTCGCACCAATGCACACTCGGTGCCGTGCGAACTTCGCATTTCACACTCAACAAACAATACATTGTTTCCCTCCCTGAAAATAATTCAGTACAGATGGGTTCATGGTCCAGCGCACAAAGAGTTAAACTACATAAATTTAGATGAATTTAAATTTTCATTTTAATGTATCTATGTAAGATGGGCCCCTGAACTTATTGCAATCCCAACTAAGTCATTAATCTAGTTAAAAGTGCATCCTTATATTCTTTTTCTTCAAATCTTATACAATTTTATTATACTCAAGAGTGGTTTCTGTGATTCATTTGATTATATTTCCTTTTTCAGAGGATGGTGATAGATGTACTTACAGGAGGAGAGGATTCTTCTTCCACCACTAAGGATGCCGTCCATCTCTGTCATATCATGGAAATGCTTATCAGACATCTAAACCCACAAGGAACACAGGTGAGATATTAGTATAGTAGATGTACTAACAGGAGAAGAGGATTCTTCTACCGACAGGGATGCCATTCATATCATGGAGATGCTCATATGACATCTATACACTAAAATAATGTGATGGATTCAGGTAAGCGTTTCATCAATGGACTTGTGAATGCTTTATCCGTTTTTATAAGTCTGTTCTATCTGTTAATTGTTGTAGTTACAGTCGGACACTTTTAACTCTCAGCCAATCAAAAAGTTGATGAAATGTTTACCTGTTTTTATACGGATGCATAGGGTTGTTGTTTGAAGGCTCTTTTCATTTTCTTCATTTTTCAGTTCACTCAAGTCCAGTCATGGATCTCTAAGGTGTGTCGAGAAAACAGCATAGGTGAGTGTCACCCATGACGTAATCTCCACAATTCAATTGTCAATTGTACCAAAATTATTCAAATTTACTTTTAATTGATTAATTATGCTAATATGTATTTCTTTGTTTTTCGACTGTATGTTTTCTTTCTTTTTTCAAGGGAAATCTTCGGCATCACTAAAATAGCATAAAATCTATTGCTTTCAATCAGAAAAATAACGATACATTTATGAATTTTGGCTACATATAGAATTTGCATTGGATTTGTCCATGAAATTGCCTTTTTGAGCAATTTTGGGTCTGACATCCACTTACAATATGTAATGTAACTTCGGAACCGTGCACCCTGCGTCGCGAATTTGGTCTTAAAAGTTGCGCGAGATTTGAAGGAAAAAAGTCATGAAACGTTCGGTGTGATCTTTTCGCGTTACAAATTTATCATGAAAAAAAACAGCTCCCCCCTCAACATTTTTCACGAAAAAATTTGTAATGCTGGATAGGGTTAAATCAGAATGTTTGTAGTTAAATATGCAAATGAAATATTTGAAAACAGGATCGTGTATTATGATTTTTCTCTATCTCTCTCTGTCATGTAGAGGATACCGGTCTTTGTCGGGTTGTCATGACGATGCTCTTTAACCTCACATCCAAGATGACAAGTCCTGTTAGTCTTCTCAGAGACATTGCAGAGGATATCCACTCTCAAGTCGGAGACATTGATCCGGTAAGCATCAAGAGATCCGTCATGCCAACTCCTGACCTACATTCTAAACACTGGTTGAATTCAAACTCATGCTTACACTAAAGTTGTGGTTGAACTATGGATAGCCAATGGGGACACTAATCTCCAAGAAGAGAGGTTCAATTTTTCAGCAAATTGCCCACATCATTCATAACTGTCTGGGAATAATAACTAATAACTAAAGTTTTTCCTCTTTTTTTCTTCACCATTGAAGCATGAGAGTAGAGCGCAGTGAACATAAAGGCCATGTCACATTCCTGCATGCCTTGTGAGTGAGTTGTGGGCATCACCCACAACTAACCAGCAAACAAATTTTTAGCATGTTCAAAACTGTTCTGCTGACAAATCTGACTTGCGATTGCTTATGCGGGAAACTGCATGCGAGATCCTGTCAGTGAAGACAACCAGCGGTAGCAAAAATAGTCACCCATAAGTCACATGAAAACTTTGCACGGAACGATTTGCAGGGCTTTTAGAAACATACAGTATTACAAAATTTTGACATTTTCAGCTTCCCCTAATTTTTAGCACATAGTTAAACCATGAAAAAAATTCGCCAATGTTAGAACACATGCAATTGTGCGTTTACAAAATATCTTGTTCTCGGTGTATTTCAGACCCTCTCATCAATGATTCTCAAAGTTATCCTTGTATTCTTGTTTTTCCCGCAGGAAGTTGAGGTGGAGAACCGAACCCACAATGCCGCCGTCAACTCCAAAACAGCTACACCCACAGTTCTGGTAAGGAAATCCATATTTTTAAGTTGATGTTTTAACATATATCTATGTGTGAAAAAAATTGTCCTGGAGAGATGTAAAAACAAAGAGAGAAAACTTAAAATACAAATATCCCATTCATTCCCAGTGTTCGTTAAAACAAGGGTAATGCAGTTTTGAAAATGACCAGCGCAGATATCTAATACAGGTAATGATATTGTTGATAGCTCAACACCAAGTGAATTCTATCTGTATTCAATGTCAAATCCCACTCTTCATTTAATGCTTACCAGATATCAATGGTGAAATTGAAATCACCCTTTGCATCCATGTGTATCAATTGAATATATTCAATTTAGTGATAATAATAGTTGATGTATTGTAGCCACTAGTACTAGTAGCGACTTTTCTAGGAGTTACAAAGTGCTTTGAAATGTCATCCCTGGTCAGCATAGGCGATTGGATATGTACAAATTACCAGGCTGTGACAGTATTGGCCATCCATTTATGTATCTGTTTTTATTTATCAAGCCATGTTTATAAGGAATTAATCAAGTAGATTCTTTTGATTGTACAGCTACTTTGGATGCAGCAAGCTGATCATGTTTTAGATGATACCGATTGGCTGGTAGCGAGACTAAGGGCTGAAAGCCAAGCTGCACAGATAGACGTACTTGGTAAGATTGTTGACAGTTTGCTGATACATACATTTATATTGCACGTTCCCAAAATGATATGCTCAAAGTATTTGAAAATATAGATTAATAAGCAAAATGAAATTCTGCTTCCCAGGTGCAAATGATAGTTTAAGAGGAGATCAGAAGAAAAATGAATAGGTTTTCAATGTTTTTTTTAATAATTTACTAAACAACTTGTACAAATGTTATAATGGGGAGGCTATTTGAAATACATTGACCAGTGAACCTCATGCATTGTTGACATTTCTTAGAGAGTTCATTTGGAGAATTTTTAATTTATCCCTAACCAGACCAGGCTTTTTTGGGTGTTCTATGACCGGGGGGGGGGGGGGGGGGGGGGGGGTGGGAATTAACCCCCCTTCAGATCTCTGCCTTCGATCGCACTAATGCAGTGAAAATTGGCATGATAATATTTGTTGGATGTAATCTACAAGGCTGTATGGTTAAATTTCCGAAATCATCATGAATTAATTATGCTAATTTATGCATAAATCATACTTTTTGCTTTAATTCACAGCTGATAAAAATAAAAATAATCATATCTTTATGAATAATGTGAGAAAAGTAATTTTACATTGACTTTGTACACAAAATCACGTTTTGGAGCAATTTTGGGTATGACTTTTTTCTGTCACACACCCAAAAATCATTACACCTATTTTGTATGTTCATTTCTTATTTGTGGATATAAGTATGTGCTAAATAAATGATAAAGACTGTTCCATTGCCTTGCCACAGATGCAGTGAATCAGCTATCCACACAGCGTGAAGATACAGAGAAGGCAATATGTAATCAGCTTGGTATGTTGGTTACTGGCTTCCACGAGCTGGTACAGACCTCCCTTCCCGCAGGTCCTTGTATCGATACCCTACTCAAGTCACTCAACAGGGTCTATGGAGTGCTAACTCTGCTCTGTAAATTTGTGAGTCAACACTTATTCAAATTCAAGATCAATTTCTTATTCATTCAAAATTCTGCTTTGTAAATTTGTTAGTTAACACTTATTCAAAGTCAAGTTCAAATTTCTTTTCATTCATTTCCAAAAGAAAAATATAATACAAAATTATAACATGTAATTGCATTTGATAGTATAACTGAAGAGTTACAGATAAAAAAGCATATAAATAGATTATTTGTGTTTTATATGCAGTTCATGATACAACTTATGACTTATGAGGTGCTTGCTGAAGGGGATCACCCTCACCAACCTATTAGTAGACCGGCCAAAACGATTTTTTATACTTTGGACGGCAAAATTTGTTAATGCTTGCTAATGCTTGGCATCCCAGCTAATAGTCTTGCTAAAATACCCAGGAATAGCGTACGGCCGGATGCCAAGCGCAATTTTGCGTGAAAGTGTCATTTTTAGCGTAAAATCTGAAAGAATGTCGAAAATCACGCATTTTGATATTTTGACGAATTATTTTAATATTTTTGATTATCTTTCATATGCAATTATTTTTATTAAGAGTTTCAAATTATAAGTCTCATAAATATGGATTTCAAATTTGAATATTCCACACACACATATGGCACAGGGAAACATAAAACCGCGATTTCCTCAAAATAAAAGTTTGTGAAAACTATAAATAGTTTAAAGTTTTTTACGCAACTTAAAGATCCAGACCGGACCCGAAAATGAAATTGATAAATTATATACCAATCGAAAGCTTATAAGCTACTAAATACAGCAAGGTATGCTTTATGCATTTTCACCGCTTCCCAGCTGAGTATTTTGCTTGTGAATATTCCAATTATCGGGCTTCGAACCCCGCTTAGAAAATAGGCTTTATTGTGCTTTTCACCTGCCTCGAGACCGTGACGTCACGTTGTGTAAGAAGCGTCGTGATTCCATAGGTTTGTACACAGAAAAACTGGGTGATTTTTTGCTTTCCAGATAACGCATTTCATTCTCTTCACTTCTATCACAGAGGGATATCTCATATATTTTTACCCACAAGCTTGAATTTATGAAATCTACAGTTTTGAACTAGTTTTTGCCATATTTTATTTCCTGCTTATTTGGCGCAGATTTCAATTCTATCTGCATTTAGATTATGTATAACAACTTTTCCTGACATAGCAATTTAGGCCCAATAAGAGCCAAACAAAGAAATCACAAATATTCAGGAAATGTTGAAAATTGTTCGATCCTTAAAACCCAGTGGCCATGATGGGATAAGTGTATATCTACTTTAACAAATAATTTTTTTCCTGGCTTCTCCACTTGTACATATTTTCAATCTGTCTCTCTCTCAAGGTGTTTTTCCTGTTGGTCCGTGTTGCTGACGTGTAGGTCCGTGTTGCTGACGTGTTGGTCCGTGTAGCTGACGTGTTGCTGCACGTGTTGGTCCGTGTAGCTTACGTGTAGGTCCGTGTCGCTGACGTGTTGGTCCGTGTTGACGACGTGCTCTGCCGGCATGGTCCGTGTAGATCCATGTGAAGATGCCGTGTAGATACCGTGTTTACAGTCATCAACGCTCAATCCGGGGCAAAACGATCCCGGACCTCCCCGGATCATGCCGGCATTGCCGTGTTGATCCGTGAGAATCCGTGTATATATGTGACTGGGGCTTATAGTAGACCGGCCAAAACGATTTTTTATACTTTGGACGGCAAAATTTGTTAATGCTTGCTAATGCTTGGCATCCCAGCTAATAGTCTTGCTAAAATACCCAGGAATAGCGTACGGCCGGATGCCAAGCGCAATTTTGCGTGAAAGTGTCATTTTTAGCGTAAAATCTGAAAGAATGTCGAAAATCACGCATTTTGATATTTTGACGAATTATTTTAATATTTTTGATTATCTTTCATATGCAATTATTTTTATTAAGAGTTTCAAATTATAAGTCTCATAAATATGGATTTCAAATTTGAATATTCCACACACACATATGGCACAGGGAAACATAAAACCGCGATTTCCTCAAAATAAAAGTTTGTGAAAACTATAAATAGTTTAAAGTTTTTTACGCAACTTAAAGATCCAGACCGGACCCGAAAATGAAATTGATAAATTATATACCAATCGAAAGCTTATAAGCTACTAAATACAGCAAGGTATGCTTTATGCATTTTCACCGCTTCCCAGCTGAGTATTTTGCTTGTGAATATTCCAATTATCGGGCTTCGAACCCCGCTTAGAAAATAGGCTTTATTATGCTTTTCACCTGCCTCGAGACCGTGACGTCACGTTGTGTAAGAAGCGTCGTGATTCCATAGGTTTGTACACAGAAAAACTGGGTGATTTTTTGCTTTCCAGATAACTTATTTCATTCTCTTCACTTCTATCACAGAGGGATATCTCATATATTTTTACCCACAAGCTTGAATTTATGAAATCTACAGTTTTGAACTAGTTTTTGCCATATTTTATTTCCTGCTTATTTGGCGCAGATTTCAATTCTATCTGCATTTAGATTATGTATAACAACTTTTCCTGACATAGCAATTTAGGCCCAATAAGAGCCAAACAAAGAAATCACAAAAAAGGTAGTGAATAGTTGTAGGTTTACAACAATTTGAACAGTGAATAATTTTGAGTGCCATTTTCATCTGAAAACGAAAAAAAAAAATGGATTCATAACATGGAAATGGAAGAAAATACCCAATGCTTTTGTACACAAACCTATGGAATCACAACCCTCCTGACACAACGTGACGTCATCATTTCCAGGCGACGTGGGGGTGCTCAATCGAAGCGTACTTTGGAGGAGCAGTTTCTTTGATTTTTATTTAATATTTGTCAGAAATGGAAGGATATATATGTAATATTTTTGGTATATTTGTATTGTATGAATCATTACCTTTATTTTGATATATGACTGTTTTTACACCGGTCAGGGTCTTTAAATTCTTCGATTTAAATGCATTTCTCAATCGAATGTATAGTAAATGTCCTAATGCCACAAATATTAAAATAATTTTCAAGTAAGATGGAATATATCTCATTTTATGTTATCCGAAAGGAGACAATGTGCATTTTACCAGGTGCGCATTTTGAAAGAAAAATAGAAAATACCGTACATTATGTACATAATTACATGTATAAGTACACACTAAAGCGAGTTTTTAATTGAATAGCACAATTTGTCAATTCTTTGCATCCCAGCTCAAATTCTTGCGGAAATACTGAGGAATAACGTACGGGCGGATGCCAAGTGCACTTTTGCGTGAAAGTATCATTTTTAGCGTGAAATCTGAAAGACTGTCGAAAATCACGCATTTTGATATGTTGACGGATTATCATCATATTTGTGATTATCTTTGATATGGAATTATTTTTATTCAGAGTTTCAAATTATAAGTCTACTAAATATGCATTTCAATTTGGAATATTACACACACATTATATGGCAATATGACATAAAAAATCGTGATTTACTCAAAATAGAAGTTTGTTAACATTATCAATAGTTCTAATTTTTTTACAACTTAAATTCTTCGATTTAAATTGGTTCATCTATTGAATATCGATCGTTTCTAATGTCACAAACATTAAAAGAATTTTCAAGTAAGATGGAAGAAATATTTTCCGAAAGGGGGCATGCAAAATTTAGCGGGGAGGGGGGGGGGGGGCATTTTGAATGTAAAATTGAAGATACCGTAAATTATTAACATAATTACATGAATAAGTACATACTTAAAACGAGTAACAAAATTTCTGGCCGCAACTGCCTCTCCCCTCCCCCCCCCCCCCTCCCCCCGCTGCCTAAGGTCATGTGTAATGTCCGAAAGGATTACATGAAGCTGAAAGTATCCCGTTTTCAAGATAATAATACACTAGCATAAAGGGGAGGCAGACTGCCCCCCCCCCCCCCCCGACGAGTCACAACTCATGCAGGGGACGTACCCCTGCCCCCCCCCCCCCTGACGATTTTTTTTCTGGTACAAAATCCTTTGTTTGTGGTTGAAAACCTTTTTTTTTTGCTTGTAATTTTTTTTCGCTGACAAAATATCCTCCAAAAAAAAATGCCCCCCCCTTGGAAAATCCTGGGTACGCCGCTGTAATATACCCAAAGTATTCTGCTCGCGATTCGAGTGTATATTTTATTGTGGTTTAGCGAGATAGGCACCCTACACGGGATTACAAAAAGATGGCAAATAAATTTTCGACTCGAGCTTCGCGCTGGCATTAATATATGAGATAAACAACTTGCTATCTGTTTAAGGTGCCACGAGCCTAATTACATCAGGAGGGCTAAAGATATTCGTTGGACCCAACCCATTCGATTTTTTTTAATTTGATATTGCTGATTGGCCAAAGTGTATGAATATGATTCAAAATCTAACACTGATTCTAGAAATGGTAACTACTGAACTTCCTTTGCCCAAATTGGGAAGATATATCGATGATTTGGAACTATTTTTTGACTGGCGGAAGAATTGGGGCTATTTTACTGTTTCAGTTCAACTTGATGAATCTGATCCCATCATAGTTATCTTCATAAATGGCGATTTATTTTTAAAATGAGCTGGCTACAATACCCTTCTCTGGTCAGATATGGAATGTCAGATATATATCCTATCCAAAGGTAGTAAACATTTGACCCTCTAATTTCACATTTATTTTTTATGAATTTTTCTTTAGTGCCGTTTTAACACACAAGTCTATGGGGAATGTTTTACGCGCGTGACACCTTTAAAAAAAACCTTGCTTGAAGTGTCAACTTCTCAGAATCCAGTCGCATCCAATCCATTATTAAATAAATGTGAATACTGTATGTCCAATCTTTAGCTCTTAGTCTCTCTCAATTTTAGCTCGCGCTTTTGCGCTAACGTTTTTGTTAAGTAAGATATTCATCTTTTTCTACATTAAAAACATGTTTGAAATCCTTCGTTTAATTCGACATTTTCAGTTCACGCTTCGCGCTCGCATCAAATGCTATAATTAAATACTGATCATTGTTCATGATTTGACGATTTTTGTTTTACCTCATTTGCTAAGAAAGCGTGAATGCTTCTAAGCAAGCAACCAGATGACCGATGGCTTAAGGTACTCTCCGAGGTACCTATAGGATTAAAATGCCTTACTACCATTTAAATGCCTTACTTGGCACTAGCGCGCCAAGTGGGAATCGAACCCAGGCCACCGGAATCCGAAACCCCCTCACTACCGCTTGAGCTATCGCGCCTTAGAATGTTTCGTTTCTAATTTTAAAAAAAAGCCAGCTCGGCTTGTGCTGGATTTTTTTAAAAACAGATACATAACATTCTTTATTTCAAAACGTCATCAAAATGTCCAGTTTACGGATTGGAATATAAAAATCAGATTGCGTTTCGCGCTTGCATCAATAGCCTATATATCATTTTTTAAAAATATGTATTAAATGCTCCTTTTTCACGTCAGAATATTACAAATTTCTGAAATTTTTAACATTACAATAATGTTCATGATTACTCTTACGAATTGTGTAACTTTCTAACTTTCAGCTCTAAATTTCATGGCATATTATAACAATGCTTGCGCTTCGCGCTCGCATTATTCAAATGGGCCTTGTCAGATACTTAATCGTGCTTGTGAGAATAAAGCTAATATGTACTTAATAATAAATACTTGATGAATCAATCTATTTTGGTACCCCCTGCAAAATACCAAGCCCCGCCCCCGTGCTCCTCTGCTGACAAAATCCTAGCTACGCTGCTGGTGAGTGAGCTGACTGACCAAGTCTTTTAAGCAAAAGCCTTGATTTAGGGAAGAATTTGTGTTTATTAATTTAAAAAAATGTTTAAAATTACAATATTTACATTCAATTGAGGTTATAATAAATAAATAAATATGTATAAATATATAAATGAAATAATAAAATAATAAATAAATAAATAAATAACTAAACGACCCCCTCCTCAACAAGCTTTCTATTATTTTGCTTCTGTTGTTTCATGCCTTTTCTTGATTTTTTTTTTTTTTTTTTGGGGGGGGGCAAGTTTCCCCTCCCCCTCACTTCCATGCATCTTCTATCAAAAGGCTTCTGTCAGTGTCCGTAGCTCATTTTCCCAATTTTAGAATGTAGAAGGCGTTGTTTCATGCAACTGCGGTCTCTTTGATCAGTTAATTAAACAGTTCATTAGACCAGAAATTAAAATAGATCGGTCAATAACCATTTGCATGAGCTAAGAGTTTTCATCTGTGGAGAATGATGTTTGAAATACTAAAAGAGTAGGTTCTTTAAGTTCACATTTTAATTCTTAAAGCTCATTTCATCACATGTATTGCCATGTTGGGAAATGCAGTCGCACGACCATTATGACAAACAAATATAAAGGCTAATGACCAGCGTCCAGCGCAGATATTGTAATATATAGATTGCATTTCCCAAATTGGCATTGGCAATACATACATGTATGTCCAGGGCTGCCCAGGGTCGGGCTGTCCGGCCCCCGTCTTAGACAACGACATATAACAGCATGGACCTATGATAGTAGCAAACGCGAAAACTGTAATGAAGCAAAATGAATTTAATGAAAATTATAACTTGCAATGCAAAAGACCAAATAACATTTATTATTCATATTTTCACATAATAATTATAGCAGCAGAACATTGGAAACAACTGAAACTAATAATTATTCACAAAAGCGCCATTCATGTGATAATAAAATAATAAGCTCATCGAACCTAAATGACGTATAACCTTGATCATGTGAACTGAAATTTGTGCAAAATGATCCATGATACTTTAATACCCTTATATTCAAGTTTAATCATGAACTGGATCAATAAAATTCAAAATTTATGATGACATTAAGAAAAAATACCCCCATATGGCCAAAGTTCAGTGACTCTAAATGACCTTTGACCTTAATCATGTGATCTAAAACTTGTGCAAGACGATCAGTAATACCTGAATACTGTTATAAGTGTCATTAATTTTTTTCTATACGTTCAAAGTTATAACGAAATTTCGAAAACGTAACCTTGGTTAAGATTTCAAGGTTGATATGACGCCAGTGGCGTAACTACGGGGGGGCATGGGGGGCACGTGCCCCCCCCCCCCAATCGGCTGGCAAAAAAAAAAAAAAAAAAAACGGGAGAAAAGGGAGAAAAAGAGGGAGAAGAAAGAAACGTAGTGGGAAAGAAGAATTTATTGTACATTATAATGTTATATTATATTATATGTTGTGTTATATTACATAAGAATTATTTTTTTTTCATAACTTTATGAAACATAATGTGCTCAGGTCCTATTTGTTCATTATTCCTGGTACTAGCATTGTCTGTTTAACGAGATATACATGTACAATCATGTTGTACCAAAACGTCCTGTTTTCAAGTCAATATGCACCAAATATATATCATCGCACTTCGAGTTATTATTGTTTTATGTAGTGACATATGCTTCTTTTCATGACTACTTAAAGTGATAGCCCCATTTTAAGGTCTGTATATAAAAAAAATCCTTGTTCGTGTTCGTGCTTACGTTCGAATTAGTGGATTGATGAGATTTGTCTGCTCTTCATGAATTCCTGAAATCGGTCCTTAAAATGTTTCTTTTTCTAATGTAAATATCAAAAATTTTCAGCTCGCGCTTCGCGCTCGCATCATTTGTTTAGTGAAATACGTATGGTCATAGTAGATTCCTACAAACAAGCATTAGAATGCCCCTCTTCAGATCTGAATTTCCTATATTTTCAGCTCGCACTTTGCGCTACTGAGATGCGTATGATAATCATGATTACTATGACTACAAAAAGCTCTTCATGTGTTTGAATGTGATTCTAACAAAATCAGCAATCGCTTGGCACTCGCATTGGATGACTATGGTGAGATATGTATACTCTTAATGGATTCAAAAAAAGAAATAGTCCTTAAAATGTCCCTGTTTGGGGTCAATATATACAAAATTTTCAGCTCGCGCTTCGCGCTCGCATCATTTTGTACGTGAAGTACGTATGGACTTCGTAAATTCCTACAAACAAGCCTTAGAATGCTTCTCTTCAGGTCTGAATTTCCTAAATTTTTTAGCTCGCGCTTCGCGCTCGCAATATCTGATTAGTGAGATGCGTATTTTAATCATGATTACAATGACTACAAAAGGTGTTTCATGTTTTCTAACAAAATCAGCAAGCGCTTGGCACTCAAATTAGATGAGTATGGTGAGATATGTATTCTCTTATTTGATTTCTAAAAAATAGTCCTTAAACTGTCTCTGTTTGGGGTCAATAAAAACAAAAATTTCAGCTCGCGCTTCGCGCTCGCATTGTTTGTTTAGCGAGACAGATACGTATTTTTTTATTTTTATTTAATAGCTTATTTTTACCCTTTTTAGATATGAATTTCAAAAATTTTCAGCTCGCGCTTCGCGCTCGCATCATTTGATCAGTGAGATACATTACATATCCGTTTAATGGCACAGTCCTTAAAATGTCTCTATATAAGGTCAATAGGCCTATACCTGGTAATTGAGCGCGCTTTGCGCGCTCACTGAGCGACTCAAAATTTTTGCTGGTGCCCCCCCAATGACGTGACCCACGGTACGCCACTGTATGACGCTGTTATATCAAAACTACCTTCGCCTCCGCCGGAAAAGTGGCTCCTTTAGTCCTGCTCTGCTATGCATGCAGGCGAGACAAAAAATAAGTATTGCCGTGGCAACGGCTATATTTTTTTAGACTTTGATAATCCAATAATTGAAGTAAAATGTAGATTGACTGAGTAGTTTAAAAATGCTAATTCGATCGTTTTATTCATACATGTATATTTTCTATGCACTAGCGTACCTACGGGGGGGGGGGCAGAGGGGGCAGTCTGCCCCCCCCCCCCCGACGAGCTTGAAGCTCTTTTTTCTTTTGCTTGTCAATTTTTTTTGGCCGACGGTTTTGCCCCCCCCCCCCCCTGTGGAAAATCCTAGGTACGCTACTGTTTCTGTGATTTTGGATATAGATATTCCTACAAAATTAATGTTACCATGGTAACGGCAAATTAAATATCAGACCTATTTATGAATATCGCCACAGATAGATTTACGTTCAGCACCAATTAATTCGCGGAAATAGCACGAAGATCGAACTCTACAAAAGTAAACATAATCCTATATAATATCATGACGAGTATCGCACTGATTAATATTAGTATGTGCAATATAGATGTAATATATTGTGCGCTGTTTGTATTTTATGTACATTGTTATCTTTCGCATATATAACATAAAATGATATATCTTGCATCTTATTTCAACATTTGTTTTCACTATATGTGCCATGACAACAATTATTATGTATTTATTCGGTTAGCGCTAAAATTGACGAAATTGAGATGCGGAACACAAACAGTATACTATTGATAGTTTTCACAAACTATTATTTCATATTGCCATATATGTGTGTTTAATATTCCAAATTGAAATGCATATTTACTAGACTTATAATTTAAAACTCTGAATAAAAATAATTCCATATCAAAGATAACCAAAAATATGATGATAATCCGTCAAAATATCAAAATGCGTAATTTTCAACAGTCTTTCAAATTTTACGCAAAAAAAGATACTTTCACGCAAAAGTGCACCTGGCATCCGCCCGTACGTTATTCCTCAGGATTTCCGCAAGACTTTTAGATGGGATGCAAAGAATTGACAAATTGTGCTATCCAATTAAAAACTCGCTTTAGAATGCACTTATACATGTAATTAAAAATTCGCTTTAGTGTGTACTTATACATGTAATTATGTACATAATGTACGGTACTTTCAATTTTTCTTTCAAAATGCGCACCTGGTAAAATGCACATTGTCTCCTTTCGGATAACATAACGTGAGATATCTTCCATCTTACTTGAAAACTCTTTAAATATTTGTGACATTAGGTCATTTACTATACATCTGA
This sequence comes from Lytechinus pictus, assembly GCF_037042905.1. Lineage (NCBI taxonomy): Eukaryota > Metazoa > Echinodermata > Echinoidea > Temnopleuroida > Toxopneustidae > Lytechinus > Lytechinus pictus. The sequence continues at coordinate 17,657,825 of NC_087256.1, forward strand.
TGGATAAACGCCGTTAAATCGAAGAATTTAAGCTGCGTGAAAAAACTTCAAACTATTGATAGTTTTCACAAACTTTTATTTTGAGGAAATCGCGGTTTTATGTTTCCCTGTGCCATATGTATGTGTGTAATATTCAAATTTGAAATCCATATTTATGAGACTTATAATTTGAAACTCTGAATAAAAATAATTTTATATCAAAGATAATCAAAAAAATGATGATAATTCGTCAAAATATCAAAATGCGTGATTTTCGACATTCTTTCAGTTTTTACGCTAAAAATGACACTTTCACGCAAAATTGCGCTTGGCATCCGGCCGTACGCTATTCCTGGGTATTTTTGCAAGACTTTTAGCTGGAATGCCAAGCATTAACAAATTTTGCCGTCGAATCCTTATCTAGAGCACTTTTTTACTTTTGGCCGGTCTACTATATTGGGGTTTGCAAGAAGCCTATTTGCAATTGATAGGAATCAATGTCATCAACATTCCAGAGTTGATCAAACTAATTTTGACTTTATTTTCTCTTCCAGTATCTTGCCATGTATGCCCAGAAATCATATCAGATATCAGGTCGGTTTGAGAAGCTTGTCAAACTCACTGGTACCCATCTCACTCAACCGGTCTATGGACTTATCACATATGTACAGGTAAGCTTACCATACGATTTATAAAGGTGCTGTCACACATTATAGCCAGCATATGCTGACATACATAGGCTTTGGCAAGCTGTTTTCTTAATTATATTTTTCAATATTAAGAATGGCCTTATGTTAACAACACAAATGGTTTAGTCATATGAACGATTTAATTTCCTGATATTTTTTGTTATCAAAATGCAATTCTTGATATAATTAATGGAATGCTTTATATCAAGAAGTCCGATTGAAAAAGAAAACGGCTGGCCACATGTACAAAAGTTGACAATGTATCATTTAATCTGTTATTTACTTTTTATAGGACATGATTTGTTTATTTTGTACACAACAACATGCATTGGTCTTGGGAACATCTGCCCTTGTTTCTTTATATATAATTTTTAAATTGAAAAAATCCAGATACGCATATTTAGAATAAAATTGATAATTGTGATATTCCACTTTTACAGTGTTTTATACATCAGGATGATGTCTCTTCACTTTACATGTATATTGTTATACCAATTATTGGATCCATCATCCTTGCTTGCATAGTCATATTGCACTCACCTTGGCATCCTACTGGGTACCCATTTAAACCTGGGTGGAATAGATTGATTAACAATCAACCCAATGTGAAAAAAGAAAAGCCTTTAAAAATAACTATTTCTTTCTACCCTAAAATAAATATCAGCATTATACGTATAGCAGATAATTCATTCATTATAATGTTTTATATTCTTATCACAGCAAACACAGACAGAGAAGCTGAGTAACCTCACAACTGGGGGGAAGGCAAGTAAAGGGAAGGATAAGAAGAAGGGTGACAAGGGCCTGGTGGCAGCAGCGGTGACGGCAGGCAAGGCTAGGGTCGTGATGAGAGAGACGAGACCCATCCCGAATCTTATATTCGCCATCGAACAGTACGAGAGCTTCCTGATCAAACTCTCCAAGAAAACCAAGGTTAGGAGATGAGAAGAGATAGTATAATGGTGATGGTGGTGAAGATATTGATTGTGGTGGTGGTGATGGTGGTGATGATGATGATGATGGTGGTGGTGTTGGTGATGATGATGATGGTGGTGGTGGTGTTGGTGATGATGTTTGTGGTGGTGATGATGATGATGATGATGTTGATGATGATGATGATGGTGATGTTGAAGATGATGATTGTGTTGTTGGTAATGATGATGGTGGTGGTGGTGGTGGTGATGATGATGATGATGATGATGATGATGATGATGATGATGATGATGATGATATACATGTATGATGATTTATATAATAGTTTTAACAATTTGAAAATGTTTTATTCCATTGTATGAAGAAAAAAAGATAAACTGAAATTGAATTCTAACAATAATCATTTCTATTGTTTTGTAGGTGAACTTGCTTGCTGACTTCAAGCTGAGCACATCTCGTGATTTTCGCATCAACACAGCCGTGGTTCAGGCAAACTTAGCAGAGCAAGCATCAGGATCAGATGAAGTAAGGAGAATTGGGAATGACTGATGGGAATAGGGTCTATAGTGAGGGGAAGAATGAGAATAAGGAGGAGGAGAGGAATACGAATGACAAGGATGAGGGAGGAGCAGGAGGAGGATGATAGAGGTTATAGCTAGAAGGAAAAGTGAGTAGAAGAAGGAGGAGGAGAAGAAGAAGGGGGAGGTTTAAATACAGGCACAGACCTAGCCGGATTAAACACCACAATTTAGAGTAGAGGGGCCGACTATTGTGCAAAAACAATGTGGTCCTAGAAATGGTATTGTGCCTTATCTGGCTAGATCTGCACTTGGTTAGAGATGATAGTGAGTAGAAGAAAGAAAAGGATGAGGACAAGGACAAGCGGTGGCAGTGGGGAAGAAAGGGAGAATAGGGGGATTAGAGGGAGATGGAGAAGTGAGAGGGAAGGAACAAGACAAAATAAAGATGTGTGATTATATGTGTCTGTTTCATTGGTCCCTGTTTAATGTCGGAAACTCCCCATTTAATCCATCTAATACAGGATATGTCTGAGTCTGATGTGCTCGCACAGGATGATGATGATGGAGAAGAAGTAATGGAGGTAGGAGACGGAGAAGGGGAAGAAGAGGGAGACAAGGAGAACCAACAAGAACCGGCTGCCAAGAAAAGGAAAAGTGCTCTATCTAGGAAGTAGGATGGGAGGAAGAAACAGGCTGGAGCCCCTACGTCTTCCCCTTTTTCATATCACCAGCATAAAAACCACCTTTGACCCATACACAAAAAGAAGGAATAATACTCCTTGAAAATATAGGGGGGATACCAATTACTAGTACTAGAGCATATTCCCACTCCCACCCTTACCTAACCCCCAATACACCAAACTTTTTTTTTTCTGTGAACATATTAATATGCAGCATTGGCAAAAAGAAAATTTGCTTTTTGTCAGTCCCACTTCCTGGGATTCCTTGTACTCATGTTCAAAATTATATGAATGAATTTAGAAAATAAGATAAATTGATCATATAAAACATATGATTTGCCATATATATATACCTCCACACACTAACACATCTCTTTCGGCAGATAAAGAATTGTCTCATTCCAGCTTTCAGGGATTCCTTATGTTCACAATGATATGTATTTGTGAAAAAAATATTTAAATAACACAGAAACAGATATTTCTTACCAGATGTAACATTCCAGGTAAAAATAATCATTTCATGAATCCAGTATTAATGTGTTCAGATATGTTTTTAAGATGAGGGAATTATTCACTTACCGGTATTCCACAATTTGGATTTACCTTTCCCAGTGCAATCGCTTTAGAAGTGTAAATTGTGAGGCAGATAACCTGACGCAATTCTTCTAAGGAAAACCCAAGTGCTAGCTGTCAAAATTTCAGCTTATACATGTTTGTCAGTAGAAATTGAAGTTAGATGCATATAGTGAAAGCATTGGTAGAGTTTGATGATTTAAGATTACCCACTCATTTTGACATTGGCATATATACCATTCTGATATGAATGCTGTATTTATAGTTATTTCTAACCAGGAAGGGGGGGGCTTCAAGTATGCTGAATAAAAAGATGATTCATGCTCTGACATACATTTAGCTACACACCTGCCGCCAGCCGCACAGAAACGTTGTTAGCCTAACAGAGCGCTAACAGTAAGTCCAGTCACATCTTACGGATTGTGAAGTCAAAAACATTTATTTCAATGTGTTAGTTTTGCATTGTTGTAACAAAAGGCATTGTGTTTACATGTGATCGGCTTTTTGGTTCAGAACCAAAAGCCGATGCAAAATCGGCTTTTGGTTTATCTTGCACTGCGTTTACACGCTGTCACAGCTCGCAGTGCAAAATCGGCTCGCACGGCAAAAACCTGAGATGATACACACACCAACAATATACGTCATAATAAAGACAACGCTGGATCCGTGCGCTTTGAAGTACGTCATAATGGTAAAGTAAATGAAATGCGTGCCAATTGCTTATGCAGAATCGACTTTCTGTTTACACTTAGTAAAAAAGCCGATTCTGCATCTGCTCGCGGTTCTGAACCTACTACTTTGGTGGTGCAAAGTTGCCGATTCTGAACCGAGAGCCAATGCAAGTTTATCGCGTTTACACGCAACAAAAAAGCCGATTCTGCATCGGCTCGCGGTTCTGAACCGCGAGCCGATGCAACGTGTAAACACGGTAATTAAGAGGGGGAGAGAAATGAGGTCACCCAAGTACTGGGGTCATTGTTTGATTAATAGCTTGTACATTACACAGGAAATACTTGAAGGTAATTTACCAGATGGCATCTAGGAAACTTACATGAACAGGTGTTTCACGCTAGCAAGCTTGTAGATTACAGGAGATAGGAAATCCACAATAAATAACTTGGCATAAATTTATGGCTGAATCTGTAAACAAGTAGGAATGTAATGAACAATGTTGCTTGCCCTTTGGCTGAGGATGTGGAGGTCACACTCACCTTTGATTGAATTGATTTTATTTTCTTATTTTCTCTGCATGTTCATTTTCCCTACATTTTCAATTTCTTTTCCTTTCTCCTTCACTTTCGTAATTTCTCTTTCTTTTGGTCTCCATATTTTCCTTTTCTGTTAATAACACATATTCCCTTACTAATTTTTCCCTCCCTTTTCAGTGCATACCACTTTTCTCTGTATTTTCTCAGTTTTTCACCTTTTTTTTTTTACTTCATCATCTTCTGCTTTATTCTCTTCTACTTTTGAATTTTCAAAATAACCTTTCTACATTGAAGCAGTATACATCATATTTTATTGCCGAAATCCCTTCTCTTTTGTCATTGTAGCGGTACAAAATAAACCATCAATTGTGTATTCATTGTGTATATCCATCAACTCTTTTTTTTTGTTTTAAGACAAAGCCCCCTTCTATTTGCCACAGGGTAGTTGCCGTAGAAAATTATATAGGAAATAATTCATCATATGGTTATTTTTCTCCCGATAATTATTAGTTTCTCTTTCTCTTGTAATAAAGTGTAATAATACAGGTTTATTTCATGTAACTACCTTATTCTGTTATGAAGTCATCTTTTTTTGCCTTGGGGAAATCTTCCAAAGAAAAAAGTAAATTATGTATGTAAAATCACCTTTTCTAGTTTGTCTCTTCCATTTTTTATCATTTTAGTCGATTATTTTGTTTTAAAATGTAATCATGTATGCTTATTTCATGTTCTTTGTACAAATTCCATTTTCTACTTTGCCATGGGGCAGATTCCCATCTGTGATTGTAAACTTGTAGATAAGATATCTCATTTTATTTAGTCCCGTTATGAGCATATACTAGCAGTGTCACTGCTCTTCGTTTTAAAGTGTAGTCATACATGTTTATTTCATATACCTTGAATACCAACTCTTGTATAAATGTCATTTTCTACTCTGTCATGGGGCAGTCTTCCCAAAGAGAAATGTAAAGTTTGTATATAAAATCACTCATTATATAACCTTTCTTTCTTCAAATATTGATATTGTTTATTCTCTTTATCGTTGAGTCTAGTTTTCTTACAATTATTGAACATGAAGTCCGGGGGATGGGTGGGGGCATTGCTGTTACAAGATGGACACCTTGCTTGTTTGCCTAAAAAGCATGTAAAAGGGTTGTTTTTTTATGAAAAAAGACAAATATAGTGATTACATGTCGGAGAAAATGAGGAAGAAGGAGGAGATTCTCAGTAAAGATGTAGATTTTCTCTATTAATTCATATGATTTTCCTCATTTCACAAGGACTTCAAATAATGGTAACCTTGCCATTATGATAGTTACCATGGTAGTAGGGCCACCATGATGGTGAATTTACAATAATCAGCATATTTTAGCATCCACTTCGCTGACGCTTTTTGGATTATTGAGAATCTATTGAAAATATCCGTTAAATCACAATAGACAGGTTAGAGGTCTTTGTTGAAAGTTGTTGGACCGGGACAGCACATCCTCCTAAAATTTGGACTGGGTGAAAAATTACAAATGTCGTTTGTCCCGAGTCTAGGCGACAAAGGAGATTAGCAGCATTATAGAAAGCTAGATTACTAAAATGCCCTATTGTAAGTCTTTATGAAACGGACCCTGGGCTAGAATATTGGGTTATTGAAACAGAAACGTGAATAGAAAAGTGAGAGACTGAACGTAGAAGAGATAGAGTGCAATAAAACGTGGACAAACTTGGTAAATGGTCAAGACAAGTCAAGATTGAATTGAGCTAAAAAAAATGTAAATGTGAGAGAAGAGTGAGAATGTGATGAGATATTTGTTAAAGGCTGGAGGTAATTCAATATCGGATAGGAGAAAGATTGGATAAAATAAATTCACTAGTAGGACCACAAGTTATGATAATCTTTAATTCATAGTAATGTTTGAATATGTAACAGTGAATGAATTGGTGTTGGAAGAATGTACTTTATATCAGTCCTTATAAACATGTGATCCTTAGGTTAAAAATATAATTCAGTTTGATACAATCAATCAGTTTGAAAGCCATTATAAGACTAATTAAATAAACAAATGAAATATCATTTCGAATGTTTCATAAAATTCATTTAATTTTGCCACAAATATGAACACTGAATGATCTGAATCTCCAAAGAAATATAATACCTACATCTAATATATAACACAATACGCATGTATAAACATAAACCATGTTGACGTATAAGTATCGGAATGTGATGTCGTTTCGAGACAAGTTCCCAACTCCCCTCCCCCCCCCCCAAAAAAAAAATAATGATAAATGAAAAATAAGTAACGTCACTCAAGCCGGAAATGCTGATTTAACAGTGTTACCTTACACTGGTTACACTACTGATAAAGTTATAAGGCTTTTCTCTCTTTCATCACTGGCATATCAAGTCAAATATTTTGATGGGCACATCATGGCATACGGAGGAATCTCTGAATAGTCGCGAGCAAAGCAAGCGGGCAGAAAATTGATCATTTTAATCAAAATTCTAATTTTTTTACAGATTTTTTAAAAATGATATCCAGAAAACCATTTACTTTTTTATCATTTACCTGTCGTTTTTTTTGACGGGTGAAACATTCTTTTTTTTTTAGGGGGCAAGTGCCTCCCCCATCTGTACGCCAGTGCCTTTCACCATTACAAAACTGCTGTTCTAATAACTTAATAAAAACATTGTTTGCAGGAAAATAGATATATACAATTTGAAGATGGCACCGAAGAATTGAAATTGCAGGAGAGTACTTAAATAATTATAATTCTTTGGATAAATTTTCAATTTAATTACAAGATGTAGAATCGTGTATTTATAATAATAAACAAAATATTGAGAGGAGTATGAATAAGTTTAAAAACATACACAAATTTGACCTCCTAAAATGCAGCTAAAGCAAAAAAATTAATTAGACACCCACAATCAGTTGTAAATGCAATGGCAAGATAAATTATTCTGCTTAATCATACCAATTATCATAAATAAAAAAAATACAAGAATAATAATAATTAGTATTTATAATGCTTACTTTCTGATGAATCATTACTCAAGGTGTTACATATAAAATAAACAAAATCATTGGACATAGTCATAATCATAAACATAATTTTTAAAATATCCAATTTGCAATTGGTTTCATTAATTTCAGTTCTAAAGGACGGAAGAATAAACATTTCGACTTGATAACACAAAGGAATGATAAGAAATAGTCATGAATATTATAATATAACTCACACACAGCAAAAAACTGTGTCGCTGAATTGGTGTACATCGAGGACTACACCAGTCGTATCACCCCGACTGACTTTTTTAGTGTCAGTTCAACACCTATATGGGTGTTATTGTAACACTTTTTGTAGTTGCTTTGACACTCTTAGGTGTTGTATTCAAACTCTAGTCTAGGGTGCAATTTTAACACCTCAGGGTGAGGTCCTCTAGGGACACTAACTGGTGTCAGTTTTAACACCCAGATGGGTGTTTCATAAAGTTATGCACGACTGGTGACCTTTCTTGTGCCACACCAGGGGCAGATCCAGGATGTTTAACCCCAAACAGGTTTTTAACAAAAAATTAAGGAGATTTAATTCGTCCCAGAAAAAAATTTGACAAGCAAAAAAAAAAGAAAAGAAAAAAAGGTCTTCACTTTCAAAAGGGGGGTCACACTTCTGCGTCAACAGCATTTTTACATTACAAATTTTAATTTAGCTTCTCAAAGGGGGGGAGGGCACAGGCCGGCTGTGCCCCCCCCCCCCCCCCCCCTGGACCCGCCAGTGTGCCACACTATCCCTATGTAGCTCACTTACCACCTAAGATCATGTTCCAGTCGTGCGTAAAGTTGTGCGTAACTTTACAAACAGCTTTTTGAAACACATGAAACACACACCTGGTGGGTGTTTCATAAGTTGTTCGTAAGTTAAGAGCGACTTTAAGAAGGACTGGTATCCTTTCTTGTGATAAATGGCATTCATTGGCGATGGTTTAGCGCGTAAGAAAGGATCACCCGTCGTTCTTAAAGTCACTCTAAACAGCTTTATGAAACGGCTCCAGTTTTTACAGTGTAAATCATTTCATTCGATTGTCAAAATAACGCAGCTATGATTTTATCAGTGGCTGTAACCACCAGAAATGAAAGGAGTTTTCTTCCACTTCTATTTTTCAACTGAAAAGAATCGGCACCGATATATGCCTAATTATGTCGTTAACGATGTCACAGTACGTTTCGATGTCTGAATTAAACTGGCTTAACCAGTGTTTTATCAGAACATGGTTGACAAAAAAAACTGAAAACAAAAATAACATTCTACCTCGGCTATCTTTAAATCAAACTAATTGTACTAATGCCCATTTTGTTTCTGGATAAACCCTGCTTGACAATATTTAAAAGATTAATGATTGAGTAGGGATTTTTGTTAAATGTTTAAAAAAAATTTAAAGACTTTAATTTAATCATTTTCAATAGAGAGAAGTAAAGTAACCAAAATTAATTCGCGTGACTAAATCAAACCAGAAATTGGTTTCCAAAAGATTTAGCTTTCTTATACACACTTATTCAATGATTCGCCATCTTGCACGACGGCCTTTGTCATTTGTGAAATATACGATTGTAGATTTTCCAGAAAATTGGAAGAAGTCAAATATACCTGAGTTGAATATCGATAAGAAAATGTATACGCTCTAAAAATGTTGTCGAAGATTGCATAAAATCTATCAATATCATACAAACGTTTTAGATAATGCAATTCAACTATAGAATTTCAAACGCAATTGCATATTTTGGAGTATTTACCTAAAAAGATTCACAATCGGGAAATGAAAGTGGAGATAAACTTGAAGGAGTGATAGCAACTTCTTAAATTTTTGAATACCTGATAGATTATTGAAAATTGTATTTGTTCTCATTTTCTTAGATAACATATAGGCAACAATCGTATTAAACGACTCACGAAATCAGATTATTCATGTCGGAACAGATGTATGAAAATAACTAGATTTCCTAATAATTGTCATTGTTTATTAAAAGATTGAAGAAATAAATAATATCATAATGACTTCAATACTGACCCCACCCCCACCGGCGCACTCTTTCCCTTCCAATAAATCAGAGTTCTGATGAGAGTATGAGTTCGCTGATTTATTTAGTTCTTTATTCGTCGTCATCACTTAGGTCTAAAGACGAAACGTCACTGAAGTCATCGTCGCCACCATCGTCATTCTCGTCAGATACTTCACTGATTGCGTCTGAGAAAAAGATAAAAGAAATCATATAATTCGATGTTACTAGGTCTGTCTCCGTTATGATATGTATTACTGAAATATGGATGATTAGTTTTAACAGTTAATGAGGATGTGTTTGTAGTTTCTATATTTTACCGTTGACTTTCTTTGTTTTATTTCAGTGATGATATTCGTCACTTGGCTTTTTCAAGCTTTTTCTGAGTTGTGAAGTCGAAAATGGAAAATGAAGGTGTGTAAATTAAATATAAATAATTAATTCTTAAGTATGAATAATTATAAGTATAAAACTTACCCATATCCTGAGTTGCTTGTAAAAGTCGTTTCGCTGATCCGATAACGTTTCTCACTTTCACTATTTTCTTTGTTCTTATCTGGCCTGCGAAAAACAAAGATGAGACATAACAAAATATGACGGTTAATAATTTTCAAAATAAGAATTTAACACTAAATATATTTACCACTGACCCAACCACTTGATGTTGGTGCATCAGAGGCACTATTATATTCATTAACATTTTCTGTCCGACAAGCATCAGATCTGACAACTTTCCTTGATTCTTATTGGCTGACAAGCACTTCTACTATGGTAACTGTCGGATAATTAACATGACTTCTGGATAAAGCATCCGACAATTCCTTTCATGAAACGCTACCCTGATGCCGAAATAACCAAATATTGATCGTTGTACTTTTTTTCAAGTATATTCAGAGTTTGGTTAATTATATGCTTTTAGATCATTATATGTGGTAAATATATGTTAAAAGCACATCAAGGTTTATACGTAGCCCATTTGTATCACAATGGATGACAACAATCGGACAAGGCAATATCCGGGCATTAACCGAGTGTATAGTGTAAACCAAGTTGACCCAATGGGTTGGGCCCATGTTGTATAAAACTATCAGAGAATTAGACAAAATTACTGCCAGGGCGTGTGGATTGACATTGAAAGTGGAGGGGGGGGGGCTGACGATGCAATAGCTTACAATAATTTCCCCCCGTTTTTATACACAATATTTCACGAGTGGTCCCGCCCCCGGTCCCGGTCCACAGCTCCTGAACTGCTTTGTAGACCAAGTTAATATAAACCAGTTTTCCCGCGTATGTTACCTTGTCCTCCTTTCTCGGAAGAATCATCCCTTGACTGGTGGAGCTCCACAATATCTTTCCCTTCTACGAGAGCCCCTTTGGTGGAGCGAAGCATCGACTCCTCTAAACCTGCTCCAATGTTCGGTTTCAGGATGCGCTCAAATCGCCGGATGTTCTGCACCCACCGGGCGAAGCGGGAAAACTTCTTGTCGGATTTCAGGTTGGATTTGGACTTGGGTTTCGTCAGCTTTGGAATCTCTTTCAAGGTCTTGTCGTATCTGTGTTTAATAAGAATGATTATGATAATATGTATGATTCATTATGCGCCAAATCCACTCTGCTGGGTATTTAATGAAGACACAATGAAAGAAGAAGAGAGAGAATCAAATGAATCAATGACAATTAAGAAAAGGCAGCCTTGAATAATTAAGCGCATCCTAAAGTAACGTTAAATGTGTAAACATAAGTGCATTCTCGGAAAGTCAGATTGGTTTATTCATTTCCCGCCAAAATGACCCTAGGATACGAGTACGTCTAGCGGCACACCCTTTCAAAACCAAATATGAGTATTCCTTCAACTACGCTATCAGGCCTTCAAAAGAAGACGATTGCATACCCTTTCCAGTGTCCATGCATAAAAATCACAATTACGTTTTTTTTTTCTTTCAGAGAAAGACTTCCTTTAACATAAAAAAATCAGAATACAAATATTTTTAGAAGACATGATTGCAGGTGTTGCAGAAGTTGTATCTCTGTTATATCATTAAAAGAGAGTTAAGCAGCTTTTTTTCTGATAAAGAATTTAAAAACTACCAATCAATAAACCCTTTGACACAATTTTCGATAAAGTCATTCTCTGAAGAAACAAGATAAAATTAAAAAAACGGGAATTAACAAAAAGAAAGACAGCTCAAAGGCCTACCTATCTTCGTAGATGTTATCTGGTAACCCATATTGCGAGCTCTGTCTGTTCAGGCGATCTTCTTCGACGCTTCGCCAGGAGACGTATTGGCGGGAAAATCTCTTCACTTGTTCCTCGTCAAATTTATCTCGTATTCGTTTCAACGTCTGGTATTGTCTCACAACACTCTCGTGCTTCTTCTTCTTTGTATCTATATATTCTCGATTCTAAATGAGGGTAAAAAACAATGCAAAAAATAAATTTTTAGCCGCAAAAACACTTACAAAAAGGAGAACTTAATCATCTCGCTTTTGAAAATAGAGATGTAGACAGATTGGTCTTTGAATTCATAAAGCCCATCCAACACTACACGATCTATTCGCGATCCGAATTTACCCCCCCCCCCAAAAAAAAAAATAATAATAATAATAATATATATATATATGTCATAGCATTTGATATGAACAACCATCCTTTAAAATAATATCGTTCAAAATTCCAAAGAGTGATGAAATCATTACGGCCCGAATTCACAAAGGTGGTTTCGTATGAAACCACCTTTGTGAATCGCAAAATCAGTAAAACACACGGTTGAAACCATGGTTTCTGCAAAAACCACCTTTGTGAATCGCAAAATCAGTAAAACCCACGGTTGAAACCATGGTTTCTGCAAAAACCACCTTTGTGAATTCGGGCCTACAAGTTTAAATATTACTCGACTGTGAGCCTAATACCTGTAGGAATAAATTGATTTCAATTCCAAATCGTAGCAACGTAATATTATTCTTGCTTATCGACTACAATTTGGACTTTACTCCGATTATTCCGAAATAAAAATATGATATTTCACTTTTTTTCAACTTTCATACATAATGCAAAATTCGATCTGTTAAAAAAAACATTGAGTTTTAGTCGAAATGCAGCGGGCGGCGTGCTTAAAGGCTTCCAAACATCCCGTCATTGTTACAGTTCCCTTGAATTATACTGTTTGAATCGTGTAAAACGTAGAACTATATTGAAAAGTCTGAAAATTAGATGAACTGGGTCAATGGGAAAAACTTGATAAGTTTTTTTTTTTAGTATCCATTTTAAAAGTTATCAAGAACACAATTTTGGAAAGGGAACGGAAATGTTGTTGTCAAACGACCCTGGTCCGTCCCATATTCAGTGAAATGAAATATGTTAACTTACTTTTTCATCATCAACCTTCAGTTGAGCATTTTCGACCTTCTTCAGGAATGCGGTCTGTCGTTGAATCTTATAATGTTGGTTGTTATACACCGAGTTGTAAAACTTCTGCCTGGCTAACGTCTTCTTCGTAATGATGACCGGACGTCGGCGTAGAGGTTTCGTCGAATTTTCACTGCTGGTCGTCGATATCGCCGACGTCGTCGAGCCACTGACGTTGCTTTTCAGCGTTGCCGTCGATGCGTCTGTCCGTTTGGTGCGCGATGTCTCGACACTGACTTCGCTCTGTTTTCCTTCCTCGTCGTTCGTCACGAATTCGCCGCTGGATGTGAAGAAACCGGTTTTCGTATGACGTCGCTGCAACAATGGCTTCGAACGAAACTGATTGGACCTCGATCGCGGATTCACTCTGCTACTGACATGACTGAAGCCAGTCCCAATCCTGCTATGCGTCGCTCTCGACGGCGGGGCCTTCGACGGACTATTGACGTCCGCAACTCTTTGATTCGTGAGATTTGTTTGAGGTCGCTCTTTTGGGTGCGATCTGTCCATGACAGTCTCGTTTTTTATCGTTCTTGTTTTACCCTCGTCAGTAGATTTATGCGTGGTTTTACTTTGGCGGGCTTTCGCTACAGATGTATGGCTAAGAGTTGTCTTCTTATCAGTCTTGGTTCTCTCTAATGTTTTCTTTGGAAGGTCATTTAAAATCTGTTCACTTTTGTCAGAAATATTTACAATATAATCATCCTTAGTTCTATTCGTCATTTGATGGTCTCCCGTCCCTTCATCCGGGATATCTTTGGTTTTGCTCAAAACCTTTTCATCTTTATGTTCAGTCTTTTTCTCGCTTGGATTTGAAGCCTTTAACCGTACACTGGGTCCATCCTTTGGCACGGAAATAACATTGTCTTTCTTTTCAAGGTGAGGTTTACTATCAGTTGGAAGCTTTTTGGGGTGTGTCTTCTCTTTACCAACTTTCGACAACACGTTGTTGTTTTCTTCCACACGGCCATTCAACCTGGTTTTATCAGAAGAACAAAAATCATTATCAGTCATAATAAACTAACACGACAATGAAGACGTTTATATAATAACTAAATTTAAATTTTTGAGAGAAGCTTTGCCATGATGATATACAGTGATCAACGATAGAAAAAATAAGTTCCTATAGCAAAACGATGACGTTATAAGTTTTGGATAAAAAGAAATGCAAAAATGCATATTTCTCTTCCCATATACAGAGATAATTTAAAAGAAACAAAGAAATGCTCGGTTGTTGTTTCAAGATTTTGTTTATTCTTGCTTTTGCTTGTTTATCGATCTGCTTTCCGAGTTTTCAACTTTCTGGCATAAAAAGCTATATACCTGAATTATTATTGTCAAACGTAAATGTATGTGTTCCACATTTTTATCAACTCTTGCTTAGGGCGATCTTTATCAATCTAATCATGTTTAAGTCCTTAACTTTATACTAGTAAGAGAATTGTCTAAATGTTGATTTCTGTATTTATCTATCTTAACCTAGATCTCCCTAATTTTCAACCGGCTGGTCTTTTCCATGCTTTCTAGGGTGTTTGATACTCACTTTTTTTTTTAAAGAATGTAGATAAATATGCATGTGAGTTTGCCTAAATTAATAAATTAAAATGAATTAATGTCGAAAGATTAGAACGGTTTGTTTATACCTATCTCCTTTTGAATGAACTGTCACGTCATCGGTTTTCTGTTCCTTAGGAGAAAACGGAGATGGTGTTTTATGGCCTGCATCTTTCGGCTTGCTGTGCTTTTGCGTTTGCGTAGGAGAGTCGGCAGATGAGTTGGACTCGGGAGCTAAAAATAAATTATCATAGTCAAAATGGACATCAGAAACCGATGGTACGGTTACACTAAAGAAAACGAATGTAAACCGACCAATGATGCGTCATTCGAAATAACGTAATAGCTTTGATCGGTCTGGAGACGGTTTCGTGGTGTGACTGTATATTATTACTTATAGACAAAAATGTTTGGAGAGGGATCGCCAAGTATGCTCAGACGATAATTGTGGCCGAATAATGTTCCTTTCCTTTCTTTTAAGTTTAGAAGGAGGGGGCACAGGGTGATTAATACTTGCTCATACATTATTATCTTTACTTCTTCATTGTCAATTAATGAGTATCATAATTTTCAAAAGATTAACAATAAAGATCATTTTGGTAATCTTCAGGGGGGGGGTAGTTCATGTTATAGTCGAGCGCAGTGATAATGGTATTAGTAAAATGAGCATTGTATATCCGACAAGGGTGCAAGATATAATTGAGGACTTCTATATTACATTAGAAGCCATTTTTAAATGGAAGCCATTTCATTCAATAATGTGCATATGAATGAATGATGGATGGATGGATGGATGGATGGATGGATGGATGGATGGATGGATGGATGGATGGATGGATGGATGGATGGATGGATGGATGGATGGATGGATGGATGGATGGATGGATGGATGGATGGATGGATGGATGGATGGATGGATGGATGGATGGATGGATGGATGGATGGATGGATGGATGGATGGATGGATGGATGGATGGATGGATGGATGGATGGATGGATGGATTGATTGATTGGATGAATAGACGAATGAATGAATGAGTGAATGAAGAAGGAGAAAGAAAGAAAAGAAAGAAAGCAAGAAAGAAAGAAAGAAAACAAAAAGAAGGGGAATGATAATGAGAAATGAAGATAGATGAGGACGAGAATAAGAAGGAGAGGGGGAGGCAAAATGAGGGAAGGAGGGAGAAAAGAAGAAGAGCTCGGGGAAGTGAAAAGACGAAGAACGCAAGGGAAATATAATAGAAAAATAATACGGGATGCGAACCCATCACAAGGAATTTTGGTTTCAAGCAGATGCATTAACGGAATATAGAATGGACTTGGGTCATTAATTATCTTGAATTATTTTTGGAATGAAAAAACAGCATGTCCAATTACCTCCTGCAACCAGCGTGTTAATTTTTGGAAGCCGGGATGGGGTGACGGTTTTCTTAGATGTTAAATCCGAGTTGTGTCTGTCGTGGTTGCTAGGGAGTGGTTTGGAAGAAGGGGCGGAGTTTGAAACCCGTTCCGGACCTATTAGTTGTGAAAAAAGGGTAAAAATATGTATGTAAGATAAATCTGCAAAAAGGAATATATTGGGTCGCAATTTCACACTTTGGTTAGTAATGAGCACTGCAAAAGTAATAATTTTGTTAAAATGAGTTTTCATTTCGTACAATAAAAAAAATCAAAGCTGACCGTTTTCGTCTAACACAATCATCATTCGCATCGTTTCTTTCCCCTTTTCTACTTTTCATAGGTATGATTTCGTATAGGCACAATAATAAACTTTGAACTGTTGAGGCAGCTTACATGCACAGTAAAAATTGTGATCCCTATATAACATAGTCAATGCACAATCCCTTTTTTCACTAGTGGGAATATTCCCTAAATCTATATACATGTAAGCTTTCCTTTTCTCTTTGCTCCAGGTCTATTTATTGGTGTAATACAAATATCACATATTTTACCCTACATGTATAACCTGTCGAATTACCATTCCCCCCCCCCCCCGTTATGTTTTTAATTCAAGCAGTATAATGTCGGGGTCAATATAAAATCAACAACATTTATGCTGAATCGTTATCTGTAGGATGAACAAAATTAAATCAAACTGAGGCCTACTTTCTGTCTTGCTTCTTCTTGAGATAGTCGGCACACTTCTCGAAGACCGTCTCGCCTCGGCGGCAACTGCTGCAGCAGCTTGCGTTCTCCGCCTATTAACGCGAGAGGGCTCCTTCCATGTTTCGTAGACTGCCGGAAGTTGGATGGATGACGAGTGGTGCGGACGTTTCTTTTCTGTCGGCTTCCATTTCACTTGCCCACCGCCTTGCAATCTGAGAGAAGGATTGAACAAAGAGATAGTTAATTAAATGAAAATGGAGCCAAGAGAAATGTATGTAGAAGGATGATTTGCAATGAAAAGGAATTTTGTTTTGAAATGGGATTTAGATCCGTCTGATTCTATTTGAATTTTAAAATGCGCCGCCCTCCCATATTGCACCTCTTTACTCCTGGTAATACAAGAAGTTCTTTTCACGTTCTGTAATATTTTTGCTCTGTTTTGGGTCGACTATGCAAAGCATGATCCGCGTGTCTCTCATTGCATTTATGATTTGCATTTTCTCATTTACGTCCTCGTTAATTATCAGCCTAATCATCCTGTGCTCCTAAGCTCTTACGCCTTTTTCCCTTACTATGAATTTGTAATATAGTTATCTATTAAATTTTACGGGCAGGCCATTTCATTCCTTGTACACTTTTGTATGGTGAATTAGGAATTAGAAAAAAAATATAGAAATTTCATTTCCAAAGATATTCCGCCCATTAGATAAAGCGAACTTTCCTTGATCCTCCCCCGCATATGCTAATTCTACTGCAATGCACCCCCTGGCATTACCTCCCGCCAAGCGTATTAAATACAATTTTTTTCCAAAAAAAATCACCAACTTTTATTACATAGCAAGCTTTCGTTTTATCATGGAACTTTAAGAGCTCCATGGTTTATTTAATGCGGATGATCTTTACATCAGTGATGGGAACAATATTATGGACTTATCAACTCAGATGTCCAAGATGACCATGACTACGCGTTAAGAAAAAAGGAGATCAAGTTTGCTCCCTACATGCAATACATAACTGGCAAGAGCTGTCTAGATGCAATGTCGCACCTTCAGTGATTATCGTGCAAAAATCCCCCTTTTTGTTTCTGATTGCGACTTTGCAAATTTTATGGTGCATAATTTTTGTGTCAAAAAAGTGTTACCTGAAGATATTACCACATCCTTAATGTGCCGAAAGAGCGTTCGGGTGCATTGAAGGGTGATAATTTGTCCCCAATAATTTAAGTAGCTTAATTAATGAGCCAAATATTTTGAAGGTCACAACATGGCAGATGGGGCATAATTTCTATTTCAAAAAATAAAAAAGTTGAGAGCGAAGCGAACGAGCAACGATTTCGACCTGTTAAATGAAAATCTAACTTTGTGATAGATTTTGGCATAATATTCGTAAAAATTACATTTTATTTTTTTTCACCCTTTTTTTTTTTGGGGGGGGAGGGGAGGATCGAGAAACTTTTGGAGTTCCAGTGCCTCCAGCCCCTCATCCACCGCCAGTGTATAAGTGTGAAGTGACTGCGAAATTTATTCTGTTGTAAATCATTCTATCTCCCCAATCCCGTCTTCTGTCCACTGCTCCCCCGTCAACACATCTTTAAACTGTTAGCTGAGCAAACATTACTTGGGATGCGCCAAAGAATATGATTAAACAAACGTGTAGCGGAGAACAATGCAAGGCAAACATTTACCCCCAAACTCTTCGGCAGCCATATTTGATCACGTGTGTACACATGGCTGGTTACCATAGAGAGGGGAAGCTTTTCTGCTTCACGAGGGCGGGCTGAGACCCGACAAAATTACTGACTTTTATGGTTTCTATTTAGCAACATGTGTGGTTGTTTTAAAACAGTGTATAGGGTACAGACATTTTTTAATTGGCATCGCCGCTTCGACTTTGCTTTCAGTCATATTATTCTAGTTACCATAGTAACCATACTTTTATATCATTCACGTCAATGACTGATATTTTTCACCATGGATATGATTGAGATTCTTATTCCTTCTCGGCCTAGTTTTCATTTCGCTTCATAAATCGAAAGACAAAAATAATAGGTCCTTTACATCTCATGTCTGAAATTCCATCGTCATTTCGGATCTTTTTTAAAGATCATTCTGTGCGGTTTTATTTTTTGACGAATAACTCGATTTAAGATCAATACCACGAATTGGACGTGGGAATTTGTACATTTTGATTAATATCTCCAGGCGTATGTAACCATGGTAACATAAAAGATACGATCAATTTCGCAATCAGGTGTTAATGACGGAGTGTAACTGTGATGCTGGAAATACCAATGAAACCCGACCCAAGACCGACTGATAATATGCCATTGGTAGTAACGTAAAAGCTTTTGTCGATCTGGGGCCGGTTTCACTGGTATGACTGTAGCATTAATCTAAGAAGACCCACAGACATAAAATAAAGTTATAATCAGTAAAATTTTCAATATTAATGCATCTCTTATAAGACCCGGGCCTCATTGCATAAGTTACTATTATAGTTACTTTGCCATCCAATGGTAACTACCATGGTAACAATACTCATCAGCCAATCAGAATCGAGCATTCCATGAAAGATACCATTGGACGGCAAAGTTACCATAATAGTAATTTTTATGCAACGGGGCCCTGTTCTTTTTAGCTAAATGTTCATGAACTTAAAAATGATGCAAAACCTGTTTTTTTCTTCAATTCTCTGAAACGCAATTTATACTACAAATGATTACCACGAGGTATGGCGCAAAAACAGAATTCTGGTGGAATTGATTTATCCTCACTGTACTCTATATAGAGATCATCGCTAAAATGCGTCTTTTTTAATTCGATTAGTAAATAGAGGGGGTTTTTCTCGACACTAATGGAATCCAAACATTTTATTTTCTATGTTCTTCTTGATTATTTCAACTCGCAATTAATAACCTCTTATTTCCATTTACCCTGCCCCACTTCTTTGTCTATAGAGAGAGAGAGAGAGAGAAGGGTCGCAACAGATCCCTACCACCGGAGTGCTTTATCTATATATTTGAGCAGGTCTAACATTCTGTGTATTCGATTTTCATTCATCGTAGAAGAAAGGGTTGAGGATTGTTCAGCAGACAGTTTAGAAAACCCTTTCAGATTTTTTTTGACAAATACATTGAGATATTCAAGCAAGTCGCTTGGAAGGTCGCCTATTTATTTATTTATTTATTTTGTTTTATTTATTTTATACTGCAGGGTAGGCCTGTTCAGTTCTTAAAACTGCTTTACAAAGGCGCCCTGCAGTTTAAAATACATGTCAAGATAACTATGAACAACAACAACAAACAACATCAAAAATACAAAATACAAAATATCTAACATCAGAAACAATTGACACCAAAATATAGAGTGGGAAGTGACAATTTAAACATACATAGCATTGTAAATCAAAGGAATATCATTTCGCCCTTTATCAATTCGTATGAAAGGCTTTGCATAATTTTTTAAAAACTAACAAGGAGGTACAAACTTGTAAATTTGAAGGAAGTGCATTAAATAATTTGGGTCCGACATATGCGAAAGATTTTCTTTTATGTTCAATTCTAGCTTTGGGAAGCTGAAGGGGGCATCGTAAAGAATACCGTGTCCTGTATTTCACGGGCCGTTTACATACTAAAGGTTTTAAATAATTTGGAACTAAATCATTCATTATTTTATATACAAGAACACAATACTGATATTTTATACGCTGATCTACTGATTGCCACTTCAGTGACTGCAACAAAGAAATTTGTGATGTATTATAATCTTTTTTCAAAAGCATTCTGGCATATTTATTTTGAAGTTTTTGTATCTTATCTAAATGTATTTTTGCACTGCTTCCCCAAGATGTAATACAGTAATCAATGTAAGGTAAAACCATAGAAAAGTACAGCTTCTTCATAATATCAAAGGACAGTAAGTGCTTAATCCGCCTTACACAACCTATTGCCCGAGATATTTTACAAACGATATTAGTAATATGTTCGCACCAAGTCAAGCCCGGATCGAGCATGACACCTAAGTATTTAATCTTTTTTACATTTTCTAATTGTATGTTCCTGAATTTCACTGACAAATGAGCACCCCTCAACTTTTTCTTTTGACCAAATACCATGGCTTTTGTTTTTTGCGGGTGTAAATGCATATTATTTAAGTCTAGCCATTTACTTATTGAATCAAAATCATCTTGCAAATACTTTTGTACCTCCTTAATTGATTCACCGTGATTAAAAATGGCGGTATCATCAGCATAAAGAGACATTTTAGAATGTACATGCAATTTCAAATTACACATGTCATTAATAAAAATACAAAATATCAATGGACCCAGTATAGATCCTTGTGGGACACCTGATTTTATCTTCAAAAATTCACTGCGACAATTGTTAATCATTACAAATTGCCTTCTGTCTGTTAAATACGATTCCATCCAGTTGTATTCATTGCCAGTAATACCATAGTACTTAAGTTTTGCAAGTATAAAATTGTGAGGAATAACATCAAAAGCTTTGCGTAAGTCCAAGAAAATACCACCAGTAACATGTTTTCGGTCCATTTTATCATACAAAAATATACAATGGCAGTAGTCTGTTTCTTTCTAGCCATGAAGTTGGATTGAAGCACGGGATCATAATTCTGATATTATGAAAATGTTTTGGCATATTTTTTGTAACAAAGGGTGATATGAGTTATAAATGTATATTTCAATAGAATTTTGTACCTATTCCTATTTTTCCCAAGATTTTGCTAAAGTGTTGCGTAATAGGGCTTAAAAATTTGTCACATTTACTGCTTTCTAATTTCAGTAACCATGGTAACAGACCGACATCATCGTAAATCGTAGCTTAGCCGGTATCATCATGACCATAAACCATTGAAAATGCAAGCCTCAATCAATGACTGCCGATTTAGACTTTGATTATCTGACAACTTTCATTGGCTTTGATAGGCCGAAAAATGCAGGTGTCTGAACGTTGCCAAGGCAACTGTCGGATAATGACAACTCCTCAATGCTGGTAACTTTGATGAAATGGTCCCCAGGGGGAGTTGCCAACAACTCGGCACCAATAAGTTGTCAGCATCCATCGTCAGGCACGTTTTTCGGGTTTAGATCAGTCTTTGTTAAAAGTATTAATGAAATTTGACTATGATAAAATAATCGCTATATTTTGAAAGGGAGCTCACAAATTCAGTCTTACCACCCGCGTTCTATATCATTGTCTGTATTCTGTCATGTTCATAAAGAAAATGAAAGATAAATAAGATGCCTGTGGTTATGAATGGCTTCTCAAACTTTATGCACGAATAGGGTTCCATAGAATGATGTATTTATAATACCATACTCGACCCTGCAGTTATGATTGTATACAGTCACACCAACGAAATCAACTCCAAACTGAACGATGGTATGTCATTGAAAACAACGGTGTAATTTCGATCGATCAGGAGTTGGACCCGCTGGTGTTACCGTCATCATGGAGTATTTGACAATGGACTCACTAAAGGAGTGCTGGAACGAGGACATGCTTTCAGAATTTCTATATCAATAACTCCAGAGTATTTTGTTGAGACCCGGTGTCTATGGCAACACCATAATCAGCCAGAATGAAAAGGAAAACAAATCTTCTGAAAAAATGATAAAATAGAGGTTGATATTCTTTCATTGTTTTATAATAAAGGCATGCTTGAAATG
Source organism: Lytechinus pictus (assembly GCF_037042905.1). Classification (NCBI taxonomy): domain Eukaryota; kingdom Metazoa; phylum Echinodermata; class Echinoidea; order Temnopleuroida; family Toxopneustidae; genus Lytechinus; species Lytechinus pictus. Next base: position 17,680,216 of record NC_087256.1, read on the forward strand.
GTCGCCACTATATCCATACCTGCAACTTACACCAAAATAGTTTAATAAGACTTAATTATGGGTCCGCCAGGAGGAATTCGTATCGTACACTATATTTTATTCACGCATGACTTAATTACACTCAAATATGACTTGACATATGAAACAAAAATGACTTTACAAAAGTTGCACCAGCTTCCCCCTTTAATCTTGTCATTTTCATCTATTTTAAAGAGAGGAATTGCCTTATCCTGACAACAGACAAGTGAGGAAAAGTTGGGATTACGGAGTACAACATTGGATGATTTCAAGTTTGATGTTGGTTAGGGTGTTTGATGTTGGATGAACAGTTCATATAGCACCACCAAATACCTAATGCGAGTTTACAGAAATGATCCATAATAGCCCAGTTTCAGGACCAACTACATTTTAAGATTGGTGCTATGCTGGTGCGAGCAAAAAAGAAAAGAAAAAAAAAGCACCCCATCAAGGCATCAACACCAAAACGTTAACACCGAACTTTACACCACTCATTGAACGTTTGTCATGCGTATACCCTCATCTGACGTAGCAGTATACCATTTGTATTGAGATAAGACGGGGTCCCATATAAAAGTAAAATAAAGAAATAAATACGAAATTCTTTCTCTCGATTCATTCATTAGACGTCAGCATCATATCTATGTGATGATGAAAGTCCTTAGACAAAAGTATAAGTTAATAAATATTTGATAAGCAAGACATATAAGAAAGGAAAGGAGTCCCGATCGGGGTGGGGGCGACACATTCTTCCAAAACAGTATAGTATCCGAAATCTATTCACTTTTATCGTTGTTTTCGGTAAAATTGTTCATGGTGCTTCCTTCCACTCAAGGAGAGTAAAAGTAGACATTTGATCACAAAGAGTTGTTTCTAAATATAACTCACCGCCTTGTGGCATTTTAACTCAATGATAAGTCCTTTTTAATGTAAGGCAGTTACAAACAAAAGGGCTCGTACTATTTACTTTCTATCGCTTTTTAGAATTCCTAAGGATTCTTGAGCGAGTTGGGAGTGGGACACCAGTATCAACAAGCTTTTGTCTACTCCTATGTAAAATTTGGATTCGTATGGGGCTTACATCCACTTTTAGATCAAAAATTCAAAAGGGGTGATAACGGCTAAGGGGCGCTTGACAGAATTCTCCCAAGGAAACTTTTATAGCTCCAAGCGTTGTGTTTTTGTCATCCAGACAGGCATAAAATACCATGTCTGCCTTTACGGTCCGGGACTCGAACCTCATATATGTGCATCAATTCGTAACTCCCCATGCACCTTGCAAAATTTCCAATTCATACATTTATTTCAGATTTGCAGAACATTATTCATTCATCTAAAACGTGATTGATATTTTAATGAGTGGGTGTCATTTATATCAAAACATAGATGGAGGTACCGTGGCCGAGTGGTCAAAGGTGCTTGATTGGAGAATCGGGGGTTCGATTCCCAGCACGGCATTTCTGCCCTTGAGCAAGGCATTTTATCAACATTGCTGTTTTATCGTATAAATAAATGAAAATGCGTTTTGCATTGTAAATAACAATGTGTAGACTTAAAAAAAAAACAGATGTTTAGAAGGCTCGCGGTTGGGAGATGCGAAACAATCTGACTAGAACTTTTCCCAGAGCTCGAGTCACACCAACGAAATCGACTGCAAACCGTCCGATGGAATGTCATTGGAAACAACGTAATAGATTGGTTCGGTCTGGAGTCGGTTTCGTTGGTGTGGCTGTGTCATAAGAGTTGGTAAAGGAACACGTCTTATCGTGTGTGTGTGTGTGTGTGTGTGTGTGCGTATTTGAGTTTTTTCAGACGTGTATCAATCAGATATGATTATTTACGTCTGGGACCGACCTTTAACGTCACCATCCAAAAGACGTGACCAGGGCTCGAACCTCGAACCTCTGCATCAATTTGTAGCTTCCCCACAGCTTGGATTACAGGCGCACGCCACAACGCCCAATCAAACAAACTCATGCCGATTTGAACAATAAAATCATTGATCGGATTCGTATTTCTCATTATCGATTTTTATCCGTAAGTCAAATTACAATTGGTGTTAGCGATCCAGGCACTGAAATGAAATACTCAAAGGTGCATGATGGTATCGATCTATATTCCACTACCATCAAATGAAGTGAAAAGGAACAAATAAACTATCAAAATATGTTTCATACAGATATAAAAGAAGAAGAAGACAAAGAAGAAGAAGGAGAAGGTGGAGGAGAAGAAGAAGAGGAGGAGAAGGAAGAGGAGGATGAGAAAGAAGAAGAAGAAGGCCTAATATATATAGCAGCTGCAGCAAAGTATAAAATAACGTTGTTGATGGGGGCCCTTGTAGTAAAGAAATACATATGGTAGTAGTAGTGGTAGTAATATTAGTAGTAGCAGCAGCAGCAGCAGCAGAAGCAGTAGCAGTAGCAGTAGTAGCAATAGTATAAGAGTAGTAGTATACATGTAGTAGTAGTAGTAGTAGTAGTAGTAGTAGTAGTAGTAGTAGTAGTAGTAGTAGTAGTAGTAGTAGTAGTAGTAGTAGCAGTAGCAGTAGTAGTAGTAGTAGTAGTAGTAGCAGTAGCAATAGTATAAGAGTAGTAGTATAGATGTAGTAGTAGTAGTAGTAGTAGTATTAGTAGTAGTAGTAGTAGTAGTAGAAGTAGTAGTAGTAGTAGTAGTAGTAGTAGTAGTAGCAGTAGTAGTAGTAGTAGTGGTAGTAGTGGTGGTGGTAGTAGTAGTAGTAGTAGTAGTAGTAGTAGTAGTAGTAGTAGTAGTAGTAGTAGTATAGTAGTGGTAGTAGTAGTAGCAGTAGTAGTAGTAGTAGTAGTAGTAGTAGTAGTAGTAGTAGTAGTAGTAGTAGTAGTAGTAGTAGTAGTAGTAGTAGAAGTAGTAGTAGTGGTAGAAGTAGTATAGTAGTAGCATCAGTAATAGCATTTATAACAGTATACTATCACCGTATTTTATGGGAAATTTGTAATTTGTCCATCCCAATATTAAGGTAAAAATAACTTTAAATTTACAAAAGACCCTAATGGACGGTGAAGGTATCGTTAAAAAATATATATAAATATGTATTAGGAACTTACGAACAATGGGAAGTCATTGAAAAAGTTGCCAGGAATATATCATATAAAAACTATGTTAAATATCTTGCAACATGCGGCAAGACTTTCTTTGCTTCTACCGTATAAGGTTTAGATCTAAACTTTCAGACGGGTTACTTTCATTTTGGTTTTACTTTTAACTTGGCGCTGTTATGATTGTGACATGCACCAGTGTAATCCAAGTGCTGAGTTATTGGCAAACTACAAAAAAATGAGAGGTTCGAGGTTCGGCTTCTCCGGATTGAGACTTTAAAGGTGGGCCGTAAATAATAATTTCTGATTAATACACGTATGTAAAAACTCAGATACACATCCAAATTTACGATATTTTCACCATGTTGACCAAAAAATGGGCTTACTGTTTAGGTGTGAATAACCGCGATCAGTTTCATGGGTTCTCCATATAATATTCGGTATTATAACCTATAGCTATAAGCAGCAATAGCAATCATATTTTGACAATTGTATATTACCTTGGAAGATGCATAATCTTTATATTCCCTGGAGTGTTTTTGGAGACGCGTTCCTCCCTGCTCGAGTATTCGTCGTCTGCAACCATTCGGTTGATAGTTTTTACTAACCCATGGAAACTTGATTTTCCTCGCGTGAAATATCCTTATACTATATATGCCACTTGACGGTGAAATATTCCACACTAGTAATCAAACTCCGAAGGTAGCTTTATTATATTAACTCATTTTACGAGTATTCTTCCAACCATTGCGAATTCAGCTTCTGACTGACTGTTCGTTCAAATAGAATATCCACTCAAAAGCTTGAAAGAAAAGAACCTTTCCCTCGTCATGCTCGTAAAGAAAAGAGTTCGTGCGGTCTTCCGCTCCCAGCGCTGAATAAAATGCCGTGTATACCTAGCAACGGAGTATTACTAGAGCATCGCGGGAGAATTAAAGCTGGGTCGAAGAACTCGCCGAAATATCATACTTCTTTATGACTTTTATAATTAAAATATCAACTAACGCTGATGAAACTCGTCTATATTGAACGCTGCAGTATTTCACACTGTTAACATGCTGCGTTATGGAAACGCGTTGCCAAACATCTGCTTCGATCTCTAATCTTCTACGGCCTTATCATTAACAACTGTCCTAGGAACAATGAAGCGCCCCTAAGGACCCTATCAAAGTCCCTATTGAAGAATGAAGTTCACTGCATCCAAGCATTAAAGAAATCAATGACTTCCTCACTGAAAAACTCAAGCAGTAAATCATACAATAGTGATGCAAAATTGATTATCTGATAAGTCTTCAGGAGTCTTATAAAAGCAGACAATAAGGTTTTTGTCACGATGTAATTGTCTTACATTCCACAATGTAACCGTTACACAAGTAGAAACAATACGTCAATGTTGAAGCTGCTGATGCTGTTGTTGTTAGCTTCAAATTAGAAAATTTATTTTGTAAAATAAGTTATCCCTCTAACGATTTGCAAAGTTTCGTTATATTTTTGGAAAGATCCGTCAAAACTGCAAACCCAGCATTCACTCTAATCCAAATTACTTGTCTAAAATAAACCGATACGATGAGCACAAACGCCTTAAATCAAAATCAAATCTGAAAAGTTGCGAATTGACGCCACTGCCAACCAATAAAAAATCGGATAGCAAATTTATTAATCATCTGACGTTTGGACACGAGTTCCAATTATGAATTACACATGTCTCGAAGTAATTTATCGATGCTAGTAGTAATAATAAGTGTGGCCGTCTCTGAAAATCCAGCAGAAAAATACTTCTGAACTCAGTACAATTGACTTTGGTTATGTTTCCAAATAAGCACCTCGATCATCGTACATAAACTTGCAAACAGAATATATATCACGGGTGAAATAGCTATACTTATTGCAAAGTGCGAAATATCTACTTGGCTTTTTTCGGTGAGTAAACTTTGAAGAGAAAGGGGGTCGTGTGTACTCGAGCATTGGCTGTTTATGGTCTATGGCAACGCAAGGCTTTGTATTCACGTCCGGGTAAAAAAAAAAAACCAGAGAGAAAAGTATTCATATACTCTCCAAAATTATCTTGTTCAGTGATTTGCAGGTGGCCATTATGCCTTTTTAAAAATCTATTCTATACCTCCTTTCTTGTATGCATACTTATCTAGATTTGAATTCACAATTTACCAGGTTTCTTCCCACATTCTTTAACAAGGAACAACGTTAGCTAAATTATTTTTCGATAAAAAGTGTTTTTTAGACATCAGTTCCGGTTATTTTCCAATTTCATCGATTGAGTCATTTTGTGGTCCCTTCTTTTTTTTTTATACTTTTATGATCTTCCAAGTAGACATAACTCAAGCAAAACGAATGTGAAAATGCATTCTGTTTCTATTTATTATCGAGCTATACTATGCGATTTGCAATTTATGGTCAATATAAAAGAAAAAGTTGGGAGGGTTCTGGCAGCAACCATTCCATTTAATTGCCAAAAATGTTGGACAATATTTTTTGAAAGTTCAACAACCATGACAACTGTCCAATACTTCACGATCATCGGAATCAATATTTGGTTCATTTGGAAAGCCCTATATACTGGCCACCAAAGACATGCACTGCGCTTTCGACGCCGACATCCAATTCTATTCCCCTTTTTGGAGGAGCTCACTGACAAGTAAAACAGTTAGAAATTCAAATTTTGCTGTCACTATCAAATATATTATTGTCTCGAACAAATATCAGCCAGATCCAAGTTCCTTTTAGTTTGCTGGAGATTCGGAGTACCAGACAAGATTGTTATTTTTCTTAATTGTATGTGAGCACTTTTTTTTAGTTGCATGAATTACAATTAATGTCGTAAAATGATTGGTTGTTATGGTATTAATGGAGCTATGATTGATTGATCATTATGGGGACATTCAACATTTTACTAACGACAATGAAACAGGTGCAAATATATACTTTGGACCAACAATGCCTGTCTAAAAACATAACATAAAGGGAATGTGATTAATTTATTGTTAGAACTTTGAATCTTTGCTTGAAATTATATTCATGTCGGCTATTAGGCTCGAGGCGATGAATAGTCTCCCCCCTTCCCTCCCTTTCTTTCTTTCCTTCTTTCTTTCTTTCTTTTTCTTTCTTTCTTCCTTTCTCTCTTTTTCTATCTCTCTCAATTCCCTTTTCACCCTACACCTTGTGCTATTTAATCAAGTAATAATTAATCGTTTATACGCTCTCCACAAAACTCTTTAGGAGTTTGTAGAGTACCCTTAGTCATGTTAGTGTAAACTCAGTAATATTCGTAAATGACACAAGAACGAAAAAAAGCAGATAGTTACGGGCATGGTATCGCTTTTTATACATGCTGGTGACAGTTGAAACAAATATCGAAGCTACCAAAAGTCGCCACCAATATCTTGAGTAGTCGGCTGTGAAGGGCAATTAGATTCGAGTACTCGTAAAAATTCTTCGTGTGAACAGAATCCAAAGCTTCCGTCGCCTAGAAACGGCATATCGCTCTCTGCAATTATATTTAGCTGAATATTACCTACACGTGTATTTCAAATGCTTCTTAATCATGTTCATCTTAAACTACCTTTGAGATTCTTAGGAAATGTAGAGGATTTGGTTATATTTCGATATTATTTTTAAGAAAGATAAGAGCATTGTCTATGATACCTGAAGGGTCCCGTAATTGTGTTTTCTACACTCCCGTCTTCTCACTATTTGCTCTAGCTTCCTTTATCTTTCCTCTCTCCTCTTCTCATTCATTCTCTCTCCACTATCTCTATCTCTTTTCACCTCCACTGTCTGTCTTTATATCTTTCCATCTTTTTCCTTTTCAATCCTCACTTATTCTAAAAGATAAAATGTTAAATCAACAAAGGTTGGAAGAATGACAATCTTTTCCAAATGCTGGATTCAGCATAGAGCTGAATCCAACCTAGCTATTAAGTGTTGGGTCGAACTATTTAAAGTGGTAAATGATACATTTAGAAAAAGAAAAGTTTTTACTGCTTCTACCTTTCAAATGTTGATCTAATATTTCATTTTTTAGAGTGCCCCTTCCTCTCTCTCCTCGTTTCTTCCCCTTCACCCCCCCCCCCCCGCACAAGCCGCATGCAACCGTTCAGATTCCTTAAATCAGAGCTTATATATTTGGAGCACACAAATAAAATGGAAAGTAATATGTTTTATGTAATCAGATATGTTTGCTCATGTCTCGGATTATCCACGAATATTCTACGTAGGCAAACACTTCAAAACTCAAATATTTCCTAAAGCTTCCATGCGAGTGACAATTGGTTGTACATCAAACAAATCAAACAGACGGTGATGAAAGAGAAGGAGAGCGATCAAACTATAATCCTGATTATCCATTGATTTTCACCCTCTTTTCCTTTCTTTAAAAATGATCGATTGATTACGCTGACGTCATCACCCTTTGAATATCGATACTGTACCAAAGGACTATCAGGTAACCTTTTATCGATCAGTTATAGTAAATACTTTCATCGATTGATCAATAGACAGGTTGTCTAGTCTGGTCTCTCAAAATTCAAATTGTTTGAAAAATATAGGCCTATACATGCAAATATTACTTCATAAGCCCATTAAACAAAATTGAATGATTTGCATGTTCGAGCTGTTCAGCAAGTTAATTCTTTTTAGCATTTGGGGAAAAATCCCTCCAAGTGGACTAGTAAGGTCAAGTTTATTCTCCCTTCCCCATTTTGAAAACTGCCCCCCCCCCACACACACACACACTTTGAAAATGGTTGTGCTGCTACTAGTTTTGATAAAACCATAGAGATATATATCTGTGTATGATAAACTTACTTTGCCAGAGTTATTCCTCCCACGCTCTTGCCGTTTGCTTCGGCGTTTGGAACCGTAGAGGGCCTTCTACCAACACGCTCATAATCACTGCCATTCTTGTTTCCCAACGCCTTCGACGTCGACACCATCGACCGCGTGAAAAGAGCGACGTCCTGGTCGTGGATATGACTCCACTGTTTGCTCTTCTCCACCCGGTCCAACTGCCGCGAGAGCAATGTCGGACATTTTATTCCATTGACTCGATTTAAAAGGCGCAAATCACTTTGAGAAGGTGTTTGTGCTCCCATGTTACGATGACTCAATGAATCGGCAGACGACACTTCTTCGTCGATACCGATACCGCTATCGTCGCTACAGCACGTGGAGCCGCTTCTGTTGCTAGGCGACGAAGTTTTATGACTTTTGACGATGGATCTGCGACGTGGTACTAGTAATTTGTAAGGTGATACTTTATTCATCTATTCCAAGGGCATAATTAACTCCAGCTTATATATTACTTATTCCTGAGAATTATATCACCAGTCCGTTCGATCGCCTCTATGAAAACGACATAAAATGCACATGGTATCCATAGTAATTCTTAAAATGAAAAGTTCTTCTAATCGATAGTGTGGAAATAATATTTTTGGTGATTAATTTCAGTGATGAAAAGTAATCTGATAGAGCTAATTGCAACCTCAAATTCATAACAGCGCTGTCGAAGTTTGTGCGAGAACAAATTTGTTTTGCAGCATCGTGGAGTTTGATAAAATATTAAATGTAACCTGCATCATGTATTATCGGACAAACAATCACCTTGATTTTATCAACGTCTTCAACCAAACCTCGCTATTTATGTCTTACAATCTATGCCCCCTTAGCATGTATGTTATGTTGCCTGCACAGATCGCATTCGTTATATTCCCAGAAAGAACTCGAGTTTACACACCTAATGATGTATAGCATTTCAACACCTCAAGAACTATCATCAATACAGAGCATAGCATGATGCTATTCACAAAAAAGTAAACCGAGACCAGTTTCCCCAAGAGAATTTTTAGTAGAGGCATGCAAGTCAATAAGAAGTCGCCGAAAGACCGTGATGTCTCCGCAGGGATATGAGATTTGAAGTAGACTTCGATGCGAAGTTTGTTCGAAATAAATACTAAATATATTCCAACGTCCCTCCAATATGAACATTGAGCCACTGAATCCGAAGTGTAGATTCATATAAGATAAAAGATCAAAGATTTATAATCACCAAACTCTATGATGTCCTGGCAAATGTACGTCGAGAGAGATAGTATATCTGCTGGCAACCGAACTTCAAAATGGCAACTCGACGGTTTTTATCCAGAAGTCATGTTCCACATAATCCTTTTGATGAACATTGTGTCAATAAAACAGATACATTGGCGTCTTTTTTCTTTGTTTGGCGAGAAAACTGCATCAATTGTGCCTTTGTTTCCGTTTGGAAATCTCCGCAAATCACTCTCGAGAATCCAACTACGTCCATGCATACGATGAACGACCGAACAATCCCGTTTTGAGTTTTGAGTCCGACTATGGCATAGTAATAAAAATTATTTTAATAATTATGACAGTATTTGGCCATCTACTGGTCTTTGCCTATTATGAATCAATATATCGTCAAATCAAATTCCAATAAACATGATGCAATTGTAGTCATGACGCTGCAGACTCCCTATGAGGAATAACATTCCCATGGCTAGATCATGTAGATAGTCATCTCTTACTAAAAAGAGGCCAATAAAGGATATTGCTATTCAAAAATAAATTATTGATTCGATCATAATAGAAATAATCGATATACCTTGCATTCAAGTTCGATTTGTATGTTTGCATCGCTGTGAGAGTTTATAGCACTGTCGATTCTATATATCGATTTGATTTTCAAATTTGTTACAAGAATTTTTTTCCGGAGGGTTGGTAAACCTGGCAGACCACAACGCTGGTTCGACACCAGTATGAACATGATGAAACGCGAATGACATATTGCTGTACCGGCGTCATAATATATTCCCTGATATGTCAATCCTCACTGTCAAGTCCCTTGGTTGGGTATTAAAACCGTCATTCCACCGGGACGGTTGAATCATAAACTGGTTTCCTTTGCGTTCACACCATGAGGTGGATATACAAACCATGCAATTCCCACAAACATGTTTCAATTTCTTGGTCCATTTTGGTTAGATATGTCGTTAGCTTCTCTTAGTTAGCTCTGAAAATCACTTGCACTTGTACCTAACATTGCCTAAAGAGGTAATATTCTGCAATGTAGCACTCTTCTTGGAGTAGTCGGGATATATTTTTGCTTTCACTAAACTTATGTTGGGGGAACAGTCGGTGTAATTTAGATGGATAGGCCAGTGGTGGTACCGGCCTGGAATCTTAGAATGGGGGTGGAGCAATGCGAGTAAGCAAATTCGTTGCCATGCTATGTGACAGGGGCAATTTGAAAAGGGGAAGCCCCCTGAGCATGGACGGTCATCCCGGGGATATAGGGGCGGCATGTCCCTGACATTGTATAGTTTGTACAGCTACAACCGGGGGGTGGGGTCTTCTTACCCCCGCCCCCTCGCGATGTGCCTTGACTAGAAGAAAAATCTCATGGAAATCATTTGCGCCTGCTGCGTGCCTAGATCAACATCGACATTCAGATATCGATATTGAAATAATTCTCTTTTATATAAATGCGTAAAACTGCTTGTAGATACAACAAAATGAAATATATTTTAATAATTTGGAAGGGGCAAATTGAACCCTCTTCCTCCCTTGATGCCGCTGCCGAAGAAGGCTCATATTGCAACCGAGGTCCGAGCTCGCGTGGGTACCATGGTCTTATTTTCGGATCCATTTCCAAACAAACCCGTTTACCCGTTCCATATCCAGTAGACGTATTAGTTTCAAAGAAAGTTATTTTGAGAGACAGCTGACATACCAACTAAAAAGGAGCAAAAGAATTCAAGTTACACTAAAGGCCTCACTTTTTAATCAGCACAACATAATACACCGTAGTAATACTAATAATCACGATATTATTTTCAACAAGCATTGAAATGACAAATGCATCCCCGGTTGATGTTGATAAATCTATTTTATGATTAATTTTTATTGGTACCTACAGACACTGGCGGATTCAGGGGGGGGGGGGGGCAGCCGACCCGTATCCCCCCAACCTTTGAGAGGCACAGTTAAACTTTGTGATATAAATATGCCGTTAAAACACAAGTATGCCCCCCTTTTTTAAAGTGAGGACTTCAGTCTGCCCCTATCCATGCATGTAAGTAATATTCATTTCGAAATGTTGTAATAATTCTTTAAGTATTTAGTAAAGTAGAGTTAGCTATACGAAATTCGACTCACTGTTTTAGTGTTTCGAGGATTCTAAAATAAGATATATTTTTATTGAGTAGGCTCCTATTTCTTTTTCATTCCTTTCCATTTCGTATATTTTTTCAAAGTTAAAACCCTCATTGCTATTTCTTATCAAGTTTAGAATTCAGAACTAATTATCAAATGATATTCACAAAGATATATTAATATATCACAAAATGCAGACCATTAAAATGGTCTTGGAAGCATAGGTTCAGATGCAGACCAGACAGTAAATTTATGGTGACACATGAATGGACAGGATAGCTTTCACGGCATTTTAATCACTTTTTTAGGTCATTTTATCATGTTTATGGTAATTTCCAACATGAGGCTATAAGATTATATGCAAAGAAATTACGATATATGCTCTGACATAGCAGCGGGCTTCGCTAATTGCATGATCCATTGATCATGTTGAAAGTTGTTACAGTGCTCTGAAGTCGAATTAATTTCGAAGCATTCGTGATGCTCGGTTCTGGGCAATTGGGTACCATAATAAGAACATCATTTGTTTTATTTTTAATCATGATTCTCTTGAAATCACTATTGGGCACCCGATTCCTTTATCAAACGCCATCTTTAACGAACACGGACGCCGTGCCCGACGTCGTCCCGTACATATTGCTTCCTCGACATTCGTACATGGCGGCATCGTCCAGATTTACATCCAGGATGTCAAGTATCGTGGTCACCATGAATTTTTCTGGTCCTCCGAGCTCGTGGACGACGAAACGGGCATTGTCGCCGGGGATGAAAGCCTCAATGGCTGGTTGCTGAAGACTCCCTTTTCGTCGCCAATAGACCTTCGTCATGGGCTCTGAGACGAACTGGCAGCGGAGTAGAGCGCGATCTCCCGAGCGAAGTACAACATCAGAGGGCGGCATAGCTAGTTTAGGGGCTGAGGGAGATTCATCGTTCGATAAACAGAGAAGGGAGGGGGAGGAGACAAAATAAGAATATAAAAATCGATTGTAAATTTGTTTTATTTCCTTCATTGTTGTTGCTGTTGCCATTTGATATTGTTATTATTAGTGATTAAAGTTTATGTATGTCTATATTGAAAGGGTACTCTCTTTTTCTGACGAAAAAAAAATCCCATAAAGGCAGAGGCAAATGAAGATGTTTATTTTGGGGGGTGTAGATTGCGTGAAAGATTTTTGTTATAGTATGGGGAAAGTTTTCAGGATTGTATTAGGTCGTTGGGAATCTTCTTTCTCTTTTATTTGTTTCACTGCCCGCTTAAGGACCTCTTTCTCTCTTGGGGGAATTGGATGCATACCAAATCAAATCAAATATGAAAAAGAAAAACAGTAGAAATATGTTTAAACAGTTTTACTGGTTTGTACCAAGCCGCCTCTTTTCAGTGTTTCTGCATGTCCCAAAGTGAATGAGAAAATAAAGAAATCAACAATATTTAGTAATGATTTTCATATTATCATGTGGTTAGAACAGGGACAGAACCAGAGTATCTGATATGGGCAAGACAATTTTAGTGTGAGGTAATTTCTTTTGAATTTAATAATCATGAGTTTTTAAATAAGTCCACGTTCCACAGATTTTTTTATTTTCATTTTCTTCTTTCTCCCCTTTCTTTCTTCGTTTATGTAATCCTCTGATTTTTTTGTTTTTAGTTCTACTGTTGTCGCTGCGCCAATTTATTCCTTGATGAAAATGCAAATACCGAATTTCATGACCGAAAATGATGAAATAGTGACGAATTACTAAGCCTTATGTTATCATTGATGAAATAAATTATTGAATGAAAATAAATGAAATATAAATGTACTAACCCCCTTTGCACATTCCAGGCTCAACTTCCGTAATCGTCGTCTTTGACTCTGTACCTGCCTTCTTCATCAAACATCGATTGTCGTAGGTGATACCATCTGATCCACACACCATATCACTGTCCTTGCAAACACACACAGTCTTGATAGATCCCCGGACGTCCATGATTGATCGTAGGTAGGCGTACACCGCCATAGAGCCAACATCGGCTATTCTCCACGGCAATTCTTTGACAGGCCGGCATCGCATGTCGTTTCCACATCTTCCAAAACGATTCTTCGTCTTCATGGTCTTGTCTCGGACCAACGACATCGGATTGATAATCAACCCCGTGCCCGACGTCTGCCACTTTGAGAAGAATTCACCGTACTCGGTGAAGGTGTCGGCGTCCGGATCGCAGTAGTCGCCGACGCCGATGGCGCAGACGTTGCAACACCGGCGTGGATCGCGCGTGTCCGGGATCGTCCCGTAGGGGCAGCGGTCGACGACGTCCGGACATTGACGGCACTTGCAGTTACAACCAGAACCATTCGCGCCACCATGTTCGTGATGACAGGCATGGCTTTCTTTGTCATGGTTTTCATGGTTCGATATCAGTGATGAATTGACAACTGTGATTGAAAGTTGAATAACTAAGATTGCACGCAAGATGATGATGCACTCCATCGCTGTTTTCCGTATTCGGATGCAGAAGCTCTTAGAACATATTCTTCCCTGTATCACTTCCCTAATCTATGCACGTATATTTAGTCATGTTGAGAATTACTTGACTTGTTATGACAATCACTGCTCGTCAATTCCAAGACAACTCAAGAAACTGATGATGATTCCCATTACTTGGTATCTGAATCATGGCGATTCGTCACCCCAGTTCGTCACCCGAAAGGTGTTTTGGTTACACAAATCAGATGTATTCAAACAATGAAGTGTGCCTTGATGGTGACAATTTTGACTTTTAGAAATTGATGCACTTGATATAAAAAGCCACAATCACGTCATCCAAGCCACTTCCTTCAAATAATAAAGTTATGAGTCTCACCTCTGTAGGTTTCGTCAACATTATTGTCAACCCGGCGACAGTGTATTTCAGGATGAAATAATCATTACCTGATGTCCGTCAACTACGAATGAAAAAGCTACTGCTTCATACCAGTAGTAAAACCAGGTATTACATGAGAAATCTGATAATCAAAACACGGAGGAAGTGCTAAGCAGACTGCTTTTCCTCCCCAGAAATGCATCTCGTTTGAGAATAAAACCTGGAGTAAAACTCTTAACCGCGCGAAAATGAGCATGATTGTCATTCAAAGGGCACTGAACCCACCTGGCTACCGGATGAAGGTGTCACCGAGATGTTAATTCACCCCTGGTACCAAGTAAGAATGAAGAAGGGGTAAAGGTGGGGTAGTGATTGCACCCATCAGGGGTAAAGATGGGTTGATGATTGCACCCATCAGGGGTTGCGAGGCATCCCTGCAGGTCTTTTCTAAACATGGAAAAATACTGCTCGGTTAGGGGCTGTCTTCCATATTTAAAATCGTTGATTGAATGATATTGACTTTTAGTAGAATTTAAAAAAGGAGCCACGTATCTCGTTTTTGGATGTCTTTATTATCACATTTTGCCATTTTTCATCAAGAAGCTAATGTTAGCACAGCTGGTTAAAGGCAAAAAATTATAAATCAACATGACAAGAGAGAACACGACTGTAAGAACATGAAGAAAGGAAAATGATATATAGGAAGATAATTATAGGGGTACGATTCTATATCAAGGATTTGAGTGAAGTGGTGAAATGTAGGAATAGAGAGAGGGGGACCATCATAGCATGACCATGAGAGCCAGAAAAGAGAGATAGAAAGAGTGGTATAAGACAGAGAGGAAATGGACTGAGATGGAGATAGAGGCAAAAAGGATAAAAGAAGAGATCTGAATGAGGGATGGGTAATAAAAAGATGGTTAACCGGGTTGGGAATGGCATTGCTCGTTAGCGATATCATAATTATCGATATTCTATCAACATGATCAACCAGGTTTAGATCAGGGACCTTGGAGGGGCGGCATCTATTTCATTTCTATAAGTTTGGTATCCTGCAAGGGGCGGGCACTTGCTCCTCGATTTGCAAAGGTTACTATGCATGCATATATGTCGGGCGTTAGATTTGATAAGTATCCCGCTGGTTTTTCTCAAGTTTCGCATACTTTGCACACCTGGTAAAATTTCGGTTTTGCATGGGCGGCAAGTTTTATTTTTAGCCTTTTATTGGTATGGACAGGTAGCTCAACTCATTGAAACGCAATTTTCTTCTTTATACAGAAATCTATGATGTTCGACAAGTTCGTTATCTCAAATGGAAAAGACGCAATGTAAATAATTGTTACATATTTTCATCAGTATCTCCTATGTAATATAATGGCAAAAATACACATGGTGGGATCATGATATTATAATCATGGACCTACTACATGATAAAATACACGAGTCATAACATTCGTATGTGAACTAGCAAGAGTAAGGTTAACGTACTTTCATAACCAAATAAAAGTTCATGCCATCACGAAGTTTTTCGTCCCAGGGGAGTTCGACGCTTCAAAAAATCTCTGCGTCTTTGGATGAGGGTTCTAGAATTTACTGGAATTACCAGTACATGCAGTAAGTCCAAAACAATCTTTGTTGACTTGAGCATATTAAATATCAGACAATTCCCCTAACTCTTTGGTTGTACATAAACACTTGTATCATTGTGATCATCGATTTACCAAAGATAGCGTTTTAACACTAAACTCTTATAACTGAACGATCTTGCCATACAATAATGACGACATCATTACTTCGCATACATATAAATAACGAATCTGAATAGCATTAAATAACATTGCTAATACAAAATAAAATCCTGCACACGACCGTCCTTAATTTTGACTGCAGATATTCTTCTGACACTGAAAGAAAAACATTCATTGTCGATCAAAAGCCCTGATCATTATTTAGAGAGGTGCCAAAGTGTCTTCCCTTTGTCAAATTCCTACAGATTCCTTAAGATGGGAAATACGTTCAGAAACTACAAGGCATTCTTAAACAGTAAAGGCGCTGCTATTTTTTTGTTATACAACCCTATTTACTATTAATGCAGTAGCTATTTAGCAGTTTAAAGTACCATGCTAAATTTGTTGAGAATTAAGTGTTCAATATGAAAGTTTGTTGTTTAACATTTTATACATCCTTTTAAACTGTTTAAAACAATTAAGGTTAATAGAGTATACTGCGTTATATAATAGAGTATACTGCGTTGTAAAAAAAATTATATATATATATATATATATATATATATATATCATTTTTTCATTTTTTACTGTGTATGACACCGGAAAAATTGATTCACTAAAAAGAAGAGATTTCTTCATGCAGAAAATCTATTTAATCGAAGAAAAAATGAAAAAAACAAATTATTTTGTATGAACTCATTAACAGGTTACAATCAGGGTCCATATACACCAGTCACTTGCCAGTTACTGATTACATTGGTTGCGGTACACAGTTAAGTGATTTACCTAGTTTACAGATACAGAATAGATAAAGGTTTTACATGTTTTATGAACCCTAATTTGATAAGGAATCAATGGAAATAGAAAAAAAGAGTGTCGGGGGGGGGGGATGGGTTCGAAGTCAGTTAATAATTTTCTATGCACAATCCATATACGTATTTCAGGAGGTATATATTGTTTTCTCGCATAAACATGCTGTAAAAACCTTAATTGATGCAAAGAGAACAAATGATGTTATTGTCCATTTGATTTATGTGATTGTTATTTAAAAAACTTGATTTTGTATACGACTGTACTATTTGTATTGAAAGAATCGTAAAAACATAAGCCTATTGATGATCAGAGTCGTCACTCTTTGATCCCTATTGATTTTGATATTTTAGAACATGTAGAACATGATGGGCCTTTGCTGTTGGTCAGATCTTGTCAGATTACACAAGGGCCGCTTTTCAGCACCCTCCCACTTTTTTTTCCAACACCGTGTACAAAAACGTAAAAAGTACTATATGATTGTAACATTTATTTATTCAGGACTTCTTCTTGTAGCGATATTGCTGTCAGCCAAGTCAATGCCTACATGTAGGCCATCAACCTGAAAGCAAACTCATCTTCCCGATCTAAAAAATCAATAGGCCAATCGTTTGACATAAACTTGAAAAACAACGAACGACAATTCAGAAGGGCTCCAAAATAAAATCAATACAACCACAATTTCTCTTTCAGTTTCTTCTGCTTTTTGGCGCACATGCATGCACGATTCGATTCGTTGCCATGACAACCGGTAAATAATCGCCCACACCTTTGAACTATGAGGTCAAGCACTGGTGCGAACATCATATCATATTACATCTGATGTACCGGTATGGACAAGTATATAACTCTCATATGAGATCGTAATTTGATATCATACTCTGCAAAAAATACTTGCTTTTATTTCTAAGCAACATAATTTTCTTAATAAAACAAACTTACAACTTTAAAAACAATATTTATAAGCCAACATTTTGACAAGAAATGGCTCGAAACTAACTCACAGTTTAAAACCATTATCTGTTCAAATTTGTTTCAAAGTTGCAAAAGCTGAAATTCATTATGATAGCACTATCTAATTATTATTGCCCCCTGGCCGTTGTGTTTTTCTGCACCGAAGCCGAATATGCATGGTGTGAATCTGTGCTGTTCTAGTTTCGTTCCATTTCAAAATATAAACTTTGATTATTGATTATTGTATTTATGACAACATACATGAAATCGGATTGTTATTCGATCGATAGTTTGAGCATATAAATTCTACTCGTTGAATGCTCGACTAGGTTCAGGGGTGAGGACACTAGTACATGTATATTTTGATGGATGGCAGGGGGTGGGGGAAGATGAACAAGACATTTGACGTCATATTTTCTCAATTGAAAGGGGTATAGCAGAGAGTAAATTGCCAAACCGTCTACTCCCAACTCGTCCACTCACCACATAGTCTACTTTAATTTAGTCTAATGCAATTCCCTCCATCAACATTTCGTATATCAATCATGTGGTCCAAGCATTACTATTTCGTCTCATAACCAGTTGGTCTAATATCCATTTCATTTTAATTCATTTTGCACAATTTAACACACAGTCCAATTAGACCAAATGGTATATGGACTGAATGGCTATTGGACCAACTGAATATTAGACGAAAAGGTGATTGGACGAATTAGCAATCAGATCATGTGGATAGTGGACGAATTGATGGTAGACCAAGTGAAAGTAGAGGAATTGGCAATTGGACGAATTGGCATATTAGACGAATTGGAAATAAACCTAGCGAGTTACACGGCCTAAAACTTTTTATACTCTTCCTTTTTATTCTTCCCTTTTCTCCGTCAGTCATTTTCCCCCTCCCCAGTAACTCGTTTTCTTTTATCATTTGCAAAACCGTAATCCCCGTCCCAGCCCCCCCCCCCCCCCCCCCCTGGAACGGGCTGGAAGCACCCCTGACTAAGATCAAGCCCAGCGCACGACTGCAGTCTGCAGCTGCGCTCAAAACAGACAAAATACATCGTGCGAGCAATCTGAATATACCATCGTCGATATCAATAAATGAACAATTAATTTCATTCAAGCTGAACATTGCACATGATTTGTAATCTTACACTTGCTTCGTGATAAGGATTAAGTAGCAAATTGGAATATAATCATATCTCATATCTGTTTATCACACTCCATTCACGACACTGTATTTCGATTCAAATTGTTTGATTTTTGAATTCATCATCAATAGATAAATGAATGTGATTCTGTTCAATCAGTTAAAAAATATATATATACTACATTTTTAGGCATGGTGGTGCTAGGATATTCGATTTGACAAGATAATATAAAGATGGAGTCATATCTGTATAATTTGAATTATAATGGTATCAAGTATCATAGTGTCACATGGCTCAGGTTTATTCTTTTTATATTCTTTTCCCTCTTTCTTTTCTTTTCTTTTCTTTTCTCCCTTCCCCCTTTTTCCTTATATTTTTTTCTTCCTTTTTAATAATTGAAAAATCTTAGGGGTGGTCGCCCCTGCTCCATGTGACACAGCCCCTGTGTTTAATAATCAGTACACTTCCTTCTGAGGCTGAAGGAGTATAAAAATCAACAACATTCAAAATAAAAATAGATAAAAGGGGTTCCTTCTGGTCAATTACCAGGATTTTTTTTGTGCAATCTCTTCGCAGACGCTTTCTATAACGCATATAATCTTTTGTCAAGAGCTCTTCATGACAAACAGTCTTTGTCGAAAACCTGTGAATCAAAACAGCAGTGTCGTCCAGGACTCTAGACACACCACATAATTATTTGCAATTTTTCGTCCGGTACGAATCTTCGGACGATCTGCTGTCCTGGTCCTCCAACTTTCGACAAAATCTCTCAGCAGTCCATTTTCATTTGACTTGCATTTTCAAAGGAATCGGTGCGTTGTAGAAAGCGTCTACGTAGTGAGTGCGAATGTCTATTCCTTAACCACAAATTGCTAAAAATGTGTGGCTTAATTACTCTTCACTGTTTGCACAGAATTATCGCAAGCTGCGCCACATAATAACACGTTGTTAGCTTATACTCGCGACACTGGAAGCTGAATAGATAGAGATGAACTCAAAACCTTTGGCAAACTTGTCATAAATACATCTGATAGACACGAATTTACTTTTCTACTTATAGATCTGCATTGGTTGTGTCTATATACTCTTACCACAAAAGTACTTTTCGTCTGGAGTATATAGTCTTAAGAAGCAGCGACGATATTTCTATAGTTGTGTACCACTTGTTGGGAAAATGCCTGGAACCATACTTCTAATTTGGTTGAAATAATCAATTTTCTTGCTCGCTCGCTCGCTCGCTATGTTCCCTCGCCTTTCTAGACTGCTGTCATAGACTTACATTCGGGTTGCCATGTCTGCTTAACAAATTTACACTTTACATATAATTGTATTTCATGCTTCAAAATCGGATTCCGTAGTTGAATTTCTCATTTAATTGAATGTCTAATTTCCTCTCATAAACGTGCTGTACCACCAGCAATCGCAAAAGTAGTCCCCTATACATGTTATAGGGATCTATAAAAGACAATAAAAAATGACGTTAAATGTAATGCATCAAAGTACATGCATGCATGCTTCCTTGTCATGCTTGTGATGTGCATGTTTGACATGGAAAGATACAGAAGTGTTTTTTAACTCTTAACGGTGTTGAAATAGGTTTATGATTATTGATCTGTTTAAAGGGAGCAGTGACAGGCTGAATTGATTATTTTGCTACCTCTATGAACTCTTAAAACCAATCCACGTCATAGCCTTTTGTACAAGAAGAACAGGTCCTATCCCCTTTTCTTCTTGAGAATATTAAAGCAGCTGCATCCACTTTTAAAGCGTTTATTGCTTCAATAGCTTTCTATCTTCACTGACTTAAGTAATTTTGGCGTTGAATTTCAAATTCGTTGTATTACGCTATATAATTTGTACTTTTCGCATACCCTAACTTAATCTCTAATCTGTGTTATGTCCACCTGTCTGACCGTTAGTTGCGTGTGACGGTGTCTGTCAGTCTTACCACAATTTATATATGGACCCTACCACAGATGTCGTACCGTCTATCTGTCTACCTTTCTAAGTCACTAATTTTTCCTGGAAAACGTCCCATCATAGTATCCAATGATTTATTGATAAAACGTTACTGCTTATTTAAATCCTTCCTTGATTCTATGCATCTGATGTGTATTCCCCTTCGATTGCCGACGGTCTCATTTGAAGATTTCTACTTACACTGTACGTCATATCATCAAAACTAACACAAGGCCAGGACAGTATTTCAAATTGTACTTTTACCTTTTCAGTAAAGAGTGGCAGGATGGTGAAATGTTGGGGTGACTATAACACTATCTGCATGTATGATCACGATATATTAGACAAGACAACTCATGTAAAGCATTTATTTTATCAACTTTACTCTAAAATTGGAGAATTGTTTTATCATTATACTTACGCTACTTTGAGCATGTGTTGTATCATGGCAGGATCCACGGCAGTTTTGGTCGCCATATTGGTACACCCTCAGTGTCACCTGGACTCCTGGTCACTCGCAGCCATCTTGGTCATCGCATCAATTCACAAAACGAAATATGTGACACAGTGTGTATAAGTCATCTCATTAGGAATCTATATTCAGTGTTGTCCTGGAATTATCCATCTTGATCGAGTCTACATGAAACCTTCATGAAACAGTCTCGGTCAGACTTGGGCCTTTCTGCGAGATTCTTGGATTCATTCATACATGTAGTTATTCATGTTTTCAGAATGACGCACAATCCTTACATTAGATAGAGTATCTAAGAGCGGTTATACCTCACTAGACATAATAGGCTACTCGCTTAATCCATTTTCAGAAGCATTTTTACCATTGTGTTGTTACGGATTCTCCTGAAACAGTTTGCACAACGTTATGCCCAAGGATAGGACTGAATCACGTACGTTTTGGTATAGAGATCACCTTACTGACCTCAAGGGTTATAGGCCACTGGCGTTGATGTCACCAAAAAGAGACGTCAGGCAGGATAGAGTGTAAGGTTTGAAGTTAAGGAAAATTACAAAATTGAATGTTTGGATACTGGATCGTAGGATGGTACACTGCCTTAATTAAAAACATGAGCATGCATGTAGAATGAACTGTTCATCTTTTAACATTTTGTCAATGGGGGCGAACGCGGTCCACTTCATACATCAGCTGCACGTAATTCCCATTGTACAGAAAGTAATCCGATAAAACGCAGATAGCCACTTAAAACTATAACAGAGTATATAACATAACGAGATGCCTTTATTATATATGCAACAATCTTTTAGGAACATGCAAGAATATCACTCATGTGTAATTCATCTCGTGCATTTAAAAAATATTAAGATTAGTATTCACACTAATCTTGACTTGAACAAATTTACGGTCCTTGGATCCGTAGCAACCACACGCGTACTACTGGGCAGCGAGAAGAAACGAAAAGAATTCCAGACAAGTCGCACGAAAAGATGAACGATGAAGATGATTAATCTCGATTAAAATGTCCATTTCATCGAAGATTCAAATTAATGAACGCTTTGCGATGAATCCCATAATGTTGTTTATCTATTGAGATTATAACTTATAATTTCCCAAAACAACGTTACTCGATCTCCTGCCCAGGGAAGCGACTATCCTGCTGACCCGATGTTAACAACAAATACTTGATGAGCAATAGAAGATACCATATATACGAAACATGCTTGATTGGTAAAAGTGGCAATAACAGCCGAGGATCCTTAATATCGTAGTGCGAATTTAAATGCAATGGCTTTTAAACAAGACATAGTAACCTGCAAACAACCGACTCTGATTGGAAACATGTTTGAAGAGCAAATATCGATCCGGGAGACATGTTACTGGTGTTGTCAAAAGAACATAATAGAGAGGGTTTTGTTCAAGGGTAGCCAGGCATGGCGCCCCTATGAAAGGAAGGGGGTGTGGGGATGAATGCTTTGCCAAGTTGTTCCGGGGGACGAGGAGTAAGAAAGCAGCCTGAATAGTGTTTGCCAGCAACAGATTGACCATATCCCAGAACAATCGACCTATAGGGTCAGTGCCATTTTTAGGTTAACGTACCTGCATGACACAACCTCTCTAATTATACCTCAGATTAAAAAATCAATCTATTAGGAATAAGATTGAATTCTAAATTAGATTGAAATTGGCCATCAAATTTTGGATTTGTCCCTCATATTAATCTAAAGAAAATAAAGAATTCTTCTCACCTTCTAAAGTCAGCTCTTTCAGATGAGTCGGCTGTTTTAATGTACATTTTATCTACTTTCAATTTAATCTTTTATGTCAGTTTTTATATGTTATGTACTATTTTATTATGAAGAAAGAGTGTGAATTGTATTTGTGTTCAAATGTGTAGCATTTTAAGTATATATCGAGATGTGCTTATAAAAATGCTTGAATACTCAAGATACGGTTGAATTGTTTTCATGTACGATCGAAGGTCATGTTTGCATATCAATAAAGACCATTTTAATTCATATATAAACCTGTCTACCGATTCTTCTTATTAAAATGTCTACCAGCCTCAAGTCAAATCTCATCCCCTCCCCCCCCCCCACTCTCTCTCTCTTTCTCTTCACCCGTCTTCCACTCTTTCTCCCTCCCATCCGGGCCTCCCATCTAATTTTTTTGGGGGGTCCCACTGGCCGACGGACGCAAAACGTATTCATAAAGGACACAGCGGACGAGCAAAATTCGGGGATCGCTCCGATCCGTTTTCATCCGCTCCAGAAATGAAAAAAAAATTAGCGAAAACATAACGGAAAATAACGGACGTTGGTAGTATTTAGCGGGGAAGTTAATCGGGTGTTCATCGGAAGCCTATTTTATGAAAGCAGAGGGAAGTGGGGGGGGGGGGGGGGGTTGAATACTTTATACGAGATGCATACTCGCTTACATCTTTTCTATTTCCGCGCTACTAACGATGCATAGACGTTCCATGTACGTTATCTTTCTTCCCTCTTTCCGTTGTTCAGCTAGAACGTAATGTAACACGTGTGCAATGAGTAACGGATGCAAAGCTTTTACCAACGAATGGCAAGATTTTTTGTATGTCTTACATCCGCTTTTCATCCGTAAGTGCAGTGGGACTGGCCTACTCTTATTCTATTTATTCTACTCATCTATCTTTAACTTTAACACTCCCTGATCAGCATGATCAACATTTTAAAGATGCCTCTGTAACTAAGTATGGACGCAAGTGTAATAACATTTCTTTGTAAAGACAGATGTTGCATCTTACAGTAAAAACAGAAGTTAACAACTATACATCAATCTTATACAACCTGGTTGGAGTGCAAAAATAAAAACCCTTATCGGCTGTTATTTAAGAGTTTAAACAAAGTTAAAAAAAAAACATTAAAAAAGACGGAACAGCAATGTTCAATTTTAAGCAATAAATATCATAAATTGAACACGACTGCTTATAGACACATTTCAAATTCTGAAAAGTACAAAAATAGTTTTTTAATCATCATATAAGGTTTTAATGTTTAAACATTTACATTTTAATTATAAACTCTAGAACACATTTTCTCTAATTTATTGAATAGATGCAGTGTCGGATGAAAACTTATTTTATCCTTTCATATCCAGGATTGCCAGCGTTTAGTTGCCTATATACCATGTATACAGGCAGATGGCGCTACATCAATAACATTACCAGAGACATGAACAGAGAATGGCTCTGACTATTACACGAAACAAATTTTACACGATGACAACATTTGTTTTCTAATAGTTTATCGATCGAGCTCTTTAAATGTGAGTTAAAACGTCGAAAAACCTAATAACAAAAGAGGATGGCTGTTGATGACCAACACTCTATTTGAGGGCAACACGGACACTGCACTGACGGGCGTTTTGCGGTACATTGTACATGTATAATGTGTGATAGCACTCTTGGTAAAGAAAAATGAATGCCCCCCTTTTTTTTGGGGGGGGGGCGGGGTAGACACTGGCGGCCATCAGCAGACCTCGAATTTTGAATTTGTACACACTAGAGGGTCGTCTCCTCCCTCTATATGGACCAAAATCTCACGAAATCGTCGCAAATAAGGGTAGACATATCCCTTGATCGGACATAGTGCAAACTAGAGATCTTGACACCGATGGCATGGATGATGAGGGGGTGGGGGGGGGGTCGATAATTGCCAATTACTTGTGATGTTAAGAATAGATGTTTGGTATCATTATGGCTATCAAAATGATGGTTGATCGTTCAAACTTAATTTTTCATCATATACGTCTACATAATCAGGTACTCGATATTTTTTCATGCAGAGTATTGAAGTACTTGCTAAATGACGAATCTGTTCCTTAACCCTTCTCTAATATATTCTTTTAATCACTTTCCTTATGTATTCCCAAAAAGGTTTGGTTTGTTGAAAGATAGTGAGGCTATTCCATCCATTCCCTCACCCGGTTCTATAACGAGCCGATAACTTGACACTTCTGATTATGTTATGGATATGACCCTGAAGCCTCGGCGCCCCAAACTATTCTTGATGTGGATATCGTATCCCTACGCCCATGTATACATGCCTACCATGAAAACATGGTGACGAGATAGCCCTGTGTGCATCCCTTTCACGATGTCCTGGAAAGCGTTTCATCAACATTATTGTCCGACAACTTTCCTTGACTTTGATTGGCTGAGAAGCAGGCGCGATACCCCAGTTGGTAGAGCGGGAGTTTCGGATCACGGTGACCCTGGTTCGATTCCCACTCGGTGCGCTAGTGCCAATTTGGTAAGGCATTAATCCTCATTACCAGATCTCTTGGAGAGGACCTTAAGTCGTCGGTCCTCCGGTTGCTTGCTTACAAACATTCATGCTTTCTTAGCAATCAGGTTTTAAAAAAACACCATTTACCATTGTTGATAACTGTCGGGTATTGTCCAAGTCCTTTCATGAAACTCTCCCGAGAGCAATTGACTACCTCATCAACACATTCTTTAAAGGACAAGTCCACCCCAACAAAAAATGATTTGATTAAAAAGAGAAAAATCCAACGAGCATAACACCGAAAATTTCATCAAAATCGGATGTAAAATAAAAAAGTTATGACATTTTAAAGTTTCGCTTATTTTCACAAAACAGTTATATGCACATCCTGGTTGGTCTGCAAATGAGGAAGAGCTGATGACGTCATCCACTCACTATTTCTTTTGTATCTTATTATATGAAATATGCAATATTCTAATTTTCTCCTCATTGTCAAGTGAAACAGTTATCAATTCCTCCCTGAACATGTGATATTAGCATCGCTTAATACTATATGATTCAGTCAAGTCGGTCCCTATGGTCATATCTGTAAAAATTGAAATATTGTATAATTCAAACAATTAAAAAAAAAAAAAAAAAATAGTGAGTGATGGACATCATCGACTGACTCATTTGCATGTCACTGAGTTGTGCATATCACTGTTTTGTGAAAAATAAGCGAAACTTTAAAATACCATAACTTTCTTATTTTACATCCGATTTTGATGAAATTATCAGTGTTATGCTAGTTTGATTTTTCTCTTTTTATTTAAATCAACATTTTGCTGGGGTGGACTTGACCTTTAAGTAGTACCATATAAGTTTGAAGTTATCTGGGATAGATGCTTTACTAGGGGAGCGTTTGGTGAAAGGACTTGTCGGATGTTTTATCCTTCATAGTCTCTTTTATCTGACCGATACCATAGTCACAATGTTTTTTCAGCCAATAAAAATCAAGGAAAACTTGTATTTGTCAAACAGCAAAATGTTGATGATACGCTTCCCAGGTTGGAGCATGCGAATAAGTGTCTTGATGCCTTCCCATGAGATGTGAACATTGTCTCAGATGGGATAGATAGACATTAGAAGATGTCAGATACTTAAAGTGATTTTGTCGTACCATCATTGGATGCTGTCCAAAGTTGTTTAAGATATCAGCTTGTTCCTTTTGGTCAGAAACCATCCGGTCGTCCACCTTCAGGGCAACCCCGATGCTTGATGATTTCTGGTGCTTGATGCCCATATGCTTTTATATACCCAGTTGAAGAGGGAGTTGTCTTTTCAAAGATGCCGTTCAAGCAAGACCAGAGACCGTCGGAGTTGTTGTTGGACTTCCCTGCAAGCCTTACATGGTCTATATGTTATCTTCGTCTTGGATAGTTGGTCAGCTTGATCAAGCACCTCTACTCCCCTTCCCCAAGATTTAACAGTTATCGTTTCTTACTCCTGACTTGATCTTTACCATTAAGACGAATTCTTCTGTAGACAGAGCGTAGTGGCCCAATGACATTTTAACGAGACGAAGGTACCAGTGGGTAGGTCATTCTTTAAAAACTATGTATATCAGTTACCCTTCCAATGTTCTATATTCACTGGATTTTTCCGGTGCCACTTTGCGAAAGGGTCTACTTTGATTCTAATGAATCTCCACCACATTTGATCTAACTAGGGATAACGTTCGCTCTACAGCACAATCGCTTGAGTGCTTTCTTAGAATGTTCTCGGAAAGTTTGACTAGTGGAAAGATAGACAAGACAGTTCCACCATCTGGTGCTAAGTTCTACCACAGCACTTATCATAAATGGGATAGTGAAACCCGGTCTCCCCAATCTCGGGAATATGTACATAAGTGTAAAGCTCCATATCCCTAAACCTGCATAACACGAAAAGGTGATGACAAGAACTGTGCGCACTCCCTTCGTGATATCCTGACTGCTGCGTTGTCTGTTAACTTGCTGTTCATTCGAAGTTCTGAAGCTTGTCTTACGGATATGTCGCCAGGAAATGAAGATGAGTGATAGGTTGGAGATAGTTGTGATCATGATTGTAATGGCTGCAGGAACGAGTGTTAAGCCAAACGATGAAAATTTCCAGATATCCCTTGCGATATCTGCGTTCACCCAGTTATTCCCCTGTTTGTCATCGTCGTTCAGGCCACAGATAATCCTTAACGTTTTGGTGCTTGGGAGTCCTGGCACAGGCCAAAACGTCACCGTGAAAAAAAGAGGAAATATTAACGCAAAAAAGAGCGCGATTTTCGCGTGCCGTGTCGTCACCAATATCGGATAACGTAAAGGCCATACAATCGTCAACAAACGGTCCAGATTTACGTAACAAAGTATGGCAAGGGTCTGGTTGAAAATCGTATAGTAGATTGTAGGAAGGAAGGTGCAGAAGGGACCGTCGATCATTGAGATTTTGGTGACTGAAAAGAGAAAGTTAAAGTCCAGGCAAGCACCAAACAGACCGCCACACATGTCGACAATGGCCAATGCTTTGAAGAACAGTCTGGTAGTTTCCTGGAAGGCGTCGTGGCATGTCTGCAGAATGTAAAGCGTGAATCCGTTGCACACCACGATCAAGATAGTGCATATGGAATAGAGGACAGCAGTAGTGTACCTCTGAGCTGGCGAATACAGTCCGTACAACTGCGGGGGCTCGACATTGCTTGTATTATTCATGATGGGTTGGGTTTATTCTGAAACACAATTTAGAAATGTAAAAAGGAAACGATACAGTTGAAAGCCGTAACCTAAAAAAAAAAATTAAAAAAAAAATGAATATTACGAAGTAGCATGCGTCAGGGGTAGTAGACTCACAAATCCAGAACTTTTTGATACCCTTCTTTCACCGACACCTTCCTTTCTCTTTCGGTCCTATTCCCCCATTTCCTCTCCTGTAGGCCATATTACTTAGAAAAAATAGAAATCTCAAAATAATGTAATAGGCAAAATGAAAAATATCAAGTGGTTCGAGTGAATCTCCGGAAAGCAAAGTGCTTTCTTTGTAAGTTTCTGTTTGCTAAATATCAAAAAGTACAAAAGCATCAAATTTCAGATAAGCAAAATGCAACGAAACGCAAACATTTTAACACTGTATTTGCACTTTCATACAATTTTAATTGATGATGATAAATTGATAATACCTATTTACCCAGTGTGGCCAGTTCAGCAATTAGCTGATCTTTCAGTGGGCCCTGCATAAATTACCACCCTTCCCCATCCTCATACGTCGAGCGCCAGAAGAAAAAGAGGCAGAAGATCCCCCTTTTCAAGTCTTTGATATGACTCTGCCAGTGATCGAACCCACGACCACCCATTCCGTTCATGAGATGGAAGCTCTACCGCTAAACCACAGTCAAACGCGGAAAAGACAACAAACTTCAGATAATAACGATGTTTACTCACTCAGCAAAGAGCAAAATGTACTTTCTTGAGCTTGCAAGATGAAGGAATAATCCCGATTTCCCTTTTCCAAGTAAGATTGACAGATTAGGAAATATAGTCGAATCAAAACTGAATCAGATTTATAAACGACGTTGGAGTAAAAAAAAGAAATATGAATATACCGGTGATATTAAGAAAAGGTGCCGTTGATCACTATGATATGAGGTGGTTGTGATTTTTCTCTCAGCTAGAAAATCACATCGTGCTAGTCGAGTAGAGTATCCGATCCGCAAGCCGAAATCGGGGCATCCAGACAGTTGCAACATATGGAGGAGGGGGAGGGGGGCAACATGGCGAAAAGCCAACTAGGCATTGTCCCCTGTCAGAGTTGCCAAGAGTTTGGTATCGTGGAGGGGGTGGATTATCCGTGTGCCCTAACTCTCATTCATCTCTTTCTTGTCGTTCGAAATGTTTTATGCTATTTTTTTCTCTTCAAAAGGGAGATGGGGATCATATACGTCACATTGAACCTTGGAATATTAAAAAGAATGAAAGGGTGGTTAACTTTGATAATGTATACACATAAGTAGCTTCATAATGCGGGGAACAATTTGGAGTCATACTAACTGTTGCAGAGGCCGTCCAATTAATTACGTTAAGGACGTTCCACAGTTAAAGTGAAATCCATGTCATTTTCACAAAAATTTGCACATAGATACTTTAAAACCTTAATATTCTAAATATGCAAAAATTAACATAGGTCCATGTGCTTGATTTTTTACTATAGAGCTTCAAAGTTCACCCAAATTGATGTTCGTAAGAATTGCGATTTCAAAAGAATTTAGCATTTTTAGACGGCCCAAGATTACTACAATGAGTTTAAACCTCTATTACTCAGTCAAAATACATGAAAAAGTCATCAAATTTCGCAAGAGAGTTAATAATTGTATCGTTAGAATGGAGAATCTATTTATAGTGCTATTTGTTTGCAATTTTAAGTTTAACAGCACTGTCAGTTCTTAAAAATGGCGTAAAAGATAACGAAATCCCAATCTAAAAATGTATATTTTCAGCAACAAACCACAAACGTTCAATAAATGCTGCACTTTATTCAAAATCCATGTCATTTTCACCAAAATTTGCAGAGTTGTAAAGGAAGGTATACCTAAGAGGTACAAACATTAAAAAATAGGGGTTCATGTGCTTGTTTTTAAACTATCATCATTTTTATTAGAGCAAATGTGCTTTTTAAAACACCAAAAATGTGCCGAATGCTTAGTATCTATGTGAAGAAAAAATCAAAACCACTCTACCATTTATTCAAACTCGGGGTAATATTCGTGATTTTTAGCAGCACTGCAGAGTAAAGTATAATGAAATTGTAGAGAATATTTTTTTTTGAATGGTCCATTGAATAATTCATTTTTTTAGCTTCATGAAATAACGCATCGGATCTGCAGTTTAAGTGCAGAAGATGAGAAAAATCAGCTCATACCCGCAGCTAATTAATCACCTGTTCATCCAATGTGACGTCAGCGCGCAGAGTGTAAACTATGCGCAGATCATAATGCGCACAAACATAACTGTGGAACGTCCTTAATTGCATAAATGAATAAGCTCATATTCCTTGTCACCGAATGAAAGAGCACCTAACTATTACCCACTGGTTTGCTGTTTTTTTTTTTTATTTATTTAGGCATCATTCGCTTTTAATAGGCTTTTTGTCAGGCCGGATTGCACTCTGTTGCCATGGAAACTGTCACAACAGGCGACCGCGAATTAGGACCGTAAGATGAATGGGATACACACATTTTAACAGTCAATCAAAAGGACCTTGATCGTGACAATCATGGCAAAGTGACATGTACCATAAAATAATTCATAAAAAGTACTTATCAGAGAGTAACTAGAAATCGCATTTCATCATTTCATTCTCACTTTATCAGCCTTGTATTTATCAGGCCGTTTCTCCTCCCTCCCTCCTCTTTCTACCTCATTATCCGTCCTATTAATTTTCTGTCATTCAACCCACAACCCGAGTGGGCCATTTCATTTCTGCTTCTGTTTGTTAAACTTAACCCCCATCCTTATACCGTTCTCTTTCACTATCGGACAAAATGCAAACTAGATCTTGGTATCGATGACATGGATGATGTGGAGAACCGTGGCCGAGTGGTCTAAGGCGCCTGGCTATACATGAAAAAGTCCGGGTTCGATCCCCGGCTGCGGCACCTATGCCCGTGAGCAAGGCATTTAATGTACAATGCTCTTTTATCCTTCTTTAAAATAAATGGAAATGCTATATGCATTATTGGTAACTAGGTGTGAACTTGTTTTAACCAAAAAAAAATGAGGGGTGGGGGATCGATAGATGTCAATTTCTTGTGATGTTAAGAATAGGTGTTTGGAATCACTATGGCTGATTATCAAATGATGGTTGATCGTTTAAACTTAATTTTTCATCATATACGTCTACATAATTATATACTCGATATTTCTTTCAGAGTATTGAAGTAATTGCTAAACGACGAATCTGTTCTTGACCCTTCTCTATTATATTATTTTAATCACGTTCCCTGTGTATTCCCAAAAAGATTTGATTTGTTGAAAGAGAGTGCGGCTATTCCATCCATTCCCTCACCCGGTTCTATACCGAGCCGATAAGTTGACACTTCTTATTATGGATATGACCCTGAAGCCTCGGCGCCCCAAACTATTATAGATGTGGATATCGTATCCTTACGCCCATGTATACATGCATACCATGAAATCGGGGTGACGAGGTAGACCTCTGCGCATCCCTTTCACGATGTCCTGGGGAGCGTTTCATCAACATTAATGTCCGACAAGTTATCAAATCTGACAACTTTCCTTGACTTTGATTGGCTGAGAAGCAGGCGCGATACCCCAGTTGGCAGAGCGGGAGTTTCGGATCACGGTGACCCTGGTTCGATTCCCACTCGATGCGCTAGTGCCAAGTTGGTAAGGCATTAATCCTCATTATCAGGTCCCTCGGAGAGGACCTTAAGTCGTCGGTCCTCCGGTTGCTTGCTTACAGGCATTCATGCTTTCTTAGAAATCAGGTTTAAGATATGGTAACACTCTCCCGAGAGCATTGACTACATCATCAACAAATTCTTTAGTACCATATAAGTTTGAAGTTATCTGGACCAGGTGCTTTACAAGGGGAGCGTTTCATGAAAGGACTTGTCGGATATTGTATCCAACGAAGTCTGTTTTATCCGTTCGATACCATAGTTATAATGCTTTTCTGAATGAAATCCAAGGAAAACGTATATTTTTCAGATAGCAAAATGTTGACGATACGCTCCCCAGGTTGAAGCATGCGAACAAGTTTCTTGATGCCTTCCCATGAGATGAGAAGAGTGTCTCAGGTGGGATATACACTAGAGGACGTCATGCACTTTTCTTCAGATACTCAAATTGATTTTGCCGTACCATCATTGAATGCTGTCCAAAGTTGTTTAAGATATTAGTTTGTTTATTTGTTTTGGCCAGAAACCATCCGGTCGTCCATCTTCAGGGCAACCTCGATGCTTGATGATTTCTGGTGCTTGATGCCCATATGCTTTTATACCAAGTTGAAGAGGGAGTAGTCTTTTCAAACAAGGCGTTCAGGCAAGACAAAAGACTGTCGGAGTTGTTGTTTGACTTCTCTGCCATTGTCTGTAGGTTATCTTCGTCTTGGATAGTTAGACAGCTTGATCAAGCATCTCCCGTTCCCCAAGATTTAACAGTTATCGTTTCTTACTCCTGATTTGATCTTTCCCATTAAGACGAATTCTCCTGTAGACAGAGCGAAGTGGCCCAAGGACATTTAAACGAAAAGAAGGTATCAGTGGGTAGGTCATTCTTTAAAAACTATGTATATCAGTTACCCTTCCAATGTTCTGTATTCACTGGACTTTCCGGTGCCACTCTTAGAAAGGGTCTACTTTGATTCTAATAACTGAAGAATCTCCACCACATTTGAACTTATCTAACTACGGATAAAATTCGCTCTACAGCACAAACGCTTGATTGCTTTCTTAGAATATTCTCGGAAAGTTTGACTCGTGGAAAGATAGACAAGGCAATTCCACCATCTCGTGCTAAGTTCTACCATACCACTTATTATAAATGCGACAGTGAATCCCGGTCGCCCCAATCTCGGGTATAGGTACATAATTGCAAAGCCCCATATCCCTAATGCTGCATAACACGATAAGGTGATGACAAGAACTGTGCGCACTCCCTTGGTGATATCCCGACTGCTGCGTTGTCTGTTAACTTGCTGTTCATTCGAAATTCTGAAGCTTGTCTTACGGATATGTCGCCAGGAAATGAAGATGAGTGATAGGTTGGAGATAGTTGTGATCATGATTGTAATGGCTGCAGGAACGAGTATCAGGCCAAACGAGGAAAATTTCCAGATATTCCTTGCGATATCTGCGTTCACCCAGTCATTCCACTGGCCATCATTGCCGTTCAATCCGCAGACGATCCTTAACGTTTCGGTGCTTGGGAATCCTGGCACAGGCCAAACCATCACCGTGAACAACAAAGGAATAACTAACGCAAAAAAGAGCGCGATTTTCGCGTGCCGTGTCGTCACCAATATCGGATAACGTAAAGGCCATACAATCGTCAACAAACGATCCAGATTTACGCAACAAAGTATGGCAAGGGTTTGGTTGAAAATCGTATAGTAGATTGTAGGAAGGAAGGTGCAGAAGGGACCGTCGATCATTGAGATTTTGGTGACTGAAAAGAGAAAGTTAAAGTCCAGGCAAGCACCAAACAGACCGCCACACATGTCGACAATGGCCAGTGCTTTGAAGAACAGTCTGGTAGTTTCCTGGAAGGCGTCGTGGCATGTCTGCAGGATGTAAAGCGTGAATCCGTTGCACACTACGATCAAGATGGTGCAGATGGAATAGAGGACAGCAGTGGCGTATCTATGAGTTGGCGAATACAGTCCGTACAACTGCAGGGGCCCGACATTGCTTGTATTATTCATGATGGGTTTGGTTTATTCTGAAACACAATTAGAAATGTAAAAAGTAAACGATATAGTTCAAAGCCGTAACCTAAAAATAAAAACAAAGAAAAAAAATGAATATTACGAAGCAGCATGCGTCAGGTAGGGCTCATCTTTCGTGATATGTTCATTAGTGGTAGTATAGACTCACAAATCCAGAACTTTTTGACACCCTTCTTTCCCCCACCCCCTCTATTCTCTTTCCGCCTTTTATCGATCCGATTCCCCATTTCCACCCCTGCATGTAGGCCATGTTACTTAAAAAAATATATAAATTTCAAAATTATTTCAGAGGCAGCATGAAAAATAACAGGTGGTTCGAATGAATCTCCGAAAAACAAACTGCTTTCTTGGTAAGTTTCTGTTTGCTTAGTATCAAAAAGTACAAAAGCATCAAATTTCAGATAAGCAAAATGCAACGAAACGCAAAAATTTTAACAATGATTTCGCATTTTCATACTTTGAATGATGATACTTATTTACCCAGTGTGGTCACTTCAGCTATTAGCTGATCTTTCAGCTAAATTATCACCCTTCCCCATCCTCATACGTCGAGCGCCAGAAAAAAAAAAGGCAGAAGGTCTCCCTTTTCAGGTCTTTAATATGACTCTGCCAGGGATCGAACCCACGACCACCCATTCCGTTCATGAGATGGAAGCTATACCACTAAGCCACAGTCAAACACGGAAAAGACAACAAAATACAGCAACTGTAGATAATAATGATGTTTACTCACTCAGCAAAGAGCAGAATCTACTTTCTTGAGCTTGCCAGATGAAGGAATAATGCCGACTTCCTTTTTCCTAGTCAGATTAGGAAATATAGTCGAATCAAAACTAAATCAGATTTATAAACGACGTTGGAGTAAAAAAAGAAATATGAATATACCGGTGATATTAAGAAAGGTGCCGTTGATCACTATGATAGGTGATCGTGATTTTTCTCTCAGCTAGAAAATCACGTCGTGCTAGTCGAGTATCCGATCCGCAAGCCAAAATCGAGGTATCCAGACAGTCGCAACGAATGGGGGGGGGGGGCAACATGGCGAAAAGTTAACTTGGCATTGTCCCCAGTCAGATTTGGTAAGACTTTGGTATCGTGGAGGGGGTGGATTATTCATGTACCCTACCATCTCCTAGTCCTTCATCTCTTTCTTGTCGTTCGAGATGTTTTGTGGTATTTTTTTTCTTTTCAAAAGGGGGTGGGAATCATATACCTCCCATTAAACATTTGATAATTAAAAAGAATGAATGGATGGTTATCTTTGATAATGTTAACACATAAGTAGCTTCATAATGCCGAGGAACAATTTGTAGTCATATTAATTGTTGCAGAGGCGATCCACTTAATTACATTGCATAAATGAATAAGCTCATACCTTGTCACCGAATGAAAGAGCACCAAACTATTACCAACTGGTTTGCTGGGTTTATTTATTTTTCAGGCATCAGTCGTTTTTAATAGGCTTTTTGGTCAGGATTGCATTCTGTTACCATGGAAACTGTCATAACAAGCGACCGCGAAGTTAATTAGGACCATAAGATGGGATACACACATTTTAACAGTCAATCAAAAGGACCTTGTTCGTGACAATCATATAATGGCAGAGTGACAGGTACTATAAAATTCATAAAAAGTACTTAGAGTAACTAGAAATCGCATTTCATCATTTCATTCTCACTTTATTATCCTTCTATTCATCAGGCCGTTTCTCCTCCCTCCCTCCTTCCTCTTTCTACCTCGTTATCCATCCTATTAATTTTCTTTCACTCAACCCACTTACCGAGTGGGCCATTCCATTTCATTTCTGCTTGTTAAACTTAACCCCCATCCTTACCATTATCTTTCAGTATCTCTCACTCTCTCTTTATCTCCCCACTTTTAATACTCCCCTCCCTCTCTCTCACATGCAATATCCCCACCCTCTTTTGCTAGTCTTTCTTTCTCTATCTGCGCCCCTCTCTTTTGGTTGCTCATCCCACTCTCTTAGTTCGTCTTTCTGCCCCCTCCCCCACTCTCTCCCCCATGACACAACTCATTTTCTGCCTTTCCTTTACTCTTATCACCCTGAAGCTTACAATATATCCTTTTTGGAATTAAGTTCCAGATTCCAGAAACCGTTTCCATGGTTTATATTCCCTTGGTATACAAGATGGTCTACTTCTCAGATAGTCTTATACCGCAAGTGCTAAATCAATTTAGTCTACTATCCATTTGGTCTAATTGCCATTTGGTCTACTCTACACTTGGTCTCATACCCACATAGGCTATTTCTCATTTAGTCTCATGTCCAGATGGTTTATTTCGAATTCGTCTAATGACAATTCTTCCAATTGCCAACTCGTCTATTACCATTTGGTCTATCATCACTTTGTCTACTCACCACATAGTCTTCTTTCATTTAGTCTAATGCCATTTAGTCCATATACCATTTGGCCTAATTAAACTCAAGTGTTACTTGTGCAAAATGAATGAAAAGAAAATTGGTATTAGACCAACTGGTTATTAGACGAAATGGTAATAGACGAAATGGTGATTAGACCAAGTGATGATTGGATCAAATGGTGATTGGACCAAATGGTTGTTAGACGAAATGGCATTAGACTAAATGAAGGTAGACCATGTGGTAAGTGAACGAGTTGGCAGTGGACGAATTGGCAATTTACCTTCCGGATGGTTTGATTTTCACTTCATTTACTAACTAGTATGCTCTTTGTCAAATGAACTAATTCATTAACAGTTCATCTAAACATCATATACCAATACTGTACTCTGATATACTAATATACACTATATAGCTCGTGGTGTTAAGACCAAGTGGATATTCAACAAAATGGTTTTGGATGAACTGGATAACCTAGGATTAGACCATGTGGGAGAGGACAAAATGGAAAGTAGATTAAGGGGGTGTTGCAAGAAAACATTTGCGATCAATTGCAAATATTCTGTTGCAATTTTACAACTGATAGATCAAAGTTAGCTGTAGCAAATCAGATTAAACTTTTTGTTTCAAGGAGCAAATTAGCAATCAATCACTATTTTGTAATTAACTGCAAGACATATGATTGATTTAGGGACCAAAAATAGACTTGCAATTGATTGCAAGTTTCTTGCAACACCACATAAGAGGGGGTAACCAATGAGCAATTTGATACTTTAACAAGTTTTTTGTAATCCCTCCAAAGGCCATAACACAAACCATAGCGATTGATCGCATCGTTGATTTTTATGTTTAATTGCACATAATGACCAATTAGATTTAGCATAAAAATCAGCCCTGCAAAAGAGCACTGAGTTCTGTGTTACAGGGCCCCTGGCATCTGCAAACAACAAAACAAAAAACAGCTTTGAGAGAATTTTGAAAGACAGTACAGGCAACGTCTTTTTATTACAACCTCTCGCTGAAGCGAGACTACAAGAGATGTCCGAGACACCCAGTACAACTCCGGATAAAAGAGATCAATACAAAACAGTAAAACACTCACAAAGTTTTGTGGAAAAAAAAAAACAGCGCCTCTTTTGATATCTCTCCCTGTCCGTCGTGAAGACAAAAATTGTGATCACAAAAAAGAAGGCTGCTTCTTGAACAGTTGCATCTGAAACTTTAGTACATGTATTGCCTGTATATAGACAGTAGTATTAATGATAAATGAGTTTAAATGTATTAGTGATTTGATTACAAGTCATTAGCTATTAATCCGTCGGACCTGTCTATCTTTCTTTTCAAATATTCACATCACATAAAGTCATCTCCATAGATACGACTTTCAATTTCAGTTTGAATTGTTCATGAAATTAAAAAAAAGCAAATTGAAGAATAGCAATTCAGAACAACAGAAATGAGAGAGAAAAAAGATAGAAAAGATAAACTTATACTTTAAATGCGTTCCTACAACACAAAATATCTTTGGAATGAAAATTCATAATTACACTTTGAAAACTTGTAGACGAATTAAAAGTTCCTGTATTACAAACTACACCCGATTCGGGCTTAACATAGGAAGGCTGAAATGTTAAAAAACAGAAAAGTATGGGGCAAGTATCTACATAAGACGGATCAAATCAAAAGTGATTAGTAAGAGTTATACTGACCAGTCCACTACAACAAACAAAGGAAGAAGCATTAACAGCCCTGTCTTTCATGCTGCCAGGCATTTGAAAAAAATTGAATGAAACATTGATAATTAAGCACAACTCGGACCTCATTTGAAAAATAATCCTTTCTCTTTTTTTTTTCTTTACATATAATCAGTTTTGAACTGTCTTCTCAGCATATGATCCAGGATCCCTTTTTTTTTTTAAAACAAACTATAGTTATACTCTTTTTTTTTTCCTTTTTACAAGTCATTTGCACAACTATGTACAATATATTCCTGAGTGGCACCTTCACATTTAATGTAGTCCCTAACTTTGCTTACTTAGTTATTTTCTTTCTAGACCATGCGTTATTAGGATACTTAGTTACGGTTCGGTGGCCACACATTTTACAACTTGTCTTCAGGGTTATACCCTCTGTCTCACTTGCTCTCGTCCTTGACGCGTCCGCCATCGCCCTCTGAAACGAAACGCTTTCGGCCTCTGCAAGGAAGAAAATTGCATAATAGTTTTAGTATATTAATAAATTTAGTATATAACAAAATATTAAGAATTATATACAACACTGATATGGCAGTTCATACAATGATTCCAATTGTTGCACACAATCGGCTTATTCATGGTTCTCATGATCACATGCTTGAGCATACAAGGAATTCCTTCCTATCAAGTACCCAATTACTGCACCTGGGTATAGAGAGGCAAATATAGATTAATGCCTTGCCAAAGGGTGTGAGTACTGCAGTGGGATTTGAACCCCAGACCAGGTGGTTCAAGGTCCTGAGACTTGTCTACAGAGCTTCATCACCTATAATATACATTGTGTATCATCAAACGTTGTGATGACGACTCACTATACCAGGAAACAGAATTATCAACAACCACAAGGGAAACAACTGATATGGAGGTTGGCTAATTCAATGTCCTCATAATATCTTTATTCTTTATGATATTGCTTGCAAATGAATTGAAACCATCAAACCTGATGCCAAAGCATGATCATACGGTTATTTTCCTCCACTAAAAAAGAGATATTTCATATTCTCATATACCTGGGTATGCAATTATCACCAGCTAATAAATTCACAAATTGTACCGTATCTCTTCAAATATTTTCTACAATACCGTGCAAGGTGACGTATCATATACCCAATTATCGTCTATTGACTGGCGTATTCTCTATTAGAATCGTTTGGCACATATTCTTTATTCGTATATATACACTTACGTGTTCAATTTATGCATTCAACTTATAGATTGCTACCACCACAACTGGTATTCATGTTGAAGTCGAACAGATTTCAATGATCTCAAATGATTTTACTTAGGCAGATTCGTCTGTTTAAAACCCATGCCAGCTCCCACCCACAGCTCCCTCCAGGCTTGGTTTTATCTTTTACCTGCTTGGGGCCTTGTCCCTCATCTGCAGCGACATGAGTTTCTCTTTCACGCACAGGTCCCCAAAGTAGTCCATAATCTGGTATGCGAACGGCACGTCCAGAACCAAGTCGGGCAAGGCATCAAACACACGCTCAAAACCCTGGAAAAGAAATCAAGTGAAATGAATTTTTACAAATGTTTATTTAAGAACTGGTTTTCCTGATATTAAGTTATTCTACTGTATGTCGTAGGAAAAAGTGGTCCGCCCACAAGTGTCTCATGATAATGAAGGTGGCGGACAAGTTTAAAAGAAATGGACAAACTGCCCCACTGCAGCCTTTCGCAGCGGTCTCGAAGCAATGCAAATTACGAATTATCCTCATCTCTGCAGTGAAAAGGTAAATGGTAAATAGTGGTGATTTTTTTTACTGATTGCTAATCAAGCATGAATGCTTGTAAGCAAGCAACCAGAGGACTGACGTCTTTAAGGTCCTCTGCGAGGGACATGTTAATGAGTATTAATGCCTTACCAAAGGGCACTAGCGCATCAAGGGGGAAAGCGAACCCGGGCAACCGGAATCAGAAACCCCCACTCCACCGACTGAGCTATAAAAATAGAACTTACAGACACAAGTTGGTCGTAGGTGATGATGGTTGTTGAATACATTTCTTTGAGTAGGGCCACCATCATTTCTGTCGTCCTCTCTCCTCCTACCTCGAGAGCCATCACACAAGCCTGAAAAGAGAGAAAATTAAGAAAGATTAATAAAAGCAGTTGCGGTAAACACTGATTTCATGAGAAAGTCTGTAAAACCCAAGGTTGATTGTCACTATTCTCCGTACATCAAGACCTGGGGCCCGTAACACAAAGATTAGCAATGATCGTAAAACATTTTTCAACGATTGATTGCATAGATAACAATGTACAATCAATCGTAAAAATCAAGCGTACGATTAATCGCTAACCTTTGTGTTACGGAACCCTGGTACAGAAGGACCATCCCTTAATATTCTGACAAAAAAATTGGAAAGCATAGATTCATTATATAGAAGTGTCATTTCTGTTTTTTAAATAATAAAAATAATAATAATATAGGTATATTTACCCAGGGAAGCCACTTCAGTTCTGAAAACTGTTCTCCCAGCAGGCCCTGCTATTTTTATTATCCAGGATTAATAAATTTTAAGGACCACAATTCACAATGTGAATGCTGAGATTCTGAAGCATAACTTTTCTGAAATCACTGGCTTTGCAAATTTATCAACACAAAAACAATTATGAAATTTTGGACTGAATTTTTTTTGTACAGGACTTGTGAACTTGGTCCTATTTCAAGTTTGATTGATCCCTGGGACCAGAAGGAAGCTTCAAGAAAGGAAGTTTCCAATGACAGGAAACATGGAATCGAGGTCATCTTTTATAAAGCTGTACTATTACAACAATATTAATTACATAATAACAATAACTCAACAGAAGGAAAGTCGATATCCTGAACCATGTTTATAACAAAATGAACAGCAAAGGGGCATCATTTTTTTAATCACTCTGTGAAAATGATCTAGGCCTCAGTGTGTATAAACCATGCATGGTAAACAAACATGTACTAGTATCATTATCCCTACAGGCATGTAAATGAGACTTTTCAAACATTGACAATCCCAATGCCATTCTTCAAAATTTCAAGTTCTTCTGTATTGTCTCTAAGACTTAGAGCGCCAAATACAATTTCACATCAGAATTCAAGTACACCTGAGCACTCTTGGGAATTAATTACCCACATGCTTAGGTCACATCCAATGATCCAACTATGGATAATGTAAGAGTTTTCATAGGGTTTGGGGGACATGTATTCTACTATCATGAGTATTGCCAATATTTTGCACAGGCCCAAATGGATAAGTTTTGAGGCTGTGTGGACAAATCTCAATATTTGCTTTTCAATTTTCAAGTTTAAAAGTGGACTACCACATGTACGCAGGTGTGTCACAAAACCCATCTACTACACCTGGGTCAAGTGCAACACAATGCAGATCAATTTCTTGCTGAAGGAAATGACAGGGAACCGCCCTTACCTCATAGACCAGTTCATGGTGGAAGTGAGGAACTTCTAGTTCCTGCAGACATCGCACAGCCTCAGGAACCTCACCGCTGGAAAGGTACTCCTTCAGGAGCAACACCATCTACAAGGAAAATTTAAAATAAATAAATAATGATTATATACAAAATTGATATACCATTGACTCTCAAGGATCTGGCTAAAATATTCACATCCAAGGAACATAAAATAGTACATTGATGTTCATGATGTTCATGACAAAAATGAAGACAGGTACT
Source organism: Lytechinus pictus (assembly GCF_037042905.1). Lineage (NCBI taxonomy): Eukaryota > Metazoa > Echinodermata > Echinoidea > Temnopleuroida > Toxopneustidae > Lytechinus > Lytechinus pictus. Next base: position 17,721,939 of record NC_087256.1, read on the forward strand.
CCTTTAATAGCAACACCACCTGCAAGGAAGATCGACTCTCAAGGATCTTGGCCCCCTCTTACAAAGAGTTACGATTGATCAAATTAATTGTATTGTTACTCTATGGAAGTCCATCAGTGTCATAATTTTTTCTACAGGAAGTTTAAATATTATCCTTTGTAAACAAAGAGAAGCACAGTGAATATTTAAGAAAACAATGAATGCATGAACATACATCATAGTTAGAAAATATTTTGAACAAACATGCATGTTGCTGGCAATCCATAGTTGTGATTGATCGGATCAATCGCAACTCTTTGTAAGACGGAGCCCTGGTTAAAAATAATCACATCAAATATTGGTTTTCTATCCCTTCCACCTGTATCATTCCTCATCAGTCATCAGTCATCACAATAGAATTAATAAAGGAAAAAAAAAGGTCACAACTTATGAAAGTTTTTGCTGCTAGCTAGCTTGGTGAGCAGTTAGACTATGTGCACCTGGTGAGTAAAGGAAGCACACAGAGGCTTGAGCTGCGTCCTGAGCATAATATGTGTATAGGAGTGGTGCAGAAAAATGTATAGTTCACTTTTTCCCTGGTAAAAATTAAGTATGTATGATGTCATCACAGAAAATGAACTGGGAAACACTTTTCTGAGTAAAAAAAATATATTTTCTCCTTGTGTACACTCTCAATGCAATAAATGAAAAAATTATAAAATACAAAAAAATAATCTGCTTTTATATAGCGCTTAATACATCGGAACGACGTCTCTAAAAGATGAAGAAAAATTGTAAGTGTTACCTTTTTAACGAGCATCTTGACTGGTCTGATTCCACCTCCTACTCCCCAGACGTTGTCCATACGGTGGATTCCATGATTCACACTCAGCAGAGTACAGGCTCGTTCCAACGCCATCCTAAAAAATAATCCGACAAAAAGGGGGCAATGAACTAAAAACACAGTACATCTCCTGCCATTGGACTGTGTACATTAGGATCGTCTTTAATACTCAATCCCGGGGGTGGGGGGAGTCAAATATATTGCTGTACACATCCGTGACCAAAAAAAACGTGTTAAAGGGGTGTTTTTTTCAGTTTTGGACGCGGGCTGTTTTACCCTTTATCTTCTGGACAAAATTCATTCATTCTTCTTACTTCTTAATTCATTCTTCTTAGAATACAGTTAATGAATTGCCTGCTGTGTTCACACTCTTTGTTATCCTTCAACTTGTCGACAAGATTAATAAATTCTCCTTACTTCTTAAATTAAAGTAAATTGAAGTAATTGCTCTGTATGTTTGCCTGCCATGTCCACACTCTGTGTTACCCTTTAACTATTCAACGAGATTAATTATTTTTTCTCATGTCTGAAATGTCAAGAGTGAAGTGAATGAATTACTCTATGCTTACCTGCCATGTTCACACTCTGTATTACCCTTCATCTCTTGAACAAAGACAGAGGGAAGGCAATCATCAGCGACGGCACGAGCCATGAACTGTCCCAGTACCTAGGGGAAGTGATAAGAAAGAATGGAGCTACATCAATCACACAACTATGACCATCACTACAATGGGCATTACTGCTATCCACATTACAAGTGGTTAAGTATGCAATTTTCCTATGAAATCTGTAGATTGTTCCCCAAAAAATGTGTAAGTGGCAAGCCCGCCTGACCCTCGAAAAAATCACCAACCAACCCTAATTTTCATCAATCTTTCTACCTTTTTTCTTCTTAAAGTTATTAAAACCAACAAATTGCATCGTGAAATAGTGTCTGTATTTTGAGGAATTGGCACATTTGCCTGACCAACCCTCGATCTCCATTTCAAAATAGATAGCACATGCCTGACAAAGTTTCAGCTTGTAGTTTTGAAAGCAGTTTACCCAGTGTAACTTTATTTATCTGACTTGATAGTATCAAGTTTTTCTTGTATAGTATAATGTTCTTAAGCAAAGCCATTCCTACCGATGGTGCATCTGGGGTGTCAAGGGTCAGTTCGGGGAGGTCATCAATGAGCTTCTTAAAGGCAGCCATCAGGGTGTTGTCCGTGATGACCCCCTTGTGGCAAAGGTCAGAGATGAGACGAGAGGTCAGTTCCCTCTGCGTGGCCTTCTTCTCAAGGGCCAGGGTGACGGCCAAGGCGGGAACCTTCACACAAATCGTCTCCGCAATGTTCAAATCCTCCAGGCAACACTGTAAAAGAGAATTAGGAATGGATTATTTGGGAAGTGTTTCATCAGTCAAATAGGTCATTTTCAAATTTGCTCTGAGCCAATCAGATGCCATGATTTTGATAGCTTACAACCATAATCAGTGAAAAGCATGAAACAGTCTCTAGATTACCTTCAGTACAGACATGGAATAGGTAGTGACCCGTGGTTTAACTGTCTGATGTGTCTAAAAGAGTCTTGGTCGAGAACACCTAGGGAACAGTTCATGAAGTTTTCTCAGTGATTTACACAGACTACTTTGCTCTCAGCCAATCAGATGCAAGGATTTCCAGTAGCTTATAACATCTGTCGGAAAAAAACCACTGACAAAAATCTTCATGAAATGCTCCACTGACAAGCTTGGCACAAATATCACAGCTATTACTCATATTTGTTGAGGCTTTCTAAAAAAAGAAAAGAGCTTCCTAAAGAGTTTATGCTGCAAACTACATGCAGATGCAGTGTACATCTTATATATTGTGTCTCATGGGTGTAGGAGATGAAAGATGGTTGAGTCCTGCTTTTATGAAAGTAACTCTTTTTTTAGAATGACGTCAACTGAAAACCCTTGCTGCTTCTTGTATTTGAAGCAAGAGGCATGAATAATACTCACAGCCACTTCGTCGCTATCGCCATGTTCAAAGTACTCCTGGAAGATAGGCTCAATCATATCGATGACCTCCTCATCGGTGAGAACAGGGATGACAGTCTTCACTGTGTAATCGTCCTGTATGGGAAATTAAAGGATTTAAGACTTTACTATTAAATATTCATACATTATGTAGGTGGCAGAAATTCTCTCAGTATCTTCCAGTGGAAATCCTATAACAGCTGTATAATGACACCACCCCTCAGGGTTATAATCATTCTTTATCTTCCATAACACCCCCCCCCCTCTCTCTCTTTCTCTGAATATAACCTTTGTACTTGCACACTAACAAGTAACATGTATTTCCTAGAAATACATTTCAACACCAGACAATTCTAGGAAATGAGAGATTTAGGTGAGGCATGTCATTTAATTAATCATTCGAGCATGAAGTTCAACCAACACCATCTGTTCACATCCACCTAACAGCTCATAATGACTCAAATATGTAGAATGCCTTCAATAATCGCTTTCAAGGTCCCACGCACATTGGACAACAAATGATGATTCGCATCAACTGAGTACAAGGTACACACATGTACAAGACACAATATACATGAAGATGCAATCACCAGGAGTATGACCTTTAGAACACCTTCCTTACATGTTTATAATCTTCTCTTTTTTCTTTAATTAAATCATCTGCTCAGACTTTCACCAAGATAATTCCTCCTTTTCTTGGCCATCGCAAATCCCGAGCTCTGGGCGGTCTTTCCCTTTGAGCACCCAACCCTGGCTACAGAAATTTGGTAGTTTGCCAAATTTCATGTCCTGGAAGATCAAACCTAAAAACCTCCAAAATGGTTAGGCGGACCATGGACCCTACATGGGCGGACGGTATGTAAGACTAGCACACTACACACTAGATGCGCCTGATCCAACTGGGTTTTCATTTTCCAAAACAGCATGGAGTCTGGCAAGATCAAGTACGCTCAAAATGTTTTCAATGCAGCCTTATCGCATTTCTCAGAACACGGTGGATTGGAAATCAAAATCCAATTCGCAATATGTTCAACATCATTGGTCTGGTGAACAGGGGGAGCATTTCATGATAAGCATTGACAGTAATTTTCATTGACTAATTTGCTCTTAGCCAATCAGATGCAAGGATTTCTAGTAGCTTATAACATCTCCCTCTGAAAATCACTGACAAAGTCTTCATGAAACATTCCCCAACCGAGAGCAATTTCTTTGAAACTGCATGAGATTCTTTCGGAGTGCATGAAATCTAATCTCATGTAGCGAATAAGCATTTAACATGCAGACATGCAAGCCTTCTACAACAAAAAAAGAGGTATTCTTATTTGGAAAAAAAAGTATTTTTTTACAAAAAGAGTATTTTTTAAAATTTGGCTCAACATAAAAATCGCTAGCCTGTTGTAGTGAGATCTGTTACGCGCTGTGTATAATACATACTTCATGATCAGAAATTTAAAAAAAGTAACAAATCATACAAAAAAAGTATTGGCGTATTCATAGCAAAAAAAAGGAGGAACAAATACTCTAAAAAGGGAACGGTTGGCACGTCTGAACACGTACATACTGTATTAACATACAAGTGCATATTTAGAAAAGACCCAAGATTAGAGCATATGGAAGGGCATTTAATCTACATGTACATGCAGGCCTAAATGTACCTATAGGAGATGATCTCACTAAAGTAGATCAGGCTTGGTGGTAATGAGATAATTTGGCTTGACATTTCCAGGAACAGATCCCGATGAACAGCATGACTCAACTGAATAATCTACTATCAAATGCCTTCTTTTTCTGAATATCAATTCATTGCAAAAAGGGTTCACTGCCCAACAAGAACAGCCAACATGCAAGAATCACTAATAATGTACAGATAAATGGCAACAACTAAAGTAGAATCCTGTTGTCTTTTTTTCATTCTGCCTGGAAATACCCAACGATCAGTATATTATGGAATGGATGCATCGAGGCATGAAATGTTGTTTTATGGGCTATCCCTGGATCAGGCAGTCTGTTGTGTTCCCAGGGGAATTCCGACAGTATTTGCACACCCAGAACAATCAACAGGGCGTGTGTTTATTTAGCACAAGCTGTATCTTGTTTATGATCAAATTTATTACTGCAACGATGATTCATTTGGAGACAGAATCACTTATCTATATTAAATGGTATATAACAGAAATTCATAATATTTGGCTCTGGTATTTCACAGATGTTGATGAATTACAATGAAATTTTCAATGAATCAATGAAATTCTAAATTGACTTTCTACGGCACCTGTTTTATAATTTACCAACAAAAAAACATTTGGGGTATGATAGCTCATACATGTAGTGTACACCTATTTTCAAATTTGTTGTTCTTTTTTTTTTTCTTTTTTTTTTTTCCCCAAGCAAATTCCGTGTATAAACCACAGCCAATATCACACTCCATCAGAGGCTATACAAATAAATGCTAGGGACCAAACAAGGTAAAACATGTTCCATTCTTTTAAGGTTCATTGGTGGTGAACTGCCAAGTCATTAGTTAGGCATGCTTTTCAAAATGAAATTGAAGTTGGGACTCCAATCCACGCTGTATTGCATCACCATCTGTGCCAAGTACGCACTACTGACCAGCCAGACCGAAGAATTTGAGCTATTAACGCATATGGCCGAGACTGCATTGTGGTAAGGGGGTGGATGGGTCAAATTAAGTTCACCAAGTTCACAGAGGCCAGACTCCCCCTGATTCTAGCCTGCAAGAACAGACTCAAACTTGACATTTTAACAAATTATACCATGTCTAGAGTGAAGACTAGACCTCATTAAAACTCACTGTAGACCTACAAATGAGTTAATCTAGTCTCATGACTTCAGACTCTACATTATGTAAGATACACTGCATGTAAACCAAAGGTCTGTGCCTGCAGACTACCCTGATTCCACGGCTGGGAGCATTTCACGAAACAAACTTAAAGTCAGAGATTTTTAAGGACTATTAAGCAAGCTAATGATATCATATTCTTGCTTCTGATTTGCTGAGAGCAAATTTGTCAGTGAATGACCCCCCCCCCCCTTCAACTGCAAATAAACAATTTCACCAAGCAGAGAAATACTGATAAGAAATTATGTTTCTGTGAGTTTCCTAACATCTAATTTATCTCCTTATCACAATGTCAACAAACATTGACAGATTGTATATTCTCAGAGCATCCCCTACATGTAGCTGGATGATCTTTGTACTTGTTTTGAATGCCAATTAATATTTCAGAATAAATTCATTCTAAAACATATTTGCCTTGCCTTTTTTTCTTATTAACTTAACTTATACATTATGTACCTATTTCGAATCATTCCAATCTTGTAAATATGTAATCATGTTGATTTATTTCAATAAAACATACCAAAAAAAAGTTTTTAAAAAATCAATAAATAAATGTATTATATGTATAATAAAATAATTAGGCCCTACAAGTATAGGGAGAGTTGTATAAATAAGGCCGTTTTTAGCTCACTGCTCAAGAATGGTAGGGTCAAATGGATAGAGAATGTCTCACAGCCCAGTGCACAGGGCCAGGAGGAGCACAAACCCAGGACTACAGGAGCACCTCAAAATCAAAATTTTGAATTTAGCATTGCCACTTTAGAGAGGCAAGTAATGTACCTACCCAGTAATGTGAATTAACTTACATGTAGTTTTAACTTGTGTAAGGTATTATTGTGCATGCCAGGTGGGTTTTTCATAAAGCTGTTCGTAGTTAAGAACGACTGGTGATCCTTTTATGTGGTAAATGGTATGCACCAAAATGTTCATTGGCGATGGTTTAGCGCGTAAGGTCCAACAGTCATTCTTAAAGTCGCTCTTAACTTACGAACAGCTTTATGAAACACCCACCAGGACTGTAGTAAATTTCACCACTTTCCCTCCTTTTTTTCTGACTGGATGCCTATGGACTCAACATGTCTGATGGGGCAAATGAGGCCACCAGGATTAATACATAATTAACAGTATTGTTATATCTGTTAAAACTTCAAAATGCAGTGTAGACATCACCACACTTGATCATATATATATAATGTATCCACCACTAATAAAACACGTACTGTAGATACACAATAATATAACATTTGGGTTGGATTCCCCTTTAATAGAATAGAACACACAGTTCTATAAAGTTGAAAGGGTTTTCCCTTCAGTCGCATAGAGTTCTCTGGTCTAAAGATGCTTGATTTTTAAAGGCAAAATATCACAAATTTTCCTTTCCTGATTACATACAGGTGTATATACTTTTATCATAATTTTGCTTTTGTGATGGGATTACTGGGGCTCAGCAGTAGTAGTGCCCGTAACATACAAAGCTAACAACTGATCATGAAATTTTTATGATTGATTATTGTGTATTATCAATTGTAAAAGTCAGCACCATGATCAATCACTAATACCTTGGTCACATTTGTTCTACGGCGGCTCTACGGCGGCCATACGGCGAGTCGAAAACAGTCGTTTTATTCATTTTTATTCAAACCACCTCTATGTAGCTGGTACAAAAACATGTTAAAACGGCTGTTTTCGACTCGCCGTACGGCCGCCGTAGAACAAATGTGACCAAGGTATAAGCTTCATACTACACAGGGCCGAGGAAGGCTGAATTGAGTTTCTGAATCAGCAAAATTGGCCACTTTCCTACAAGAGTATTACAGCATATATGGGAAGATATTACAAAAGGGCACAAAAACCATCCAAAGCCAGTGAATCCACATCCAAGGCCTTCGATTATATGGTAATAATGCTTCTCTAATTATACATGTCTGAACATGTATGACTTGCTTCATGGACTTCTTGAAGAATAGCAGGAAGCTAATAAATTTGTGTGATTTGCTTGACTGCCGGCAAGTTATATTAGCTGGCATACATCACAAATACATGCATTTTCTGGTTAAGCTTTCATCAAATACATATCCCCCTTTTCATAATGAACTGTGAGAACGAAAATTCACACTAATCAGGCTAATTCAATTAGTCATTATTCATGAATAATAAAACCCCATTTTTGGACAAGAAAATAAAGCATAGCATTTGTGAACATTTCTTATATCATAAAAGATAACAAGAATCAGCTGGATGAACAATTCAATTACAGTAAATTATGGCTACATTTGCATCTGATACATGACGTGGAAAGGACGTTATCTTGAATTAAAAAAAACATTTGATGCCTGAAACTTTAGGATAATATTAAAAGCATGTTTTTTATTATCAAATAAATTTATAGTACAGGAATGACATACAGTACGGTACCTGATTCTCAGAGTCATAGTTAGGGTCATGGATATCCACGCATTCAGCATCATTATCATCATAAATCTGACCCATCTTTCCCCATGTTCCTTTTCCTCCAGCTCCTCCTAAATAAAAAATGAAAATATGTCAAAAAATAAGTTGAAGATGCAAAACAACTGTAACAATTGTCACGCTTTTTGTCATTCACACTTCAATTTCAATCATGTCACAGAATCTTTGAGTGATTCAATAGACTTGAAACCATTGAAGCGTTTATATAAACTTTGAAACTCTTAAAACTTTTACTCTAGGAAAAATAAAATTTTTAACTTCCCTCCTCCAACAGGGGATAAATTGCTTGTTGCCCTGGTCTATTTGATACAGCATGCCTACAGTGTTGTGGAACAGTACAACACTTTCACCTTTTTTTTTTCTTATAGGCAATGGGACATTTCCCAAATGTTCATTTTTGCTCCATGAGGTTAATTTAGACTGCGATTTAGTGGGAAGAAAACGTGTTCAATTGAAGAAAATTCAGAAAATTGTAAATGTAAGTCAATTTTTTATTTTACACATAAGTATGTATGATTGGCTCGCGACTGAGTTAGCTTTTGTTACAATATTAAGATTAGAAGTTTAGAACCACTTTAATTCAGCTTATACCGGATGTACATGTATAATAAGTGATTGTAATACTGTCCAGCCTTTTATTACTTAATGCACATTTAATATCGTTATACTGTATCTACTGGAAAAATACAGTTGTTCCTGCAGTCAAGTTTCCAGGTCTATTTTCAAGTTGAATATTGCATAATGCAGGGCCTGACCTTTACTTTTTTCTTAGGGAGCCAGCCGGGCTCCTCAAGCACTTTTTTAGGGAGCCCGCATGGGTTTTAAGGAGCCCAAGTTTATCACTTTTTTTTGCATAATACTGGTCATTACCTATTAAAATATTAAATCACACCATCACGATACGTTTTTGTTTAATAATCATCAGCACCAGTTGTATTTATTCAGGGTAAATCAGATTTTGACACCCCAACACACTTAGACACCGGTCACAAACACGTAAGTCAATGACTTTTTTTTAAAATTTTTAATGCCCCCCCCCCTAAAAAAAAAGAATTAAATTAAAAAAAGGAAATAAATTAAATACATAAACAAAATTGATTTTTTTTTCATGCTGAATCATGGATGTGGGTTGGTGTGTGTTTGTGTGGGTGTGACTGTGCGGTGGACTTGGATATACATGTATATGTTAAAGAAATTAATTCATCATCTAATTTCTACTCCAAATATTGTGTTTATATCAGTACAAAAACCACACAGGCTAAGTATGTCACATGTAGGCACATGTTACATGTACATGAATGTACCCTAACTTTTCCTGCAGTTCTTTGAAAACGCAGATCTCCACGAAAATTGCATTCTTCTATGGGGAGTCTAAATTCGGTGAAAAAGTATTCATCAATAACTTAAATATATATCACAATGAAGAAACCATCCAACTTTATTGGTAGTTTAAAAAAAAAAACCTGAAATGTAAACTCTATCTGAAACAGAAAATCACCATCATTGAGGCCTTTACTGACCGAATTGTCCCCCAGAGCTCAGGCAGAGAGAGAGAGCTGCGACTTGCACAAGTGTCAGTGCGTGCGTGAGTAAAATCCGGCGGCCTCCTAAAATCAGATGTTGCCATGTTTGATGATTTACTGTCTGATATTTACCCCCTCCCTTGAAAAAATGAAACAAATGATTTTTCAGTAATAATTCACTACCGAGGTAAGTTATTTTGGATGTTAATAGGCGCCCTTTTGACAAGCAGAGCCGAAGTCTACATGACACAGAATCGTGATATCCCTAGGGGAAATGTGTGCATTGGAAATTACACACGGCGTAAATGATAATGGACCCCTGGCCCTGTACGTACATGCAACTGTTTCTCGCACCGGTGTAGCCCGATTCTTTTTTCCATAGGTACCATGTGTGTGGAAAAACGTGGTACAGAAAAAAACACGCAGCTAAGCAATTTGAAACTCGCTATTTTCGCTATTTTCAAGGTTTTTTATGATTTTGAAAACATAATTTAGACTTATAAAGCGTGGATTAGTGTGCTAGTAAGAAATTGCTTTTTTGGTGGCTGGTACTAGAAAATCTTAGGGAGCCCATCGGGCTTTTTCAAATACTTTCTAAGGAGCCCGCAGAGGTTTTAGGGAGCCTTTTGCCACCGGGCTCCCGCTAAAATCGAGCCCTGTAATGCATTGATCAGAAAATAATTTCAATACCCTTAAAATTTTACATTGTTCCAAAGGGAATTTGAAATTTAGAAAGATTATTGAAAAGGGGCCAGCAAGGGATAACACATTTTCAAAACCTTATTTTCTCAAAACAACAAAATATGGTCAAAATAGCTGATCAGTGTCGGTGATTTGGTGAATTTTCTAACTTTTCCCAAACAAAAGAAACAGTTGGTACCAGTATTAATACAATACCATTTTCAACTGACCAAAATATTTCACATGCGAAGAGGGGTGCGATCGGAAGCTGACAACGGTCAACGTTAATAAGAAAACTGATCTCAACAAAAATTTTAGGACATCTTTTTTATTTGTATGATGGTGGTCCCCAAGTTTGCGCACCTAAAAAAACAGTTTGAAAGATTAAACATGAATATCTTTTTATTTCACAAAATCTTTCAGTTACTTGGTACTTGGTATGATGTTCATCCAAGAAGAGTTTTATCTGGAGTTAATAATGTTCCTTTTATTATGAGTAAGTGTACCAAAAATCTCATAAAAAGTGAAAGGAATATAGGATTTTCTTGGAAAAAACCTCGGGCAGTCATTTTCAAATTGAAAAAATAGTACCCCATGTCTGCGCACCCAATCACTTTGCACACGATTCAGGGATTTTGATGAGAAAGGCTGCATTTTGAGGCCATCACAATTCACATAAAATGCCCAAAATTCATTATTTTTCCACCATTTTTAGTCCGATTTTTAAGTCTGTGTTCGTTGCGTATCTTCTTTTACTAGAATAGTGCAGATACATACATGTACGCGTGTGAGCTGACAAGGGGGACTGCTCAGACGCGAGGGAACTTGCCATGGTGGAAGTGTTCAGGAATCCAATCCACTGTTGAGGTTTTTCAATAGAAGTAATTTACAACGCCATTATGACTGTCATGACTGTGCTGACAAAGATCTTTCTAACGTTAAATCTAACTAAGTTAGGCCAGGGGCCGATTGTACGAAAGGGTCTTTCCAAGCAAGCCTTGAAATAAGCGGGCGCTGAGCGCAAATTCGCGCTCATAAAGCCATCAATTGCGCCCATAAAGCCCCAAAATCATCAAAATTTTGACGACCAGGCGCAAATATTTTCCAGGTAATTGCGCCCGCCGTGAGTGAGCAGTGAAGCCATATCATACATGTAATTTAAATATCTGAAAAGCCAAAATCAAGTAACTTTCAATTTACGATAAGCAGTTTCAAATTGCCAAGTGTGTCTTTTTTTCTGTACTATAAAAAGTGAGCTACGTCCGTCTTTTTTTCTTCTGTAATACATGTCCGCGCGTGCTTCCGGTAGCGGTAACCGGTTTTCCATACTTAACCATGTGCAATTTCTAATGCACACATTTCCAGTTGGGATATCACAATTCTGCGATATAGTAATTCGAATTGCACAGGAGATAAATCCCTGTTCACAGCACATATGATGTGCGAGTCTTTTATCCTCACAGTCGTCGACTTAGCTTATAGTTGTGAATTATAGTTTTTTAATTTCTTTCTTGGAGAGGGGTAAATATCAGACAATAAATCATCAAACAAGGCTCCATCTAAAAAAAAAATAGGACGCCGTGCACTTTAGTGTGGTTGTTAGCTAGCCAGTTTGAGCTCATGTTCTCTGCCAGAGCTCTGGGTGAGAAGAACTATCAATAATGGCCTAAGTGATGGTGATTTTCCGTTTCAGATAGAGTTTAGATTTCATGTTAATTTTTGAAAACTGTCAAAAAACTTAATGATATCTTCATTGTGATGAATATTTAAGTTATTAATGAATACATTTTCACCAAATTTAGACTCTCCCAGAATGAAAGGCATTTTCTGTGGAGATCTGCGTTTTCAAATAACTTGTGAAAAACTTAAGGTACATGAACCTACAATACATGTACATAGCCCGTGGCTATGTGCTGGAATTTGAATAGACAAGTTAGATATTGATTTCATTTCTTTAACATAATTTAAATGCAATCCAAGTGCACCTCACAGTCATAATCACACACAAACACTCACCCACACCTGTGATTCTAACCATGAAAAAAAAACCTTAAAAATTATTTATTTTTTTCTAAATTTATTATTATTTGATCAAAATTCTCTCTTTCTCCATCTCTCTCTCTTTTTTTATCTTTTATTTTATTTATTTAGATTTTATTTTTTTGGGGGGGTTCATTGTTCATTAAAGATGAAAAATAAATAAGCCCATGTGTGTGTGGTTGTAAAGGGGATGTGGAGTGAGGGTGTCAAAACACACTTAAAAATTTAAATCTGATTTCTTAAATACGTTTGAATAAGCCTAATAGTACTTAGCATGCTATTTTTGTACTAATTAAAAAATTGCAGGATCTGCGCTTACTATAAACAAATTTGTGGTGTGGTTCACCGTTATATATATATTTTTTTAATTTTTTAATTTCCCCCGGTTCCAGAAAATTGCCCCCGGTTCCTGTAATAAGCCTGTGAGCCGGGGGCAATTTTTATTGAAAAATTGCCCCTGGTCTGCAGCTGCTTATTTCAAGTTCAAGGCTTGTTTCCAAGGACCATGAGGACCGTCTTTCGTGTCGCCCATCTTTTATGATGTGCTATAACTTATAAGCGGGGTGTGCGTGTTTCTGAAATTCATGATAAAAAATAAATAAATGTCGTTAGCTTGCTTTTAAATGAAATTTTATACAATTTCATGAGATATCACATCATTTTATAAACAAATATTTTGTTTATTTTAACGGATGAATAAAATATGTTTGCAGATAATTTATTTGATATGCGTTTCACATGGCGCATCATAAAAATTGGGCGACACGAAAGACGGTCCTTGCAAAGACCCTTTCGTGCAATCGGCCCCTGGCCTAGGTTCTTTTATTAAGAGTAAGACTAACAAAATTAAAACATCATTGACATTGTAACAAACATGACAAATGCAAGAATAAACAAATTTGAATTATTTTCATACCCTTCTTTGGCAAACCTCTGCCTTTCCCCGAGCGGGATTTTCTGTCACGTCTATCTTTGGAGTTCCCGAGGACGGCTGAGTTGGCATCGGGCAGTGATAAAGCGACCACCGGGTACTCCTTCGATGGACTTCTTTTCAGCCTCCGCTTGGCCTTTTTGGTGATTCTGCCCTCGATTCCGGTGTCAGAAGCGAGAACGGTGCCGTTGGTCATGGCCCCTGGATTGTTATTGCTGTCCCCTTCACTGTCGCTAAAGTCTCCATTTTCCTGCACGAGGTTCGCGACTTGCGAAGGAACATGCTCAACTTCCATGACTCCGTTCGTGGTGCAGAATCACCGACTTCTAACCAAATTCACTCCAATGTTGCCGTCTGCTTGTCCCGCATCCAAATCCAAAACAAAGAAATTGAAAGAAAGGTGTTTAAATGTGTTAAATTGTCGTTTTTTGTTGATAAATGTGTATGTGCGTACCTTCACAAATTGTAAACAATGACCGAGTTGTTTTGGTTTTATTTTGCACACGCCATATCCCTGGATATATCACGTGGTTTCAAATTCTGTCATTTGATTGGCTGGGGAAAAGGGGAAAATATACCGACCAATCAATAGCCCGTACCTGGATGGAGTTATTAGTGAAAATAAATGAATTGTACAGGGTCTAGCAGGCTATGCACTGCTGCAAAATATGATATTCTTCTCATGTTTTTTCTGCTTATTACAGAGGATTTTATGATTTTTTTTTTCTTTCTGTATGGTTGAAGGAAAACACATCAGAAAGGTCATATTAATTTCCGTTTGTGGCGTTGTAAATTACTTCTATTGAAAAACCTCAACTTATCTTTTTTGTATTTATGTTGAACCTCAACTTATATTTCAAGAATAGACATAAGCATCACACTTAGAACCATTAATAAAGTCAGAAAAAAGGCATTCTAGATTTAAAAATCTGGATAATATCCTAAGGTTTTTAGTTTGACATCCAGGCCTGAATAAACTTCATGTATACAAGATAGACCTGGAAACTTGACTGCAGGAACAACTGTATTTTTCCAGTAGATGCGATATAAAGGTATGATCAAACTGTTTGTTGTGATCTCTTTTTAAAATTTTAAGGAGCATCAATGAGACAAGAGAAAGTTCAACATGCAATAAGAAACTTTATTAACAGTCAATTCGACAGAAGGCCTATTCTGGAATTGTAAAATAGGCCGCGCATTGATCTGAAACTTTTATCACCAAGCTCTTGGGTGCACACCTATCAATATTCTTGCTCCATGCATACTCAACACAAATTATCTACTACAAGGGGTTAGAGGTAACGAACAAAAGGTAATTATTCCCGTAATTATTGGGAAGGCGAAGTCGGTTCTTTTTTCTGATTAGGGGTTCTCTGAAACTATTAACAATTAGGGTTTTACTGAGATTAAGTTTCTTAGAAGGGGATCTAGACATCAAAGGAATAGCTATAGGCTACATTAAAGGGATGGTCCGGGCTGAAACTCTGAGAGTATTTATAGCTTGATAAATAGAGTAGAATTCACTAAGCAAAATGCCGAAAATTTCATCAAAATCGGATAGCAAATAACAAAGTTATTGAATTTTAAAGTTAAGCAATATTTTGTGAAAACAGTCGGCATGAATATTCATTAGGTGGGCTGATGATGTCACATCCCTACTTGTTCTTTTGTATTTTATTATATGAAATTAGGTTTATTCAATTTTTCCCTCCAAGAACTAGAAAAATTGGATTGACAACTGATTTAGTGTATTAGATATTTATTGCTGCAACTTATTTCATTATTAGGGAGACATTTTATTCACACAAGTATGAAATAATGAAAAAAAAAATGATTTCATGTAATAACATAAGAAAACGGAAAGTGGAGATGTGATATTATCAGCCCACCTAATGAATATTCATGACGACTGTTTTCACAAAATATTGCTAAACTTTAAACTTGAATAACTTTATTATTTGTTATCCGATTTTGATGAAATTTTCGGCACTTTGCTCAGTGAATTCTACTCTATGTATTAAGATATATATATTATCAGCCCGGACCATCCCTTTAAAGGGAATCGAAGTTCAGGTCAGGTGGCACCCTGGCTTAGCTGAAGAAAAGATTGCTGTAAAAATAGCATAACAAAAAAAAAATAAAAACTATACAAAATAATGTTTTAGGGAAATCTATCAAAGTGAAGAAAGCTATTAGAATTATTTGTGACTTCATAAACAAGTATAGTTGCCGCATAATGTAACATAAATTTCAAATTTGTAGAAGCGAGTGTGAATTTTGTTCGTTGATATACTACATGCAGGTACAAAAAAAAATTTATTATAAAGAAACTGAATTTACATTGGTTTTTGTTTTTATATATATCTTCTATTATATACAGAAAATTAGTATAAAAATATAATGATAAGAAGTGAAAAATATGATCATTGTCCCATTCTCTCATACGTCAAATCTTTCTCCCAAATAGTTTATGTCAAATTAAGGCAAAGTACAAATTGTTATTAAAGAAGCACGCTGTTATGATTAATCAAAATTACACTTATGTAAATTTAAACTTATTTAATTAGCAATCCAAATCGTAAAATCATAAACACTATTAGAACCGTGTTCTTGAACAAGTAATTCAACACAATAATTAATGTGCCGTGAACATAATCAGAGTTGTCATCTATAATGATATTATGTAATAAATGTCAAAGAGTTGCAATCCAAGAATATTGCGTGAATACCGTAAAGCTCACGTAGACCTCAGATCTATTGCGTAAAAAGGGAAAATAATCAACAAAAATGAAGTGTACAATATCATGGCAGTGTGCCAAACTACACACACACACAAAAGCATTGCATTTGAGATGCCAAATAATGTTAGTTTTGGTTGACATGAAAGCAAGCAGGTGTGCTCTCGGTATGACATGTGTTTCTATGATAAAAAGGTTATAATTATCATATTTCAAATCATGAAGCACTGTAACTCACCAACAACCCTGTAACTCACCATGCAACAACCCCGGCAACAACCTGACCCAAAATCACAGTCTCCTGATCTAACCTAATCAAATTCTATTAAAAAAAATAATAACATCAATATTTTCACTGATGCCTCTCACACCTTTTCTTTTCTTTTCTTTTTCTTTTTTCTTTTTTTTTAGATAGAAATTTTGCACCATACGCCAATGTCAGACCCTCTTAAATTTTAGACTACCGGTATGCTCTGAATTTCCTTTCATACGTATGCTGACAAAATATGTTCAATAATATTGTTGCTGAATTTCTTTTTAAGATGGCGCTATTCAAAAATATCGAAAGATGGGTATGTACATCTCCAGACCACCAACGATTGTATTTCTGTCCTGTAGCACAAAGACTTATTTCTATACTGACATTTCGTTTGTCGATTTGGGGTATAGGTTTCGCCAGAGGTTTCGTTGGTGTGATTGTACCATAATAGTAAAACTTAAAGAAAAAACCCTGTCAGTTCCGTTTCATTGATCATTACAAGACTGGTTTAAAATGTAAGAAAAGGCTGCACTGCATCAGTTGTAAAATCTTTCTGTTTACAAAAATCACCCCGGGAAATAACCCAACCCTCTTTTGTGTCAAGTTTATTGGGTTAAGATTCCAACAACCTCTTCTCTAATGAGTCGTGATCACTTTGAACTTTAATTTTTTTGTCTTTGTATTTTTTTTTACACAATTGCATAACGCGAACTTCTGCCCGAATAGGCCTACACGTGCTAAGTGTGGATCATTTTTATGTTTTGTCTTGTTCGTCTTTTCGCGTTAATTTCTGTTTATACTCAGATAACACGTAATGCTCACACAACCGCGGAGCCAGGATTTCATTTTGGAGGGGGTGGTAAATGCACGCGATGCGTGCTTACCAAAGACTTTATAATATGGTGCTTACACTTACAGAGCGCTTCGCGCGCTCCCTAGGGGGTGGGTGTAGAGAGGGGGAATTTCCCCTCCCGTGCGAAGCGCGAAGCTTTCGGTGTTTCATAAATTAAAATGAAAAGGAGCCGTCGCTCTTGTCGTTACCTCCAATTCGGTTGACTACACTAGCGTACCTACGGGGGGGGGGGCAGAGGGGGCAGTCTGCCCCCCCCTGACGAGCCACAACTCATGCAAAGGACGTATACCTGCCCCCCTGACGAACTTGAAGACCTTTATTGCCCCCCCCCCTGACGAGCTTGAAGACCCTTTTTTTTTTTTTTTTTTTTTTTTTTGCTTGTCAAATTTTTTTCTGGTACGATATCCTTCATTTGTGATTAAAGACCTTTTTTTTTTTTGGCGGACGGTTTTGCCCCCCCTGTGAAAAATCCCAGGTACGCCACTGGTTGACTATATTGTAATTTTGTAAAAAGTGATTGTGAACGCACAAAAAAGGGATAAATGGAGGAAATTAAAATAACAATTACACCGCGCAAAGCGCGGAAGCTAAAGCCTTTTATCATTTTTCATAAGAAAAGGGTCCCGGGAAAAGGGTTTTAAGTTATATTGAATGCTTCCCTTGGAAAGTTTTACAAACAATATTACAAAAATATCTTTAACTCGCAAAACAGAGGAGAAGAAGAGTATATACCGAGAGGAACATATTCCTCCCCGGGCATAGCAATGAAATTCTAACATTTCTAAGGGCGGACGTTACATCAAATGCAGATATCTCCAATACCCCATCGGCTCTATTGATTTTTAAAGATATTGAACTTCATTACAAGGAAAATAGAGCGCAACAAAATTGAAGCTTCTGTGATTTATTGAAATTATATAAGAAAAGGATGATGTGTATAATTTCTTTGACTCATCCTGAAGCGCTTCGAATTTGAACGATTGTGTCATTCAAAGTTTCAAACTGAGGGTGAGGGCGCAAAAATAGACAGGAGATGAATGTGCAGGGAAACTGACATGAAGTTTCATCGAATTTGATAAAAGCTGAAAAGCGGGAGAATTGGCCTATATGGGGGTGACGGCAGAATTTGATATAAAGATTATCAGAGCCGACCCGACCAGAAGTGCGGGAATGTTGCGCGATCAATTAAAAAAAATAATAACTTCATATAATTCGGCCTAACCTTACTCTAATCCCATGCACTAATGTATACATTTGAACTTTGACTAGCAAGGAAGACACTTGTCCTATAGCCGAGGTGGAAAAACAGGGTTAGAGAAAGGGTGAGGGAAACAAAGGAGAACTGTAATATTGCCATCATAACCGCACGAAGCGCGGAAGCAAAATTCATATCTATAAATTCAGAGCGAGAGTGAAGGAGTTTCGTTGAGGTACTAATTCTTTTGAGAGAAAAAAATAAAGAATGAAAAGAAAAACCCACAAAGCTACCTTTCTTCCCTTTCCTCCCTTCGCTTTTCCTTTTCTCCTCTCTTTTTCCCCCTTTTTTTTCTTGTTGGGGACGTTTTTTTTTTTTTGGGGGGGGGGGCGACTGCCCTACGCGCCTGTGCTCACAGATGTCTCAGAAATACTTGTTTACATAATGCTTTGATATTTTAGTTGCATCAATATAACATTATATTCCTATGTAACATTTTAGTCAAACAGATTTTAAAATGTCACCTATAAAGTGAACGTCTAATTGTGATATTTTATGAAATATTGTAATATCGTTTCCAAGAAAGCGAAGAAATTCTAGTGACTCAATTTTTTTATAGAATTTTTTATTGCTAAACGTATTATACTGTTCAAATTATTTTATTTTTATTTTCAGCAGAACAAAATAAAATAGTAGCATATAATTGTAATGCCATTTGCAGATAAATTGAGGTAGGTGCAAAAATGATATTTTTCCATAAACATTATAAAGATCTGATGAGAAAATGGAGGGGTCCACTAAGAAGCATCAATATGTCCATGTAACTATACTTCTTGCTTGTTATAATTTGTATACATAATTCATGTTTTCACAAGAACTTTTACGCCAAACAATATTAGCTAATCATTTTATATCTATATATAAAATGATTAGCTAATATTGCCTACTATATATAGCTGGTTCTACATCTTTTTGAATATCTGTTTATTTAATTTTCGTATGCAATATACAAAGTTTCGTATGAAATATACAACGAAAAAAAAAGATGCAAGGCCTATAATTTTCATCCACAATTTTAGGCCATATAAGCCTATAATCTTATTACCACCCCCCCCCCCCACCTGCACCCCCATATAGTGAGAAAAACTCTGAATGATGAGACCATGTGCGACGATTTTCGTGGTATTTTTGGATTATCTAATGAGGGAAAAGACATCCCTCTTCCATAGGCTGATATTTAATAAAAATAATCGAAATTCAAGGTGGGGGGTGGGGGAGGGGGGGGGGCTGGACAGTGGGCACGTCGCCACCATATGCGTTTGTTTACAACCCATGCCATGGCAGTACAGGCATGGCCAAAACAGTGCAGTGCTTGCATGTTATGCATGCGGCTGCATGCTGTTGTCTTGCGCTTGCATGCTCAGCTCAAAAAACTACGCAAATGAACCCGGAAGTAACCGGGACAAGATCTCGTGAGAGCTAGACGAAGTCAAGGCAAAATATGTAATTGTCGTTTTCCTCGTAAAAAAATTGATCATCTATCTGCCTAATTTGTGTGGACTGGATCTTTATACGGAGAGTTTGCTACTATAATAGGTAACCAGCATTTTTCTCTTTATCTTGGTGGGGAAATAAGGTCCATAAATTACGATTCGAACGTTAGTTTCTGGACTCTGGAGCTGGAGTTGGAGGAAGTAAATCGCCTCTGAACACGGCGCTCGCTCTCGCTGAGCTGTGGGGGGATCACATGTCAATGTTTGCGTAGGTCACGCTGCAGCCAAGTCGGATTTCCAATGTGTGATTTCGATCAGGGACCTTGTTGAAATCTGGGGCTTACTTTGGTAATCCTGGGTTTTAGGGGCGTAAAATATTTGTATACATTACCGGCCTCCAACTTCAGCCAAATCATCCCAGCATAGTATGGACTGCTAAAAGGGCAAATATTCAAATATGATTGAGCTGTTTTCATCATTTTTGTCTCGCATGTTATATATAGCTGAGCCTTGATATATTGGGATCTTTTCTTGAAACTTTGGCATTAGGGCAATCAAGTTTCACTGACCGAGGTGAAGGTCACATTGATCAAGGTCAAAGGTCATTTAGGGTAAAAATGAAATTTGAATGTAAGGGTAGGCCTAATCGAGTTTTACTTTTAATATCAACTTATTGCTGGTCACCTGAACAAGGTCAAAGGTCATCTTAATTTGAGGGGATCAAATTGGCCTATATATATATTGCACCTACTGGGTTTAAGGGGTATAAACTATTTTTTGGCTTGAGGAAGGGGGGTTACTTCCAAGAACCCTACATTTGAGTGGAGAGGGGGCAAAATTGGCCTATATATATTCCGTATTGTACCTACTGGGTTTTAGGGGTATAAAATATTTTTGGCTTGAGGGGGGGGGGGGTACTTCCAGGAACCCTACATTTAATTGGAGAGGGAATGAAATTGGCCTATATATATTCCCGTATTGTACCTACTGGGTTTTAGGGGTATAAACTATTTTTTGGCTTGAGGAAGGGGGGTTACTTCCAAGAACCCTACATTTGAGTGGAGAGGGGGCGAAATTGGCCTATATATATTCCCGTATTGTACCTACTGGGTTTTAGGGGTATAAACTATTTTTTGGCTTGAGGAAGGGGGGTTACTTCCAAGAACCCTACATTTGAGTGGAGAGGGGGTGAAATTGGCCTATATATACTACCGAATTGTACCTACTGGGATTGAGGGGTATAAACTATTTTTTGGCTTAAGGGGGGGGGGGGGTACTTCCAAGAACCCTACATTTGAGTGGAAAGGGGATCATATTGGCCTATATATATATTGCACCTACTGGGTTTTAAGGGGTATAAAATATTTTTGGCTTGAGGGGGGGGGGGTACTTCCAGGAACCCTACATTTAATTGGAGAGGGAATGAAATTGGCCTATATATATTCCCGTATTGTACCTACTGGGTTTTAGGGGTATAAACTATTTGTTGGCTTGAGGAAGGGGGGTTACTTCCAAGAACCCTACATTTGAGTGGAGAGGGGGCGAAATTGGCCTATATATATTCCCGTATTGTACCTACTGGGTTTTAGGGGTATAAACTATTTTTTGGCTTGAGGAAGGGGGGTTACTTCCAAGAACCCTACATTTGAGTGGAGAGGGGGCGAAATTGGCCTATATATATTCCCGTATTGTACCTACTGGGTTTTAGGGGTATAAACTATTTTTTGGCTTGAGGAAGGGGGGTTACTTCCAAGAACCCTACATTTGAGTGGAGAGGGGGTGAAATTGGCCTATATATACTACCGAATTGTACCTACTGGGATTGAGGGGTATAAACTATTTTTTGGCTTAAGGGGGGGGGGTACTTCCAAGAACCCTACATTTGAGTGGAAAGGGGATCATATTGGCCTATATATATATTGCACCTACTGGGTTTGAGGGGTATAAATTATGTCTTGGCTTGAAGGGGGGGTACTTCCAATAACCCTACATTTAATTGGAGAGGGAATGAAATTGGCCTATATATATTCCGTATTGTACCTACTGGGTTTTAGGGGTATAAACTATTTTTTGGCTGGGGGGTACTTTTCAAGAACCCTACATTTGAGTGGAGAGGGGATGAAATTGGCCTATATATATTCCCGTATTGTACCTACTGGTTCTAGGGGTATAAACTATTTTTTGGCTTGAGGAAGGGGGGTTACTTCCAAGAACCCTACATTTGAGTGGAGAGGGGCCGAAATTGGCCTGTATATATTCCCGTATTGTACCTACTGGGTTTTAGGGACCAGTATAAACTATTTTTGTAATCCATACAACAAAAAAGCTGGCCGAATAATTCTTGGATCAAACTTTCAATCACATGATGACGCAATGGTACAGGGGCGGATCCAACTTTTGCCAGTAGGGGGGGGGGGCACAAATTTTTTCAACCATATTTTCCCCGATTGCTTTATTCTTGTAACCTAATAATCTCATACGCCCCATTCAAACAGTGTGAGCGCAAAAGCGCAAGTAAAATATTTTAATATACGTTCTGGCCTGATCGAAAGGGACCTACCTGTTAAGGACTGTTTGCAGATAGCCATGAAGACAATGCATATTTCAACAATGGAAAACGCGAGCGAGCAGCACAAGCTGAAAATGTTTTACATTTCGATCTAAACAAATTTATATTCTAAGCTCTTTTTTAACTCATAAAGTTAAGCACCATTTGAAGCACTGTGTAGGGAAATTGTGAAGTGGATATGGATCGCACTCTATAAATGATGCGAGCGTGAAGAGCGAGCTGACATTATTTATTATTTAGACTTAGGGCCTGAACATTCTATGGACATTGCGTACCCAGGGGCGGATCCAGCCTTTGCCAATAGGGGGGCCCGGAATTTTTTTCAGCCAAATTTTCCCCGATCGGCCGCTCGAAGTTAATTTTTGTTTGTTTCTTGTGAGGGGTAGTCCTAATAGTCACTAAGTCACTAAGCTATATATATGTATATATATATATATATATAGCTTAGTGACTATTAGGACTATATATTCATATAATATCATAAGCCTTATTAAGTGCATGCAGAGATTTTTAATATGCGCATTGATCTAATAAAAAAAAAGGATCTGTTAACGGCAGCTTCTTAGCCAAGAGGACGTTACAAATTTCAATTGCGCGAGCTGAAAAAAATCGAGATTTTAACCTAAAAATTTGACACTCTATTCATATTTTGTAAATCATGAAAACGATGAGTAATTTGAAATTTTCCTATATTAATAATGCGAGCGCAAAGCGCGAGCAGAATTTTTTAAAATCTATTTTTGATATACGTTCTGATCTGTTAAAAAAATCTGTTAATGGCTGCTTGTTAGCCATGAAGACGTTACATATTTTAACTATCAAATAATGCAAGCGCGAAGCGCGAGCTGATAATTTCGACATTCTACCTGAAGAATGGAAATTCTAAGCACTTTTTGTAACCGTGAAAAGGATAAGTATATTACTAAACAATTAATGCAAGCGCGAAGCGCGAGCAGAACAATTCTGGACACTCTATTCATGTTTTGTAAATCATGCAAAGGATGAGTAATTGGAAAGTTTCCAACATTAATAATGTGAGCGCAAAGCGCGAGCAGACAGTTTTTGATATTGTGATCTGAAACTGGATAATGATTTAAATAGAAAACCTGCGTATCTGAATTTCAGATTTCGTGTTTCAGATTTCGACCTAGAATTTGGGTATTCTAAATACCTCTCTTATCATGAAAATCAATAAAGCAAGCGCAAAGCGCGAGCTAAAAATATATGATATTCTGATCTGACAAAAGGGTCAATTTAAGCTCTGTATTTCAAGCACTTAGTAGGAAAATTGTGAGGTTCCGTGGATATGGATCACAGTTTAAAAAGAGCTGATATATTTCATTTTTTTGAGTTTGGCATAGGACCTGGACATACTATAAGGACATTATGTCATCATATGAAAATGATGACTATCTTCCTATTTCTCTTCCTAAGCATGAGAGCGCAAAATCTAATCATATTATGGCCTGAAAACTGGACATTATTTTAAAGCACTTTAGAAATTATGAATAAGATGCATGAGTTTATTATTTTTCAACAATCAATGCGAGAGAAAATCACGAGCCGAAATTTATGATAAACTGTCATCAAATTGGGATTTTTAAGTAGTTTATATTGAGATATACATAACTCACCAATCATAATGCGAGCATGCAGCGCGAGCCGATACGTTTTGACAATCTGACCTGAATAGGGATCTTAAGTTTTGATAACTTTATGGAGTACAGGAAAATAATAGGTACCTGACAAATCAAATTTTGCGAGCGCATCGCAAGCAGAAAATATTAATATTCAGACCATAAAACAAGAAATTTTTACAGAGCATGTTTTAAAAACAAATTTGCACATCAAACAAAATAATGAAAGTTACATTTCCGAGCTGAAATATGTTCTGTATATTGACTTCAAAATTCGATATTTTAAGCTCCATATTGCGCAAGATATGTAAATCACCTCAAAGGCAATGCAAGTGCGAAAGATTTTTTTATTTTCCATGTCTTCTTCTCATCTTATTTTATTCACTCGTCTTCCTCCTCTTATGTTTCTCCTTCTTTTTTTCTCCTCTCTTTTCCCTTCTCTTTCTTTCCCCTTTTTTTCTTTTTTTTGCTCCGCCAATGGGGGGGGGGGGGCGGACCCCTCGGGCCCCCCTGGATCTGCTTCTGTCTGACAAATCAAATTTTGCGAGCGCGCAGAAGACAAAACATAAATTTTTGCAGAGCACTTTTTAAAAATCAAGTTGTAAATCAAACAAAATAATGAAAATTCGATTTCCGAGCTGAAATATGTTTTATATATTGACTTCAAAATTTGATACTTAAGCTCCGTATTAAGCAAGATATAGAAATCACCTAAAAGTCAATGCGAGCGCGAAGCGCGAGCTAAGATTTTATACTGTATGGTGACATGAAATATTTTTGAAATTATTTTCCAAGTCTTCCCCTCATCTTATTTTATTCACTCGTCTTCCTCCTCTTATGTTTCTCCTTCTTTTTTGTCCTCTCTTTTTTCTTTTTTTTTTGATCCGCCAATGGGGGGGGGGGGGGGGGGGCGGGCCCTTCGGGCCCCCCTGGATCCGTCTATGCTATTATGCTATGCGTAACCATGTGAAAATGATGACTGTCTTCCTATTCCTCTTTCTCAGCGCGAGATGAAACTTGTTGATTTCCAATTCTTAAAAAGGGGCAAATTTGATTATTCGGAATTCATCAAAATATTATTATGTATTCATTAATCTAATAAGCCTAATAAGAGCACGAAGTTTGTTGATATTCAGGCTTTTTTATTTTTGTACTTTTGTATTTATCAATAGGATTGCATGCGTTAATATAGTTTAACAATTAATGCGAGTGCAAATCGCGAGCCGGATTTTTTTACTGTCATGCAGGGGGGGGTAAGGGGGTAGGGGTACAGTGTCCTCCACCTTTTGAAGCATTGAAAAGGTGCCCTTTTTATGCAATAAAAATGTCCCTTCATGAACGTGTACTATGCCCCTTTCACCTTAGGAGGAGCCCGTTTAAGGTGATACCACTGAAAAACCCTTTCTCGTGTAAATGCCTATTTTTTAAAGTGCCATTTAAGGGCCAATTTCTACCCTAAATCCCTCTTTAAAAAAGGAATTTATCCAAGACAATATAAGTGATTTTGATTTTGAATATAGATCGATCATACCAAGACCACCTTCAACTATCGGTCTGACACAAATATTACGTTTAACTTTCTCACGCTTTGAATTCCATAAAAAAACAATGTCTTATGTAAACCCTTGCATACATAGTCTGGCATTGGAATAAACGTACCAACATAAACGATTTGAGGCACAATTAAACATTTCATATTAATCATTATACCGTTACCAGTTACATGTAAGCTGACTCATTTTCCATGCTTTTAGTATGTTATTGACCTTTTTAATTTTCCCTTCCCAAATGAGCTTCCGTATATACTCTTCATCCCCCCCCCCCCCACAAATATTCCTAAATACTTAACAGGATCATCTGTAAAATCAAATTCGCTTCTTTTTAAAGGAGAATGAAACTCTTGGAGCAAGTTAGCTTTTGTGAAAGCAGAAAAATCAAAGAATGAGATCAACAAAATTTTGAGTATTAAAGATAGGACTAGCAATAGAAGAGTTATGAGCATTTGAATGTCGAGATCACTAATGCTATGGAGATCCTCCCATTGGCAATGCGACCAAGATCTATGATGTCACAGATGAACAACTCTCCCCTTTTGGACACTGAAAATATACCCCAAAACATCTCTTTTTGCTCATTCTAATCATATGACAAACGATTCATCAATGATATAATGTTGTGAAACCTCTGTACTTGTCCTCTCATAAAGAGAACACCTCACCTTGTGAAATATTCTATAAAAGTGAGAATATAAGCGAAATAAGTACTAAAGTAATGAGGGAGTTGTACGTGTGTGACATCACAGATCTTGGTCGCATTGCCAATGGGAGGATCTACATGGCATTAGTGATCTCAATATTCAAATGCTCATAACTTTCTTATTATTCATTCAATCTTCCTCAAACTTTCAACAATATGTTTCTTTGATTTTTCTCTTTGATATGGATTCAGCTGGTTTCAAGGGTTTCATTCTCCTTTAAGTTAAATATCCCTATTTTTAACATATTTGTCTTATTCCAATTTACTTTGGAACTTTTGGAACCGAAGTTATTTATCTCCTTCATAACAATATGAAGGGATTTAATCGAATTAATGAATATAGTCGTATCGTCTGCGAACTGATTTCATCATTTTCTTTAATATGAATTGCTAGAATATCTGAAAACAAAATAAACCACTATGCTGACAATGGACACCCTTGTCTTACACCTTTATAAATATGAAATAATTCTGATAACCAACCACATACATTGTAGCATGGGCGGAAATCCCAAGGGGGGACAGGGGGGACATATTTGTCTTATTCCAATTTACTTTGGAACTTTTGGAACCGAAGTTATTTATCTCCTTCATAACAATATGAAGGGATTTAATCGAATTAATGAATATAGTCGTATCGTCTGCGAACTGATTTCATCATTTTCTTTAATATGAATTGCTAGAATATCTGAAAACAAAATAAACCACTATGCTGACAATGGACACCCTTGTCTTACACCTTTATAAATATGAAATAATTCTGATAACCAACCACATACATTGTAGCATGGGCGGAAATCCCAAGGGGGGACAGGGGGGACGTGTCCCCCCTACCAAAAATAGTAGGGGGGGACACAATATCAAATGTCCCCCTACTATTTTTGGTCTTTTATGATGGAGAAATATACATCATTCGCATTCGAAATAATACATGTATATTGGACTAAATGACATATTTTGGGTAAAAAACTTTTTTTCCTTTTTTTTTTCTTTTTTTTTTGCTTGTCAAATATTCCAGAGTGAATAAAATAAGATGAGGGGAAGACTTGGAAAATAAAAAGAATCTTTCGCGCTCGCATTGCCTATTGGGTGATTGTTCAATGTGGAGCTTAAATATCAAGTTTGGAAGTCAATATACATTACACATTTCACCTCGGAAATCGAACTTTCATTTTTTTGTGTGATTTACAAACTGATTTTAAAAAGTGCTCTGTAAAAATGACAGCTTCATGGTCTGAATATTGGCGTTTTCTGCTCGCGCAGAGCGCTCGCAAATTTCGATTTATTAAGTACCTATTATTTTCGTGTATTCCATTTAGTTTAAAAAATATCCCTTTTCATTTCTGATTGTCAAAACGTATCAGATAGCGCTACTCGCTCGCATTTTGATTGGCGAGTTATGTATGTCTCAATGTTGATTTTTCATGATACTTTTATACTTTTAAGTCTCGTGCATTTTTTTAGACCAAATTTACTACGCCCGGGTACGCGGTTCCAAAATTACCCAACATTTCGTAAGTGCATGTCAGACCAAAAATTGTTCCAAAACGTGATTTTGTGTACAAAGTCAATGCAAATTGAGTTTTCTCATCTTATTCATAAAGATATGATTATTTTTACTTTAAACAGCTGAAATCAATTGATTTAAGCATAATTACGCTTCAAGAAGGTTGTGCAATAAATCTGGTGAAAAAACAAAGAAAAACAAAAGAAATTGATTTCCAAACCGAAGTTTTTTTCAATTTCGATTGTTAAGAATGCTGCAAAGAATATTTTTACCAAAATTAGCGTTCTAGGAGCTTTATTTAGTGAATTAGAGCAGAAAGTATGATTTATGCATAAATTAGCATAATTAATTCATATCAAATAAAATCTCATTATTTTGGAAAATTTTACCATACAGCCTTGTAGATTACATCGCACACTACCAGCGTGCAAATTTTTGCGGCGGTCGCGCGATCGGCGGCCTAGATCTCAGGGGGGGGGGGGGTTGAATCAACCCCCCCCCCCGGCCACAGAACAGCCAAAAAAGCCCGGCCTAGTTAGGGTTTAATGGTTAAAAAATATTTTAACGGATGCATTCTTTTGATAATTACAAAAGTGCATGAAATGTCCAGTTTTCAGGCCATAATATATCATCAGATTTCTCGCGCTCATTAGGCATTAATAAATAAGATATTGATTTAATGATTAAATTGTCCCTTTTGTTTCATCTCGCGCTTAGCAAGAGGAATAGGAAGATATAGTCATCATTTTCATATGACATGTTTTAAGGCTGTCCCGGTCCTATGTCAAAACTCAAATAATAATGAAAAATATCAGCTCTTTATTAAGTGCGATCCATATCCACCTCACAATTTTCCTACAAAGTGCTTGAAAATATAGCTGAAATTGACTCTTTTTTTCAGATCGGAATATCAAATGGTTTAAGCTCGCTTCGCGCTCGCTTTGATTTTTCATGATAAAAGATGTGTAGAATGCCTAGATTCTAGGTCTAAATCTTAAACACGTGCATGTTTATTCAGATATTCAACTTGTTCTCTATTTAAATCATTATCTAGTTTCAGATCAAAATATCAAAAATTTTCTGCTCGCGCTTGTGCTCGCATTATTAATGTAGAAAGATCCCCTATTACTCATCCTTTTCATGATTTGCAAAACATGAATAGAGTGTCCCGTTTTTAGGTCTAAATCTCGAATTTTTCTGCTCGCGCTTCGCGTTCGCATCAATTGTTTAGTTATATACCTATTATGTTTAAGTTACAAAAAGTGCTTAGAATTTCCATTCTTTAGGTAAAAATTTCAAAAAATTTCAGCTCGCGCTTCGCGCTCGCATTATTTGATTGTTGAAATATGTAACGTCTTCATGGCTAACTGCAAGCAGTCTTTAACAGGTACCTTTTCCATCAGTTCATTTCTGCTCGCACTTCGCGTTCGTAGTAATTATTAAGTTGCATACACATCTTTTTCAGGATAACAAACATTGCCCAGAATGTTCAAATTTTAGGAAAAAATACATAAAATTTCTACACAAACAAAAATTTGCTCGCGCTTCGCGCTCGCGTTATATAAATAAGGATTATGATATCATATATTTATGTTGATTTATAACAATAAAGCTAAGAAGTGACCATGAGGACTACCCCTTTAATGAAACAAACAAAAATCATCTTTGAGCGGCCGATCGGAGATTAACAAATGGCTTGAAAAAAAATCGCCCCCCCCCCCTATTGGCGAAGGCTGGATCCGCCCCTGTGGTCCCCCCTACTTTTCGGGACAGATTTCCGCCCATGCATTGTAGTACTCTACCTTGAGCATATTTATGTAACATCTTAGTCCAATTTATAAACGATTCCTTAAACTTGAATGTTTTAAACAGAAATGAGTGGTTCACATTGTCGAATGCTTTTAGAAAATCGAAAATAAATGATAATGCCACGGGAACTTTTAAATTTACAAGAGTCAATAATATCTTGAGCAAGCATAACATTTTCGGATGCCGATCTACCTTTAACATGTTTAATAAATCCACATTGATCAGTTAATAATGATGATAAAATTTTCTGTAAACGCATCGCTAAAACCCGAGCTGCAATTTTGTAGTCGATACTGAGTTAAGATATTGGTCGTCAATTGTCCAAAGATCATTTTTATAATAGAGTAACAACTGACTCCATACAGGGGTATGAAGTGATAATCTTTGAAGGGGTGGTGTCATCGATGAAGCATCAGGAAGCCTGGGCCATCCACTTCCAAATGCCTATGCGTTGACATTTCCCTGATAAAAAAAAACTCTCCATATCCTAATTGGAGAAAGGTACAGGTATGTACAGTTTATTTGCCAAAATAGAATGATATAATTTGGCATTAATACTATTTGGCATAAAGATAGAATGATTTTGAAATGTTTACATTATTGCTTATGACAAGAATTGAAAGTGTCATGGATGGATGACCGTCAGTAACATTTTTTTAATGGATTCTAACTCAATGAAGTGATTACACTTAAGCTGTCTTTTTCATTTCATTCATTCACTTATTTATTTATTCATTTTTCCAACAAAATTTATAATGCAATAATTACAATACTGAAATAAAACATATCAGAAAATATAAATGACATTCAGATTTATTCATTTTTATTCCCCATTTATATAAAATGTAGGCCCAATGGTGGGGGAGCTAAATTAGTGATTGGAGATAACATATGTTTTATTTGTTCTAACTAGGTATGATATCAAAAAACACAACCAATGGCACACATTAATTTCATGTTTCTGCATAAATTGTGAGTGAAATCATAAAGCCTACACTTCTGTTCCAAATGAAACGGATCACTCTATTAAGTGCCATTGATAATGACTGTTTTTCCCCAGAAGGTTCAGTAATGTTTCATCCTATTCGTTTCCTTTTCCCATATATTTTTTTCATCGGACATGGATTTCTTTGGGGGAGGGGGTCTTACCCCCCCCCCCCCGATCTGTATAGCAGTGGATAAAATTTTCTCAGATAGTGAATGTTCGTTTTGTGGGAATACTGAAGAAACTTACGAGCATCTGTTTTTTTTTTTTTTTTCATGTGAAAAGACGAGAGACGTATGGATAGA
Source organism: Lytechinus pictus (assembly GCF_037042905.1). NCBI lineage: Eukaryota > Metazoa > Echinodermata > Echinoidea > Temnopleuroida > Toxopneustidae > Lytechinus > Lytechinus pictus. The sequence continues at coordinate 17,752,874 of NC_087256.1, forward strand.
TTGTGGTAACTTATTCAATATGTATGGAAAAAAAATGCCAGGTGGGTGGATATACACATTGGTGTTAAGCATTGTAATACAGGGAAGGAACATATAATTAATCACATTATTCTTTTAATTAAATATCTGATCTTTGTTTACAGCAGGACTAAGAAAAGACCACCAAGTCCGAACGAAATTAGAGAGAAGGTATTAGAAAATGAACGTGAAGAGAAAATTTTAGCAGTAACGCGGGGTAAATAATCAAACCATATTAGCAAATGGGAACATTTCCTTACAAAAGTATAGAGGAGACAGAGCTCTCGAGATTATGTTCGTTCATTATGGTGTTTTTCTTGTTTCAAACAGAACGCGGGCACCGTAGGCAAGGGCTTGTGAAGTGTGAGTGCTTGATCAGCGGCGTAACAGGGGTCGGTGGCCAGGGGGGGGGGGGGGCAAGATCCAAAAAATTCCCGGTCATATCATGGTATGAACAGGCGTAATGGTGTAATGAGGCGACTATTTTGAGAAGGCCAGATACAGCGTATCGGGCAGAATTTATCTTTAAAAACAGTTGCGAGCGAGCGAAGCGAGCGAGCAAAAATTTGGACCCTTTTTATACAAAAATCCAATTTTGTGATAGATTTTGACATGATATCCAGAAAATAATATATTTCACTCTTCTCTCTTTAGATTCCCTTTTTTGTGGTCTGTACGCCACTGTGAACAGGATTCTTTGTGGAAGTAGCGTGAAGAGTAAAAAATCACCTTTTCATGAGAATCTAACTTTGAGCTATTTTTTTACATTATATTCAGTAAATAAAATCATATCCTACACTTTTCCTTTGCTTTTCTTTCCTCTTTTTTTATGATTCTTGTTTGTAGAACTTTTGGGGCCATGGCCCAACCCTTCCATACGCAGTGCTGTGCGTTTGGGGTCCGGGCGGAGCTCCTGGAACTTCTTGATATTAAAGCCATTTAAACCTCGCAGATTGCCGCTATTTTAATCAAATCGTGGTCATATACAGAATATAGCTTTTACACAACACATTTATTCAACCCGGTTGCATAATGAACCAAATATTTTTAAGGGGGCAAAACATAGCAATGTGGGAAAATTTGTAAAAAAAAAAGTCGCCAGCATGCAAAGCGAGCTGGAAAAAAAATTGCCAATTGAAATTAAATTCTTATTATGTGATAGCTTTTTCCATTATATTCAGCAAATATTGCATTTCATTGTTTCCATTCATTTCATTATACGTTGTCTCCTACAATTTCTTTTATTTTCTCTTGGGTGTGGTACCAAGATCCCCCCGCGCCTGTATGCCAGTGATTGATTGTGATTGAACGGGGGGGGGGGGGCGTTATAGAGCCATTTGAAGGTTATAAATGAAAAAGCCCCTACTGTGTGGGGTCTGGGGCAAGCCCCGGTAGCTTATTTGCATAAAATTTAGCAAGCTTATAGCACATTGTTGTATGCAGTCGATCTTTTTTCCCGCTCTTTAATTTCAATCATCGGCAGCCCGGTCGTGTTATTATTTTTTTTCCTTGTCCCTTTTCTTTTCCAATTTAGCTTTTGACTAACCCTCTCTACTTTCGTTTCCCGCTATTGGTTGCCATTTTTTTCATCTTTTAATTAATTTCCCACCTTGCTATTGCATTACATAGGCCTATTTCGGAATGATTAGTTCTTTCTCAAATGTTCTTCTTTCGTATATTTTCCCGCTTTCCTTCCTTTTCCATTAAAAAAAAAGAAGTTTTTTCTTCGTTTTCTTTTCCCTTTCCCTTTCCCTTTCCTTTTCCTCCTTTCCTTTTCCCCTTTCCTTTCCCTTTCTTTCTCCCTCCTTTTTTTCTTTTTCCCGTTTTTCTTTTATTTTCCCGGTGAAATTTGCCAGGGGGGGGGGGGGGCAACTTGCCCCCCTGCCCCCCCGCCTGTTACGCCACTGTGCAGAACCAGCTTTCGCCAACAGGATGGTAAGGAACTGAAAATGCTTTTTTATCCATCTTTTCCCCCCTACCAGGCGAAAAGTGCTGCTTTTTCTTTAAAGGTAAAAGACAGAAATTATCAGTAGGTACAATACGGTGATATACTATAGGCCAATTTGATCCCCTTTCATCTAACATGTAAGGGACTGTAATCACCCCCTCGCCCCCCAAAGAAAACCAATAGTCTATACCCCTGAAACCCAGTAAGACTAATAGAGTAATATATATAGGCCAATTTCATCCCCTCTCCAATTAAATGTAGGGTTCTTGGAAGAACCCCCCCCCCTTAAGCCAAAAAATAGTTTATACCCCTAAAACCCAGTAGGTACAATTCGGTAGTATATATAGGCCAATTTCGCCCCCTCTCAACTCAAATGTAGGGTTCTTGGAAGTAACCCCCCTTCCTCAAGCCAAAAAATAGTTTACACCCCTAAAACCCAGTAGGTACAATACGGGAATATATACAGGCCAATTTCATCCCCTCTCCACTCAAATGTAGGGTTCTTGGAAGTAACCCCCCTAATTCCTCAAGCCAAAAAATAGTTTATACCCCTAAAACCCAGTAGGTACAATACGGGAATATATATAAGCCAATTTCATCCCCTCTCCACTCAAATGTAGGGTTCTTGGAAGTAACCCCCCTTCCTCAAGCCAAAAAATAGTTTATACCCCTAAAACCCAGTAGGTACAATACGGGAATATATATAAGCCAATTTCATCCCCTCTCCACTCAAATGTAGGGTTCTTGGAAGTAACCCCCCTTCCTCAAGCCAAAAAATAGTTTATACCCCTAAAACCCAGTAGGTACAATACGGGAATATATATAGGCCAATTTCGCCCCCTCTCCACTCAAATGTAGGGTTCTTGGAAGTAACCCCCCTTCCTCAAGCCAAAAAATAGTTTACACCCCTAAAACCCAGTAGGTACAATACGGGAATATATACAGGCCAATTTCATCCCCTCTCCACTCAAATGTAGGGTTCTTGGAATTACCCCCCCCCCCTTAAGCCAAACAATAGTTTATACCCCTAAAACCCAGTAGGTACAATACGGGAATATATATAAGCCAATTTCATCCCCTCTCCACTCAAATGTAGGGTTCTTGGAAGTAACCCCCCTTCCTCAAGCCAAAAAATAGTTTATACCCCTAAAACCCAGTAGGTACAATACGGGAATATATATAGGCCAATTTCGCCCCCTCTCCACTCAAATGTAGGGTTCTTGGAAGTAACCCCCCTTCCTCAAGCCAAAAAATAGTTTACACCCCTAAAACCCAGTAGGTACAATACGGGAATATATACAGGCCAATTTCATCCCCTCTCCACTCAAATGTAGGGTTCTTGGAATTACCCCCCCCCCTTAAGCCAAACAATAGTTTATACCCCTAAAACCCAGTAGGTACAATACGGGAATATATATAAGCCAATTTCATCCCCTCTCCACTCAAATGTAGGGTTCTTGGAAGTAACCCCCCTTCCTCAAGCCAAAAAATAGTTTATACCCCTAAAACCCAGTAGGTACAATACGGGAATATATATAGGCCAATTTCGCCCCCTCTCCACTCAAATGTAGGGTTCTTGGAAGTAACCCCCCTTCCTCAAGCCAAAAAATAGTTTATACCCCTCAAACCCAGTAGGTACAATACGGGAATATATATAGGCCAATTTCATCCCCTCTCCACTCAAATGTAGGGTTCTTGGAAGTAACCCCCCTTCCTCAAGCCAAAAAATAGTTTATACCCCTAAAACCCAGTAGGTACAATACGGGAATATATATAGGCCAATTTCGCCCCCTCTCCAATTAAATGTAGGGTTCTTGGAAGTACCCCCCCCCCCTTAAGCCAAAAAATAGTTTATACCCCTCAAACCCGGTAGGTACAATTCGGTAGTATATATAGGCCAATTTCACCCCCTCTCCACACAAATGTAGGGTTTTTGGAAGTAACCCCCCTTCCTCAAGCCAAAAAATAGTTTATACCCCTAAAACCCAGTAGGTACAATACGGGAATATATATAGGCCAATTTCATCCCCAATACGGGAATATATATAGGCCAATTTCATCCCCTCTCCACTCAAATATAGGGTTCTTGGAAGTACCCCCAGCCAAAAAATAGTTTATACCCCTAAAACCCAGTAGGTACAATACGGGAATATATATAGGCCAATTTCGCCCCCTCTCCAATTAAATGTAGGGTTCTTGGAAGTACCCCCCCCCCCCTTAAGCCAAAAAATAGTTTATACCCCTCAAACCCGGTAGGTACAATTCGGTAGTATATATAGGCCAATTTCACCCCCTCTCCACACAAATGTAGGGTTTTTGGAAGTAACCCCCCTTCCTCAAGCCAAAAAATAGTTTATACCCCTAAAACCCAGTAGGTACAATACGGGAATATATATAGGCCAATTTCATCCCCAATACGGGAATATATATAGGCCAATTTCATCCCCTCTCCACTCAAATATAGGGTTCTTGGAAGTACCCCCAGCCAAAAAATAGTTTATACCCCTAAAACCCAGTAGGTACAATACGGGAATATATATAGGCCAATTTCGCCCCCTCTCCAATTAAATGTAGGGTTCTTGAAAGTACCCCCCCCCCCCTTAAGCCAAAAAATAGTTTATACCCCTCAAACCCAGTAGGTACAATTCGGTAGTATATATAGGCCAATTTCACCCCCTCTCCACTCAAATGTAGGGTTCTTGGAAGTAACCCCCTTTCCTCAAGCCAAAAAATAGTTTATACCCCTAAAACCCAGTAGGTACAATACGGGAATATATATAGGCCAATTTCATCCCCTCTCCACTCAAATGTAGGGTTCTTGGAAGTAACCCCCCTTCCTCAAGCCAAAAAATAGTTTATACCCCTAAAACCCCGTAGGTACAATACGGGAATATATATAGGCCAATTTCGCCCCCTCTCCACTCAAATGTAGGGTTCTTGGAAGTAACCCCCCTTCCTCAAGCCAAAAAATAGTTTATACCCCTCAAACCCAGTAGGTACAATACGGGAATATATATAGGCCAATTTCATCCCCTCTCCATTCAAATGTAGGGTTCTTGGAAGTAACCCCCCTTCCTCAAGCCAAAAAATAGTTTATACCCCTACAAAGTAGTTTATACCCCTAAAAATAAACTACTTTACCCAGTAGGTACAATAAAAATAAAAATAAAAATAAAAATAAACTACTTTACCCAGTAGGTACAATACTGGAATATATACAGGCCAATTTCGCCCCCTCTCCACTCAAATGTAGGGTTCTTGGAAGTAACCCCCCTTCCTCAAGCCAAAAAATAGTTTATACCCCTCAAACCCAGTAGGTGCAATATATATATATATAGGCCAATTTGATCCCCTCAAATTAAGATGACCTTTGACCTTGTTCAGGTGACCAGCAATAAGTTGATATTAAAAGTAAAACTCGATTAGGCTTACCCTTACATTCAAATTTCTTGGGGAAAATACAATTATTTTGTTAAAATTTTTACCCTAAATGACCTTTGACCTTGATCATGTGACCTTCAACTCGGTCAGTGAAACTTCTGTTTCTGTTTCTGATCGCCCTAATGCCAAAGTTTCAAGAAAAGATGCCAATATATCAAGGCTCAGCTTTAACATGCGAGACAAAAATGATGAAAACAGCTCAATCATATTTGAATATTTGCCCGTTTAGCAGTCCATACTATGCTGGGATGATTTGGCTGAAGTTGGAGGCCGGTAATGTATACATATATTTTACGCCCCTAAAACCCAGGATTACCCTTACTTTTAGAAGTTAGTGTTCACCAGCCACAACACTGTACATAAAATGAGGCTGGAGATGATGTTGGGATTTACCTTGGAAAATATGACTTTTTTAATGGCAGGTTTGACCCGGGGGGGGGGGGGGGGGGGGGGCAGTCAATGAAATATATTGCTGTACACACGTACGCTAGACAGCTGGCAGCCGTCTGTTTCGAGGAGTTTTTAAACATTTTTATTTTATTTCTCCTCGTACACAGACAGCTCGCTATCGTGCAGCCACCATTACGGGGTTGATGCAAAATCCCCCCCGACGGGGCTCATCGATTTTTGTCTTTATTTCATAAAAATATATAAATAGAACTGTACCAAAATAAAGATTATTATTCCGTTTTGGTCTGAAATGCACCAAAACGGGAAAAAAAGAAACTTAAAAGGGGGGAAAACAGTGACTTACTTCGGCTGTCGCGCAACTCCCACTTCCCTGGTTGATCTGAACTTAATACATAAACATATGGCCATTGAGTCCCTGTACAGATCGAGCTACAACTTTGGTCTCTGTATTTGGTGAGTGGAGCCAACAGAGTTCAGCGGAACAACCAACATAACAGAGACCGAAGCTTCTGGTCTATACACTAGCGTGACCAAAAAAATGCGAAAGGGGTGTTTTTTTCAGTTTTAAACGTGGGCCGCGCGTGCACTCGTTAAGGGTATAACATGTATAAAAAACACCGATTAAAAAAAAGGGGTAGTTTTGAAAGACTGGTCAATGGTCAATTGCAGGGTCAGACGTATTTAGGGTATGTTTTTTTTTTCCAAAGCTTATTTTTTAAGACTAGCCAAACTTGTTTAGGGTATGTTTTTTTACCCAAGCTTTTTCCCCGGGGTCATATTCTGGTGACAACTTGTTTAGGGGCCAACATGTGTAAATAAAGCCCGCAAAAGGCTTGTTTAGGGGGTTATTTTGCACACAGAGAAAAACTCGTTTAGGGGGTGTTTGGAAATAATTTGGCCACACGTGTGTACAGCAATACATTTGACTGCCCCCCTTCCCCCCCCCGGGGGTTTGACTTGAGCGCTGGTGACTGGTTAACCCAGGACTCGTCTGTGTAATACTAGGCAGACATATACTCTTCAAAATGGGGTAGAATGGGGTCGCAATTTAGCACTCCAAATAAAAGGGGAAAAAATAAATTATGCACTTACCTCGATTATATGGATGAAGGTCTATCGTGACACAGAACTGGACCCTCAAAAAAAGGAAAAGTTCAGTCTCGTTCGTTCTCCTGTCAAAATTGAAAACAAAATGGCCGATCGATACTGAGAACGAACGCGACATAGAGGTCTAACTTTTCCTGTAAAACTGACATCATACTCTTGAGGTACACATGAAAGCAGGTGAAACTTTGTGCTTCGCAAAGATGAAGAAAAGTACTTTAGAACATAAGATAATCAGCTAGCAAACCCTCACCCTACAATCACAGGGGACCTTAATGGCCCCCTCAAAAATGTCCATGATAAATCCATAAAGACGACAGGGCCACGCCATATCATTCAATACTAGTTTGGGGATGCATGCGTGGGTATGCGTAGCCAGGCGGCTTCTAGAGAGTAAAAATCATTTACTAACGTAAGGTCACTCTCATACGAAGCCAGGCCTTCTATCCCATAGACCCACACAATGGAAGCCAAACCCTGAAACTTTCACCCCCGAGATTTCTACTTTCCTTCTAAAAGATCTAGCTCTAAATCATGTACATGGGATAAAACTTCATTTCCGACATTTCTACGCTCTCGTTGTTATTTTTAAAACAAGAATTCATCAAAAAAATGAAAAAATATTGTGAAAAGACGGAAGAGACTTGCCCGATGTTTACGCCGCCATCTTGTTTCTTATTGTACTTCCCCAACGTTACGGACGCGAGCGTCTATGGGATAGAAGGCCTGGCTTGGTATGAGAGTGACCATACGTTAGTAAATGATTTTTACTCTCTAGAAGCCGCCTGGCTAGGTATGCGGTTATGATATACACCACAAGTGCATATTATTGGACCCCAAATTGCTCAAAAACTTGATTTCATGTATAAACCCAATGTGAGTTCTTGCCAAAATTAGTATCTGTAATTCTGTATCATTATTTATTTATTGTTAATGATTGGAAAATTATTGCCAATAATTTCCTTTGATAACAAAATAAGTTTTTAAAAATGTACATAAGAAATATAAAAAAGTTCAAAAGCATTAAAAAACATTTCATACTGATTTCTTTTTAAATATACGTATTTGATCAGAATTCCTCAATTAAAAAAATAAGCAGTTCAAGGGCTTTATTTATAGATTTGAACTCAATTTGTATTTCATGCACTAAAATTGGTATAATTAATTTAAATGAAATAAAGCATATTGATTTAAATGAAATGATGCTTTGAAACCCCATAGATTATGTCAATTTCTTCTATTGTGCAAATTCTTCTCCCCCCCCCCAGATTGACAAGACTCAATATACCTCGGGACTACATGCAAATGTACATGTATTAGAAATAAAATGTCAACTTTTAGTGTTCTTTTTTTGTAGGCATTCAATTTCCATGGTTTAGTAATTTTGGGGGAAATATGAATTTTTCTGTTGGAAATTCAGTAACAAAATAAAAATAATAAAAATCATCTATTTAAAACATCAAGAGCTGAAATCATATTGTACTAAGTGTAAAGTTTAATTGATTTACAGAAAATGGCATCATTCATTGGAAAAAACTTTTTAAAACGATATAAAATGTTTTAAAACAATGAAAACGTTTGTTTTTTTGTTTTTTTTAATAAAAAATCTTTTTTTACTACAAGCCTGTTGAACAATGATATTTATTCTTTCATATTTTGACCCTTTGCAGTTTGCATTCTTGGTAATCCTGGGTTTTAGGGGACTATTATTTGCACACAAAAGTGCTTGCTAACTTCACCCAACTCATCCCAGCATTTCACACTAAAAATTGATAAATAGATCTAGCCCTCCCCCATTCCCATGGGTGCTGCATGAAATGTTGACAATCAAGCAACAAAAAAAAGGTCTTCACCCAAGATTTTACGTTGTTTTGTACCCAAAAAATTTGACAAGCAAACAAAAATAAAGATCTTCACCAAAAATTATACGCCGTTTTGTACCCCCAAAATATTTGACAAGCAAAAAAAAAGGTCTTTTTTTTTTTCAGGGGGGGTTGGGTACAAAAAAAAATCAAAGGGGGGGGGGGTTGGACCCCTGTAACCACCCCCCTGCCTCCTCTCTGGGTAGCTAGGGAGGTGGGGTCGGGGAGGGGCTATCACTATCAGTAATAAATAGTTTTGGTGAAGTTTAAGCGGTCACTTAAGGGTGCAAATAATTTAGTCCCCTAAAACCCACGATTACCTAGTTCTGTTTGATGAGATAAAAGAAATAAAAAGATCTACTGCAATTTCTCCCTGATTTCACTTTCCTCGTTAAGACTTCTGACATAAAGTTGAGATGATCTCAAAGAATTAGGGTGTGTTTATGCTTCCATTGCAGAGACAGAATCTGTGTTTTCAAACGTTTCAGATTGCCAATTGCAAACGTGTTTCTGGGAGTGCTGTTTATGCTTCTTTTTTCAGAGGCAAAATCGCAATTTGCAGCTGGCTTTGCAATTTGCATTGTAATTTTCGTTGAGTTGGAAAACAAGGTCAAATTGGGCGCACCATATTTACGATTTTTTTTCCTTGAGAGTGTTGTTATGGTCGACAATTATTTAAACTTTGAACAATATCCGATCTTTATAGTAATTGCATGGAGCTACTTGACATAGCAATAGAATTTCTACCAGGGTGAGGATAATAATAAGACAAAATAAAGAATATGAAAGTAAAAGAAAAAAATAATAGACATCTATTTTTTCATACTACTTGGGCTTCTGGCTCAGCGATGTCTCCTCACCATAACTCATGTTCCGGGTTTTTTTGTAAATCCCTCAACATACACTGTGATGAGTGATGACAAATTAGATGAGTAGTAATAGTGATAGTACTTAACTTCATAATCACACATGCAAATGTACATTGGTCATGATTAGAACCAAGGAGATGAGAGGTAATTCCATGGAGGTCCCTGCTAGAACTATATGCGACTGTATCTGCCTGCGGATTTTCACCTCACCGGAAGCATACATGTACATGTATGTACCAAATGACGTCATTTAAACATGTTTACGACCATGGTTCTGTTCCCCAGAAAGCCTGATTCTGGTCAAACGACGTTTTGAAACGTACCTATCTGTACGTTTACGATCGGCGTTCTGAAACGTCATTTAAATGAGAGTAAGCATGGATGTAACCTTTTTTTTTTACTAATGTATGAAAATGCTGATTCTGGCTTGAAAACTGGAAGCATAAATATGCCCGGATAGAGGTCTACATGTATGTAATAGATCAGCAGCGCAGTGGTGTGAAGTCATGAGCTATCTATAATACAATTTGTATTGATCTTCTGAACCCAGCTCAGTCCAGCAGCTTTTTCATGCACTCAACACCAACACTGAACACCGTACTTTAAATAACCCATTGTGTTGTGGATTGATTGCTTGATAATTTGTGGTATCACGTGCATAAACATTTTTCCCCAAAGAAAAACATTAGTGGTCATGGTCACAGAACAAGCGATTTCAATTGCTGTGTTCCCTAGCTTAGGAACGAGGGAAGGGGGAGGGGGAAGAACATGTAGATTAGTGAAAAGGGTGAAAACGATATGCTGGCAAGACGTGAAATGCGGGTCTTGATGATCAATCCATACTGCCATATTTGGAAGATGCACCCCGTGAAATTGTAACAAAAATAAGACTAAGAAAAAAATGCAAATCAAATGCATTCCCTTCATTTTATTTTGGAGTTTTTTTTGCTTTTCAATTTTCCATTTTTTCTGGATGCCAAACGTCCTTCAAACAACTAATTAAACACTTATTGCTCTCTCTCTCTCTCTCTTCCTTTTCTCTAACTCATCTTTCATTCATCGCCTCCAGACGGCACCATGCCGTACCTTGACATCCAGGGAAGGATATGTGGCTTCATGAACTTTGAGCAGGATGAGGAGAGCGGGCGCTTCTTCAGGAGGTACTTTGTCATTTCGCTGGAAGATGACTGCATACTCTGTTATATGGATAACCCTACAGTAAGCCAAAGTTTGTCTGGTTGGTGGGGTGGGGGAGGGGGATTTGATAACATCCACACACAATAGACTTTTTAATTTTTTAAAGGAATTTGTTTGATTAAAAAAAAATGATTGTTCTTCACAAAAACTGATCCTAAACGTATATGATAGAACAAAGAAACCAGGAAATTATAAGAAACACATTCTGATTTTTAACTCAAGGGTATTGAGAGAGGCTGGAAGCGGGCGGGGGGGGGGGGGGGGGGGAGTTATATTGCTACACATACCGCTACACCAAGTAGTGATTGCATTAAGGTCTTTTTGTTGTCTCGTGGGGAACTAAATAAAATATGCAGTAATTGCAGGTGTGATACAGTGCATACATGTGTATCGGCCCCCATTCCACAGATTGGAGACCATTGAAAGATCACTGAAAGACTAAAAGTTGGCAAGGTCTTTCAGCAGTTTCCAGTATTACTGAAATTTGTGACCAGTCTCTGGAATGGCTCTGAAAATCTCTGAAGTCTAAAAAAACAAAATTTTCAGTGAGATCACCTTTGGACCTTGAAGACAGCTGCAAGTTTACTGAGAGATCGAAGGACTAAATTGAGAGATCAATGAAATATATGCTTGTTACCTAATCAAGGCTGATGAATTACATGTAAGCAAGCGGTATGCTTTTGTGAGGCATCATACTGAGACTTTATAGAGCTGTGCCTTACTGATCTATAAAAATTAAATGGGAAAGCAGGCTCTGTGAAAATTACCTGTATATAGTGGGATTCAAAGGCCCAATCAAAATTTTATAAATTTCTATATTTGTTAATAAAACCACTTCTCATGCATGAAATTTTATGGAAAAATAGTCTTTACAAAATGGCTTTAATAGACCAAGTGATGTGTACATGTAGACCAAATGACTATTAGACCAAATGGGATTAGTCTGTGTATTACAGGTGGACCATCTGAAAAGCAGACCAATTGCTTGTTGACCATGTGAATATAAATTGAATTGTATGCAAGTTGCGAATTCAAAGTTAAAACAAAAAGAAAATAGCCCCCCCCCCCAAAAAAAAAAAATTATTTTCCTTGATTTTGATATTTGGTGATACAATTGACTTCTACATGTATATTTTACACTCTCTGGGGGTGTTTCACAAAGATTTAAGTATGACTTAAATCACACTTAAATGCTGACGCGTATTTGAAATACAACGTGCAATCTTATTGATCAATACGCAGTAGTGCGCGTCCTCTTTGCATGATCTGGCCAATGCGGTTATGCCTTTTATAACGTGCGCAACTAGGCATTTAAGTGCGACTCTTAAGTCATACTTAAATCTTTGTGAAACACCCCCTTGAAGTGATAACATGTAAAAACTGGACATTTAGTAAAATTCCATGGAAGCAGGCCTCTACAAATTTTTTTTTCATCACTTGCCCAACAGGGCAAGTGATGGAAATATTTGCTTGCCCGATAGAAAAAACTGCTTGCCCAATTTGTTTTATTATTTTCTTTCATTGATTATTTTTTTATGACGGTACTATTATTTTTGAAGGTCATACAAAATAAAAGAAATTGAGAATCATGTACAGTAAAGAACACACAAAGCATATTTTTGGCAAAGTAGGCCTGAGTCATTACGTTTATTTTGAAAGAAAAAACTTTCGCTATTTATTAATGGGCGTTTTAGGTTAAAAAAACCTTCACCAAAAGTTGCTAAAATTTCATATTTTGCATCTTTAAATCCATGAAATGGCCATCTGTTTGCCACGTTTCCTTGGAATTGTTTTGATTTAGTTGGAAACTATCAAGAAAATGAAGAATATTCAGCTCTTTTTGTTACTCTGGAAAAGATCGTTTTATGTTACAAAAAAAAAAAAAAGCCTTCACCAAAAGTGGAGTGGCTAAAATTTCACATTTTGCATCTTTAAATCCATGAAATGGCCATTTATTTCCCATATTTCCTTGAAATTGTTTTGATTTAGTTGGAAACTATGAAGAAAATTAAGAATAATCACCTCTCTCTTTGTCTTTTCTTCATCATTTTATGATGTTACACTCGGACTGTGACTCGGTCAATATTTTTTTTATTGTGGTCACACATGGAGACTTTCATGGTGTTGCAACATTAACTGAAAACGATCGTTGATCGTTTTACACTTGGTCAACACCATGAAAGTCTACATGTGGGACAACAATAATAAAAAACATTTACCGAGTGTAACATCATCAAAATCAGAATCAAGAAAGAGCTGGATATTCTTGATTTTTTCAGTTGTTTCCAACTAAATCAAAACAATTTCAAGGTAATATGGAAAATAGATGGCCATTTCATGTACCGGTATTTAAAGATTAAAAATGTGAAATTTTAGCTACTTTTGCCTGTTTTTTTTTTTTTTTTGGGGGGGGGGTTGCATCGGCAAATTGCACAAGATAGTATGGCAAGCGCACATAAAACTTAAGATGAGACGGCATGGTTCTTCGAACGAGGTACCTGGCGATAAATTATCTGTATTTGGTGCTGATTTTACATCAGTTTCCACTGTTTTTTGACTGGTTTGACATTATACAGACCTGCCAACCAGTACGTTTGAGCCGTATTTAGTACGTTTTTGCAACCAAAATACGGCAATACGTTTTTTTATTTTTTATTTAAATAAATCGTAATTTATTGAGAAAAATAATCTCTATATGTCTCTATTTCATAAAACGTGCACAAATATGGTTATTACATCAATGTAATTTCAGGTAACTTGTTTTTTTTTCAATCATTTTGTTCAAACCAGGGTGAAGATATACACATGTTTTAATGTTTTTTTTTTCATCTGCAAGAGCAGTGCACATTTTAGCTTGCATGCAGCTTGAGCGCCGCGATGAGCGAGTGCGCCAAGCATTTTATTATGAAATACACTTTTTGGGGAAAAATACAGTTTTTTTAATCACAGAATACAGTTTTTCATTCCCAGAGGTTGGCAGGTCTGCATTATATGAGAGATAGTTGTGATTATCACTGATATTTTATTATTTTATTGCCAAAAAAACCACTTGCCCGATCGGGCAATTGACTGAGAAATGCTTGCCTGCACATCATTTTCACTTCCCCCTGGCAAGCGTAATTGTCGCTCCCTGCATGGAAGTACATACCAGTGCAAAATTACATGTAGGTGAAGGTGATACCAGGTCCAGGAATGTAGAGGATATATTTCAGTGTTAGCATTCTGCCAGTTGGCAGCCTCTTTCAGCATTCTATTTTTGGCACGATGCGTCCTGTCTGTGATTCCTGAATGTTCTTGGTTCTGCCTAGAGCTGCCAAATCCTTATTAAATAGGAAGGTACATTGTCATGCATCCAAAGGAAAGGCTCCCGGAACAACGCCGTTCCGGTGGCTCACCCGTTTTAAAGCTGATCTTCGAAAAGTATAAAGCTAGCATTTACCGTATTAAAAATATGAAAAGAAGATGTACATTGATATAATTCATCCTGAATGTCATAAAGCAAGATACAAATTTATTTTGAAGAAAGTCAAAGCTGTCATAGTGGTCACCTGTTTATATAGTAAAAAAAACCTGTCTTTCGGAAGTTTCAGCCACCATAACTGTCTCCCAGTCGTGAGTTCATGCCAATCAGTGATTAATGAGCCAAATTTTTTTGAGGGGGCCAGATATGGCTTATTGGCAAACTATTTTAAAAGTTAAGAGCAAAAATGTTGACACTTTTATTACAAACAAGCAATTTTGTGATTGATTTTGAATTTTGACATAATATTCAGAAAGTAGTATTATATTTCACCCATCTCTCTTTCCCATTCTTGCCTTTTCTCTTATTTTGGTTGAGATTTTTTTTTTTTTTTGGGGGGGGCAAGCATCCCCCAGCCCCCACTGATGCTGATGGGGTTTGGCTATGTGGTATTACTTGTAGACTATCTGAGATCTAGACCCAACCGCTTGCAGACCGAGTGATTATAAGCCATACCTTCAAAATGTTGAAGTGTGGTATGAGTCACCAAGCACAGGATGGGGTGTGGTGTTCTGTAGCTGTTCCTGTAGAGAGCCTTTCACACAGTCCTTCATTAAACCTCAATGATCTTGTTTTGTTTTAAAAAGGAAAAGAAAGAAATCATACGTTAAAACAGTTTATATCAATGAATAAATGGAAATTTAGAATTTATGTTTAAGATAAAATGAATTTAAAAGAGAATTAATCCCTTGAAACAGGCTATTGTGAAAAAAAATCATGAGTGGAATGTGATCAATAAAAGTTTGAGAACAATTGGACAAAGAATATAAGAAAGTTATGAGCATTTGAACGTCGAGATCACCAGTGCTATGGAGATCCTCAAATTGGCAATGTACCAAGATTTGTGATGTCACACATGAAGAACTATACCCAAAACATAATCCTTTAATTTTCAATTTTTCGAAGTATTTGGAATTTATATGAATATAGGTTATGGGTATAAGAGAGCTTGTGAACTTATTAACTTTCATCCAAATAAAGTTATAATTTTGAGAAACGAACTACATTGTACAAATATACAAAAGAATCTGAAGGAAATTTAACCTCTTTTTTCATCGATGGCTATTGGGAATAGCTATTGGCTGACCTGTGATGTGAATGAGAGAAAAGCGTAGAACAAGTGACTTCCTCGTTTTCTAGTCTGGAAATTTATTGAAGCGTTTAAATAAAATCCTTCAAATCTGGGGAAATTACAGGAATCCTTATCTTTCAGTAGGAAGATTACTGTACCCACTATTTTGTCCAAAATATGTATATTGTTTGAATTTGCATGTTTTTTGTTTGTTTGTTATTTGCCAAGGTTAGCTTAACTGGATACATGAAAGCTACAGTATTAAAAACAGATCTTTTCTTTCCAAAAGCGTACTAAACAGAAAAATACACTTTATAGAAATGAGTACAAAAACACATTTATAGGCATAAATAAATTGGAACATTAGCTATCATTCAGAAGGCAAAATAATCAAATGAAAAAGAAAATTTATGTATTTGAAGTAGAAGAAAGAAGAGGAAGAAAGAGCTTAATGTATTAAAGAGAGAGAGAAAAAGAAAGACAATGAATGATAAAGGAGAAAAGGGTACATAGCTTTTTCTGAAAAGTACCATCAAATATTCAAATTATGGAATTCAAATTCTTGTTTATAGTGCTCAGTCATATGTACATGTAATCATCCTGTGATATCAATATTAATATCAGAAAGAATCATGATTCAGATTTGATTTTTCAAATATCTTTTAATATATATATATACATCTATATATGTTTCACTATCAGATAGGCCTTAATGACTTGTCTTTGCTTATATTACTTCAAGTAATTACTGTATTTTATCAAGCAAGAAAACATTGTCAAGAGTATGTACCTGAATTTCATGCTATTCTGTTTATAGGGAAAAGTCGGGGGAAAATCAGGATGTGTTTATTTGATGATGTTCACTCATGCCCGCCACGCAACGGTGGACACATTACAGTTACGTATTCATGAATGAAGGTTCACAGGGTTACCCTCAGTATAAAAGTAGGGAAAATGGGGTAAAATGAGGAAAAATCAGGGATTTTTACCCACTTGTATTCAGTTAAAGGCCGACATGTATGAAGCTGAATATTGTGGAGTACAGTATTTTTATGAATCTACATGTACATGTATTGAATTACTGCCACTCTGAGCCTCATTTCATTTTCCTACAAATTACTGTATAAAAATAATTTATTATTTTTTATGAATGTTCTTTGATTTTTTGTTGTGCTTCAAAGTACCTTGAGCATTCTATTATTACTGGTAGTAAGAATAATGGGTCTTTTTTAGTGCTCAGCTGCCTCGATTGATATAAAAAACTGTTCATTCCCTCAGCTGAACTATTAGATCTAATTTGAGAGAGAGAGAGTGATATAGTGATTTCTCTTCTAAATTCTTCAGTGATTTTACGAACTAGTTCATACCTTGGCTGGTCTCCAAAACATGACAATTTCGAGATAATCACGTTCAAAGTTTGGAGGGTTTTTAGACGCTCATAACTTCGTGCTTTGAAAGAAACCAGATCAATTATTTACATCAAAAAGCATACATGCTATTCTTTTATGATAATACAAAATTTTGTCCGTAGTTCGTATTCATCATTTCAATATTTGAAATGAAGCACATGTATGCATTTCAGAAGCTGGTAATTCTTACATGTACCAAATACGGGTTTGAGTCACTTCGTAAAAGCATTCTTGCCATGCATATTTTTTTTAGAGGCAGAAACCACATACGCGCTGGGTACGCACAGCATATAGGGTCTTTGACCTGTGCGCACCATTCCAGAGACTTTATAGTACACAAAGAATGGTTTGAGCCAGTTCGTAAAATCAAAGGAGGGGGTTGAGTCGGAGGGGGTTGAGTCGTAAGAAATTTAAATTATGCTCTTTTTCTTTAAATCTAATGCAGATTTTGATCTGAAATTTGGCAAATCAATAGAGTGAATCACAGGTTTTCAAAATATGCAAAAAAATAAATTTCGAAAATTTGATCAAAAGTAAGGTTTGAGCCGGTTCGTAAAATCACTGACGAATTGTGCTACATTGTGTACATGTATAACTTGTCAAAATTTTCTACAATTTAAAGCTGCAAGACCTTTAATAGACACTGCTCCATGACTTAATATAACTAACATCGTGGTGTAGCGGTTCAGATTCTCACTTTTTAATAATCTGAGGGTTGTGTGTTCGAATCCCACTGCGGGCTAGCGTCCTTTGACTCCTTCTGCAGTGCGTCAATCCACACTAAACAACTCTCCACCCAGATGGGTGCATGGAAGAATGTGAAAGCCTATGTAGTAATAAACTAGTATGCCTAGCAATGGAATCTTGGAAGTTTTGTTGGAATGCTCCCCAGGGAGTGGAGAACAAGCATATGATCCTATGACTAGGTAATGATAATAATGAAAAGCGCCTCTATTGCAAATGGTGACCACTGGTGATTGATTTACATTGTAGCTCTATCCATAGTATTCCATACATGTACACCCTCATGCTCCTCCTTCTATCCAATGCATTCATGCATCGTTATCTGATGGGATCATTCCTCTGAATTTAAACTTCAATAACAATGTCTCATTTCCTGCTACTATCACCATTGAAGGCCAGTCCCTGCATACCTTTGTTTAATTAAAAAAAATCTGTATTCTATTTTACACAGAGAACTTAGAGGCCATGGCCAAATCAGACTTGTTTTTCATTCAGGTCAGGTGTACATTGGCACGGTCAAAAATTACTATCATACTCATCATCAAAGTACGTAATTTAATGATAATTGAATTGTTGTGCAATACAAAGTTGGAACATCTATATACATGTACTAACGTTAATATCAGACTTTTTGCTAATCTGTGCAGATTTAAAAAAATTAATAGTCATGTTGCCACCAGCAATTAGTTGATTTAATATTAGAATAAAGTTAAATCATACAAACTGAACACACAAACTTTTTTGAAAAAAATAATGTAACATAAAAGAGTTCTGACATTTCAAAGTTTCGCTTTTTTGCACAAAACGGTTAGTAAATGCCATTATGATAAAAAAAATCAAATTCAAATTTCAAATAAGAGAGCACGAATTTTCGCCTGGTGGTCTTCAAGTTTTTGTTGCATATTCCCAATTTTTGGTTGCGAATTTCATGAGTTAAAGACCCTGACCGGTGTAAAAACAGTCATATATCAAAATAAAGGTAATGATTCATACAATACAAATATACCAAAAATATTACATATATCTCCTTCCATTTCTGACAAATATTAAATAAAAATCAAAGAAACTGCTCCTCCAAAGTACGCTTCGATTGAGCACCCCCACGTCGCCTGGAAATGATGACGTCACGTTGTGTCAGGAGGGTTGTGATTCCATAGGTTTGTGTACAAAAGCATTGGGTATTTTCTTCCATTTCCATGTTATGAATCCATATTTTTTTTTCGTTTTCAGATGAAAATGGCACTCAAAATTATTCACTGTTCAAATTGTTGTAAACCTACAACTATTCACTACCTTTTTTGTGATTTCTTTGTTTGGCTCTTATTGGGCCTAAATTGCTATGTCAGGAAAAGTTGTTA
Source organism: Lytechinus pictus (assembly GCF_037042905.1). Lineage (NCBI taxonomy): Eukaryota > Metazoa > Echinodermata > Echinoidea > Temnopleuroida > Toxopneustidae > Lytechinus > Lytechinus pictus. The sequence goes on from NC_087256.1 coordinate 17,771,827, forward strand.
TACATAATCTAAATGCAGATAGAATTGAAATCTGCGCCAAATAAGCAGGAAATAAAATATGGCAAATACTAGTTCAAAACTGTAGATTTCATAAATTCAAGCTTGTGGGTAAAAATATATGTGATATCCCTCTGTGATAGAAGTGAAGAGAATGAAATGCGTTATCTGGAAAGCAAAAAATCACCCAGTTTTTCTGTGTACAAACCTATGGAATCACGACGCTTCTTACACAACGTGACGTCACGGTCTCGAGGCAGGTGAAAAGCACAATAAAGCCTATTTTCTAAGCGGGGTTCGAAGCCCGATAATTGGAATATTCACAAGCAAAATACTCGGCTGGGAAGCGGTGAAAATGCATAAAGCATACCTTGCTGTATTTAGTAGCTTATAAGCTTTCGATTGGTATATAATTTATCAATTTCATTTTCGGGTCCGGTCTGGATCTTTAAGTTTTGTCACCAAAATGACAATTGAAATGTGAAAATTTAGAAAAACCTGTCAGAAACTTCACAACTGATGTCATGTTATTGATCATTCAGATCTACATGTACCATGGAATTTATGGCCACTACCAAACCCCTACAGAAATTTAAGCGTGCTGCATGCTAGTAACTAGCATGCGACTAGCAGGGCGCTTGCGTAAAGGACAAGTCCACCCCAACAAAAAGTTGATTTGAAAAAAGGGAGAAAAATCTAACAAGCAAAACACTGAAAATTTCATCAAAGTCGGATGTAAAATAAGAAAGTTATGAAATTTTAAAGTTTTGCTTAATTTCATAAAACAGTTATATGCACATCCTGGTCGGTGTGCAAATTGGCAGACTGATGACGTCACCCACTCACTATTTCTTTAGTATTTTATTATATGAAATATTCTAATTTTCTCCTCCTTGTCAAGTGAAACAAAGTTTTATTTCTCCCTGAACATATGCAATTACTATTATTTTAACAGTTTATGGTTAAGTTAAGTTGGTCCTTATTGTCAAATCTGTAAAAATTGAAATATTGTATCATTCAAACAAAAAACAAAAGAAATAGTGAGTGATGGACATCATCGACTCTCTCATTTGCATATGGCTGAATTGCGCATTGAACTGTTTTGTGAATGTCATAACTTTCTTATTTTACATCCGATTTTAATGAAATTTGCAGCGTTATGTTTGTTTGATTTTTCTCTATCGATTCAAATCAACAATTTTCTGGGGTGGACTTGACCTTTAATAAGTGAGTGCATGCTAGCGAACAGTTCCTGCTCGCTAAAAGATTGCTCAACTATTACTCTGCACGCATATTACACGCTTATTAAGCTACATGTAGCCGCATGCTAGTTACTAGCACGCCGCAAGCTTGTCGCAAGCTTGAAAAATTATGTGAGGGAAGTACCAAACTACATGTTGTACCCACTTGCACTCCATCATGTATTTGGAGTTTAAAAAAAAACTAATTGTCTGTCAATTTGGACAGGAAGACTTCCTTGAGCACCATTTCCCTGCGGTCCAATTAGATTCCCTAAATCTTTAGATATCTAAATAAGCATTGATAAATGGCCAAGCTTGTGTAGGCTGACTCTCCTTTGGAATCCTTCTAAATTTAGAAATAACTTTGAAATGCAGTCTAATATGACCACTTCCCAGTGAACTTGCCGAGACCTCCATCTTTGGAGAGTTTGTTCACACTGAAGAAAATGGTTCAGGCTTTGTATATGTATCCACTGGAGCACCAAGTGAACGAATGTGTAATATCAGTATTTTCCATGCTTTAATAATTTAAAAAGAATATATTTGTATATTTTATTAAATCATGCAAGAGTTGTGGTCACACTTCTTATTATTATGTTGAAAAAAAAAATGTTTAAAAAGTTGTGCAAACCAGTTAACTTCTCATCTGAATGAGTTGAGGATCCAAGTGTGGTGCCCGGGAGTGTTAGTCTGCAAGCACAGACTCATATTTGACACTTAACCCAATAACAGGTCTAGAGTGAAGACTAGACTCCAAAGACTCTCTCTGTGTCAAATAAGATTGGAAGAGCCAGCCACAGAACATAGTGAATCTAGTCTCACTACTTCAGACTCTGTATTATGCACTATGCGAAATTGTGAAAACCAAGGGTCTACATGTATGCCTGTAGGCTATTGGAGTAGAGTGGCGTAACCATACACCGTGGCAGATTTGTAAAGGGGCATTTTGAGCCTTCCCTCTTTTGAAGTCCCCTAAAAAACTTTTGTCCTCCTTGTCATGATAAATGCTCCTTAGGTTTGAATCAAAAAAGAAAATCATAAAGAAAGTTTTCCCAGTTCTGAAATGATCCTTCTTGCCCATGAGAATTTTCTTTTTCAAAAAGTTACATTTTTAAAAAAGAATTGTGTACCCTTGGCCATTTTCCAAACCATGTACATGAATTTATTCATCTGTCTACTTTTTATTAAAAAAAAAAGAGAACATATTTCTTTATTTCTTTACACCTGTATTATTAAAACCCTTTCAGACTATTTTTGTATTATTCAAACAATGATTTTGAATAGCATGAACACAGGGATAAAGGAGAACGGTGTTGGCAAGCGTTGGTTAGTGGACCTAGGAGCAAATTGAAACAGGAAGCAAGGCCAAGAAGCCAGGGATAATTTTATCCCCAAGTCAAGGAATCGACTTTGGATATAGTGACAGACAAGCTAGTAGCAACTCCAGAGAAGTATAGCCTCTTGATCACCTAAAAGGTGTACTGTGTAGGATCGTGACTGAAGTACAGCATTGTGATATGATGATCCATCATACCTTGAAAGGGAAAAGTTTATGCTGTCAGAAAACATGAAAGCAATCTTTCTGATCTTTCAAATTCTTTTTCAAGTAGAATAAAAAATAGGTAAAATGTCTTGACCTACATTGTAGTCCCGTTTATAGTTAGTTTGTTTACATTGCATATGACTTTATAGCACTGTAGAATTGATTAATAATGATTTGATGATTCCAAATCCTGCAGCATACGTGTAGGTGTTGCCATATTTGATGATATATCACGTCACTTGGACAGTGTAGGGTTTTTTTCAATGAAGGAGTTTATTTAATGTTCTAAAGATTATATTATCTTAGGAATACAATTGTTTGATCATTGTGTGCATATTAATTGCAAAAGTGATGTTGCATTTTAGCGGGAAAGGAAATTATTGCATTTTTGTGTGTGCTATAATCACATTTGATATTAGTATGGATGCAGCCATGTTAGATGCGCTTCTTATTCTGGCTTGCAGATATTCAAACATACGGATGAACATACATTTTTTTGTCTTTGAGTTTGACTCTGCCTCGCATCTTAATCACCCTAATCATGTCAAATATTCATGATGGACTCATCGTTTCACCAACCCCGCCTCTTTCTTGTCATCTTGATCTAATCTCAAATAAAAACGGATATATGGGAGTTATGTGATCTTGATCTTATCCTGCAAAAATCCAAGACAGGAGTTTCGAGATCTTGGGACTAATCCCCTGCGATCTAAAACTATCATCACTTTTTTTTCTTTTCCACGCCCACTTACAGAAAAGTCTGTTAAAGGTACATTGTAATCTTATTTTAATGCAAGGGGACTTCTTCAGTTTTCTACTTCCTGTGATTTGTGCACCATCTCCTGTTTATGAGCTTGTAACTTATGGTAAATTGCCAAATCGTCTATTGCCAACTCGTCCACAAATCACATGGTCTGCCTTCATTTAGTCTAATGACATTCCGTCCATCAACATTATGTCTAGCAACCATTTGGTCCAATTATCACTTCATCTAATCTCCAGTTGGTCTATGACCATTTCGTCTTATAATCATTTGGTCCAATTATCACTTCGTCCAATCTCCAGTTGGTCTATGACCATTTCGTCTTATAACCAGTTGGTCTAATCATCACTTCGTCCAATCTCCAGTTGGTCTATGACCATTTCGTCTCATAACCAGTTGGTCTAATATCCAAATCATTCATTCCGCCCAATTAACATTTACATGTACTGCACAGTTCAATTAGACCAAATGGGATATGGACTAGATAGCTATTGGACCAACTGGTTATTAGACGAAACGGCATTTTGACCGTGTGAATAGTGGACGAACTGATGGTAGACCAAATGATAGTAGACGAGTTGGTAATTGGACAAATTGGCATTAGGTCAATTGAACATAAACCATAACTACATATATGTAATCACTTGCAGTCTAAAACTATTATCACTTTTTTCACTCTTTTGCACCCCCATTTCAGAAGTCTGTGATAAGTAAATTATGAAGGAACTTCTAAAACCTCTACTTTTTTTCTTCTCTTGTCCACCCTCACTTCAGGAAATATCTCTTATCTCTTACTTTTAATATTTGTGTACTCCTCTTTTTAGACCAGAGAATGAGGTTTCAAACTACCACTACTTTTTTTTTAGGCTATCTTTTCCACCCCCACTTTATAACAAAAGTCTGTTAAAGCAAGGACCTGTAATCTGGTAAAAGGTAATCTGAAGACACTTCCAAGTTCTAACTGTTGAATTTTGTGTTCCCTCCTATTTCTGATTGGAAGTATGTGATCGTGCATTCTTGTGACTATGGTCTAGTAAAAATAAACTATTACCACTTTTTTTTTAATATTCTTTTCCACTCCCATTATTTTTCTGTTCAAATTCTGATTTTGATAATCTGTATACATGTGCTCAGATTGTATTTGCGAACTCGAATAGCCAGTTTTGCAGAAATGCTAGTGAATTGGAAAAACAGTTTCACCTACACCCAAATAATAATGTATGAATTGCTTATTTTGTTTGAAATATAGGCCTACATGTATTTTGATACCAGTTATCTATAATTATTTTATTATATAAATAAATTTAATAAATCACTTGGAGCATTGTAAAATTTGTGTTTGATCCGAAAGAGAACCTAGGATTATCTTTAAACGTTTGTGAGAATCACTGATTAGATTCTTGTCATTCCTTGAAGCCAAGACTGCCTTGAACATTCACTACCCCTGGAGAACATGAGTGATTAGATAGTGCGTGGGAAGAGGCACTGTTTCTATTGCAGGATGTATTGTGGTGTAGTGGAGTTACAGGAGGGGGCAATAGGGGGAATGTGTCGGGGTAGGAATTAATTTTTTTTTTTTAGGGGCTACTTTTTTTTTTACATTGGGGCTACCACTGAATATCTTGGGGCTATTTTCTAATTCATGGGGCTACTTTTTTTATCGCATATCAGCAATTACCTTTTTTGATGCCTAAAACTGAGTAAAAGCTCATAACATTTTTAACTGTAATTACTGTAGGCTACAGGCCTTACAATAAACAACAGTAATCCCACCAGAGCAGTGGCGTACCTAGGATTTTTCACAGGGGGGGCAAATTCATCCGCCCAAAAATGAGACAAGCAAAAAAAAAAAAAAAAGTGCATGGGTTGTGACATGTCAGGGGGGCAGACTGCCCCCCCCCCCCCGTAGGTACGCTAGTGCACCAGAGTTGCCTTCAGGTTCAGCTTCACACACTTCAGATTCAAGCCGATCGAGGCCCCAAGACTTTATTGTCGATTGTCTCTGTTCAGTACTGTTTCTTTTTTGGCTTATCCTTCTCAACAGTATCTCGATTTGGAGAGGCTTCTGGCGCTGGCTCTGGCCGTTTGGCAGAGCCAGGTTGAACTCGAATTAGAAACTTATCCATCTCGCACTCCGACTCGACGATGTCGATAATCAGCAGTCAAAATCACCAGCTGATCGCATACAAGTCTGTGCACTCCTACATAATATACCGTACGATGCACGTGGTCTCGTTACCAGCTGTGCAGTCTAATCGTGCACGGGTACATGTACATAAGCCATGCGGCAAGTGCGTCAATAATTCTAAAAACCCCGTGCTAAAGACTATGCGTACTCCGCATCCCATATTGCATTGCGCGTTTATTTACAATCGCGAAGCTTCCGGTGTTACGGAAGGTTCGGATATTGCATCGACCGTTCAACTTAAAGCCGGCAAGGGTGATATAAAAGATGCGCTTGCTCCGCCGCCGGAGAACGTAATTATGTGAAGTATTTTTTACATTGTCGATGGAATTTTATTGGGGCGATTCTGAAATAAATAGTCGCCCCAAAGCATTGGGTTTTGATAATTTTTAGGGGCGATTTGGGCTGTCATGGGGGCAAAATCGCCCGTCGCCCCCGTGTTATTCCGACCCTGGAATGTGTGCCCCCAATCAGGAGGAACCCCCCCACTATAACCCCTTTGCCAGAAATATGAACAAGAATAAAAGAAAGAATGTGAAAATGGGGAAAGGGAAACAGAAATGGATAATTTCAGGGTTAAGGGTCACTTACATGTACCCCCCCCCTTTGATAAAACGTAATAGTACATGTAGGCCTAAATATATACTTGTAAGAAAAATAATAAAGTGGCAGAAGGTCCTTGTAAATTGAATGGAGAGATGTGTTGAAAATATTACCTGCATAGAAATGTCTCAAGAGTACTTGTATCTTCATTGATCACAAAGAACTTATAGGTGTCTGGTTTAGATGAGGGCAGGTGGGGGGGGGGGGGGGGGATTGGGCATTTGAAAGTGGATGGATTTTTAGTGGCATATGTGTAGAACCTTACAACAAGCTCCGAAGTACTCAACTTACTGAACTGGGATTGTGGCAAAATTAGCATTGCCTGATTGCCTGCATTGAGCGAGAAGCCACAGAGGTCCTTATACCATGGACCTGAATAGGTCCATGCTTATACTCTGTAGGTGGTTTCAAACCGCCTCGTTCACAAGAATCCCGTTAAATTACGAGAACATTTTTAGGCTAAAAAATACCCATTAATTATTCCTGCATTCACACCGCCCCGAAACATACTCTTCGGGATAAGTTCCTGAAGTTAGGAGCATGCGCAGTATGGTCTAATAAGCAGGCAAGGCGTGAGATTCAAAACCACTAGCCCAGCAGCCACCCACGGCGCCCGCGCCCAACGACACGCTGGGCTAAAAGTTCCCGTAAATTGCTTGTTACATTGCCAAAATACCTGCGACCTTGGAAAAATCCCCGCGAAAGTTCTCGTAATTTCGCCAAGTACCTACTATTTAGCGGGTATTTTCTTTCGGGGAAATTACGCGTAGTTTGCTTTCACATTACCAAAATACCTGGTATTTTCTGATCGGGGTAAATTTCCCGATCAGAGAATACCTGGAACTGACGAACTTCGAGGCGGTCTGAAACCACCTTGTGATTGCTGTAAGAACCATCTTAACAGCTGCAGGTGGATGGGCCACTAAATTCTTCTTAGGAATTTTCTTGGTGTCCTTTTCAATTGGGATGGCTATGTTAACAAAAATAAACAGGGTGTATTACAGATTCATATCACTGGAATGACATTATTGTCTATGAAATAGCATGTGATCGGTTCCTTTAATTAGAACTGTGACATTTCCTAGTAGGATGCGTAGGTGTATGCCTTTATCTCAGTCAAGATAATCGAAAATGAAAGAGAGAGAGTTATAATGGGATGTTTCATGTGAAAGGCAATTTTTAGATGATTTCACTAAAAGAAGAAAGAAAGGAAAGTGGTAGATGAGTCATAAATTTGTTCAAAATGCAGAATAGAGATGTAATTCTTCATTCCACAAAGTCAGCCATTAGGCGCTAAAGGGAAAGTGGTTTTCATGATTTTTCTGCATTTGGGCACTAGTATTTTTTTCTTGGGGGGGGGGGTGGTGTTACTGCCCCCAAAACTTAAAACACAAGGCTAATCCGCTAATTGGAAATTGTTTATTTGTAAAGTGCAGTTCCTCTCCCCTCTGGTGCCTGGAATATTCACCCCAGCTGAAAATGTAACATTTGAGACATTATTTACATTAGGGAAAATGTGACTGACATTCCAAGCGAGATTAAAATTAGGGCCTTTTTTGAGAAAATCCATGGACGAGCACAGGGTCCAACTTGTAATGATGGTGAACCCGAGGAGCGTGTGTATAGTCTGTTGTACCGGTACCTGTACAAGTTTGAACCCAGGTAACATACATTGTGTAGGCCCTACCTGAATCTTGTACTGCATTTGTTATTTATTTATTAGTGTGCTGTAATAAGTTCAAGAGTAAACCTACATGTATGTTTCACTTTCTGGTCAAGTGTAGCTCTTGTTGATGTGAAAAACATGCTTTTGCTTCACATACATGTAGGTCATTAGAGAACAGTCTATTGAGAATTGTCCAGGGTTGCTTGATTGAGTGGAATTTTAAAGGGCAAGACAACCCCAACAATGGTTTGATTTTTAATAAAAATAGAAAAGTGAAATGTGCTTATGAAAGCTGATAATTTCATAAAAATTGGATGTGAAATATGAAAGTTATTCAATTTTTAGAATTTCACTTTATTTAAAAAAAATATAAACATCCTGGTCAGAAATGCAAATGAAGAAACCAATGATGTCACCTGACACCCACTCACTATTTCTTTTGTATTTTATTATATAAAATATGAATTATTGATACATATTTTAATTTTCTCCTAATTATGATGTGAAATCATTTTCTTATTCCTACCTGAAAATGTGGCATTGCCAAATTAAATCAGTGATTTGATGAAGAGTTTCCTTATTGTCCAACCAGCAAAAATTGAAATTTTGTATAATTCAAACATTAAAATACATACATGTATATATTGTAATCACCCAATAAATAATTTAATTTTCCCTATTTACAAATACTAACGAAATGGTCAGTGAGTGAAAAAAAAATTGCCACTCTCATGAGCATATCTCTGTTCTCTTTTGTGAAAAATCAGCTAAACTTTATAAAAGTCTTAACTTTCTCATTTTACATCAGATTTTGATGAAGTTTAAATTCAGTGTAATGCTTTTAAAAACTTTTTGTCTTTCTACTCGGATTGACTTTTCTCCCAGGGTGGACTTGACCTTTAATGCAAGTTGAAAGACATGTTCCCGAGAGGAGGAGGAGGAGGAGGGGGAGGGGTGACCATTTCCATTTTCGAGATTTGTCTTGAGGGATCGTCTCTCCTCCTCAGAGAGAATAAAATTGAAATAAGAAATGAATAGATAAATAAATGAAAGAATGAATAAATATGTAGGTAGGCAGATGGATAGATAGATAGTTAGATAAATAGGTAGGTAGGTAGGTAGGTAGGTAGGTAGATAGATAGATAGATAGATAGATAGATGAGCAAATAAAATTTGGAATGAACAAAAAACAGGAGAATGAACCAGCTATATAGAGATTGAAGTTAGTACAAAATAAAAAATATATATATGTATATTAAAAAACCCTTTGTATGAAATGGGGCCCTTGTATATCTTAGTGCAAGGGAAAATAGTAACATATGATTACAGGAAATGAGATATAAACAGTTGTTGTATTTTTATACAGAAAGTTATCAACATATGTGTTGAATGTCAAGATGATCAGAGTTCAAATATGTGATAAAGTAGAAGCATGAGGAAAGTGTCAAATTACAATTATATATGATATTGTACGTAGGCCTATGTGGGAATATGAACAAACACCTCGGCTTATCAAACAGTCATGACATTAATATCACAAAATTATATTTTAATAAAACCATATGTTCATTTCATACCCTTTTGATATGACGGAAACAGAAGGCCTTTGAGGTTAAAATGGCTTGGACCGCAGCCAAATACATGTAGTAGCACATGACTTTAAGACCAGTTAAAAATCCAATATCCCCCATGATATATCATGTTCTATCGACTGATCGCACATTAGAATTGCCTTCCCCCTGTGCTCCTCCTGCATTGTTTGTGTTTGTGTATTTTTATACAGACTTTTTTGGAAGAGCCGTTGTGTAGTGGTTATGACTCTCGCCTTGAAAACAGAGGGTGGTGTGTTCGAATCCCACCGCGGTCTAGCGTCCTTTGGCAAGGCATTAATCCACACTTTGCCGCTCTCGACCCAGGTGCTAAATGGGTACCCGGTAGGATGCGAAAGTCTATGTAGTATGCCTAGCAATTGAGTCTTGGAACTCTTGTTGGAATGCTCCCCAGGGAGTGGAGAAGGTGCATATATTGTATGTAGGCATTCAAGGATCTGATGACCGGGGTAATAATATGCTGTAAAGCGCTTTGGGCCATTATGGGAAAATCGCTATATAAAAAATAGCTATTATTATTTTTTTTTTATTCATGTTTTTTCATTTACAGTTGAGGCCGAAAGTTTACATACACCTGTGGAATTCAGTGAAATTTGTTCGCTTGTCAAACATCGTAAAATTTACCATATCTTCAGAAATATGAATACTACCATGACTAATTTGGTATCAAATGAAAGAGCGTATTAAGCTCTTTCACACAAAGGGATGCCGTTGGGATTAATGTATATTTTAGGTGGAATTTTCTTTGAAGAAAAAGAGTAATATTCGTGCTAAATGTACTCTATTGTTTGTTATTATATTTTCAAACATTGTTTCATAGAAATATATGTCAAATCTATGATTCATATTACATTTTTTATCATGATATGTCACCACTGAACACAAAAGTGTAATCTGAAATGTTCGTGCTGAGAAGTAACTAGCACAAATATGAAATGTTTTTGTCAAGTTTTTATTTTTGATTTGTCTAAAATATGAAGATTTTGGGGGATAAAATGACACCTAAATATTTTCAGCTCCTGATGACTAAGCAACGTGATAAAGGGGCATGGCATACTCATTTGTTTGATATCAAATTCGTCATGATAGCACAAATACTTTATTAGATACAGTGAATTTTATGATGTTCGGCAAGTGTCAACTTTTCTTTAAATTTCCTGGGTGTATGTGAACTTCTGGCCTCAACTGTATAATTAAGGACTGATCGAACTTTAAAGACATGACCCAGAGCTCGAATCTCTGGATACAGGTGCATGTTGAAAAAGCGTAGTTTTCTTTTCTTAAACCCCTTTCGTTTGAGGAAAGGGGTTTAGTATGAAGGAAAAACTTGTGAAATAGGTATATACATGTATTTTCTGATTTTCATATGGCAGATGATGCAGATCTGTACTTTATTTAACAATTTACATGTAGTAATAATTTTTTTTTAAATCAATCTTTTCTCTCTTGCAGAATTTACCTGGAGCTGCCAGAAGACCTATATTAGAAATTCAACTTACCAATATATCAAATGTAAGTACATACTGTATACATATTGTAACCAGGGGAAAAAATTACACTGGGGCTCAGGGTGAATTCGCCCCTGAGATGCTCAAATGAGCCCCGGAAAACTGAAAAAAGAGCTGATGTTCCTGTAGGTTCTAGTATAAACTTAAATACAATTGGGCTGGTGAGCTAAAATATAGCCCTTGGAAAAGAACTATTGTTTCCATGATTGTAACTAATAATGGAAGTAGGATTATATAAATAAGTAATATGAAACTTTTAATATATTATGGTATTGTTTTAAATATTTATCGTGTATTAATTACATGAAGGCCAATAATGATTAGCATGCAGAGAGGTTTACTGCAGTTATGCCCTGTGACCATTTGGTCTACGATAATTGTAGATTGCCTGTTGGGTGATCATATCCTGCTAGCCGGGAGTTTTGCTCCGCGACGCAGCAGACATGCCAACCGTTCCCTTTTCAGAGTATTTATTCCTCTTTTTCGCTATGAATACGCCAATACTTTTTTTGTATGCTTTGTTACTTTAAAAAAAAATTCGATCATGGAGTACGTATTAGACACAGCGCAACACTAGCGCCTGTCCGACGGTCCCAGACCGGTAAAAATCTCTGTTGGGGATGTATTTTTTTGTTGCATGAAAAGCACAAGTAAATTCTTGCCTACAAGCACATGTTTAAAAGGGTGAATTATCAAGTTTTCAAGTAGAGTCATTTCACATATTTTTTACCGATCTCACTACAACAGGCTGGGAATTGTTAAGTTGAGACAAATTTTAAAAAATACTATTCTTTGTCAAAAAATACCTTTTTTTCCTTCTGAGAATACTTCTTTTTGGTTGTAGAAGGTTGGCAGGTTTGAGGCAGGTATGGTTCAAGAACACAGTGAAGGAATTGAAAAATGACCGTCAAATGACAAAGAGCCGGGAGGTCTTTGTCAAAAATTGGTAAACCCAAACAGCAGTTTTGTCCTAAGTTTCAGAGCTGTAGAAAAATTGAAAATTTGTCCAGAGTCAAGGACGAAACTGCTGTTAGGAATTCACCAATTTTCAACAAAGACTTCTTGGTTGATCTTTGTCATAAGAGGAATTTGACAATACATTTTCTAGAACCCTGTGTTCGTCCCGAAGTGAAGACTCCCTTAATATGGACTTTAATACACAAATTTTTCAAAATTGAAAGATCATAGCCTTTACATTATAGAATTTGTTAAATTTGATATCACTTTATTGAAGTCACAATAAAGGAAAGAAATTTACAAAGTAAATACAAAGACATAATAGAGATTAAGATAGGCCCAGATCATGATGCATTACTGTCACATTAAACGATCAGCACATCGTCATTGTTGATCAGTGCAGGGGCATTGTACATGTATGTTATCAGTCTTGACCTTTCGTTCGAGAACGCGAACGTTTATTTACAACGGTAGTTGATTTTGGAAGAGACTTTTGGGCCCGTCGTCATGGTCGTGAAACTCTGTCCTGCAATGCAAATTGTGTGACATGAGATTTTTTTCGTTTCGCATCTGGAACAGAAACATTCAATCTGCGTTCCGTGTGCAAAATTCTGGTTGCTACTATGGTAACAGCGATATATCCGATTTAGGACGACTTTCCAGAGCCACATTTGATTCTGCCCAGAGCTCGAGAGGCCGCCCGGGGGGCCCACTTCCATTGAAGAGTTGATACCAGGCGCGACCACGCGTAAAAAGGGAAAGAGTGGGCAAGTACGTTACGTATAGGCCTATGTAACGTTATAAGGGTGTCAAAAACGATGTTTAAAATACTGAAAAGGGGGATATATTTCCAATACTTGTAGGGTTTTACAAGCTAAATACTTGTTAAGAGATGCATTTTCATAATCTGGAAAAGACTTGCTTCCCTTGTTTAGGGTGATTTTCGAAACCCCATGGTCGCGCCTGGTATCCACTTATCAATGGAAGTGGTTCCCCCGGGAATTTGAATCTAATCCCCCATTTCTGGGGAAAGTAAAACATAATGCCCATTACATTGTGTGCTAGAGGCATATCGTTTTTGTAGGAGTAAGCAAAAGAAAAAAACCCGTATGTTTAGGCCTATTGCCTATGCCGTGTACATATCAACGCATGCAAAATGGTTTCAGCTGGAGAGGTGATCTGACCCATGGAATCAATTGCCAGTGATCCACCAATAATCCACATTAAATGCAATATCGATTCGATGGACTGTAATAATCTATATCTAAGCCTTAATTCGTTAACTTTTTCCTCACTCAATATGTACTCGATTTGTTTGAAAAACCGCTTTCTTATCCATATGTCATAATCTATACGATGATGACTATCAGTCGTAATGTACATGCATGTATGGTGCGGGTGTCGCGGGAAAGAATTTTGCACACGAAAAGCAGATCTGTAGGGCCTGTAACCCCCTTGTAACACAAAGCTTAGCATTGATTGTAGAGCAGTTTTCTACGTTTGATTCTATTGACTATAATGTACAATCAATCTTAAAAATCAAGTGTATGATTAAACGTCAACTTTTGTGTTAGATGACCCTAATATTAGCGTCCGTGAGGTATGCGAAAGGTCCCAAGTATCGATTCTGTACAGCCTCTATTTTGGCTAAATTATTGTTAAATTGCAAATTTGAGATAGTTAAATCAGAGCTAGCCCATTGACTACTGCACTCTGTTATCCCAATAGACATTGTACAAGGATTTCCTAGTTTCAGTGGGCAGTGGCTTAAGAATTATGGCTATTTGCTATGAACTTGGACTAATTATTGGTTAGCCCAATTGTGACTAGAGCAAGCATGAACTAAGTGTCTGAAGGGGGTCATACTTCACACATTTGTGACGGATTGACTCACTGTTGCTGTGTGCATCCAGGCACATCCTGCGTGAGATGGCATTCTCGAGGATGTACGAAGGTTGACCTGGGGCCTCAAAACAAAAACCGAAGCGATTGATCAAGGGATTGATTTCTACGATTGATTGCATTGATTATTGTGTATGATTTATTGTATAAATAAGCCCCATGATCAATCACTAAGCTGTATGTTACTGTGCCCTGGATGGCATATCAGCAGGACCTGCTCTGAGAGAAACCTAGACTAATCTCAAATGAGGACCAGAAAGGCATTGATTAATATTGGAACCATTGTCATCCATTTGACGAGTTTAACTTTACCCGTGGTCTAGATCTATGGTAAAACTGTGTAGCGAAACGTGATGCAAACCTTTACGTCTAGATGATCAATTTATTATCACATTTAGCACTCCAATAAATACAAACTTTCGTTGAATAATAGATTTCTTCTCCACTGGAAAAATGAACCCAGCAAACACGAGAAATGTACATTGGCAATGTAAGTTTCCGATAATTTTAGCCCAGACGTGGACCATGGTCTGAAGTTAAACCAGATTATGACCCAAAGTGTGGACTCTAATATACAGAAGAAATGCATGGAATTTATAGAGTAGTTTTGCCTCGGGATCATAAACTTGGAATCCTGGAGACTTCTAGATCCCCAAAGTTCATTCATCGGCAGCCAATTGGACTTTAAATCAAATTTTAGAGGTAATTTTATTACTTGGTGAAGCCTGAAGACATGATGATCCCACACTGGGTATACTAATCGGCTGCTATGACGATATGAGCTGTATGTCATTGGGCACCTAGTTGATTTTACTTTGAGAGCATTTCATCAACATTTTCTGTCTGACAATTTGTTAGATCTTTTGTTTTGATTGGCTGAGTTTGTCTGACTTATACTATGGTAACTATCAGATAAAACAGACTTTGTGGGATAAAACATCTAGCAAGTCCATTCATGAAATGATCTTGTCTGACAAGTTGTCAGATCTGACCATTTTCTTGTCTTGATTGATGCGTCCGGCCACTTTGACCTGCCTGGAGGTCTCATCCTAGATATTCACTTCGTTGGTCCCTTTTCTGCCTAGTACAATGCACATAAAAGTCTGTACTATCATTGATATTATTCTGACCAATGGTATATCAGCCAAACAGCAAAGAACTACTTAATTTCCTTTCAAAACTCTTTCCATATCAGGAATCCCAGTATAACGATGCTATGAGGCTTTTACATGTGTATCCTGCATTTCCCATTTTACTACAATGAAATGTAAGAAATGGAAACAAAAAGCAAGCTCTTTGTAGGTTCGTTGGGGAGAGATCAGTGGCTCTAACTTTTTAGCTGATGATTCAGATGGATAAAGCCCACCAGATGGCTAACAACACAGGGGACTGTTTCATGAAAGTTGTCAGCACTGACAAGTTGTCTTTCTCCGACAGTTACCATAGTATCAGTCAGAGGCCAGTGCCTTTCAGCCAATCAAAACCAAGGATTTCACTGAAATTGTCAGCACTGACAATTTAGTCGGTGCTGACAACTTTCATGAAACACCCACTTTCAGATCTTCTTGAGAATGAGAGGGGCAAATGCATGCAAGTGCTTCAGATACCACTGACCCTTGAGAGTCAGAGGTTTTCTTTCCAATTTTCGAGGAGTATGTACAAGTCTGTACTGATACGTGGGCTTCTTTATCTGTGGGCTCCTCGTCCTAGAGTCCTTGTGTTGATGACATGGGCTGCCATGTACATTGTACAGTACATGTAGTATCAACTTGAAATACTTCTGGTGAACTCTTAGCCTTGTACATGTAGGCTGTTAATCTAGGCTATCATTGCTGAGGCTTATTGAACATGTCTGCAGATCTCCCAACAACCTACTGGCTACTGGGTTGTCTAAGGGTGTGTTTATGCTTCCATTGCGAGGACAGAACCAGCGATTTCAAAACTCCGATCGTAAACGTCGTTCTGGGAGTGCTGTTTATGCTTAACTTTTCAGAGGCAAAATCACGAAGTCCAGCTGGCTTCGCATCGTAAAGCAGGAAAGCGAGGTCAAATTGGGTGCACCCTTTTTCGATAGTTTTTTTTTCCGAGTGTTGTTATGGGGAAGGTACATCGACTGTTATTTAAACATCGACCAATTTCTGATATTTTAGTAATTGTATAGAGCTTCTTGACATAGCCATATAATTTCTACCATGGTGAGGATAATAGTGAGAAAAAAATGTTAAAGTATACATAATAAAATAATAAAACATCTATTTGTTTATGCTACTGGGGCATCTGGCTATGTCTCCTCATTATAACTCATGTTCAAGTTTTTTTTTTAATTATCCCTCAACATTCATCATGATGACAAATTGGAAGAGTAAGTGATAGTACTTAAATCTATTATCACACATGCAAATGTAACAAGGGAGATGAGAGGTAATTCCGTGGAGGTAACATGCGACCATGGAGCAATGCGACTGTATATTTGCCCGCGGATTTTCATCTTACCGGAAGCATGTACCAAATGACGTCATTTAAACACGTTTACGATCGTGGTTCTGTTTATACTTCCCCAGAAAGCCTGATTCTGGTCAAACGACGTTTTCAAACGCACCTTTTTGTGAGTTTACGATCGGCGTTTTGAAACGTCGTTTAAATGAAAGTAAGCATGGACGCAACCGTGTTTTGGACTAATCACGTTTGGAAACGCTGATTCTGTGGAAGTGGAAGTATAAACACGGCCTTACCTATTCTGCAGGTGTTACGCATTCTGTATTGTACCAATGCACTGTAAGTAACCCCGATAACAGGTGTCCAACTAAAACCTAGAATAGCCATTAGAGATCAAACACTTGACTACAGAGTTGTGCGATTCCATAAGCTAAGGTCAAGGATCACCTTGATCCAGTAGTCAATGGGTTATTGGATTAAGCAGTAGACCCTTGACAGTGCAGAGAGGAAACTCTGTGCAGGCCTCAGATTTCTAATTTTTAAGGCAAGGCCACTTTTTTAGAATGCACATTTCTGGAATGAGGACAAAAAACAAAAGGGCACAACAAATTTCCAAGTCCATTTCAAGGGGCATTGAGCCCGGGGGGGGGGGGGGGGGCACTTAGTATAAACACATGTATAATATGTAATTGCTGCAGCAGTTGCGACCTCCATTTTCAGCCTAAATTTCTGTTCCAGAGCATCACCAATTCAGAAAGCAATAGAAATTCCTATTTTCTTCCATTCCAGAAACCTTCAAATCTGTGGTTTCTCGTTCCAGAACGCGCCTGTCCTGAACTATTCAGCCGGTCGGAGCAGCGAGCACCCGCAGCTAGCTAGCGCTAGCCCGATATGACTCTAGCAAGTTGCGTGCGCGTTTTTACATGGCCGCTACATAACTTCTACCATGCTACGCCTACGATCTGATAAGTTCCTGAGATCCCCTTTTTTGATGTGGTCAGTTTCAGAGCATTGCATTTTAAAGCAATGGTTGATCATATAGCCATTCCCGAGACCCCCTCTTAAGACCAAGATTTAGTTCCAGAGCCCCCGACCTCTGACTTCGGTGCGGCACATAGGTACCATGTTATAATCCAAGTACCCCCCCCCCCCCCCCGGGTCATTGAGGCCAATCACTAAGGCATGAAATGGGGTTTCAGAACTACTTGTACCAAGAACCTCCTTGCTTGTACATGTATACCCTGTATGCCACAGTGATCAAGAAGTTACATTAACTTGCTCCGATAACACATTCCCTGGGAAGCAGAGAAGCTGATTAGAGCTTTCATCTCAATTATAGAGAGGGGTATATCAGGAGAGGCTTTGAAGAGGATCTTGTTCGCGGTGATGACACCCCTTCGAGACGAGGTGATTCAGAGTTTCTTATCGAGGGATGACTCATAGCCACGAAGTATGTTCCCCCGCTGATGTGGGTCAGGGGGGATACGGGGGTGCCCCAAGAGTGCGTGTGTCTTCCCATCAACAGCTGAACTGTCATTTGCCTTGAGGAAGCAGAAGCAGTAGCCTAACCTTCAACGGAGGGATCTGCTTTCCGTTGTGCTTCGTGTCATTCCTTCATGTTCCCTGACGCTATCAACTCTTTGAAGGGGTAGATAGATACATATTCCTCTCCTTTCTTATATGTTGGGATTGGAAGCTAAGTACTTGATAAATGAGCTGCGTGAGAGAGTATTTCAGAGATTTAACATACATGTAACGTGAGCTTTCAGCATTGCGATTCTTTCTGGAAAGAGTTGGAAACTGCAGGAGAGAGCTGGAAACTTGAGGTTTATTCTTGAAACTCATTGGGACATTATGTGTTTTGAAACAGAATGTTTGACATTTTCTGAGTGAGAACTTTTTCAAAGTCGTGAAAAGTACCGGTAAGTAATTTGAGTCTAAGTCTCATTTTGGGGGTAAAATGTTATTCAAAAAAAAACTTTTAAACTTTGCAATAACCATAGCGCTATGTCTCACTTTTTATTCCCAGTTCTCAGGTGGTCTAAGAGTTGAGAATGGTAGCATGAAAGAGATTCTACTGGTATTTTGCTGTGAACCCCATGCAAGAAAAGATTTTAAATTTTTGATGTAATTTGCTATCAAGAAATAAAACAAAGTGTAATCAAAACAATTCATCATCTGTTTTTCTTATGCAGGCTCGAATAGCTGAAAAACAAAGGCCTAAAGTGGAATATTGTTTTGGTAAGTAAAATACGTATATGCTTTCCACATTGCATTCCCTTAACCCCATACTATCCTTAATCCCGGACTATCCTTAACCCCATACTATCTTTTTTTTGATTCACACTGTCTTTCTTAACCCCATACTATCTGCTTAGCCGGGGTTAACGCCTTAACCCCGGACTATCCCACAGCCCATGGATATTGATAATTTTACAATACAGAGCGTGATTAAAGGAGAATGAAACTCTTGGAGCAAGTTAGCTTTTGTGAAAGCAGAAAAATCAAAGAATAAGATCAACAAAACTTTGAGTAAAATAGGACTAGCAATAAAAGAGTTATGAGCATTTGAATGTCGAGATCACTAATGCTATGGAGATCCTCCCATTGGCAATGCGACCAAGATCTGTGATGTCACACGCGTACAACTCTCCCATTTGGACACTGAAAATATACCCCAAAACATCTCTTTTTGCTCATTCTAATCATATGACAAACGATTCATCATATGATATAATGTTGTGAAACCTCTGTACTTGTCATCTCATAAAGAGAACACCTCACCTTGTGATAGACTCTATAAAAATGAGAATATAAGTGAAATAAGTACTAAAGTAATGAGGGAGTTGTACGTTTGTTATATCACAGATCTTGGTCGCATTGCCGATAGGAGGATCTACATGGCACTAGTGATCTCAATATTCAAATGCTCATAACTTTCTTATTATTCATTCAATCTTCCTCAAACTTTGAACAATATGTTTCTTTGATTTTTCTCTTTGATATGGATTCAGCTGGTTTCAAGGGTTTCATTCTCCTTTAACGTGCAATTTCGACTTCTGTGATTGGCTATTGCTTAGCCCGACTTTTCCTTAGCTCGGTTTCGTTTCACACTGCATCTCTTAGCACCGCAATTGTGGTGCCAGCACCACAATAAGCCGGCTAACCCTGCTTTTTTGCAGGGCCAGATAGTACCGTACTATTTACCGTGCTAGCCTACTTTGCTAAAACGTAGTGTGAAAACGAAGTGGGCTAAGCTTAACCCCGGGAAATTGGTGGGGCTAAGGCCCCCCCCTAGCCCCACCAATTTCCTGGGGTTAAGGAAAAAAAGTACAGTGTGAAAAGCATAATAGAGGGTAGGGGGTAGTCTGCAGGCACAGACTCATATTTGACACTTCAACCAATAACAGGTCTAGAGTGAAGACTAGACTCCAAAGATTTGGTCTACAGGTGCCGTGGTAGAACCAGCCACAGGACATAGCGAATCTAGTCTCACTATTTCAGACCTTGCATTAAACACTATGCAAATTGCGAAAACCAAGGGTCTGTGCCTGCAGAATAGGAAGGGGGCTCTCATATCAAGTATAAAGTTTGGATCATAGGAGGGTTCTTGGTGAAAAATAGTACTATCCTTTTGATAATATTTGATAATACGGTAATCACTACTCTGTATGAGATGCACATTATCTTTTAGCAAGGATGCAGCTTTTGAATTTTACCATGATATGTAAGAATTGAGTTAACCCCACCCTCCCCTACATGTATGTAGTGTACATGTCTTAAATATATATCTATCTAGTACAAGTCAAAATACTTTGTAGGCCTACTCCCTCTGTATTTTTATTCATACACATAGCAAATCTGTGTTCACTGTGTCTGCAATGCCTTTGTCACAATATTATTTATATTCTTTATGAGAGTAACATAATATGTTTTCATTTTTTTTATGAAGACAAGTAATATTAAAATGTAAGGATTGAAAAAAAGTACATGTATATTTTTTATAGTATAGATTCCCAATATTTTTGTTATATGGCAGATATGTTTTGGGATTTTTTCTTCCATTTTTGGAGGGGATTACAATTTGAATAATTGCTTGCTTTGTCATGTCTTGTCATAAAGTTTGTCTTCAGTTTATGCAATTAGGCATATTTTTTTATCTATGAAAATGATTACTGTTTACATTTTTGTTCTTAAATGATTTAGAAAATTGTATATTTTCACTGGACTGGTATTGGGGATTTTTCAACTCTCCCCCTTCAATTCAGAGTGTTTACTTTACATATTGGAAATCAAATGATAGAGTTATGTTATTTGTAACCATACATTTATGGTTGTTCCTGTTGAACGCATCAAGATTATTGCACCTGATTTATATTGCACTGTAACCGACATTCTGGGACTTCCCCTATAGTTCCTTGCATTCTTGTCACCTAATGTTTTGCTAATGGGCCTACCCCTTTCTATTATTTTGCTTTGTCACGAGCACTTTCCTGTTGAAGCTATGCTTAGGCCATGATTCACCCAGGCCAGCAAGTTTGGGAGCACAAATAGAGAATGTCTATCATCGCTTCTAAAAAATAGACAAAGGACTTCTTCAGACTACTATTTATGCACTCTTAAAGCCTTCTGGCAGCTAGGCTAAAGCCACAATAATTATTATGGAGTACTAGAGTGTTTTTTTTAGAGCCCACTATTATTTTTGATTGCCGGCATTTAAATGACAGTGTCTGTTTGGTACAACTGGCCAAGTGTTATTTTGATGTTGCAGTGTCATCATTTTTCACCAATATGTAATGCACAACAAAGAGGAAAATAAGAGTCGATGATATGTCACAGTTTCACTAGTTCTTTTGTTACAAAATATGGAATTATTACATTTTTTTCAGATTTTATGGTAAGGTTCCTCTTGATTGAATCGCAGTAGTGCAACTTAATGGGAGATCCAATTTTTCAGGATGAATCAGACTTTGTTTCACTCAATAAGGAAAAATGACAAATATGATATAAATAGTGAAGCCTTGACATGGGCTCTCTCATTTTCATATCATCCACGCTGTATTGTACAGGAGTAATGTTTTTGTGAAAATAAGCAAAGCTCTGAAATATCAAAAACTTATATCTTATTGTACATCCAATTTTGGTGAGTTTTCACCATTTCATCGCTTTTTTGGTAGGTGTATGATTTGTCACTCAAATGGTAGTTGCGACCTGAAATCACCATCTCACAGCTCAAATTACTTCCTCAATATTTGCCCAATGCTCATGATAGGGTACATATAGGAATCAACATACATTTTGGTAGGCAGTTGGTCTAATGTAAATTTTGTAGATCATATTACTACCTCAGTTTTTGCCCAGTGCACATAAATGTATTGATCTTGGAATGAAGGATTGCAAAGTACATTTTTTTAATATGTGGGGTGCTGCCATATTATTAATGCTATATAACAATGATTATAGGCAAAAACCATTCCTCAAATACGTGTAAATGTATAAGGTCATTGTGATTGGGCAGAAATGCTAGTCATCTTCAATTCTAGGTGTCCATGTATTAACGTGGGTTGACAAATGACATCATATCAATTTCAGGCACTGTCTGAAATGAATGTAAACTGTAAAGTGAAATTCATCAGCACTAACATTCGGGTAATGAAACTTTGACAGGATTTCATCACACTGATCCTATGATTCAGCATTACTCACTTCTTTCAGACCTGACTGGTTTTATTTCTTCACAGTCACACTACTTTACATGCACTTTCATAGTCATCGTACATACACACCAATGTGTTACATGTATGTCCACATTGATTTCTGTTTCTTTTGGCAAGGGTAACATTTCTTTATTGAGAACTTTGTTCGAATTTAATACCAGATTACATGTCCATTTAGACAGCCAAGAACTAATTTTGTTTGTTCATATTTATTTGTTCTATGGCTTAATTAATCTACTCTGTTTGAAAATAGTAAAAGTATCATTGAAATACTGGTTGCCTGCTGCGACTCCAAGGTGTTTACCTCTATAACATGCTGTTATTATAATATTAAAATCTTATGAAAGAGAAGGGTGTTAAATCAGTTTTCGAGAATCTTTAGAAAGGATGTTTTGAAAGCAGATGTATCTTGAAATTTTTGTATTAGCATATTTTGTGAGAGGACGTTGCCTTTTGCCTCCTGGGGAGCATATTATGTAGTCAGGGATTTTCACTGACTCAGCGAGTCCCTCATATGATTGGCTCAGAGCAAATTTGTCAGTGATAATCGTCAACTATTCGTTACGTGAAATACTCCCCAGGACAAATTGTCCTGGGTCCCCTGATTGCATTACAGAGTATACAGTGTGAAGTTTCACAAAGTTTGCTTTTTGTTCATAATCTTTAGAGGTGGATGTGAGTAGACCCGAGTCGAATGTGCTGTGTTACATTGACATTTTTTATTTTGTTTTGTTCTTCAGTCGTGACGACAGCGAAGCGAGACTTCTACTTCCAGGCTGACAATCACAGGGACATGGAGGATTGGGTAAACAGAATCAACAATGCCAGTAAAATTACAGTGAGTGATAACTACCAAACCGACTCTAGGATAGTGTTTCATCAACTTTTTTGTCTGTCAAGTCGTCAGATCCGACACCTTTCCTCGAATCTGGTTGACCAAGAAGTACAGTTCCTATGGTTACTGTCGGATAAAACAGGATTTGTCAGATAAAGCGTCTGATAAGACCTTTCGTGAAATGCTCCCCGGAGTGTTTTATGAAAGGACTTGTCAGACGTTTGTCAGGATTCCATGACATTTGTTCCGGCGGCAATTGCTCCGCTGCAAATCCCCACACAGTAATGGAATGACCAACTTCAACCCTGGATTTAATACTATACCCTATCCTAAACCTAACATATAACCCTATTGCAACCCTACCCCTATATCTTAGACGAAATAAAGCCTGGAGCATTTGTCGCTGGAGCAAAAATTGTGTCACCTTTGTCAGAAACAAACGTTGATGAAACACTTGCCAGACTGATCAACGCTATTAAAGCAATATTGACTGGCCTCGGGGCGATACGACATATATCACCCAAACTAGATTTATATCGCCCGAGTCATAGACGAGGGTGATATCAATTTAGTGAGGGCGATATATGTCCTTTCACCCCCAGGCCAGTCAATATTGCTATTATTCACCAATCAGACATCTAGAGCAAAAATCCTTAAAATTCAGATATTTTATAGTTTAAGAATGGGAATCTGTTTTTGTCATGTTGAGCAGACTGGGCCTCTTAACTTTACCATTGTGACGTAATTGAAATGACGCGTCCCTGGCCTAGGGACGCAGTATCCATTGTTGTCTCAACTTGATTAACATTGTGACGTATAGCACTGCGCGATTCAAGGACGCGTAAAAAAACGCGTAGAATACGCGGATGTTAGCTCTCTGCCTTATTGCCCGGCGTGCTACATTACCACGCATTTTCTCATAGACTTTCCTTAGCGGCAATAAATTTGTCCGTGGTTAAACAAGTGGAAACTTATTGACCGACCACTTGATCACAGTCTTAAGCAGGCAACAATGTATTAAAGTTGCCCTGCTCAGATGTCTGATTCAGTTAATAATACGTAATATTCAAATGGCAATTTGAATGGCATACTGTCTGTTGTCAGTTGGTTGTTGGTTTCTTTGGTGTGACTAGAGCATGAAGGAGGTAACACAGGGAGTAGTGGTATGATGGGGGTAAGGAAGGGTACTAGAAGGGGTAATAAAGAGATATTGGGTATTAAAAGGGTGAAGGAGGGGATATGATACGATGGCTTTGTTGCAAAGCTCAAGAGTAATTTATTATGAGTACATGTACATGTAAATGCTCCTTTTTGGATAGGTGACACTTTGATCCTTGTAAGAAAATTCAATAACTCATAATGAATAGAAGGCCCGTAGTGTACACTCTCAGACCATAAAAGCCACATGGAGTACCTGCCTTTCCACCTGAGCACCTACTTGTGGTCAAATCAATCATATACTTCATGATTCAACTTAAAATGCAGTTTTGTTTCCGTATTAAGATTGGCTTTCCCATATGTTTTCCACTTTTAATACGTCCCATTTCTCCCATCTCCATTGCTAGGTACCATCAACAGTAGCACCGGGAGGCACACTTCCTCTCGGGGACAAGAATGGAGGCGACGCGAAGGCGGTCAGTTACAAGACAGAGGTAGTCGGCGGGGTCGTCATCAGGACGCCGGTTCAGGTGAGTGGGTCATGGCATGATGGCGTATGCGACTGCCTCCTTTCCTAACCCAGCTTCTTTGAACCCTAGCTAAAGAAACGTTGGAAGATTTTAATTCCAGTTTTGATCTTAGTGTTAATGTTGATGTTTTGTAGAGTGTGATCAGGCTGCCTGACATAGCTCCAAAACCCAACCAAGCAACAACAGCCCTGCAGGATTTTGAAATGCTACCGATCATATTACTGATGCTGTACCTGTAGTTCACCACCTTGTGCAATCAGTTCTAACACCAGCCCTATTCTAAGTTTGGAGCTGTAGCTGGTGTAAACACCACCCAAAACCAGCTGTCAACACAAAGGTGTTAACACCATACTGGAAGTCACCCATTGGTCCATTCTATTAGCCCATTGTTGTTCACTAGGTGTATGTTCCCTTCCGATATTGGGAAACTGGTGTACATTGTAAGAAAAAGTGTTCGTTCAACACCAGTTGCCATCCTTAGAGGAGAACACATAAGGTGTTACAAAGTTCACCATGCATTTTGAATATAACACCAAAGAGTGTTATAATAACAAAGAGAGGTGTTGCTCTGTAATTTTTCATAATTTTTAGTTTTTTATATCCTTGTTTCTCTGATTTACTCTAGTAATTCATGTATATATTGTGATTTTCATGATTTTTTTTCATTAAAAGCAAAATTATTATTAAAAAAACAAAGAGAGGTGCTATTATAAAACAGGTTGGTGCTGAACCAACATATTATTTACAGAACGCTTGGTGTGGTCCACTATGTAAATTTACACCACTGTTTTGCAGTGTTAGTAGTCCATCTCAACACCTACAGTTAAATATACCAAGAGGACATCACTACGATTTTTATAATACTGACATAAAATATTGACATCAAACCTTATCTACAAGTTTATAAAAGTAAATTGATAGAACTGTTTTATAGATCATTGCAAAAGAAATAGCAATGGTGGAGGAAAGTCGCGATCTGTGCATGTAATATACAATTAATCTTATTATCAATCTTATTCAATCATTATACATTGTACATGTTATAGTATTTTGCATGTACATGTACATTTACATGGAACTGTACAGAAGTGAAACTAATGAAATGGAAAATGATTTTTTCCTCTTCTATCTTTATTCATAAGGATGTTGATGAAATTTAAACCTGGATGTAATTTTAAAAGGAAATAAATATTTTAGGGTTCATTCTTTAAATCAGGTCTGCAGTACACGTAGCTTACTATTAAATTAATAGAGAAACTGAAATTGAATTGTACCTACATCATACTCTCTATCAAGAGAGCTCTTCTGTATGTAATCAATGATTCTTCTTTTTTTTTAGTACTAAGAGCAACCAGTAAACAGACTGTGATTATTATAAGGCTGATATGGTTATTTCATAATAAATAATCATTTATATTCACATGGCAGGTTTCAGATTCCAATCAACTCAAAAATTTTGTAATTTATTTCAACTCCACGTCAGAAAAAGTTGCCTGGCCCCCGCAACACAAATGTGTGATGGATTACAAATTTGAAAAAAAAAACAAGATAAGAATTCTGATTGGTTAGTGATTGGTGCTTTGAAGAAAATGCCCATGCAACAATGTCATTGATTGACCACTGCAATAAAGCGATTGATTGCAAACCTTTGTGTAAAATTGCTCTGAATTGAAAGATCATACTAGTTATTGAGAAGAGTTTCAATTATGAAATACATGCTAGGTATTGAGAAAGGATTAAAATGCACCTGAAAACTTGTGTTTTCTATGCGTTTATATTGAAATAATTTCTACAATGTTGCCAAGAGTCACATCCTCAACACAAAGGTATGGGACTACACCACAATAATTAGCCCATCTGCTTCAGCTTTGTCTTGTAATAGGAATGTATTTCTTACCAAATTAGGAATGTGCGCTCATTTGGAGAGCGATTGTTTTCTAAGATATTCATGAAATTGAAAATAATGTGAAAGTTCAATATTTATTTCATCTTTCTTACAAAGTGTCCAAAAAATTATATAGATGAATATTAAGCACATTCTTGTGGCTCATTACCACATTGAAACTAAACTTATTATTTTCACGATGGTCCCCAATGAGTTTCTTGTTCATGAAGAGTTACTGTAGAACCTCAATTCCTCTAATTGTCCTTTGCAGTCATTGGCCTATAAAACCGCAACACATGCGTCATGTGACGTACTTGCTGTTTCCCATCATGCACCTGTATGTATGCATTTCCTATTGGATCTGTTGGCCTCTTTCCGGGAAGTTGTAATCCTATTGCGGCGATTGTCCTTAATTGATTACTGTAAATTTCATTAGGGTAATTGAGTTCATGAAATGTTTGATACTTTGTTTACTGTCTGACCAGTCTTATTCTTTTACAGATCTATTTTTGAAGGATTAGGTAACCTTAGCAGTTTTGTTTTAAACAGTAGTAGATTTTTTTGGGTTATTGGAATGATAGTGAACTTGTGGAAAATACACAGCCAGAATAACGATTGTCATTTTTATATTCTCTAGCATTAATCACTTCTTTTAAAATCTGCACTTTGAGTCTGAAAACAAAACGGTGACTCCAAGCTTTTGACATCCTAAACCCATCACCTGCGTGTCGTGTAGTCATTCAACAAAGATGGCTCTTTTTATGCATTTTGTTTCCTGCCAGTGCATGAAATATAGTTTAGAGGGTCCATATTTCACTATACGTATTATAAAAATAGAATATTTGAGAAATCATTGAGGGTGAAAAGTGACAAAGATTTATTTTGGGGTACTCTGAGATCAGAGCAAGGTCACTTATTTAGGGTCCTGTTTGAAAGCATATGGTATCCACCTTGTAATGTTAGTGTCCTCACCCCCCCCCCCCAGCACTGCATTTAAAGAAAAATTGAAATGTAGTTTGAAACTGACTGGGATACTGAGTCTACTCCAAGAGGCGGGTCTGCCCTGCGAGGTGGTGTAGCGTGTAAACGTGGTAGGAGTCACATACATGTACATGTATCTCCAAATATTATTCATGTGTTCAAATTTCATTATATGGAGGCGCGATAGCTCAGTCGGTAGAGCGGGGGATTCGGATTCCGGTGACCCGGGTTCGATTCCCAATTGGTGCGCTAGTGCCCTTTGGTAAGGCATTAATCCTCATTACCAGGTCCTTCGGAGAGGACCTTAAGCCGTCGGTCCTCTGGTTGCTTGCTTACAAGCATTCATGCTTTCTTAGCAATCAGGTTTAAAATCACTACCATTACCACATACATGTACATGTAGCTCCAAATATTATTCATGTGTTCAAATTTCATTATATGGAGGTGCGATAGCTCAGTCGGTAGAGTGGGGGATTCGGATTCCGGTGACCCGGGTTCGATTCCCAATTGGTGCGCTAGTGCCCTTTGGTAAGGCATTAATCCTCATTACCAGGTCCTTCGGAGAGGACCCCAAGCCGTCGGTCCTCTGGATGCTTGCTTACAAGCATTCATGCTTTCTTAGCAATCAGGTTTAAAATCACTACCACTACCACATTATATGAGCCTCCAGGAATATGGTTAGTGAGTCATGTCCAAAGTCCTTCAATATCTTGAGAACATGTCTGTTTCCCTGTTTTGGTTTGCCCTCTACTAAACTGCCACCTGGTCTACCCCTGCTTCGTCTACTTTTCCATGGCTCGCATTCCACATGGTCTAATCCTTGTTCATCTATCAACCATTTGGTCTCGTTAGTAACCATTTCGTCTAATTTCCAGTCAGGCTATAGGCCTATATATTTCGTCTAATATCCACTTTGTCTATACCACTTTGCCTATATGATTTAAAAGTATACTGTTTGTGAAGCAATTTACATTTGCAAAAATTTGAAATAATAAGTATATGAACTGGGCATTACATCATCTATACTAAGGGATATTAGACTTGTAGAAAGTGGCTAGAACAGGTATAATGTTGCACAAATGGGAATTAGATCATATTGATTTTAGACCAACCAGATTTTAGCCCATGGAGACCAACTGCATGTAATGATAATAATAATAATAGGCATTTATATAGCGCCATCTATCTAGAAATATTCTATTCCGAGGCGCGTCGTTATTATTATTATTACCCCGGCTTTAGGTCGAGCTGCCTTTCAGCGCTCATGCATTTAAGGAATTAATCCTGCCGGGTACCCATTCACCTCACCTGGGTCGAGTGCAGCACAACGTGGATAAATTTCTTGCTGAAGGAAATGTAGACCAAGTGAATATAAGCTTGCTCTTTTACCATCATCATTTTCTCCCCCCCCCCCCTCCAAAAAAAAAAACAGCATAAAATGAGACAGTACATGTGTGTCTTCATGAATACCTTGCATAAATGCAATGAAACTAGGCACTAGAAAGTAGAAACTCCAGATCCAAGCAGGAATTTGTGGACTGAATCTCTGAGCAATCTACATGTACATGTATGCTCACTTGAGACATGGATTGTATTGTTAAGAGCAGGAAGTACATCTAATTCAAGACATGCTTTAGTGTTTCTGAATAAGAACACTTTGGATTATTTTGTTTTGGAAGGCTGGTCAGTATGGAGTAGAAATTACAGCTTTTTCATTTCAGTCAGCTTTAGGCAGATATGTAAGGCCCATGTAGGTACAGTTTAAAAAGGACAATTACCGCATTTACCTGTCAATTTATAAACACAAGCACTGTAAATTGTCCCCTCTATGTCAAATTGTGAAATTCATAAAACCATTACAAAGGAAGGGATTGGAGGGTTGATAAGGAGATGAGATGGATGCTGAGTAGTAGCTGCCCCACACCCCCCCCAAAAAAAAAATGCAGAAAAGTGATAAAAAAGGGTCTATACAGTCCTAGTTCCCCATATGTTTCCAGACAATGAGTGCAATTGAAGTCTCAAATCCAGTCAAATGTATTCCTCTCACGAAAAGTGTAGGTAGCACTTGAAGGATCGTGCAGAGCAATCCCTCAAGCATCGGGGCCGGCCCAGCCCTCCCTTCCCCCTTCTCCTCCCACCCTGCAATTCTCCCCCTTAAAACTGCTAATAGCAAATGACTAATCGGACAGACGTGGGCAAATCAGTCTGTTGCTAGGTGATGCGGTGGGTTCTGTTTAACAAGATTTGGCCATATATCCTGTATTGCACTGATCATGAACAAAGAAATACATCATCTTCAGGTTTTCGATGATTTTAGGGTATTAAAAGTATTTTGGGGTGAAATGCTTCTGAAAGCTGGATTGTGCATGGAGAGATCACACCTCTGATGCTTTGATAATTTTTTGTATTACATAAAAAAATAATGTAATACAATGTTAGAAATGTTTTCATAGCCCCCTTAGCTACAGTATAAACTGATCCGATATTGACCATACACTATTTTATTAAGTTATTAACATATTGCATGGTCAAGATGGTATCAGCTGATTTCTGTTCTAATATGCTGAGCACCTGGTTTTAGGCTAAAGGTCCCTTTTTAAATGACCTTTGAATGAATCGACTGGGAATTGAAGCCATGACCCTCTCTCTGTTCATGACTTAGACCCCTGTTACATCTGAGAGATTCCCTACCTCGGGCCGGCCCGGGGCCTACCTCGGGTTGGAAAGAAATCAGATGTAAACATCCCAAACCTACCTCGGGCCACCTTTTAGCGAACCTACCCGAGACCACATCCAGAGGTAGTCTCGGGTAGGTATCGGGCCGGCCCCGGTCCACCGATTCGTAGATGTAAACGCACTCAAGCTTTCGAACCTATCTCGGTCCGTTCGCCAGCTGTCAAATTACGTCATAGCGCGCGCTATCCCCTCCCCAGCCCCGTCGTTCTTCAAATGTTTTGCGGCATGCGACATGTGAATTGTGATTGATAAAGTCTTTGATTTGAGTGGAAAGAAGGAAGCATTTTAAACGTATCCTTTTCAAGTCGATCATATCTTCAACGACTGCTGGGATCATCAGCATTCTTCCAGAATCTCGGGTAAAGGTAAAGGTAAAGAGTCGTTTCGACTCTCTCTGGAAATGATCGGCACATGTCCCACCCTGTCATTTTCTGTGTAGCAGCTGATGAGTGTAACGAAATGTAAACAACTTCAATTAGCAAGCGCATATTATTCAGAGCCTAGATCGAGAGCACCCTTTGGTGTCAGCAATCGGATACCGCTCGAAACCGTACCGACAAGGGAGGGAATGAACGCTGTAATGTAAACAGACCACATTTCGGACTCGGTCCATTCGCGAAGTTAAGCCACCAATAATCCAGTCAAGGTTGCAAGTGGACTCGGTCGGGTCTCGGGTAGGAAACTTTCAGATGTAACAGGGGTCATGGATGCACCACCACAGGGCTTACATCCATCTAAATGATTTCTTTATAAAGCTATTCTGTTTGGGTTTTTTTACCCAGGGGAGTCTCTTCAGTATACAGACTGCTTGACAAGAGAGCCCTATACACATAATCACTACCTTATTTCATGTGTTATCTTTATCTGTCGCCCATTTACATGTATAATTGATATTGTACTGTATCTCTGCAATTTTCATTTTTCAATTCTTCATTGCACCATTTGGTGTTTACATTCATCCTTAAAAACTG
The DNA here is from genome assembly GCF_037042905.1 of Lytechinus pictus. NCBI lineage: Eukaryota > Metazoa > Echinodermata > Echinoidea > Temnopleuroida > Toxopneustidae > Lytechinus > Lytechinus pictus. The sequence continues at coordinate 17,803,051 of NC_087256.1, forward strand.
GGAATATGCTACAGGCATGATATTCTCCCGACTAAAATCGGAATTCCAATTGTTTTTTTCTATACGTGAAATCCTTTGCCCAAGAACATTTTCATGCTGTTTTTACTGCTTTTTTAAGTCAAATGGTAAAACTGTCGTGCAGACTCACCTTGAAAAATCACTTTCAATTTCTTTACCATGCAAGAGCTTGTAACCCCCGACCGGGGCGCCTTGGACTTTGGCGGTGACTTAGTGCCCCTTGGCTATTTTTCAGAGGGGACTATCATGCCTGATGCTGATAGCATTGATCTAAATACGACTATTCGTAGGTGCTGAAAAAAGGTCAATACAAAATTGTGTTGCAAAAACTATTCACCTGTGTTTGAGCTTACAGCTTTACACCGTCTTGCTGAAAACCTAGCTAGTCAGACTTCGGACTTCGTCGGGAAATCATTTTCTAGTTAGAAATTTTCTGGCAAGGTCTTGAGCAGCGTGATAGGGAACTTCATTCTTATAAGCAACTTGAGTTTGTTTTTTTGTTTGTTTTAGTTTGCGGTTTTGAAAAGCAATTTGGCAACAGCCACAAGTCATTAAAAACACATGAACTATAACTTTGTTTCATAACTGATTTTAAAGTATTGTGTGGGAGAGAAATGGTCCCTTTGTAATCAAATAATTGATTTTTTCATAACATTGTGTTTCACTTGTATAGAGGTGTGTGTGAAAGTAGTATTACAATTGGTCTTAAAATGTTCTAGGTCCGTAAACATAATTTACTTTCAATATCATTTTTAATTTCTCCACCCCTTGGTTTCTCCACTCCATAACCATTCTCCCAGCAAACGTTAAGTAGGCCGCAGACAGTTAATGTTCGGCAGACACCGATTCGCTGGAAGTTTCATTTTCCATGGCGATTCTTCTTTGAATTCCGCAAGGTCATCAGCCCGTGTCACATGATGGTGGGAGCCAACGGCCACAAGAACAAGAGCAACGAGAAGCAGAAGGAGAAAGCGCAGAATGTAATTTTTGAGAGAGAAATGGGAGAAGTTATCTGTGATTAAGTGTCAGTCATGTGTGTCCTTATACCAATAATATTTCCCAAAATAAAACAAAGATGCATTGTAAAATGCATTTTGAAAAAACAGCATACATGCATATATGTGTAGTTACCTTCAAATTTTAATACTCCTTTCCTTTTAAAGTGTATATCGACAGGATGTGCAAAATATATTGAAGATTGGGAATCCAAAATTTTGTTTATTTTTTGGGGATATTTTTTAGAGTAGATATCCTGATGTATTTATTGCACAGTATTGTAGAAATTTAAACGAAAATATGAGTAGATTGATGTTCAGATTATAATGTGAACATTCATGATGAGCCGAAAGAAAGAATGTATGGCAAGCAAAAAGATACATGTTTATCAATGTATTTCATATTTTAGCCATTTTCAAACCAATTTAGCTCAAACAAATGTCAGCAGCGTTGAATATAGGATCTACTTTAACATCAATATGTAGTCAGTTTAACACTAGCCAACAAGGCAGATCTGAAGCAACAACTCTCCCACTGCTGAATGATAACTTTATTTAACTTGCAATAGCTCACAAAGAACCTCTCCCCAGTTGCAATTACACCTGTGTGGAGAGCGGCAACTCCAGAGTGATGCCCTCCCAAATGGCATTAGTACAATGGTAAGATTATATTACCAGGATTTTAAAAGGACATACAAACTGGTGAAATACCATGAAATTTGCTTCTTTCAGGGTAACTTACAGTATAACTCCCTATGAATTCTTACTTAGATTGGAATATGCTTGAGGTTCAAAGCAATTAGGGATGCAAACTGGTAAAAATGCTTTGGAATTAATTTCTGTGAGGTTAACTTATAATTCTCTATCAACTCTTGGTTGGAAGATAGTTGATGTTAAGTCAATAAAGAACACAAACTGGTAAATTATTGTGGCATTCACCTCTTTGCGGGTAACTTATAATCGCTGACACGGCATTCGCTCCTGCGACATTTACTCCGGTCTTAATATGTCAGAGGTCATAGGGTTAGGAGTGTAATAGACTTTTTGGTTCAGAATAATGAAAAGATTAGGATTAATTAGGGTTTATTTAGATTTGGAGGTTAGGTTTTAGGTCTGGCTTAATGTGGAGACTTTACATCGGTGCAATTGTCGCCGTAGCAAATATCATGGAACCCTTATAATCCTCTAGATAAATATCACCTCTTGCTTGGAAGGTTGTTGAGGTTAAACCAATAGGGAACACAACTTGTTGGAAATTTACTTCCTCGAGAGTAACCTATAATAATTCTCTATCTACCTGTGCTTGAAAGATGGTTGAGGTTCATAAGGAGCACAAACTGGTAAAATACCTTGGAAATTTACATATTTGAGACAGTTTCCTTTCCTCTTTCTTGGAAGATGGTTAGGAATATTCCTGAATTCTGTATCACCTCTTGCTTTAAAGGTGATTGTTGGAGGAAATCACATGACTGGCCTTTATTCATCTCAGATACTCTCTCAATTCCTTGATACGTTCATACTGCATCTTGTGCATCTTGCTATGGCCGCTGCTCCTACCTAACAAAAAAAAATGAGGCTGAACAAAATTATGCTGTTATTATTAATTGGATTGCTTTATTATTTTACTCTACTGTTTTTCTTTTCTTTATTTCTTCCTTTCCTTCATTTTGGTATTGTATTTTTGTACTTCTTTCCATTAATTTGATAAAATCTAATCTATGATATTCTATTTGGCTAGAATTCAGTAAGCTGAATGATATGTTTTGTATTTTCCCTGATTGTAAGAAAGTTTTTAGCAAATTTCTGAATAAAATTTGATATAATATATTTATGTTTACTTTACAAAAAAAAATGTTTAAAACAAAAATTTTGACGAATCTCTTTACATTTGAGTATAATCTAAATATTCGGGGGCAGTCAGTCCGCAAGCCCCTGTGTTAATGAGCAAATGAGCAAGATTTATCCAAGTCCTCTCGTGGCTGAATTCATGTCCCTGCAAAATCTCGTGAATTGTGAGACTTTCTTTCTCAAAGAATTTAACCACTTTCTCCTTGAGTAATATTGATTATTTTTGTACCATGGGCAAGAGTATATGTTACTCTTTTATATTGGTCATTTCTTTTGAATGAAATATTTTGATAAATAAGTGAATTTTTTACCTGAAAAGATGCATCAAACAGAATTTTCTTTCTCTGTTTTCACTTGCAAATTGTGCAACATTTTGTGTTTTAGGCACCAACATTATTTATATCATCAGAAAGCTCAAACTCTATACTTTCTTACTATGTCACTCTTAATATGTGGCATCTTTTAGATGGGTCAGCAGCCAGCTTTTTCCATCAAGATGCAAGACGAGATTTCTGAAATTTCAGAGTAACATAAAATCCAGAGTTCTGATTGGCTGAATACTGTTTTCAAAACAAACAGGCGCGGGTAATTTGAAGAGATTACCACATGGTGAGTGTGACCTTGCGGAGGCCCAGTGTGGGGAACATTGGAATTTGCGTGGGTGTGTGGTCTCTATGACCAATCAGAGCGCAGTATTCTTGTTTTTGAGCTGCAAAATGTACTTGGCCTATGAAAAGCTGGCTGCTGACCCATCTAAAATACATCTTCTTATAAAAATTATATCATATTAAAGCTTAGATCTTCAGCTTTATCATGATCTAAAAATCATTTGTGCCCAAACAAAAATTAAGTGTGAAAACAACAACTTTTGTTGCATGAAAATTTTTTTTTTTCATGTTTTAGATCAAAAGTTTTTCCTATATTACAACATTCTTTTAAAAATCCAAACACATGACCTGAAAGAATGAATCTTCTCCTTTACAAAGATACCAAAAACATGAAATTTGGTAAATATTTAGAGCAGCAATGGCCGAATAAAAAGAGGTGTTTTGGTTCGCACTAAGCTCATTAACTATGCAAAAACCCTCTAGTCATGAATATCACTTGGATAAAAGAAGCTACTTTTTCAGGGCTTGCGGACTGACTGGGGGGGGGGGGGGGAGGCATTATGCCAGCCAGGTGATAACTTTATTATTTAGAGTGTTGATTAGAGCCTGTGCCGACAGACTATCAAGAACTCACCATCTATCTTCATATGAAACTGAAATGTGTACTTGAATCAATCAAAAGTCTACCTTCAAGTAATTTCAAAATCATATGTTAATTTGATTGATCTTCCTTTTAAAAAATTATCTAGTGTCCTCTTAGATTCATAACGTCATCTTACACCTTATAGTAATGTTTCTACCCTTTCATAACTGTGTTCCTCTTAAAGTCCTTTTGACCATGAAATTAGATATCAAATTGCCCAATCAGTTAGACTCAAGTGATCTATGAAATTTTGTAAATGATCATGTATCATTGGTAACCTCATGGGTGACAGTTGTGTCAAATGCTACTTAATTCTTGAAGGATACAGCTCCTTTCTAACGCTTGCTATATTAGAGCACATTGGAATGTAGCTGCTTCCTTGTATCCTTGTCCCAACGAAAATTGTTGAGGTCCGTCCAAATGAAAGCCGTTTCCTCTTTATCAATGTCCACTCTGTTTGGTTTTGCCAGTTGATCCAGACCATAACGTGCAGAGATTTGTACTATAGGTCGCCACTGCAGAGGACATTGCTGATAGCTGACATTTGAAAGCGATTCGCATGGATTTTATTTGATATTTCCTTGAAGGAACTACTGGCTGTTGCCATGATTGTGCCCCCTCTTGGATAGTTTTGTTGAAAAGTTCTTGTTCTTGAGGATTCGTGAAAGATTTTCAAGGTGCTACCTTCAACTGCTTCCTTGCGGATTTTGTTCGGGTTAGCAGATCCCTGGGAGGTTTTAGGACATGTAGGCCATCTCCCTCCGATTGACAGATGCCTTGAAAGTGTATCATAATAAAAGATACTTTGAGAAAGAACATTCATGAGCTGTCCTGTGATACATGCACTTCATGTCAACTGGTGTATTGGTGAGCTGCATGTTCAAAATGTCATGTAATAAGTGCAGGAATTTTACAAGTAATCCCTGTTTAGTGTTAAAATGAGCTGGAGAGATGTTAGAGTATATTCTTTTGGGATCGCTCACTAATTTAGCTGATATCAAATTTTAGAAGCTTTTGTCCAGTCAAATCTCACGAAATTGATTTTATCTTACATTAAATTGATTTTACTTGTGGTAAACTATAATATCATTGTTTGATTGTCTTTAGATGGTACTCTAGGTTGCAGCTTAAGAGAGTAGTCCTTCTATTGCACATTAAAATGACTATCATGGTATAAAAGAAACATGATCAATGCCATGCAAAACCACCACAAAATCACATGGTATGGCCAACATATTCATTTTCTTTTACACTTGAAAAAAATTTATACCGTATGCTAGCTAGTATAATCTGCTCAAAAATCAAAAAATTTATGGAGGTTTCTGATTTAGAAATGATGCACACATTAATAAGGAAGTGATCTACATACTGTTATTTGCCAATTAAAAGTTCAGGGCATTTGTATATTCTACTTACTGATAGTTATTCTCTGATTTAGTATACTGAACTATCTAACAAAAAAATAATAATTTTCAACTCTTCAAATCTCTTAAATACCCCTCCCCCCCCCTCCCGGTAGGGTATAAAATAAAAAAAATCCTTGACTATTTTGAGTTCACCAGCCCAAATTTGGTACATTGTATTATCATTAACATCGGACCCTTCATAGATTTTCAGGGGGTCTAATATTAGTTATCTAGGGCTCTGTAGGGCATTTTGGGGGCAAATTTGCCCCAGCCCCCTGTATAATTTTTCCCTCCCCCCTCCTCCCATACATCAATTAAATTTTTAAGTAACTGTATTGCTGTCTTGTGCATTTAAGCACAGTCATTGGTTTACAAGTATCATATGGATTTTATACATGTAGCCATATATGTATGTAGTACAATGTATTTTATTGCGTGTTATTTGCATTAGACTTTACAACATCATAAATGGCTATCTCTTAGAATTAGTCAGCTTGCTGAAGTTTGTAAAATTCTTAGAAATGATAAAAGGGTATGAATGGAGGAGAATTATCATATTGCTCACTTTTTTGGGATAGCGTATGAAAACACTGACAAATAAAAATAAAAATGGCTAGTTCCAGAATCATTCTTCATTTTCGCATGAAGTGATTGTGCTTTGATACACTGGTTACAAGAGCTGCTTGTATGTGAAGCAGTGTAGGTATACTTCAGACATGTGAAGCTAATTATAAATATGTCCTGTAGCAATAATGTTAGGAAATTTGATAATTGTTTCAGTCTATAAATAGAGCTCTGGACATCACTACATGTATACAGGGTGTCCGAAAAAAAAAATTAAGAACTATCCATGTATTATCATAATATGATTAATGAATACTATTACCCGTATCAGACATCTGAGCTGGTCATTTACAAAACCGTATTGCCCTGTAGATTTTCAGAATATCGGGAAGGGATAGGTATGTTGTTTATATTTTGCTTGGTCTGTATGCATGTATTGACTTTGCATGCAGAGACGATGCAAAATATACTTTTGTATTTTTCCTGGTCTCACATCCAGGCAAGTTTAGGATTCGTATGAAGAGATAGGCTTCATAATGATCCGTGCACCAACGATATACATGTTTGTCTTAATAAAGACAAGATGGATCCAGGTGCTTATAAATACGTCATAATGGTAAAGTGCAGAGCCTAGACCCTGATATTAACAATGTAACATGACACAATAGAATTCTATAAAAGAAATATCACCATTATCATGATTTTTGCTCTAGCTAACTGATTTGGATGATAATAAAAATACTGACTGGTTATTCTTTCGGGGAACATCAAATACATTTCCCTTAAAAGACCCATATTGCCCTCGTCTAAAGACTCAGGCCAATATGATTCTTTTGCTGGCAATATATTTGATGTTCCCCTCAAGGCCAGTCAATGTGATATAAATATACCATGGTAAAACTTAGATTCTTCTTTTATCACACGATATGATACTTATCCCAAGCAAAAGTGAGTTAAAATTTATTTGAAACGTGAAGTAACAGCACTCTTGTTATTTCAGATACTTGAAATGTAAAGAACAGATTATGGAGTGATATGATTTTCTTATTGAAATTTACATGCTGTCTGCCTAATTCCTTTTTGTATCCTCTCTCCAAAGTGATATGAATTACTCATGTGTCATAAGGCAGCATATAAGCTTTCACTTGATATGTCATGCACAAGGTGTACTGATTTTAAACTGATAATTCTTGGTTTCATTTTTATAGGACACAATGACTATAAGTGGGTCAAAGAAATATTACCCTTCTGTATATGTACAAAACTAATGGAGTGTAAGACAATCAGAAAGTATTAGACAAATTTGAAGTGTTTGCAGACAATTGATTTTTTCAGAATTAATGGTCTTTCAGTTTTCCTCCTCACATATAATATTGTCGGCTTCCCGCAAGAAGGGACTTAGGGTAATATTCACAATTATTTTTATTTCAAATATTGAATAAGTACATTGTAGGCAATCCGATGATGCACAAACTATTTTGAAATTTCAAATAAAACTCGAAATATCAGAAAATTAAAAGGGGCACAGTAAAAAAGAATGATCGTAAAAATTACCTTAAGTCCCTTCTTGCGGGAAACTGATATTTGCACTTCTATAGAACAATATAATTATAGGGGCCTTTGTTTTTTCTTTTGGGCACCCCAACCCTGTGAAACTTTTTTTTTGTGGAAACAAAGTGAGGAAATCATACTTTTAAAAAGTATGGGCCAGGGGCCTGTTGCATAAAATGTCTGACAAATTTTTTTTTTGTCAGAGTTTTTTAATGTGTTAAGTATCAATGAGATAATTTTGTTGCCAGAGTTTTTAATTTTCTAGAGCTTTTTTTATGACAAAATTTATGCAATAGGCCAGAGGAGATAAATAAATCTTTCCTCAAACTTCATTTTCTTTTACAACTTTGAACTGAATACAATAAAGATAGAACTTTGATTAAATCAGATCCTACTTTGTGATTCTTTGATCATATCTCCATCTTAAATTACCCGATAGAATTCTGTATCCTGACTTTAAACCAAATACCAGTCTAATGCCATTCCATTAATGAGTTAAAACTCTAACCTGTCTTGTACCATACACCCTACACTCTTAAAATATTGGGCAACATAATGTCCACACAATAATTGGTTAACAAATTTATGCAACTCTGGGTAGTTTTCAGCCAATACTGTGTAGTTTTCACCCAAAGCACACATTATTGGCTTACAACTACCCAGAATTGGATAAAGTTTTAACCAATTGTTGTGTGGACAGTATGTGGGTGCCCAACATTTTTAAGAGTGTAATCTTCACACCTTCACTGGATAAAAGCCTGGAACTTTTGCCCAGTTCATTGAATATTCACCATGTACAAGTTAAAAAAAAAAAACCCTTTCAGATTTGCACTATTGATGTTTGTTAATACCACTTGTTACCTTGCAAATAAGCACAGACCACTATGCCTTCAAAACAAAACAGACAATTCGGTGCAAGGAGAACCTTCCCTTTAAGTTCGGTTGTAAATTTTAGATGATTCTCACTTTCCTTTCAAACCTTTTTTTTTTCATGCACCCCTTGTAGCGGGATGAAGAGAGCATCATCAAGAGTCATAAATATGTTCCTCCCATTTTCTTCTTTTAACAAAACCAACATGGGTGAACTACCCCTTTAAATTTGGATTTTCATTCTTAATTTTAGATGATTCTTACCTTCCTTTTAAACTATTTACATGCATCCGTTCAGTGGGATGAAAAGAGTATCATCAAGAATCATTTGGAATCCTTAGTCAAGGTAAGACAGGTCTTGATGTAAGTTGTGCCTGCAACAGATCCATTAGCCTGCACTTTCCCCTGCTTTGGCCTGGGTGCGTGTGAGAACTGGACCTGGGGGTGGTTTCAAAGACTTTATGTACGACTGGCGAGCGACCTTTGCTAGGATGCTAAATCAGATTATCACTCATTAAGTTTCCTTTCAGCTACAAGCTCTGTAATTTCAAACTCTTTTTTAACCATCTCACTGGAAAATTCAATGTTTGATTTAGAAATTTCACTTGGTGTTTGTCATTTAGCGCAAGAAAGAATTACCAGTCGTTCCTAAAGTCATGGTAAGTTTAATACAAATAAATTTATGAAACGGCCCCCGGATCTACCTGGAAATGTGCTCACCCGTTGGCATGAAAACTATTATTAAAGCAGAGACCTCCCGACAAGCTCATACCCCTTTCATAAACCCAATAAAACCCAATTATGCGGCTAATAGCAGCATAATTTGGTCGTAAAATCAGAGGAGGACAAGAGTTATCCGCATTATTCTGATGCTGCTATTATCCGCATAATAGCAGCATCGGGACAAGATTTTGAGTTTATGAACGTATTTCCAAATAATGCGGATAATTGCCATGGTGCGGTCACAAGGTCACCCTTTTCCAACACAACCGCATCGGAGGGGGCGTGTCCAGTTGTCATGACGATTATCCGCCTTTTTCAGGACGGGCGCTCGTAAAAATAATGCGGATAATTTTCGGAGTTTGTGAACGCAATTTTTATTGAATTATCCGCATTACTCTTAGGCGGCTAATTGGAGGATAGGTTTTATTGGGTTTATGAAAGGGGTATCACATGCTTCTAGTCCTGCAAAGTCATCTGTGAACTGATATAGTTCAGCATCTGATGCTTGTTAACTGCTGCCAAACTGACTGACTAGATCAAGATATTTTCTGTTAGGTCGGTCTTGCTAGGCGAGGTAAGCAGCCTGGGTCTATCTACCATGATCTGCATCAGTCTATCTTGATCGATATCTCTCTGGTTAACCACCCAAACGTTTAGAACATGTCCAAGGGAGCCAGACCATTCCTGATTACCAGGATCGAGGTAGATTGACCAAGACCAACCATCTTTGTAAAGATTGATCAAGCTGATCAGGTACCCATTTCATCAAGAGTTACTATGCCAACTTTGCCAGTATGGTAACTACCCTGGAAATATTGATTGTGGTTGGCAGTTGAGCTCTGTTACTTTGTCTTTGGTAGTTGCTAGAAGTGAAAAGTTTATACCATTTATGAAATGGCCCCAGTTTGACAGCAGTAGGAATCTAGCAATAACAAACTGTCTCGGCCACTTTTAAGCCATGACTTATAGCAAGCATCCTGTTTAGCGTGTTCTTCATCCTGGTAGTCTAGTTTCTGCAAAGACAAGACAGTCGGGCATCAGGGAAATCCAATGTGGAGTCCTATGGACGCAATCTGGACGTGAGGTCATTGTCTTTAGAATTAGACCTCAGTGTAAACTCTTCAGAAGGCTTGTCAGGTCTTGGTGGTTTCTGAGACCACAGGTATTTCTGATACACTCATATCTCAAGGACCTTTCATGAATCCGAGTAGGATAAAGTGTCCTTTAGACTCACTGCACATTCATGTTGGTTCCATTTGCCATTGGTTCTGTCAACATTGAAAAGACTTTCATATGAAGGTTGTGAGACTGACAGTGATAAATTTGTGGACTTCTTGGATCAGAGAACCCAGGGGGGGGGGGGCACTCAGTATATAATGCATGGTGGGTATGTGCCGTGGAGGGGACCCCCATTTTTACACTCAAACTTCTGTTCCAAGGCATAGCATTTTTATCTTTTTTGAGAAAAAGAACAAATCCACACCAATATGGGGAAATGATACCATATACTGAATTAAAAAACTCCAGAAAGATACCCATTTTCCTTGATTTTTTTGTTAATTTTCTGAAAAAATACATTAGTTTATATGAGAGTTTATAGCACCCTGTATGCACTACATGATCACCACATCTGACATGTTTGATTCCCTTCTAACATTTTTTTTCTTCTGGTCAGGCATGTTCATATACACCAAATATAGTTGATGCCCACCCCTTCCGATACTATGTGTTACTCACAGTGAACAATTTTCTGGCATGTTAAGGATTACATGAATCATTGTAATTATTCTTGGGATGTGCATGTGCTTGTGTGTTTGCATGGGCATTATATATTCATTCATAGAACTTTGAATTTTCTGTTTTAATGGTAAAATGTTGACAATAATTTACATATCATGTTTAAGAGTAATAAGGGTTTTGCTTTTATGTGTATGATTCTTTGTGAGTAGATGATAATATGAATTCTTTGCTCACAAAAAATAAGGAAACAGGTTGGTAAGATTTTTACACCAGTGGCCACTCTTCAAAATGTGGATTTTTTTATTAAGGAGAGAATATAAACAGAGCGTTTATTGTCATTTTTCATATACATTTATCACAAAATTCCTGGTCTATTGTTGTATTTAGTTATGCAAGCCAAGTTTGATATGAGCTCAGGTGTTAGATTTTAACCAGTAACATTTCATTCCTCAGCCTTTTTTATGACATACCACAATAAACCCACCCAGGTCTCCCCTTCCCTTGACCCTTGCAAAGTTTGAAAAACCACAATTATATCTTGAATTCTCACAATTCCAGGTACCAAACTGCTCATGACCAAGTGAGCTTTTTCACCCCTTGCTTGCATAAAGAAAGAGACGGAAAATGTATCCCTAGATTTCTTTCCATAGCAACCGCAATCCCTAATGACGCAAATTTCAGTTTCTTCCAACCAAGAGAGATTGTGAGTCACAATCCGAAGGATTTTCATCCAAAAACTTTGTAAGAACAGGGTTCCCAGCCCATCAGGGAAAATTATTTTACTTTTTTCCAGTCAGGGGAAAATCAGGGAATTTGATTTTTTTTTTAAATAGCTCAAATCAGGGGAAAATGCCTCAAATGAAGGAAAAATCAGGGAATTTTGATCGCCCCAAAACTCGAAAGCACGATAGTCAGTCAGACTCTGTTATATTTTGTTTCATATCAAAACAACCTCCATTGAATGAATACATGTTGTTGTGTAATAGTACTATTTAGTTTTAAATTATTGTTTTTATACTGAAAATACATGTAATTCCCTGCACCAACTTTGAAAACATGCGAAATTGGGAATGGGTTAAAATAGTTATCAGGGAATATTTAAACTTCATCAGGGAAAAATCAGGGAATTTTGTTTTCTTGAAAAGCTGGGAACCCTGAGGAATTTGGGAGAAGCAAACGAAAGATATTGGGTGTCCAAGGGAGACATTTGGGAGAGCCCCACCCCCATCCCACCAATGAAAGTTTGGTTGAAATCATGATTTCTTCCCTTGCCTTTCTACTACCTATGGTATGTATGGTATCAGGAGTACTCATGGGGGCTGCTCAACTTTCGGTAAACTCTGATCAGGATGTTACCATTGTAGTATATGCGAAAATGATTATTGGATAACTCAAGAATATTTGATGAGTTGCCAAACATTGCATATATTCTTGCTCAGTCAGGGTAACATTCAACCATGTAATAGATAGTCATATCATGCTTGGGGCATGGTGAAAAATAAATGTTTCTCAAGATTGCTAGTTGCTACCTCTATGTTCGATTCATTTATTTTTAATTTACATGTATTCATTAATGACACAGAACTTAGGTACCTTGTCAAAAGTCTGTTAGTGTCTTTAAGCTGGAGCCCCATGGTAAAGTTGCATTCCATCTTTTCATAACGGCTTTTCAGCATTCTCCATTGTTTTGTCTATGATGAAATGTGCTTAGCGCTAAAAGGCACTTGCAGGTTCCCTGCAGAAGAGCTGTTTCGTTTACTTCTGACAAAGTGTCTAAAATCTGATTCTTTTTAGCTTCATGGTCACAATCATTTACATTCTGTGAATTATTTAGATAGTAGGGGCGGATTCAGCATTACATTGGAAATTTCAATCTAGTAGATTTGGAAAACAATATTTTCGATGATGTGGAAGAGGTTCATCGTGGTGAAGGATGAGTAGAAGAAATTAACCAGTTGTCTCACGATGTAGCAAACGTAGTGTGAAAGCGACGTTTCGTCTGCAAGCTGCTAGACTTCTTCAGGCAATGAGCAAAGACGCTGCTGCGCGCGGGTTATATAGCGTCGGGAGCTATTGTCTGGCTCCACTCGGGCGTGAGCCGCGCTGTGATTGGCCGAAGCCGCTGGCCAATCAGGGTCCGCGCTGGTGCTTGGTGCCCGCTGGGGCGGTATTCTGAAAACCGTGTTAGCACAAAAACGGTGTTAGCTAACACGATTGGTATTCTGAAAATCGTGTTAGCATGAAAAACACGTGGCCCAAGAGATAACACCGCGCATGGTCATGAAATACGCAGAGCGCAACGCGCAACCCCCATACGCGGTGTTAGGGAGGAAGATAACACGAAATTTGGTATTCTGAAAATGGTGTTAGCTAAAATTTTGTTCAAAGATAACACGAACATTTAACACTGCGTTAAGGAGAGGTTAAGTTGATATTTCTATGTCAGGTTTAATTTTTCCTAAAGTGCTTTTCATGCTTTTCAAAATTTACATTGCATATTTATTTTTTCAAGTTCTTAAAATAATTGGGGGCATGTATGAATTATGCTTGCCCCCATATTTTAGGGGCGATCGTCCCCTGCCTGGTCCACAATCGATCGAGGCCTCTGTCTCCTGTCCATGCTGTCTGAAATAATCCATTCTTAATTGTCACAATCACCCCTCCCGACGTCTCTTTCTTGCTCTAACTTTTATTTAGCTGTATGCGCTTTCAAAAATGATGTCACAATATGCAAGCTTCGTGTAACCGAAACCGAGCGCGCACTCCCCTTTTCCCTGAAAATTGTGCGCGATTTATTTCTTTAACAGCGCATTTGATTGGATTAAATAGATGCAGAGTGGGAGGAGCCGAAGATAACACGAAATGAGATAACACGCAGATAACACGGTTTTCAGAATACCGATTTGGGGGTATGTTAGGGGCGTGTTAAATCAGAGAGATAACACGATATTTAACACCAAAGTTAACACGATTTTCAGAATACCGCCCCAGGAGCGTGCACCGTGCACCGTGCGTTGTGATTGGCCGATGCGGCCGGCCAATCAGCATCTGCGCTGGTGTCAGGCACCTGCTGGTGCGGGCGCCGTGCGCTCTGAACGGTGGATGCAGTATGCCGTCGGATGGCCGGTAACCATGCATCAGGGATCTCAATGCCGCTGTCCCTATTGATATTGCTCGGGTGCAAACGGATCTGAATCGCTTCCTTAACGCGCCGCGTATACCAATGCTTATCATGAGCAACGCAGCTGACCTCATCCCAGTTAGGTGGATGATCGGAGTCCCAAGCATGTTCTGCAACAGCAGAGCTATCAGTGCGCCTAAGCCGAACATCACGGCGATGTTCCTTCATGCGTTCCCCCACAGGTCTACCAGTCTCACCGATGTAGACTTTGTCGCAAGTCGAGCATGGGATCTTATAAACAACCCCATCGCGTCTGTCGGGGATCGGGCGGTCTTTCGGACGGACCAGCTGGCTGCGGATGCTGTCGGACTTGAATATAACTCGGATGCCATGCTTCTCCAAGCGCCGGCGGAGAAGATGCGCGATACCATCAACAAATGGGATTACTATAGCGGATTTAAATTGCGCAGGCTGTTCGGACGGAGCGCTCTTCTTCTTAGCAACGCGGTTAACGAAGGAGCGCGGGTAACCGTTAGAAATAAGAGCCGAGGTGATGTGTTGCTTCTCTGTAGCTGTGCAATGGGGCTTAGTAACGATGCGTGAAGCTCTGTCATAAAGACACTTCACTACACCGCGCTTAACGGACTTCGGGTGATGCGAATCATAAGCAATGTACTGATCGGTGTGCGTGGGCTTCCTGTATACGGTGGTGTACAATCGGCCGCTGGTTCAAAAGGTCATCGGCGGCGGATCTATGCGTGATAATAAACGTGTCATCTACGTATCGCTTCCAAACTCTAGGGGCGCAGTCGGGCGGGCAAATACTCAGCGCGCGTTCCTCAAAAGCTTCCATGAACAAGTTAGCGATTACTGCGGAAACAGGGCTGCCCATGGCTGCTCCTTCTTGCTGTTCGTAGAAATTGCCGGCAAACATAAAATACGTAGATTGTAAAACAAAACTCAAAAGCTCAGTTACCTGGGCCGGAGATAACTGTGTGCGCTCGGGTAGACTCTCATCGCGTTCGAGTCTGCTAAGTGCGACCTTGCATGCGGCGTCGATGGGTACATTGGTAAACAATGACACCACATCAAATGAAACCATGACCTCGTGTTCCTGTATGGTTTCGCTGCGTAGGAAATCAACAAACGATGCAGAGTTATGGACAGCATGTCCATTGGACCCGACTAAGGGAGCAAGAATATCAGCGAGATACTTAGACGTGTTGTAAGCAAACAAACTCACACATGATACAATCGGACGGAGCGGAATGTCAGCTTTATGGATTTTAGGTAGTCCATAGATCCTGGGTGGTTGCTTCTGCGACGGTTTAAGCTTACGGTAGGTAGAATCATCGATGTCACCATTCTTGTGAAAGCCGCGAAGAATAGTGGTAAGCTTGCGGGAGAGGCGATCGGTCGGGTCCTTCCCGATAGCGCGATATGGGCCGGATTCAATTAACTCGGACATCTTGGCGCGGTAGACATCGGTGTCCAGAATAACACTGGCGCGGCCTTTGTCTGCTGGCAAAATCATAATAGACTCGTCTTCCTTGAGCGATTTCAAGGCTTTGCGCATGCCGGGAGTAATGTTAGGTTTAGGCGGTTCGGCGGAGGAGAGGATAGCATTTATCTCTCTTCTTACGGAGCCGATGGTCTCGGCATCAAGTGAACGAATGGAGGATTCCACCTTCGCAACAATCTCGGTAGCGGGAACACGCTTCGGGGCTACTGAAAAGTTAAGTCCCTTGGCGAGCAGCGCACTCTCATCAGAAGTCAATTTGCGTTTAGACAAATTGACGACCCGAGAGCTAGTATCGGCACATACGGAACTATCCTTACCCTCTGTACTAATCTTGCGATACTTATCCTGTTGTCGGGACTTGCACTTCTCAAATTCGTAGCGGTAGATATCGTTGAAAAGCTCGAGAGCACTGTTGTAGTGCTCTTCGGCGAGCGCGGAACGGACAAGGGTAGTACTGGACTCAATCTCGGCGCGGATAGACTTAAGAGTCATGCGGGTGAGGCGGATTCTTTCACGAAGGAAAAGGCGGGAGGTCCTCTCGGCGATGATGCGTGCTGACTTGGTGGGTACTGGCGGGCGAACTCTAAGATCTTTCGGGATAACGGTGTTCTTGATGCAACGGGTTAGGAAGGTGAGGTGGTTGGTAAATCTCGCGAGTTTCTTCGAGCAGCGTTCGTGTCTTCGGACGAGCCTTAGGGCAGGGCGCCCATACTTCTGAGAGATGATGTGGAAGAGGTTCATCGTGGTGAAGGATGAGTAGAAGAAATTAACCAGTTGTCTCACGATGTAGCAAACGTAGTGTGAAAGCGACGTTTCGTCTGCCAGCTGCTAGACTTCGTCAGGCAATGAGCAAAGACGCTGCTGCGCACGGGTTATATAGCGTCGGGAGCTATTGTCTGGCTCCACTCGGGCGTGAGCCGCGCTGTGATTGGCCGAAGCCGCTGGCCAATCAGGGTCCGCGCTGGTGCTTGGTGCCCGCTGGAGCGTGCACCGTGCGTTGTGATTGGCCGATGCGGCCGGCCAATCAGCATCTGCGCTGGTGTCAGGCACCTGCTGGTGCGGGCGCCGTGCGCTCTGAACGGTGGATGCAGTATGCCGTCGGATGGCCGGTAACCATGCATCAGGGATCTCAATGCCGCTGTCCCTATTGATATTGCTCGGGTGCAAACGGATCTGAATCGCTTCCTTAACGCGCCGCGTATACCAATGCTTATCATGAGCAACGCAGCTGACCTCATCCCAGTTAGGTGGATGATCGGAGTCCCAAGCATGTTCTGCAACAGCAGAGCTATCAGTGCGCCTAAGCCGAACATCACGGCGATGTTCCTTCATGCGTTCCCCCACAGGTCTACCAGTCTCACCGATGTAGACTTTGTCGCAAGTCGAGCATGGGATCTTATAAACAACCCCATATTTTCCTCATTATAATTTTGGATTGGTCTACGTTGTCATGTCTTGATACATGATTATACAAACAATGAATGTTTATGAGTGCAATGGACAGAATACTTCATGAGGTGAAAGATGAAATGATCCATTCAACGATGCGTAACCGAGTTGAATGGATCATACATTTCATCTTTCACCGAATGAAGTATTGTGTCCATTGCACGAATGATAAGAACATTCATTATTTGGTTTATATGACACCTAAAATAGATTCTTTTTCTTATAAAATTTATGAATTTCGATGCAAAATATGTTCATGCAGTGCGAGCTCGGTCTGTTGATCGTCACGTGCAGTATGCAGCAGTCTCGGTGCGCGAGTGCAATGGACAATATCGTATGGATCCAAAATTGCACGGTTGACGACGTCTTGTCAAATGGGCCGAATGATCGATTTCAAACAACCAATCAAATGACAAGGATCTATCTAGGTGTCATATAATTTTTTATATTGATATCAATATGTGTTTTAAAATGTAATTGGACATATTTCTTAATCTTGATGAAAATAGTATTGAATGTTGCCGATCCCTCTTCCAGTTCATTTGTTTGTTTCATGCATTGTGGTATAAATGGTGGTTGACCATTTTTTCTTCTCTATTTATATTTTGCTCTTTTTGTTACCAATCACATGGGCTCCTCTTTGTTTTCTTTTTCTTCTTCATTGGTTTGAATCAGATTGAAATATTTTACTTTTTTTCTTTCTCTTTTATTTGCTTCTACATGTAATTTTATGAATGAAAATCAATGGTTTGTTGATCTTGCCAATCTGCATGCCCTTCTCGTGAAAATATACTTCACAATTGAGGTTGTCATCACTGTCTAAGTGGTAGACATTTTGTCATTGGACACCACTAAAAATTAAAATAACAAATACTTTAATTAAATTTGGAAACTAGCATTAAACATGGACATACTGAAGCTATTGGACATGCTAATATAATGCTATTTTCTGGTTTTACAGTACCAAACACTATATTCAATTAAATCAAAACTTTGATTAAAAATATCATTTCCTTTGTCAGTGGGGAAAACAATGCTGGGCAGGTATATCTTGAAGTGCATTCCTTTCAGAAATTTTGATTGGTGAAAGCTATCGACAGGCATCGAACAATGTGGTGACAACCCTGATCACAATTATATTTTCCAATATATTCTTGTGTCATGGTCTCATGGATATTATTCGTTGTATTAAGATGCTATGGGTTATAAATATGTTATTATGTTAATAAAGTTTAAATGAATTAAAGAACATTTGGTTATTAATGATACTTTCGTTTCCTTATAAGCATTTGATGTTTCATTCAAAATCACTATTTGCTCTACAATAATTCATGATTATTATGACAGTGAAATGAAACTAGATGAGACATATAGAAGAAGACCAACTAATATTTTTATCAAATAATTTTGATATGGGTGAAGTACTTTCAGAAAAACTAATTTCTAGAAGAAACGAAGAAAAACTTGTTCAATAGGTGACAACTGCATGTATCAGCTGATGTATAAGCATAATTAAATAAAGAATTGTATTGGCTAATCATACAATATAGAAAAAGCAAACAATGCGAATGCATGACTAAATTTCTGAACTTTGACCTTTGACCTAAACAGACAGGAGCTCAACTTAGTGAGAGCGACAGCGACGAGGAGGTCAACCTTTATACGCGGGGTACACCGTCGTCGCCACATTCACCAACGCACGCGGCCGGTACGATGGACAAAGTGACGGCGCGACTCTTTCCCGGGAGGAACATCATTCAATCTGGTTGGTGCGTGAAGCAAGGCGCAGTGGTAAGTATACCGCAAGGTTTATATTCTAATCTACAAAGCATTTGGTCGACTTCTCTAAGCCCTCTTCTCATATCTACGTCCTTAAACTAGATTAGTGGAAACCAGTTTAACTGTTTATGGGAATGCTCGAAGCAGTCTTGGAAGCGATATTAAGTGATTTTCCAAACCAGTTTAGAAAAACCCCTCGTGATGTAATATTGAAGGCACAACCATTATTCAGGAAGAGGTCTTCGCATGGAAGTATGAGAGTGTGTGCATGTTGGGTGCGCTACTCAGTAGACACTGTGTGTAGAATGCCTGCGCTGCAGTTTCAAATTTCGTGCGAAACATATGACTCCACTGAGAGTGTTCCCATAGCAACAATACCATTTTACGTAAAGTTGTTCTGGAAACCAGTTCAGGAGATGGTGATGAGGACCCAAGCAAGCGATCTTCTAAACTGGTTTCCTGAACTGGTTGAAAGGAAAAAGTGGATGAGAACAGGGTCATATAGTCTTATACCACACGGTCTGAACCCATTTTCTTTTCTACTATCCATTTGGTCTAATTCCTGTTTAGGTCTATACAACACTAATTCTCATTTACATGTAGTCTAATGCCCAGTTGGCCAATGCAATTTTCTCAGAAAAATTGAGAAAGATTTAATATATTTGTGCATTTATTATATCATTAGACACATCATATCATACCAGGTGGGTGTTTCATAAAGCTGTTCATAAGTTAAGAGCGACTTTAAGAACGACTGGTGATCCTTTCTTGTGGAAAATGGTTCATTGGCGATGGTTAAGCGCGTAAGAAAGGTTCACCAGTCGTTCTTAAAGTCGCTCTTAACTTACGAACAGCTTTATGAGACGGCCCCCAGGGGCTTTCTACATGTATATTAAAGAAAAATATTTTCAGTCATCATGAACCATTGAAAAATGGGAATCTATTGAATTTTGGCGATGCTGGCCGCATATGATGTCACAAATTTCAATCGTTAGAAATTCTTAACTCTCTTATTCTATTGACGGATTTTCGTCTAATCTTTACATATATTTTTCGTTATTTTTCTGCTATTATTGAAATACATAATAGGGTGAACTTGCCCTTTAATATTCACTGGTACATTCCTACATGTACAAACTATGTACAGCAAATGACAGTAGCAAAAAAGGAGGTCACATTACTCGATGGAAATGATTCTTATGTTCCTCGCAGAAGTCTTCCATAAATCCTGTCGGATGATTAGATGTGCAAGTCAGGGGGCTCAGGAAATTAGAAAATTATGCCCTAACCAAATCTTCAACTATAAAGAAGTTCACACCCCATCATTGATTCAAACTTTTATTGCATTAGGAGAGTATGTATGGAGAAGAAGTGACTTGGTGCCTCATTTAATTCAGTTCAGCTGTCTACATCTGCCTCAATGTTAATTCTGGATCATGTTCTATGCAGGAAACATAATCTTTCTTAAGACTGAACATTCAGAATTTCATGATACCCATTTCTTGATTTTTTTCTTGTCTTTTATTTGTAATTGTATCAAATAGTTTATGAAACGTTGATATACATGTACATGTATGTATTGTGTGCAAATGTGCTAGGATTTCTGTTCATGCACCTGAACAATTTTTTAATAGTTAGAATCATCATCTGACTAGTCTGATACTCTTCATTTTAGTTGAGAGTTTAGTTATGGCAGTACTTTCCAAATAGCATGGAAATTGTGTTTTGATTTCTCATTCAGGAAAAAGAAGGAACTGTATTAATCACTTAAGTGAATTTAAGTACTAGAAGCAGACATTAGTTAGACACTAGTTAAGAACTTTTAGAAATTTATTGCTTTGTCTTCTATCTATCAAGAGTTAGCAAAGACAAGCAAAAATTGGCTACATTGTAGCTCAACAGAAAAAAAGGGATATATCAGCAGCTTGCTGGAAATTAACAGCCATCTTTCACCTTTTGGAGAAAAATAATCACTAGGATATATTGATACATTACCGGAAGATGGTATTATCTTGTTAGATGGCGTTACTGACTTCCTACAATAATTTTTTTTTTTTGGGGGGGGGGAGGAGCTATACCATAGGTTCAGGAAATTAGCTTTGATAGGGTCCATGTTTGGCCATTTCACAATAAGTTTTACACAGTGGGTAGTTGGCTTATTAAATTTAGAATAAGATGTGGAGAGTTGTTTAGAATTGTCCAGAATTTTTGTTTTCAATGTTTTTAGAATGATTTCATTAACAAAATAATACTGAATTTGTTTCATGAGCAATTTTCTTAATTGTGTTTTAAATCAATTACATCTATCAAAATAATTCCAAACCACATGCCCTTTGGAGAAAAGAAAATGTGTTAAACAAAGGTTTTAAAGTCACACATATCTGTACTATCTTTTGACTTAAATCAATCAATGAAACTGTTCTATTGCATTTCATTACATTGCCTTTGATGTAAACCAATATTAAAAACAAAAAGAAGTAAAAATTGTCATTTTGTTAGTAATATTGTTTTTTCCTCATTTAAATTTATCAAATTGGCAATATTTTGAGGGATCCCCATTTTCCAACAAAACTGTTATATATATTTTTTTTAGTGAAGTCATGCAATATTTATTATTTGTATTGATTTGTGAGACTGGTTAAAGAAATAATAAGCCAAATTAAATAGGCAAGATGTTGAGAGTACTGATTTTTGTATTCATTGAAAATTAGACATAATTTTAGTTAGATTCTATGATGTTAATGCTGCAGTCACATTTCCCCTACAGGGGCTGTACGGCTGTCGTAAGGGAAATGTGACTGCGCCAATACAATCTGCATTGTTTTCAGAGATGGGTATGTTTAGTGCATTGCAGAGGGGAGAGTCCCTTTTTTCAGTCTCACACTTTCAAAACAACCATAGACTCGATATTCGATATGTTATTGTGTTATGATAGAATGAGAACAATATTATAAAGATAGCCATCCAGTTGATGAATGTGAGAAATATGTAATTGACAGATAACAACGATCATATCAGATTTATTTTTTCTGTCTAGATACAAGTTCATTCTCAGTTCACCCTTTGTTTTCATAACAATGTGTGGCTACACATGATTGGTTCGAAGCAAGTACTCTTTGATTGTAAATGTTCAATTCATGTTTTGACATCTTTTGAAATGAGAAGTAAGATATCATACAGTTAGTAACATAATTACACATTTACACTGGGGGGGGGGTCTCATATGCCATACCCACCACTTGAATAGTCATGTATCATTGACTGGTTTAGTATACTCATAATAAAATTAGATTTATTAGGTTTATATAGCACATTTTCCAGAGGATATAAAGTACTATTGTTACTACCCCTGGCTTTTTCTCAAGCTGCCACTTACTTGTAATTCTGGCGCACAGGGCATTCAAGGTATACATCATGCCATACCTATTCACCTCTCCTGGCCTGAGTTGAGTTCTGCAAAATGTGGATAGATACATGTATCTTGCTGAAGGAAAGACATGCCATGGCTGAAACCACGACCCTCTGTTTGAAAGACAAGAAACAGTTTGAAAGACAAGAGTCAGATCCATTAGACCATGATGCACCCACATACCATCCATACATACATGTACATACTTAACTTGTAAAGTTCCTTTTCCCTTTTTTCACAATCTGACAAGAATGAATTGTCAGGACTTGTTGATAATTGGCCCTCATTGCATACTTTTTTCATTAACGATTTCATCACCATTTTCATAAAGATTTCCTTCTGCACATGAAATGACAGAAAGCCAATATGATCTTTTGTTTAGTGATCTACATGTTTATTTGTTGTTTTTCAGAGACTATATACATCAATTGACAGTTCTCTCTCGTATTTAATACCCTTAACTTTCATGTTGTTTATCCACAGAGAAAAAGTTGGAAAAGGAGATATTTCATCTTAGATGATCAAGGCATATCTTATTATAAATCAGATCAGGTTAGTTAACCATCTTTTTTTTTCAATGAAAAATTCAACTTTTGTTCTCAACACATTGGAAAATTTACCTTGAAATTTTTGCCTATCCACTGCAGCCTTTATCACTGATTTGACCTGGTGGGTGTTTCATAAAGCTGTTTTTAAGTTACAAGCGACTTTATGAATGACTGGTGATCCTTTCTTAGGGGCTAAATCCACACCAATGAAACTTAGTGCACTTAATTTACCTCAAGAGAGGGTCACCGGTCATTCGTAAAGTCACTCATAACTTACTAACAGCTTTATGAAACACTCACCTGGAGCCCGTAACACAAAGCTTAGCAATGATTGTAGAACAAATTTTCACGATTGATTGCATTGAATACAATGTACAATCAATCGTGAAAATCAAGCGTACAATTAATCGCTAACCGATGTGTTACGGGACCCTGATCTAGCTTTGCTGATGTAATTATGGATGAATGGGTCATAGACATTAGGAAGCTTATAAATGTAGCACCATCCTTTGTTGAGAGTTGGAGTGTCCACAAAGGCCCGT
The DNA here is from genome assembly GCF_037042905.1 of Lytechinus pictus. Lineage (NCBI taxonomy): Eukaryota > Metazoa > Echinodermata > Echinoidea > Temnopleuroida > Toxopneustidae > Lytechinus > Lytechinus pictus. The sequence continues at coordinate 17,826,387 of NC_087256.1, forward strand.
AACACAAAACTTGCAATAATCGTAGAACATTTTTCTGCGACTGATTCCATTGACTACAATGTACAATCAATCGTGAAAATCAAGTGTTCGATCAATCGCTAACCTTTGTGTTACGGGACCCAGGTGTAAATAGCCTCCTTTACACGCTTTTCACAAGTACCGTGACTCCCTGTCAGCCACTACTAGCTTGTAGGTGTCGACGTGATGTCCAGCAAAGCTAGATCGACTCACATGGTTGATGAAGGCTGCTGTTAATAGCAACAAAAAAATTAAGGTAAATTTTCAAGTTGAGAACAAAAAAATAAATTTCTCAATATCTTTTACCAACACAGATGGAATACTAGGGCAACAACTTCATCTCCCTGGCAGGGACCCCTCCCCCATGTTGATGGATTGTACATTGATCCTGTAAAGAACTATTTATTATATTTTGCTGTGTACAGAGCTGCCAAGTAGTACTGATTTTCAGTATTTAGCACTGAAAAATGAAAAAGATACTGATGGTTTCATCTGGGTTGGGGGGGGCACCAAATTTTATTTTGATGGGGGTTGTGCCTCACGAGACCCTGAAATGGGGGTCTTAGGAACTGACTTACCTTACCGCTGTTCCTTCTCTTTGAAGAGGTTGGATGTCATGGTTTTCCATCTGTCTCTATCCAGTGCTATCTTGCAGCATTCGTTTATCTTTCTGCCTGTCATCTCTTCAATATTTCATAAGGAACTGACTACATGGGTAAAATATGTGGTCTTTGGAACTAAATACATACCGGGCAGTGTAAAAAAACGGTCTACGGAACTGGATCGTGGTTCTGTCGGTATTGTGCACACTGCGCTGTGCATGTACTATGTGGGCACCAGCCATGCATGAAGCTGCTAGCACCATTATGAAGGGAGTTATGAAGCCATGCGTGCAGCTATGGGATGCGGTGCTCGCGCTGAACAAATTTTGGCAGGGCTGGGGAACTGAGATGTTTCGTAATGGGGGTCTTGCGAGTGGGGCGGGCGGCTTCTGAATGGAACTTTTGTCATATGGAGTATCTATAGAACTGAAAATTAGGTCTGAGAAAGGGGGTCATGAAAGCGGCACGTCCCCGTTCCACCAATGTATGTGAGTATGGTACTCCAAGTGTCATGCAAAATACTGATTTATAGAATTTCAGTTTTATGTGTTGTGCTATGGTATTTCTTTGAAAATATTGATTTCATCATAAAAATACTGATTTTCAGCTTTTTAAATTCTGATATGTTCTTGTTTAGGTTGGCAGCTCTGCTCCTGTTTCACCTTAAATGCGGAGTTCTGTTTTTGGATCTTTTATTTGGGAGAGGATGGGGCATTTTAATTGTGGTTCTCACCCGACACTCTCATTTGTTTTCTTTTTGTATACAGGAAAAATTACCAATCAGAATGATCCCTATTAAAGAAATATCATCTTGCAAAGTAGCAGAACACGGGTGAGTATATTTGCCACTCTCGATTCAGCTGTTGTAAATGTTGCTTAATGAGCTACTCCCTCGCTTTTTGCCCAATACTACTGAGACATGACACACATCTTGATCTTGGAGTGAAGATGTGGCAGAAACGTTTTTTTTAAATGTGTTGGGCACTATCTTACCATCTTTTTGGCATGTTATGGCAATTAATCAGGGGAAACTTTTGCGGAGTGAACTACTCCTTCATTTTTGCCCAATGCAAATGACACCTATAAAGGCACACATTTGTGTTGGAGTGAAGAGTGCAAGATACATACCGTAAGTAACGGTCTATTAACCGCACCTTTTTCTCGGCGGTATAGAAGCAAAAGTCGGGGGTTGCGGGTTATCCACGGTGACGGGTCTGAGCCAGCCCGTCGTAACCCCTCCCGAACACGTAAGACGTCTGCCAGTTCACAACACTTCGAGTGGCCGGGCGTAGCCGCCCAGGGCAATGTCGTTTAGAGGGGTATGAGCCGCGGGTAATGAGAAGCGATTATTATGATCTTAATCAAATATTGTCCATAACAAGCGCAACCACCTTCATGACACTAATTTCGACTTTATTCTCGATTTAAAGCAGCAAAGTTCCCTGGCTAAGTTCAAAGAGACGCCAAGCATACTCGGTAATATTTTGTCACAGCTGAGCGAGAGTTGAGTGAGCTGAGCTAGCTTGCGTTGTATCGTGGTTATAGTGCGATTTAAGCTGGCGCTATTCATTTTATTCCACGGCCTCCCCTCCAAAATCCCGTTTCGCGCCAGCTTATTTTTTCTTTCCCGTTTGCCTTTCATAAGATACCATGTACACCACGCACGAGAGAGACGGCACGAAGCCGTAAAAACAACTGGAAAAATGCCAATTTCTTTGTTTCTTGAACCTTCCTGTAATCCCGTATCCAAAATTCATGCTAAGACATCGAATGCTAGACAAATTCTGAAAGTGATTGTGATGCAAGAAATGTGAATGTTTCTTCCTCCTACGCCGGGAAAGACACAGATCATAATTTGATAAGATGTACTGGTACCGTATCGTAGTTTGCAATGTACAAGAACGGCAGTGCTGTGTGTGTGTGCACTGTGACTGTGAGGTGAGTGAGTGTGTAAGTGGCCAATATTGTCGGGACCTTTCTTTCTTGCTAACATTTGTTGATGAATTGATCAAGAACAGCAGATTTCCGCATACCGGTAATCTCTTTGGATACTTTGAAATCTTTAACTTAGTTTTTGTTTCTTCGTACATGTACAGTACCTTAAATTTTTTTTTTTTTTTAGTCCAAAGTTGGGGGTGCGGTTAATCCACGGGTGCGGTTTATAGTCTGTTACTTACGGTATAATTATGTTATCAGATACTACGTGGCCATGGTAATGGCATATTATGGTGTTAACATAAGGCTGTCATGATAGGGCTGATCAACATTTGAGATTTTTTGTCGTCTTGTTTAATGATGGATAGTCTAAATATCTTTATTTTTATTTCAATTTTGTCATTTCAAGGCCCAGCATTCAGCGGGACAACTTATTTGAAATCATCAGTGCAGGAAGGACGTTCTTTGTACAGGTAATCATGAGATGCAGAAGGGCCCTGTTGATACTGATCCAAATTTACTCCTGATATTGGTGATAGTTTTTTATGGGAATTCTTGAGTTCCAGTGGTATTTGGAAAGAGAAAACTACATGAAAAATAGTTTAGCATTCCCAGGGAAGCCTCTATTCAGATTTTGTTATTCTCTTTTATGCCTCTGCTCAGTGTAGGTGGTTGCCAGAGGAATTGTGTTTTTAGGTCATCAATCTGTCTATCCATCCATTCTATCGTCTAAACCATGCGATGGATCAACTTAGAAATTGGACCAAGTTTGCATGTAGGGGTAAAGATGATGTGATCAGATTTGGGGTCATGAGGCCAAAGGTCAGAGAGGTCATTGTATATCTCAAATTATCTTTCTGACGATAACTGGGGAACACTTTGAGGGATCATTTCACATTGGACTCTTGTACATGTATGCATATGCTGGTGAGGATAATATGATGAGTTTGGGGGTTACAAACTCAAAGGTCAAAGTTCACAGAATTTTTTTCATAATAATGATATATCTTGTTCACGTGATAACCAAATAACCATTTGAACAATTACTTTCTAACTTGGCTCATGTATGCATAAGGGATTTACGATCAGATCAGATGTTGGGGTCACATTGTAAAAGGTGAAAGATCACAGAGGTCAGCATTTTGAAATTCTGGAAGCTAGGTGTGTACTGTATCCTTAAATCTTGCAATGGCAGAGGCATAAATTCTGTCTGAAATCTGATGAATAGCATTACAATATTTGTGAGCACAGTCCTATTTCAAGTTATTATATATTTATAATATCATTATTATTTCAGAATAGTATTTATTCCGGTCGAGTTGCAGGGTGGTATTAATTTTCCTTTTCTTTTGTTTTCTCTCCTTCAGGCCTATTCACCGGGGGAGATGGCCTCGTGGGTGGATTCCATAAGCAATGCCATCGGAACCAAGAAGAAAGGCTTAGAACAGAGTGTGAGTGTGAAAAAACCTATTCACATAGCCTCTTTGTATCTCTTTATACCATGCTGCGTCTGATTCAAAACTTTTTGACAGTCCTTGGGGGTGTTTCACAAAAATTTAAGTATGACTTTTAGACTTTTACATGTAAATGCCTAGTTGTGTGCAGTATAAAAGTATATCTGACTACATAAGTCAGATCATGCGAAGAGGACACTTCTTTGTGAAACACTCCCCATGGAGTTTATAAATGATTGAGTTATCCTAACAGTTGGATCAATATATGGGACTGACAATAAGAGATATTTTAATGAAATTTGTTTTCAACACCCTGGAAAATTTACCTTGAAATTTTTGGTATCCATTACAGCCTTTGTCCGCATTATGACTCAATCTAACCTTGCTTAGTTATTTAAGAACAATGGACAAGGGGATAAAGTAAATGTCCGCATGTCCACAACCCAAATCATTCATCAAGGTCAGATCAGGGGGGTGTTTCACAAAGATTTAAGTATGACTTAGAGTCGCACTTAAATACTGATGAGTACATGGCTTGCGACACATAATCTTATTGATCAGTGCACATTAGTGCGCATCTTCTTGGCATAGTCTGACCAATGCGGTCATACATTTTATATTGCAGGCAACTAGGAATTTAAATGTGACTATAAGTCATACTTAAATCTTTGTAAAACACCCCCAGGTCTTATCGTTGATAAGGGCTAAAGTGGATACCAAAAATATTTGAGATGATTTTTTCAGTGTGCTGAGAACAGATTTTGATCTGTTAATATCTTCTCCAATACATGAAATTTCATTATTGTACTATGAAAGATTTTGTAGTAACCCCAATTAACAATTTGCAAGAGATTATATTTTATTGAAAAAAAATGAGTCTTTTGAATTTGACAATTTTGAATTGGGTGCAAGAGTGCAGAAGCATGTATGCACAGCCTATTTTGATATCCTTATTTCTGCTGCATATTATATGAAAATATCACTCATAGATAGTTCTTGTATAATAATTTGATTCTGCGGCTTGTAGAAATTTCCTCTGATGAGGTGAAAAATTTGAAACTGACTGCAAGTGTGAAAAGCATGTTGACACAGTCTCTTTGAATACACTATGCTGCATGCATTACTATTTGCAATATTGTCAGTGCTTAAAAACATTTATTTTATGCACAATATGAGTGAAATGATTTTAAATATTGATTAATTTTAACCATGAAACAGTTATAACATCAAATTTACAAGAGATATGAATGATTAACGTTTTAGGATAACAATAAACAATAGAAGGAAACATAGACTGAAACCACAATTATATCGACTCCTCGAAGGGTCAGTTGATATAAACCCAGATTATATTGATGTAATTCATGACACTGTTAATTTTATTCTGTACATATGCCATATCCAAGAACATTAGTAATAATTACTGGCAAGGTATATACTCAATTTTTATATAATCAGGAATTGGAGAAAAATGCTCTTCACATATACTTGCTATTTAGGGCTGTTTATGATATTATGGTATATATATATTTTTGTACAGGCTAAGCCTAGGTGTAGATTGCTACTTGCCCATACCTATTTAACTGGATGATTTTAATATGTGCAATATCTTATTTCTTTTCTGACCTTTGTATATTTATATTGTTCTTTCTTCTTTTTTTCGTCATTTTTTGTTGATATCAACTACACATATCACCAGTAACTTTTCAAAATGTGTGCTTCTCTTTCATTTAAGATATTTTTTCATGGATGTTTATATAATTCTCAGGTTTTCTATTTGTGCAATGAAACGACTGGATTTTGATAGTAAGGTACTTTGTATTCAAATGAACCGATGAAGATGTGATTTTTTTTATATTCGAGATGAAATTTGATACTGATAATATGTTCTAAATGCACATTCACAGTGTTATGTATGATTTTGCTTGGATATTCATGTGTGACCATGTCTATGATTTAAAATCTAACCAAACTACAGAATACCGCCATAACCTCACTAAATTTTATAAGAGTTAAGTTCTTGTTGTGTTTGATACAATTTAGTATAATGGGCATGTTTAAAGTTAAAGTCCTTCCTTATGTGAGAATTACATTGAGATCAACATAGGGGCAGGATAATTTCATGGGGGGGGGGGGGAGGAGACATAATCTGATGGTGACATCATTTTAAGAATTTTTTTCAATAATAAAAGAGTTATATGACCCAGATTTCTCCTTTTCATATTCTTCTTTCTTCCTTTTCCTTTCTTCCTTTTTCTTTCTTCCATTTTCGGTGCCTTTTCCCTCCTTTCTTTCACCTTTTAAACAGATTTGGGTTTTTTTATTTCACTATATGTACTTGAAAAATCATGTGGGGATGTTGCTCTCCCCCCCCCCTGCCACCCATATGATGCTGCCCCTGCATTAGGGATATACTTTGTCTTGGAGTATTGGTTACATTTAGGATCAGGGTTATGAATAGGATTTGGCATATTTATAATAATAATAAGCATTATACAGTGCTGTCAACTATGTTCTCTTCGGAGGGAATTGGTAACAGCGGCATATTTGTTCATCACTGCATTTTACTCGCTGAAGTAATAAATAAAGATTGTTGGAGTTCTAATCGGTCAATGTACCAATTCAGTTGGGAAAGCATTGATTTTTATGGTACCATTCCATTACCGATTCAAGTTTTCAAATCACTTGATATGAATGAAGCTTAGGATTTTTTAAGGAATGAATTTAGGGTTAGGATTAGATTCAATAGCTAGTTTTAGGGCTAGGTTTTTTGTCAATGGGCTGAAATACTATACTTCAGCATTAGGTTTAAGTCCTTTGGTAAATTGGTTCAAGTTGGGATGACCCACAGGACATCATTTTAATTCTAATATTTCCCTTGAATGGTGTATTCTGTAGTTATTCCACACTCTCAAGCACAACACACACATGTACACCAAGAATGCTAACATTTGAATTTATTTTGCTTTTCATTTTGTTTCTTTGTTTTATTCTTGTATAATTGCATGCATGGCCTTTCCTGCATTCATCTTGCCACCTTACGATAGTGATGTGAGCGGAAGGGTTTAGATTCATGTACAGAGTTTGTAGGTGAGTTCTGCATGGAATGTCAACGGAATGTGATCAGCATGGGGTCAGCATGAATTAGCCTAAATTAACATAAATTAGCATAGATAAGGGTTACTCGGCTACATGTGTAGTCATGGCGGTTTGTATCGATCCACTCAGTGTACTGTCAGATGGTCTGATTCTCAGATTATCAAACGCTATTATGAGCTCACTTGGTCTACTATTAATTTGCTATAATTGCTGTCTAGTCTACACTAAGCTTGGTCTATTAACCATTGGCCCGTATTCTCCACTTGGGGTTTCATGAGCCTAATTACAACAGGAAGGCTACAGATATTCGTTCGACCCAACCCATTCAAATTTTTTTCAATATGATATTGCTGAATGACAAAAGTGTATGAATATAATTGAAAATCGAACACTGATTCTAGAAATGGTAACTACTGAGCTTCCTTTGCCCAAATTGGGAAGATATATCAATGACTTTGGAACTATTTTTTGACCGGCGGAAGAATTAGGGCTATTTTACTGTTTGAGTTGATAAATTTGATCCCATCATAGTTATTTTCATAAATGGCAATTTATTTTTAAAAATGAGCTGGCTACGATACCCTTCTCTAGTCAGATATGGAATGTCAGATATATATCCTATCCAACGGTAGTAAACATTCGACCCTGTAATTTCACGTTTATTTTTTATGAATTTTTCAAAAGTGCCATTTTAACACACAAGTCTGAGGGGAATGTTTTACGCGCGTGACGCCTTGGGTTTAAACTAAAATCTGGTCAAAGGTTGTGGTTTAACTATGGATAGCCAATTGTGACAGGTATCTCAAACACTACAAGTTCAATCGTCCGCTCATTGGACTCTCGGATCATGTGGGAATAATTACTGAAAAATAGTTCTATTCAACATAAACACACAAGGAAAGAGCCAATTATAGATAGGAAACATAATGTAAATGCAATATTGACATTTTTGGCTTCCTATAATTTTAGCACAGAGTTTATTAGACCATGGCTTAAGTTAACCGAGAGAGCTCCGGCCTGCGAAGCGGGCCGTAGCCCAGAAGGTAACCATAGGCTGCCACAGAACATGGGTACCTTCGAGGTTGGGGTACCAAAAACCCCCAAATTTAAAGGGAAAAAAAGATATCATGCACCCACCTCAATTCTATGGATGAAGGTCTAACAGAGGGCAGAATCCTGACATCGAGGCAGTAGCCAGACCTTCAAATACGGGGGAAAAAGGCCTCGTTAGTTCACTCGCTTTCAAAATTGCAAACAAAACTGGCCCATCGATATACCGAGGGCGCATGCGTGAATTTGGCCGAGTCTATATTTTTTGCTTGAAAATCTGTTTTTTTTTTCGCCCATGTGCCATCGGTATCGATCGGCCATTTTGTTTGCAATTTGATAGCAAGAGAAGGAACGCGGCGTTTTTTCCCCCTTTTTTGAGGGCCTGGCTACTGCCTCGATGTCAGGATTCTGCTGTCCGTTCAGGGCTCCAGCTGGAGCTCTCTGGGTTAGGCCTAAGTTAAACCAGACTTCACTATACAGGACAGTGAATCTAATTCTCATTTAGTCTAATAGTGTGATGTCCAGACAGTCTTATTTCCATTTTGTCTACTTATTATTTTGCATTTTGTCAAAAATGAAAATTTAGTTCATGCACAGTTTGTCTAATCATGCAGACAGTGGTATCAGACTGAGTGGATATTAGACAAAATGATTACAGCTTAAAGTTTCAATAATTGGTAAATGGCCTAAATGGCAGTTAGACCACGTGGGATTAGACCAAATGAAAAGTAGACAATTTGGGTGTAGACCAAGTGGCAATTTACCAACATGGCTGCCTAAAATGAGTTTTGTTCAGGGACAAATTGCTGAGACGCTTAGCATCTTCCAATTATCCCAATGGAATTTTTGTTTATCCTTAATGGACTGGGGCCTGTTTCATAAAGAGTTACAACTATTGTAACTTTGCCATAATGGCACTCACATGGCTCAGCAGCCAATCACATTCAAGGTTTCCATGGTAGTTAGAATAATGACAAAGTTTCAATAGTTCTAACTCTTTATTGAAACAGGCCCCAGGATTGTCATGTACATGGATGATTACTTCTAACATGATACCATGTTAATGTTATTGAGAATTGTATTTAGCTTTCCCATTGATACTCTAGTTATTCTTGCCATAACTTGATTGTAACTTTTCAAACTTCTTGATGAAATGAAGGAGGTCTCTTGCTTGGGTGAACTTAATGTCATTATGCTTGACCATAGGGAAACTGCCAGGATCATCTACTTTTAAGTGCCCTTTAAGATTTTGAAGCAGTTTGTATTGGTGGAGTGGAGGAGCCGTGGTGTAGTGGTTCTGACTCTCGCCTTGTAATCAGAGGGTCGTGTGTTCGAATCCCACCACGGTCTGGCGTCCTTTGGCAAGGCGTTAATCCACAGTTTGCCACTCTCGACCCAGGTGCTAAATGGGTACCCGGTAGGATGTGAAAGTCATTGTAGCTTGTCCAGTACTGTGTGCGCCTCACCGGCGACTGACTGGAATACTCCCCAGGGAGTGGAGGATGTGCACACATTGTGTGCGGGAATGACTGATTGAATCCGATGACCGGGGTAATAATATATCTGTAAAGCGCTTAGACACATCGTTTCGATGTATTAAGCGCTATATAAAAGCGGATTATTATTATTATTATTGTTGAATACTCAGTTGACATTAATATTATTCCCTTATAATACATTTAAAGTTATGATGATGTTGATAATGATAATGCATCTTATAGTCCACATATCCACTCTTCAGAGTGCTGGCACTGTTGTCGTTATTCCCCTCGAAGCATTCTAATTTTTATGTGATGTTAATTATTATTTTGGAGCATTAACACATATCATATCATAAAGATAAAAATGGCTCTCTCCTTGAACTCTTGTACTTTTTTGTGCTTCACTCCTCACAAAATTCAATGTTATTATTTCCATTATCTGCAACACTAGAAAAGAAAATATTCTTTTAAATTACACTTTATTTCAAAGAGAATTACAAGTAAACCTTTCAACAACATAAAAGAATATATAGAAAAATATTAATTCTGTCTTTGAAATATGCATAGTATATCCCTGTATCCGCTGGATGATACACGCAAAGCATGTGAGAATGAAGTATGCGTAGTAGCGGAACAACAAAAGCTGCCATTTTCAAAAACCAATGACGACTCTCTTTTTTTAAGTCTGGGAGATGAATTTAGTATTTCATAAAGATCTGGCACATAAAAATCTCCCAATTTTAATGCTGTCTTTTCTCTCTCTTTTTTTTTTCAATTCAATTCAATTTGTCTTTCAAAAAAAAAACTTGGTTTGTTTCTTCAGAACTTTTTGACAAGCAAAATTAAAAGAGATAAAATGGTACTTTCTCTCCAAACTAGGGCCAATATAAAAATCTTTGTGGCAGTCCACGCTCCCTTTCCCCTACATTTAAGCATGTGTGTAGAGATAATGTGGAATAGGTACAGTTATAGTGTATATGCTGAGGATGTAGTTGTCTGCATTAATAGAAATTGCTTGGAGTAGTTTATTTCCTTCCTGTGTATCTATGAAAATAAAATGTGCTCTTGATGACTTGAAACAATTATTTTTAAAGGAAGATGAAGAAGAAATTTATGGGTTTTTTTAATGTGTAACAAGTGGCGGATCCAGCTGGGTTTGACACTATTAGTTACACCGTGCTTGTTTATGTAATACGGGAAATATATACGTTCAGGATGCAAATAACATGGTGCTGGAGGCCGAATGGAATATGGAGCCGGAACGTAGGTATTTCCCTATTTTGTGAGAACAAGCAGGGTGTAATTATTTTATCTCTTGTCTGCTTAGAATCTAATGATTTTTTTAAATGTATATTCAGCTTGGTTGACATTACTATTTGGTGAATAGTCAAAATACCATACCTAAATCCTGCCTATCCTTTTATAGGCATAAGTTTAGGACTACCTATCATTTATTTTTTAGTTTATGGAGGTCTGTTTAAAAACTATGTACCACAAATTGTCATGGAAAAATGTGTGTCCTTTGACTTAATGTCTAAGATCTATCCATATTATTGTAGAATAAGATGAAAATCAAGACTATAAAACCTCAGCATTTTGAAAGGAATCATTCCTACACAGTACGCACACTGCACATTTTGCCATTGAAATTGACGTGCTATTAGTAATGTGCAGTATGTTGCTCCAATACCAAGCTTACATATCACAGAATGCGGCCTCATGTTGAGTGGTTGAAATAAGCACTGGGCATGCACGTAACAATGAAAACGACATTAAAACAACAATAGCTAAACATCAAGCAGGTGTTATGGATTCATGTTACCTTTTAAAAAAAATCTTTTTAACCAAAAATATGAGGTACATAGGGCCATAGGGATTGTCTCTCAGACAAAGAATTTTTGAATACTAGGGCCCACTAATAGATAAAATACCATGTCCAATATTGTTAGTGCACAGTGGTTGGCCCAGCCAAAGTATTGTGTCTAATCCGGTTAGATCAGCCACCGTTTACTGTACATGTACATAATATAAAGATTCTTGAGAGATGTATTTATTTGTACTTCACATATTTTCATGATTGTGTATGTTTGTTTATGTTTTGAACTTTGCAGATGTTTGTGAATAGAATGGAAGGAAATACGTACCTATGACGGAGCCATCATTGCCAGTAACTTATCTGAGTCATACCCCGTTCAGCGTCATCACACATCCATCCATTCCTGGTGACGAAACGCCACAAAAGATCTTTTCTCCACAATTGGAACGATTTGGTTGTTTGCATAATGCGGTGCTCCTCATCAAGTTCAGTCCCATTTGTGGGATTTTGAGTAGGGGAGTTCAGTATCGCCTTGGAGAAGGATCGCCCATCCTGAGTTGAACCTATTAATCCAGCCAAGTCCCACATGCATGGATTCTAAGAGGGGATTTCTCCATCCTGATCAAGTGCCTTCAAAGAAGAATCTTCCAAATATCTAGTGTTGGACTAGTCATCCAGTGTAGACCCACGTACAGGAATCCAACGTGGGGTGTTCTACTTCTAGATCAAGCATTCCAAAAATCTATTCCAAACTTTAAAAAAATAGGCATGTTGTGTGGTGCTGTCCAATGCTTTTAATTCATTCCCTTCTTAGCCAGGAAGCATGATTTGTATGTCTTTTTATGTGGCCTGGAACAAAAACTGAATTTTGTGTCGCATAATCCGTTCACTTGAATTTCTAAAATAGTAAATATATTAGTATTTCCACTTGCATCTTTTACAGATATTTACAAATTTTAAAGTCATTCTCCCAAAACTTTTGTTGAACAGGTGCCTGGGTTTTTTGTTGGTTTTTCTTTGTGAGTTGAGTCACAAAATAATATGTTAGAACATCATTATTTCATCCTCCTTATTTCTGCATTTGCCATGGTATTGCTGAAGATATTGGTGGCAGGAATAATGGCATCAGAGAATGATGGGAGATGCATTTTGGAGAATATTCTTAATATGCTTTCATGACTTCTTGAAATAGTTATGTCATTATACATGGAAGTTACTTTATATCAAATGAATTTATAATAAAAACCTTTCAACAGGTTAAACGTGCCAACAATGAGTTGTTATTTCAAGTTTTTCAATAAACACAATTCAAAATCATTTTAGCATTCCATATTTGAAAAAAAATATCTGGATAGTAAATTTTTTTTGCATAATTAAATAAATGGCAATAATTTTTTGATATTTCAGAAAACTGTTCCATGGGACAATTAAATATGCCAATATGATTGATTTCTGAGACACCATTTGTGACCAGCCACCCCCAAACCAACAAAAAGTTGCCAGGATAGATTCTCTGTGAATAATCGAAATAGTGATTCGGTATTCAAAGGATAAAACTGAGCTTATTTCAAAGAGTAATTCTCCTTCATACTGTCAACTTTTAAAGTTATTGAGATGAAAAAAGACAAGTTACAAAACTTTCTTTGACACCATTTTTTTTTCTGGACTGCTTGGATGTTTCACTGAACTTGAGAGAACTCTGAACTTCAAAACTTATTTCCCTTATTCTTTAAAGCTCTTGCTGATTTTTCTACATTCAATCAAGGACTTGAATGGGTTATTATTTATCATTTTTTACAAGTTATGCATCATTCAATACCTTAGGATGTGCTTTTCCAAATCTTAAGATTCATTTTGGTGACTCATTGTTTGGTTTTGGGGTGGTAGGTTCCGTATACATTTTGATATGGCAAAAGAAACCCTGATGCCAATCTCCACAACATTCCTAAAAGGCCAAATCCACCCCGACTGTAAGTTCATTTGAATAAATATAGAAAATCAAACAAACATATCACTGAAAAGTCATTGAAATTGAATGTGAATGAACAATAAAACATTAGGTTTCAATAATAATGGTAAATTACGTGTTCAGTGTGTGATCAAGCCATCTACTATATTCTCAAAGAATATAATTGAATTTTGTGAAATTCATACACTATAATACAAAATGAACAGTTGGTATGTGACACCATTTGCTTTATTGTTTTCATTCCACCCTCATTATTACACAATATCACTGTTTTAATGAAAGTATGTAATACTTTAAAATACCATACTTTTACATCAGTTTTGATGACATTTCAGTGTTATGCCTGTATTATTCTATTTTATGATCAGAGCAACGTGTAGAAGTGTTTTTTCATGATAGTCCATAAATATAATGTCAGTATTAATATCCTTGTCTTAGATTCAAGTGTCCTTCAATATAAAAGAGAAAATTTCACTGCAAAATAGATCAGAAGTTTGAGAACAGTCATGTTAGCAGTGATGCTGTTTCAAGTTTGTTTACGTCGTGAATTTTTTCTTATATTTGTATATAGATACAGTTGTATATGAATTTAAATTTGTATAGGGTTTATGTATAGATATTGATTTTTATTGTTTGTTTTGTGGAAATAGATGGGTATATTTTATGAGAGTACCGTGTGGGAGAAAATAGATTATATTTGAGCACAGTTGCACAAGTTTAAACATTTTATTGCTTCAAATAATTCAACCAGTAGGGAAATACATATACCTCCCTACCCCATTGGTGCCAGAGGCATCTATTTCTATTATGTAACTTAAAGAATATTAATGCTGACCAGACATATACAGTTGTGCTCAAAAGTTAGTGAACCCCACCAAAAAATGCACTTCTTCCTGCTGTGTGCTGAATGTAGACACCACCACTACAATTTTTGGTGAGCCCAGAGAAGCAAACTTTATTGAATGTGATATTTTATCACCTGACTTCACCATTGAATATTTAAAACATGGCAGAACTTGAACACAGTAAAAGCATTCATCTCCTGGTGGGGTTCACTAACTTTTGAGCACCACTGTAATATACTTTCTAATTAGCAAACGCTGCATGTCTATCGATATAAGTCATGTGCTTTCAAGCTTCTCATCAATATATAATTTGTCTTTCAGTTTTATTATGGTCGTCTTTCTTTTTTGTTGTTAACTATAAGAGCCAGTCTGATACAGTTTGGAAGACATTCCTATAATGGATTATTAAGTAGATTCATTGACATAAATCCTGCAATATTTCCTCTTTCCGCATTAGCCTTTTTCCAGCAGTTAAAGGCTCATATTCTTTAATCTGGTTTATTTTAAATAGTGGTCTAAAGTTATGGTTTAACTATGGATGGCCAATTATGACACAAATCTTTAACAGTACAGTACCAGTTTATGTTTACGGTAACTCCCGTAGGAACTCGGCAGGACAGTGTTTTGCTGGTAAATGCCAAGCTGGTATATAACCAATTACCTAGGAAACATTTTACGTATAGGTTAATCAGTCACAGTGGCTGACCTTATAGATGACAGATATTACTCGGGCCTTTTTATCAAAGTGGAGACAATGGCAGAATGGGGATTCAAACTCACAACCTTGCGATTATGAGTCCAATGCTCCAACCACTGGATCACAAGACCCGTGTCACGGTGTGGTCCAGTTTATGAGATCATCTGTTACTGAGGTCATTCATATTCCCTGTTTGGGAATAATAACTGAACTATTATTTTCCATTAATTAAAACAGGATGAAAGAGCACGATGATCAAAACAAACAGACATTGTTTACTAAATTTTGACATTTTTGCCTTCCCATAATTTTAACACAAGAGTTAGACCATGGACTACATTTAGGTTAAACAAGCTTTCAGAATATGGGCCATTGTATTTTTATCTTGTTTTCTTGATATTTGAAGACCTCGATTCCTAATGGTACTCCATCTATCTCTGTTAATATTTACACTGAACTTCACTGTAATGAGCTCTAGCCCACAGTGAATGTTCTTCAAAAGAGCCGTGTGCTTTATGATAGTCTTAATGTGCATACCCTTTCTTAAAACATTTGAAAATATTGCAAATTCAGGCGTACAACAAAAAACAATTGCTACTCAATTTTTGTTTCAAAAAATAAAATGCTTGGAAATATGCTGTAAACATGTTATTTCTTGACAAATATGTATCAAATAAGCAAAAATTTATTATTATAATGGGCATAGATTATAAGACTACATATCAAAATAATGCAATGCATCCTGTGTAATGATCTAGGAACTATCTACAATATGGGTCATTTAATTCTTGAGCTGGTGCTTTTCAAACTTGATGTGGCATACTGGCTCCATAAAAAAACACATTTGTTTACCTCATTTGTATGGATTTCATTTGAAAATTGAGATTGAAAATGTCATGTTGTAAGGGTTGCTCTCGAAAGGGAGGTTGAAACTTCTGTTTCTAGACATGTTTTGACCTGAATAATAATTATTTCTTGTTTCAACAAATCAGTTTTGATCAAATTTTAATGTACATGTAGCACCTTTCTGAACCAAGGTCTTAATTCATTTTTATTTTGTCACTTAAGGACACCCTCTATGTAATATCCTGTGTTTACTACTGTATTTTTTTTTTTTGCAGAAAGCCACACATTTTAAAGTATTTAAATGCACTTTACATTGATTTGTCTCACTCTCCTATCTTATTTCATTTCATTCACCTAGCTAGTAAGATTTTTCTTGTATGTTAATGTTTTTTGTAAAAGATTTCAAATAACGGCAGCGGGCTGTCCATATGTTGATACTGCTTGTTCATGTAACCTTGTTTTATTTGATAAATATATCCAATAATATCAGTCATTAAATGTGTTATGGTCATTCATGTATAAGGTATACTCTAAAAATGATTTAGTCCACTTTGGATGAATTAACATATACAAGGGGCAACTAAAGATTAATTTGTGATTCATCTGTACAGTTCAAATTCATTTTAATAGTCTGGTAGCGAATCAAATCTCAGAAAAGTTGACTTCATCTCTTTTAAAATCATTATTGGTATTTATGAATCATATCCTGAATGGAATTATTTTTAAGAAATGTAATGAAATGATTTTAGTGTAACAGAGATACAATTTTAGTAAGAGTGACCAAAGCCTGCACAATACCAGATCCACACAACATAAAGCTTAGCAATCAATTATACTAATGTTATTCATAGTTGATTGCATTGTTAATCATATGCATCCTGTCATAAGAGTACAGATTGTGTACCTTCCTCAGAGTTGCAATGAGTTACTTACATTCCCAAGGCACAAGTGGGTTAAATGGAACTTCTCTAACAGGTTTTGTGCATTGGTCTGAGGCCAAATTCAAGGTCGGCCAGCATATTGTACCCTTGTCTACCGGTCTTGACCCCATGATTGCTGTAAGTGCTCCATTTTAACATACCACCTCGTAACCATTTTATTGGGGGATGGTAAGGAATAAGGTTCTTGCCATTTCCATAAAATGATACACTTCCATTTTGTCATCAATGTTTTGATAAAACATGAAGGCAATGATATCTGTCTTCCATCTGAATATTAAAATGACACGATATAGCCTGTTTATTGTGAATGATTTTTGCCATGTAATTAATAAATTGAAATATCTCTTTTTCCCGGAGCTTTGATGATTTCCAATGTCCAAACTATTATTTTTTAATGTTGATCTTTGCACAGATGGCACTCAGCTATTCCATTGCCTTAGTAACAATAAAACTATTTGTTCACTTTACAATAAAAGGTATTTTTATTCTCCATTTTCCAAAAATGCACATTCAACTGTCAGCAAACATTTTTTTATCAGAAATAATCCTGTAGATGTTTTGAATGAAGTCCTAAAAATCCTTTTCTGAATATTGGTTGACATCGTCCCTCTTTCGTGTGTGAATTATTACGTAAAGTTTATGGCTTTGGGTCTCTGAGTTTTTTTAAATGTATTTTTTATGAAAATTATAAACTGCAATTCTATATATTTTGTGGTTATGATCATATCAGTGAAACGCACTGCAAATAACTTAAATAACTTTGGCAAAATTTGTTTTGATTGGTATCACTGTATACCAAGCATTCTGTAATCCACAATCGTTGAAACGCTTTAACGACAATCACTCTCTTTCAAAATAGCCGCCTTATTGCCAAAAGTTATGTTTTCATAAAAATATATCATGTTATACTTTTGCCCTTTTCACATCTTATTGACGGGGAAGAATTATATGGATGAATGTGTACAGAGTATGAGGACACTTGTATATTATGAATGTGGATAAATTGCTTTTGCAATGGGTATATAAAATAAAAGAGAAATATATGATATTATTTGCAATACTCTATTGTGATATGTGTCTTTTTTCCCTTCTAATTTTAGAGTCCCTTTTCAAGTCTTAAGTTGAAATTATGATAGCACTCATTAAAATGAGAGCAAGAAGAGAAAACAAAGTTACTGCAGAAATCTCTTTTTTTTTCTTTTTCTTTTTTAAATAAAAATAAGAATGAAATATGAATTGTAACCTTGCTTTTGGAGAAATTCCATGTTACGAGACCTCTGGGAACCATTTCATGAAACTGATTTTTACTATTTGCTATAAGCTACTGAAATCTTTGACCCTGGGAAGCAGGGGTGCTGAAGCATCCAAAAGATTTCCTAAGGGGGGGGGTTGCTTCATGTGTTACTCTCCAGGCAGCACCCCCTGGAAATCTGTCGGCATGGCAAATAGCAGAAATGTCACCAAAATTACCTACATTTTGTAATAAAACCCCTTTTCTTGCTTGTAAAAAAAAATAAAATAAAAAAATCGTTCCCAGGGCCCTACCAAAATCCTTACATCTGAATACCTCATAAAATGTCAGTGACAATTACTGACAGAATAGGCCTACAACATGAAATGCCCTACAGATCAGGATAACTTTTTGTTAATAATTATGATTGAGAGAAGGAGGGAGTGGGTTAGAAGAAGAAAGAGAGAGAGAGGGACTGAGAGAAAGAGAGACGGGAATACAGAGATAACGGGAGAGAACAGAGTCGGTTAAACATCAGTAATGAAAACTGCGATAATGGATGATTGAGGGGGAGAAAAAGGGAGGGGGGTGTGAGGCAGATTGTGGTTGGAAGAACGAATAATGTGATTGAGGAGATGATAATTAATTGAATAGGACTTTTTTATGGAATTGATAAAATATTGTAAGGGAAAGAAACAAGATAAAGGTAATGATTCTGAACGATAGAGAAAAGGGAACAAGGAGATACTGGGTGCTGTTTAGGGGAGAATGAATAAACGGGTGTAGAGGTGAAATTATCGTGACGGGAAAGGGAAGGAAAAGATTGAACTGAACAAGGAATAATCCCAATAACAATATAATAGAACGGGGAAGAGAGAAAGACTGGGAGGAAAATGTAGAGAGAGCGAAATGAGGAGGGGAGAGAGTGGTAGAACGAGAGAAGAGGGGGAGGGGGGTAGTGGAGAAGAAAGACAGTGAAAAGAGAATGTGTTGTGTGCTTAAGAGGGGATAGGTGGAGGGATTGAACAATCCGGAATGGGTTAAGGAAAAATGATATGCTTGAAATTAAGCAGTGTGTGGAGCTATATCAACATCTACCTTAGATCGTTGGCACATGTTAATTTTACTTCAGATCTATCCCCGACATCCAATCTTAATCTACCTACCCCCCCCCCCCCACATTCATATATCTGCTCCTCTTTCATGTCTATGTCTCTAGCAAATCATATATATTTCCTTTTTTTTTTCATATTCATCTCTCGAAGTTTAATACTCCATACTTTCATGCAGATAATCAACCTGTTAGAAGCATCCGTCTTCAAGCACGCCCTCATCAATTGAAAGTCAGAAACCATTGGGGGATATAATTGAAATCATTGGTATCTCCAGTCGAGACGAGTAGTTAGGCAAAGGTGCTCATTACGGTCATGGGCGGAAATCCCAGGGGGGCGCGTCCCCCTACCATTTGGAAAGGGGGGGGACACAATATTAAATGTCCCCCTACCATTTGTGGTCTTTTATGATTAAAAAAAGCGGGCTCGTGCCCCCCCCCTTGAGATCCAATATAAAAATTTGAAAAAGAAGAACTTTTTTCCCAAGTGTGCCCCCCCCCCCTTGAAAGCTGTAACCTTTTTGTTTTTTTTTGCTTGTCAAATTTATTTTGGACGAAAATGGCCTTACATTTTGGGTGATAACCTTTTTCTTTTTTTTTTGCTTGTCAAATTTTCCGGGGGAAAATGTGCCCCTCCCCTTTTTTTGGAAAATCCTTGATCCGCCTCTGGTCCCCCTACCTTGGGGGAGATTTCTGCCCAAGGTTACGGTGCACTTCACTACATGTATTTCTAGGTAAGCGAACGAGCAATGCAAAAACTCCGCCAAAGGGGATGTAATAAGGCAATATTTCTTGAGGATAGGCCTTTATTGGAATACACCTGTCCATTGGGGAGGGGTGGTTGCCTAATAATGCACGGCGCGTGGACTACATAATCTTTTAAACAACACCATACAATGCTTAATCAACAACTGGTTCATAACAGAGAAAACTGTAAGGCCTGATAATGTCGTCGGGCTAAGCGAAAAAACAAAACAACAGACCTACAGTACTGATTGCGTTGCAATATGCCATCCTGATGACGTCATCATTAAGTGCTGCCCCCCCCCGTAAATATAGTAAATAGGCCTTCCATATCTCAAAGCATATCATATAAGTTTCTTAGGACTTTGATATCATCAGAATGTAACTTGAAACAAGCTTAGTCCCTCTAGGTCTGTTATCAACCTATTTTCTACCTCTTCGCTTGCTTTGAGTACATTGTAATCAATTCCATGAAGATCTCCTACGTAAATTACAGATATATTTTTAGGTAGGACCATCTTAACATCTGATTCTTTGCAAGAATGTTGGTTATCACTCTGTCAAACATTCGCAAATGTGACAATTTTTTTTTATTTGCAAACTTACCTGTCAAATGTTGATGAATATCAATGTTTCTGTTTCCAGTTAACATTTTGTAAGAAAACAATTAAGGATATTTTACGGAAGCAGTTAACAAAAATGAAGGAAGAACACTGCGCAGTCGCAAACCATTTTTCTTAACTTAAATTTCGAGGATTCGTTTTTCAGACAGGAAATTCGAAACCTTAATAAAAATGTCAGTGTGTATCTCTTTGTGTCTTCCTTATTTTACAAGGTCTTTAATCCTTTCTAATTTATTTTTTATCAAATGTAATAATGGAACGAATTGCAGTTCCTCCTGTATTATCTTTTAAATCAGTTAGGCCGAGAATATATGCCATCGGATTAACATGAATGGAGTAATATTTTCTCAAGACGCCCTCCTTAGACTTTAGAGGGACTTGAACAGAAAGGTTAATAGATTCATCAAGCATGTCTAGTCAGCTGCAAATCTTTATATTTCTCTTCTCTCCATCTCCCTCCTACATCGCCAGATTCGTCTGCTGCTGTTTTTCATTATCTTCTTCATCATCATCTTCTTCCGCTCCTCCTCTCCTTCTTTTTCCTTTACTTCTTATTCTTCTCCTTCTTCTTCTCCTTCTTGTTCTCCTTCTCCTTCTTCTTCTTCTTCTTCTCCTTCTTCTTATTCTTCTTCTCCTCCTCCTCCTTCTTCTTCTTCTTCTTCTTCTTCTTCTCCTTCTTCTTCTTCTTCTCCTTCTTCTTCTCCTCCTCCTCCTTCTTCTTCTTCTTCTTCTTCTCCTTCTTCTTCTTCTTCTTCTACTTCTTCTACTTCTTTTTCTTCTTCTCCTTCTTGTTCTTGTTATTCTTCTTCTCCTTCTTCTTCTTCTTCCCCTCCTCCCTCTCTACTCATTCTTCTCCTTCATTATCACCTTCTTCTACCATGAACATGAAAGAGGGCTAGGTCACGTGACTTCTCTCCAACCACCTGCATTCGTCTTTATTTGCCTACATCAAGGGATTGCCGCGGGAAATTACTCTCCATAGTACAGGGATCATCGGGGAAGGTAGGGGAGTAAAAGGGTTCACACGAAAATGCACAATTACTGAGAATATATGATCCAAACAAACTCTAGATGAAATATAGAACATAATTTGAGAGTGGAAGGGCAAATCATGATTAGAAGCTCATTATGACGCAAACAATCCCATTCAATTGTCGATATAATTTTCACCTAAATCTGCTATTTTATTTCGACCTGAAGCAATCTTGGTTTCCCTGTATCGTTTTTTTTTTCTTTATAAAAAAATAAATGTTGATATATTGATATACATTTTTCTGATTTTATTATAAATTATTTTCCTTCACTAAATCTTACTCATTCATATTTTGTGAGGCATTCATTGGCAGAACAAAGGTTAATAGGCATATATAATCACGTTAAATCTATTTTTTGTGAAATATTGTCGGGGAGTGGTGACCCCTTACATCCCCCAAATTATATTTACTCGATATCTGCTCTCGAATGTTTCCCAGTCAAACGAAAAACGTTCAGAACACGATAGCATCACCTGCATGTCTGCTCAAAGATGTTGTCAATGTGAGACCCTTTTCTATCTCCCCTCCTTTAAAAGAAACGCAACATCACTTATCCTCGCCTGGGGAGGAGGCATCCCCCTTCGAATGACAGATAAAAGAAGCGACATCTAAACTGTTTTTGTTTCCTTCTCTTTCGTATCACTTGGTTTTTGAGAAGTTTTTTTTATCTTTTAAGAGGGGGGGGGGTGCCCTCAGAGACCAAATTTATTGTCAGTGTGTGGTGATGAGAGTGTGTATGAGGTCGCGTCATTGAGGGTGTGGTGTGTGCGTGTGTATTATTGTAAATAATATATAGCATTTATGAGGCGCCGTTTTATCTAGTTTCCTATTCAATGGCACACTACATGTATATATTCATTTTGATAAGAACCTAGTAATTTTTTATTGAAAAAGAAAGTTACATAACATAAGATATTTTGTATAGACCATTTATAAGAAACAATGAATTTACATAACCTACGATATTTTGTGTAGAAAATCTATAACGAATAAATCAATTACAAATAATTAGTATCTGTGGGAACATAAATGTAAGCATGTGCAATGAAGTGAAAGAAGTGAGAAAAGGTATTCCTGGGATGTGCCCCCAACCGAGATCATATGCCCTTTCTCACCTCGACAGGGACAGTACTCTAATTTGCGAAGTTTTTCTTTCTCTTGTTTTCTTCCTTGAGGTGTTAATGTGTCATGTAATTATCACAGCGAGACTGTTACCACTCAAGTAGACAGCACAGACGAAGATAAATTAGTTTAATTTCATTTTGTTCAATAATATATCTTTCCCCTAGCTTGTCTGTAAATTTGCTAGATGATTTCTTTTGTCAAATTACACGTCGATTAACATCAATTTCTCTAATTTAAATGTTTGCTGTTTCATTTCATTTTATCTCCCTCTTTTTCATGTTTGTATCTTAACATGAATCAGTTTGCTTGGGAAGGGTTTCATGGAACAACATGACCAGGGATTTTTAACTGACTATTGCTATAAGCTACCGAAATCCATGCATCTGATTGGCGCAGAGCAGATTTGTTAGTGAAAGCAGGTCCATGGTGAAAGTCAATATTTGTTTTTTCTGAAACACTTTCAATCCATGATATTATTGTATACAACCTTCCCCCTCCTTTCTCTCTTCCTCTCCCTCGCTCGTTCATCCTTTCCCATTATCTGTTTCTTTTATGACGAAAAACGATGAAGAACGAAGTGTGAATGTTCCTCATAAGTGAGGACGTCATTCCAAGGTCAGTTCCATAGAAGAATTGAAATAACGATTTTCTTAGTTGATTGGGTTTGCGGATGAAAATGGCCCCTAGGTGGTATGTATTTTAGGGAGCATCACTTATCCCTAGCCTAATAACTGATCGGTTCAATAGATTGTCTTCCTTTCAACCCCCCTTCTTCTAATTTTGCACATAGACCTACATTCTCTTCATCGATCTGGGGCTCGTATACACAAAACTTAGCAATGATCGTACAACAATTTTCTACGGTTGATTACATAGTCTACATTGTACAATCAATCGTGAATATCAAGCGTACGATTAATTGCTAATCTCTGTGTTACGGGACCCTGATCGACCTATCAAGCTGTATCTATCCATTTATTTATGTATATATCTATTTCTATCTTTTTATCCATCCGTCCATATATCTATCTATCTATATATCCATCCATCCATCCATCCATCCATCCATCCATCCATCCATCCATCCATCCATCCATCCATCCATCCATCCATCCATCCATCCATCCATCCATCCATCTATCCATCCACCCATCTATCTATCTATCTATCTATCTATCTATCCATCCATCCATCCATCCATCCATCCATCCATATATCTATCTATCTATCTATCTACCTACCTATCTATCTATATATTTATCTATATATATACCTACCTACGTATCTATCTATCTATCTGTCTATCTATCTATATATCTATCTATCTACCTATATCTAAAAATATCTGCCATGCGTCTGTTGCAGTTGTATTAGGAGACGAAGAAAATAATTCACAGAATGATATAGATGCCCGGGTGTTATTAAATTAACACCGACGTTTTTGCAGTATTTGTGCTAAGGACGTTCCACAGTTAAAATGAAATCTATGTCATTTTTTAAACAAAATTTTCAGTTACTTTAGCACCTAAATATTGCAAATATGCAAAAAAATATAATGTGGTTTCATGCGCTTGATTTTTTGCTACCGGTCATTGCAGCTCACTCAATTTGAATTTCTCGAGAAATGCGCGTTTAAGAGATTTGAGCATTTTTATACCTCATGAGATTAGTACGTTGAGTTTAAACCTATATTACTCAGTCAAAATCCATGTAAAATTCATCAAATTTCATAGTATAACACAGAATTGTATACTTTAGTTGGATAATCTATATATATTGCTCTTCGTTTGCCCTTTTAAGGCTAGCAGCACCTTCGATTCTTAAGAATGGTGCCAAAGGATCACAAAAACCTATTTCCATAATTTGACATTTCCATAACAAGATTGCAAAGTACAATAAACGCTGTACTTTTTTTCAAAATCCATGTCGTCTTCACAAAACATTTGCAAAGTTGTAGAGGAAGGTATACCTTAAAGGTGCAAACATTAAAAAACAGGGGTTCATGTACTTGTTTGTAAACTATCAGCACTTTTATTGAAGCAAAATGTGCTTTCCAAAACACCATAAACGCGCCAAATGCTCTAAATATGTGTGAGGAAAATATCAAAACTACTGCAGGAGCTATATCTTACATTTTAGAAGCTCTAAGGATACGCTGGTTCTTCCAACACAGAACAAGAACAGATGCAGAGGTAGATGTTGCCGGTTTGAAGAGCTAGGCAGGGCATAATTTGTTATTCACTTCTTCTCTTGGCTTTCTTTGCACAAGGTACTAGATTTCAATAATATTCAAATTAACTTAAGATTTTTTTTCCTCGTGTCAGAGGTTTTTATTCATTCAATTGCCAAGTTAACATGTATTAACATCCAGGGTCTTAGAGACAACATCCGAGATGTCGTCTAAAAGAATTTCATATTTAAACACATGCCATATAGAAAACTGTTGTATGGTTTACCTTGAAAATAATTAATCATATACATCAAAAAGATTGCATATTGAGCATACACAAGGACTGTATTTATACCTGTTGCTTTTTCATGTGTGAAATCAAAACCAACTATTAATAATTTTTCGTTTAATATAAGTTTTTCTTTAAACATTAAATTAATCAAATCCACAATACGTTTCCAGAAAAGCTTTACGCTTGGGCATTCTAAAACAACATGAACAAAAGATTATGTTGTTTACAGAAAATACATAAGTTGTCTGTTACAATTTTCCACCTCCACAAGTTGTATCTAAACGGTAAAATCCTTTGAAGAGTTTTGAAGTTGAGTTGCTTTATTTTATTGTTTTTCAATGTCTTAAACTTAAAGTTCAATGTGTCTATCCAGTCAAAATAAATTGCAAGGTTCAGTTTACCTTCCCAGAATGTTAAAGCAGCCGGTTCTCTTTTCTTAAATTCACACAATAAACTATTAGAAATTGCGAGACTTGCGAGACATTGATCGTAGTCTAATAAAATCAAGCGTTCTAATTTCGAATACGTCGCTTCCGTATTGTGAATTTGTTTCATCGTTATCTGCATAACTAATGTCTAGAATTCTTTCGATCGAAATTTTTGGTATCGCATTTTTCAGTTTCGAATACATACATACAAGGTACTAGATTTCAATAATATTCAAATTAATGAGTAACACATCATCTTGGATAAGAACCAATCGTACATAAGGAGCTTGCAACATAAATATTCATGATTCAGTCAACCAAGAGAGAGGAGGGGAGTGATTAACATTGCTGTAGAGAGGACCAAGAGATAAAGGGATTGGATAACAAAAGGAATGGTCAAGTGAGGGATAAGGGATAGATGAGGGTAACAAAGGAGATGGGGATAACAAAGATAAATGAGGATAAAAGTAAAAGAAGGCTGATGGAGAATGAAGAAGAGAGGAATGTAAATTAGGGTTATTTTGGAGCAGAGCAATGTCCTGTAAATGTGAACTTTGGCTTAAAAGCAATGAACAGATTAAAAGATCATTATCCCTAATTACTGAACAAATGTGTAATGAACTTGAATAATGTACAAAGTAGTTCCCCATACTACTATACCATTTATTCAAACTCGGGGTCATATTCGTCATACCTTCCGGCACTGTAGAGTAAAGTATTTTGAAATTGTACAGATATTAAACAAAAAAATGGTCCATGGAATAATTCCGGTGTATTAGCTTCATAAAATTAAAAATCTGATCTGCTGTTAGAAGACAGATACAAAAAATCAGCTCATACCTGCAGCTGATTAATCACCTGTTCATCCATTGTGACGTTGCGCGCTGAGTGTAAAACATGCGCAGATCATGATGCGCACAAACTGTGGGGAAAATGTACAGGGAAAGGATGAATTGTGATACAATATGTTGAATAGTGAGCAAAACTTATCACAACATTAGACTTTCATTTTGAAAACGCCTTTTTTTTTTGGGGGGGGGGCTCGTTCGCGTCTCTCCTTCGATACATATTTTTTTACATATTCTTTTTCCACATAAGACACGTCGTGCACCCTCATTGTTTGGTTCATGACCCAAAGGATTTAAGGAGAACGCGTTCCGACATAAAAACTAAAGCCTAGTAGACATTAGAGGTAAACACCTTGGACATACTTATAGAGCAGGGAATTATCACTAACAATACCCTGAACAGAGTGGTTGTGAGCATGAAAGAAAATGTCAGGTGTTTATCCGAAGGAGTCAGTTTTATCCGTCAGACGCAATAGTAAAGGCACCTGAGTTTCTCAGCCAATCAAAATCAAGGAAAGTTGCGACATCATATCAAGCGCTATTGTGAGCTCTTAAAATTTTCTTTAAAAAGTAGAAAACTTCAAGGATAAGAAGAGATGAGAGAAGGACGATTAAGAAGAGTGGACATCATCTCGAACAACAGTTACTGATAATTAGATGACGTAAAAAAACCCACATCTTCCATTTTTATTTTACGCAACTTTTATGATCGAAGCTCTGCTCCGCCAAAGGGGACGCCGGGGGAGTCTGTGATTCATTACATTTTCCCTTTTTCATGAAAACATTCCGTCATGATAATTAAAGAGGGCGATTCATTTAGATCACACCCACAACGAGTGATGGATGTGTGAGTTGGCAGTGTGGAGGAGGAAGATACGTTTTTGCTATCAATCAAACAGATAACGAACATGATATTCTTTTATTAAAGTCGTGGTTTTGTAAGTATTTAAAGTGTGAACAGACTTTGTTTTTCTAGGAGTGTTGTTTTAGCAAAACATGTGATCAATATTCAAACCAATGAGAGAAAGAGAAGAAGAGCGATGGAAAAGGAGAGATATGGGATGAGAAAATGAGAGAGAGAGGGAGAGAGAGTGGAGCTGGGGTGGTCATTACACTCTTGAGTTTTACTGAGACTTACCCAATACTGGGTAGAAAGGGAACATGCATGTTTGCTGGGTATTTTTTATTCACCCCATATTGAGCTATTTCAAGGCAACATTGTGTAAAATTTACAAAATATTGATTATCTTTTTACCCTACCAACATGCATGTTCCCGTTTACCCAATATTGGGTAAACCTTTTTCAGATTGTAAGTAATGTAGCAAATATAATTATAAGTAAAGGTACATAGAAAGATGAAGAGAGTGAGTTTTATAATTGGGTATATAGGTGGGGAAGCTATAACAAGGGGGAGAAATGGACAGATAGACAGAGGTTGGGGGAGAAGGGGGGTAGGGACTAGGGAGTGAGGTCAAGAGATGGAGAAAGAGGTTAAAAGCAATGAATTCTAGAGAAAACCTCTCATTCTTTGCCTATATATAGGGTCTAAAACTGTATTCATGATTTTGTTAGTAGACATGCCTTTCATCACATCCATACCATTTCTTGGACTACTACCGTGCTTATTCTACCTGATACATAATTCATTTTAGTGTAATAACACAAGAAATCAATTAGCCCCTCACGACGATAAATCCAGTCATCTCCTTGCAACTTCCATGACACACCGATAACAATTACCTCATGATATCTGCTACCACCCCATAACACTTTTATACACTCAAAATAATAATGATAATGATAAAAATAAATAAATACACGAATAAATAAATGAACAAAATGAAAAACATAAACAAACGAATAATACTCACAACTTCCCCTCGATAAATAGTATCAGAAGGAATATATCGATCTAGCATTTCTCCCTCAAATAGTATAGTGTCATGTACATGTGCGATTCTTGTCAGCGCAAGAGGGCGCCTTTGCGTAATAAAAGCAGGGGGGTGAAACTCCGCTTCTGCATCCGGTTAGACATGGGGAAATTTTGGAAGGTCAAAAGTGCACACTGCTCCCATTTTTCGCGTACAAGCCTATGGACATCATAACTTCATGGCACACCAGCGAAACGGAGGCGTGGTCATAATTGGCCTGCGCGCACAGCGTAAAGATATGCAAATAAGTATATTGTTACTAATTAGCATAATGCGCGACGTGATTGATTATAGAGTTGCGTCTTTGGTAAATAATATTAATAAAGAAGATTATGTCATTCATTCCCCCGTTCACCCCCCGGTATTCAGTTGTTAATTCATCTTTCCTTGTTTATATATTTTCCTGTCGCGATTATTACTACATCAATTAATAAAATTATTTATTTGCTATAGCTATTTCCCTTGAAGAAATGTGGAAGCTTACAAGGAATTCATTAATAGGATTGAACTTAGGGGTCTGCTTGCTCGATCTATTCATGCAGTCATCACTGCATATTATTTTCATTACACATCATTAATAGCCATAATTATTTATATGTTTGGGTTCTTTTTTAGGGGGGGTAAATACTTAAAATGATCAGAGAAATCTGAGCAAGAGAGCAAAGCAATTTAGAAGGCCATTTTGTCTTTATTTTGAAATTGAAATGAACAATCTGGTGCAAATCTTATAAAGATTAAAAAAAAAAAAAAATCTGAGTTTGGGATGGGAGCAAAATTAAGACAGCCCAATACCCCCCCCCCCCCTCCCCCCCGCATGAGTTCACTCTCATCAAGGCTATCTTAAAAAGGTCACTTCCAAACAAGATGAAATTTTATTTGTACCTGCCCGCCCCAAAATCTATCCATCGATCCCACCCTTCCCCCCTCTCTCTTCCACACACACACATGATACATGTACCACATAATCATGCGAGCAAACAATTATTCTCATATCATTTTTATCCCACTCTTAAATCAAACTCATTTATCTCTTTAGGAAGAATATCTAATTTGGCTGCACCTGATCTTAAAATGTCACAGTATGCCATATTTTTATGGGCTATCTTGCCATGCATGCATAGTATTTTGATACTTTATGTTATACTCTTACCTATTGTACTAGTATGATACCCATAGATACCTGACAAACACAATCAATCAATCAGTAGCACCATCATATTCCAGTCATATAGAAGTATTCTTCATTATCATCATTACCTACATCACAACACAGTTTGGTAGCAATAACATCATTATTACATATCTTTCACGCAATGTGAATAAATAAATCACGAATATCAAGATTAGAAAGTATATTTCAAATTAAAATATTTATTAAGGAATCAATTTCTGAATATGTGATCAAAATATTCCTATCCTCTTTTTCTCGCCAAAGCATCACATTACATCAGCAAAATGCATATAATGAATGCAACAGAAATTGCAAGGCTGTTACAAGGGAGGGGATGTAATTTTTTTGGTAAAATCTAGAGAAAACAAATTTAAAAAAAATCACTTTCATAGGTATTGATAAGCCTTATATAGTCAATATAAGGGGACATCAAGGATGTCATTAAAAAAATTAACGATATACCTCTCTCTCAAAGTCGGTTACTCAAATATCAAGTAATTTTTTTTCAGCATTTGCTGACAAGAAATAGCATGCTAATCTAACCGAGGGCACTTCACAAAAAAGGGAGCACATTGCCACATTTCTCTGAAGAGTGCCTTCCCAAATCTGCACATTAGTAAATTAGTAAATTAGTAACAAAATTGCTTATTGTGTATTGTTGTGAAGTGCTGCTAGAGCTGTGTTCTATTTCCAACAATTTTTTTTCATTTGAAGAGCTAATTTAGTTCAAAATACGGGACATGAACAATACAGTGCTACAAGAACAAAAAGAGATTAAAAACTAACAAAACAGTGCAACTTTGTACTTCCCCCAAAAATAAATTTAACAGCTTAATGTCCAGCACTACAGATCCTTGTTTCATAAAGACGTCAATTATGGTAAATTTGCCCCAATTGTAACTAGCAACTAGCATGGGAACCTCAATGTTGATCTGTTACTTTAATGTTTCCATGGTAATTACCAGAATGGCAAAGAGTTAGAGTAGTGGTTAGACTTAATGAAATGGGGTCCAGGAGTGAGAGTGATTTCTTAATCCTTTGTTCTGTCACCTTGTTTTTTTTTAGTATGCACATTTTCAATGAAAATCCATTATTTCTTATTGTCTTATGTATGTCTGTAGGCATGTACATAGCCCAGAACTCAGTAAAGACCCATTCTGAATTGATTCTATTACCAGAATACAACTTATCCCTTTCAAACTACTTATATCATTAAAAGTTCTTTCACTACTACATGTAGATGATTAGAACATTAATATAGGGTGGGTAGGTGTGCCCTTTGGGAAAATATTTCAATCTTGTGTGAAACCTATGGACCTAAATATCAATACTCCAATTTTTTTTCTACAGATGTGTAGTTCAAGCAACATTCAATATGTATTGACATGTTTATTCAAATTCATTCAATTTTTAAAATGTGTACTTGTGATGAAGTAGCTACTTGTTATGAACTTGGCCTCCATATTTCTTCTTATAATCTGCCCTGGTGATACTCAAACTGCCTGCGGAACCTGCATGGTAAACACAAAAAAGAAAAGAACAAAATGAGCTGCTGATATAAATTATTCTTACTCATCTAGTTCAGTTTATTAAGAAGTTTTAAACTTTTAATTAGGCCCTAATCTTCCATGCAATATTGTTTAGATAATGCACATGTAGTAATCTATATAGCCAGATAAAAATCATAGATCACTATTTATAAAGCATTATTCATAGAACTTTTTTTATTAAGTGTGTAAACTCATTCAAATATATATCATAAAATTACTCTCAATATTTTGTCCTTTTTTATTTCTGTCTACAAAGTAACTGAGTTTTAAAGTGATATCACATATGACTCATGTAGATAAGATAAGAGACATGGACAATAAGTATGCATTGATGAGAATGGAAATACTGGTGAATATGAATCCAAATAAATATTTACTCACAACGGAGCTTTACTTGCTATAGCCCTCCCCCCCCCCCAATAAAAAAGAAATAGGAGGCCTTTTTTTAACAAAAACAAGCATACCTTACAAGTTTTCAGTTCAAATATCCTGTTCCTCATCAGATTGTAACTCTTGGTGATGTGTAAATGGTAGTTGACTTTGTACTTCTGACTGGGCTGGGACTGCTAAGAACTTGATCCCATTGGATCTGCAATTCAAAATACACACAATACATGTACTTTACAGTTTAGAATTTTAGAGGTGATAAACAAAATTCCTCTTTTAAAACAATATTTTCAAAATTTCCAGCTAGTCCTATCCTAAGCCTATGAATATTCCCAACTAGAAAAAAGCTGGTCTTGACCGAAAACTTCCTTCTCTATGTATTATGTTCCACTGACGAAATAGGCATAGGCCTACCTGGCTCTGTTTCCACTGACCATCTTCATTGTCAATAAGAGTCAGTAAATGGTTCAAGCATATACGTGGCCTACTATAGCGAGGCCTTTTGTCAATCTTATACACCAAGCCAGCTTTGACAGATGTAGGATAATTATTATTTGTGTGATAAATTGGCTCTCGCTCATTCGTTGTTTTTTTTTTTTAATCGTCTAGATCTATAAACATGTGAATCTCTACATCTAAGTGAGTTCCTCTTTAAGTTTGATTTTGATTTTAAAAAAAAGTTAGCTTGCTCGCAAGTTTAAATGACCCTTTGCCTTTCACCATAAATATGGTCAAGTGAGGAGGACAATAAAGATAAATCAATTGGATCAGCCCTCTCTCTACTTATAGTATACTTATAAAATTCAGAATGGGACACTTTAAATTTTGTCACCCCTTCCCATAAAAAAATTGCACTCATGGTATACGATAACTGAGCAGTTTGAAACCTGACAAAGAAATGTTGTCCCCAAAAAATAAGAATCATTTAACTCCGTTATATAATTTTAGTCCAACGGTCCAGGCTGGGACTAGAATAAAGTTAATTTAAATCTTCGTAGAAAAAGTCAAACCAGACAGATCTAGAATTTCATTTTTAGAAATCAAGATCTAAGTTAGACGTATCCTAGGGCCTTACTTTTTAGTAAAAAAAGACTAATGTTAAAATCTGTCTCAAACCATTCCACCAGTGGGCAGTGGCAAATCTACCGATATCAATATCATTCCAAATAGATCTAACATAGGCCCTAGTTCATTTAAATAATTGATTTAAAATTAATTTCTTTTTAAATGCAGAGAATTATATTGATTCATATGAAGATGGAATAGCGGTGTCAAAAAATCAGTAGGCTAAGGCCCAACTTAAAACCTCAACTCAAGCTTGTCAGTGACATTAATTCCCAACACCTAATGACCTAGCCTACATCGCCATCGGCAATTTCGCAGCCGGCTGGCACCGGCGGTATCAATGCCCATTTCCTGCTCTGAGTCTGACTATATTTATTTGGCTTAGATTTAATGCAGCTTTGCCGTTACTGAACAAGTCCACATCTACCCCTGATATATGACAATGTACTGAAATACAGATTTAATAAGGACGGACATGAAGCATTCTAATTAACCAACTTAGTTCTACGAAAAACTATTATTTTCTTAGAAAATATGTCAGTCAGATCCGGAGTCAGATCTCAGTAACTTAATGGAAATATGGAAATTGTGGTTTCCGTAGTAACTACGGTACACAAACATAAAGCCCTGACTGCGACGCCGAACCCCAGCAGCAAACACATTACAATTACAACCGAGATCAAAGCACGAAATTGAACTTAACTTACTTTTATTTGTATGGAATGCCATTACTTTGATGTAGATGTTCCCTCATAATTTTCTGCTCTTACTGAATTTCACTCAGAAATCATGATTCCGGATACTAATTCTATAAACAGATAATTAGTCTTGCTATTGTATTTCAAATGTTGAATTTCGCGGAGTAAAAAAGAACGACACCTCGCACAGATATCGTAGGGAATTGTGGGAAGGAAAAAAATGTTTAATGCATGAGGACATGAATAAAACATTAGCGTTTTATCCAATCATACAAGTGCATTATGCGTATTTTGACGTCATTACTCATGAATTAAACATTGACCTTCCAAAATCAACCTTCAAATTGGCCAAATGGCAGCCATGTTTGTTATGTACAAAACCTATGGAAAATCAAAAACGCGCGGAAAGAGTTCCCTCTCTAGCTCCCTTCGGGAGCTTACGTATACGTAAGATCGTATCTCTGTGAATAAAAGCAGGGGGGTGAAACTCCGCTTCTGCATCCGGTCAGACATGGGGAAATTTTGGAAGGTCAAAATTGCACACTGCTCCCATTTTTCGCGTACAAGCCTATGGACACCGCAACTTCATGGCACACCAGCGAAACGGAGGCGTGGTCACAATTGGCCTGCGCGCACAGCGTAAAGATATGCAAATAAGTATATTGTTACTAATTAGCATAATGCGCGACGTGATTGAATATGAAATGAATTCATGGAGTTGCGTCTTTGGTAAATAATATAGGTAGATTTAGTATGTCATTCATTCCCCCGTTCACCCCCCCCCCCCGGCATTCAATTGTTAATTCATCTTTCCTTGTTTACATATTATTTGCTAGCTATTTCCCTTGAAGAAATGTGGAAGCTATTACAAGGAATTCATTAATAGGATTGAACTTAGGGATCTGCTTGCTCTATTCATGCAGTCATCACTGCATAATATTTTCATTACACATCATTATGTTTGGGTTTTTTTTTTTTTTTTTTTGGGGGGGGGGGTAAATACTTAAAATGATCAGAAAAATCTGAGCAAGAGAGCAAAGCAATTTAAAAGGCCATTTTGTCTATATTTTGAAATTGAAATGAACAATCTGGTGCAAATCTTATGAAGATCAACCCCCCCCCCCCCCCCCATTTTCCGAGTTTGGGATGGGAGCAAAATTAAGACAGCCCAGTACCCCCCCCCCCCTCATGAATTCACTCTCATCAAGGCTAGATCTTAAAAAGGTCACTTCCAAACAAAATTTTATTTTTACCTACCCGCCCCCAAATCTCTCTATTGATCCCATCCCCCCCCCCGGCCCTCTCTCTTCCACACACACACATACCACATATCATGCGAGCAAACAATTATTCTTATATCATTTTTATCCCACTCTTAAATCAAACTCATTTATCTCTTTAGGAAGAATATTTAATTTGATTTTAAAATGTCACAGTATGCCATGTTGCAACATCTTTTATGGGTTATCTTGCCTCTCACTAGTACTATACCCATAGATACCTGACAAACAAAATCAATCAAACAGTAGCACCATCATATTCCAGTCATATATAAGTATTCTTCAGTATCATCATTACCTACATCACAACACAATTTGGTAACAATAACATCATTATCACATATCTTTCACGCAATGTGAATAAATGAATCACGAATATCAAGATTAGAAAGTATATTTCAAATTAAAATATTTATTAAGGAATCAATTTCTGAATACGTGATCAAAATATTCCTATCCTTTTTTTCTAGCCAAAGCATCACATTACATCAGCAAAATGCATATAATGATTGCAACAGAAACGGCTAGGCTGTTACAAGGGAGGGGATGTAATTTCTTTGGTTAAATCTAGAGAGAAAAAAAAATAAAAATATAGAAAACTTACATAGGTATTGATAAGCCTTATATATAGTCAATATAAGGGGACATCAAGGATGTCATTAAACAAAATTAACGATACACCTCTATCTCAAAGTCAGTTACTTAAATATCAAGTAATTTTTTTTCAGCATTTGCTGACAAGAAATAGCATGCTAATCTAACTGAGGGCACTTCACAAGAAAGGGACCACATTGCCACATTTCTCTAAAGAGTGCCTTCCCAAATCTGCACATTAGTAAATTAGTAACAAATTTGCTTATTGTCTATTGTTGTGAAGTGCTGCTAGAGCTGTGTTCTATTTCCAACAATTTTTTTTTTCATTTGCAGAGCTAATTTAGTTCATAATATGGGACATGAACAATACAGTGCTAGAACAAAAAAAGAGATAAAAAACGAACAAAACAGTGCAACTTTTCACTTCCCCCAAAAAATAAATTTAACAGCTTAATGTCCAGCACTACAGATCCTTGTTTCATAAAGACTTCAATTATGGTAAATTTGCCCCAATTGTAACTAGCAACTAGCATTGGAACCTCAATGTTGATCTGTTGCTTTAATGTTTCCACGTTACTTACCAGAATGGCAAAGTTAGAGTAGTGGTTAGTCTTAATGAAATGGGGCCCAGCAATGAGAGATTTCTTAATCCTTTGTTCTGTCACCTTGTTTTTTAGTATGCACATTTTTCAATGAAAACCAATTATTTCTTATTGTCTTATGCATGTCTGTAGGCATGTATATTACATAGCCCAGAACTTAGTAAAGACACATTCTGAATTAATTATATTACCATAATACAACTTATCCCTTTCAAACTACTTATATCATTAAAAGTTCTTTCACTACTACTACATGTAGATGAGTAGAACATTAATAAAGGGTGGGTAGGTGTGCCCTTTGGGAATATTCAATCTTGTGTGAAACCTATGGACCTAAATATCTATACTCCAATTTTTTTTTTCTACAGATGTGTAATTCAAGCAACATTAAATATGTATTGACACGTTTATTCAAATTCATTCAATTTTTAAAATGTGTATACTGTAATTGTGATGAGTCATGTTAATGAAAATATTCCTTTTGCAAAGCCCAAGTCCAAAAATTATAAAAGATCACCCAGACTACCTTGGATAACGAATTCAATTCTTCGTTCGATAAATAGAAAAAAATCGATTATACTATAAATATATATCAAGATTAACTGAGAATACTCGGAGCCAATATACTAATTATAAGAATACACTTACAGGGGTCATCCGTACTGCTAAAAAGGCATATTACCATGATCAATTTAATCAATGCAAGAATGATCTTAAAAAAACATGGAAATTGATCAATTCTACCATCAATAATGGACCAAAGTTTTCAAAGATAACTAAGCTTATGCATAATGATTCTATTATTGAAGATAAA
This sequence comes from Lytechinus pictus, assembly GCF_037042905.1. NCBI lineage: Eukaryota > Metazoa > Echinodermata > Echinoidea > Temnopleuroida > Toxopneustidae > Lytechinus > Lytechinus pictus. The sequence goes on from NC_087256.1 coordinate 17,862,839, forward strand.
GTTCAGATGGCAAATATTTTCAACAATTACTTTTCACAAGTTGGATTTAAGCTCTCTAGAAGTATACCAACAAACTCCCATTCATTTCATCAATATCTGGGGGATAGAAATCAAAGTTCTATGTTTTTCTCTCCTACGAACGCACAGGAGATAATTAAAATTATATCTAGCCTAAAATCAAATAAAAGTGCAGGATTTGATAACATTGATAACAACCTTTTACTAAAAACTATGAATTATATAATTGACCCTCTTATTTATATATTCAATTTGTCATTATCATCGGGAAATATTCCAAAATCAATGAAAATTTCTAAGATAATACCAGTCTTCAAAAAAGGTGATAGTTCTTTAGCAAGTAATTACAGACCGATTTCATTGCTTACAAACTTATCTAAAATTCTTGAAAAATTGGTTCACATACGAACCATATGTTTTTTTAAAAAGCACAACATCCTATCCGATACTCAATTTGGTTTCCGGGAAAAGAGTAGCACTTCCCACGCAATACTTTCTTTGGTTCAAACAGTTGCCAATGCTTATGACAAGTCTTCGAATACGATTGGTTTGTTTTTAGATTTTTCAAAAGCATTCGATACAGTTGATCATAACATTCTCCTTTATAAACTTTCTCATTATGGAATAAGAGGGGAACCACTAAAGTGGTTCAAGAATTATCTAACCGGGCGTTCACAGTTCGTTTCACTTGATTGTAATATTTCTGAACGTAAACCTGTCCTTTGTGGAGTTCCACAGGGCAGCATTCTTGGCCCACTTTTGTTCATTACTTATATAAATGATATTGATATGTCATCTAGATTGCTCCAATTTATACTTTTCGCTGATGACTCTAATATATTTCTGTCGCACCCCGACCCAGAGCAATTGACGCAAATATTCAATGACGAACTAAAAAATGTGTCTAATTGGATAACAGCTAACAAACTCTCTCTTAACCTAGAAAAAACTAGCTACATGCTATTTAGCAACAAGATTACGAGTGTACCAAAAGATGTAATTTTAAATGATATTGTCATTCAAAGAGTGCGATCTACTAAATTTTTGGGACTGATCATTGACGACAAACTTTCTTGGAAAGCACATATTGATAATATTTGTAAAATCATTGCTCGCAACATCGGTGTCATTAGAAAATTAAGTTACTTCTTACCCCATTATATTTTGTTATCATTGTATTCAACGTTAATTTTACCTTACTTGAATTACGGAGTTGTTGCGTGGGGTAATGCAGCGAATTATCAAATTAATAGACTTTTTATTTTACAAAAAAGAGTGATTCGTATTATTAGTCATGCAGAATTCAGGGCACATACAAATATTCTGTTTTTGAGAAATAAAGTCTTGAAGATTAAAGATTTATATTCTTTTCAACTCGGACAGTTAATGTTCAAGTTTATCAATAAACAATTACCGTTACCTTTTAATAATATGTTTATAAAAAATGATACAATTCATAAACACTTCACTCGCCAGGCGAGTTCCTTTCATTTACCTCTGAATAGAACATCGTTTGCACAGAAGACATTTGTTTTTACTGGTCCAAAATTATGGAATTCTTTTTCAAAGGATATTATACAATGTAATTCAATACACAATTTCAAAGGAAAACTTAAAAAATATCTTCTGAATTCATATTAGATTATCGTTTTTTCCCAAAGTAATGTAATTCAGAACTTAATATGTAAATGTGTTTATTAATTTCTCTTTGTATATATGTTTAATCGTTTTATGATTTCTGTATACAGTGTATACTGAATCATTTATTTTTATTATTATTTAATTTAATTTTTATTTTTTTTATTTTTTTATTCATTATATATATATATATTGTTTATTTCTTTATTTTATCTTATTTTTAATTCATAAAATTTACTTATAAAAGGGGGCCTTCACCCTACAAGCTCTGCTTTTTAGTTGGTCTCCTTCCCTTTCGATTTCATGGTATTATTGTATTATAAAAAAATGATTTAAATGTTATATTTTGTAAATATGTATATTGAACTCTCATTGTAAATGTAAAAAGATTGAAAGAGAAAATAAATGAATTGAATTGAAAAAAAAAAAATTGAATTGAATTGAATTGATGAAGTAACTACTTGTTATGAACTTGGCCTCCATATTTCTTCTTATAGTCTGCCCTGGTGATACTCAAACTGCCTGCGGAACCTGCATGGTAAAAAAAAAAAAAAAAAAAAAAATGAGCTGCTGATATAAATTATTCTAACTCATCTACTTCAGTTTATTAAGAAGTTTTAAACTTTTGTATTAGGCCCTACTCTTCCATGCAATATTGTTAAGATAATGCACATGTAGTAATCTATATAGCCAGATAAAAATCATAGATCACTATTTGTAGATCATTATTCAAAAAACTTTTTTGATTAAGTGTGTAAACTCATTTAAATATATATCATAAGATTACTCTCAATATTTTGTCCTTTTTTTATTTTTGTCTACAGATTAACTGAGTTTTAAAGTGATTTCACATATGACTCATGTAGATAAGAGACATGGACAATAAGTATGCATTGATGAGAATGGAAATACTGGTAAATCTGAATCCAAATAAATATTAACTCACTACGGAGCTTTACTATATGGGATAACATGATTCAGAAAAAGTTGCTATAGCCCTCCCCCCCCCCCCCAAATAAAAAAAAGAAATAGGAGGCCTTCTTTAACGAAAACAAGCATACCTTACAAGTTTTGAGTTCATATATCCTGTTCCTCATCAGATTGTAACTCTTGGTGATGTGTAAATGGTAGTTGACTTGGTACTTCTGACTGGGCTGGGACTGCTAAGAACTTGATCCCATTGGATCTGCAATTCAAAATACACACAATACAGTTTAGAATTTTAGAGGTGATAAATAAAATTCCTCTTTTAAAACAATATTTTCAAAATTTCCAGCTAGTCCTATTCTAAGCCTATGAATATTCCCAACTAGAAAAAAGCTGGTCTTGACCGAAAACTTCCTTCTCTCTATATTATGTTCCACTGACGAAATAGGCATACCTGGCTCTGTTTCCACCGACCATCTTCATTGTCAATAAGAGTCAGTAAATGGTTCAAGCATACGTGGCCTACTATAGCGAGGCCTTTTGTCAATCTTATACACCAAGCCAGCTTTGACAGATGTAGGATAATTAATATTTGTGTGATAATTTGGCTCTCGCTCATTCACCAGTGCAAGACAATTATTATTTTTTTTTTATTTGTCTAGATCTATAAACCCGTGAATCTCTACGTCTAAGTGAGTTCCTCTTTAAGTTTGATTTTGATTAAAAAAAGTTAGCTTGCTCGCAAGTTTAAATGACCCTTTGCCTTTCACCATTAAGGTCCAGTGAGGAGGACAATAGAGATAAATCAATTGGATCAGCCGCGCCCTCTCTCTGCTAGATACTTACAAAATTGAAAATGGGGCACTTAATTTTCTCAACCCTTCCCATAAAAATTGCACTCATGGTATACGATAACTGAGCAGTCTGAAACCTGACAAAGAAATGCTGCCCCCCCCAAAAAAAAAAAAAAAATCATTTAACTCTGTTATATAATTTAACTTAAGCCCAACGGTCCAGGCAGGGACAAGAAATTAGAATAAAGTTAACTGAAATCTTCGTAGAAAAAAGTCAAACCAGACAGATCTAGAATTTCATTTTTAGAAATCTAGATCTAAGTTAGACCTATCCTAGGGCCTTACTTTTTTGTAGTAAAAAGGGACTAATGTTAAAATCTGTCTCAAATCATTCCAGTGGTAATAAGTGGGCATGCAGAGGGAAATTTACCGATCATTCCAAATAGATTTAGTTCATATAAATAATTAATATAAATTAACTTCTTTTTAAATGCAGATAATTATATTGATTCATAAATAGATGGAATAGTGTCAAAAAATCAGTAGGCCCAGGCCCAACTTTAAACTTCAACTCAAGCTTGCTTGATTCCCAACACCTAATGACGTAGCCTACATCGCCATCGGCAAATATGCAGCCGACTGGCACCGGCGGTATCAATGCCCATTTCTCGCTCTGATTACGGTATATTATTTGGCTTTATTTAATGCAGCTTTGCCGTTACTGAACAAGTCCACATCTACCCCTGATATTTGACAATGTACTGAAATACATATTTAATAATGACGGACATGAAGCATTCTAATTAACCAACTTAGTTCTACGAAAAACCGTATTATTTTCTGAGAAAACGATTTATTTGGGATCAGGAAAAAGAAATGGAAATTGTGGTTTAGGCCTATAGCAACGAACGTAGAGGGCAGCAACACACAAGCGTGTTGCTCTAAGGAAGGTCAACTCCGCTCGAATTTTGTGACCACTCTAAAAAATAAGGTGGGGTTTTGGGAAATTTGTCGAGTTGATTTTTTTTCATTTGTTAATTTCAAATATTTTTTAATGAACAATTATTAGATCGGTTATTCTGAGTATAAATAGTAAAAATATTACTTTCATTTTTAAAGAAAATATTTAGCTTAAATAATCATGATTTTGACATTTTTCCTCATTTTGGAATATTAAGCCTGTGACGAGGATACCTCATATCTCTTATTTTCTTCTGCTGAATTTCGCTGCACCACTAATAAATGCATAGACAACCACCGTAATAATCGAGGTCATTTTTCTGGCCTGGGTGCGCCGAGTCTGGGCCGGTCGCGCAGCTAGCTAGTGACCGTGATGATGCGCTGGGGCTTCAGGCGACTCGTCATAGATCTAGCAACTTAGACAATGACGTCTAATTTGCCTGGCCTGATTTGAAGTGTAATGGCTTCAGGGCTGATGTTTATCAACGATGATTGTTCAAGGTTAGATTTCAAATTTTAAATGTCATTTGACTTTTAAGTCTATAAATCTGAAATAAAGGCGCTGTATCCCCGAAATCCGGGTCTAAATTTCAACTCTGAGTCCGAGACCATGGCATGGACGGCGAAAAAACAACCCATGCATCGGATGCATTGCATTGGCTGCGCGCTGCGCTGCAGCTGCACTGTGATGATGGGTTCAGCGAAGAGCTCAGAGAAAATAAGGTGGTTATATTCAATCCCGAAATGCTTTGCGAGTGGTCACAAAATCGTCTCGACGCAAATCACCTAATACAGCCGTCTGGTGAAATCGCTGATAACAACAATCACCGATTTGGTAATGATTTTAGTTTCCTGAAACTTATATTTGTAAAGTTTTAAACATCAAAGTATGTTTTTATATGTATGTATATTCCTCAACATATTTTTAAAGTTATCTTTGATATTGTTGTAGTCATATTCTTCCATATTCGTTTTTTGATCGCTACTAATTTGTTGTTGTATTGGATCGGCATTTGATTTCGTTGGCATGAACAATAAAATATGCGCGCAGCTCAGCTGCATGCGCGTATCGAGTTGACCTTCCTTATAGCAACACGCTTGTGTGTTGCTGCCCTCTACGTTCGTTGGCCTATAGTAAACTACACAAAGTACATAAGGCCCTGACTGCAACGCCGAACCCCAGCGGCAAACACATTACAATTACAACCGAGATCAAAGCACGAAATTGAACTTAACTTACTTTTATTTGTATGGAATGCCATAATTTCGATGTAGATGTTCCCTCATATATTTTCTGCTCAGCTGAATTTCACTCAGAAAATCATGATTCCGGAGACTAATTCTATAAACAGATAATTAGTCTTGCTATTGTATTTCAGAAAGTTGAATTTCGCAGAGTCAAAAAGAACGACACTTCGCACAGCTATCGCAGGGAATTGTGGGACGGAAAAAAATGTTGAATGCATGACGATATGAATAAAACATTAGCGTTTAATCCAATCATACAAGTGCATTATGCGTATTTTGACGTCATTACTCATGAATTAAACATTGACCTTCCAAAATCAACCTTCAAATTGTCCACCGGCAGCCATGTTGGCTGTGTACAAAACCTATGGGAAATGAAAACGCGCGGAAAGAGTTACCTCTCTAGCTCCCTTCGGGAGCTTATACGTAAGATCGTACCGGTATCTCTGTGAATAAAAGAAGTTTTAAGGTAATTTTATGAATTTTGCCTCATTTTCCGTTTGTTTCTGTTTTGTATTGTTGATGGAGTTGTTGTGATAGTCATACCAGGAAGGGTATTTTCTTAAGCTCCCCTCCCTGATATGACATATGGGGGCTTGTCCGAAATATAATTTTACAAGCCATTTTTCTTGCTCGGGTTGTGTCCGATCTCGCTTTTGTTTACGTTATTGTCCCACGTATCTAATTTGATGTCGGGGTTTTCTCTGCTTTGGCATTTGCCTACTGCTTGCTTGTCTCGGCTACTTCTGTACTAAGTTACATGTATCGTAGGCGTTGTTTGTGGTCTCGATTTCAGGATTTAGGTCTATTTATTAAATAGCTTGTACTGCAGTCGTTGGCTGGTGCTATTTTTAATATTCTTACTGTCAATACTGTGCATTTTTCTGCACTTTCCAGGACATTTTTCGTCGCGATTCTGCTCTGTTCATTGCCTGGATGAGTTTGGCCGGCAAGGACATTTCGTAACGTTGTCTACTTTGATGATTTAGACCTATCCTTGATTCTTGAGTCAGTCTAGGTCCTATGCCATTCTAGAGCCTTAACGTTAGAGTTAGACTCTTACTTAGAATAGAGGAGTTTTTGATGTGACCTTTTTTTTTTTTTTTTGTCTCAGACTAGGTCATACTATTTTGACATTAGACCTGAACATATGGTTTCAAAACTGAAACGCGTGTGACATAGCCTGGTCCGTGGCATGGGCGCATGACATTTTAATGATTTTTTTTTAGACATACTGTTGTTAGATCTCCTAAATACTTGTTTCTTTTCTTTCATTCTTCCTTTTTTTCTGTCAATTTACTGGATAGAGAAATATGGCACAGTTTAATGTAGATACGTTTTTAGAGGCAGACCTTACACTCGTTCGCTTGCGTCAGCTGCGTAAAGATGATCTGATAGCGGTTGGACAGAAAATGTCGCTAGATCTTTCGGATTTGAAGACTAAGGCAGAGTTATTTTCTGCTATTGCGGCCCGTGCGGAATTGATACCTGAAAGTATGAGTGGTGATTCTGATAATGATTGTGATGACAGAACTAAACTTGACAGTGATGAAGTACGGCTTGCACTGGCCCGTATTGAACTAGAAGAAAGAAGAGATAGGCTGAGAGCTGCTGAGCATGAGAGGGAAATGGAAAGAAAGCGACTGGAGTTTGAGATGATGCGGCATAGTGAAATTGTGTCTCAGAGTGGGCAGTTGGGTGAGAGAGAGAAAAGGTCAATGGAAGCTGGGTTCTCTGCCAGGGTAAAGCTTATTCCAAGGTATGATGAGACTGATTTAGACTCGTTCTTTCTTTTGTTTGAGAGAGTAGCCAGGAAAATGGAATGGCCTGAAAGTGACTGGGCATTGCTCATTCAGCAAGTAATTTCAGGCAAGGCACAGTCTGTCGTGTCTGCATTGAGCTATGATCACGCTTTTGACTATTGGAAAATGAAAGATGCCATCCTTCAGGCGTTTGAGCTAGTCCCAGAGGCATACCGTCAGATGTTTCGTGATCTCAAGAGGGATTCTGCAGAGACTTGTGTTGAGTTTGCACGTCGAAAAGAGGTCGCATTTGATAGATGGATCCGGTCTCTGAGAATTGAGACGACATATGAATCACTGCGTGAGGTTGTTTTGATTGATGAGTTCACAAGATGCATGTCCCGTGATGTTAAAACGTACATGAATGATCATGCTGTTGTTAGTGTCAGAAATGCTGCAATGTTGGCAGATGGATATGAGTTGTCACATAGAAGTAGCGCATCGCAGCTCCAACCTTCTAGTCCGTTAGCGAGTGGTTTTGGTTGGAGTAGGTCCGAGACGTTACATAAGGAAATGGAGAGGTCAAAGTCGCCGAAGAGTAAGTTGAGTGGTGGTAGCCAGTCTAATGGTGTTAGACCAGAGGGCAGGTTGTTTTGTGCATACTGTAAGAAGGATGGGCACCTTATTTCTCACTGTCAGAAACTAAAGGACAAGAATACTGGTCAGAATAAAGTCCAGGCCAGCGGTTTTGTTCGGCCGGCTACGGTTTGTGTAGGAGACCCTGTGTGTGGTGATGGGGTAAAGCAGACGTTTCGTGATGGGGTGGATGAAGGATACAAGGAATTTATTTCTGATGGCACGGTGAAGTTCACTGTTGATGGAGAAGAATTTCCTGTTGTGATTTTGAGAGATACTGGCTCTGTTCAGACACTATTAATTGCTGATGAGTCATCCATTGAATCTAGTTTCACAGGCATGAGAGTTCTGATCCAAGATGTGAATGAGGGTTTCAAATCTGTTCCTCTATATGATGTAGAACTTTGTAGTGGGCTGGTTTCTGGGCGAGTGACAGTTGGCGTTGTTTCTCGATTGCCTATGAAGGGAATCACAATGCTGCTTGGCAATGATTTGGCTGGGGGTAAGGTGCAGCCATCTACTGTGTTGAGTGACATGCCGGTAGTGGATTCCAAGACAGAGGCTTTGAAAACGGCTATCCCAGGTATTTTTCCATCGTGTGCGGTTACCAGAGCGCAGGCTATGGCAGGGCGAGATGAGAGAGAGGTTGAAAATGGTGGTGACATAGATTTAGGGGATACAATTTTCAGAGATCTGAGTGAGAGAATGAATAGTCAGACTGGTGATGATAGGACTGTTTTCAGCCAGCCTGCCTTGATTGCAGCCCAACAGTCAGCTGCAGACTTGAAGGGTTTGTATCATGTTGCTTTGACAGCAGAGGAGGCTGAGAAGGTCTCACAGTGTTATTACATCAAGTCTGGTGTGTTGATGCGAAAATGGTGTCCTCCTGGTCGCCCAGCTGATGAAGATTGGGTTGCGGTAGATCAGATTGTTGTCCCGCCCCAGTATCGAGCAGAGATTCTAAGGTTAGCTCATGATATTCCCCTTGCTGGACATCTAGGTGTGAGGAAGACAGTGGCCAGGATTAGGGCTCATTTCTACTGGCCTGGTCTCAGGAAGTGCGTATCTGAGTATTGTAAGTCATGTCATGTCTGTCAGGTGGTGGGCAAGCCACAACATCACATCAAACCAGCCCCACTTATTCCAATTCCTGTTTTTCCTGAACCATTTAGCCGTGTATTGATAGATTGTGTTGGCCCTTTGCCGAAAACCAAGGCAGGTTATCAATACTTGCTTACTGTCATGGATTCCACCACACGTTTTCCAGAAGCTTTTCCGTTGAGGAACATTAAGGCTAAGACGGTTATTGATGCCCTCTTGGTGTTCTTCACACGCTATGGACTCCCTCAAGACATCCAGTCAGATCGGGGCTCTAATTTCACGTCTAGTGTATTCCAGGAGGTGATGCATCAATTAGGAATCAAGCAGGTAAACTCATCACCTTACCACCCACAGTCGCAGGGTGCCCTTGAGAGATACCATCAGACCTTAAAGACAATGATCAAGTCTTACTGCTCTGAGAACTCTGGAGACTGGGAAAAGGGCATTCCTTTCCTCCTATTTGCCTCTCGTGATACTCCAAATGAATCTACGGGATTCACCCCATTTGAGCTTGTGTTTGGCCATGAGCCAAGAGGTCCTCTCAAGGTAGTGAAGGAGCATATGTTGTCAGATTTTGGGGTGGAGAGTGGGAATGTGCTTGATTATGTGTCACAATTTCGTGAACGACTCTTGAGGGCGTGTGAACTCGCAGGGGAACATTTGAGATTGTCTCAAGGTGCAATGAAGGCCCGGGCAGATAAGAAGGCAGAACCTCGCTCATTCGAGCCTGGTAGCAAAGTCCTTGTGTTACTGCCCATCCAGGGTGAACCTCTTAGAGCAAAGTTCAGTGGTCCATATGTGGTAGAGAAGAACTTGGGTAAAGAAACCTATCTTGTGAGTACTCCAGACAGGAGAAAAACAAAGAGGGTTTGCCATATTAATATGCTGAAGAAGTATTATGATCGTGACGAGTTGGCGACAGTTGCTGTTGTTTGTGAAAAGGCAGCAGAACATATTCCTGCAGAACTTGAAATCCCGGTGGAAGCGGAGATTGGTGAAGGGATGTCTGGAAAGGTGAATAACTCACAGGTGATGGCTGATCCCTCAAAGATATTGGGTCATCTATCAGATTTTGAACAGCAGGATGTAGTGCAAATACTTCTTGATTACCCTGAAGTATGTGGAGATAAGTTGGGATATACCGGAGAGGCTATTCATGATGTTGATGTAGGCGATCATCTGCCTATTAAACAACATCCCTACCGTTTGAATCCAAGAAAGAAGAGCCAGGTGCGGAAGGAACTTGAGTATATGCTTGCATGCGGTGTCATTGAGCCTAGTCAGAGCTGCTGGAGTTCACCTGTAGTTCTTGTTCCAAAACCAGATGGGAGTCAGCGTTTTTGCATTGACTACAGGAAAGTCAATGCTGTAACAAAACCTGACTCATTTCCTCTACCTCGTATTGAGGATTGCATTGATCAGATTGGTAATGCAAGGTATATCACAAAGCTGGATCTGATGAAAGGTTATTGGCAGGTGCCATTAACAGAGAGGGCTAAAGAAATCTCTGCATTTGTGACCCCACAGGGGTTATTCCAGTGTCGGGTTATGCCATTTGGCATGAGGAATGCTCCAGCGACATTTCAACGGCTCATGAATTGTGTAATTGCCGGACTGGACAATGTTGTAGTATATCTTGATGATATTCTAGTAGTTAGTGATACCTGGTCAGATCATCTAACTTGCTTGAGAGATGTGTTTGTCAGATTGACCAAGGCAGGACTTGTTGTGAATTTGTCCAAGTGTGAGTTTGCGCAGGCAACAGTATCTTACTTGGGTCATGTAGTAGGGCATGGACGCGTTGCCCCACGAGAGGCAAAGATCCAAGCTATTGTGGATTTCCCTGCCCCTTCCACAAAGAGGGAGGTGATGAGGTTTCTGGGCATGTGTGGGTTTTACCGCAAGTTTGTTCCGAATTTCAGTGACATTGCTATTCCTCTTACAGATCTTCTCAAGAAGGGGACCAAGTTTGATTGGACCAAACCATGTGAGATTGCCTTTCAGAAATTGAAAGCTGTTCTTATCTCAAAGCCTGTATTGCAGGCTCCTAACTTTGAGCATCCGTTCCTACTGGCCACTGATGCAAGTGAGGTAGGAGTTGGTGCAGTTCTCCTTCAGTTGGATGAAGAGGGTTTCATGAAACCCGTGAGCTACTTTTCGAAGAAGCTTGATGTACACCAGCAAAGATACTCTACGGTAGAGAAGGAGTGCCTAGGTCTGGTGCTGGCAGTTCAACACTTTGATGTGTATTTGAGTAGCTGCCCTGATGTGACCGTTTTCACGGATCACAATCCACTAACCTTCCTCGAAAGGTTTAGGAACAAGAACCAGAGATTGTTCCGTTGGAGTCTGTTTCTTCAGCCTTATGGGCTGAACGTGACTCATATCAAGGGAAATGACAATGTTATTGCGGATGCACTTTCTAGAGTTTAGGCAAATCTAACAGTCAATTGCCGAATAACCTCCTTAGAAACAACAAACAAAACAATAATAATAAAAAAATAAAAACAAAAAAACATAACCGGAAAGCTGCAAACCGGTCGTTAACTAGTATTCACATAAAAATATTAAAAGAAAACAAAAACAAATAACACTAACAATAATAACAATTAAAAAAAAAAAAAGGTGATTTTCTTCTTTTTACTCCAACATCCAGGTGGTCAAGCAATGTTTTGAAATGAATGTCTCTAACAATTTATTAACAACTATCTTTTAATGACAAAATCGTTTTATCAATTACATGGAACAATTCATTCTGTTCTAACAAGTCTACATATTCTAACTCTTACTCTCTTCATTTATTTATTTTTTCTCTCTTTTCAGGTTCTGCATTTGTAAACATGAAGCTGGATCAAAGTTCTTGCATTTTATTTTATTTTTTTATGATTAAATAGCTCATGTTGCTATAGAAAGGTTTTATATGTATGTATATAAAAAGACAAGAGTCTTGCAGAGTTAAGTCACCTTGTTGTATTGGCATATGTTTTTTTTAAGTGATATTGGAATTCCTAAGGTAAAACCAACTTGTTATTGATTGAAGTTTTCTGCATCTCTTTTTGTAAATGTTTATGATGCTACGTCTTGACTATACACTTGAATGAATTTTTTTAGTTTTCATATTCCTCGTTCTTCTGAGCGTTATAATGTTATGCTATTTCAACATGCTCCTTTAAAATGAAAGAAAGTTAAATTGCTATAACTTTCTTCTTTTAAGGGGGGAGGTATGTCATGTACATGTGCGATTCTTGTCAGCGCAAGAGGGCGCCTTTGCGTAATAAAAGAAGTTTTAAGGTAATTTTATGAATTTTGCCTCATTTTCCGTTTGTTTCTGTTTTGTATTGTTGATGGAGTTGTTGTGATAGTCATACCAGGAAGGGTATTTTCTTAAGCTCCCCTCCCTGATATGACAATAGAGGGTCTATTCTTGCAAAAGTATCAGTGATTACCTATATTTTAAAGGAGAATGAAACTCTTGGAGCAAGTTAGCTTTTGTGAAAGCAGAAAAATCAAAGAATAAGATCAACAAAACTTTGAGTAACATAGGACTAGCAATAAAAGAGTTATGATCATTTGAATGTCGAGATCACTAATGCTATGGAGATCCTCCCATTGGCAATGCGACCAAGATCTGTGATGTCACACACGTACAACTCTCCCATTTGGACACTGAAAATATACCCCAAAACATCTCTTTTTGCTCATTCTAATCATATGACAAACGATTCATCAATGATATAATGTTGTGAAACCTCTGTACTTGTCATCTCATAAAGAGAACACCTCACCTTGTGATAGACTCTATAAAAGTGATAATATAAGTGAAATAAGTACTAAAGTAATGAGGGAGTTGTACGTGTGTGATATCACAGATCTTGGTCGCATTGCCGTTGGGAGGATCTACATGGCACTAGTGATCTCAATATTCGAATGCTCATAACTTTCTTATTATTCATTCAATCTTCCTCAAACTTTCAACAATATGTTTCTTTGATTTTTCTCTTTGATATGGATTCAGCTGGTTTCAAGTGTTTCATTCTCCTTTAACTGTTTTAGAGGAGTAAGGAGCACTCGGCGGTTCAAGTATGTCTTATTACTAAAATAATATGACTTTGAGACCCAAGAGAACACTTTTGTATGGGGGGGGGGGGTTCTATACAAAAAATCCGGCCTTTTCCTCTATCCGGCCCTTTTTTCTATGATTTGTCAATAAAGGTCCTCACCCCAAACTCTCATCCTACAAAACACCATGCCATTTAATTTAGAATATCATTTGAGTAATGCAAAAGAAAGAGGCCCCGGCGGGAATAGCAAACACTGACTCGTGTCTACGCCTGAAGTCCGGGCACGACTTTCAACGTGTTCAAACTAACTGGGCAAGTATACCCAGCGATGCACGGCGGTATTTAGCATGAACATATTATACGAACATTGGTGATACTGGATATTTCATGTTTTGAGTGTAAATGACACATGAAACAATATCTCCTCAAATCCATATGTGAAGAAATAATCATTATTAAGATTCATTTGAGTTAGAAGAAACTTCGATAGTTAAAAGTGTAACCTCTCAGTTTTATTGATTTCTACCCTTTTTTGTCCATACACTTCAAACATTTTTCAATGATTAAAAACGCAGACATCATCGTGTAAATACCCACAAATTTACTGTATCTATAATATGGAATATTTTCTACCAATCACGGGTGAGGGGGGGGGGGGGGTACTGGAGTGGCGAAAGATATGGACAAGTCAGATGGTACTGTGGTCTCATAATCCGGCGATTTAGCTTAAAAAGATCAATACTTAACATAATGTTAACTGCAACTTACTGTTAAACTGACCTTTTATTTTGAAATTCAAGTTCAAGATTTTAGACATTTTATGAATTTCTGGTTGGATGTCTACATTCAAATTTATTCAATAAAAGTTAATTGATGTTATTATACCAATCTGTATAAAATTAATGAAACAACTAAATACAATGTAGAAATCACGTATGAATTATATACACTATAAAACGTGAAATGACGGAAGGGGGTAAATAACAGGAAAGAGGAGTGACGGGGTTTTCAAACTGGGTGGAAAAATGCACGTTTGCCCCTTTTTCCCTTTTCAACTTTCATGGTTTCGTGAGTAGAAAGTAATTTTATGATCGTAACAATGTCCACGGATAAGATGTAATGCTGTGGTTCGTCTGGAATAGTGTTTTCCCAACAAGCTGTTGATAATGATTAAAGAGTTGGCACAGCCATTGGAGTCAGCGTGGGGTGAAAGAGGTGGGGGGTACGTCGCTGGGTGGGGGCGGCTAGGGATGGGGGGAGGGCAAGGGATTGGAGGGAGGGCTAATATCCCCGGCCTTTGTACTGATAACATTAGATCTGAAAGAGGATATGACGAACATTTAAAAAGTTACATGACTTGCAGATAATGTAGGAGAGTCTATAAGACTGCATATTCCGATGGAAAAAACAACAACTAGTGATCGAATCCAGACTTGGCTGGCAAAAACGGAATGTAGACATTCTCATCGGTTTGTTAAAGGTCATTCGGATGAGGTGGTCAATTTCGGCGAGTCCTTGACAAGATGGCTCCAATTGCATGATGGGAAGATAAGATAACATGTGACCGTGAGCGAGAATGTTTTCAAAATAATACTCCTTCTCTGGTAAGAATTTGATGACCGACAAACCTGTCTGGATTGCGTATATCGATAAGTAGGTTATATCCAGGTATCTCAAAGATAATCTTGTAAAACATGTAAACAGCCAGGATAAAAAATAGAATTCTTTTGGAGTTAAAATGACAGGTCTTCATTACTGATGATTGTGCCACTTTAAAAGATAACAATGATAATTAGTGCATTAATGATGATGGTGATGATAATGATGGAGATGATGATGATGATGATGATGAGATGATGGTAATGATAATAATGATAATAACAATAAGGTTGATAATGATGATGATAATTGATAAGCATATGAAAAAATATGATACAAATAATAACTATAGTAATAATGATAAACATATTACAATAATGGAGATTTTGATGATGATGATGATGATGATTATGATGATGATGATGATGATAGATAGATAGATAATCATTAAATTAAAAAAGAATAATAAAAACAAAAATAATGCTTTTTTAAATGATTCCGATTCGATTGCAACTTTACTTTTTTTCCAAAATCATTGATATTTTGCAATCGATTGTAAATAGGGATGTGAAAAACCTTCGAGTGTAACTCTGGAATTCGAATAGTGGCGGGAGGCATTACCCATTTTACCACTTTGAAAGTAATTGACTAACACAACGCTTCTCATCTTATGAAGATATGAACATTGTATTTAATTGCATAATAAGTTGTATGTTTTGCTCTCCTTGTGTGTGGGTGTGCGTGAGGGGGTATTTTTGTTTGTTTGTCAGGTAATCTGTGTGTATGAGGGCGTGGGCCCCCTATACACACATACACCCACATTGTTATTTTGTGTGGCACGCACTCACACTCTATTTCCCATACGATTTCTCTCTCTCTCTCTTTGTTTCGGTCTCTTCCTTGTATCCCCATCATCTCTCCCTCTTGCACATACGCACACCCTCTTTTGCTAAATGAAAGGATAGATCTCTCCCCCCCCCCCCTCTCTCCCCCTCTCTATCCCATAGAGGCGAAGCAGATGAAATGTCAGTGAACTTTGGCAGATGGCTTGGAAACAGACATACTAGGTCCATGCAGAGATCCTCACTTCTCTTTGCTCTTTCAATCAGGAGGGAATGGGGTCGGATGTACAATTGCACCCCTTGAAAATATTGTTACAGCCTAAACATCCTTGAAAGCTATTTTGAGCACGCAGCAATTTTTTAAATATCATTTATGGAAAACCATAGCATTTTCTCCTCGTATAAAAACGGATAACAGTGTCGTATAATCAATGAAATTGGTAATTCAGTAGTGTTTTATAATGATGTATGTCAGGGTTCTTTTCCATCTATATTCAGACAAAGTAATGATTGTATAATGTATAACTCAAAATGTCGCACTTGGAACTTTTATGAGACATTAATTTTGAAAAGTAGTAGTACAATATAGTAAATATAAGCAGGTAGTACGGATACAATATTATTTCTATATCCGATTTCTCTCTCCCCCTCCACTTCTCTCTCTCCTTCTTCCCTCTCTATGCCCTCATTTCTCTCTCTCTTTCTCTCCTTCTGTATGTCTGTCTCTGTCTTTGTCCCTCTCTCTCCCCCTCTCCTCACTCTTAGCTCTACGTAGCTATCTAACAGACTGACAGAACCCCCTCCTCCTCCCTATTCAAGGCAACTGGTATAGCCCGACTATACGTCCTTGGGCACGCTGATAACACACGACCCATTCAGCGCGACCGGGAGCTATCTGATTCACACTTGTACCCCTTTGAGAGGTCTTCTCAATTTCGGGAAAACTTGCTTTACCGAGCAACTACTAAGCTGAATAAATACAAGTTAGAGTACTGGAATAATCCCTTTAATTCTTCAGAATTCAACATGATCGGGAATATTCCTTTCTCATCTCTCCCCATTCATTTCCCCCTTTTTCTCTTAGATACTTGTGGCGAGGGATTATAAATGCCCTGGTGCAATCGTGACAAGTTGAAATGGAAATAAATATCGGCAATGCACTTTATTTTCTTTAAAGGATACTCAATAGTAGTTTTATTTACTGCCGAATCCGGCAGTAAATAGATAACTGTTCAGATCTGCGTTTGAATGCAAAAAAGGTCGCAGTGCTCATAATTTTCCGAAACGTTATGAATATTGCGAATAGGCCAGCAAAAATAAGAAAAGTATTTTTTAGTTTATGAGTGTTTTTTAATCTGAAAGTAATTTCAGCAGATTTTAGGCACCTACTCTGAATAAGATTTAGAAGAAACTTTAGAATACATTCATTTTGTTTGTTTTTTCTCTCTGGCATACAGATAAGGTCCCATGGAACCCCAAAATACTTCTTGACTTAGAGAAGAAAAAAAAAAGAATGAAAAGATCTGAGATATGATGTTATTCAGAATATTGTGTCTAAATCTATTTTTGTAAATTGACTTTTGATGTCATTTTTTTCTACTTGCTCGCATACATTATCCCCCATGTCTGGCCCCTCAAAATATTTGGCGTACTATACTACGCTACTACTACGGCCAAGGTAGCATTTTCTGGATTAGACACATATAGGCCCGTATTCTGAACTCGGGTTTAAAGGTAAATGCTAGTTTTGGTAACGATATCAAAATGAGTTCGTACAGATTCCAATGAAATGACCACCAAAGTGTCTGTTTGTATAAATAAAACGCATGTGCCAAAGGATTCTGGAAGAAATTGTGTAATTGCTGAGAAATCAGCAAATAAGCACAGGATTCGGGTAGAGCGTCGGGCCCGACGCTCAAAGCAATAATTATACACTGTCCCACGTGCGCTTATCTGTGTTGGGGAAGTTCAGTCTGAACATTTTTCAGCGTAGATTTCAAGATTTCACAAAGTTCAGTTTATGTAACTGTACCAGATCTAGATCCTCGATGATATACTGACAATTAAGCCTGGTTTTACAGACTTTCTCATGAAATCAGCGTTTACTGCAACTACTGGAATTTCTCTTTAACTTAACCTCAGGACTAAAGTTGTGGTTTACGTATGGATAGTCAATTGTTACATAAATCACTAAGAAATGTCATATTTCAGCTCATTTGGCTATCAAATCATTCATAATTTTCTAGGGAAGTATAAATAGATGATTGCCTTCACCATCGATGAATCAGGAAAGAGCACAGTAAACTTAAGAAACATACAACTTAATAAAAACAAAATGTTGACACTTTTGGCTTCCCATAATTTTAGCACAGAGTTATACCACGGTCTTAGTTAAACCTGACTTCAGAATACGGGCCATAGACACGTAGCTGTACACCAAAATTTTGGAGCAAAAATACTAAAAAAATATACATGTACAGTACCTAAAATGAAGTGCAACCGTGCTGAATTTATCCATAATTATACCTACCAAATTTCGGATTTCTTTAACACAGGTATTATATTCCTCTGAGTTAATGCTGTCCATCATAATTATTTCTTATGGAGTAACATGGTATTACTTCATTATGTTATTCATTTTGTACAAATGAAAATAGCTAAATAAAAATAAATAAAAAAATAAAAGAGCAAAACGAATGGTCTGAATAAATGAGATCTATTTTGTAACGACAACTATCATCTCTCCTGATCGTGTGCGCATGCGCCCATCTTCATCTTCAGAGCATAAAGACCGCCAAAAACAGAGTAATTCCTCTTTCATTTCAGCCGATGCCGTTTTTCGAAAGTAGGCTGTGACCGCCATAAAATCTGCGAGTTTGTCCCCTAGCTCCGACTTCTCATCAAATAGATCAGTAACATCCCACTTTATATCCAGATCCAATGCGGTGATAGAAAACCCCTTCCTTTTGGCAATTTCCGCCACTTTTTCCGACCTTGGTTTCCCTGAATAGTGATGACTTGCTGGTAGCCATTCTTTATTACGGTGGGATTGGTCTATCAAATTCCTTTCTGTATGGATGATAAATTTTAGCCCCCCCCAAAAAAAAAAAAAAATGAAAACACAATCCATATATGCTTATAAACAAATAAGATAAAACAATTACCAATTTGATACGACACACTAAACTAAGCTGCAGTTTTTAAAGGGGGTATACATCGTACAAGTGTGGTGTCAAAAAGTTAATAAAAAGGTTAATTCATTACGTTTTTATTATTTTTGTCGAGTTTTCTCACAATTTGGCATGCTTTTATCATGCATGTATTTCTCCCTGTTTTGAGAATTTGAGGGTAGCATTCCTCGTTGATGCCATATTTAATTTCATATCTCACCAGACAAAACAATGAACATGACACCATTGATTTTCAGCATTGACATGAGCCGGGTGAAGGTCGTCTCAAAGTCACCGGTGTGGTACAATGAATGTATAGCGCTGATCATGTTGTACTTGCATTTCGCCAGAGGGCTTTCATCGAAGAATTCGGAGAGGGTTCCGATGTACCATTTAGATTCACATTTTGCTTTACTTTCAGAACTCCATTTATCAGTGTTGGTTTCGAACAGTTCGAGTAAGCCTTCATTCGGCTCCACAGCTACATTCTTAACCGATGTAAAGTAAGATCCAAGTCGCTTAAGAAAATGAAGTTCATTATGACCTGAAATTGAAAATAGATAAAAAGCAATTTTTATCAACAGCTTTCTTTTATCCTAACAATCATATTCATATTTGTAACTAATTGCTCATAACATATCACTCTTCGAACAGCCAATCAATGAAAATTATGAATGATCCTCCTCCCCCCCCCCCCCCCTTAACAATGCTGGACCCGTCCCTGCTTATAAACGTACGCAGGCTAGTCGGCAAAAGACGATCGCATATAATTTACAATGACTAGCAAGATATTTTGACCATTCGTTTCCAATTCTGTATTATAAAGGCCTAGTTACACCGGAACCGAATCAGCTGCGAATCCTATTCGGGTGGTTTCGGGAGTATTCTTTTCTCCCTCTGCGAATGCGAAAAAAATCAGGAAGGATTCGGGAACATTCGAATCCACCGAAACCGTCCAAATTAGTCCGAATTCGGCTAGAATAGCTCCGAATTTATTCGAGAAAATTATTTTTTGGTGTAACCCTGGCTTAACAGGCATCATAGACTCGTGCTATATCTAAAAATATCGCTTTCCCGAATCCCGACCTGGACCTGTTGTGAACGTACCTTCACCCACGCCTACTCCAAGGAGATTGAACTGATCGTCTGCTGGAAAAGAGTCAGTCAGTTTTTTCATCACGGTGTTGTCGAAATAGTTGGTCAATTCTTGAAGAAGGACATCTTTGTTGGCGATTTTAGAGAAACCATTGAGATAAACGTCTCTATAACGGCCAAGATCAACATCTAGGATCGTAAGACCAGACATCTAGAGCGGAAAATGAACAATCGAACGCCAAGGAAAATAAAAGTAGTGAACAAAATGAATCCAAGAAGCAGTTTGACTTATCAGATAATCCGGAAATTTATAATTTGCACTTTGTATCCTTTAGTAAATAGCTCGATACAAACCTAATCATTATTAGTTCCAACTTGCGTCTAATACCGTTCATTGTTCTGTTTTTTTTTTTTTTTTTTGGCTTGCCTTGTGCCAACACAAGTCATTCTGCATGATTGTGGCAAATTGTCTTTCTATCTGACAGACCTTAAAACGATTAAATATTGTCTATCAGTATTGACAAACCGTGTTGGCGTAGGAAATAAGGAAGGATACTGTAATTTACCTTCAGATAATAGGTCGAACTTGCCATTAAGTGATCTGCATACTTCGTCTGACCTGGTCAGATGTGTATAGCTAAAGCCCCTTTCACAATTGACGTACGACCTGTTTACGACCACCTGCAACAGTTTTTTCTTGTTGTTGCACGATCGATCCCTTGGTGTCTTGCGAGCACTCGCAGTCGTTGTAGACGATCGCACAAACTCGAGGTGGTCGGAGGTGATCGTGACTGGTCGCATCTGAACTTTGAACATGTTCAAAATCCAAACGCGATCAAATACGATTGATTCACTCGCAACAGGTCGTACCATCGGTCGGGCGATCATCGTGTGAGTGTTGTTCAACGTTGTACGACTTGGTGCGAGAGGTGGCACAACTAAGTATAGTCGCATTTAGTCGACTGGAGGTCGTACAACACTTGCACATGTGCTGGAGACCTACAGAGACCAGTCTTGCGACTGGGTGCGATAATATGAGACTGTTGCAAGACCGATCGAAATTACGGCTTACTACATTCCACTACCGTTGCATTCGCATGTATACGACCGTTCAGCCCCTTTCACAATTGACGTCCGACCAGTTTACGACTGCCTGCAACAGTTTTTTCTTGTTGTTGCACGATCGATCTCTTGGTGTCTTGCGAGCACTCGCAGTCGTTGTAGACGGTCGCACGAACTCGAGGTGGTCGTGACTGGTCACATCTGAACTTTGAACATGTTCAAAATCCGAACGCGATCAAATACGATCGATTCACTCGCATCAGGCCGTACCCGGGGTCGTACCATCGGTCGGGCGATCATCGTGCGAGTGTTGTTCAACGTTGTACGACTTGGTGCGAGAGGTGGCACAACTAAGTAGTCGCATTAACTTGACTGGAGGTCGTGCAACACTTGCACATGTGCAAGCGACGTACATGTACAGAGACCTGTCTTGCGACTGGTTGCGATAATAATATGGGCCATAAGACTGTTGCAAGACCGATCGCAACGGCTTACAACATTGCACTACCGTTTCATTCGCATGTATGCGACCGTTCCACTCGCAATCCCTCGTGCAACACTCGCATGTGATCGCACGAGCACAATAAGAGCATATGCGACTTACTCGTGCAACGGGGTTTACTGGTTGTTTTTGTTGTACGACGGCTGTTGCAACTGTGAAAGCCTCTGTGCGATCTTATGAGATGACTAGCGATTGATGCCTGTTGCAGCCTGTCGCACGACCAAAAGGTCGCAAATGGTCGTACGTCAATTGTGAAAGGGGCTTAAGGGAGGCATGTGTACTATAATCAGATATAGCCGGTTTCCCTCCTCCAAAACAGAGGGAAGATGGCAGAAGCGAGATAGTCGAGAGACCGAATGAGTAGAGGGAGAGAGAGAGGGAGAGAGAGAGCTAGAGAGAGATGAACTTGAACTTAAAGACAGAGAAAGAGTGAGTAAAGAAATATTAGTTGTAGACGTATTTATCTGAATGTTATGTCAAAATCTAGCCGAAAATTCGATTTTTGTCAAGAAATGTAAAATTATTTGCTCGCTCGCTTCGCCACTCATTTTATTATATAACTTTTGCTTCATGCGCCAGATCTGGCCCACGAAATTTTCGGTTATTTTTTCTTTTATTTATTTTTGATCATATAGATTTATTTTTCTTTGAAATTACCCTCGAAATAATAGCCTAAATAATAGGCCTAACAATACGCAGAATCAAATCCATAGTCTTGGGTGGAATTTTGTTAACATTTGAAGAACAGCAATAGGTTTTGGAAATTTCAGGAGTTGCAATTAAAGGCCATCCCATCCCCCAAACGCTACTACATACATGCGCGTATCCTGGGGGTGCTTTTGAGGCCCGGGACCCCGGGTAAGTGAAAGAGGGGGCGCCAAAAAAAAGAAGAAAAGAGAGGGAAAGAAAAGGGGAGAAAAAGGGAGGGAAAGAAGAAGAGAAAAAGAAAAAAGGGAAAGGAAGAGAGAAGGGAAGAAAAGAAGAAGAGGGAAGGGGGCGCCGAATTGATGTTTTACTTAGGGGCGCCGAATTGATGTTCAACCAAGAAGGGCGCCGAATTGTCGACCTAGAGGCATCGAATTGATGTGTGACATAGGGGCGCCGAATTGATGTTCAATGTAGGGGAGGGGGCCCCGAATTGATGTCAGACCTAGGGGCGCCGTATTGATGTTCGACATTGTGGGGCGCCGAATTAAATTTCGGCATAGGGGTATCGAATTGATCTTCAACCTAGGGGGCGCCGAATTGATGTTCGACCTGGGGAGTGGGGGGGGGGGGGCGCCGAATTTGTGTTCGACCTAGAGGGGGGGCCGAATTGATGTTGGACATAGGGACGTCGAATTGATGTTCAACCCAGGGGGGCTCCGAATTGATGTTCGACATAGGGGCGCCAGTTTGATGTTTGTCCTGGGGTGCCAGATTCATGTTCAAACTACGGGGGGGGGGCGCCAAACTCATATTCGACCTTTTTGGGCCAATTCGATGTTTGTCCTGGGGCGCCAAATTCATGTTCAACCTAGGGAGGGGGCGCAAAGTTCATATTCGACATTTGGAGCTCCAATTTGATATTTGACCGGGGGCGCCAAATTCATGTTTCACATGGGGGGGGGGGATGAAACTCATGTTTGCTCGCATCAAAATTAATACTTAGTTAGATGCCCATCCTGTTAATGATTACCAAAAGTGCTTAGAAAGTCCAAATTTTAGGTCAAAATAAAAAAAAATTATCTCGCTCTTCGCGCTCGCATCAATTATTTAGTAAGGTGACGATAATGTTCATAGTTGGAGAAAGTGCTTAGAATATCCAATTTTGTTAGATTCTCATCCTGTTCATGATTACCGAAATGCTTACTCGAATGACTAAATTTTAAATCAGAATATAAGAAATGTTCAGCTCGCGCTTCGCGCTCGCATCAAATGTTTAGATAGATATTCATCCTGTGCATGGTCACAAAATGTGCTTAGAATTACAAGTTTTGGGTCGGAATATAAAAAAATTTCAGTTCGCACTTGCATCGATTAATTACATAGATGCCCATGCTGTTAATGATTACAGAACATGTTTAGGATGTTCAAATTTTAAGGCAGAATAAAAAAAAATCAGCTCACGCTTCGCGCTCGCATCGATTGCTAGGTTAGATGACCATCCTGTTCATAATTACCAAACATGCTTAGAATGTCGAAATTTTAGGTCAGAATATCTTTTTTTCAGCTCGGGTTTCGCGCTCGCACAATAAATAGCTACCCATTCAGATAAAATGACGATCATGTTCATGGTTAGATAAAGTGCTTTAGAATGCCCAACTTTGGGCCGTAATATCAAAAATTTTAAGCTCGTGCTTCGCGCTCGCATGAAATGCTTTGTTAGATACCCATCCTGTTCATGATTACCGATAGTGCTTAAAATGTCCAAATTGTAGGTTAGAACATCACATTTTTTCTACGAGCGCGCTCGCATCAATTATTTAGATAGATACCCATCCTGGTCATGGTTACAGAAAATGCTTAGAATGTCAAGTTTTGGATCGGAAATTCAAAAATTGTCAGCTCGCGTTTCGCGCTTGCATCAATTGTTTAGATATACGTATATACGTCTTGTTCACGATTGCAAAAAGTGTTTAGAATGTCCGATCGGGAAACATATAGATGAAAATATCCACCCCCCCCCCTGTTGGCGGAAGCTGGATCCGCCCCGGGTAAAGAAATTACAGCTCCCGCACACATAATTTTAGTAGGTCCTACCACTCTGATGAAAAGTTTAACTAATTTGAAACCCCGAAGTGCTTAAAGTATTTCTTTTTTTATTTTGTTTTTAAATGTTTTTATTGAACAAATCAAAACAAATCACAAACAATGACAAGCAATCAAAACATTTACAAAATATTGTATCATTAAATAAAACAAAACAAAAAAGAGGAAATAAAAGAAATAAAAAATAAAAAGGCAGCCTTTTATATCCAATCTTACATCATCTCTAATCACTTATGGTTATCATGTAGGATTTTATGAATAAAAGAAATCAAACTTTTGAATTATCAAGATGGAACAGTCACACCTGTTCCAATATTAAAAGTGTCATTGCAGAGAATCTCGATAAAACATAAAATAAATTAATCTGTGATATAACCTCTGCAAACGAGGGTAAAAGTTGCATGATAAGACAAAAAAGTGCTTAAAGTCTTGGTTTCAGGTCGCATTTATTCTTTTCAAAAAGTGGTATCACAACATATTCATGGATATTTTTTCATTAACACATTTTTTAAAAAGTGGTCTGCGATCGCCCTCTTTCATGTGACTATTGCCTGGCGGGAGGAGGGGGCGCCATTTTCCGAAAAGTTTGTGTACGTGAGATCGTATCTCTGTGGAAAGTTCACAGGGGCGACAAAATTAGGTCGCCCCCCCCCCCCCCCGGGTTGCAAAATCCTCGATACGGGCCTGACATAGGCCAACTTCCGTAGACTGTTGTTATCATTCATAATTTCCATACATTTCAGAAGAATGGACCTTCTTCTTTAATCAATCATTCCCATCATAAAGCGTATCGCGAGAAGGAACATCCACTATTATTCAACCTTTGTCATTTGAAACTCTCTCACGACCTCCTGATATTTCGCTTCGATGCTGAGTAAATATCCCCAAGCTGTCTAAATAGAGATTCCTGCAAGATCGAGTGTCGATTTAGTCCTCAAATCGGCCACGCTTGACAGTGCCCCATCACAGATATGGGATAATTGCGCCAATTTCGACGGACAAAATTGGGAAGCTTGTACGCGGGTTCTAATTGCTGGTCATCGCCTGTTTTCGCAGACGGCGCTCGGACGCGAAATGGGAGACATGTTTAGCTCGCAGTAAGAAATCTCTCATTTGCAGCCGGACACTCGCCTGTCATTATTCTGACTTCTCTTTTTAAGAGAAAAAAAATGGTCGAAGTGTCGAGTGGGACCCTCCATTTCCATCTTAATTTAATTTCTATTGAAAAATAGTATACATATTTAAAACCTACAATGTGTTGCCCAAATTGTCTAAGTGTTTTTTTCACAACATATGTATTATTATTTTTTTTTGCAACGGATACAAATATTTAGGTTTACAATTTGTTTTTGTTTGATGGAAGTGAAATAAATAAATTTGAATTTGAATTTGAATAAATGGTCAGGACTAATTTCGAAGGTAGCCCAAATGTCATAGTTTGTTTATGAATCATTACATCATGCAGGGTGACCAGACGTCCCGTATTTCCCGGGATCGTCCCGTATGTTGCTCCTTTGTCCCGGCGTCCCGACAAACCCTTCCCGGGACGCCTATTTGTCCCGTATTTCAGAATATTGAACAAAATGTAGTTAATACATTGAAAAGTGACGAATTTTCATCAAATAACCAACAGATGACGAAGCAGAGACAACAATAAAATCGATAACTAAACCTTTGCAAGTTCTGCGGTGATTGTCTTGCTAACCCGATACATTGCAAACTGGCCTCATGCCTGTGTGTGACAGGTACTGGCTAGGCAATTAAGATCGGAGCAGATTCTCAATGGTGCAAACAATGACATGATAAACACTCTTTCCACCAAAATAATCATAAAATCTGCGAAAAACTTGTATGATTATATTATGGATTCTCAGGTTACTGATTTGGAGATGTAATCGGAGAAACAAGTTACGAGTTTTCATAACTAGATCTAGTTGTTTCACCTTTCGTTTTGAGTCTTGTTGTGTATCATGCCACGATGTTTCATCTAATTTTTAAGTTGACAATGTCTCACTTAGAAATTTTATTAATTTCTGAAACATTTTTTTTTTATATATTAAAAAAACACAAAATATCATGATTTTTGTTAGATGATTGGATTGTTTTTGTTTGCTTGAAGTTTGATCTTTTCTTTCTTTTCTATCCTTCTATCTATACATCCTTCGATCCTTCCTGATTGCCCTTTTTTGTTCCATCTCTCTTTATTTCCTATCTTTCTTTCCTGAACCTTTCTCTCTCTCTCTGTTCATTTTTCTTTCTTTCCTTCTTTCTCTTACATGCCTTCTTTATTAAATTTCCTTTTTTTTTTACTTCCTTCATTCTTTTTTTCCTTAAATTTTTCTGTGCTTCCTTCTCCCTTCCTCTCCTTTTTCTTTCTCAGCTTCCATTATTTTCTTTTTTTTTTTCATTCTCTCCTCCCTTCATTCTTTCCTCCTTTCTTTCATTCTTTATTTTACTTTTCGTTTATCCTTTCCCCTTATTCTTTCTTTCTTTTCCTCCCTTCCTTCCTTCCTTCCCTCCTTCCTCCTTTCCTGTTTTTTCTTCTTTCTTTGTTTCTTACTTTCAAAGATAGAAGGAAACATGATTTTCCTTCATCTTTTCACTCCTCCTCCTTTTTTCTTACTGTTTTTCTCTCCTTTATCACTGTTTATTTTGTCTTTGAATTCACACACTTATTCATCTTCCCTTCCTTTCTTTTCCTTTATTTCTATATTCAATTTAAAGAATGACGGAAACATTTTTTGTCGCTTTTATCCTTTCTTTCATCCTTCTTTTATTCTAAATTTTTATTATTCTTTTTTTAATTTTTTCCCTTCATTTTTGTC
This sequence comes from Lytechinus pictus, assembly GCF_037042905.1. NCBI lineage: Eukaryota > Metazoa > Echinodermata > Echinoidea > Temnopleuroida > Toxopneustidae > Lytechinus > Lytechinus pictus. Next base: position 17,889,810 of record NC_087256.1, read on the forward strand.
TTTCTTTCTTCTCAATTCATCTCTTTTCTTTCGTCTTTTCTTTTTCTCCTTCATTGTTTCCTTCACCCTCCCTTCCAATTCTTTATATTTTTTTCACAAGTCTAACCTGTCTGAATGTGTAGCCTTCTTTGTTGATCTTTTTTGTCGATTGTCCCGTATTTCATTTTGTGAAATCTGGTCACCCTGACTGGTCATCATGTCATATCCCAAAGAGAATTAAGGGAGCTGCACAGAAGGGGCGGGGGTAGTTAGGGGTGGGAGGCATTTCCACTTTAAATTTGATGTCCCGCATGTGTTGTAAAAAGTATCAAAGATGAAGTTTGATGTAGACACTTCCTGAAAAAGATCAGTTTGCATGTGCATCATTTTTCTTTCTTCTTTATCATCTCCGTTTTTTATATCTAAGGAACTAAAATATGAAAGCCTGCATGATATGTTTTGGAACTGGGCTGATAGTGGTTTGTTTTTGCTGAGAAATTAATGTCAATTTAGCAAAACAGAATTAACATCAACAATTAATTTCATAATGAAAGTTATCTAATTTTACTTTAAATAGATGAAGTTACAAACAAATCAAATAGAAGATCAATTACAATTTAGCATGATAAAAAAACAAGACCTTGATGACTGATTGCCAATCAAAATAAAACGAATCAAAAAGTTTGCCTAATGCAATAAACTTGACCATCCCCACCCCAACCCACCAAACCTCCTCAAAAGTCCCATATACACTAAAAAAATATCCCTATTTTGATACTGCCAAAATTATCAAACGAAAGATGAAAATGGCGGTGACTAAATTTTATGACCAAATCAGTTTTATCCCTTCTACCTCTTTCATATTTCATCTCTTTCAAATTTCTATCTTGTTAATGGTCATTTCATGCTGCGCTCAATTTACTAACCGAAACCAAGCGGGCATCTATCTAGCGGTATAGATCAAACAGGTGCTTTTTTATTCCTACAGTAAGCAGTAGATAAAGATGAATTGCAATTTTAAAAGTAATATTGGAAATACAAACTCCATGTGGTTTACTTATGAAATACTGTATGTAGTATTCAGCATTTTCGATCACATTCAAATAAGCCTCGTTTCTCATGTTTTCTATATCCTGTGTATTCAAGCTAATGATTTTGAATATGATTTACTGCCAATTTGCCCCAATCCCTATGTATCATTTCATTTCGTTTGTTATATTGTTGTATTGCAACCTTTAAATGTTCATTTGACACATGTGATATAAAACATCGGAACTGAATCACCTCTTTGAAGGTTTTTTTTTATATTCTAAAATGATTAAAGGGAAATAGATAATACAAATCATGCATATATACATAGCTATAGTGGCTTTGGCATAGCAGGGTATATCAGCTGATAACACCCTTAGAAAATGCGCTGATCAGAACATTTTCTTGTTCATGTTGTTTCGCATTTGGAACAGGTTCTTCAAAGAAGCACAAAAGGGTTCTAAAAAGTTATTCAGAACCGTTGTTTAACTTTGTACAACCTATGCGTTTTTATATGCCATCAAGATAGGAGAACCAAAAATGGCTCTAAAGGACTGCTTAGAACCCTTCTGCTTCTTTAAAAGAACCTTAAAAGGTAAATATGGTACGAAGAAAGGTTGTAAAGCTTCTAAAAGTGTACGCGCTCTGCGTTTCATAAAATGAAATTTCTGCAACGAGCAAGTGGAATTCCATGTGTGTAAAAATTGAAAGGTCTGAAGCATTGGCTGCATTCTTTTTGAAAACGATGACAGGCCTTTATGTATTCTTTGTTTATTTGTGCAGACATTTAAACAGAAGAAAACCATAATAAGCCAAAGATTTTGACATTCAGCCAGAAGACCTTCCGTTCTTCATCCTCCTTTTGACAGAATTGGGTTTGCTTAATCCATTAACCTACATGGTGCAGCGAAATCTAGTGTCATCTCTATGCAAGATGGGTGTACCGGAAGAAGAGATCGCTTGCAAAATGGAAGATCAAATGAAAATTCGGGGAAAATTCAGCCTCAGAAGAGCCTGAATATCCGGAAGCCGTTGTGCATGTCTTAACAAAAGACTGGTACCCTTTCTTGTTGTAATATCATATTACCTCAATTTTCCTAAGTGTTGTTTTAGCTCCCAAGAAAGGGTCACCAGGCGTGCGTTTAGTCCCTTGTAACCTACGAACAGTGCATTATGAAACACCCACATGAATACTGAGATAACTCGTTATAACTGCAGCTTCTAGTTCTAAGATATGGTATGTTAAATGGGCGAGGAGAGAGAGGGGTGTATAAAGGGTATAGCGCCTGTGTAACGCGACCATCCGATCTAAGGGGAACCAAAAATATGGCCTTTATTGGCAGGTGGGTCATTCTCAGAAAAATGCTACAATTGATGGGAGGAAAAATCGTAAAAATAAAATCTACAAAATGGATTGAAAAATACAGATTGTGAAAGTACCATGTATGAGAAAGTGGCAACAGAAAAGGGGCATGTCGCTGTTGCGTCAATTTGAAGTACTGACCGGATTAACTCAAGCACTGTATATCAACGTTACGGAGGTTAATCGTTAGCATTGTTCACTTATGTTACTCAATTAAATCACCTTTGAAATGATTGAAATAGAAATGCACACCATTAAGTTTCAGTGTGGTATCAACAATTTTATTTACTGAAGCAAAAATGTTTGCAAGATAGAAAAAATATTCAATATTCTTTTTCAGAAGCAGGATTTTACCAAATAACATTTAACAAAAAGAACCATAAAAATCATTGCACATCTTTCGTTCAGTTTAATGTTCATAATTTGAATGAGGCAACCTTAAAATAACTTTCATCCATAACCTGAGATCCTAAGCAATGCATGACCAATGCTGGGAATCAAAAGATACTTTACCATCAAATCCTCGAGTGGCATTTACCCTTGTCAATCTTCGTTACGGAAGTTAAATGAAGTTACAAATTGCAGTATTTATTTGTTAGCTTAGGAAAATCCATATTTAGGTATTCGTATAACCTTTTATTAATAAATAAAGATAAATGTGGAACGCATAGCTTAATTTGCCAACCCCGCCCCCTAAAAAAATGTAAAAAACATAAACAGGAAACGGAAACTGTAATTTTATTGTCGTTCTTGTTCAAAGTTGGAATGAAAAAACCGAATAACCGGGCAACAGAATTACAGTTCATCTTTAAAGTTTCTGGCAATAAACAAAATATAACAATCGCAGTCCCGTTACCAGGATGAGTTCTCTGGGTTACGAGGAATCCCGCCGCCTGCCAATAGCCAAAAAAGATAGAAAAAGAGGGAAAAACATTTAAAAAAGGACATGGGGAAATGAATAATAAAAAAGTAAGGTGAATGAAACAAGAGGCTAAAAATTCACAAATACATAAATTATTAATGGAATCTATATGATCTAATCGCGATTTTTTTTTCATCAGTTTGTTTTATCGAGATACGCAATTACACATTCTATTCGTGATTTAAAAAAATGATGAATAGCCAAAATGTTTGATTATCGAAATACGTATTTCATTTATAAATTCCAACAAACCGTGAGAGTTTGAAATACCCCTTTCCATGTTTTCATGTAAGTAGGCCTATATCGATTATTCAAGCGCTTTTCATGCACGTTAAAGGGGTCATCCAGGCTGAAAAATATGATCTGAACAGATAATAAGCAGACAAACAAAATACTGCAAATATGATCAAAATTGAACAAGGAATAGCGAAGTTATGCCATTTTAAAGATTTGCATTATTTTAGTGAAACAATATAGTCTATGCATATCTTCATGAATATTAAAAGAGTTGATTGATGGTGTACATACATGTAATCCCCACTTGTTTTTTTTTTGTATTCTATTGCATGAAATTATTTTTTATTCAATTTATATCCTCTTTATTTGAAAGCGTGCTTAAGATGTCTGGTTTTCATATTGGAATGACACATATTTTCAGCTCGCGCTTCGCACTCACTGCGCATCATTTCCTTAGCAAGACACCCATCCTTTTTATGATTACAAAAAGTTAGTAGAATGTCCCGTTTTGGGGACTAAACCTAAAAAAGAGCGCGTTTTACATTTGCAATAATTGTTTATTGGATATATATCTTGTTCTCAAATTACAACGTCCAAAAATTATTGTTTTCAGATCAACATATAAAAAATTTACAGTCGCATCAATTAAGATACCCATCCTTGTAATTGGTACAAAGAGTGTTTAGAATGTCAAGCTTTCGGTCAGAATACGAAAAACAAATCAGCTAGCACTTTGTACTCGCATTAATAGTTTATTCAGATAACATCCTGATCATTTCTACAAAAAATGCTAGAATTTAAAGTTTTCAGGTTAGACTATTCACAAGTTTTAGCTCGCGCTTTGCGCTCACATTTTTGATCGGTGATACATTAACCCTCCTCATGAGTCATTGCAAACAGTTTTTCTGTCTCTTTCCTTGTCCATGAAAGCTTAATTGTTTCTCCTTCTTCCCTTTCTCTACACCATTTCTGCCGACTACAGCATTAGACAAAGCCATGTCACCTATTCTGGAACTAGAATCGTGCTATCAATCTTAGCAAAGTACAGCAAAGAAGTGTATTAACTTCCGTAACAGTAATTGTTACGGAAGTTAATGCACTTTATATAGCAAAGGAAATTAGAAATCTTAAGTTCTAAAGAAGATGCCAATATTCAAAATTTGTAGTATGTATTATTTAAAATTCTAAAAACATTAAATATATATAATTCTCGGGAAATTGTTTTCGCTGGCAATTTTCCCTCTTTTCAAAGTGATGTTAAAAATAAGGTGTGTAATAATAATTTGACAAGGATGAATAGCTATCATTTGTATGGGTAAGTAGGTGGACGGTACCTTATATGATTTATATCTGTATGATCCGGAGTGATTCAGTATAGCACAAATTTGTAGCATATTCAAGAAAAAATGTTACGGAAGTTAATGCGTTACGGAAGTTAATGTCTTTATGCTTTATGGTCCAACGTGGTCCTTATTTAACAGTCATACCTTTGAAAATTGTATTTATTATGAAAGGTGTCTCTTATCCTATAAGATACTGAATCCTTAACAGAACTGCCAAAGTGCATATTTTCTTAAGGTGCGTTACGGATGTTAAAGCTGTTTAGTCATACATTTTATTTTTTAAGAATAGTCCTTTATTTCCGTGTAATACAGGAAACACATATGATAATTCCCTATCAATTATTTATTAATGAATATCACTCTACTTGTAGACACATTATCATATAATATCATTCAGTTTGAATGGGAAAAAAACTTGTGGCAGTATTCGTTACGGAGGTTAAAATGAATTTGGGACAAAGTTAAAAGTGAAATTAATCACAAAGGGATCATCAAATACTAGGATAAGCGCAGTATGTCGGACGTTTACACCAAGCTGCCCTCACCAGACATTAATGTAGGTAAGAAATACAGACTACTTAGGAAAGAGAATGATAGTAAAATCTCAAACTGACCCGAGACAGCGTCGATTCTAACAAAAAGCAAAAATAAAAGGCTTTTGTAATAAAATTAGAGCTTTATTAGTCACTGGTCGTATATGCTTTGTGGAGCTAGTCTATTATTGTAATTTTCTTGATAATATTTTTTGTAGAAAATGTTCAGGGTTGTGAAGCTAGCGGCCATAAGATAGTCGAGACACGTTTTTTGTGAATTGTAACATTTTTTTGAGAATGACCCAGGTGCCTACTGTATGTAGACGGGTATAAACACATGATCTGCCTCCATGGAAATCAGTTTGGTCGCTATAGCCAGGTGACTGATAGACAGGGGGCCACCAAGACAAGTCTGACTGTATATTCAAAAGTATGAAGTAGTATACCAAGGATACTTAACAATAAATGAACTAGAGTAAGGAAGGATTTGTTCCGCTAGATGGGAAGGGGTGGGCCTGATTGCGAAAAATGTAATATATAATAAAGAGATTAAAAAAACTCTTCAAAGGAATTTCATTAGGAAATATCAATTAAATAATCCCTCACCTCAGAGGCGTCGATCCTTGGGACAGGGCGCGATCACCGCCCATCATAATTTGACAACTTGAAAAACTATAATATGCATTGCAAATATATATTGCAAACAAATCATTTGAAAACACCATAGCCATTAAACATGGCATGAAATGTATTATTACTAAACCCCTCAAAACTGTAAGTTTTCGGCGCGCTAAAGTCTGTATTATTTTATAAATTTTTGACATTTTTTTAAAAATTTTGCCTCCCCCATTCAAAACATGGATCGACGCCCCTGCCCCATCCCCTTCCATCACACACATTATAATCGCATTACATACATCTGCACAGTAGGCATATATTATTAATCATTTGAAATTTATCTTCTTTGTGTGCATAACCCTAAAACCATGGAAACAGTTGAGTAAAAATTGACATGTTGCTTAGTGATTGTTTAATGGTCATTTGAATTTAACAACTGCAGTAAAGTTTGCATGCAATCTCTTAATTCCCACATCGATTTTTAGAGGTCTGGTTACTCCTTGGTTAAGTACTTGGGTAAATAAAATTAATATAAAACAACTTGCTTCTATCATTCATTACGCGTCACACAATTTTAGATGAGGTTTGAATGAATCAAGAAATTTACTACATTAAAAAAAGATTTACAGGGGGGAAAATAACAAAATTAATTGGATAAAACAACAAACCATCTTTATTACCCCTAATCACTACCGTGCCTGAGTGAATAGAGTAAGGAATCTTTGGTCACTTTTACATTTTCTTTGCTTGTCAATTTTTCTTTAATGGCGATGATTTCTGACCTCTTTTTTATAACAAAATTTCCCCCCTCCCCCTCCTTAAAATTTTCTCTAGGTACGCCACTGTTGGGCCAAGCCATGATCTCTACCCCCTTCTTCACCGCCAAAGGTGCCATAAATGTCTACTTCAAATCCGTTCGTGCCGTGACTCCTGACATTTTCATGAAAAGTTAATCCGATATTGGCTCATTCCTAGCTTGCTAAGCCCTCCTTCCCTAATTTCTGTTAAAATAGAAATCCACATGGGGCTCATAAAAAAGAAAATGGGTCAAGAAAGAAATGGAACATGACACACAAAAAGGAATATTGAGTTGCAAAGTTTTGTCGAATTCACAGCAAGTTCCTAACTGCTTTTGAAAATTATATCCACAGACTCTACTTTCATGACAAGTCCTTGATAGTCCAGGATAGGCCCCATAGACAAGGGGTCGAACCTTGTTTTTTTAGATATACAATGTTTTTTTGTAGTTTCTTGTCAATTCGAGGGTGCTGATTCCGAATCTGAATGATGCCACTCTTGTAACCTTGAGCATTTTCTGCAAATTGGCAAAATCCAATATGGCCGCCAAAATATGCAAATTACCCATGAAAATCATAAAATTGCCCACACATTAGCTATAAAATGCATGTAGTTGTTGGGCAGAAGTGAAATACCAATTGGAAAAGCAATATTTGACAAAATATTTATTTTATTGATATTCAAAATGGCCGCCATAACCCCTGTATACTTTATTATGTAGAATATGAATGGGGAAAAATATTTTTTTCAATCAAGAGCACTATTATTGCATGTGATTGTGACCTGTGAGTGGACTACTGTCTGAAAACATGACTATTAACAAAACTATGTCATTTGTATACTATCTAATGTGATAAATGCTGTATTATGATATTCAAAATGGCTGTCATAGACCCCTTATACTGTGTACAATATTATAAAAGGGGACAAATAATTTTCACAACCTTTGAATTTGTTTGACTTTAAAATGCCAATAACTGCGAAATATTGGTGTAACACTGTCTGACAACAAGGATTTCTAACGAAACATCATTTCCCTTGCAATTTCGGTAATTATGCTGCATGTTGACATTCAAAATGGCTGCCATAGGCCCTATCTGTATTATGAACAAAGCGAATGAAGAAACTAATTTTCACAAGAGTAAAAACAATAAAATGAATGTAATTGTAATCTACGAGAGAAATATTGTCTAAAAACATGTTTTCCGGCGAAACATATCATTTCCTTTTTCATGCATGAGATTAATGCTGTATTGTAAAATTCAAAATGGCCCCTATGGGCCCTTACAGTATTATCTACAATGTAAATGGGGACAAATACTTTTGAAAGAATTAGGATTTGCCTGACTATGAAATCCATATAATTCTGTTGTATAAGGAAAATATTGTGTGAAAACGTGATTTTTATAATGAAATATAACATTTCCTTTCCCATGTAGGTGATAAATACTGTATTTTGACTTTCAAAACGGCCGCACAAGCCCCTACAAATTCTGTAACATGCGTATAGGGAAACTAATCATCACCAGAATGAGAACCAAAAACGCACGTAACTATGTGATGTATAGGTAAAATTTGGTCTTGAACATGATTTTTGACTAAATACATCACATAATGGTTGAGAAGGTAATAAAGGCCTTACTTTGAAATTCAAAATTGCTGCCATAGCCCAAAGTAGTATGTACATTGTAACTGGGGACAGATAATTTTGACAAAATTTTTACTATGAAAATGGCTTAATTTTGATGTAATTCATTAAGTGTTAAGTATTGTCTAAACCCAATGATTTCTAACGAAATATATCATAGCTTGTGTCATAAAGGTGATGAATGCAGCCTTTTAAAAATGAAAAATGGCCGCCATAGTCCCTTATCTTAATATGTAAAATTTGAATGGGGAAAGATAATTTCCACAAAGAAACATATTGCAGCCATTTTGAAATTTAAATATAGCATTTATCACCTAAATAACATAAGAAATGATCTATTTGGTTAGAAATCATATTTTCAGACGATATTTCACTCATACATGGAACACCATTTAGTCAAGCAAAGCCAAATTCTGTTAAAATTGTATGTTCCCATTCACAAAGTACATAATAGGCCTACCGTTAGGGCCTGTAGCGGCCATTTTGACTTTCTAAATACATTATTTATCACCTACCTGGCAGAATGAATGATATATCTTGTTAGAAATTATGTTTTCAGACAATATTTTACTCTTAAATCACAAATATATGCACGTTATGGTGCTGACTCCTGTGAAAATTGGTTTCCCAGATCGATTGTACATAATACAGTCAATGTCTTTTGGCGGCCATTTTGAAAGTCAAAATACAATATTTAAAACAAATATGAAACCCGAATAATATATTTCGTTGCAAATTATATTTGAAGACAGTATTCCACTAATTTACCACAAAAAATACGTTTTAGTGCTCACCTTGTGATTGTTTTTGTCCTCTCTCACATGGTATATCATAATTTTAGGGCCTTTGGCGGCCATATTAAATATCAAAATACAGGGTTTATCACATACATGGCATGTTAAATAATACATTTCGTTAACAATACTGTTTTTAGTCAGTATTCCACTCGTTTATCTTAACAAAATGCATTTTAGTGCTCACGCTTGTGATTTTTTTGTGTCACCATTCACATTGTACATAATAGTATTAGGCTTTTGGAGGCCATTTTGAATATCAAAATACAGGATTTATCACATAACTGACATAACAAATGATATATATCGTTAGCAATCATGTTTTCAGACATTGCTTCACTCTTAGATCATGATTACTTGCATTTCAGTGCTCAATTTTGTAAAAATTAATTTTCCCCATTCATATTGTACAGGGGTCTATGATGGCAGCCATTTTGATATCAAGAAAATAATATTTTGACAAAAATCATTTTTTCAGATATTATTTAACTCCGGCAGCACAATTGCATGTACTTTATAGCCAATGTGTGGACAATTTTATGATTTTCATGGGTAATTTGAATATTTTGGCGGCCATATTGGATTTTGCCAATTTGCAGAAAATGCTCAAGGTTACACGAGTGGCATCATTCAGATTCGGAATCAGCACCCTCGAATTGACAAGAAACCATAAAAAAACATTGTATATATAAAAAAACAAGGTTCGACCCCTTCTATCCTGGACTATTGAATTAATCTCAAAAGAATAAATGTGATTATGATTGTATATACATCTTTCCTTGAACATATTTCGTTGTAATAAAAAGTATAAATTACTGTAATTATGAATTAGCTAAACATGATACTATTTTCACTTTTTATCCAGAGTTTAAAAGTCGTATTTTATTAATCAAGAGATGTTGCTTTAATAAGAAAGAGGGATTATTTTGACAAACAATACCTCGGAAGATTTTAAAGTAGGTAAAATTTGTTTCCAGAAGAATGTCATGATTAAAGGAGAATGAAACCCTTGAAACCAGCTGAATCCATATCAAAGAGAAAAATCAAAGAAACATATTGTTGAAAGTTTGAGGAAGATTGAATGAATAATAAGAAAGTTATGAGCATTTGAATATTGAGATCACTAATGCCATGTAGATCTTCCCATTGGCAATGCGACCAAGATCTGTGATGTCACACACGTACAACTCCCTCATTACTTTAGTACTTATTTCACTTATATTCTCACTTTTATAGAGTCTATCACAAGGTGAGGTGTTCTCTTTATATGAGAGGACAAGTACATAGGTTTCACAACATTATATCATTGATGAATCGTTTGTCATATGATTAGAATGAGCAAAAAGAGATGTTTTGGGGTATATTTTCAGTGTCCAAAAGGGGAGAGTTGTTCATCTGTGACATCATAGATCTTGGTCGCATTGTCAATGGGAGGATCTCCATAGCATTAGTGATCTCGACATTCAAATGCTCATAACTCTTCTATTGCTAGTCCTATTTTACTCAAACTTTTGTTGATCTTATTCTTTGATTTTTCTGCTTTCACAAAAGCTAACTTGCTCCAAAAGTTTAATTCTCCTTTAATTAAGGACAAAGGATATTCATTATTCTACTCCCCATCCCTTTTTCTCCTCGCCCCCTTTCTCTCTCTACATACAAACACACACAAACATGACAAATACACTCTCCCCCACATATTTGCTTTTTCTCTCTCCCTCTCTCCTCTCTTTTTTCACACACACACACACACACTCAGACACTTATGCAATCTTCTTTCCCCTCTCTCTCTTCTTTTTATCTTCTCTCTCTCTCTCGTACACACATACACCCCCAAACTCGCTCTCTTCTCTCCCTCTTTCTTCTCCCTCTTTCTCTCTCTCACTCTTCTCTCTTTTTTTCACACACACACTCACACACACACATACATGCAATCTCATTTTCCCCCTCTTTCTTTTATTTCTATCTTCTCCCTCTTCTCTCTAATATCTCCCATGTCTTTCTCCTTTTCTCTCTTTTATTCACACTCCTCCTCTTCCAAACTAATATATTTCTTTAATCCACGCCCGTTTTCACGCTTATACGTTATAACACTATACCCCCTGTTGCTCTGCAGTTGTTACACTTGCAATTAGGTCTCGTTATGTCATAAATAAAATATCTGGGTTAAATTAGGAGTCTTGTCACGTGATCAGCCTTCAACTTAATCTGACTGGCAAATTAGTGGGTTTATAAACCATTGGTCATAATCATCACACTGGCAATCTATTGCAAATCATAATCTCCTCTTCCTGCGTCTCATTCTCTTCCTCCTCCTCCTCCTCCTCCTCTCCGTCACTCTCCTCCTCCCCTTCCGCATCCCCGTCATCCTCCCCGTCCTTCTTCTCCTCTTCCCCCTCTCCGCCCTCCTCCTCTTTGTTCTTTTGTTTTATTACACCACTGTCGGATAGGGGATATGATTTGAGTTAAATTTAAGGATGGTTAATGGGAGTGCTCCGTTAGGCGTGGCTCGGCGAGACCAAACCTAAAAACTTACAACTATATTGACTTAACATGAAACCACTCGGTGTTGAGAAAATACAATACCTTCAGAAATTACATATTCTAGACTGCACAAATAATTTACTAAAATTGTTAATTCATTTAACAACGATATTGTTTTAAAAAAAAACACTGCTTTGTGTTGAACTAACATCGTTCGTGTGATCTATGTACACCTGTGCTTCAGTTTTGACAAAACAGATTTCGCAATGTATTAAACACTATGCGTAAACCAATTGTCATTATTAACAGTTTTGATATGACTGTAGGCCAAATTCTTTTCATCACCGTAATACGGTGTAGCAATTAGGCTTTACTCACTGGCTTACAAAGGGGGGGGGGGCTTTGGAACCATGGACCACCCACAATTTCAACGACCAAGCAACAACGGAGAAAAGGGAAAGAAAAAAGGTTAGATAAATTATTTTCTGTATATCATGTCAAAATCTATCATCAAATTAGATTTTTGTTTTAAGAAGGTTAAACTCATTGCTCGCTCGCCTCGGTCACTCGCAGCTTTTGAGAAATTTTGTCCCATACGCCATTTACTGGCTTCACTATCAATTTCTAATAGGTCTTCTTCTCTTCACGTATCATGACCAATTTACCTGCATTTAGTGTTGTCAGTTAAACCTACACCATTCATTCACCGCAAGTGATTGGATTTCTTAATTAAGTTTGTCCTTCAGATTCAAATCCCCTGCCACTATAAAATATTGTTCATAAGTGCACGTAATCTTATAGATTCCGATGGGTATTATCGGCTTGCAGGACGCCGCAACTGTCCCGTTAATTTCCCCTTCCAAAGACCAATGACCCGCGGCGCCACAATGCTACCAGTTACACACATATACCACAATCGGAGTGGTGTGCGGTTATAGATTTCGTAGCAGCTGCCTGTTGCTTAGTTTTGATATGTTTATTACACGAATTAACTGTGTCATTTCATAACAAGGCTAACGACTTATTGCCGTTTCGTCATTTACCTAATATCAATATTGCATGATAAATCTTTATTAGATAATGGTAGGCCTATCGTTTCAAATTATTATCATTGTGTATAATCAAGCCACTCGTACACCATCCAATAATCACTAATGGAACTGCGTGTGACATTTAAGTGACACCAGCAAAACCGACTCCAAACCAATCGATGGTATGCAGTAGGCAGGGGCGAATCCAGGATTTTTCAACAACAAAAAAGGGAGGGCGGCATTTTAAACAGAAAAAGAATTAACAAGCCCCACAAAAAAGGTCTTCACTCTCAATTGGTGTCTATGTCAGGAAAATGTGACAAGCAAACAAATGATAATAATGATGATAATAACAACAATAATAAATAATAATATTAATAATTATAATAATAAGAAGAAGAAGAAGAAGAAGAAAAAGAACAACAACAACAATAATAGTAATGATAACAAAACACCTGTAGGTCTGGAGTCGAAATAAGTATTTTGTTAAGTATTTTTGTTAATATTTTGTAAATAATGGTGTACGATTTTCTCTCTCTATTTAAAAAGAGTAAAAATTATAATATTCAGTTCTTCTAATCTTCTATCTGGTATACCATTTAACGTTTTGAATATTCCCTAATTTTGGTCCGGTAGTTGAGTGCGGCGCAATATGGATCAACATGCTGAAAAAGAAATGACGTAGTGACTCGGACTCGAACCCACGTCCCTTTGTTTCAAAGCCCGGATAATAATCCACTGGGCCACATGCATCGCTGCTCTTTCTTCAGTTCTCCTCTCTCTCTCTCTTCTCCTCTCTCTCTTTTCATTTTATATGAATATCTTTCTTTGTTCTCTTTCCTTCTTGCGTTCTTCTTATCTCTCTTCTCTCTTTATAATATGCACCCCATTCCCCCCCCCCCTCCTCTTTTCTTTCAGCTAGTCATCTATACTAATCACCCTCTCTTTATTGACTTCAAGGGGCGAAGCAAACATTAGAAACCCGAATGAAGAAATATATCCTTTGGGGTCTTCCAAATAGTCATCGAAGCGTAATATTCTACATGTCTGCAAAGGAATTACAGTCTTCTTATATCGAGGACGGGTCGTAGAGGTAATTTAATTGGCCATGTTGGGGGTGAAAGGAAAATATTGAGGGAAGAAAATAAACGGGCCAATTACGAAGCACGTTCTGTTGTTTCTTTTGGGTCAGTCAGTCTTCGTTTCGAAGAGCAATGATGAGGAAGACGGAGATATGGGAAGAGAGAAAGAGGAAGGGGGAAACAGAGGATGGGAAAGAGAGAAGATGGGGCTATAAGTGATGACAAGGGAATAAAATAGGCAGGAGAGCTATAGAAAAATGGGGAAACGAAAAGAAACACTCAGAAACAGATAATCGGAGGTTCATCAATATCGTCGGTATTCATCACGATCTGTCAGAATTATAGAAGACAAACATGGTTGAAATAATATTATGATATTACGACTATATTTTCGGATGTATCCCTTTCTGGTAATGACATGCAAATAATGACTTTATAGTTTGGAAGAAATGAGATTGAAAGCGAAATAGGGGATGGGGAAGGAAAGTGGGAGAAGACAGAATGAGAGATAAATGTAAAGAATAAAGATTGATGGGAAATGGAGAAAATAAATAAAATGAGAATACATAGTTACGCGTGTGAGATTTTGTTATCTAACAAAGATATGAACATAATCATTTCCTAGGGGCATGTAAGCTGAGTAATTATGACAACAAAGAAGAAGGGGAAATACCATGTAACCAGGGGTAGTAGGAGGAGATGATGGTAAAAAACATACTGACAAGTACAACAAATAGAAAAGTAAGAGGTGAAGGATGAGGAGAGAAGAAAGAGCAAAAGAATAATAAGGACAGCCGTACTAAATCCGGGGCTAATAAAGTTAGCTGCGCTTAGAAACATTGCATTATGTGCTATATAAATGCTACATAATCATTAATAGAAGAAGAAGAAGAAAAAAAAGAAGAAGAAGAATAAGAAGAAGAAGAAGAAGAAGGAGGAGGAGGAGGAAGAGGAGGAGGATGGACTGAAAATAAAAAGAGGAGGCAGATGAGAAAGAATTCATGATAAAGAAACAAAATGTAAGATATTCTCTAAAGGGAAAAGTGGGAAGAGACTTTGGAGGGTATGATGTATTAGGCCTACTGTAACTCTAAGTTTTAAATGATTACATTTTGGTTTCTACGTATGAAAGGATAATCCCCTGGCTGTCTCGTTGTGGTTTCTGCTATCATAGCTATGTCGTCTAGTTTACATTTCGCATATTATAACCCGACCCATTTCATTCTGCCAATGCATATCAGACACCAACCGTTTGATCAACCTTATCAACTGTTTTATTAATAATGATGATTGGCTTCTTGTAATGATGAAGTAATTTGTGAAAACATGGAAGTAGTGACACCGATCAATGTCCTATAGAATTTTACTTCGTTAAGTAATGTTTTACATTCTTAAAAAGCATTTCGTTCAAATATTTTGCCGACAAGTTTTCAGATCTGATAACTTTCCTTGACTTTGATTGAGACATTTTAGAATACGGCATATGCCTCAAAACCCCGTTAAAATTCCTTAACGAAAAGAACTTTATTTTTTGATAGATTATATTTACAAGTAGCAGTAGTGGGACAAAGAGGTCGATGAATATTGAAAGCGGAAACATACAATGCAATAAATTATTGTTTCCCGTTGTTTTGACATTGACAATGCATTGCTTAAACCATTGTTCGTATTAATCCTGTCCAACTAGTGTTCGGCAATGTTCGGACATCTTCGGAGAACTTTCTAGACCAACAATGGTGGTTGTCATTCTGCCATGTAAAATATTGACCATTTCTATGGCTCAAAATCTAACTGTGTGTCGTCTGCTAAAATGGACGGGGAATATACTCCATCAATACCAATAATATAGGAATGAATGTGCTCCAAAAAAAATTTGGGAAAAAACAAGAATTAGAAATGTTAACAAAATTTAATTCCCAAGCCTGACCCTACCCTATCCTTCCTCCTCCCCCCCCCCCTCTCTCTCGTTCTTTCTCTCTCTCTCTCTCTCTCTACCCATTCCTCATCCTGCAGCTATTTCATTTTATATTTTTTCCTTTTACCTGCCAAATACCACCAACGCCGCCGCCGCCGCCGCCCAAAAAAAGGAAATAGGAGGGGGAGGGGGCATCCTCACCATCGTATCCTCCTTTGATTTCGGTGATCAAAATTGTATGCATCCAGGGAACTGATGAAGGAAAACAAATTGATGAAGAACAAGCGAAGGAGAGGCATATAATTTTTTTTTTACAATATACATGGTCTGTATTTGGTTGAACTGGAACTGTCCCCGGCGGTGTATGATTATGATTCCATAGCAAAGTATCGTGTTTCGTACATCTAACCAACTGCATCAAAATGGTCTAGCCGCCCACAGTCTGTTTTTACAACACATATAAAGTTTTGACGTAATATCGTATACGAAAAGGGAGAGGGACGGGAGAGAGAGAGAGAGAGAGTGGGGAGGGGGGGAGATGGAGGGGGAGAGAGAAGGAGAACGGATTTTATTCTATGGAAATATAAACGCTCGAAGAAAATAATATAAGGGCGCCCTAAAAATAAATTTATGATTTTCTTCTGCTTTCTTCATTATGAATCTAAAAGATTCAAAATTGTGTATTCGGGAATAATAATATTCTGCAAATAATTTGGGAATCATAATTATGCGTATGTTTTTTTCTCTGAAGTCCGTATCGATTTGTATATTCCTATGTTGTTGATTTATAAAAACACTTAAGAAACACGCACAAATCTAAATCCTGAAAAAAAAATTGCGCATACATTTTCAGGATATGGATTCAAATGCCAATGCTCGAAAATGTACAACCTGTGTTCAGGAATTCTTAACCCTGAAAGAATTAAATCTGTATACAACAATTTCAGCAGAGGAAGATTTACTAGTGGGCCTTCGTCACCCTAGAAACGATCATGAGATATATCGATCGGATATGTCCATCGAAGCGCTAAATCGATACCGGTTATCGTCTCTAGCGACATGATTATTAATATCTGTCCGGATTCGATTCGGGTAAGAGATCTCGACCCATATATCTCGATAACTCGAAATTATTTCGTGTGTATTAATATGTCTGGAGAAGGAATGCTCTGGACACAAGGATAGAATGGATGGGCCAAAGTATGGACGCTATTGACATGATTGACGCTCGGGTCAGGGTTTTTTTTTTTCTTTTCTTTTTTACAAAAGTGGTGATTTTGTTATTGAAAATGATTTAATGGTTTTATGATGTCAATAATTGAATGAGTTATCCGTTGTCAGCCTATTTATCAAGCATGCCTACATATTTATTTTATTAATTGTAATTTTGAAGTGAATAAACGATGCTGCATGTAAATAAATTAAGATATGAAAAGAAGATAAAGATAAAATGAGATAAAGTTTCGAAAAAAAAGAGCCAAAAGGCTTTTGTAAGCATTCCATTGAAAGGTGGAATACAATTTTTTTCTTCAATCAGTCCTTAAAATGATGAATATACTACAACCAACATGACCAAAGCCCCCCCCCCCCCCACAAAAAAATAATGATAATGAATAAAATAATTATAAAATAAAATGAAGTTAATAAATGAAAAAATATATAAAACTAAATTTAAAAAATGTATTAAAAAAAATAAAGAAATAAAAATAGAATGAAAAAGAAAAAAATGGAAGAATGAATAAATAAACTTGAGCTTTAATTTCAAATCAAAGAATATCTGGATGCACTTTCCCAAAGACGTCTTATATAGACATCCTAACTTGATTATCCACAAACAAAATTTGATCTTTCTAACGTAACACAGCACAGGGAAGAACTGTTATGTTTTTTGCTCTCTTTGTCGAGTAAAGATAGAATTCTATTTTTGACTAGCGTTTGGCGTTTCATATCCAAAGGTAATAGTGTCCATCCCACGTGTTTTCCTTTCCATATATAATTGCGATCCAGATACACCCTCCTTATCACCTTGGTGATGGTGACGTCATCGCTATACTGCAATATGAGGGAATCTCCCGAGAAAAAAAATCAAAATATACCTCTATTCAGGGGTTATTTTGGTCCCGATTTAACATATACATGTAAGTGACTAGCATGATTGAATTCATCAGCAGCCTTTCAAAATAATAAGCGGAAATGAAATAGGATGGCTAACAATCGGCTCATGACATGTAAGTAATAATCATCGTCTGTCATTTCTATTAAGTTACCTTCTTAAGAGGTGCGTATTTTTCCTCGTGCTGAGAAATTTTACAAAAGGAGCCTATTGTTGGCATATGAATAAATATTGTTTTGAAAAGTACCATTTGGCAATAAACAGAGGTGATAACCGGGGGAGGGGTCACTTTTTTTAACCATGTACAAAAACGTAAAAGATGATGTCATATTGTGATTTATGCATGTTACCCCCCCCCCCCCCCACACACACACTCACACTTTCAAATCGGTTCCTTTGCCCTTGTTGTTAAACTTATCCCTTGGGAAAAGTGCCGAGTTTGCTAATACCGGAAAAATACAACTCGGAATAAACATAGGAAGGTCAACATCGACTTCTAATTGGTTTTATTTTAAAGTGACAGGAAATCAAGAAGAACTGGTGAATGAACTTTGAGGGATTTCGATTGAAAGTAAGAAATCTAAATACGTTAAAGCAGTGTTCGGCCGAAAACCCCCCTCACGTATATCAAACTTCGCAACTCCCTCACCACCTCTTTACCTGTTTTCACTCTAAGGAGAAAATAATAATAATCTGCACCTCTATAAGCGGTGAAACAATTACGAGCATCTGTATGTGGGATTGTGCACCATTCAGAAGAGAAAGGTGCAAATGTGCACCTGTAGTAAGTAGGCAGAGGCAATACCCCTTTCATAAACCCAATTATGCGGCTAATAGCAGCATAATTTGGTCGTAAAATCGGAGGAGGACCAGAGTTATCCGCATTATTTTGATACTGCAATTATCCGCATAATAGCGGCATCGGGACCAGATTTTGACTTTATGAACGCATTTTCAAATAATGCGGATAATTGCCATGGTGCGGTCACAAGGTCACCCTTTTCCAACACAGGGGGCGTGTGCAGTTGTCATGACGATTATCCGCCTTTTTCAGGACGGGCGCTCGTAAAAATAGTGCGGATTATTTTCGGAGTTTGTGAACGCAATTTTTATTGAATTATCCGCATTACTCTTAGGCGGCTAATTGGAGGATGGGTTTATGAAAGGGGTAATGTTATGGATAAAGGTCCTAATAATTTGAACCGTTATATCACTGGCGGATCCAAGGGGGGGGGGGTACAGCCGGCCCGTGCCCCCCCCCCCCCGTTAGAGGCACTATTACAATTTGTAACGTAAAAATGCCATTAAAACATAAGTGTATATCCCCCCTTTTGAAAGCGAAGACCTTTTTTTTTTTTTTTGCTTCTCAAATTTTTTCTTGGACGAAATCCCCTTCATTTTTGGTTAAAAGCCTTTTTTTTGCTTGTCAAATTTTTCCTCAGGAAAACGTGCCCCCCCCCCCTTTCGAAAAAAATCCTGGATCCGCTCCTGCCTTATATCTTAATAATGATGAAGAAGGACCTCATTAAGCACGAAATTTATATTTGGGTTCAATTGATTAAAAAAAAAAACACTCAGAGAAATTCGTGTGTCGTTTTCATTTTGAAAGTAGTAGTAGCAAGCAGAATGGAAAGAACAAGCGTCAGGAGTCGCTTTGTTGCAATTTTCGTCAAAACAGTAACTTGAAATTTTCGTTCTGCATGAACTTTATTCATCTGACAGGATGAGAATTGGTTTCTTATTTCAAACTAAACCAAAAAATAAAGTTTTTTTATTAACCAAAATCGTCATACACTCTTAAAAAAAAGGTTAACCCAATATTGGGTAAAATGGGAACATGCATGTTGGTTGGGGGAAAAGATACCAGATATTTTGTAAATTTTACGCAATTTTGCGTAGAAATTCATCTTTAAAGCATGCATTTAGCCCAATATAAGGTTAAAAAACCCGTCAAACATGCATGTTCCCTTTATACCCAATACTGGGTAAAATTTTACGTAGTGTTTTTAGAGTGTATAGATTAATTTTGAAAAATGGTTTCCTTCAATCTTACGAGATTGTATCCCCTTTAAGGTAAGAAGACTGTCTTTAAAGCGATCCGTTACCGCTTAGAGATTACATCCGTTAACCGCTCGCAATGATACTCCAAATCCAGTTCACCGAATCAATAATTCTCTGGTCGCTCTTCAATCTTGCTCTCTTCACGGCGAAGTAAAACTGATATCTTATTGAAAGGATGCAACAAAAATTTCCCTTTTTAAAAACCGCGACGCCATGGATGAATTGCGTAAATCGGGAGCTAAAGAGAGAGAGGGAGAGAGAGAGAGGAGAAGAATGGAAAGAGAGACACAGGGGGAAAAGGAAGAGTTAGAGAAAGATGGGGATGAGAGAGAGGAACGATAGAGCAAGGAAGAAAGTGAAAGCAAGGAAGAAAGTGGAGTGAGATGTGGGCTTGGAAGCCATTGAAGAGGGAGAAAAGAAGATGTGAGAAGTAATATAAAGAAGAGAGTGGAAGGGCAGCTTCCCCCTTTCTTCTCTCTACCTTTTTCTTTATAATGGACCTTTGGGATCCATTACCCCCGAGCCCCTGAAAGTTATTTAATACACCGAAGGGGAATACGTCAAAACAAAAGCAAACAGAATAAATTTGAAAAAAAAGACGAAGATAACATTGGAATCAAATAAGAATTAGCAGATGAAGAAAAAGTCAGACGGAGAGACGAATAGGGCCCCAGAGACCAACCGGCTAAATCGTGTCCATTACATTAAACGACATTTTTAAAAGCAAGCATTGATAAATGATTAAGATGTAATGCATCTAAAATGGTCTAAAAGAAACGGGGGAAATTCCCCCATTAAAAAAAAAGATTTAGGTACTTCGAGAGGCCATTTACCTAATAATGAGCGATGTAGACATTGGGGATATCCCGCTTCTGGTCTTCGGTCATCGACTCGAGTTATTAGATTCATTTTGCTTTCTTTTGAATTTCATGTGCATGTTCATGATGCTATCAAAAGAATTTTCAATTTCTTGACCCTTCTCGTCACTCATGGATCTTGCCAAACTGTATTTACTTTAGTGGTAACTCTAAGGAAGCGTTTCATCAACATTTTCATCCGACAAGTTGTCAGGGGCCCGTTGCAGAAAGAGTTGCGTTTAAACGCAAGTCAAAAAATCAATCGCAAGTCCAAAATGCGCGCTGTTGATTGGTTGAAAATGAAGTTGCGCATGATTTTTAAAGATGCGTTTGATTGCAACTCTTTCTGCAACGGGCCCCAGATCTGACAACTTTCCTTGATTCTGATTGGCTCAGAAGCAATGAAAAAAGGAAGAAGAGGGGGAATTGGAAGAAACAAGGAATAACAGTATTCATATTAGAGATCTGAATGACGTGATTCAATACCTGTTAGTAATTCAACTGAGAAAAAAATATGACGTTTCATATGTGTCGCCCCCCAACCCCCAATCAAAGATTCCTGGCGCCGCCCCTGACCATAATGAGTCAAGGATGAGTATATAAACAATAATTGCATAACGTCATCGATATGAAACGGTTGATGAAGACCACATTTCTATTAAATATACATAACAGGTTCGCCTACATGATTTTGAAAGGTGGCTGTGTTTTGCCCCTAAAGTGAGAAAAGTTCCTAAATGATAGCATCACTCACAAATGAGAAGCTTTTTCTCTAGAGAAAACCTTGAAACGCAAAAAAATAATAATAATAAATAAATGATAAAAAATTGTCATTACTCATAAATGACTGCATTTAAGATCTTTTTCTCTTTTTTTGAGGGGGGGGGGTTACCTTCCGCCCCTTGGATCCGTATCCGCGCCTGTAAATTATGAGTAGACGTGAAAATTCTAATTAAAATAGAGGTTAGAAAACTTTATTCAAGCAAATAGAATAAAGAGACGCAGCCGAAAGGCTTGTTTAATTTAAAATTAAAGTGCAGTATTTTTTTTTAATTGTGTAATTCAAATTAGAGACCCTTTTTCAAATATTCCGTTGATAAAAATCAAATATTCTGTTAAATACCTCGTTTATTAGATTTTCGTTGTTAATTCATCGATGAAAATTTGCAGTAATCAATAAATGAAATGCAATAAAATCAAATGAAATATTGATATAATTATAATTCACCTGAATGGGGTCATTTTCCTAAATGCAATTTAAAAAATTGCATTCGTCATTTCTTTTATAACGATTATTTGGCAAAATTATGAATTTGAAAATTGTCTAAAATATCTTTGTTGTATTTTGATATCGGTACACCACACTGAATCAAATTTCAATAATATTAAGAACAGCACCAAATGTTCTGGTTTTGATTAAGAATGGTAATGATTCTCATCGTTTTTGCCATTCCAGTAGAAATCAATTGAGGAGTGTATCATTTCTTTTTAATGGGTAATTCGATTTTTTTGAAGTAGTGCTTTCGTGGTTAAAATGGTTTTCATGATAAAACCACGATTTTTTTGTCATAATTGCATGTATTCTGTGCTAATGTAATTGATATTTTTTTCTCTCAAAGTTTTTTTGTCAAATTTCGAATGGTGCAATTATGCATTGTTCGTCAAATGAATTATCTACTCTCCGAGCTGGAATTATAATAAAGGAAATTAAAAGTTATGGAACGTGGACACACACTAAGGATTCACCCAATATTTGATTGAAAGGAACATATATGTTTTGGGTTATATAAAGCCCCATGTTTGTAAATTTGACGCAATGTTGTGTAAAATTTACCAATGAAATGTGCTTTTTGTTACCCGTCATGTTCCCTTGTAACACAATATTTGTTAAAACTTTAGTCGGCCCTTTTAGAATATGTTTGATAGGCCATGAGGCGGGTCAGACATACCCTGAATCAATACATTAAAATACACATTTTGCATTCTTGGCCGTGCAACATAGAAGATTAAATGATATCAATTGAGAAATCGAGACGTTAACTTTATGCTAGAAACTAAAGGTCTATTTAATCAAATATCAACGTGTAATTGATCGAATACTTTACCGTTGACTACTCTTGCTCCTGATATTACGTTGTCCAAAGACACTGGAGCAGTGTACCAATGAATATAACCCCGCTGTATAATCACTGGGATGATGAAACACCGTTCTATTTTAAGTGTTTACCCGTACTTGCCCTTTCTATTCATTTCCATATTTGAATTAATCATTTCAGAATATCTGCTCATACCGAATCACTAGAATATCTCAAATCTTCATATCATGAACGGCAGGGTTGAAATTATTCGGTTTGTTTTTAAAATAATTTTATTTATACGGCGCACCGTCAACAGTGTCATGCTTGAATCGAAAGCTCTTTGATGTAACAAGGGATGAAGGTAGCGTAATAATTGATGTAATTTAGTTTCAATCATTGGAAGACCGAACTCGTTTTTTCCAAGGTGCTTGTATCATGTGTTTTAATCACTTAATTGGTACGAACATAAGAAAGGTGGACGAGGGACATTAGCACTTATTTTCGTATCAGATATCACCAATAATTTTTAATTGTATCCTACAAAATTCTAGTGTGTAATGAGGTACGCCTCCATCGTACATAATTGGTCGACTTTTACCATTTAGAATGGATGGACGATGTGGGGATGATTTAGAGGGAAAGGAGATCTAAATAATGACGTTTCAAAGAGGTAAATCACTTTTAAAAATATGTGTGGATGTGCGTGCGCACGCGAGTGTGTGTACAAGGTGTACTCTCTCACATGTCGATTAAATAGCACTGTTCTCGTTTAAAATGTTGTCACAAATCTTGGAGAAAAAAAACACAAAATATGATTATGAACAAAACTAAGGACACAAGTAATATGTTTGTAATAATCCTGAACATATTATATAGTTATGAACGAACTTTCCTGCAAAATCTATTTGATTAGGTAAAAATCCCTCTCTTTGTTACCATTTCTCTCCATTTATCCGTATTTTTCCCTCCTCCATTCCCGTTTTCTTTCTTTGTATTTCTTCATTTATCTTTCTTTCATTTATTTACCCCTTCAATCTATCTCTGTCTCCCTGTTATCTGTTTATGTATACATTTTTCGTCCACCCCTTCTCCCCCTCTTTTGTTTAAATCTCCGTTCGTCCTTCCCATTGATGTTAGAAGTCCGTTTGTTGACCACATGAGCGGACAGCAATCGCTAAATTATCATGTCTTGTCGAATCACATTCCGAGTGATTTAATTCGTGCGTGACCCAGAAAAAAGTAGAACCCACTGGAACAAACAAATCTGAAAAAGAACATCTTCATCTATCAACAAAAAATCTACCAAAGCACTGTCCCAAAAGAGAGAAAAAATAGCTCTTATGTGTCTGGTCAAATATGATGGTAATGTTTTCCCCTATAGGTTGTCATTATATCCGACTCGTACTTTGCCCCACCCCGAAATGAATTTAAATGCAATTAGGCTTGCGTTTTTAGCATGAAACAGGTTTTGAATTTTAGAAATTTTAATTGCTTCAGAAGAAACAAGGAAAATAGTAAGTACTTTATTTTTACACTGCTATGTGGCGCTTTTTGCTTTTTGCCAGTGGATACAAAGTGCAAAATATTATTTTGACTGATTTTTTTTCCAAGGCAGTATTTCAGTTATAGTGGCATAAGTTAATGGAATTGTAAATCTTGTTCTGTTTTAGGTTAAACAAAACACATCGATTATTAATTTGTTCATATCACATAACCAATCACATGACATAAATCATCGAATCAGTAAGACTGCAAAGTATTTTATAATTACAATATAAATTGATATATAAATAAACAATTCTTCATAATGCCAAAATCATGGTATAACTTGTCAGGTAAATACTGCAATGCGGTATACTTAATATTTAAATCCCTCCAGCTGAGCTACGTTTAACTTGCTATGTCATAACAAGAATTCTAGGAGATTAAAATCTTTAATGCTCCAATCATTTATCGCAGCCAATTTCGTGAAATGTGAATAATGCAATTCGATATTTTTGTGTCAATATCGTCCTGTTGAGCGTTCATATCGTTTTATTTCCTGCTCTGGGCTCCATAACACAAAATATTAGCGATCAATCGCTAAATGGACTGACCAATCAAGATCAATTTCACACGCGCATTACGTTCAAATTGTTTACCAGGAACCAATGAGAAGTGTTCTTTCATATTTGCTGTTCATCGCTATAAAGCTTTGTGTCATGATGGCCCTGGACAGATTAAAAACCTTCCGCGGTTAAGTTTATCTAAATCACTTTACAGTTTCTGAAAGCGTTTCCGCTCTCTTAATTTGGTCGGATTATTTCTCTGAATTCCACGAAGAATCGATAGTCAGTGATTGATAGCTGATGCATTGATGACAACACCTCCTCAGGCTAATAGTTCCTACAGAGTGGGATCTTTTCTTAAGTAGAACGATTTTACTCTGATGCATTTAGAAAATTCGTTTAACCGATATCTACTTTTCACAGAGGTTTATTTTTCTTTATTACATACCTCTCTAAACGAGGAGATTGATTCATTACAAATAAAAATAAACCATTATAACATTGTCATCTAACAAGCATAACATGCCTTGTAAGATATTTCATCCGACAGTTGACATAAGACACACGGGAGCGTTTCATCAACATTTTGTCCCACAGGTTGTCAGACCTTGAATTTGATTGGGTGAGAAGCAATTTTAATATGGTAACTATCGGATAAAACGACCGACAAGTCCTCTCATAAAACGCTCCTCAGAACCAACAGAACTGACGAAAGCTGTCAGATCTTACAACTTATTTTTGTTTAACTTTTTTGTCAGACGATAATTAATATTGATGAATCTCTCTCTCTCTCTCTCTCTTGGTGACATGAAAATTGCTAGCACAGACAGGTTATCATTAACAGTTTAACCATAGTAAGGGTCAGACATCTGTTTTTCCTAGCTAACCAGTGTCCCGTTTCATGAAGGCTTGTTATAATAACAAATTAACAATTTCTATAAACAAGTTAAGATCAGCCAATAAGATTGAAGGATTTCAGTAGCTTGTAACTGTTATTGTAAATTTGTTATTATACCAAGATTTATGAAACTGGCTCCTGAAATAAAGACAATTATGAGAACTGCCAATTATTCAGACGTTGAATGTTGATGCAACGCTCCCCTGGTCACTGACGTTACAGAGTATAATGTATTCAGATCTACTGTAGATTGGGATCAATATTAACTGTATCTGCCATGCCCAGTCACACGAATAGCTTCAAACAGACCGACGGCGTATACCGTATGTGAAAAATAACGTATTATTCTTGATCGGCCTGGCTCCCATCTAAAGCCCCCATCACACTTATTCCGAATCAAGCAGAATTGGCCTGAATGAAAGGACTATTGTTTGACCACCAATTGGTCATTTAAATCTACTTCCAACATCGTTCGAGAATACCCCTCGAATGTTTTGAACATGACCAAAACCTTCGGGACGGCCAAAAGGAATGACAAAAATATTTCGAATGCACTCAGAATGCAGTCAGAATATTGAGAATGCCCCTAGAATGTCCAAGAACGTAGCACGAATTATCAATCTGACTCCATTGCGGTTCATTTTGACTAGTGTATGATGATACACCTGGTCAATTTACTGAATTTCAACTCCAGTTTGATGAATTCATAAGTTCCTCCCAAAAATTTCTAGATTTTTTGAATATTTTTTTCTATCCAGCTTCTGCTCGATTCCTGCTGATTCCAAATAAGTGTGACGGGGGTATTACAAAGAGTTGCGATTGATTTGATCAACCACAACCTTGGAAAGCCAGCAACACCAACATCCGAAATGCATGTTTGTTCAAAATGTTTTCTAGGTATACGATGTCTACCCATACATCCATCGCTACCCAGTTGACCATTCAGTGTAAACGGACAATTTATGACAATGATGGACTGCCATAATAATTGTGGTTGATCGGATCAATCGTAACTCTTTGTAAGATGTGACCCTGGACTCTATTTCGTCGGTGAGACTGTGCAGTCGTGCAGTCTCGAGGATTCTCCGTTGGCTGTGAACCCAGCCAACCAGTTAAGGCCTATTCTTTCAAACATTTCAATACAATTTCAACACAATCCAATACTATTCAATGTTTCTTTTTCTTATGATAGTGGTATAATTTATGCAAGGATTCAGTATGCAAGAAACATTCTAGAATGTTTTCGAGGAATATGGAATCATTCAAAAAGTATAATGTTTTTTAAAGAAGATAGATAGAGTGGCAGGGTGAGAAAGAGGGGGGAGTAGATACAGAACAATTTCTCTAGTTTGATCTATATAACTTCTGGTAGTAGTAGTAAAATGGTATTTATTGGCAAAAACAACACATCGCAGCCCAAAGGCTGAATTACATGAAGTTTACAATTGTAATGATACAAATTTGATTACACATTATTTTCACAATTCAATTACATAATAATATAAAATAACTGCATCTTCAGACTAAGTACAACTTTTAACAGACTAAGGTTTGAAAGAATGGCACAAAGAAAGAGAGCAAGAGAGAAAGAAACATAGAAATGAAGGAGAGGGCTGAAATATATGGAATAAGAGAAAGGAAAACGGGGAGAGAGAAAGAGAGTAAGAGAAGGAGAGATGTTCAGAAAGGATAAATCATGGGGTGGAGAAGTGGAAGACCTGAATGAGTTGACAGAAAGAAGAAATGGGAAGAAAGATACAAAGTGGGAATAGGTAAGACAACAAAGAAAGAAAAAGTTTAACAGAGAACAGTAAGCTTGGTGATCGGAGAAAGGTAACGGAAATGAAAGAAATAAAGAAGAAATTCAAGCATACATGTGTGTAGGAAAACAAAATATACCAAAAAAAATGTAATAATTGCATTTCATATAATATGTAAAACGTTTGCGTTATAACTCGAATTCACAATATCAAAATAACATAATGTCTTGCAAAGTAACATTAGAAGCACAGACAATATGATGGAGAACAGTTACAGGTCAAAAATGAGTGTAAAGATAAAAAGATAGAGAGAGAGGGGGAGAGAGAGAGAGGGGGAAGACAAAGCATAAGAATATAATTAAAAATCAAGAAACAATCTGAGTGTCTTTTGCTTATTCTTAGTTTGAATTGATTGTCTTACATTGAATAACCTAACCTACATTAAACGAGTTAATCACGCAAGGCCGATGCTCTATATGGGGTCGCTAAATGCGCGCGTGCCAAAATGGCACGCTTCTTAAAGTCTTACTCCAGCAATGGCTAAAACAGAACGTACAGCCGGTCACTGAGCTCTCGGTCAAACGTGACAAATCAATGTGTACTGTAATGAAATTACTTCACAAAGGGAATTGACCAGCAAAGGACCGACCTTACTAAGATTGGTGAAGCGAGGAATGTGCGTAATATGATTATTGTGGCCCTTGGAGCCTGTCAGTTTAAAAACAAACACGATTTGGACGGCGTCCTCGTAAGCCATTTATACATTTTTCAAAGATTGTCAAAAGGGGTAATAGCATGCACACAGTTAGTTTTTTTTTCAAGAGGTACTAATGGCATATCTGATAGAGAAAAGAGCAGATTTTTATGTAGGGCCTATACAATTAGCTTCACTATTATCTTTAGCATTTTCGTTATTATTATTATTATCATTACTATTATGATTATTATTATGATTATTATTATCATCTTTATTATAGATATATTTAGTATTGAAAGAATATCATCACCATTATTATCACTATAGAAATATTACTCAACAGTAACACTGTGGTAGAGTACAGAGTCAGCAGAGAGGAAAATGAACATGAATAAAATTATATAATTAATAATTGAAAATGTGGACTGAACATGGTGGCGTCGATGTTCTGGTCATTAATGACGTCAGTTAAGTGTCATCATCCGTTGCATCATCGTCCAGATCATTCGAGCCGATGCCGGATTGACAGAACTCATGGTAATAATAGTCGTGTAAACGGAAAGGCTGGGGGCGACGGACGTGCGGTTTTAGGAGAGCTGGAATGGCAATCATTGGTAGAAAATTACGAATGATTGCGCGATTATTGGCGAGGATAAGGTCAAAGGGCAAGGGGATTTGGCGGGAGAGATGCTGTATGATTATATTCATGACTAATGGTTATTTTTTCTTTTTCTAGATTTGTTCGCAGCAAATATACGGGTGTTGGTATAGGACTGCAAAAGTAATTTTACCCCGGTTTTAAATGCTTGGTGTTATTTTAACACCAAATGGATGATATTTCAACACATATGAGTGCCATTGCAACACCTCCAATTGCTACATTTACACATTCACATCCATCCACAAACTTTGATGTTACACTCTTTGGTCTTATAAGTTTAGTCTCTATGGTATAATTTCAACACCTTATGATGTGGTCCTCACCAACTGGTGTCAGTTTTAACCTCCTAATTTGTAATTCAATTTGATTAAAAAAAAATGATGGTGGTGTTGCTGATGACGACATCGGCAATGATAATGATGATGGCGATGATGATGATGATGATGATGACGAAGATGATGATGACGATAATGATGATGAAGATGATGATGATGACGATAATGATGATGAAGATGATGATGATGATGAAGGTGACGATGATGATGATGACGATGATGAAGATGATGGCAACGCTGATGTTAATGATGGCGATGATATGATGATGATGATGATGATGATGAAGGTGATGATAATGATGATGATGATGATGATGATGATGATGGTGACGATGATGGAGGCTCTACTGTCTCGGCGACGATGGTTTTTACGATGCTTAAAAGAGAAACGATCATATACATTACTGTATCAACCATGTTTTCAGAAAGCATGTACGTCACAGCCTGCGACAATTTATGAATAGGAGAAGACATGGAAAATGCACCCCTTAAGCTGATAGTATATAGTATTTCACTCTCTAGTTCTTCATGTTTTCTACTTCATTTACGGTATCACAATCCCCTTTCATCTCTTTTTTATTTTTTTGCTTAATTTCTCTAAAGGTTTCTGCGCTACTCTGTCCACCTCGTCTTTGAATTTTCTATATAAACCTGCAATAATTATATTTGTTAGTACAGGGTTCATTGGAACAGTATCTACCTAAGAACCCTTGACCGTATTTACCAGCCCTTTTCGGCCATACTCGCCTCTGATGATACGGCTTCTCTCGATCTCTTTCGCTACACGGTTTTGGCATGTTTTGTTGTCGGCAGCTCGGATTACACCCCCGAGGACCGCAGTCTGCCGCGACCGGGGCGACACGGCGTCGCGGGCTGCAACCATCCGGTCATTTGAGTTCGTGTACAGCAGCGCTATAAAGAGATATGATTACAAGGAAAGTAGGCGAGATCGGGTTGTAGCTGAGTTATATGGTCCAGAGCCAGAGGGGGTGGGGTCGATGCCTATGTGACCTGCGTTAACCCGGGGGAAAGTACTCTTTAAAGGTCCTATTGATCGCTTTAAAGATAAACACTACAGTATTGAAATAACCTTTGGAGACAGGGTGGAAACAAGAGTATTTGTTTTAGTTTGTGATTTTCTTGATAATTTTTTTTTTCGGGGGGGAGGGGGGGGGGGGTAAAGGGGCCACATACTGTACATACAATTGACTAACGTCTTGGGGGTACCCCTCTCCTTTTTTGACATACAAAGCACTTCATTTAAATGAGTCTTTAGTCACGGTCATAGACCTACAATACCTAACCAACATCAATAATCAGTCACTCAGTACTATTCTATGTCATTTAAATACATCAAGGGTACAGAGAATACTAACGGAATTAAATTTTCCCGACTCTTCCTTGATATTTTCAAACATCCCATAAGCGTCTATTCATTTTCAGATTGTCCAAGATGACAGCTGTCGGGGATGAAAGCCGCAAACATGGATATTAGCTTTCATTTACGTTTTTTAGGTGACGGATTCCTCAAAATTCAAATGAGGACTTTGGTATTTTAAGCGCCTCTCACACATGCAGTTGTGTTTGTCAAGAACGATGTCAAAATGAATGAGGATTATTTCCGAGGTTTAACTTTTTCGATTAAGGAATGACCTTTTAAGAGGATGTGGTAAAGAGCATCAACGTAACTGTTCAAAATCTGGGAAAACCCCTGTTCTAAAATTTGCATAATCAGAAAGATTGAAAATTTGCTACCCATTATGGCGAAATGATCTTCTGCTATATAGTAGAAAGCATGCATGGGAGGGGAGGAAGAGGTGGAGGAGAATGAGGACGAGGTGATGTGGAAGAAGAGGAGGAAGACCATGATGAATAAGAAGATAAGAAGAAGAACAGGAGGAGGAGAAGAAGATGAAGAAGAAGAAGATAATAATAATAATAATAATACACAGTTCTTGTATAGCGCATATCACAATTATGAATAATGTCTCTATGCGCTTCCAAAGGACTTGGATATTATTACCCCAGCTGTAGCTTGGCAGTCGTAATTACTAAGATTACAGCGCACACGCATTTCAAGGAATATATTCCTGCCAGGTACCCATTCACCTCAGTTGAGTGCAGCACAATGTGGATAAATTTCTTGCCGAAGGAAATTACGCCATGGCTGAGATTCGAACCCACGACCCTCTGTTTCAAAGTCCGGAGACTAATCCACTGGGCCACAACGCTCCACATTGATAAGAAGAAGAATAGAAGGAAAAGAGGAGAATAATAATATTAGAAGAAGAAGAAGAGGAGGGGGAGGAGAAGAAGAAGAAGTGATAGAGGAAAGAAGGAAAATAGAGTGTGATATGGAAAAGGAAAGAGAAGCATTTGGCACCCGGTGTTTTAAGACTGGTAACCCTATTGTTGGCCCTCGATTCAGTTCAACCACCTGCGTTTTCCTGCTTTGAATACACTGTATACATGATCCCAGTCTGCGTCATGGTCATCCGGTCCCATTGAACCTTATTGAATTCTGTGTTTTATCGATTAGCCTGCCATAATGCAAGACTCCATTGGGGGACATTTTGACCGACTTTTCCTTACTTCATGTACTTGCTAGCATACGATGGTCCCATGCACATAAGATCCGCTATTGATGTATTAGTTCACTAATGGGCATTGTGGCGTAAAACTTAATACATTTATTTTATATTTAATTGGGTATCTGCACAACATTAAAGAGCAGCGACTTATCTTTCTGTTCTTGGTGTTTTGTTTGCTATCCTTGACTTTGAGACTGTCGCAGTAGCTCTATAAGACACCGAAGGGGTTTCATTTTAAAGACTATGCATGGGGAGCGTTTCATGAAATGAACTGTCGGAAGTTTTATCCGAAAGTTACCATAGTAACAGTGCTTCTAAGCCAATCAAAAGCAAGG
Organism: Lytechinus pictus; assembly: GCF_037042905.1. Taxonomy (NCBI): domain Eukaryota; kingdom Metazoa; phylum Echinodermata; class Echinoidea; order Temnopleuroida; family Toxopneustidae; genus Lytechinus; species Lytechinus pictus. Next base: position 17,922,017 of record NC_087256.1, read on the forward strand.
AAATTTATCAGATTCTACAACTTGTATGACGAATAATAATAATGAAACGCTCTTCCTGATGACGCAGCTCGATACTAGCAGCGTCTCCTCTCTCATTATCCATGTTTTGGCTGCCTTGCTTTGCTTTTACTTTTTTTTTTTTTTTTTTAACATTCACTAATATAAAAAAAATGAAGAAATCAATTGGGAATGCGAGAATGTCACTTAAAAAATGATAATTGTGACTCCTGCTAAAGACTACGGAGACGTAGCAAGGAGAGTCTTTTCATAAATATTTTCTAATGGCCAATAAAATATATCGTTAGTCAAACATGCAAAAGTAGGTCCACCTATCTTGATAAATAATTGTGAAAGATAATTACATGTACAAGTGCATGTGTTGCCCCCCCCCTTTCTTTACAATTATTATTATTTTTTCTAATACTTTTTTTTCTCTCAGAAGGTTGTTAGACTGAAAATGCTTCCAAAAGTGGTGACGACCCCTTGAGTTGATTATCATGATCATTATGATCTGATATATTCAAAGCGCTTAACACTCGCTTCATCAAAAGTCAATATTATAAACAACCTATACAAACATCATGCAAATTTTATATTTACATTGTGTCATAAAATGGTAATGTACATAATTGTATGGAAATGAATAGTTAAATAGATAAGGATATCGGCATTTTTATATATTAAATAAGCTTACACGCTTTCGGAAGTTTCTTATATTCTGATTCAGAATTTAATTAAAAAATCTTAGTCATGCCCGTTGATGTTACCGTGATTTTCCAATGCAACTTGAAGATAAAAAACTTAGCCTTTCAGCTAATCTTACTTGGAAAATAATACAGGAAACTGATCTTAAACATTGCAGAAAACTAAAATATAAAACAGAAAAAGAGGTAACAGAAATGACAACATTAACAAACTGATAAATCGGCTGCTATAAAAAAAAATGACACACAATATAAAAGCTCTACCAGGAGACAATACGTAGACTACTAAAAGACAAAAGTAGGACGCTAAGTCCATCTGCAACAAAATGTTAACTTATTTCTTCTGCTAACGATTGCTATAGGGGGGAAATAAATGCATTGGAGGGGAAATGTGTGTCATCACGGATATATATTAATATCGTTAAACACAATGCCTGATCTTCATATAATTCTTTTATCTTCTGTCTCAGAAATCATGACAATCGTTTGTCACCATAATTACCAGACAATTTTCAGATTACCATTTCTGTAAATTGATGAATATCTTAAATCCGTTACGGAGAAAGCCCCGCGCCAATAAATCATTGCTTTATCGGCAACCGGATATTTCCCTCTTGTTCAAAACCCGTATTGATAGATGGGTAGATGAAATAAGATGGAGAAATTATGTAAATATCTATTTCTTATCAGGAAGGACAAGGCTGGAGCGGAATCTGGGAAAATGTCTGGAAATGGTAAACATTTTTATTACCCTTTGGACTAGTTTCTGTCTAAGACAAATCTGTTCTCTATCATATAACTTTATCAATCAAAACAATAGGATACGTATTGAGCGAGAGGGACAGTCCCTAATGAATATACGTTTTTTATGAAAATACAAAAAATACAACAAATATGAAATACAATAAAATATTCATGCAGAGTTCCACATAACATGTGTATTATATTTATTGAAACCATTTATAAAAACAACTTTAAGAAAAGATCTAAAAAGTGAGGCATTTTCCGAGGAATACAATAACCTTACACTTTACATTGGATCTTTAGATGTCGAACAAATATGAAAAACTTTCACCAATGATCACTCTATCATCATTGTATGCACTCTGCTGTGTTTAAAACATAATCATATCAAGTGACTATTAAAGGACAAGTCCACCCCAACAAAAAGTTGATTCGAATAAAAAGAGAAAAATCCAACAAGAATAGCACTGAAAATTTCATCAAAATCGGATGTAAAATAAGAAAGTTATGACATTTTAAAGTTTCGCTTATATTTTCACAAAACAGTGATATGCACAACTCAGTGTCATGCAAATTAGTCAGTCAATGATGTCCATCACTCACTATTTCTCTTGTTTTTTATTGTTTGAAATATACAATATTTCATTTTTTTACAGATTTGACAATAAGGACCAAGCTGACTGAACCATATATTCTTAAACAATGCTGATTCCACATGTTCAGGGAGAAATTAATCATTGATTCACTTGACAATGAGGAGAAAATTAGAATATTTCATATTTCATATAATAAAATACAAAAGAAATAGTGAGTGGATGACGTCATCAGTCTCCTCTTTTGCATACCGACCAGGATGTGCATATAACTGTTTTGTGAAATTAAGCGAAGCTTTAAAATGTCATAACTTTCTTATTTTACATCTGATTTTGATGAAATTTTCAGCATTATTTTTGTTGGATTTTTCTCTTTTTATTCAAATTAACTATTTGTTGAAGTGGACTTGTCCTTTAACAATGCTCAGATTAGCCTAACTATATGTATACAATCATTATGTCACTGTATTCTGATCATATTATGCACTGTTATAAAATTTATCCTTAAAAATAAAAGAAGTTCCTGCAGCAGAGTCTCGAGAACACCTGTAATCTTACGAGATTGCGTAATCTTACATTATATCATGTAAAATTACAGGAAATTGGTATTTGGTGTATGGAATCTTACAACTTTCCTTGAATAAAACACCCTTTTCCCCTTTTTAAATAGACCTGTTCTGTTAAATTGCAGAAAAATTCCTGTTTTATGAATTTACAGAATGATTCTGTTATTGCTTTCTGCAAAATCTTTTTTTTTTCTATAAAATCATTTTTTTTAAACAGTGTGATCCTCTTTGGTGCAATGGTCGAATAATATTAAACACCCTCTCAGTCAAAAACAGTATAATGGGTTCACATCTACAGTAGAAAGCACTTTGGAGCGTAAACCGGGTATAACCACCCTAAACACTTGTTGTTCGCTGTTCATACAGGCATATGTACTTTTTTTTTATTTTTAAGATCGCTATTTAGAAAGGTAAGGTGAGGGTCATTGATCTTAATTTACAATCAAAACACACTCAAAATGTTGGGCAATATAATATCCACTGGGTGGGGTACGTTTTTTGTGAAAAAAAATATTCTGGCAAGCCAATTGAGCAAATTTATTACCCAATTATTAGTTTTTATTACCTAATATTGGCAGGTTTTAACCAATAGTTGTGTGGACAGTATGTTGCCCAGGGTTGGTTAAAAGTTGGACATTTTTTGCCCAACTATTTTAAGAGTGTAGGGTAGTTGAATGATAATAACAAAGAACAAGATTGTATAAAAGGGAGCTATCTATAAATATCTATATCGGAGTTTCAATAATCATAAAGCTAACTATTCGTAATAACGAGGGTTTTAGGGTTATGATAAAGTAATCCTCTCCTCTTGTTTGGAAAACGATCATTTTTCATTATTATAAAACGAAACTTTTGTGATCTAATACCCTTATTGAAAGGGAATCACTTGTATTTCAACATGGTTTCTTTTAAGTAAAAACAATTGATATATACATTTAATCAATCATGAAGGGCTGCCATATGAAGAATATTGGTTATACGATTATTTTTTTACATGAGTCATACATCCGCTTGAGTTTCTTTTAATCAAGGAATGTTGAAATGTAAATTATCATAAAAGCTATTTAATCTTTCTCAGAGAATATTGTCTAGGGGAATAGATGTGTATTATTTCTGGAATTTTTTTCAGTTACAAAATTTTTTAACTTTTTGGTGAATACCAAATATTGTCTTATTGTCTTAAATAGACTGTTGTCATTTGGCTTCAAAGAATAGCTCGCTATCCACTGGCCTTCTGAACTCTCGAAAAGAATGACACGAATTAACGCATAAGAAGACCATGGTATTCTTTGATCCTGAAAAGGACATACCCCTTTCCCTTAAAAATTATCACCCAGGAGGCTTTCTGAAGGCAGATCCCTTTCTCTCGAATTTCAACCGACATCTGAAAATCAATACCCCTTTTATCACACTCTCAGTCAAACGGAGAGGATCTATACGATTGTACGTTGGTTGGGGTATAAGCCTTGCAGAGTTATTTAATGATCGAACAGGGAGGCAAGTGATAACTATAGTTGGATGTTCAGCGACTCTCAGTATAAGCTGCAAACGAAGCAAATTTTGGATTTCGCTATAGGGTTCATAAAAGGTCTCTAGATGTTTTGAAAAGACTGAAAGAAAGTTCGCAAACTTTTCTTGTCGCAAAGCAAACTTTTTTGGCTAATCTATTTTTCCGGAAATAGGTGTATTTGTAAGCCTTTGGGAAGTGTTGGAAAATTGTAAGACGGAGTCACTGAAGTTCCTTTTGATATGCCAATTTCTAGCGACTACGAATTCATGACATTTTGGATCCTCCTATGAATTCGTGTGGGATACCCCCCCCCCCCCCCCCCGAAATTCGACCTACTTATAAAATATGGGCGTCGGACTTATACAAACCAAATTTTGTTCTTTTAAAAAAGTTTGCAAAACATTTGAATGTCAAATAAAACATAAACGTCGAATACAACGTCAAACTTGAAGTTGACTGTACTTCACTAGATGGTTACCATAACAATGCTCCTGTATTTTGGTAAATATAATCCGGGAGGGGCGGCACCAGTGTTTGATAAGGGAGGCAAGACGACCTAAAGTGAACTTGACATTTTTTCACCAATTGAGTTATAGGGGAATCTTGAAGCTACATGGATCAAAACTCTTGTTTTTATCATGTTTATACTTTTCTACCCTCTTGCCTCCCTTTCTCCTCTCTTTATAAATTACTTTAAATAATCATGAAGGGCGGTGCACCCCTTATGGCACTGCCCCTCTAATTCTGTTGCATTATTGCTTCCTCCCGACACCCCCCACTGTTTCTCCGTTGCTATGGTGCTCTTAGAGTCTGCCCTGACCTTGGAACACGCTCGATCGGATTTTGACGTAAAGTTAGCATAATCTCTGTACTCTTTTCCTCTTGTTTTCATCGATTCCGTCGACACCACCAAGCGAGATTAATGGGGATCTTCACACTGCCCGATCCGCTGTTAAAGAGATTCTTATTCGTCTACTTTTATCCTGACATGACTGCGTTATGGACAACTCCTGCTACAATCTTACAAACCAAACCGACTCCTGGGGAGTGTTTCATCAACATTTTCATCCGACAAGTTGTCAGATCTGACATCTTTCTCTGATGTTGATTGGCTGAGAGGTACTGTTACTATGGTAACTGTCGGATAAGATGGGACTTGTCGGATAAAACGTCCGACAAGTCCTTTCATGAAACGCCCCCCAGGGCTCCGTATAACTAACAAAGGTTAGTGATTAATCGCTAAATGCAACGGCCTATCAAGATCATCGTTGCATGCGCATTTTGTTCATTAGACGGACGAGGAACCAATTAGAATTGTTCTTTCAAAATAGAGATTAATCGCTAACCTCTATGGTACGGGACCCTAAAGCCCGTTGCAGAAAGAGTTGCGATGAAAATGCAACTCTAAAATCATTCGCCACTATATTTCCATCCAATCAAAAGCGCGCATTTGTGATTTCTACTTTAAAAAAAATCTTAATCTTATTATTATGTGCTTGACTTGCGGTTAAACCAGCAACTCTTTCTTCAAAGGACCCGATCAAGGCTATAGCGTCACTTCCAGTGGCGTAGCATCGGTTAGATTTTCGTCGATTTTTCTTCCAAATCTTCTACATTTGATTAAAATTACTGCCAAATTTTACTGCACGAGGTATAGTGGTGGTAATGAATATAACCTGAAAAAGCCGTTGACGTTTCCGCAAAATTTAAGTAAAAACTTTTTGTATAATTATGATCATTGAGTGAAGTCAGTCACTGTACAAAACGTTTATACGTCTTGATTCAAGTGGGGGGGGGGGGTTCGCCTGGGGCTCTTACCCTTTAATCTAGGTACTGAAGGTTCGAATTCCACCTCAACATTAACTTGATAAATCCAATGTCCTCACAATGAGTAGTTTGTATCTCCAATCGTGGCCGGTGTTTGTGCACTTAACTTAAGAACTGTTCTCCAATGAGTGAGGGCTTTAAAATTATAATGCAGATTGCTATATTGTTGGACGCGCAAGGTAAGGGGTACCTTCTGCGCAAGCGCATAACCGCGTTACAGAATATTGTGTTGCTATATAGATATAGCTAACAGCACCCTTCCGATATGAGAAAGAGGGACATTGTGGTTTCCGGTTTGGATCGTTGGTAGTGTGAACGAACCATAATGATGTTTGTGGGGTCATTCATCCACTCATGCGTTATTCATCGGTGGAATTCAAGATGTCGAAGCAGCAGAAAGCTAGGAAAAGAGAAAGATGGAACGCAAGGAGAAAAGGGAACTGAGAAACAGAGCAACAAGCAAGACAAACACTGCTATGACAATCGCGATTGTCTCTAGAAAAAAAATATATACAAAGTGCAAAAGGGTTAAGGTGGAAGGATTTTGAAGAGATCGGGTGTGTGTTTCATAAAGCTGTTTGTGAAGTTATACATGACTTTACGAACGATTGGGACAGTCATGTTCTTAGCTAAGTCAGCAGTGTTAGCACAAGAAAGGATTACCAGTCTTGTAGAAAGTCATTCGTAACTTACGAACGGCCTTATGAAATACCCACCGGAAATGGCGTTACATAAAGCTGTATGACTTTACACTCGACTGACTGACTAACTGACCTGGGCCTGTAACACAAAGCTTAGCAATCATCGTTGACGAATATCTTTACGATTGATTCCATTGACTACAATGTACAATCCATCGTGAAAACCAAGAGGTACGATCAATCGCTAACCTTTGTGTTACGCAGTGGCGTAGCTACGGGGGGCCTGGGGGGCACGTGCCCCCCTGAAAAAAATTGGAAGAGCAAAAAAAGAAGAAAAAACGGAGAAAGAAGAAAAGAAAAAAGGAAAACAAGGAGAAAGACAGAAGAAAAAAAGAAGAGGAGGAAGACGAGTGATTAAAATAATGTGAGGGGAAGACTTGCAGCAAAAAAAATCTTTCATGTTACTATATAAAATTTTTGATTGCGCTTCGCGCCAAAATTGCCTGTTCGATGAGATTCATATCTTGCTCAAAAGGCTGATATGGAGCAAGTTTTGAAGTCAATATACAAAACATATTTTAGCTCGGACATCGAGCTTTCATTATTTTTTTTTTCATTTAAAAATTTAAGTACTCTGTAAAATGTCCGTTTATGGTCTACATATCAACATTTCTAGCTCATGCTGCGTGGTCACATTGTTTGATTTGCCAAGTTCCTATTGTCTTCGTGTATTCCATAAAGTTCCATTAAACAAATGTACTCAGAATGCCCAGATTCTAGGTTTAAATCTAAAACATGCGCGATAGCCTGCATGTTCTTTATTTAAAATGTACTTAAATTATCCAGTTTCAGATCAGAATATCAATAATTGTCTGCTCACGCTTCACGATCGCATTATTAATGATACCCAATCCTATTCATGATTTACAAAATATGAATAGCATGTCCCGCTTTTAGGTCTAAAGTCTCAATTTTCTTCCTCTCGCGCTTCGCGCTCGCATCAATTGTTTAGTTAAATACCTATCCCATTTATGAATACAAAAAGTGCTTAGAATGACAATTTTTTAGGTCGGAATGTCAAAAAAAAATAGCTCGCGCTTCGCGCTCCCATTATTGAAATATATACCGTTTTCTTGGGTAACTGTAAGCAGTCCTTAACAGGTCCCTTTTCGATCATGCTTGTACAGTTATTAAAAATTTCTGCTCGCGCTTGGCGTTCGCAGTAATCATCTAGTTACATACGCATCTTGTTCAGGATCACACATTACATTGCCCAGAATATTAAATTTTCAGGACAAATACATAAAAGTTTTTTTAAAAATCGCTCGCGCTCGCACTTTTTAAAAGGCTTATGAGATTATTTCATGTTTATGTTGTTTTATAAGAATAAAACTAAGAAGTGACTGATCGGGGAAAATATAGGTAAAGCTAATTTTGGGCCCCGTCCCCTATTGGCGAAAGTCGGATCTGCCCTTGTGACACATACGTACACACCGGAAAAAAATGTTGCCACCCCCATGAAAAAAGCAAGGACCCCCGCGCCCCCTAGGAAAAAAATCCTAGCTACGCCACTGGTGTTACGGTTCCCTATTCTTGTGATTTTTTCTTGTTTTAATGTAGGGGGTGAATTTCCTACATTCTAAAACCTGGCGTGTTTAAATATTGACACTAGTTGGTGGCGCAAGAGGAACACATCCTCTGGTTTACAATTACACCCTAGATACTAAAGTAACAACCAAGTGTGTTGTAAGAACACCCATTACACCAACAATAAAAATTTAACGCGAAGGTAGCTGTGTGCGCTGTGAACGCCTAGCTCAGCCGGGTAATATAGGAGCGCCTTGAGCACCTAACAAGGTGGATATGTGCGCAATATAAATACCCTATATTATTATTTTATTATAATGGCACGCAACAGTTTTGGCTGCTTAAAGGGGAATTTGAGGCCGAAAATAACTATATCTAAATAATCGTAGTATACAATTCACCGAGCAAAATGCTGAAAATGTCATCAAAATCTGATGTTATTGAATTTTAAAGTTTAGCAATGTTCAATTATTATGCACATCGTCATGAATATTCATTATTATGATGGCACGTCCCCACAGTCTTTCTCCTTTCTTTTGTTATAACATTTAAATACATGTATGTGTGTAATATATCTCCCTTATAATAAAATAAATCTCATTAAATCAGTTTTCAATTCATTTTCTTTTAGTTTCCTGGAGGAGAAAAATTGAATAAACATTTCAGGTAATTTAATACAAAGAGCAAGTGGGGATGTTACATCATCAGTCTGCTCATTGAATATTCATGAAGACCTGCATAGAACTGTATTACCGAAATAAAGCAAACCTTTAAAATGTCATAACTTTGTTATTCCTTGTCCGATTTTGATCAAATTTTCAGTCTTTCACTTATCTGATATTTTTTTATCTGTTCAAATGATATACTTTTCACCCTGGAGTACCCCCTTTAACCCATATAAAAGTTTTGATAGAGAGTAAATTATGCACTCATTTAAGTATTAATATTCTGCAATCCGATTTCAGGTTTGATGTGAACCAAGATTATTAAGAGTATAATTAATTTGACACTCAAGAATAATGACAAATAATTGTAAAAGCCATAAAGTCATGCGTAACTTAAGAATAGCTTTAGGAAACATCACTCGGAAGCAGATAAATGTACATGCAGATAAAACGCTACTTTAGAAAGAATATATATGGGAAGAGAGAGGAAAGAAAGGGGAATACAAAAATAGAAATGTATGTGTTATTATGTGTAATTGTTGGAGACGGCTACTTTGTGGTACTGATACTGTATTATTCTGATGCACACTTCAGTGTGTACATGTAAATATTAAGCTGTCAGATTTGCTTTTAACATCACCTTATGCAATACAGGGCCCCGTCTTACAAAGAGTTACGATTGATCCCTTATTAATCAACTAACTCTATGGAAATCCATCAGTGTCATAATTTTGTCTACAGGAAATTTGCAAAATGTCCTTTGTAACAAAGGAGAACACACCTCATTGTCAAGAATTCAATGAATTTATGGATATACATTCATATCTAGAATTTTTTTTAAACAAAAATGCATTTTATATGTTGACTTGGCTGGCTTTCCATAGTTCGATTGATCGGATCAATCGCAACTCTTTGTAAGACGGGCCCCCTGGCCTGCATGAAATGAAAAAGGAAATGGAAGTGACGTGAAATGAAATGAGGTGAAATGAGAAGAAATGAAATGAAATGAAGTATGATGAGGTGAATTTGAATGAATGAGATGAGATGAAATGAAACGAAATGTGATGAAATGAGATGAAATGAGATAAATGAAAATAAAGATGAATCAAATGAATTGAAATGAGATTAAATGAATGATACCATCACTGGAGACCTTCAAATCTAAACTGAAGTCTTATCTTTTCTAACAGTATTAGTTATTGGCACTTTGACACTCATCCAAACTTTCTCATTCTTTATTTTCTTGTGCGCCTCGGAATAGAATATTTTTAGATATATGGCGCTATATAAAATTAATGCCTATTATTATTATTATTATTATTATTATTAAATGGGATAAAATAAAATGACATGACATGACATAAAATGAAATGAAATGGAATGAAATGGAATGAAATAAAATAAGATTAAATAATAGAAATCGAATTAAATTAATCGAAATGAGATGAAATGAAAATGAATTAATTGATATGATGAAAATCAATGAAATGTAAAAAGAAGAAATGATTTTGCTTTCTGTTGGTTACCGTAATAAGGTTTTTTTTAAAGATTTTGCTGGGTTTTTTTTCTTCAAGAAAACCTGGAAAAGAGTAGCAGTTGAACAATGGCCTCTCCGGTGGACAATTATAGCTCAATTTTCATATTAGCATCTCGTTATTATGGGTATCATAAATAACACTTCCAATCAATCTACAGCCTATCTTGAGTAGAAATAGATACAGAAAAAAAACAGATTCTCGCGTCGTCTCTGCCACGAAAGATTTATCATCTTGTGATCAGATGACAATATCGCCGAGTGCAGCATTCGTACTAATCTTATTACGTTTTCATGCTTAGTTCCTGATCGCCTCCGCTATAATCCACATCGTTTATATTACCAACGACAGAGGATGATCATATGACCTATTTAAAAGTAAAGTATATATCCTTCTAATCGGGAGTATTATTCATGTAGGTGATCAGAATGGATTGCTGCTCATTTTGTGTTTCTTAAAACTAAGATTTTGATAAAATGTAATGAAGATGAGTGATGAATAATTTCATGTAATTTTGTATTCTCATATTCCGGCTGCAGTTCCCTTTATCCATATTTAAATAGATAAAACTTCAATATTTTTCATCGAATGTTTCAAAATACGATATTTATTCGTTTCAATCGATCATGACTTGCGTTCGACATACGAGTATGAGACGCCGATTGTACCAATATTATATAGAACAATTATTTGTTATATAATCATTATTTATTAAATAATAACTATTATTTATATATAATTTACATTTTATCTGTAAATAATTACTATTATATAAAATAACATTTCTAATTATTTATATATAATTCCAAGTAATACTTCATTATTTGTAAATAATAATAGTTCGACATTCCATTATTTATAAATAATGATTATTTGTTTTTCATTATTTATAAATAATGATTATTTGATTTTCATTATTTATAAATAATGGTTATTTGTATATAAATAATGATTATTTGTATATAATGGCAAACTGTAAAAGTTGTTTATAAATAATGATTATTTATAAATAATGGGATATTGAAACAAAATTATTATTTATAAATAATGAAGTCGATATTTCATTATTTAACAAATAATCTTTATTCATAAATAATGGAACACCCGAACATTAAATAATGATTATTTATAAATAATGAAAATAATGGCGCACTCGAAAATATTATTTATAAATAATGAAGTAGACGTTTTCATTATTTAACAAATAATCATTATTTATAAATAATGGGAAACTCAACAAATTATTTATAAATAAAGAAATGTGCACTAGCATTGTTAATAAATAATAATTATTTATAAATAAAGAAATGTGCACTAGCATTGTTAATAAATAATAATTATTTATAAATAAAGAAATGTGCACTAGCATTGTTAATAAATAATTATTATTTATAAATAATAGAAAACTTATTTATAAATAATGGAAAAACGAATTGCAATTATTTATAAATAATGAAGTATGTAGTGTCATTATTTAAAAATAATGAAAAACGAAAATCATTATTTATAAATAATAAAAGACAAATAATCATTATTTATAAATAATGAAAAACAAATAATCATTATTTATAAATAATGAAAAACAAATAATCATTATTTATAAATAATGAAAAACAAATAATCATTATTTATAAATAATGAAAAACAAATAATCATTATTTATAAATAATGAAAAACAAATAATCATTATTTATAAATAATGAAAATCAAATAATCATTATTTATAAATAATGAAAAACAAATAATCATTATTTATAAATTAATGGAATGTCGAACTATTATTATTTAAAAATAATGAAGTATTACTTGGAATTATATATAAATAATTAAAAATGTTATTTAATATAATAGTAATTATTTACAAATAAAATGTAAATTATATATGAATAATAGTTATTATTTAATAAATAATGATTATATAACAAATAATTGTTCTATATAATATTGGTACAATCGGCGCCTCATATACGAGTGCTTGATTGCACAGAAAGTTGATTGAAAGAAAGAATACATGGAGACCCGAAGGAAACAACAAGAAGAAGGGTGACAGTGTCGATACCATGAAGATATTATTAGTTAAGTATGAAGCATTAAAAATTGCTCCACTGCTTCAATCCAGCGGTCAAGTCTTGTTTTCTATTACCCGTTGAGATGAGCAGCATTGATTTTCCCCGGGGTACCATCATTCTAAAACAGTAGATTGAAAAGATAATGACAATGACTATCTTTATTATGGAAATGATGATAATGAAAAGATAATGACAATGACCATGTTTATTATCTATTCCAAACCATCTGAGGAACTTTCTGTTAAGGTTCCTTTCGATTATCTTTATTATACTTGTACTCCGTAACTCAATATTATACATGTATGTATAATAACAGTTCACCACGACTTTAACTTTGTCGTTTTTGTCCCCCCTTCTTAATATCATGATAAATAATAATAATTAAAATAATGACGGTCAACGCTCAACAAGGCAAATTGTTCTTTTTTGTTGACCCCTCATTCGACAGAAATTGTTTTCTTTGTTGTTGTCTTATGTTAAGTTTTTATCTGTAATGCTATTTTCTATAACCAAGTATTTATATGTTCATAATTTTTTACTTGTATGTGTTGACTTGTATTATGTGTTTTTTCTATGAAGAATGAAATAAAATCAATTCAATTCAATAATAATGATGATGGTTTTTATAGGGATGATGATGATTAAGGGATGATGATTACAGGGGTGGTGATAATGATGATAGATATAATGATGATGATGCGATAGTGATGATGACGACGACGATGATGATGGTGATGACGGTGGTGGTGGTGATGATAGTGGTGACAAGGATAATGATGGCGACGACGACGATGACATTATTGTCGCCTTCAATATAAGGAGCCAACTCCTCCAACATACTCGTGATGATGATCAAAAGAAGGATGGTCGCGAATGAGATGACTTTCTATTACCTAGAATTTATAGCAGTTAAGAAATCAACTACAACCTAGATATCAAGTTGTTTTAAGGCAATATCAATTTATTAGAAGCCCTCCACCGTGATTACAACCATGTATAGGTCAATGTTACAACATGCAATTTTCACCTTCAAATTATGGCAATACCCATGAACTTTTCTTCGACCTTTTAAAAGTAAGGTTACCCGCGCAAATTTTCTGAGATTGCCATCTCGCGGGCAGGATAAATTGTTGCCATGACAACAAAGTTGTAAATTTCTCCTTGCAAGAGATTAGAGCAGCATTAATTTGCCGTAGTGAGAGGCATTCTAGATTCCCCAAAGATGGCGAAGATAGAAGATCTTCAGGAAGTCAAGGTTATATGCGTTTCCGCACGGCTTGAAAAGAAATTGGGCTATGTCGAGATTTCATAATTACCACTCTTCGTAGAACGATCAATGTGATATTTTCTGAATATTTTGTCAAAATCTATCGAAAATTCTTATTTTGATTTGAAAAAAAAAAGGAAATATTTTTGCTACTTTCTGGTAATTTTTGCAGCACGCGCCATATCTGCCCCCGCAGAATCGCTTTTCACTCCTGGCGTATTGAGCAAAAAACTTTTTTAAAAGGACATATTTTTGCGACTTTCTACAAATTTTTGCAGCACGCGTCATATTATCTGCCCCCTGCATGCAGCTTTTCACAAGTGGCGTTGTGAGCTAAACATTTTGAGGGGGGGCTAGATATGGCGTATCGCGTAAAAAAAAAAAAAAAAAAAAAAAAATTGCAAGCGAGGGAATCGAGCGAGCATTTTTTTTTTTTTTTTTACAAAAATCAAATTTTGAGACAGATTATTTACATAATATTAAGGAAATAATGACATACTTCACCGTTCTCTTTCCTTCTTTTCTCTTTATTTTCTTAGTCGTGATTTTTTTTTTGGGGGGGCAAGAGCCCCTCCTACCCCCCCCCCCCCCCCTCTGTACGCCACTGCTTTTTACCGAACATTCAAACACACAGATACACAGTTTGGAAGAAAAAAAAAACCAGAGACGTCCAGACCTCTAGACTACAAATTTGGATATCCGTGACATTTCAGGTCTTCGGTCTGTTTTGGCGGTATACACTTCAATTACACCGATCGAATTAAACACTGAATGTGTATTTGTCCAGGTCTGGCACTCAAACTAATAGAGCGGGAAACTTAAGTCATGTGCATTTCGCTTAAATCAACTTAATGCTCAAAAAGGTGATCATTTTACATATGGCCTTCGAATACTGCATTTCTATACGTACCCATAATATTGTAAAGGTGTACTTGAGAAGGGCTCCATGTGATATATGAGTATAATATTAGCAAGAGAATTGCAAGCAGAAGTGTGAGCTAAAAACAATCGAAACCCGGTCATTCGTTTCAAAGTGGACAAAAAGGCGAATTAAACATGCACGATGTAATAAAAAAGTAAAGATACAGACACCACTGACTACTCCTTGAATTAATGTCGGCCCTATATACATGATTTTCATGGAAATGTGTTTTTATACTGTGTCTAAAGTACTTTGTGGGGGGATCATTGCAGGACAGAACATTTTCATTTGGAAATGGTTAGAAAGGTTAATCAATATATATTCGACTAGCTCATTTTTCATGTTTATCATGTTTTTCGTGAATATAATAAAGACGATATTGAGTAAAGGCATTTTGCAGATGTATATTAGGTTGCGGTGTCAAGAATACTGCACTGTGTCAGTTTTTTTGTTATTATATTACCCCCTGCAGGGGCCGCGGAACGGTTTTCAAAGGGGGGGGGGGCTGACCATGCAATAAAATCACAATCATAATATGGTAATTTTTACGTTTTTGTACACGGTTTTGGAAAAAAAGTGGGGGGGGCTGAAGCCTCCCCAGCCCCCCCCCCCGCTTCCGCGTCCCCTGCCCTAGATATCTTCGAATCGTTGAAATATAATCATTGTAAATTAGTTAATTTGTTGGGATTTTTTCTTTAAAAAGTATTATTACAGTTTCTGTCTGCACTACTTGCAATATATGGATCTGTATATGTGTCTGCGTATGCTTATACATCGATGAAAAAAGCACGTTAATCTGGTTTGTATGCTACAGTTTGTGTTCCTTGCGTGTATATATCACCATCGTACTTACTTAACCTTTGTCATGAATTTACCATTCATTTAGATATTTAATTGTTTATTTATTTATTCATTTATTTGTTCATTAATCAATTTATTCATTTAGGAGTATAGGGTTGCATATGGGTATGACCAACAATACCGATTAAGCATCAACATAACTTTATAAGGCACGCATTTATAGGGAATGCCAAATCTTTTTCATATTATTTTATTCCCTCCCCCTCGTACTTTCTATATCTCTATTTCCCCCTCTCTTTTTCTTACCTATATCTTTCTTTCCACCCTCTCTCTCCCTTCCCCATCCACCTCTGACTCCCTAACACAGCCCCTGTCTCCCTTCCCCTGCCTCCCTTTTCAACCTCTCTCTCTTTTGCTACCCCCCCCCCCCTCCCCTCTCTCGAACCTCCCTCTTCTTTTTCTTTCTCCATATTTTTATATACACCTCTCTCCCTCCCTCATCCGCTCACCCACCTCCATCTCCCTAGCTATTTGTCCATCCCCTCTACCCCTCCCTTTGCCTTTTTTCTTTGCCCCCCCCTCTCTCTCTCTCTGTACCCATCTTTTTTCCTATCTCTCTCTTCTTATCAGCTTGCTATCAGAGCACAACGCCCACAAGAAAGACACCAGGAGTCAAGTGTAATAATAGACACAAGTGATTACTCTCTTTATTCATTCCCTTGAGAAATATTAGTAGCAAATATATACAACTCTGCATAAAGTGGGTCATCTTATAGCGTTCTACAATCTCTGTACAACAATGCACAAGTACACCAATTAGAAAAGCATGTATAGTTTTCGTCATATCTAAATAAAATTCTCTCAGGGCGACATGCAGGGTTTAATGTTATCCTACACAAAGATTTGTACTTAATGAAAACCTTCGTTTTTTCTATTTAGCATGGCCTAGCTACAAGAAAAAGAAATTACGCCTTGCAATATAATATGTAAAATGTAGTCATTAATGTAGTCATTCTGTAATATAAGCACCATGTAACAGCTACTGTTTAATCCCACGGGATTTCCAATCCTTTCAAATTCAAGACAAATGTTTGAACACCAATACTATTTTGAAGATCAGATAAAAATATCAAAATGGCAAAGTTATTTCAGTTGTTGATTCCCAACATATGAGCGCATTGATAACTAGCCCCCAAGACCACCATCGCGAAAAAAAATGTAAAATTATACTTTAAGTCTACCCACTTACAGCATAGATGCGAACTATAGATATCGACGGATTTAAAAGCCTTGGCATCAAAGAAATAAGTTGTCTGTGATAAATAGCCAGTTACACCAAGGAATAATCGTTAAATTTAGGGGGTATAACAGAAGTTATGAACAAAAAAATGGTATAATAATAATAGTAATAAAACAATACTACAATACTATAAATTATAGATTAATGAATGGAAATGAGCAAGTAAAGAAATTAAGAATGAGAATTAACGAAACCATTTTAACACACATTTTTGACAAACAGGCCAGATGGAACGATAAGGGAGTGAAAATCATTCTATTTTAAGGGACATTTTGTCATGCCATATTCCCTCCAAGTTGTCATTTGACAATCAAAATCCAGTTCGGCATATGAATAGATTTTGCGCACAGAATCTGTTTTTTGCTATAGCTCGTCAATCAATCGCAAAGCATCGGGCCTATACGCGTCATTCTGATTGATCGTAATTTACCTCATGTCGATCGTGAACGTCTTCTGTAATAGATAATGTTGTATTTTGATCTTTCTCCTTACTCTTCCACTATAAATTCAATCACATCACTCCATGTTGCAGTAATCTGAAACGAATGACAGGAGTACAGGGTCGCAAATTGAGAAGTTAAGTCGCAACAATACAAAGTTATTACTATTGCCAGTATTCTAATTTCAATTCGTCTACTTAGTAATTGTCACTTTTTATGAAATGAATATTTGGTCCATGAAAAGTTCCTCTAATCATATATACTAATTGGTGATAGACCAAGTGTTTATTAGACGAAATGGGAATAGCCTAACTTGAAATTAGAGAAAATGGTAAATGGACGAAATGACGATTAGACCAAATGGTTAGTAGACGAACTGTTTGTAGACGAACTCGGACTAGACCTTGTAGGTAGGCAAAAAAAACAAACAAGTGGAGCGCCTCTGGCATCTTCACCTGCATCACGCGATTCAATATAGCAGCAGTGCTGACTTTAAAAACTACTACAAAATAGTTATTCACAAAAAGCACCATTCATATAATGATACAATACTACGTTCACTGACAATAAATGACATTTGACATTGATCATGTGACCTCAGACTTGTCAGTGATACTTGATTACCCCTATATCCACATTTTATAAACTGAATATATAATCTTTGAAAGTTATGACAGCAATCTAATAATCATCTCCAAAATGGCCAAAGTTCAATGACCTTAAATGACCTTTGACTGTGGTCATGTGACCTGAAACTCGCAAAGGATGTTCAGTGATACTTGATTATTCTTATGTCCAAGTTTTATGAACTAGACCAATAAACTTTCAAAGTTATGAAATTGGTAATTCAACAAATACCCCCAACTTGGCCAAAGTTCATTGACCTTTAATGACCTTTGACCTTGATCATGTGACCTGAAACTTGCACAGGATTTTCAGTGATACTTGATTACTCTTAATATGTCCAAGTTTCATGAATCAGATCCATAAACTTTCAAAGTTATGATAGTAATTCAACAGATATCCCCCAACTGGGCCAAAGTTCATTGACCCTAAATGACCTTTGACATTGGTCATGTGACTTGAAACTCAGGCAGGATGTTCAGTAATACTTGAATAACCTTATGTTCAAGTTCCATGAACTTGGTCTACATATTTTCTAAGTTATGATGACATTTCAAAAACTTAACCTTCGGTTAAGATTTGGTGTTGACGCCGCCAACGCCGCGCCGCCGGAAAAGCGGCGCCTATAGTCTCACTCTGCTATGCAGGTGAGACAAAAATGGGGGCGGCTGAAGCCAACCCACCCCCCCCCCCCATATGAAAATTTGGTTAATGAAGAGTTCATCTAATCACGTAGAATAATTGGTGTGAGACCAAGTGAATATTAGACGAAATGGGCATAGCCTAACTGGAAATATGACTAAATGGTATATGAGCTAAATGGCAGTCTGACCAAATGGTTGGTAGACGAACTAGTAGTAGACGAACTAGGATTAGACCATCTGGGATGACACGAAATGGGGAGAAGACCAATAAAATAGGCAATTCCTGTTACTTGTTAGAATAGTGGCAAACATGGCAAATGAACATATTTTATCCTCTCCCTAACTTCGTGAACTCACGAGTTTAGTCAACACAGTCATGCACTTTAAAGCCTCATGAAATGCGATCCTCGATTGATACCGAAATCAATTGCTAATGGTTTTATTGCAATCGCGACACGCATTAACGAACTTTCGTGAAAATGAATGGTGATTAATTTGTGCAATTTGAGAGAAACTATGTAATCAGTGAAAGCTAGCATTTTACCCCATTTATTGATCAAGTCGGCAGTACTTGTAGAAGTCAGAGTCAGTGTTGATAAAAAATAGTTTTAACCATAATGCATCATTCACTTTTTGTGTGTTTTTGTTAGCGTTATATCCCAAAGTTGGCATCTTGCCATTGGTAAAGTGATGACTACAATTCTTTGATGATGATGATGGTGATGTTGATGATAATGATGATTGTAATGATGATGATGATGAAAATGATGATTGTGATGATGATGGTGATGATGATGGTAATGATGATGATGATGATGATGATGGTAATGGTGATGATGATCAGTAGCGTTAAGGTGGGGGTGGGGCTTTGGGGCGTTTGCCCTAACCATAAAAAGTAACGACCAAGAAAAAAAAACAGAAAAGAAAAGGAAAGAGAGAAGGATGTAATATCATTTTCTGAATATCATGTCAAAATTTCTCGCAAAATTTGATTTCTGTGATAAAAATGTCGAGATTTTTGCTCGCTCGCATTGTTTTTTTTAATAAATACATTTTGCCCAATACGCCATATCTAACCCCCTCAACATTTTTGGTTCATTACGCCACTGATGATGATGATGGTAAATTACATCTAGTCTGTCTAGTCTGTTTTGATATCAATGCAATCTGCTTTGAGTTTGAATGTATTGAATAAGTTTCTTCTGATACACCCTATAGGACTACATAGGGAAAGGTATCATGAAGAAAGTAGACCTTGATGAATACATGTAATGTTCAGGTATTTTTTTTCTGAAAGTTTCTCCCCAACGCTGCAATCACACCAAAAGAACCGACTTTAAATGATTGATTGGCACTCGAAATAATGTATATTTTTGATCGGTCTAAATTCGGTTCTGTTGTTGTGATTAAAATTGATATTGAGAAATCACGAAAAAAAACAACACTTGAATACTTGTCGTCCTTAGATACTATAACAAATCGTTGGTAATGTTTCTTTTTTATTTTAAGAGTTCTAATGATTTCCAAAATGTACCAGCTATATCAATCATAATTACGCAGATGATTCATTTCACTAGTATGACATACATGTATTAAAAAAATACATTTGATATGTTTAGAGTGAATACCAGAACACAAATGAAATTAAATTGATGAATTAGACAAGCTGTCAGCTAAATGGTCCAAAGTTTGGCGGTGACAGCCAAGTGTTGGCGTTGGGCCGATTTTCACGTCCGCCATATTTCCGACTTTTACTACAACGCGTTGCAACGGTCTGAATAATTAACTGTCGTCTCCTTCAAACTTGCTTCCTGAATACTATTTTCATAAACATTTTATTTCAACCTCTCATAGCCCACAGCTTTTGATAAGTGCCCAGTGTTTGTATTTGTAATAATCTTTAAATATACCCTTTACACCTTCATAAGCTTAAACTGAATTTTCTTGAGAGCTTGTAAAGAAATTCCAACTTTCGGCGACGAGCCCGCATGTTTTTTGCGAGTCTCTATCTTCAGACTACTACATAAGAGCGGGAACGCGGGAAAACGCGGGATTTGGTGATTTTCGCTTGATCGATCTCGCATCTCCTCATCTTTTCCATCGCCCTGCACTTTGCATAAATCCGTGCTCTGGAATAAGTTCGAATAAGAGCCCCCTAAATCCATTGGGCGTAGCCCGAGAATTCTCGGTTGATGGGGGCACCACAAATGAGTGGGGGTTGTTTATGCTATTAAGGACATCACGAAAAATACCAAATTATGGGTAGGACAAATTGATAAAATGTTCGTGAGGGTGTGCAAGATAATTATAAAAAATACATGGGAGTTGAGCAGCGTATCATCATTTTTTTTTAACGTTTATACTTTCGATTCCCCCTTTAAAAATCAAATTAAACACTGCGCATTGATGATAGAGTTTAGATTGAGAGGTGAATACATCTCGGAATCCGATCTGAGCCCTACTTGCAAAGAATTTCGATGGATTTAATTCACATGTTACCAAGATTCCAAATTGTCTTGTTAGAAGATAGGAATTTAGAACAATCTCCAGGTGAATTGATTTGAATTTATTATTTCAAATCGGGGCACTAGCCCGGTCTTCTATCTTCACAATCTCCCTGGGGAGCCACGATCCCCAGCCACACGAACCAAACAGACTCTTGACCGATCAAAGCCATTACGTAATTGTAAGGCTATAATTATCATCGATTGGCTTGGGGTCGATTTCGCTGGTGTGACTTTAACAATTAGTATGTTTCTCCCATCCACCCCTGGTCTGTTCATGTGGCCTCCCTTCTTTACCCGTCTACAATTCCTCACTGAAAATTCATCCCTGATTCCCCGCTTCTGACAGCCATTTCAAAACGGATCGATCGGGTCAGGGGTGGAAGATTATTCAAATCAGATCTTAAAGGAGACGGGGAATTGTTCGGTAATTCGAGGACGAGTGAGGCACCGTTGGATGGCGGTGAAAAACAACGTTTTCCTAAAATAGAAGTAAAAAAGGACAAGATAACATTTGATATGGAATCTAAAGGTAAAGGACTCGATTAAAAGGCAAGTAACACCACAAGGTCCTCGCTAATGCTAAACAGTCACATCAGCGGATCGAACGAAACAGACCGATCATCTTTATTGCTAATAACGTAATAGATAATCAGTAATGTTGGTTTGGAATCCGTATCGTTGCTGTGACCGTCGCTTAAAGTTTGCTATTACTATAGCTCCCATCGTCGCTCTTGTTTTCTGGAACTTAACAATATTAAGTGATGTTCTAAGCAGGATATTCACTTCATTTAGTCTATTGCTTAAATCTTACCTACCATTACGCGTCGAAAATCTTTCAATTTGATGTTCCAATAATAAATAAGCTTCTTATTAGATTATTGTATTCGTTTCACCCGAAGCACCATTATTAATGAAGATTTGTCATAGAAAAAAAGACATCACCTCGTGATAAAATCTGGAAGATTACCAAACAAAAACTAAATGTCTAATGCAAGACTGTCGTGAATGTACTTGTATTAAAATCCAGAAATATGACTATTGGAATTTCTTGAGATATGCAAGGTCCTAACTAGAAAAAAAAACCCACCAAATATCATTGAATATTGGAAAGTAAATTGGAGAAACAGAAACGGAAATAATGACGTCATTCGGGACTTCGTCGATGTCGAATCGAGTCAAGGGTCGTCTTCGTAAATTGTCATCGGCATTGCCGTCGTATAATGGGCATCAGTCTTGGTCAGTCTATGATGTCAAACAAGCGTGAACGAAGCACCCCAAGGAAACACGGAAAGCCTTTGCATTCTTCTGCTTCGTTGGCGCCAATTTTCCGCATCGTCATTCTGAAATAATTGTCCAGAAAACACAATAAAGTGTAATAAGGGAAGTACGGTACGTGCTCGCTGGTCAAGGAGTTTGTCATCCTTTGCTTTTTAATGGCTTTCCTAAATGATGACGTTCTATTTGGACATCGATTTCTACTCTACTCTCTTTGGAAGAGGTTCACCCATTTCCTGAACACGAATAAACGGAAATACAAGTGTGTTTGGTTATTTAAGAAGGAACAACATGGATGTTTATTTCAAGTTCATGATGCACTTTAAAGTTTTGATGCAGTCACACATGTGAAACCGACTTCAGACCGATCAAAGCTATTACGTTATTACCAATGACATACCATCGGTCGGTTTGGAGTTTGTTTAGTTGGTATAACTGTAGCATTACCCTCGTTGCTTACCGGAATCGGGTGGTCCATGTAAAACAAAAAATTAAAGGGGGTGGCAGAGTTCAGTCTAAAGTGAGTAAGAATGAGCACCTAGCATTCGTCTCTTTATCAGAGCTGTATCGGGTCCATTTTGTTCGAAAAACTACGACAGATAAAATAGAGAAGGATTCGGGTAGTTGAGCCCAAAGTCCCATGGACGCTTTGTATAGCATCAGAACAGGAAATAAACTACTATAATCAGTCCATGGTTCCTTTTACTTCACGATGTAACATTTTGAAAATATAGTCTTATAATACATTCATGTCCTCTAGTAAGACGTAACTACGTGGCTGTTCTTCATTATACCTCGTAAATATTACCAAGTTATCAGATTTCGACTTTATCTGTTTATCAAGAAAATTCTATCAAAATAACTACTTAAATTATGCAAGGCATTGGGTTACAAACCAACAGATTCGATGTATTCTCTTTATTCATCCAACATTTTTTATACATGTTTACGGAACCGAGCACAAGCTAATACACTGCCGGGTTAGTATTTTTTAACATACCCTAGGTTTTATTTCAGCCGTCGTTCTGTTCTGAGAGTCTGTCAGTCAGTCCTTTAACAAAATTGTAGCCTTCTGAAGTTTTATACGAAAAACAAAGTAGTGTCGAATTTTATTTACGCAGTATTTCACTATGTATATTCTCAAAAACAATCGTTTCCAAGTGGCTCAATTCACCCACTGACAATCCCTTTTTCTCCTCAATGCCCGAAAGACACACCCGGAAATACTTGTCTATTTTTTGTGATTATGAACTACTTTTTCAATCAATTTGGGAGTCAGATTAATTTCTAAATGCAACCTGCGAGTCATACCACTGGCCAAGGTCCATTGGCACAGTTTCGATATTGAGTTCAAATTATTCTTCAATTATCCTCGTGAATATTTGACACGAGGCAAGTCTAATTGTGTAACAGCCTGTTTTGACTGAAAATATGCATTATAATTATACGATGCTTCAGCACATTTGTATTCTATCCCCGTGGGAATGCCATATCATTACCATACTTGTTCAAAAAAATCAGATTTACGTTGACTCTTTTTTTTTTTGCAGGCTACGTTATAATGCTGCTGTTCTAGAAAAAGATTTCATTCACTTTTCTCGGTCATTGACTATCTTGAAATGAATAAAATAATCACCCAGAAACAAGTAGGGCATGTGTGTATTTTTTTTTAATCGAGATTAAAATTATGTCTGGAAATTAAAATCACATTATTAAAAAGAAAGGTCAGACTCTGTTTCTGACTAAATTTTCCTGACCTACGGTTCTATGTCGGGGGAAATGACGCACTCCTTTCTCTACAATATTACTAGCTTTTACGTCAAGCAAATGTCATGTCAAATGACGCCGGTCTCAGAACGGCAACTGTCACTGTGATATTTGAACAAAATTAACAAAGTCCCACAGGTCGAGGCTATGACACTACACATTTCGTCAAGAAATATGGTCTCTGTCAAGTAAATGACGTTGTCACTCGTCAAGCAAACGACGCAGCTACAGACCGAAGTCAAGTAGTTTACTCAGTAATTGTCACGAACTAGCAGTTCTTTGTCAATGCTTTGTCATGCTAACAAGATCAATGACAAGCAAAGTGGCACAGTTTAAGTCAGATAAGGAAAAAGTAATTTGTCAAGTAAATACGTTCTATGTCAAGCAATGGAACCCACCCAAGTCCTAGTGAACCGAAAACTATATATCAAAATTACTCACCAAACGTTTTTGATATAAATTATCTCATACAAACGTCTGATTTTATAAGCTAATGAGTAGCTTTTAGTGCCGAACTCTTTAGAGATAAGCTAAAGGGCCCACAACCAAGCGGTTCATTACTCAAAATGTTACGACTTAACGTCCTACTGCCTCGCAGCAGAATGTTCGTCTTGAGGTTATAAGACGGAAAATGAATGTCGCGCGGAGCAGGTGCAGCGGCTGCTCAAAGCAGTGTTCGCTGGTGGGAGGATAACGCCCGGGATGGAGGTTGAAAAAGAAGAAGAGCTGCACAATTAGGTTAACCATCAGGTGCCTTGACGGTATCTTGACACACAGATCCCCTGCCCCAAAAAAATATCCCTCGATTGACTTATTGAATCTCATCTCCCATTGCTGGTGACGGAGTTTGACTCTCAAATCGCAACTTATAAAGGACTTACAAAAAGACGCCTTAATCTAAACTAACATTTTGACAAGGAGAATTTAAATTGAAATTGCCTCTTATGACATGTAAGTTATATTTGATTACCAAACAAACTTGAATGATGGCGGGTTGTCATGAATTGCCGATGGGATTTGCTGTTGACTATAAAGAAATAGACAGAACCAAAGATAACAGCTCAGAGGGTAGCCAGAACTTTACGCATGGCCACTCTTCAAGGAGACTATTCTTAAAAACAATTCAATTGTGGATTATAAGACAGTTACATGAGGTTCTGTATAAGTAGCTCTTGAAAACAGGACACTTCAACATGATTTATAATTGCCGCTGGGGTGTAAATGTGAAAGAAATTGCTTATAACCAACTCTTTAATAGGGCTGACATTACACATGCAGAGAAAAATACAGGGTATACACTTAAAATGTTGGGCAACATACTGTCCACTGTGTTGGGTAATGTTTGTTAGTCAAAATGTATATACAGTATATATTCTAGGCAATTATTATCCAAGTGAGCAATTTTATTATCAAATTATTAATTTTTATTACCGAATTTGGGCAGATTTTAATCAATAGTTGTGTGGACAGTAAGTTGTCTAGTGTTGGTTAAAAGTTGGGCATTTTAAGAGTGTAATAAAAGAAACACTTCTGAACATTTGCAGATTCTTTTTGATGGTTTGACTTGAAGGTACCAAGCATAAAGATACACACACACATTTTTTTACTTGGAGCCAGACAACGTAATTTCGTAAAACAAAGCGACTTTAAAGGGTAGCCAGAACGTTCGGTTAAAAAATGAATCTTGTAAAAATAGATCTGAAATTTGTAGCATGATGTAAAAATTGTCTAAATCGTATCACGCTTACGTCTGCGATTTTGTTTAGTACTGAACTACGGACTTCAAATTCACATTACTTTACATTCTAAGAATACAGTTATTTTAAACTGATTGCATAACTGTTTTGTCTTAACAAGTCTATACCGATTTGAACATCGCTTCACAAAACGTCAATCTATACATAAAGCAATACCGAAATCATCAATGCATATAATTTATCAAAATTTGTGCATGACAAGACTTTACATTTCGTCAAAATAAGTGATTTGAAAATATGTAATTCTCATGAATGCACCCTTAATTCCTTAATGTATAAAAATCGAAATTCTGTCTTCGTTTAATAACCTGCTAACTTACTAAATGTTTTTTTTTATTCCATACATGAGTGAATACATTTGCTGCTTTATCTGCGTTTAACGACTGATCTACTTAAATGATATGTAATAATTTTGAAAGAGAATGAATACTATGGAGTTTTAGTGGAAACAGATTGAGTGTGCAATTATTTCTCACTAACTTTTCATTCAACCAGTAAGCACGATATATCGATATATTTTTATAATGAATAGAGATCTTGACCAAGTGGAATTATTGCCCATTGACACCGTTCAAGCACACATTACTTAATCTACTCTCCCTTGAATTTTTCCGTGAGTCCACATCTGTAGGACTGCCATTACCCATCTTTCCTCTCCTGCCTGCTGAGGCGCTGCATTTACCGTCTTGGACCGACATAAGATGCGGCGTGGACAGCTCAAGATGGGAGATATACGTGTTGCCCTCGTGTCTTTTGAAACGTCTCAGTCGCAATAGTTTCCGAAACGCTCGCCGAAATTCCCGGTTGAGTGCTGCGTACAGGATGGGGTTAAGCGTGCTGTTCAAGTACCCCAGCCACAGAGCAACCGACGACAAGGCCTGCGGAACCTCGCAGTTGCACAAAGGAATAAAAGTAAAGATGGTAAAATATGGCACCCAACAGATGATGAAACTCCCCATGATAACGCCAAGCATTTTAGTAGCCCGATGTTCATCCACGCCAGCGCGTGGTTTCGGCGCTTTCAGGACTTCGCGCGACGTGGATTTGGCGTTGCCGTTGTACTGCGCTGACACATGTGCAGTCTGTGAATTGATCTTACGCGCTTGGTTGCGCGCAATGTTGAGTACGCGGAAATACAAACAGCACATAACTGTCAGAGGTAGGTAGAAAAGTAGGAGCCCGTCCAAAAGAGCAAAATATGTGTTCGCGTGGAGATAACACTTTTCCGGTTGCGCGAAGTTCTGGATCTCTCCCGAGTCCGTGTTCCAACCGAGATGCAATGGTAAAAATGATATTGATATGGACACTGCCCAAACAATGGTGATGGTAATCACCGCTTTTCGTCTATCGAGGCGCTTCCGGTAGTTCATGGGGTCGCTGATGGCGATATACCGATCGATGCTGATGGCAAAGAGGTGGAGGATGGAAGCAGTGCAGAGTTGTACATCAAAAGACACGTAGAGATTGCAGACTATGGCCCCGAAACCCCATTTCTGGTTGCGCAGCTCCATCAGACCACTGAACGGTTGAACAAGAATTGCCAGCAACAAATCGGCGACTGCAAGCGACACAATAAACATATTAGTGACATTCCGTAACCTGCGATTGACGGTCGGTGAAAGTATAACCAAGATATTTCCAAAGATGGTAGCGAAGATAATGATAACAAGTACGATTCCGATGACGGAAAGAACACCCCTCGTATAACCTTCCGACGGCGTATCGGAGTTCGTGAACGAGTCGTTGTCGTTTTGGTAGTATATCAGAGTGTAGTTCGAATCTACATCCTCCATTGTTCTCTTTCAGACGCATTAAAAGATGTCAGAAAGCAACTCTCTTTAAACGGGGAGATCCCAACTATCAACACGATATAAGCAATCCAACTTAAGGTGCGAAAGCGGTTTCATTCAAAATCGAAGAATACAGCGAGATTCGTCGTACACGTTAGTAGAAAAATGAACTGAGAACACTAGTGTAATTGGTGAAAGTGAGAGAATATCAATTTCTCTCTATCAGGGCAAGCACGACCCTCCCTTAACGTGAATGCACCAAAACAGAATTAATAACATACATTTTCACCTCCACTTGTAACCAGTATAGATCACACAATCTAGAAATACATCGTCGTCATGGAATTAAAAAAAAATCATCATAACATAGACACGCGATGTGTTTTTGTTTTGCATTCACCTCCGGTTGAAAATAATTGATACGCTCGGTTCACAGATTTGCATTCGTCGTCGTCTGATAATCGTTGAAGGATTAAGAATGTATCGAAACGAGGGGTCGGAGCATAGAACCCTCACTGTGCCAGCTTCGCCCCGAAGGTCGAAACCAATTACTATTTGAACTTCATTAGCTGCTGAATAGGCTGTGTGGCTGTTGTGACGCTATGCAGATCTTTAGCGTGATGACACAAACTCTATAACTATTTCGACCCTCAAATGAGATTTAAAACTGTACGTGATAAAATGCAATAATCCTGTAAGATGTACACCTTTCCCTTTGGCGTGTAAGATATTGATATGTCAATTTCCGGTGAAGAGTAGAGTATCAAGTATGCTATGAACGTAAGGATAAATGCGGTGAAAGGTATAATATTGCGCCCGAAAATGATGCTGCGATGACATTTTTTCAAGAAGGAGAAGAAAATGCTTTTCTCAACGAGTAAATTCTCTCTCTTGACTGAACACTGTTTCTCGTTCGGGTAAATCCGTTACTATGACAACGACTAAACTGATTCGGACGTAGTTGATGCAAGATGAAACAAAGTCGCTCATGCGTAGAAATCGGAGGCTCCTATCGACGGCAATCGAATGCTAATCGTTGTTCACAATTCACAATCACCTCTCAAAGTAAGGGGCAAAACCCGAATGCTGGACAGTTCTGGCGCAAGATGCATGCAGGCGTTCCGCCCGATTTTATGCAAGAGCGCTTGCGTTGCGCTATTACGTAGTCACGGACAAGAAATTCACAAGTAGGATCCCTTTTGGAGGACCTTTTCTATCACTTCTTTCTTTCTCCTCCACACTCCCTCGATATTCCTTAATATTTCCGCCTGGATGGCTTAATTCTTGCGAACGAGAAATGTAAATGTGGCGGTCTAAAGACAGGTGCTACACAAGAATAGTGAAAGAAACAGCGACGAAATCAAAACACGCACCTCACTTGTGTCGCTCCAGGCGCTCACAAATTACTTCCAAATGACAAGACGATGCAGAAGGGCAAGTTGAAAATCTTCCTTTCGCTTTCTCTACCTTGCTTTCCTCTTGCGATTCATACCGAAAAAGTGCGCGTGTATGTTGTCAGATCTGGATAACGTAATTGGCCTTTATCTGTCAACGTCTTGCGAGTGCATAAACCTTGAAACGAATATATTCCGTTTTGAAATATCACCCTTGTTTCTGATCTCCTTATTCAACTTTCCCGCCAAAAAGGTTGAAGATATCAGGTACGTTTTTGTACGTGTGATCAATAGATGATGTAGCTCGAGCAGTCTTACGATCTTAAAAGTGATTTGTAAGAAATTTAGTCAACTGGTACAATTCTGATTTCAGATAGAGCTTCAGATTTGTTATGGTTACGTCTAAAGATGGCTACAATCCACGACTTGAAACCATGCTTAACATAAATTTGTGTGTCCAAATCAGTGATAGTACAACCCCGAAGATTTCGGTGTTACCCAATCATTTTCTGGTATCTTCCTCACCGCTTGTTTCCAAGACTGCCGCGCCAAGCGAAGTGCTTCATGTGCCGGAAACCCTAAGATGAAAGAAAATCCTCCTTCAGTTCTCACGAACGACAGATTGGTGATCCGTTCTCTAAACTGCACAAATAGAAAGAGAAGAGAATGAGAATAGGAGAAACAATGAGAGGACATGGAAAGTAATTTCATAATAGAATTTTAGCATTTTAGATTTGATTAAGATCGACCGGTACTCCGTCGTCCTGGCGTAGTTACTACCCTTCGTATAATGCGGTCTGTGGTTTCCCTTCCTACTTGCCACTTTCAAGGATTGTCCGCCCCACAATGACCGATCTATATGAGATACTCGTAAGGTGGAAGATTCAACACTTCTTTGCGAAGGGACTCTTCTCACGGCCACCAGCAATCCCACCCGTCTATCATGTCTATGTGGACAACCCTGTAATTACAATACTAAATACGCAGCGGGACATATAAAGGGTGCTGCGTACGGTGCATTATGGCTGGGTATATCAGTGAGGTGGGTTAGTGAGAATGACATCCGGTGGTGGGGAACAACTCTAAAATCGAGTTCCGCAAAATGTATGGCATATTTTGACATTGCTCTTTCGTATTTTATTCAAAAGGTTAGAGGTGAACTAGTGGTTGAAAAATGTCGGCACTCTGGATGATACGGTGTTAATGTACATGTATATTTATTCATTATTTTCACAGGGACCTTGATATCCACAGCTCCCATACCTCTAATTTAATCTCTAAACTCTCAAACGACATTTTCTAATGTTTTGTGCAAGTTTGATCAAGAGTGGTGATTTCTTTTTTCAGAACTCTAAGATAGCAAAACCCAAATGAATGTATACATCACAATGATATGATGAATATTAAAGGAAACAAACAAACGATAATTACAAAGCTATGAGGAAGGTAGGTGTAGTATGTCGTGAAAATTTTTAGCAAGTAAACTTTCTGCACAATATCACCATCCACACTGAAGCACTCTGGAATATCATGAACACATTTCCGTGTTAAAAAACACGGTTGTAATATTTTTGGATAAAAAATAGCTAGAAGACAAAGATATTTCCAATAAAAAATGAATCAATTCGTTAAACATGTGCAGGAAGTCCATCCATGGGGGGAGGCATAAACTTGGAAACAGCCCAGATAAAAAAAAAGGAGTATTTTAAAAACTTTTTTAATTGGTCCTCGGCCCTTCAAGCCTACAAGCAAATGAAAAGAAAGCTGGTGTCTGGAGTATTAAAATATGATTTGGAGAAAAAACATATAGTCTATAAAAAAAATCGGAAACGTTGTCTCGCACGTGCTTGATGACTTTGAGTAATATCCAGGACATGTAACCATGGACCCTACCACAAATGTAACTATGCATGGCAGAGACTACACGCGTCTTTGAAAGAAAACAATGTTACAATCATACTGGTTATAAGGCAACATGATCGGGAATATCAAATCCGTCTAGTGAAATGGACTGTGAATTAGAATTTTATTCACGTATTCTCGCTATTTCTGACAAAGGTATAAGAGCATCGTTCTATCAGGAGACATTATCTTCTTGTAGATATTGTGCGAAAGTAACATAGAAAATGGGACAGCTGAGAAATTAATTTCTCCTTTCTCGGAAGTCAAGCCTGTCTTTAATTTGAGATTTGACTCGAACTCGATTCTAATCATACATGGGAGAAATATCGTAAAGTTGTTGATCGATCAGAGCAATCGCTCGTGGCCAATTCTAAATTAACTTCGCTATTTTTTGTTCTTGTTCGGTCCCTTCCCTATCTTCTTTTCTCTTTCGTCGGTCCAAAACCACTCACTTTCTCATCTTTCATTCTCTGTCTCACTTTCATCTCTGATATCAGTTTCGGACATCCTCGCATTCATCTATTCACTTTAGGCCATTTGGTTGAATTAATGACCAACTATCTCTGAAGCATTTTGTTTATTTTCTTTCTGTTCTGGGGCCGTTTTCAGCTTCGTTCTTATTTTTTAATAAAGGTTTCTTGCGTTTTCTGTGCATCTTTTAAAAATCGCGTTTGGTTAGTTCGCTGACGATATATATAATGGACTTGTTTTGTGGTGGGTTTTGACGGGGCCTATGTTTATTTCAATGATTTTTTTTGCGTTGAAGTGGGGGAAAATGCCCGCGCGCCAGTTACATAATTTGCAAATATATCTTGAATAGAATTCATGACTGTTTGTTGTTTGTGCATGGTAGATTGTTAGTAGTTGTATACCATCATTATCATTATCACCATCATCGACGTCATTACCACCAACAGCATGATAATAACGGACGTCATTATCATTATTACCACCATAAGCATTACAACCAGCATCACCATAAAGATCATCATCAGCATCATTTTAACAGTCATAAACGCCATCAATACCACCATCATCACAACTATTACCATCATTACCAACATCTTCGTCATTACAACCACAAACATAATTATGATGATCGTAATCACAATCACCATCATTATCTTCCCATCATCATAATAATCGTCATCACTACCACTATCATCAGCGTCATTATCATGACCATCATCATCACCACCATAAAAAATCATATTAATCATTATCATCGTCATCATCAACATCATCATCGTCATCATCATCATCATCGTCACCACCATCATTACGATAATCATCACCTGATGAAAATCATCATCATCACCATCATCATCAGAAACGCAATACATTTGCTTACTTCCAGTCAAAACTCCCTATCACTTTCTGCCGCTTCCACCGCCCCCCTCCCCGCACCCCAAACACCACATCCCTTATCTTCGGTGGACTTCTTCATCACGTAATTACCCAATCACAGGCAGGTGTAAATTGGGGCTCATGGATAGACCTGTTAGCCATGCATCACCGTTTTCCATCACCAAACCAGAAATTGGCTTCATCGTTATCAATCATGTAGGTATGTGGGGGGGGGGGTATCAATGATGGAAGAATGTAGACCAGACAAACTAAAAAAAATGAAAAAATGCGAGTCTAAAAGATGAAAATATGAAGGAGCGAGTAAGAAATATGGATGCACAACAACGTAGTGTCGCAGTTACACTAACGCATCAGACTCCAAACCAATCGATGGTATATCCATGTAGTGTATTAGCCTTGATCGGACTGGAGTTGGTTTCGTCAGTGTGGCGGCATCATTGCAGGCGGAAATTAATATTTCAATTTCAGGCGCCGGGTGCATTTACACAGCTCCCGGTATGTCTTTGCAAGAATGTCCCATTTTCATCGTTTAAAGTTCACAAAAATCAAAGTATTCAATGGAAGATGAGAGATGGCATTCTCACATGGGAATACAGAATGTTGTCGACGCTTTCGGATATTAAAAGAAACCGAATGAATTAAAGAAAGTCACATCATGGCAACGAAACCGATTCCAAAAAGCCAGGATGGGCTTCGGCCATTCTCATAAACTCATTTGCAAAGTTGAATGCGTTTACATAAATGACTGCCGGGGCCATTTTCACAAAGAGTTACAACTATGGCAACTGCCGTGATAACAAGGCTCAGCGGCCAATCACAGTCAATGTTTCCATGGTAGTTACAATAATGACCACGTTACATAGTTGTAAGTCTTTGTGAAACAGACCTCTGAAGCACTTTGCAAATATTGTCATTTTCTGAAATGGACTTCGTAAACTCACGATTTCGAATGGATATGTATAATGTATATGTATAATTTATACAGCATAAAGCAATCCCTTGACCTTGAAGCATAAATTATAAGGGCATAGAATTACCAAACCAAATACGAATTGCTCATGAAGAGTGTAACAGAGTATGAAGACAATGTCAAAATCGCCAGCGACAATGCATTGAGTTTTTCCAGAATCATTCTGTAAATTCTTAAAACAGGACTTTTCCTACAACTTAAGGACGTTCCACAGTTAAAGTGAAATCCATGTCATTTTCACCAAACTTTGCACATAGATACTTTAGAACCTTAATATTTGAAATATGCAAAAATTAACATAGGTCCATGTGCTTGATTTTTTGCTATAGAGCTTCAAAGTTCACCTAAATTGATGTTCTTAAAAATTGCGCATTCAAAAGAATTTGGCATTTTTAGACCGCCCAAGATTACTACAATGAGTTTAAACCTTTATTACTCAGTCAAAATACATGAAAAAGTCATCAAATTTCGCAAGAGAGTTAATAATTGTATCGTTAGAATGGAGAATCTATTTATAGTGCTATTTGTTTGCAAATTTAAGTTTGACAGCACTGCCAGTTCTTAAAAATGGCGTAAAAGATAACAAAATCCCAATCTAAAAAATGTGAAATTTCAGTAACAAACTACAACGTACAATAAATGCTGCAATTTATTCAAAATCCATGTCATTTTCACCAAAATTTGCAGAGTTGTAAAGGAAGGTATACCTAAGAGGTACAAACATTAAAAAATATGGGTTCATGTGCTTGTTTTTAAACTATCAGCATTTTTATTAGAGCAAATGTGCTTTTTAAAACACAAAAAATGCGCCGAATACTTTGTATCTATGTGAAGAAAAAATCAAAACCACTCTCCCATTTATTCAAACTCGGGGTAATATTCGTGATTCTTGGTAGCACTGCAGAGTAAAGTATTTTGAAATTGTAGAGAATTTTTTTTAATCGTCCATGGAATAATTCCACTTTTTAGCTTCATGAAATAACACATCGGATCTGCAGTTAAAGGGCAGAAGATGAGAAAAATCAGCTCATACCCGCAGCTAATTAATCACCTGTTCATCCATTGTGACGTCAGCGCGCAGAGTGTAAACTCTGCGCAGATCATAATGCGCACAAACATAACTGTGGAACGTCCTTAAGAGAACAGGTCTGTTTAAAAAAGGGAAAAGGGTGTTTTATTTCAGGAAATTTGTAAGGTTCCATACACCAAATACCAATTTCCCGTAATTTTTACACGATGCGATGTAAGATTACGCAATCTGGTAAGATTACAGGTGTTCTCGAGACTCTGCTGCAGAAACTTCTTTTTTTTTAAGGAGACATTTTCTAACAGTGTAGAACAACACTTTTTGTTGATAATTTTACTTGTATGTGTGTGTGGGTGTGGGTTTGTGTGTGAAGGGTGCGTGCGTGAGGGTGTGCATCCGGCCCGTGATCATGGTGTGCGTGTGGATATGTTCGTGTGCGAGGGTGAGTAATGTTACGTTTGTAATTCCACTTGCAATTTTCTTCGCTAGACTTACCTTTCACCCTCCCTTGATATTTAATGACAAATATTCCATTGTGCATATTAATTTTTCATGATTTTTTTTTCAATGCTAAGTAGTACTTCCAGAATTTCATATGTTATCATTAACCTCTTCTCTTGGCAGTTGCGTCTTGTGCTATCCATCCCCAGACGTCCCACACTATTTAGATGGAATATGTACTATCAATATACTGTCAGTATAAGTTTGAACTTGTTGAGCTAGAGAGAATCGGAAAGCGTTTCCAACTGTTCGCCTTATTTACTTGAAGACACACCTCATTTCCCCCGTGTGATGCCCCGTTGCATCTGTCACATACATAAACTTCATCAATTACTGACTACCAGTAAAAGAAAAAGGGGATGTATTTGTACATTGTGGATGCAACGTCTATCCGATATAAGGATTTTGTTGCAATGGCTACATACTGTATATACTTTCACAAGCACATTTAAGGCATGTGTGTATACATTTCATGAATGATACATATTGTGGAAATCTGATCTCATTATTAGATTTTAAAAAGTGCCGCGTCATTTAAGGACGGTTTGTCAACATTTCTCTTTTGGCGTGATGGGTTATACCATGTGCCATTTCATGATGTAAAAATGAGAGACAGAGATAGAAAGAAAGAAAGAAAGAAAGAAAGAAAGAAAGAAAGAAAGAAAGAAAGAAAGAAAGAAAGAAAGAAAGAAAGAAAGAAAGAAAGAAAGAAAGAAAGAAAGAAAGACAGAAAAGAAAGAAAGAAAGGCATACAATATGATAGTAAGAGACGCACAGAGTGAAGAGAAAGAGGCAAGCACAAATAATAATTTAAAAAATGATAGAAAAAGAATTAATCTTTCCACCTGCGGTTTTTTTTTTTGGGGGGAGACACCTTAAATATTAATTTGAGGGTGTCCTAAAGTTCACACATCATTCCATTCATCTGGGGCTTTATTTCATAAAGAGGGGAGAAAGAGAGAGAGAGAAAAAAAAGAGAAAAGAGAAAAAAAAACAGTAGATATGGATGAAAAGATGAGTACAAAATGACAACATTATGCTCTTGCTCAGTAAAATACATTTTCCTTACACTTTTTGATGCAGTAAGGGCGGGACTGTTTCACAAGATATTACTAATGATGTGCTACAACCTTTCATTTTAAGATTCTGAAATAGTGCTTATTTCATTGGCTGGTATGAAATTTCACATTAAGTTCAATTGTTTCTGAGTGATATGTAAACCAGGACCTGGATACATATCTACGTTAGATATGAAAATATCGTAGCATAATTGATGTCGCTTATTCAGTTACATCTTTTAAGAATTTGAGTGGGTACAGTGGTACATAGGGTATATTAAGATTGGCATTATGGTAGCGTTCCATTCAATTTGAATATATTTTTTTAGCTTGCTCTTAAGACGTTTTACGCGCGACTAAAAATCAAATAATTGTGTCTTGAATTGTTATGGGACATTTACTCCCCCCCCCCTCTTTTTTGTATTTTCTCTTACTTATTGTTTTTTTTCTTCTCCTCCTCCAACCCCCTCTTCTTCCTCTCTTTCTCCTTCTTCTTCTTCTACTTCTCCGTCTTCTTCCTCGTCCTCTTCTTATTATTCTTCTCTCCTAATTCTCCTCCTTCTTCTTCCGCTCCGTCTTCTTCTTCGTCCTTCTCTTCTTATTCTTTTTCTTAATCTCATTCTTCTTCCTTTTCTTTTTCTTCTTCCTCCATTTTGTCTTCTTCTTTATTTTCTTTTAACCTCTCCAATTTTCTTCTAATCACAGTTGCAACAGCTATTAATTAATTCACATGAACAAATGGGAATATTCCTCTAACTATATGTACAGTATATAATACGTTATATTCACCCAACCTAAGATATTGATACCGAATATTGGGGAAAGAGAACACTGAAAAACACGGTTGCTAGGCAACGCGTTGTGCTGGTATTACATAGTTTATTTGCACTTGACAAAACATCCGCTTTCAAAATAGCATACTCTTTTGTTAGGTTGGAAATTTTATAGGGAGCTAAGTTTAGAAATTTTAACAAGGCATATCATATCGCCAATATATATATAGATTCATTACTTTTTTACTTCCAGACAATTACACAATACATCGCAAGTAAGCTGACATTGCTTAGCTCTTTCACGGGGTTTCCCTGCAAACTATTTGGAAATAATAATACCAACAAATATTTCAATTCCAGTAAAACGAGGTACACCTGTCGATGGAATAAAATACTAGTATTTCTCATTTAAGATATATAAACAATAAACATTAACATACGCACGAACAATGATAGGTCTAACTGAAAATAAGTAATAATCCATTGCTCCGAGGCTAATATAATTTAAATGGATAGAGTATGAGAAAAGGTTTAAGAAATCATCACAACAGATGGGCTGAATGGCTAAAGACAAAACAAAATCGCTTTATCAGCAGAGAGGAAAATTATTGAATTTTTCGAGGTCAGTGGCTCCCATCAGTTCGTTTAACTTTTGTAATTCCGGAACGGTCAATTTAATAATCGGGTCAAGATTAAGGCGAGAGTTTAAATCATTGCAAATGCAGGTGGTTTTTATCAAAGAGGCTTGAGAGTTCTAATGAAACCCTTTAAAAAAAAATCATCGATTATTTTCATTCGTAATTTTTGTATGAAGGTATATTGCGCTGCCGATAATGGTTGCAACACAAAGTGAAATATATCTGTAAGTGAATACAGGTGCCATCGTTTCATCCCATTTTCTCTGAAAGTATTGGTAACATACCAAACAATTATGTAGCGTCTATTACAAGGACTGTACAGGTGAACATGGGAAAACAGAGGGAAAAATGACACTCTTTTACCGAGATTCTGATTGAGGTTACATAAAATCTTCAGGTGGAATTTTTAGTATTGTAATTTCTAAAATGTGAATTATATATTTGTAATTTTTGTTACATTCATAATTACTGATTCCGTTACTCTCTCATTATATTGAATGAAAATGAAATCGCGATTGGGTAATTTCATTATTTGGTTCTGCATCCAGACCTTCTCCCCTCTTTCTGCTATTCCTATCGTCACCCCCCCCCCCCTTCTCTGTCTCTCTTTCTTTTCACGACTCTAAATGATTTTTCCTACAATCTTTCTCCCTTCTCTCCTATAATCTCTCTCTCTATCTCTCTCTCTTCTCTTCTTCCGCCCCTCCCTCCCTTCCCCCTCCCTTTTTTTTCTATTTCAATTCTTTCTCCCTCTTACCCCGCCACCCTCTTAATGTACCTCTCCACCATCAGTCTCTTCGCCCCTCTCTTTTTTTTCTCTCTCTCTCTTTGTGTCTATATTTCTGTTTCTCTCTTTCTCACTTCTCTGCCTATTTGACCTCGTGGATGCGATTACACCTGAGCAAACTCGAGTCTTGTAGCAGTATCCACTTGGTTTCCTCTTCCATACCTTGACTATTATTTGCATTCCAACTCTTCGCTGGATAACGATGCACTATTCTCTGTCAAGAACCTGCATGGGCTTCAACTATAATAAGGAGTTACTAAAACGGAATCCCTTTAATACCATCCACTCTTTCTTCCTCTAGCATCCTCACCCCCCCCCCTCTCTCTGTCTTTCTATCATCCTCTTTATCTCCTCTCT
Organism: Lytechinus pictus; assembly: GCF_037042905.1. Lineage (NCBI taxonomy): Eukaryota > Metazoa > Echinodermata > Echinoidea > Temnopleuroida > Toxopneustidae > Lytechinus > Lytechinus pictus. The sequence goes on from NC_087256.1 coordinate 17,960,327, forward strand.
ATCTATCAATCTTTCTCTCCCTAATACATCCATCCATTCTTCAAATCACATCTTACTCTCCCTTTCTCACTCGCCCTCATTCTCTCCTCCCATCCTTCCTCCTTTCCGTTCCCCCACTCCCTTCAAAATTATCATGAACACGCAAAACATCCTATTCACATAATAAACCCGCACCAACACCCCCACCCCCTTACTACTTCCATGTTGACATGGATGTCCAATCTGTAATTAAAGGGATAGCCCAGGCTGGAGATATTTATATCTCAATAATAGAGTAAAATTCACATATCAAAATGCTGAAAATGTCATCAAGATCGGGAAACAAATAAGGAAGATATTGAATTTTAAAGATTTGCATTATTGCGGTGAAACAGTTCTAGGCATGTATTTATGAATATATATCATTTGGGCTGATGATGTCACATCCCTGCTCGTTCTTTTGTATTTTATTAGGTTTATTCAAAAAATTTCTTCCAAGAACTAAAACAATTGGATTGAAAAGTGATAAGTGTATTAGTTATTTATTGCTGCAACTTATTTTATCATAATGGAGACACAATTTACAAATGTATTAAAAGATAAAACATTTATGATTTCATTTAAAAACATAAAAAAAGGAAAATGGGAATGTGAAATCATCAGCCAACCTAATTAATATGTGCATATAACTGTTTTCACAAAATATTGATAAACTTTAAAATTCAATAACTTCGTTATTTGTTATCCGATTTTGATGAAATTTTCAGCATTTTGCTCTGTGAATTTTGCTCTATTTATTTAGATATAAATATGTTCAGCCCGGACCATCCCTTTAAGGCATTTTTCTCCAATAGAAATTGAATGTAAAATAATGTAATTTCCCTAATTGCTACTTTTGATGTTTCATGATCAAATATGTTTCTTTATAGAAGTGTGTGCACAACCCGAGACATTTCTGCAAATGGTAAATTTTATATTTTTCTGAGACAACGTTATTAATGTTACATCAAGTATATGGATGAGCTGTTCGCTTATGACGTACACAAAACGAATTCAAATTCAATTCTATTTCCCAACAGAAATGAATTAGTCAGAATCTCCATACATTTGCTATTATTCGATGCATTTTCACCAAACCTTGATCGATATGTAACTACCATCTAGACATCTGCATTTTAAATCGCTATATTTAAAGACAGGCTTAAATTCTGTCTGCATTAATACAAACTTAATCTCTGGTTCTAAGCGTATATAGGAATTGATTTCGCCTTTAATATCATCCATTTGTGTTTCTATATCTATATCTGCATGGGAGGTATATAAAGATATTCAAGTTATTCCTACACGACCTCAGAATGCCTTGAATTAGGGGTTGGTATGCTTAGAGAATTTCCAGCACCGATGGAGGGTGCAGTCACACTTACGAAGCCGGCTCCGAACCGACCGATGGTATGTCATTGGTAATAATGTAATATAATTGATCGGTATGGATCGGTTTTGTTGGTGTAACAGAAGCATTATCTCTCTCTCTCTTACTTAGATTTGGCTGAGTCCATATTGAATATGCCATACGTGTTACCCGATCCGTACCATATAGGAGATTAGAAGAGCTTGGATGTTCCTGCCATTTCCGTCCGGTCTCAGTTAAGGGGGTGGGGTGTCAGATGACATCCGTACGAATGCCGTGCGAAGATTACGCGGATACTATTCCAAGTTAATGCAGTTGCTGTCCCGAGATTATACACGATATTTGCGCAGAAGCTGCACACAGAAAAAAAAATTATACAACGCTGTTTAATATATGAACCTTACAGCAATTGTTTAAACAGTTTAAACAACTGTTTAAATCTTAAGCAACAAAGTTTAATTTTAAATATCTAATTTTCAATAAATTAAACATGATTGTTTAAACGGTTAAACAAATACTGTAAGGTTCATATAGTAAACAACGTTGTATAAAATCTTAAACAGCGTTTTTACTGTGCATGGCGATTGTGCAACGGCTGCTCAATCTCCGTTGGAATTTGTTTACTTTGTCGTAGATAATATGTCTACATGAAATCGCACGATCGTTGTTTATGATTATGCGCTGCCTAGGTTTATTTTCCTGGTGTTCTTATTGCAACTTCGAGATTTCTACCGGCTAAGGGCACGGCTGTACGCACCATTTTTTGTAGGGGGCGCATGAATACATAATATTTTTCGAAAACGTAGGTAAGCGGGAGAGCAAAGCGAATGAATCTATAAAAAACATTTTTGCTCTTGTTTGTTATATATATATTTTTCCATTTTCAAGTTGAGCAGATGTTATGCATAAAAAACGTGAATTTTGTGAAAAACTTCCAACTGAAAAAAAGATTTTCAACACTTGTGTGTTTTGCCCCGTTTTCACTATCCATAATATTCAATTGGGATTACAAAAATGACGTCACCCTTGGGCCGTATCCTCCTACCAATTTTGGCACTGCTCTCTGATTATTGTCTTTTTTCGCTACAGTTCGGCTGCAATTTTAAAATAGTAGATAAGATGAGTTTAAGCTTTCAGTAAGGGAATTGCAGACATTGTTACATACTATTTGTGCAATCAATCGGAAAATTAATTTGTAATAAATCGTAATGCTCTGTGATACCAAAACCAAGAAATCATTACACAAATGGCACCGTGGCAAAAAACGGATTAAATACAACTCAAAACCGTTAGCAAGTCCACAGTGTGGGTTTCTGATTGGCTCAAAATGATATTATGTTTCATATTTCGAGTCATATTTTATATTGCAACGGTTAGAACACAAGACAATGTGTTAACACAAGAAATGGTTCGAAGCTATAAAGTATATTCTTCACGACCTCTCAGCTCTCCTCCAAGGAAAACTGTTTGCTTCTCTTGTCCTCATTTTCGAAATAATCCCCTCTTCAAGGTTTGGCTTGGGGGCATCCTCAAGATTTTTGAAGTTGATTTCCGACTTGGCCTTGGCATTTTGAGTTCGCTCACGTAAATCGCTTACACGAGACCATACCGCATTCACTTGAAGCAGAAACATGAATAATTCATGAGCCGTCACGTTTGTTGTTATTGTTGTTGTAGCTGTCGTTGTTGTCTCTTGTTCATGCATTATTGTATCGTTAATCTCTTGTTCATGTCAATTTTAAGGTCGGTAGTTGACAACTATGCGAAATTAGATACTTAGGAAATAGACATTCTATTATCCTAAAATGTAGACAAAAGTTAGTTTTGGAAAGCAATAATGGTTATGAAAAGATATATTTCAATACAATTCCCCGGGGATTATATGTATATACTAACATACAATGAAAAATCCTAGGGGAAAATGGTATTCCATCCAAAGAAAAATCACAAAAGAAAATCTCACGCAACTTGATATTGAAACATCTGAGTCAGAGTATTAGCACTTTTGTAATAAAACTCATAGAGAATTGAATTTAATCAAGTCGGTACAAACCAGAAAGAGATCTATGCCAATTGAAAAACGATATCGGAGTCTAGACTGAAATTAGGTAAATGGGCCAAACAGAATATGCATTTCTATTGTAACTACATGTTTTGAATACGTATTTGATTCTTAGCTTTGGGAAGATATACAAAATCCTCCAAGTGATTGATAAACCATGTGCGTGTCCAATTATGTAATGTAATGTATGTAAAGACTGTGGACAACCGTAAACTGATAAAGGAAGAAAAGTGCAGGGCTCAAAATGGTCATGATAGTTATGGCTACTTTGGGTTCTTGGCGCCATCGTGATAAAAGGAGTTTTGGTTGCTTCGAATCACTTTTCAGTTCTTAAAAACCAGCAGACTTGGCATTGTAATATGCAACTGTACAGTAGTCCAAGCTCAATGGGGAATATATGATCTGATGCAGAGGTTCGAGGTTCGAGCCCTTGTCACGTCTCTTGAATGGTGACGTTAAAATTCAGTCCCAGACGTAATGATTTTTATACAGATCTGCAAACCTTAGTAACACACACGTCCACAACAACGTCATAATGCCTCAACAGGTAGGCAAAGCTCGATTTACGAACTCATACAGGGGTTCGAGAGTCGAACCACGTTTTCGGATTGTGACGTTACGAGTCGATCCCAGAGGTTTGATCGTCTGTAAAACTCAGTAATAAACGGACGTACACACCCCCACACACACAGTAACGCCATAATTCCTCAACAGAAACACAAATAACCCCTTTCAATCTCCTTGCAGGGTTTTTTTCATATCAAATTCATATACCTGTTCACTAAAATTTATTCAATTATTATGCTTTTATTGTTTGAATGTATATAATTATTTTGTATTGTTTTATCGTGAAAAATAAAATCAATCAATCAAATACTCTTTGTCTATTTAAATAAGATAGAATGTGCTGATGGGTCTTTTGACAGAACGATAAACTTAGACATTAATGTGTTATCATGGTTAAGGAGGACTCAATACGACGTCATTGGCTTACAGTAATCGGATTTGATACAATCACACTCTTAAGTCATGTCCACCAATAAAAATAGTTTCCTCAAATAACTTTAAAATCCCTACCCCTCGAAAAACAGCCATGTTCCTCAGACGACTGTTTTCATTGCCGTCACTTCCATCAGTTATATGGGTATATTTTTAGACATGTACTGTTTGCCTGTTAAAGTACAATACCGAAGCCTTTCCAACTGACCCTTTGTCAATTTTCTTTTTGTTTTAGTTTTTTTTAACCATTCACCATTTTTTTTAAACTATTCGCCATTTTACATGTTTCGTATGAAAGAATCTTCGGAATTTCAAATGGATTGCGTCTCTTCTATAATGTCTTTTAGTACATGTCAAGTAGAGTAGCCCTCAATGTCCATAAGATCCTTGACACGATGTTTGAAATACAGTCGTCCATTAGGAATCGCTGGCTTGACAGAGCCATGTTTTTAAGTGTAAATTTGTTCAACACTAAGAATAAATCTGAACGTTTTAGGCTACGGTCTAAACTGACTTCCATAATGATATCCTAGATGTCTCTATTCTGCGGACGATTACACTCTTAAAATGTTGGGCAACATACTGTCCACTCAACAACTATCCAACTCTGGGTAGTTTTCAACCAATACTGTGTAGTTTTCACCCAAAGCACACATCATTCGTTTAAAACTATTGGATAAATTTTTAACCAAATGTTGTGTGGACAGTATGTTGCCGAACATTTTTAAGATTGTATCTGATGCGCTTCTCTTCTTTTCGTTTGTCCTGTCTGGAAATGTCCGTTTATCATGTTTATCGCATGATCAAGTGCCATCCGGAAGTTCGTCCTAACGAATCCTTTCTTCATGCTTCCTCTATTATTCCCCATTCCACAAAATTTTTATTGATCGCGTCTCGTCTTTTAAAGACAATTTTGAGTTCTAAATAGCACGGATGTGAAAGAATGTCCTTGACTTTGTCAACACATTTTTAAAGATACAATTTGTCCATTAGACGTAACGATGTCAGATCTTTAGAATGATTTTTAGATTTTGCTTTTGTTTCAGGTGAGAATAGTCAAAAGTGAAGTATCATTAAGATCAATAATACCAATGCAAAAAAAAACACAAAACAAAATTCAAACGCGGGTAGATATACTTTGTTCTCTTGACACTCAAAGTCACTGTTGTTCAAGTGTACATGTATTAGTTTGTCTCAAAACAACGTTAATATTATTCGTAAATACTTTCTTCTTCTTTCTATTTACTTCTTCAAAAATATCTTATTCTCCGTTTATAAATTCTTGGTCTGGAGGTACTGCATGGACATTGATCACCGTGCAGATATGGTCTTAAAAGAATGTGAACGCAGTAAATTCGTATTTGATCTTCATGAATTACTTTGCAACGGAAAGTGTTAATATGGTTTTATGGATGAAGGGGTGGGTCTCTCTAATCTTTAACATTTCTCATGTCATTACGCGTTGCTGCTTATTACACGGTTGGAGACTATGCGAAATAGGACGGGAACAGTCTTAACATCATAATCTGAGAATGCTACTGCACTCCGTGTCGCCGTGTCGTTGTTTCCATGATTTTATGATTTAAAAAGCGTTAGATCTGTGAAAGTGAATAACATAAGTAATGAAACGCACTAACATATACATACTTTAGTCCATTAAGTGACGTCATCAAGTTGATCTTTTGAGAGACCCCCGATAAATATTGTAACTTTTATTTCGAATTTTCAGTTGATAGAGCTGGTCTCCCTTTTATAATATTCTACGCATGGAAAGATAAGCATAAATCACACCCAGACTTGGTTCTGCTCTTCATTTGGTTTACACCTACGGTGGGGTTTTTCCAAGATAGAAAAACGAACATTAATTTGAACATTCGAGAAGTAGACGAAGGCGCAGCCACTAGCTTTCGTCCTCGACATTTATCGATGTTCATGCTGCTAATCCACATCAACACTATCAAAATACACTGCAGGATAGTTATGAAAGAAATATATACCCCTCTTATGTTTTTCCATCAGACAAATGTAACAACTTTACCCATCAGCAAGGGGCCAATTATACCGGCAAAACATAGACATACCTGCCGACTACACCATACAGCAATATCAGTGGGGAGAACAGAGGACTGGTATAAAGAGAACATAAATGATGCCCCATTTTCCGAATCTAGCAATGATAACTAACGCGGGATCTACAGAAATAAGAAGACAAGGTGCAAAAAGGTGGTATACGTAGCTAGTTCACGCTTTCTGAAACATCTCAGTTAACGTAGGATAAATGTTGCTAGCCTAAGGTGTATACATTACTGCAGTATGTAGTGCAAGATTGATCTGGCGAACATACGTTGTTTGGGTCTCATTCTCTGCATGTTGAATCGCCCCTAGGAATGAAGATGAAACTCCGCGCTCTGGATCGCTTATGCGCCGAAGGAGCCGGGGTGAGAAAATATACCCCGCGGTGGTACGCTACGAAACGAAATCATTATTGGGATGTTTTCAGAAGAAACAGAAGGGTTGGTTGAGTTGAGGGAGCCCATGCGTGCAGAATACGGTACAAATCTTTGGATAAATATCCTCCGACAAAAACTACTCCATCTTTTCAACAGCTGGGGAATGTGCTATTAAAACAAAAGATTATTCCATTGCAATAATAGTCACAATGTTGTACAAATTATGGATCTTTACACGGGAAACTATCCCTTCATGAGTTGAATAAACCAATTTGCTCTAGTGATAGTCTTCATTTATATGAATATATTTAATTTCATTTTATCCACTAAATTAAATTCCACTTTATATACACAACAAAAAAAGTAAGTCCCCCCTTAAACAAACATCAATAATTTCCGAACCAATGCGAGTTTTAAATATATTTTTACATGAGCCTGTAGGTAATTTTATAAGCTACCCTCTGAGTAAACATTATGGACGTATTTCACTTCATGCTTCAGTGAGCACCATCAGAAGGCAAAAATGTCACTTTTCAAAAGTCACAAGCCAAATATCATGACTTTGATTCCATTTTATTGGAACTAATTCCACATTCTCATCATAAAAAATAGTCAGAAGGCTTATAAAAGGTTCTCTCTAAAAGAAGATACAACTTTTTTTGGTAAATTTCACGGTTGAATAAACACAAGTCCAAATTTGCTATAATTGGATTTTTTACACATTTGTATCAATAAAAATGATAGAATATGATGACAGTTATTTTTGGAAGAGTTTCTTCAACAATATTCATCGTTTCACGGTTCAATGAACATTTATTGAAAACAAAAAATACGATTTTCAAATATAATAGGCAAGTATTGGTTCATTTTGGGAACTGAAAATGATCTTTTCTCAACTTTTTCGTTATTTTCATGACCAATTAACATGCTTCAATGATTCAAAGGCGTTTAATTAAATATCCATGCTTGAATGAACATGTGGAATGCGATTAGCTTTTTTTTTACGTTATTGGAAAAAATGCAATTTGTTACTATGGATATCTGTCACAAACCTCCTTGCATAGTTCATTTGATTTGATTTTCATGAAAATCCCGATGTTTAATGCATCAGTGATCACACAATATCCGAAAATTATGCAAATGAGAAGAAAGTTCAAGGCCTTGGCCCCACTCTGTGTAGTATCGAATGGTTATTTTGGTGTGCGCGCCTTTCGGATAGTGTTACTCTGAAGCCATGTACGAAGTTTCATGAAATAACTATTGGCAGAAGTAATAAAAACCGTCCATGAAACAAACCCTCATTTTATATTTGCTAAAATTTTCACTTCGTCTCTCATAGACTTGTGTACATTATGGGTGCACATGTTTAAGAATAAGTAACCCCTTATTCAATATGGTGGAACTTTTTTTCACGGCTGTCTTTAGCAATGTCATTTGGCAGTAATATTTATCAACCTATGGGCAGAATTCTTTGCAAAAATGAAATCGATTTGTCTATTTATGGATGAGTGAGCACGCATCAAAGTGGGAAAATTGGTATTTTCAATGTCACAGACTCATTTTAAAGGGTAATAAAGTGAATATTGGGGGGCAAAATCGGTTTCAAATAAGACTTTAATTGCTATTGTTTTTATCATCCATCATTTCTATCACCACACACTTTCCGAACTTTAAACATTTTCATGGTTGAGCGAGCACATTCGAAAACTTAGGAATGAATACTCTTTATACTGCATAAATGTATTATTTTCCTAACAATTTCTTATGATCAGTTTAATTTATGGACAAATCAGTGGTGGGTCCAGAATTTTAAAATGGGGGAGGGGCCTATAATCGGGGGAGCCACCAACATTTTCAAATTTCAACATGATCTAACAAGTTGCAGAGGATACTACCATAAACCCCAATGATGATACGTCACAATACAGGGGCCGGGGAAAGGTTTTCAAAGTGGGGGAGGGGGGGGGGGGCTGACCATGCAAAAAATCACAATCGTATGGTAATTTATACATTTTTTTACATGCTTTTGGAAAAAAGTGGGGGGGGACTGAAGCTCCCCATCCAGCCCCCCCCCCCCCCGCTTCCGCGGCCCCTGCAATACATTGTGCTCACTCAACCATGAACATTGATATCAAAATTATGTGTGGAGTGGCTAAATGATGGATAGTAAAACAGAATAACACCATAAAATTCACCTAAAGACAACATTTGCCCAACTTTGTATTTGCACAATCTGAAAAACGACTCTTGTGACTTTCAAAAATTGTCATTTTTAATTCAATCTTTAATTACTCATGCATGACTCAACCGACCAATCTTATTTTCCCCCAGGAGTTGTTTAATGAGTGTAGAAAACCACCTACGGAATATCATATCTCAAAATTATTCCGTTCAAAAGTTACAGCAATTTGATTTAGGGGGGACTTACTTTTTCTGTTGTGTATATATTGCGATTTTGTTGACATACCATGGCCATTTCAATATTATGAATAAAAGGTAAAGGCCTATTGTAGTTTATTTTAATGGGAATTTCATTATTGTAAAGTTTTGCATAAAATCAGTTTAAATCATTTTATGCTGTAAAAATAATAAATAACTTGTATAAATCATCAATCACCTGGTATACAATGTGAAGTTAGGGATGTTCTTAAGATTTTTAAGAAGATAAGCAGTTTTTTTTGTTAAACAATTAATAGCAATATTCAACGTGAAATCAATAAGTTACAAAAATTTAATATTGATTATTTCATTGTTAGCAATAAACCTGCTCATATAAAGCACTTTTTCTTTAATTGTGTGGAATCAATTTCTATACCGACATATTGTTGAAAGTATATCCTTATAAGATATAGCACAAATTAACTTCAAATGAAAAAAAAAATATATACTCTTTTCTATCTCAGTTTCCTTCTTATTTCGGTAAATATGAATAGAGTTCGGTCGGTTATTCCCCTTTGAGTGCAAGACTTAGCAATGTTTACCTTGCGAGAAACGAAATTCGAAAAGCAGATACTCCGGAAATGCACATCAAATCAATTTCATTTCCCTCGAACGCCCTTATAGACCAAAAGAAAACCTGTTGAATAAACCTACTGAAAGCTTTTCATTCGTTTTCTATTACTTCATGTCAAACACACAGTTCTGCACAAGTTTGATCCACGTGTGAAAAGACATCATTGCACAAAATGCTTTAAAAATATTCAATGACTACGTGGAGGCTCGATTGTTGGAATTTCAAATGAGCTAAAAAAACAGTTTGACAAACAAAGTATGCAAATGAAATGTAAAGTCTTCCCATTCGAAAATCTAACCCAAGCATCCTTATTCATATTAGACCTATATACTTATAAGAAGAAAATCATGAAAATATACTGGCACCACTAACCGTCCCCGAAAGGAAATTAAGAGATCGTTTTTCATCATGCGCTCTAATCCTTCCTTTTTTGTCTCCGATTTTCATCTTTCTTAATCATGAAACACTTTGCAGATGGTTCATCGCCGATTGATAGATTCGAATCGAGGATATAGCCTGTGGCGAAACTTGCAAACTATTCATTACTTAAGATATTTTGGTCTCTAATCTAGATTTCTTGACGGTACTTGAGCGACATTGAAAAGTGAAAGAAATATCCATTCATTAAACTGACGCCGTGTGCCCCTGTTGCTTGAGCAGCTATTACATCAAAATTGCTCAAAATTGGCCTTCATAATTTTCTCCCTCTTTGCCTTACTCCATCTCTTCTTTCTTTTTCTCTCTGTCTTTTTTTTGTCTCCTCCTTTCTGTCTCTCTCTCTCTCTCTCTCTCTCTCACTCATCCACCCTGGTTTCAGGTTTACCTACCCCTCCACCTCCCCCCCCCTATATACTAGCACATATTCTACTACTATGTATTTTCCTTAAAATGCATATATATATACATAAATGTTTATGTACATGTATAATGTATAAAGAGGCCGCTGCCCTTTCATGCGATCAACAGACATAGACCACTTCCCTACACAACCTTTTGGGACTTAAAACGCCATTTATGTTCACTGATTACCGCTTGCTTGATATGGAAAATTTTATATTTTCTCATCCCTCTAAACAGCAATGTAGCGTTTTATTAATCCCACTTTTCGAATGTCAATTTTAGAAATCCGACTTTGGTAATAGTGCGTTAACCTTTTAAATGGGAATCACAAACCGAATTTTATTCGAACGTGATGAATATACGCACGTTTACGTCATGTGATTTATCGACGAAATATGTTGTTTAATAGAGTTTTTAGGGGTAAATCGGGAAGGAAAATGCATTTCTATGTTTCGTTTTTTTTTATAGAATAATGTAAGTCAAGTATTATGATAATTCCTCTTCGCAAAGCATATTCTCAACTAAAGAAATCATCACGTCGCCCCCCTCCTCGAAAGAAAATGAATAAATGAATAAAGAAAGAAAGAAAAATAAATGATTTTTGTGAAGAATAAACGGTTTCTTTTATAGAGAGTATAACTCTAAAAGATCCTGCTCCGCTTAAATGTAACTATATTCTTCGCCACTCCAATAATCTCTGATCTCAATATAGTGCTTGTGCCAATATAATCGTATTCATTCAACATATTCAAGGTAAATATAGCTTGATTTCAGATTGGGGGATTTAAGTAGTCCGAATGAGATGTCGGATATCCACAGAACTTTATTGGGAAACAAAATTAGCAATATCAGTTAGATCGAAAGGCTCGCTTTCGTGCAAGCGTGTTATATCCATGATAAGCATCTCTCCCCACCTCCCTCATTTGATTGTGTTTGCAAACGCATCAACTCCCATAAAACATTGTAAGGGCTAGCCGAAGACATAATTTTTACGGATACGTCGAACTAGGAAGCGGGCTCGCATCCATAGATCAGCGGCTTGCTACCCATTGTGTACCTTGAGAGTTTCCTCATCGGGGAGCTTATTTATTCAAGAATGCTGCTTTTATCAAGATAAATGCAATCCGCGCAGGAATTGTTAGACGTTGTTATGGAGCCATGTTCTTAGCGAGCTGCGAAACTTCATCAATAATCATTCCGAGAGGCGAATTTCATGTGCAAACTCGACGCCCCAAAATAGTCCCTGATGCAAGCTCAGTCAACAGAAGACATCGCTCTAGCTCTGAGAGAGCTCGAGAGGGATGTGATGGCGAACTGATTACACCCGGTATTTACAAACAGTGCAATGATAGGTTTGAAAGTGATTATAGACAAAAGGAGAATGAAAGTGGTAGAAAAGAGGAAAAGGACATGGGGTGAGGAGAAAGGGAGAGAGGAAGAGAGAAAGAAAGAAAGAGACGGGGACAGAAAAGGGAGAGGGAGAAACTATTTTGGAAGAAGACAGATAATATATATATATATATATATAGTAAGAGAGAGATGCAAACAGCTTTTGGCGATGAAGACGATTCTTTTTTCATTTTTCATAATAAAAAGATAGATTTCATTTAAATAATTTCCTACTCCATTTTTCTCTCTCACACACGCACGCACCCTCACACACCAAAAACACATATCCAATCTTGTCTTTCCTATTTTCTCTACCACCTTGTTTCTATCTCGTCTAGCTCGTCAATTTCTTTATTCTGTCCCTTTCATCCTTACAAAATCATCCTGTCTTTTTTCATTTATATCCTCACCTTCCCTCTCTCCCTACCTCACTCTCTTCACGTCGTACTCATCCTCATCCGCTAAAGTGTGCCCAATCCCTCTTTATAGAGATAGAGAAGCTTAAATTTCTGGGCTAGAAACATTATCATCGGAGATCGTTTTTGTCCTCACATCTCATTCTTTCTCTCCCTCTCTACCATCCACTCACTATTTCATAACCAAAATCTCCTTATATCAAATATTCCATTCATTCAAAATAAGAAATTTCAAGGCCAAGGACGAAAATCGGTTTTTATCAATTTCACTTCGCGGTCGTCGCTCGAAAACTGCAATCTATTCCGCTTAAAAAAAGTGTGACTGCCTTTTATGAGGAAGTCGCCGAAACGCAAGAAAACGAAATTACCAGTCTCTCTGCCATTGCATTCTCTTGAATGAATGGCGACTTAATGGGTATGAATGTGAACCACGAAGGTCGGTATATTTCACTTTTAGAAATGCACTTTGGAATAATTCACAAGGGGATGGAAGGATACACGGGGATGAATATAAAGCGATAGAAGATTTCGGTGACAAGTGCCATCTCGGTAGAACATCAATTCATTAGAGCGAGAGGGAATATTTCCAGGGTCCTACATAATGTCTCCGACTTTGGATTATAGAGGTTCAAACGCACTGCTTTGCGGGGAGGGGTAATAATACTACTTGTTACTCAATAATACAAATTAAACTTCCTAATCAATGATTGTAATTCAATTCTAGGTAGTAATAATAATAATAATTCGATATCTATGTTCTTTCGACAAATATAATGCAAAAGTAGGTGTGTTCTCTGATGAACCTTCGAAATTAATCCAACAGAGAGTCAGGTTTCAGGCGCAAATATATTAATCTAGTAAGATTTTCTCTGGTGATATTCTTTCCTGGTTTTTTGAATAATTTTTTTTACCTTAAAAATTATTAGTACAATAATTAATAATCATCATTCTAAAGCAAAATTATAAAAGAATAATGTTATCTCCGAGGATTTGGTGTTGCATTCACTGTTCTACAGACGATTTAGGTAATGCTCCAGTCACACAGGCGATAGCTCCCCAGGGGCCCGTTGCAGAAAGAGTTGCGTTTAAACGCAAGTCAAAAAATCAATCGCAAGTCCCAAATGCGCGCTGTTGATTGGTTGAAAATCAAATTGCGCATGATTTTTAGACTTCCGATTGATTGCAACTCTTTCTGCAACGGGCCCCAGGGGCCGACCTAAGCTATTAATTTTTTTCACATGGCATCAAATTGGAATCGGTTTCGTTGGTGAAACTGTAGCATTTTGCAACCGCAATGTGGGGCATTTTCAGGCAGCAGGGTAGGCATACTGTTGTCCAGGGACGCTGATATGGTGAGAATAGTGAAGTATCACAATATCCATTTTATTGAGGTTATCAGGAATTATGTTTCCTCCTTGTTGTCTTTCTATCTGTTCATGCTCTTCCTCTGCTCAATGATCTGAAAAACATTTCATGCCCTTGTGTTTCAATTGGATCGCATTGCAAGCCAATTCCTCTTCAGAATCAGAAATAAGGGACACATTGAGGCCTCATTTTCGTTTTTCGTTTACTTTCACTCGGTGAAGCTTCGAGAACATTCGCACGATAACACCTTCAACGTTAACAAGTTTTCAAAAGCCATTACTGTCACCCTTTCCTCTCCGGTATAGGTAACGATACTTGAGATGTCTAGATGTCTACCGGCTCACTTTAATACCTGACAGCAAGAAGGACGTGGGAACTACAGACACCTACGAAAATGACTGGAGTGTCCTTTTTGCAGGAAGCTCCGGGAGTCTTGTTCTGTTGAGTAGTCATAATGGTCAACGAAGCAAGGGGTGACCGACAAATCTCGAGTTTCATTCCCTACTGTTTGAACGGTATAATACAAGTTTTATGCGACAGTCACACCAATGAAGCCGACTGCAGACCGATCAAAGCCATTACGTGTTTCAAGTGGCATGTCATCGATCAGTTTGGAGTCGGTATGGTTGGTGTAACCGAGGGCAGAATGCAAGTGAAACCAGAGAACGTGTGGATGAGGAGGAATGACATGGCCAAAGGGATTGTAGGACACCGGAAGTTGTCAAAATGCAAGTGCAGTGGACATACGAATCCTATGTGTGATAGGGTGTGTGTGTATGCGAGAAATTGAGGGGGAAGGTGTGTGCGAGGGTGATTGTGTGTGCGTGTGGGCGCGTGCCTTTGTAGAATGGTAGAAATAGGGTGTGTTACATCATGTGGTATTGTAAAACTAAATCAGTATAATTATTGATCATGTCATATCCAACTTTTGAGAGAAAAAAATCATTTCACTTTACATGTATTTCTTCATGATTGCATGTGTCGGCATAACATCCTTGCATGTTAGGGTGTACGAATGTGTGTATGTATGTCAATGTGGACACTGATTGGTTTAATAGGCCCAAATTGTTCATCTTTTCTATCTTTATTGCTTAAAGTTACCCAACATTGGTCTTTCGTCCGTTCATTATCTATACACTCTCCTACAAACCTCACACTTGCTCAATCATCCTCTCTCCGTTCACCAACTTCCGTTCTCTCTTCCCTTTTTGTTATAGACAAATCCCCTTTTCCCCAATCAGAGTAGTTTGTACTATCCCCAGGCGTTCATGTTAGCGTTACAAAAGCACGATGCCCTAAGGACTATGTGCTCGTGGTATAAGTCCTAAAATGGATAGAGTATTACTTACTTTTCTTACGGTGCACTAACATGTAAGATTGGTGATCAACTTGAAAGCATCCGAGTCACGTGACAAGCCTCTGGAACCTGTTGTCATGGAAACAAAGAAAAGTCAAACATTAGAGTGTTGTCTTTAAAGGATTGCTCAATCTGGGTCGATCAAATAGTATCTTACTCTTCACGACTTTTAAGTATGTCTTTATGTAGTCAATCCCCGCTGCGAAAACCTTTGCTTTCCACTCTTTCCCAATCATTAATGCCACATTTACATTTGGTCAGTGGTCATCGTATCAGGATAACTGTAAGACCGCCTCATTGTACAAAACGACGATCGTACGATTTCCGTACAGGATTGACATCATAGTCAGGTCAGTGATTATGTCAAGTGCAGCATTTTTTTTCAAAAATACTAAGATTTATATAGCCCTCAAACGCATCACAGGTACATCGTAAAATGTACGGGTATCCTACGATCGGCACAGGGGCATCAGAATACAGACGTACGATCCATTTACGGTACCCGTAATGATTTGCTTTATCTTTGGTTCTCTACTATGACCATCACATGGAATCATACGGTGGACACAAATAATATCATAACATCGTAGCCCATAGCCACTAATGATGTCTTCTAATAATATAGACTAATCCGTCATGAGATGCTCGTAGTAAATATAAGCTAGGCATAAGATAGAAATGGAAAGAGATACGTCCTCCCTTTCCAAGCAAATCCCTTTTAAACGTCCTTTACGACCACCATACTCCATCCCAAATTTTGTGTGATAACTTCATATCTACTGAAGATAGGTGTGCGCACAAATATTTTCCTTTGGGAAGGAACAATGACATAGAATAGACGAGAAACGATTATTTGTCGGATCTTAGACGCATTCATTAAGTTTTCATAACTTAATTGTGTTTCAAAGGTTTGGAAATCATTTTGAAATCCAGTGTGTGTTACAGTCGTCTCTCTATATTCATGCACAAACTGATGTTACAAACAATAATATTAAGGCATAAGACAGAAAAGGAGTGAGGTATGTCCTTTCCGGCAATTACTCTTAAAAACGTCCTTTACGACCACCATACTTTATCCTCCTTTTTGTGTGATAACTTTACATCTACTTGAGATAGGCACGCACGGCAACCTTCTGTCCAATGAGCGTGATCAATAAAGCAAAATGGAGAAGGTATAGAAATGCAGATAAACTTTATTTGTCAGATCTGAGAAATATTCATCAAATTTACCTAACATATATCGACTAAAGTGCGATGTAGCTAAGTAAATTATTGAGTATTTCATGGAGTTGTTATTGTACTGCTTTGTGTGCGCGTGTGTGCATGTCCTATAATTCAGTCGATTACTCTAGACCCCCTCTCATCCCGGTCCATTTCAAGAATCCTCGTGACTCCTTACATAAACACCTACAAAGCTGTTTTCTCTTTGCCAATATATGTGGAAACCTTGATTTAAATAGGTTACGTAGCCCAGTTATATACCATAGCAGTTGCCATGATCAGATAATGACAAGGTAACTCTTTATGAAACGGGCCCCAGAACGTATTTCAGACGACTGCTGACCGGTGCAAGCCGCAAGTTGCCGCTATCACGGAGAGACTGATTGGCTATAAAACCTGTAATGACCCTAGCTGGACTCCGGATGTAACGAAGAGATCTTGGCATTAATAACCCAAGAAATAGACAGATCCGAAGGTTAATGATGAACAATCGCAAAGGTCACTTTTATAGATAGTGAGTCACTATGAAAATGGATTGTTACACTTTGCTTTTCAACGGATGGTACATGTGTTCATTTTCGTATGTTAAGGATAATCATTCTGCCTCAGTCACACTAATAATACTGACTCTAGATCGTCCAAATCTATTACATTATTTCCAATGACATAGTATTGGTCGGTTTGGTGCAGGATTCGTTGATGTGACGATATTAAGGATGTCCATTAACTTGAAAAAAAAATGGGTTGTAACGAGGAACAAAACTAAACAGCTAGTAATAACTTGGTAACTTATAAACTACTCACTGTTGGATACAAAAAAACTACATGTAAAAATCAATTGATTTTTATTCAACAATAATTAGTTGTTCCATAAAGTAACCAACCCCATGACCTCGAACTGTTTAGTTTTGGGTCAAGCCATTTGGAGTATTGGGTCGAATCGAATTACCCGCGTCTATGTATTTTCTTAAATGAGATGACTCTGACCAAAGGTATTTAAACTGGGCGTAAATCGAGTCATGAATTGTGACAAACCCATACGAAAATAGCATAACCACTATGACTTTATGTCGATTTGTGGTGTAAAATACATTGGCAGGTTTATCTATCAACGTGGTAACGGGTGATATTGAGCATTTGACTTTTTCAATTCAATTTTGAAAAACAAGTAAATGCATGGGCCTGGTTGCCATGGTTATGAATCGCGACAGTCATATGAATGAAAACAACATCCAAACCCACCAATGATGTCATTGGAAATAACGTATTAACTTTGATTGGTCTATGGATCGATTTTACTGATGTGACGGTTGCATTGTATGGCCTGGTCATAATGATACATATTGATTGAATATGTTGAACAAACCAACAAAAAATTAGGTCGCAGGATGGAAAAAAAAGAACGAAACAAAATTAAGTCTTGAAAATTCAAATAGCATGATAAAGTAAAGTAAATTGCCGCGGGTTCGGGAATAATCTAATCATAGGCGAATCTTGTGCGAGTACTTTATATTAAATAATGAATAGATTTATTTATGTATTCCATTGCAAACAGGCTGTGCCAATCGTGTTCCAGTTCCGGGAACATGGACTAGGGTCATCAATGTTGAATGTACTGAATTTCGATACCCCATGCATCAATAATAGTCGCGTTAAATATTGAATGTCACTCAATGTGGCAATTCTTCGATGAAAACACACTTAACTGATTTAATCTTAAATCTCCAAATCAATACAATGAAAACATGATGAGAATCCACCCTCATTTATAATTACGCATGGGCACCATTATCAACATTATGAGACTGCCACACCAGGGGGTTCGTAACACAATGCTTAGCAATCCTTGTAGAAGAATATCTTTACGATTGAATGCATTGACCACAATTTACAACCAATCGTCAAAATCAAGCGTACGATCAATCCCTAACCTTTGTGTTACATGTCTCTGGAGGTTTTAGACAGCGTATATACGCCGTATATATAATGGCAAGTCGTTGATTAATCCCATTTATTGATATTAAAGAAATACCTTTTGTGGACAACATAAATGATTATTCATTAATTTGAACTTTTTATATTTTGTGGAGTTAACAAAAGGCAATAATCTTCATATTTATAAACAAATGGGTGTAATAAGTCGACAATCCAGTGGTGAAAGTCCCCCTCCCTGCCATCCTCAACGCTCATGAAGAAAACAAATATAGGGTTTTCGCACAGCTGCACGGAATTAATCCCACAACGCAGCCAATGCATTGAAAATGCAAGCCAAAGCACGATGAAGTCTTTGTCGAGAGTCAGCAAATCGGAACAACTGTTCCAGAGCTGACGAAAAATTGCAAATGTGTCGTTTGTCCAGAGTCACGGACGACACTGCTGTTTCAATTCACCAACCCTCGACAAAGACTTTAGTGATTTGACTTGTATTTTCAATACATTTGCTATGTTGTAGGATTCATTCCGCGCCTCTGTGCGAAAACTCTGTATCTTCTCTATCTCTCTCTATCATCTCAACAAAAAGTAGTAATCTTTAAGACAACGGTACTGCTGGGCAATCTCGGGTTAGAAATTTACATAGGTAATCTACCCCACCGATATCATTTGATCATTGCCTTACTTTTCTCCAACCATTATTTACATAAGGAAATGGGGCGTCGTAATGGTATTGTGATCCTGGGGCGAACAAATTTGCTAAAAGGGTGAATTTAATTTGTTTATTTTCTTGGGGGAAAATATTCCCCCCCCCCCCATGAAACCTTATAGCGAAATAAATCATATTTCTTCCATTCTGACATTATTTTGTCTGATTTTATTTGAGACAACCTCAATGTCCTAAAGATACCAGTGCATAACTTCCGGCCCAGCACCCTTTCGAAATTTTATCAAGGAGAGCACTTAACCCTGAAAGGACTGGGGGCCATCATGCCCCCCACGCTTCGCGCGATATTTCCGGAACGCAAAAAGATAGCGCCGCAAAATCTTATGACACCCTTTTTTAAGTCTCGCACAACTTTACAGAGACTAAATTCGCGACATAATATAGCATCGTGACGCCACGTGACTTTTTAAGAGATAATGCCATGCCGAAAATGGCTAATTTTTATCCTCTGTGTACAAAGTCAATGGGAGATGAAATTCATATAAGGGTGATTATTTTTTCATTCTTGTTGGTCTGCTTAATTAACTTAGGGTTTAATTTTGTTGTTAAATGGACTGGTAATTTCCATTAAAAAAAAAGAAAAACTAAAGATTTTAAAAAATATATTTAAAAAACCCCAAAAATACATAAGGAAAAATTGGGCTTTTGCAATTTTTCTTTGTGGAAACCCTTTGAATAAGATTACAAAGATGACATCTGGAAAAAATTAAGCAAAATTGGGTATTAAAATATGCAAATAATATTTTTCACGAATAAATTTGCACATTTTATTCATAGTAAAAAAAAAAGAAAAATCGGATTTGTTTATATACTGGCTTGTAGTTTGTGTGGTAAAGAATGTGCTTGCCAAATTTCGCCGCGAACGGTCGCCGAGATCAGAAGGAGGGGGGGGGGAATCATGCCCCCAGTCCTCAATACATCTCAAATAGACCGGTCCTTTCATATGAGTTATATTCCCCCTTTGCCTCTTTTCCCCTAATTGCCCTCCCATTCTCTGTTCTTTAATACTAATTTAGCATGCTTAATTTTATTAATACCAAGGCTAAAACATCTAAATGGGGTCAGATAAGTCGGTGTACAATATCTCGGTCCCGTCCGTTCAGGTCATATTACGGCAGTGCCCATACAGTGCAAAGAATTTCCCGATCATTTTCTTCCCCTTCCTTTCTTTCTTTCTGTCGAGCGGAAACGTTGGCAAGTGGTGAGTAAATATTCGGCAACGGCTTGGCAAACAGACCACGTCTTATCTGCAAGTGCCCAGGGATCCATATCGCTTGCGGCCCCATACGAGGTGCGAGAGATGCGAGCACAGTTTAGCCCTCCCTTAAACATTATTTGTGGGGCGTCCCTTCAAATTTGGCATTTATACCTCCGAGAATAATATTATTTCTGTCGTCTTTTCAGTCTTTCCCTCTCGTTAACTTGATAACTCTTGAATATGTATTTTGTTCATGTATCAATTGATCGAAAGGTTGTGATACGTGGGACAGTCCGTGTTTACTAAAGAGGGCAGTTTGTAAGATGCAATCGCTTTCCCTTCTCTCCTGTACGTTTGACTTTGTTTTCCAGGGAATGAATTTGAATGACGGGTAAACCCATGCATAAGCAGGCGAACTATCATTGTGGCATTGCCCTTATCATTAAAAAAAATATTCCTTTTTGTGGGTAGTTGCACAGAACATTTTCAAAGCTAAAATACAGAAAATGGTATGAAAATAATGTTTCATAAATGGATAAAGAAACATGTTCGTGTATATACGTTTTGTTTTGACATACAGGGTTGTGCTGCTACGTTAAGGGTTTTTTTCTCTACGAACAGAGGCGGTTTCAGGGTACTTGATGATGGGAGTGGGGTAGGACGACTTATTTTGTAAGGTGTAAAACAGGTTTATATAATGATAATAATAATGATAGGCATTTATATAGCGCCATCTATCTAGAAATATTCTATTCCGAGGTGCGATGTTATCATTACTATTATTATTATTGTTATTATTATCATTATTATTATTGTTATTATTATTATTATTATTATTATTATTATTATCATTATCATTATTATTATCATTATTATTATTACTGTATAACTTTACCTCCTATTTTTTCCTTTCCATGATTTTCTTTCTTGTCTCCTCACCTTCTCTTTCTCTTGTTCTTTATATTTCTCCTATTATTTACTTAAAAAATAAACATACGGGCGGTAGCACCGCAATCGAGTAAGAATCCCCTCGGGAAAGTATCAAGGTCCATCACAGAATGGCCATTAGTGGGTCCATCCCATATCAATGAATGAGCCTATACCTGAGCCGTCATAACGAGAAAGAAATGAAAAAATATCGAGAGATGCATTCATGAAGTTAATTTAAACTGGCTATAGGTAAAGATGATGAGAGTGGTATTACACTCTCAAATCATGGGCAAATTGGAGCTTAACCTCTCCTTTATACTTCCAAGCTCCCTCCTCCCAACTCTCTCTCCCCCCCCCCCCTCCCTCGTTCTAACTGTAATTCAGCATTTTCTATCAATGTCTTTCCCTTTTCTATCTCCTCTCTCTTTGCTTCTCTACCTCTCCCCCCCCCCCCCTCTCGTTCTAACCGTGATTCAGTATTTTCCATCAATATTGATCCCTCTCTAGCTCCTCTCTCTTTCCTTTTCTCTTTCTCTTTCTCTCTATCTCTGTCTCTCATCCCCCATCATCGTTTCTCTCGGAGGTGCGCATCAAGCATCTTAACAACCAACGTAATTTGCAATGGCCATCCTAAGCATGACCCAACACTATTTCATTTATAGCGGGTACTTATCGTTATAATCATTCAAATTCGTAGATATTTATTTTTCTTTTAATTTTCAATTTACCGCAAATACTTTTGCTGTAGGGTCCGGATGATTCGGGACCGTGTATCAGTATGACCTAAATAATATTCAAAGCCCGGATGTGAAGAGGAAATTTTATATCATGGTTGCAGATCGTATTATGTGTGTGTGTGTATATAACTTGCGTCGTCACGACTCAAGTGTTGTTCCAATAATTTCGAGAGTGTTAAAAAAACACCTGAAAGGAGTACAATATACTGTACTACAATGATCATAGGTTCAAAACATATTATATTAATAATTAGCCCGCTGTACTATGCCTTATGTATAGCATGTATACGGAAATTCGGTATTGCGGTATAGGCCTAATGCCAACAATGTCTTATTATCATAACATCATGTATTGTGACAACCATGATGTGGATGGTCATGATGGTTCGTGTTAAATAAACGAAAATTCTTAAAACGTTCAATAAATAAATCGCCAGAAATTATACCATTGATATTTGATAAGGTTATACTGACAACCGTATATGCTGATAATAATTCATCACACAGTAAAAATGAGAGCAGGTCAACACACAGAATACGCACGCAAACATTCTTCCTACAACACGCACACGCATGCACACTCGCACGAACACACTTGTGGCAAGAACCTTGCTGAAAAAGTTACATTTCTATTTGGCAAATGCTCCGGTGTATTTCATCTATATTGGTATACCAGCAATTTTCCTTCCTCTCTAAAGACATTATCAAAGTTAACCATAGCAAACAGTTTTTATACCAGCAAATGTGAGTTATATTTACTTGATCTACTTTTCAGAAATTATAATACTACTTTGACTAAACACATATGATCTATCTGCTGTATGGTCTACAAGATTCTTGGTCTAATACCCACTTGGTAAAAATATCAAGCCAAGATAAAATAATTTCCACTTCGTCTGCCATTTTGTTTTACTTGTTAATTGGAAATTTGATTCAACAACAATTCAGATAAACCAAGTGCTATATAAGACCATGTGGATAATAGACGACATGCGTATGGCCTAACTGGAAGTTTGACAAAATGGCTAAATGAAAATTACACTGAATGGTTAGCATAGACGAAATGGTTATTAATTAACTGGGATTACGATGACTGTGATATGAGATTAAACGGAAAGTAGCCGAATTGGGTGTTGACCAAATGGCAATTTACCCAACTAGGTACCCCAGGATGCGTTAAAGATACATTCCAGTTGTGGGGACGATCTCAAAATGACTTTTTACAGAATTTAATATAATGATCACCAAAGTGTCTGTTTGTATGAATAACAAATATGTGCCAAAGGATTCTGGAAGAAATTGTGTAATTGCTGAGAAATAAGCAAAATAAGCGCGGATTCTGTCTTTATTCCAGCAATAATAATACACTGTCCCACGTGTGCCTATCTGTGTTGGCGATCTTCAGTGTGATCGTTTTTTAGCTTAGATATTATGATTTCACAAAGTTCAGTTTATGTAACTGTACCAGATCTAGATGCACGATGATATAGTAATACTTAACCTTGGTTTTACAGTCTTTCTCACGAAATCAGTATTTTACTGCAACTACTGTCATTTAGCTTTAATAGCTTAATATATGTTCCGAATCATTAGCTTTGCCCCGATGAACCCATCCAATACCATTAGGGTTAATAAATTCGTATGCGGTAACGATCCTCATTAGAACGATAACCATTACAGCTTACTTAAAGACAGAGTCGTGCACTGGGCCCTGTGATACAGAGACTCTCAATCAATTACAAATTCAATTGCAAAACCATTACCACAGATCTGATTGGTTGATAACGGATGACAAAATTCGCGTGCAACAATTCTTATAACGAAACAATAGGTGACATAAATCAACATTCATACAAGTACATTAATTCCAGAGTATGATCACGCACGTTCAATTCTGCATTGGACATGCTGGATACAACATTTTAGGTTAATAAATCATTAATAATCCTAAAAAGATATCATATTGATAATTGGAGTTAGGCATTAGTAACCCTTTTCCCCCCATACAGTGATTGTTGTTTTCAAATATTAGTTTGAATTATAGTTTTGCCCAGTTAATCAATTAAACTAATTTTAAAAATAATTGATAATAAACAGAAATATGCACTGATGAATCAATCTTGGTAATTCTTAATACAATTTCATCGATGTGTAACCCCTCCCCCCTTCCCCTATTCCCTGAACGCAAGAACTT
Organism: Lytechinus pictus; assembly: GCF_037042905.1. Lineage (NCBI taxonomy): Eukaryota > Metazoa > Echinodermata > Echinoidea > Temnopleuroida > Toxopneustidae > Lytechinus > Lytechinus pictus. The sequence continues at coordinate 17,984,544 of NC_087256.1, forward strand.
TCTTTGGGATTGTGGGCTGCGCGTGTGGGAGAGGGGTTCTGCGTGCATGCGAGGACGAGCTCTCGATATTCAATACAAACATCTCATCTATAATGAACCTTCTAAATGGCGACTGAGGTGAGAGTTCTTTGGTATAATTTTATAGAGAACACCTCATCAGCCACTAGGTAATAAAACAATGAGTTTCGCTATAATTATATGCAAATGACATGTCTGGACGGGAAAAAAGTTGGAGTACACCTTAACAGTGAATGAGGAAGCAATTGGAACTTTGATTCGATATTGGCTGATATCAGCGGTTTATAAGGTGGGGGTGAAGTTGGCTATCAATTAACGTTCCATGAATGTTAAGATGATAAAAGTGTAAACACAATGGTCATGGTTATAGAAAATGCTGATTCTTCTATGAATTTAAAGACTAGAATGACAATGATTATGACGATGGTTATGATGATGATGATGACGATGGTGGTGATGATGATGATGATGATGATAGGAAGAAGACGAATAGAGGATGTGATGAAAGACAGGGAGAAACGGGAGGAGGAGGGGTACGAGAATAATTATGAAAAAAAAGATAAAGAAGGGAAAGGAGAAAAAGAAGAAGAAGAAGAAGGAGAAGAAAACAAAAAATGAAGAAGAAAACTGAAGATGTATAATGAGATTAGTGGCGGTGGTGGTGGTAGTATAGGTGCATTGTATTGGTGATGATGATGATGACGACGACGATGATGACCACCACGGAAAGCACAAATAATATGAAAATGAACCAGATGAATCACAAATACACTGCGATTACCTCAATGATAATGACAATATGCTGATCACCATTTAAGCATGCTAAACTAAACTGTGACCTTAACTGCTATGACCACACTTCTTCAAAACCAATTACGTCCTCCATCCATTTTAACACCCCTACCCTTTGGGGTACCTTGCATAATGGGGGAAAAGGCTAGCGGAAGCTTCCCTGGAAAATCCTAGTCCACCTGGATAAAGTTAAAAACATCACGCGATCCCAGAGGGATTTAGAACGCCAGAGCTGACTATTCATTCAATAGATACCAAATGTCATCTCCTGTCTATAAATAACATCCCTTATTAGCGTGGCATGAATGCGTTCATGTTCCGATGTTTAATCGGCTAGCCGTCGACCCGTTCAAATATAGACTCACCAATCCCTATCTCTGCATGTTTGCTCCCGCCAAGCTCGGTCACACCTACGAAACCAAGACAGTCCAGGGGCCCGTTGCAAAAGGAGTTGCAATCAATCGCAACTCTAAAAATCACGCGCAACTTGATTTTCAACCAATCAACAGCGCGCATTTGGGACTTGCGATTGATTTTTTGACTTGCGTTTAAACGCAACTCTTTCTGCAACGGACCCCAGAGCGATCAAAGCTTTTAGTTATCTCGAACGGCATCTCATTGGTTGATTGAATTCGCGATCATTTGTGTGACATCAGCGTGGAACTCGTTTGGGTACCCCGGTCGTTCTTCGAATGGTGGTTTAAAAATATTACATTTTCTTTGAGTTCAAACATTGCATTCTCTATACATTTTGGAGCAATGTCTCGAGAACTATTACTCACGTGCGAATGTATCGCAATTTGTCACATAATAATACTTCATCGCATTGTGCAGTAGAATTATCAGACTTAATATGATTTCTTTTGCAATGTTCTCTTAGAATTATACACCCGCAAATCAAAACAATCACAATATGTATTGACATAGATAGTAACAAAGGATTATAAATATATATCTGACGTTGAGGGTGATGAGATAAAGTCAGAAAGGCTATGTAAATTCTAGCGTATCCATGATAGTACACGGTGGATGCTAATTTTACCAAAAATAGTACCAGGTGCATCGTTACTCCAAAACCGGAAAGATCATCGAAACACAAAACCTCGTGAATGTTGGGTAAAACTACGAATCAGCTCGAGATTTTCATCTGAAACTTCATACAATATTCTAAGTAAAAAGGGATAGGTAAACACTAATCATGAAATTAAAGAAATGATTACAACTAAGAATCAACGGGTACAATCACAAACGCAGTTCTGCATCCGGGACCCCCACAGTTACCATACCGTAGATCAACATGACCAACGAATGTATCCTCGTGCTTGCTCTCCGAATGTCAAAATGTGTAGGTATGAATTAAGACTAGCTATCTTACCGGAAATGGCTCTAAAAGGGACGAACGATTTCATTTAGAATACTAATCGACCGATATCGATGATGACGCTATCGAATTTCACAACTCATATACCTGTATACTGTGTGATTTATCGGTATATTGAAACATCTGCAATCCATAATTTCTCTGACAATCAAAACAGTCAAACTCTAAAACAGCACATGACTTGCATAATTTGCCTTCGAAACACGAATTAATGCATGTAAATGGAGTCACTCTCGTTTGCAATGGGCATTGTTTTCTTGTTTACCTTCTAAAAAAGTTATATTACGAATATCATGACCAACATTTAGTTCATCACAAGAACACTTTTAAATCAACACCACTTAGAGTACATTTTCTTTACCTAATTCCCTTTTTTTCAGAGAGGGGATTTTGTAATATATCGATCGAACACATTTTCTGGTCTATTTTGGACAACTGAACGGAGCGGTCCGTCGATTGAATGGAGAGAAAAAATAAAGACTATCAAATAACATTTGTACTACAGTGGCGAAATTTCAGGAAAAATGATCAACGTTGAAAATGACACCAAAGTACATTTTGTATGTTGAAGCATTAAAACTCATCATTGAAAATAAAATAATATACAAATAATGACACGAAGGAAAGGGTAGCTTTCACATAAAAATATACAAATCCAAAATTAAACAAGAGCTGACATGGGGAGCATTTCATGAAAAGATCAGTAATTTAAATCGAATACCCGTTATAAGCTACTGAAATCCTCGCATCTGATCGGCTCAGAACAGAATAGTCAGTAAAAGTCATTATCTGCTGTATGAAATGTTACTATGGTCATAATGCTGGCGGATTTATTCTCACCCACATAGGCCCTACTAATTGTCGTGATAATAAGTCAGCAATGGGGAGTTTTTGATTCCACGACACAAGTCATGAAAGATTCAAGAACATAGAAATTATATTGTCAAACTATCTTCATGACAAAGCATAACCAAGAAGTCTTTGACGAAAATTTGTGAATCAAAACAGCAGTTTTGTCCTGGTGGGTGTTTCATAAAGCTGTTCGTAAGTTAAGAGCGACTATAAGAACGACTGGTGATCCTTTCTTGTGGTAAATGGTATATCGAATCGGCGATGGTTTAGCGCGTAAGAAGGGTTCACCAGTCATTCTTAAAGTTGCTCTTAACTTACGAACAGTTTTATGAAATGGCCCCCTGGACTGTGGACAAACGACATGTATTTTTTCGTAAGCTTCGAAACTTAGGACGAAACTGCTGTTCCGGTTCACCAATTTTCGACAAGGACCTCCCAGCTATTCTTTGTAATTTGACGGTCATTTTACATCCATTTACCGTGTTCATGAGTCCGTCCCCATTGCCTTTGTGGAAATTCCTTAATATTGAAATAAAGCGCAACTAAACGTTATGAACTAACCGATAGAAACATGCCGTATCCATCAAAGAAATCCAGCGGGTTAAAGAACTCATTGCGATGATTTTGACTTGACTAAATCGGTAAAAGCAAGATGAAAAGTGCACGTTAGTGGAATGAAATAGACACTTTTTCTGGTAACACACACCATCTTCGAATCTTCATCACTTTCGCCAATCAAAGACCAATCAGTCATAGAGTCGGTTTGCTTACATCCACCGATCACTCGGGTGCGTTCACATGACCAACGCTTTAGAGTTGTATTCGAGAATAAAACTGATGAAAATATGACAAGGTCCACAGTTCAATGCCTACTCCATTAGCAGATAAGGATTCGCATATTACGAAAACGTTTAAGCCAAGATTATTATTCGTTGCCCGACTTATGAGAAAATCAACCATTATCATTTTAAATGATATTAATGTGCAAACCATAAATGCACGCCTTTGTTACGTTGGAACTAGTTTGTAGCTGCATTTATGACACTTCTAGTACAACTGATATGTACGGAGAGGATCGGCTCGCGCACAGCTTGCTTTAGAAATACAATGATATATGGAACGCCAAGAGTCAAGCATATCATTTATTTAAACACAACTATATATTAATAAAAAAGAGAATAATTTAAGTCATTATCATCATACATGTCAAGGACATTAATGTTATTCCAAAGACCAAATGAAATCATGATTGTAAAATGTTTGATGTTATTTTTGGCTTTGTTTATTTTTTTCATCCAGCTATACCAACAGCCAACGTTCTAGGTTACCCAACTTTCTATGGTACAAGCAGAAAGCGATACAGCGCGGGAAACGTATTTTTTATCGGTAGAAAAAATATAGTGATGGGAACAGCCCCTGCTCGATGTCAAGAGATGCCCTCGAAGCTTGTGATAATGTGTGTAACAGGTCCATTAGTACTAGAAAATTAAGGTACCAGAAACTGTTACATTGAAAAGGACGCTACGAGACAGTTGACAAGAATATTGATTCAACGTTGTCGAAAATAGACGCGTTATGTCGCACGTGTCAAATTGAACATTATATTACCAAGGTTTGCTTACAGCGTCCACATGCGATATGACCTGATTCACATATAGATGGCTTTTTTGGTAATCAGGTCTGACGGAAATAATGGCGGATGCAGGAATTTCATTAATCCAAATTGAATCCTGTGTATGGTCCCTCTTCTACAACACGCACATACCCACACACCCTTATTCTCTCTCACGCACACACAAATTATACCGTCTCTCTTTCTCTCTCTCTCCCACTCTTTCTATCTCACTGACATACATTCACACTCTCTCTCATTCTGTTTTAAATCTAAAATAACGTATTTTCCCTCGCAAGTCGGCCGACCCCTACACACACGCACCCTCACAACACACACCATTTTTTCTGCCCCCCCCCCTTCTCTCTCTCTCTCTCTTAGACCCACATTTCTTATTCCAATTGTTTCCTTCATCCCCTACCTAAACTTGCATTGGTTCACCAGCAGGTACTAGGGTTGACATGATTGTTTGAAGACATACATTTTTTTTCTTTTTTTTGTAAAGATGCCTTTTGTTGTACTTATCTTTACTTTTTCGCCGTTATTCTAAGCGCTTTGGAATTTAATCAAAATGGGAAAGGCGCTATTATAAATCCCATGTACTATTATTATTACACACAATATTTTCTCTCCCTCTTCCCTTCCCTCCTTACCCTAAGTATCTCTTCATTTTATTTTCATTTTCTCTACGCCGCAGCTGGCGGGAAAGGCGGCTCTTACACGTGTACCAACCTCATGCGTAGAATAAGGTTACGTCAATATGAATACGAGGGATGTACTCAAATATTGAATGAGTTTGAGAACATGTGTGTGTATTTAATTCATAAATCTAAATGTAAGCGCTTCTGCGGTCACGCAATGAAATACTTTTTTTGTTTCCCCAGCTTTTGTATTTCGTATGATTTTAATTGAAAGCTCCTGGCAGACATTAAGTGAAAATTCAACTAGAATTCCATCCATTGCCGAATAATTGAGTTAAAATGAACTTGCGGCAGCGTTATATTTATAGAATGATAATGTTCATGGTCTGAGTGTGCGGTTATTTATCTTGTCTAATGCACTTCGTTGTAGCAAATATTGACCGATGTCACTTTCAGCTAAACCAACATTGGAAATTGTCTTCTTTTTTTAGTTTTGTTTTAAGATTATATCATTTTTTACACTTTCTTTTTTTTTCTCCTCTTTCTCTTTCTTCCCTTATCATTATTAGGCAGTGGCCTAATAAGCCAAAAAAATATTGAGGGGCCAGATATGGCGTACCGCGCAAAAAAAAATAAAACAAATCGCGAGCTAGTGAAGCGAGTGAGCAAAAATGTCGATATATTTATATTCTTTTAATTTAATTTTGGGATAGATTTTGACATAATAATCAGAAAATAATGCCATATTTAATGCCATATATATTCCTTCTCTCTTTTCTTTACTCTTTTTTTTTCTTGGTCGTGATTTTTTTTAGGGGGGAGAGCCCCAAGACCCCAATCTGTACACCACTGCGTACAGGCTTCCCACTGCCATTGCCATGGTTGTATGGAGTAAAGGAGGAAGACAGATGTTTTGAAAAACTTACATTTTTTACTGATTTTTTTTTCGAAATTCACCAAATGTGTACACGAAATTTTTCAATTAGGTGTTCTGTATGCATTTCTTACCAATTTTTAATGTGAACTTTCATTTTATTTCACTTACATAAAGTCCATCTTCCCAAGCGCAAAACATAGACCGAAAACCCCTATCAGACCATTGCAAAGAATTTCATTCAGAGAAGATCGACAGGCATAGAGGAAGCCGAGATTCATAAATCTAAAAAATAAAATCATCCGATGCGCATCTTTTCAATGCAAGTTTGCATTTTCCTCACCCTAAGAACATCCAATAACTTATAACTAAATTTATAAAAACAAACTTGCCACTCATTTTCTTGCCATGATTTACTTCTCTTAAGCTTTGCCCTGCCATCTCAATTATCACATTATTCACCTTGTAATATCTCGTGATTATCACTTGGAAGTAATCTCTTATGACAACTATGGTATTCTCAAACAATAAACACACCCGTCACATCCACGTCGCTCGAGTTCAAGATCCACCATGAATAGACTCCTAAAACATCATCAAAATCATCGGCGGCACCACGGCGCCGTCGTGTTCCTATCCTCCTCCCTGCACACTCACCCGAGATCGTCCCACCGACAATACACCAGCCAAAGAAATAACAGAGAATTGCTTTAAAAATCCATTGACTTCCATCGATTGTGTCGTCACCTCTTTCTGAACTTTTCTTTTCTATTGTCTTCCTCTTTTGCCGCCTCTTTGTATTTTAATGAAGGATCCTATCACAGTTTTATCATGCTCCAAGCATCGTCGTCCGCAACCTTGTCGTGTGCCCTTGCGCCTTGGTCGCATCGGCGCTCTGACTCTTCGCCGAGTTTTACCAGCCGCACTTCATAATCAATTTCCTCCAATCCCATAGGAGTGGAATGAAAAATCAACACTTCTGGACTCGGCTAGTCTGTCAGTATCCACCCTTTTACCAAAACCCGTCAAAAGCTTTTAGTTTCCAGCCTGATCTCTTGTACTCCACTATTTCATAATTATTACCATATTACATCAAACGAATCATAATGATATTGATTAAATGATTCGTATAAGACTGGCACAGATTTTTTTAAAGGTGTCTATTTACAAGACTCATCACCTTGGTACAGCCTTTTCTCTGCTATTAATAAGTTTTACAGGTTTTCTATCACAAATAAAATCACAATATTCAAATGTTACTGGTCACTACTGGGGCCCGTTGCAGAAAGAGTTGCAATCAATTGCAACGCTAAAAATCATGCGCAACTTGATTTTCAACCAATCAACAGCGCACATGTGGGACTTGCGATTGATTTTTTTACTTGCGTTTAAACGCAACTCTTTCTGCAACGGGCCCCTGGACATAGACCAACAAAAAGTTAATTGATAATAACAACGTGTAGAAAATGTGACAAGAAGTGGTAATACTCAAGATAATCTAAAGAAGCTACCGCATGTTATTTTACCGGAGATAAAAGGCATCAATATGTGGGCTATGACGTCTGAAATGATTACACATACAATCATGTCTTGGCCTACACCCTCAAAGTTGAAAATGCTTCCATCACGGGCAATAAATTAAAAGCTATGCTAATGAATAATTATAAAATTATGATTATTAGCTATGCGAATTTACATCTTCGCTCTAGCATTTGGCATTGCTTGAAGTTTTTGCGGATATTCACTGTTGTTCGAACAGCGTCAGCAGTATATTTTGAGTCTCTAATACCGTCTACAGTAAAGCCCAATGACAACAAATAGTGTTACAGTCACACCAATTAGACCAACTCCAGACCGACAGACCGCTATTAGATTATTTCAAATGACAATTCTTTCACCTCAAGCTCGGTTCCCATTGGCAAATCGACCACGCACTTCCAATATTATTCGGTCAGGTCGGTCTAGCTCCGGATCCGGATCACTCTAACGAGATCAGCGTCAGTATACCTTGGTCGTCTTCACACTGGTCCAAATTCGGGCAAAAAGCCAGAGTGGTGTCGGTCAGACTCAGTCCGATCGAAGTAAATTAACTGCGATCATCTTGCTCAACAAATCCGACAGGGCCCCGTAACATGAAGGTTTTTGTTGAATTGCAAAAATGAAATGATTCTGATTGGTTCTTGGTAAGTGTGTTGACCAAAGTGCGCATACAACAGTGAACTCGCATCTAGCGACTGATTGCAAACCTTTGTATTACGAAGACCGGACCGGAGACCGGACCGAAAAAATCTTGATCGAGATCGATCGAGCTGCCAGATCTGTCAGCAGTGGCATCCTCAGGCTCAACCAGAAGCTACGATTTTTATGCTTCTTCTTATACTGAGGCAGGGCTAATCCGATCAAACCAATAAAAACAGAATGCTCTTTTTAAAAGGTGAACTATAAATGACTATCAATTAGATTTTATCACGATCACAAACATACATCTACTCAAAGTATGCTAATGAGAACATCCGTCTCTTCTTCCACCTTGACCGACCTTGTTTTGCCGATGTTTCTTCAACTACACGAGAGGATCACCGAGTCTGCCGTATGGAAGGACTGAAGTCTCGTGAAAACAAACTGTTCTAAAAGAGGAATCACGGAATGTTCACAGATCTTTATCACATCCAATCACGATTCCGAAGTAATGTTTTAATGGGTACTTGATGGTTTAAGTTTCACTTGGTGAATTCTTAGAGATAAGGATTTGCAGAGTGTTTGTCCAATTGTGTGAACAGACTGTTTAGTCTGTCGTCTGGACTAAAGTACAGTAAAAACAAAGTCAGGGGCACAGAATGTTAACAGATGTTCATCACGAACGATCCGACCTAAAAGTAATCTTTTAATGAGTTCATACGTTTCTACTTTCAGTTGGAGATGCCCTAGGCTAGAGTTGTTTAAGTGGCGTGCATACAAGCGCGCAAGAAGACCTATCATTATGAATTTTCGTCTGCGGCCTTCATGACAATATTTATACAAGAGAAATAAAATGGTGTTTGATAGAAATTTTCTTGATGGGTCGCCTTATCAACATTCACTTCATTTTATTGAGTAGATATGAATGGTTTGGGCTCAACCTTTTCTAATTTCATAATTTTACATGATTTGTAATGATTCTCTGTAACAGGAGATGGGATGGGGAGATGGACAACAAATGTAAGGGTAGATTTGTTTTTCTTTGTCGTTGTTCAGAAAGAAGTAAAGAAAAATGAACACATTTATAGGGTTACGTTTGCGGTTTGATCTTTAATATGTCACACGAACAGTTATCACATAAGCAAATTGTCGTGGGCTCTGGCTATTTTTCATGCTGTCAATGCGTAGCATCAACTGAGTCTACAGACAACTACGGTCTGACAATCGAAGACTAGAGGGTACAAAAAGCGGGCTCAAACATTTTTTGCCAGTCAACACGGGCCGCTGCCGATATGAAGATCAAACAGCTCTGCAACCGTTTAAAATGGATTTTTCTAATTCAGTCTAGATCAGAATAAACTTGAGGGACCCGTAAGGATAGTCCGATGAATTCATGATGGAATTTGCCGCCATATCGGGTAACGCCAACCAATGCTCTTAATGCTCTTCTGGTTTCACATTATCATTTCTATTTTAGAATTATCAACGAAATCTACTACTGTTTTGCCATTCCCTTGTATAATTATGTCTTGTGAATTGCTACCCCCTTCCGCCTTCTTACCTGACGAAATCCAAAGAATTATTTAAAGTATTTTTTCGCAATCTTTGGAGTAATGAAATAGGAAGGAGGATTAACTATATGAAATATTACAATCAAATACATTTCTAAAAATTAAACGCAATTGGATTTTCACCCTATATGAAGTGTGTATTTCAGTCAAAGGTTTGAGGTTGTCAATTTGCTAGAATACAACTCTCTGCGCAACGGGATTCGGAAAAATTTCTTAGAGTAGATTGATAATTTCAAAACTGTAGAGATATAATTTAATCTTAGGATTTTGGAATTTTTAAAATCTAATTTTTTCGCTCCGAATCAATTTTCCCTCAATCAGTCCTAGTTCTCTATCCTCTTCCAAAAGATGAAGATTGCACGTGTCCCAATTTGCAATTCGTAGTGACCGGTACTCTTAACTCTGGTTTTACTTGAGCCATGTTTTAAGTTTCTGCAAATATTATGGGTAGCCTAACGTATATGTTTTCACTTATTGATTTGACATGCTTACATTCTTTTTTCATCCGTCAGTGTTAAAGATGATGATGGAATATATTGCAGTTATCACTAAAAACAATAAATTTCCATTGTTGAGTATCAGATGTATATAGTCCTACTAATTTTTTAATATCAACAATAAAGGCTTACAAAAGTATTGTACCACAATTGGCTATCCATAGATAAAGAACTGAATTTAGCCATGTTCCACGTTAAATCGGTGTTCAATGTGCATTATTTGTGTTTTATTACGGCGGTGACACATAGACGCAGACACTCTTGGCTATATATTGTCATATCCATCATCTTCAGTAGATATTAACCTATCAATTGGCGTTCCATACATGTGTCCGTATAAATACACATGGACCTACACGCATCTCTTGGATGTGAAGCTGCTGAACTGTAAAAAAAAATAAACATAGCCGTACATCATGTTCGTATGTAATCTGATAATAATAATAATAATAATGTCATATAACAAACAGATGTTATAATAACAACAATTATTATGCATAATTACGAAAATGGGCCCCAAACTACCACTACGAATTTAACAATGGTTCAAATGCTTGGTGCGACATTTTTATAACATAGACCAATGCAGCCTTAACACCAGATGCTGACATTCCCAAATATGTGGTCTTCAGTAGATAGAAACATACCGGGCAGCGTTCCATACAGGAGCCCGTGAAGATACGCACTGATAATTTACAAACAACTGCCGCATCGTAAAAACCTTACCCGAATGAGTGCATCATATTTGAATGTAGCACTTAATAGAGCGGATATAACAAACAGAATGTGTTTAATGTATAAAACCATTGGGCGTTGAACTAGATATTTAACAGCGGTGTAAAATGCTTGGTGCGACCTTATCACGAAACGAATGTAGCATTAAAACCACCGATTCGGCGGTTGGTTTTCTTAACAATTCTCAGAGGCAGCGCTACAGGTAGTCCGAGGATGACCGCCCCCCATGACTTTTAAGTAGTGGGGAGAGGAAAGAAAAGAAGAAGGGGAAAATAAGGCTAAAATTACGTTACCTTCAGATACCCCCCCCCCCCCCCGTCTACAAAAATACCATGATTATTACGGATCCTGAATAATGAAGTAAAGACTTCCTTTTAAGACTTATTACATATACGTAATAAAGCATTTCCATTGTCTTAATTTTAATGACATTGTCGTATGGAAATGCAGCCGCATTTTATATAAAGGCGGGAAAATGTATACTCAAATTTTGGCACTTCATTAGCTTAAGTCTTTTGTTACTGTAAGTCAATAATAAATTAACCTACGGCTTAAGAGCTTTAACACCCTATACACAAATATCCAATTTTAATAGATATTTAGCCAAGACAATGATTATCAGGGAGAGTTTTATAAAGCTGTTTTTAAGCTACGAGCGACTTTACGAACGACTGGTGATCCTTTCTTGTGGTAATTGATACACACCAGATTCCATTGCCTTGATTAATTTCACAAGAAAGAGTCACAAGTCATTCGTAAAGTTGCTCGTAACCTAAGAACAGCTTTATGAAACACCAACTAAGTCAAGTATCACTCGAAATAAATACCGTTAGGGATAATTTCTAGTTATTAGTATATTACCCGGATAACTTCGGTCCCAGTAGAGGACTTTTCGATATTTGTTTATTCAAGTGGACTCTTAGCAGGACAAAGTACCTTCGAGGACAGATTGTCCAATTGCCTTCGACAACAGATCAATCATTGGGGATTTCCTTCTCATCTACCATACCAGACCGTCAGCTTTCCACAAGGATATCCCTGGAGCTATTCATCTCTGGGGAAAATATTGGTATTATACAGTATTGTACGCAAGACCTGGAAGGCTGAGACAAATACCGAGAAAGGCCCAGGACGATCGAGGATAAAGACAAGGTCAAGGCCCGACTTCCAGAGGCCCGGGGCCCCGTTGCATAAAAGTTACTATCATAGTAGATTTGCTATCCAATTTTATCTTTCCTGAAATCCTTGATTCTGATTGGCTGATTATGATTGCTACCATGGCAGTTACCATTGGATGGTAAATTTACTATAATAGTAACTTTTATGCAACGGGGCCCAGGTCAGTGGCATAAGACCAAGGACAAGGCCAAAGCCAAATAATTGTCTTCGAGGCCATGGCCAGGCTCGATAAACAGAAGACTACAATTGTTTTCCATGAAAACAAAAGTTTGGTCGATTGACATTATCGTTTTTTTTTTCTGGTATAACTCGTCGATCTCTCCTCGATCGAGTTTTGTCGACCAGATAATGCAAAATAGATTGGTTCTTAGGTTTTAAATGTTTCATTTAAATGATTTGAATTTCGTTAGCCACACATGCTGTTCTATACTTATTTTCTTAAGAGAAGGGCTGGTTTTTTTTTATTCAACATGTTGGATACAAAGGTGATTGTCGTTAAACATCATTAAAATGCACGTGATAGTTCGATGGCTTACTAGTGGTCATTGTTTGCATGTATGAAATAATAGAAAATATTATAAAATACCTGAAACATAATTCTGAAGTTCAATATCATCGGCCTCTACTGACCTAGAATGGCATAAACTTTGAAAGTATATTGTTCCTTTGTCGTTGTTTTGACCATATTCTGGTTCCGTTCTTATTTTAAAAGGCATGGTTCTGCTCTCTTTACCGCCCCCCCCCCCCTTTCTTGCCCCTCTCGATCTCCCTCACTTTTTCTTTCCTTTCTTTTCTCTTCCTCACTCTCATATTCATCCTCATTTCTCTATCTATACCTACCTAACTACCTATTGTTGTTTTTTTTTTCTTTATTCTCCTCGATATCCCTTTCTTACTGGCTATGGCGTAATTTCCTTCAGCAAGGAATTCATCCACGTTGTGCTACACTCAACCCAGGTGAGATGAATGGGTACCTGGCAGGAATTTATTCCTTGAAATGCCACCGCACTGTAAAAGGCTAAGGGCTATAGCCAGGGTAATAATATCCAAGTCCTTTGGAAGCGCATAGGGACGTTATGAGATAATGTGATATGCGCTATACAAGAACTGCGTTATTATTATTATTATTATTATATTCATTTATCTGTTTATGTATCTATCCCATTCTCCCTTTTTCCCTTTTGCGCTCCCCCGTCCTCCCTTTCCTTTCTTATCTCAATCTCCCATCTGATGTCTCTCTTTGACTAAATTTCCCATCTCTCTTTCTCTCTTTTTATCCCTCCTCATCATTTTTTCGCTTTTCTTCCCCTCTCTCCTATCTATTTTATGTTTTTCCCTTCTCATCTCAATACATACAATAACTCTCTCTGATTTTTCTCTCAATGGTAGAGTTCTCTCTCACTTACACACACACACACACTCCATCCATCGCTAATTCTCTCCTTTCCCCTCCCTCTCTACCCCCTCTCTCTCTCTCTCTATCCATCTCCGCCAGCCCCATCCACTTCTTGAGGTGCCCCCACGAGATGCCTCCACTTGACAATTATCGACATGTTTTCCGTGAGTTTGTTTTAGCACCCACGTGAGATGACTGGCTAATGGTCAGATAATACTTCTCGGCCCAGGGCTAAAGACGGACAAATGGACGCGATCAGAACATGGAAGACGTAATCAAAGGGTAAAGAACTTGGCATAACAAGTCATGTTTCCTTCGAAAAACAAATACGATTCTTAAAGGAGCAGTTTATCCCTCAAAATAAAGAGATTAATTTTCAGATTCTTTGTTGTCTTTTTTCCCCATTTTTTTAAATTTGAAGAAGTAATCAGTGGATAACGAACATGACATAAAATGTTGTATTCTTCAAACAATTTAAAAAAACCTTAAACGGGAATTTAATAACTCTCTAATCAGGAAAACCATTGACGTTAGCAGTATTTATTCAAACTTTCAAAGAACAACCGCCAGTTCGTGTAGTAAACTAGGCTATGGAAAAAATCTACATTTTGAAGTTGTTTTAAAGGTCAAGTCTACCCCATGAAAATGCTGACTTGATTAAATAGAGAAAAATCAAACTAGCATAGTGCTAAAGATTTCATCAAAATCGGATGTAAAATAAGAAAGTTATGACATTTTAAAGTTTCGCTTATTTACACAAAACAGTGATACGCACAACTCGGTGAGTCATATATACCGTGTTTACACTTAATCGGCATTTGAATCGGCTCGCGGTTCTGAACCGCGAGCCGATGCAGCATCGGCTTTTTCATAGCGTGTAAACGCGAGTAACTTGCATCGGCTCGCGGTTCAGAACCGGCAATTTGCACCACCAAAGTAGTAGGTTCTGAACCGCGAGCCGATGCAGAATCGGCTTTTTTACTACGTGTAAACAGAAAGCCGATTCTGCATCGACAATTTGTGCGCATTTCATTTACTTTACCATTGTGACGTAATTGTAAGCGCACTGATCCAGCGTTGTCTTTATTATGACGTATATTGTTGGTGTGCGTATCATTTCAGATCAGGTTTTTGCATCGGCTCGCGGTTATATGGGTTCTGAACCGCGAGCTGTAACAACGTGTAAACCACTGGCGTAAATCCCGGGGGGATGGGGGGGATATATCCCCCCACTTTTCGAGGAAGGGGGGATGGCCTGTACAAACATCCCCCCCACTTTTTACGAAAGAAATGAAAAAAAAAATCACAAGAGATAATTGTTTTATTGGTGAAAATTCTTCCTAAAATACCGCTTAACAAATAAAACAATATTATTAAATCATAAAATACAAATAAAGAGCCATTTCACCATTTCCAAACGAAATACTTATGTCCTTATTATAACATTGAAGAGAAACCCCTGTTTCTTCCAATTCATCAATGTTGGGGTCTTTGGGAAGGGATGAAGATGGAATGTCAATTTTTTTTAATGTAATCTCTAATAAAACCATTATACCATCATGGGGTAAAAAAGATAATAATATTGGAGGGGTATTTGCCATATGGACATACAGTGGCGTAACTACGGGGGACATGGGGGGCACATCCCCCCCCCCCCCCCATCGGCTGACCAAAAAAAAAAACGAGGAAAGGGGGAAAAGGAGAAAAGAGGGAGAAAGGAAGAGAAACGTAGTGGGAAAGAAGAAAATATTATTCATTATAATGTTATATTATTCATTATAATGTTATATTATATTATAATTATGTTATGTTACATTACAACTTTATGAAACATAATTTGCCCAGGGCCTACGTCTATTTTTATTGTTCCTGGTGCTCGCATTGTCTGTTTAACGAGATATATAATCCTGTAACATACCGTTTTCAAGTCAATATAAACCAAATATATTTCCTAGCACTTGAGTTATCATTGTTTTATGTAGTGACATATGCTTCTTTTTCATGACTCAAAAGTGATTGCCCCATGTTAAGGTCTTCGTATATATGAAACATTTCCTGTCCGTGATTACGTTTGCATTAGTGGATTGGTGAGATATGTCTGCTCTTCATGAATTCCTAAAATCAGTCCTTAAAATGTCCCTTCTTCTGATCTGAATATCAAAAATTTTCAGCTCGCGCTTCGCGCTCGCATCATTTGGTTAATGAAATACGTATGGTCCTAGTTAATTCCTACAAAGAAACATTAGAATGCCCCACTTCAGGTCTGAATTATCTAAGTGTTCAGCTCGCGCTTCGCGCTCGCATTATTTGATCAGTGAGCTACATATCCGTTTAATGACATTGTCTTTAAAATGTCTCTATTAGGTCAGTATAACTGGCAACTTAGCGCACTCACTTAGTGATTCAAAAATTTTGCATACCAGCCAAGATGTGTAAAAACTGTTTTGTGAAATTAAGCGAAACTTTAAAATGTCATAACTTTCTTATTTTACATCCGATTTTGATGAAATTTCCAGTGTTATGCTTGTTGGATTTTTCTCTTTTCATTCAAATCAACTTTTTGTTGGGGTAGACTTGTCCTTTAAAATAGCTGCCGTTCGCTAAACGTATATTACCCCTAATGGCTCTTACACGCTAAAGCGTTAAAAGGAGGTATATAAAAAAGAGGTGGTGTTAAGATGACAACAAATTATACTCCGGTCTTCCATTAAAGATCCTTCGATACTTCTGAATTTTTATTTGGGCAAATTGTTTATCATGGTTTCTAACGTAATACGTTGATAGTAAAAAATGTATGAAAAGTTGTTTTCAGTCCATTTCAATCATCGTTAGTTTTTAACAGCTGGTTATATTTTGGACGAGAGGGAAATGGTTTATCTTATTCTCTTTATTTACGATCACTGTGGTCGGAGTATCGAATCCAAGATTAGATTCGAAACTTATTTGAATTATTAGTCCAAGTCTGCTGATTTTAAAGACTCCCATAAAGACAACAACTACTGAGACAGGAAAGAGTGGAACGATCCATTCACAAAAAGCCTTTCTCACTTTTTTGGGGAGGGGCTTAATCTGATGAAAGTATGAAAAATATTGACACCCAATATTTGGATTAATCTCTGTCGTTGCATGATGCCTTGAACCTTGGAGCCTTACCCGCTGTGTCAGGGCGTTGACCCTTGGTGCATCTGCTATTTCGGAATTCTTTTTTTGTTTTCTAAAATGTGGCCAGGGGTCTTAAAAAAGATTTTCCTTGATTTTGGAGAAGAGGAGAGGGTAGACATGCAAGTAAAGGAAGGCGAGATGGGGGAGGGGCAGAGTGAAAAGTGATATGATTATTTATTTATTTGTTCTTTTTTCATTCATTTTTATTTATTTATTTACATTTCATTTATTCAAATTTTATCATCTTACATTATTTTATGATGAACTATTCAATATGAATAGGAATGTACAAAACTAAACATATTTCAAAAATTAAGTATCCAAAAATAGGGGATGGGAGTCTTCCGTATCTTTATTTTTTCGGGGGGGGGTGTAAGTCACTTCTAGTGTAATAAATCGATGATACTACTCTTATATCTTGTTTTTCATTGTACCCTTTCTATCTCACACACTTTATCCATCTCTTCCTCTCCCTCTCCCCCTCTCTTTAGTCGGAGGGTGCACGGGAGGCACGTTCCATCTGACAAGGGGAGGGGGGGTGACTCTCTGGTTCGTCAAAAAGTTCCCATGCATAATGTATGAGCCCAATCGTTTATGAAATATAAGATCTACCTATGTTGTTTCTTATCATTCAGCTTGGGTCTATTAATATTCGCTGTCCCATCATTCGATCATACACCTCTGTTATTGTCTTTATGGCGATAAAGATGCCCTCTCTTATATACTTGCCCTCAAATTTCACCCCCACCACACACACACACTCTCTCTCTCTCTCTCTCCCTCCTCTCTCAACCACTTCCTTCCTCTCATCATCGAATTGTCATGGAGGAGAATTAATGGCTGACAGTACTTCGAGAAACAGATCATCCCCTGTAAAATGCATCTGAGAATCGATATTTCAGCTATTGCTTTCGTCCCATCGTGGGATCTTATCTCTCTGGCGCGCAGCGCGGCAGTGGATCATGTTTTGTCTTAGTACTAAAATAAGATTATATATATATATATATATATATATAATATTTTTCAAAGGGAATGAAAAAGCCCAGAGGAAGACCGGTTACACGGTCGAAAGCTTGGCCTAATAAAGGAGTTGGACAATATTGCTACGTCTTGCAGCCTCTCTCTTTTTTTCAAAGTCACACTTATATACATATGTATATATATATATACATATATATATATATATACATATATATATATATATACATATATATATATATATACATATATATATATACATATATTATGTATGTATAAGGAAAAAGTGAAAACCCGATGTCATATAAGATATTTTAGATGCATGATATAAGGGGGCATATACAGGAGCCGCGGAATGGTTTTTAAGGTGGGAGCGCTGAGCCAAAATTGAAGGGGGTCTGATCATGCAAATAAAACACAATCAGAAGGTAGAATTTACCTTTTTTGTACATGTTTATTGAAAAAAATGGTTGGAGAATCACCCCCCCCCCCCGCGTCGGTTTCGCGGTCCCTGCTATAAAAGATATGTGCCCAATTCGCTGGGGGGGGGGGCGAAATAAGTACTATTACACAAAATGTTCTATGTTCGTTGAAGTTGCGGAATTGATTATTTTGTAAGTATTTTCATGATTTAAATTCAGGATTTTAACATATCCCATGAAGTTTTATGTTCCCATTAAACGTATAATCCAATCCGTTCATTCTAATTATTCAATATGTATTCATGGATGTATCTGTGTTGTCATTTATATACTATTTCTTTCAATAGACCTCTGATATCAACACTTAGTAGATACAAAGCATAATAATATTGCATGTCATCTATCTGAACGCCACTTCTGGGCGTTGTGGTGTGCGCCTGTAATCCAAGCTGTGGGGAAGTTACAAATTGATGCAGAGGTACGTGGTTCGAGCCCTGGTCACGTCTTTCGGATAATGACGTGAAAGGTCGGTCCCAGACGTAAATAATCATATCTGATTGATACACGTCTTACAAAACTCAAAATACATACATATCTGAATAACATCACTCTAACCGCTGCAAAATTCGAATCCAGTTAATACCACTCATTACCATATCGCATGCTGCAGCGGACTGAAAGTTCATTGACTTCTATTTCAAAACGCAGAACATAGGCTTACATGCTTTGTTTTCTTTTCCATGCACTTGATTTTCATATTGTTGTTGTGTCATATTCTACACTGTCGTTTTTTTTTGGGAGCTCCACTTTGAATCTGTAATTCAACGCATCTTATTCTACCTGTTTATCATATCTATTAGCTGCATGCATGGTTGTCGCGTTTATTAAAGAGCTCTTTCGTATATTCCCCGTCGCACTCGCGCAGGGAATCGATGCGAGAACATCACATCTCTTTCAATAATTCATGCTTGTGTTACGGTCAGTGGGAAAACAAGGCGGATGTGACTTAAAAACAGCTCGAGAATTTCCTTAAAATGAACGATGGAAGCCGACCATGACAAAATACATACACATCCTTTTATCCCGACCCCACTCCCATTTTTACAAAATATTTCTCTTCCCTTTAGATTTCTCTCTCCTCAACTGTTCAATCTTTTATTCCTAAAGCTCTATCGTTCTCAGATGAAAAGATTAATAAAAATACATAGTTAAACCATTAAAAAACTTGACAGATACACTAGCCCCCCTCCCCCCCCCAAAGAAATGAAGAAAAAAATGGTCGCCCTTTATATTATCGCCCAACCAACTTATATATAGAGCTGCAGATGCAGACCTGGCGTACACGTGCAAACTCGCCAGAAATCCATTCATTTTTTCCCCCGAATTGATTTTCTTCTCACATGCACTTTGCATGAACCATAATGCGGGGGTGTTGCTAAGTGTTTGCTGTACAAAATTGTTTACAGTTTTCCAAATCTTACAATAGTCTGTGACGGAATTATATTTATGCACAGTCAAATCTTTTTTTACACTTTTCACACCGCTAATTCTTCCTTCCGCGTCGATTAACACGGTCTGTTATTGATCATAATTGTGTTTTACATAAAACAAAAGAATGCATTTTGCATGATATACGCACTGCGTAGAAGTGAATATTACTCGATAAATATTATCATTGACATCATGACACCATTTTATGTGCATACTGGAATATGAATTTACATCCGCATTAGATGCTGTAAGGATCCTTCATAAAAGATTTGTATTATCTTGCTAAGCAAAAATCAATCGCAATTATTGTGCTAATGAAATACTGAACAAACAATCAAACCTCCACACCACCATTATAGTATAATACCTTTTCTCCGAATTGCTAGGATAAATATTCACCAGCGTTCAGAAACTGAGCTTTATTTCCTGCGCAGATTATGTATTCAAGACCACTATCGTATTTTAATACGCCCTCTGAAACTGGGATGGTCTGGATGGGATTGCGTTAGGGTGTAATTTCGTAAGATAATGTTGGTAAAGTGATCGTGATCTTTGGATTACCTTCGAGACGATAATCTAGTATGCTTTACGAGGCCATTGAATTTGCTTTGATCTTGGTGTCGACCTTGACCGACTTCTTCCTGCTCTCTTACCGCTTCCATTCTCTTCTTCATCCACGGCTCTGCCTCCCTTTATTAAACTTTTAATGCTTCTACTTCTCTTCTTTTCCCCGTCTCCTTCCTAACACTTTCACTTAATCTCATATATTGTCCATCGCACGTGTACCTTTGATTATATTGATTTATTCCCCACTCGCCCCTCCCCCCTTCCTCTATCTATTTATCTGTCGATCTATCCGGACGTTTAGAAAGAACAGAACCATTTTATTAGTGATTCTCTCGGTGTTCTTTTCTTTAAGTCTTTACATTATACACATAACTTGATAATTAACCTACAAACCGAATAATGCTTCATCCATATTACTATGCTTTTTTATTACTATTTCCATTTATCTATTTCCATTTGTCTCTTCTTCGTTCATACATACACACATGCACCCTCACACACACACACACAGACGAACCAGGCAAACATACCTTGATTAAGTGAAACTTTGTCCAACGTGCAATGCACACACTGATTCTATCCTTTGACATGTTTGACCAATTTTTACAAGGGCCTTTTAAAGTGTAATTTACCCTTCATTGCTGCTCTCTCCTCTCCCTCTATCGCTCTCTCTCTCTCTCTTTCCCACTCCCTCTCTACCTCTTACTCTCTCCAGTCCTCTTCATGTTTCGGAATGAGTGTATTGATTCTGTAATGATAGCAAAAGGTATGCAAATACCTTAAACCAAATCAATACCTTCACCGAAATGGCGCGTAAATCTATATTGTCCGCGAGTTACGAAGCCGTTTAGAATTCAGGTTCAACTGAATTTCCTGTAATGTTTCTTACAGTCTATTCAAATGTTCTCAAATATGATAATAGTATTAATAATAATGCTCACGTGCGGGAATTGAGCTCAGGTCTTGCAATGTGTAGCCGTGCGTCTTGGACCACTAGGCCACGGCACCTCGCCGCGATGATGGCGACACTGGACAAGATGATAACGATAATTAAGTTACCGTAGTGAGTAGGTTTTCATCTTTCTGGTATAGTTGGAGCAACATCCCGGGCTAATATCATGTTAAGTCGCACCCTTTTTTGAACCTCACTTTATCCTGTAATTTCAGTCACTCGCCAAAAAACAAAATATATCACTATCCGCGCTTTCTAGGAATTTCGCAGCGGCGTGCACCGCATCCATAAGAGCGAACCCGATCGCTTCCTCAGAAAGACGCGATGGGTCGGGAATCCGATTGCGGGGGTCATCAACATTCGATTGCCATTACAACGATCACAATTAAACGCCTCGTTAGTCTCGTATCTCTGAATGAGGAAATCACTTCATTTGGCGGGGATGTAAATAGCAGTCAGGGACTGCGTTCCTTGAGAGTATTCATTTTATTTATTGGTTTTCGGGTGAGCGCTGTGAACATTATACATGTACATTTAACGAATAATTATCTGGGTTATTTATTCTATCATCACTTTTTTGTGGCAGTATGACTGAGGGTTCCAGAAATTTATATGAAGTGGAGAGTTTATAGCAAATAGTCAAGATAAATAGGCTCCAGGAAAATGACAAATAAACACATCGTTTGCATAGGATGTGTTAAAAGTAGATTTTTAATTTCTTTTAGCAGCTATTACAAAATGCAGAACACAAAAACGATTTGTGTGGTGCACGATCGAAATATTAAAGCTGATTATATTATGTAGATCGTCTTTAAATTCCCCGCCCTCATAACAGTTTTGTTTTTCGACGATTGAAACACTCATTTGCGTTCTGTGGTCATTTCCTTGCAGTCGTGGTGCAGATCGTCTTTCAAAACACACCTTTTCAGCGTTTAAATTTTCCTCCGAATCGTGATCTGAATTTCGACGGGGAATCGGGGACATTGGTCACACCATTTATTTCTCTTTATATGTGTTTTGTCATTGCGTTTTAAATCCTGATTCATGTTGCTGTTTACATATGAAAATCGACATTGGAGACACCCATGACGGTATAGTACAAAAAAAAAGTAAACGTATAACTACACACTCGAAGCCCCCTCCTTACAATACACACACACGCATATCCCATGCCATCATCCCACGCACCCTTTCCCACACCATTACATACACCCTTCCTATATCACACACGTCACTTTCTATTGCTATCACTCTCCAGCCCTCTCGCTCACCCACATTCACACCCTCCATTCAAAGCCCCCATAATCCTTACACATCCATAATCTTAAAAGCACACACACACACACGCAATTCATCTCACACACACCCACCCGCATCCACTCTCCCACACACTCACAATGCCACTGAGGACGCATATACTTGTGCTATTTTAATCAAATCCGTTTGTGCTCCTCCTTATCTTCATTTGGCGCCCAGGCGGGAATCCGGGAAATGTATGGTGGGATGGGGGCGAGAGGGCAATGATGCCTCCCCATCCCCCACCTACCCCCTAGAGCCCCCCCCCCCTCCTTTTTTTTTTGCTGGACAGTGTTTTTGACGGCAAATGGTTTCTGTGATCGATGATAACCATTTTTTATTTGCTTGTCATCTAGGGGGAGGACGAAAATGCCCCCTCCCCTTACTTCTGGCCAACCCTGGATCCGCTCCTGTTAGCACCTCTGATCTGGAGCTCAGAAGTCATGACACTTTAGCGAGATACATTATTAAACTCATCTCGGGTAAATATCAATATTTCCTTTGCTCCGTGGAAGGCCTGCCAAATAACATTGCCGTCGGAATAATGAGATTCATTCCAAGGTTCCAATTCTGGCCAAATCACAGTTCAAGCTGCCTCGGCATATGTGACAGTCATAATTAAGTTTGAAATCTTTCCATCGTCCTCACCTAATCTCTATCCTTCTGTACACAAAAATAGCTTCCAGATATTATCAATATCCCGTTTTATTCATAAACAGTTTTTTATTATAAATTGTGTTGAGAAGTAATGCATGTTAATTTCCCCCTCAAAGTAATATGTTATGTTACTTCCTTCTACATTTTCTATATTTTTTTCAACTTCCTTTTCTATCTTTTTAAAATAATTTCTCTGTGCATTGATCCCATTTTCTTTCGCTTCTCATTGCTATCCTTTATCCCAATATATACCCTTCCATATCTCTGAATTAAGATTCGTTATTTCTCACCATATCCTTTCCATTTTTTTTCTTTATTCTGTTATCTTTTTCTTTGTATATCTAATCATGATATCCACGATTTTTTTTCTTCATTTTTATCTTTTTTTCTATTTGATATTATTTACTAGAATGTTAAAATGCATATTATTAATATAATCACTGAATCAATTTAACTTATTATTATTAATAACTAAAGAGGCACAAAAAATTAGTGTCGAATGTTAGAACACCGTCTTATCTGACTACAGAAATGTTGAAACATTTCTGAACAGTTGCAAGTTGTATTGACGTTATTTGTACTAACTAAATAGGCTAACTTTAGAATAGTAAATAACAAACCCCATAGATGGCAAAATATTGTTGACAAGAATAATGTGATCATTCAGCTTAAGAGTGATGAAGAGGATGGTGAGATAGGAAGGAGAGATGCAAGATGACAGAGATACAAGGGTTGGGAATTAGATCCAAAGAAGACCCGACAAGAAATCGTTGAATATTCAGAAAGCTTTCTAAAATCATAACAATATAATTTTATACTAATCAGGTTGGTAGGTAGGTAGCTTCGCAGATAGATAGATAGATAGATAAAGAAGACCCGACAAGAAATCGATGAATATTCAGAAAGTTTTCTAAAATCATAATAATATATATCAGTCAGGTTGGTAGGTAGGTAGCTTCGTAGATAGATAGATATAGATAGATAGATAGATAGATAGATAGATAGATAGATAGATAGATAGATAGATAGATAGATAGATAGATAGATAGATAGATAGATAGATAGATAGATAGATAGATAGATAGATAGATATATAGATGGATGGATGGGTGGGTGGGTGGGTGGGTGGACGGACGGACGGACGGACGGACAGACAGACAGACATACAGACAGACAGACAGATAGACAGATAGATAGATATATATAAGATAGAAATATAGGGCATGATTAAACGAGAGTTGATTTTGTGACGCTAGAGAGATAGGAGGAGTCTAGGTCTTGTAAAATGGGTATCGTCCTTGATTCAAAATGTAGTAACTCAGAGGGAAAATCCCGTTCATATTCAGATGATTAGAATAAATATGTTCAATTCATCATGCGGGATACCATACTGTTTGGTTTACACAACTCATGCAAGCATAACAATGATGACGCTAACAAAAACAATAACCAACTTTAAAATTTCTGCGCGGGGAAAGTGCACGACTCGCTTATTCTGTATTATTGCAGTGTTAGGGGAATATGACCAAAAAGGGCAGCAAAGGAACGGTAAAAAAAAGTGAAAAGGGACACAAAAGTAAGCTGGGAATAAACTCATGCAATCTGCTCGCCTCGCAAGACGAATCATCGTATTATTCACACCCTTCCTGCATCTGTCATACTGTATTTATTACAAAATGGCAATAATGTTCAAAGAAAAGTTGAAGGCTTCATATTCTTCGTTAGAGTTCCACGTCAAATAATGAGAAGGGGTAGATACATCTGACGAAAAGGAAAAAAAGAGGTATGAAAAAGCAAGCGTATGAGAGAGAGTGAGAGCTAGATCAGTTAGGTATATATACATATGACCTGTATGATAAAAGAACGTTTTGGAAGAGGGAGATCATCGGGGACAGAAAAATAAGAAAAGGCGGGAAGAGAAATAGATTAAACTTAAGCAGGGAGAGGACGTATACAGGGAGTGGTGACAGAGAGACTATTGCAGTGATAAAGATAGATGAAATGTAAAGTTGCTGTCACACCTGGCCTCGTTTCATAAAGAATTTTTAATATAACAAATGCACAATTTCTATATGACAGATTTATTATCAGCCAATGAAATTGAATGATTTCAGTAGCCTTTAACTATTATTGAAAATTTGGTAATATAGCAAGTTTTATGAAACAGTCCCCATGACGGTTATTGATCCAAGTGGTGTTACACTCGACCCAGGGCCCCGTAACACAACGATTAATCGCTAATTTGAAAGAGCGATTCTGATTGGTTCCTCGTAAGTCTACTGAGCAAAATGCGCATGCAACGATGACCCTGATAGACCATTTCGTTTAGCGATTAATCGCTAATCTTTGTGTTACGGGCCCCAGGTGAGGTAAATGAATACCCGGCAGAATTAATTCCTTGAATGCACTGAGCCCTGGTAGTAGACTTGTTAACTGCAAAAAAAGGGGTGAACGCTGCATTTTTGAGTACAAATGTCCCACTTGGCACAAATGTTCCTTGAGTCAAAAGAAAAGGATTCATCCAAAGAGACACGCTGTATCTATGCAAATAAGCAAGTAATTTGCATAAATTTGCATATTATGTCGATATAGTAAAAACAAGTATTTCAGAATATATTTTTAACCAGAACTGCCCTAAAATTGGAAATAAAGACTTAGGTTAAGAAAGGGAAGAAAATTGTCATAAAATAATTGGGATATCCTTGTTTATTATTACCTAATTTACATAAATTATGCAAATTATAATTCAAAACAAAGTATTTTTTCATGTATCCTGAACTGTTTTATAAATAACAGCAATTAATACACAATGTCAACATTCTACATGAAAGAGAATATATTAGCGAAAACATCGATATGCTTCATGACAGTATTAGTGTCTTAATTTGCTTAGAAAGAGGGCAAATATGTCAAAATGTATGACGTGATATTGCGTTAAAACGAGACCAAAACAACCTCTATGTCCAGTCACACTCACGAATCGGACAATAAAGCGATCAATGGTATGTCATTCGAGATAACACAATCTCAACACAATAGCTTCCATCGGCTTCTCGTATCGCTTTTGTTGGTGTGTCTGCCACACCGTAATCTATGGTATATACGGGCAAAATGCATTTCGGTATCGGTAAAACACTATTAATTTTGTTTTATTTGTTTCTAATTTGTTTCTCTTGGAAAATTTACAGGAGACATTGCTTTGCAGGTTACTGCTTTAATGAAGCTCTGGCACATGAATCATGACGAATGTACCCCACCTCAATCCATATTTTAACTTTGTTAAAATATATATCTTTTGGAGACCCCGAAGTGGCAAAACTGCATTCCCCGCGGCATTCCCGCTACTTTACAAAACCAGTTTGACTTGTATTATCGACTTGGAAAAGACAGATGTATGAGACATCAGTTAACATGTTTCCAGAAGATAGTTTTTTTTATTTAAGCCTACGTCCATGGGAGCCCTTCGAATTTACCCCATCCCCTCTCTGTATTTCGACACTAAATAAAAAAAAATATCGTGTTTTAAAGCCACCGGCAAGGCAAATTGCGTTTTTGGTAGAATAAAGCAACTTTTATATCTATATTTCATATTTATCTATATTATTATTATTATTATCATTAATATTATCATTATTATTATTATTATTGTTATTATTATTATTATTGTTGTTGTTTTGCAGTTTGTAATAATGCTCTAGCACAGTAAAGGCTATAACCCAACAGGAGCATGCCTAGGATACCCTTTCCCCTTTTAGTTTTATGTATTCAAAAATAGTTTATTGTCTTTAGAACTCATATCTTGGAATAGATTGAGGTGAAAATACTCTACAATTGACATGTAGAAGAGCTGTGGTACATTGAAGAAAAGCCACACGTAAGCTCTAAAATACCCCTTTATTGATTCCACTCTATGTTAAATTTAAATATTTTTAGAGTCCATTCGGAAGAAAAATAAATTTCTACTACACACAGTAAAGCCTCTTTACTTTCTCCTCTTGAAAAAAAACCCATAGAAGTCATTGTTTTATATCGCATAAAATAAGTTCGTGTACATGACGGTGGCCTGTCGAAGTAGCCCAACCCTTTATTTTGTTTTGACAATATATATTTAGAATATCGTCTAAATGAAGCCCTCATCTGGAAAAGGGCACTTATTAAAGGCAGCATCTACATTATATAGAGGAGGCCCTGGTACTTGGAAGCGGGGGCTGAAGCACCCGCAAGATTTTTCTGAAGGGGGGGGGGGGGCTGTGCTGCGTGTGTTATTCTCCATAGACAGCACCCCCTGGAATTCCGGCAGATGTGACAAAACGAAAAAAAAGAAACGTTACCAAAAAAAAAACACCTTCATTTTGTAGTGCAATCCATTTTGTTTATTTGCTTGTTAAATTTCTTGATGTAAATTTGAAAAGCAAAAAAGTTTCAATGTAAAATTTTGGTCCGAAGAAATGTAACAAGCTTCAGCCCCCTCTTCCTAGGGCCTCCTCTGTATAATGTAGATGCTGCCTTTGATAAGTGCCCTTTTCCAGATGAGGGTTTCATTTAGACGATATTCTAAATATATATTGTCGAAACAAAATAAACGGTTGGGCAACTTCGACACGAACTTATTTTATGAGATATAAAACAATGCCTTCTATGGTTTTTTTTTTTGAAGAGGAGAATGCAAAGAGGCTTTACTTTGTGTAGTAGAAATGCATCTTTCTTCCGATTGGGCTCTAAAAATATTTAAATTTAACATAGAGTGGAATCAATAAAGGGCTATGTGGCTGTTCTTCAATGTACCACAGCTCCAGACCTCTACATGTCAGTTGTAGAGTATTTTCTCCTCAATCTATTCCAAGATATCAATACAAACAAAAGTAATCTTTTAAGAGTTCTAAAGACAATAAACTATTTTTTAATACATAAAACCAAAAAGGGAGATAATAATAATAATAATAATAATATTAATAATAATTATAATAATATCAATAATGATGAATGTAAATATAAAAATATAGATATAAAAGTTGATTTATTATACCCAAAAACCCAATTTGCCTTGCCGATGGTTTTAAAACACGATATTTTTTTAATTTAAAGTCGAAATACGGAGAGGGGATGGGGTAAATTTGGAGGGCTCCCGTGGGCGTAGGCTTAAATAAACAAAAAAAACTTTCTTCAGGAAACATGTTGACTGATGTCTCATACATGTGTCTTTTCCAAGTCGATTATACAAGTCAAACTGGTTTTGTAAAGTGGCGGGAATGCAGGGGGATGCAGTTTTGCCACCTCGGGGTCTCCAAAAAGATATATATTTTAATAAAGTTAAAATATGGATTGAGGTAGGATACATTCGTCATGATTCATGTGCCAGAGTTTCATTAAAGCAGTAACCTGCAAAGCAATGTCTCCTGTAAATTTTCCAAGAGAAACAAATTAGAAACAAATAAAACAAAATTAATAGTGTTTTACCGATACCGAAATGCATTTTGTCCGTATGTATCATAGATTACGGTGTGGCAGACACACCAACAAAAGTGATACGAGAAGCCGATGAAAGCTATTGTGTTGAGATTGTGTTATCTCGAATGACATTCCATTGATCGCTTTATTGTCCGATTCGT
This sequence comes from Lytechinus pictus, assembly GCF_037042905.1. Classification (NCBI taxonomy): domain Eukaryota; kingdom Metazoa; phylum Echinodermata; class Echinoidea; order Temnopleuroida; family Toxopneustidae; genus Lytechinus; species Lytechinus pictus. Next base: position 18,013,404 of record NC_087256.1, read on the forward strand.
GAGTGTGACTGTGACATAGAGATTGTTTTGGTCTCGTTTTAGCGCAATATCACGTCATACATTTTGACATATTTGCCCTCTTTCTAAGCAAATTAAGACACTAATACTGTCATGAAGCATATCGATGTTTTTGCTAATATATTCTCTTTCATGTAGAATGTTGACATTGTGTATTAGTTGCTGTTTTTTAAAAGCAGTTCAGGATTCATGAAAAAATACTCTGTTTTAAATTATAATTTGCATAATTTATGTAAATTAGGTAATAATAAACAAGGATATCCCAATTATTTTATGACAATGTTCTTCCATTTCTTACCCTAAGTCTTTATTTCCAATTTTAGGGCAGTTCTGGTTAAATATATATTCTGAAATACTTGTTTTTACTATATCGACATAATATGCAAATTTATGCAAATTACTTGCTTATTTGCATAGATACAGCGTGTCTCTTTGGATGAATCTTTTTCTTTTGACTCAAGGAACATTTGTGCCAAGTGGGACATTTGTACTCAAAAATGCAGCGTTCAACCTCTTAACAAGTCTACTATGGTTAATGATCGTTGCATTTTGTATCCTCTGGCAAAAAAGCGCTGTATAAATCCAACTATTATTACTATTATTACTATCTGGAAAGTGCAGTTTAAGATCATACTCATGCTAAAAATAAGAAACAGATCAAAGAGTGTCAAAGTTGAAACTTTCAGCAGACATACAGATGTGACTATTCACAGCTTCAACACACCACGCCGACGGAACACACGCAGCGCCCGGATTTATCTTCACACTTCGGTTGAGATTCGTCATTTTTGTTTCACTGTAGTGGTTCTAATTTGTCATCAAATTTGATTACATTTCGATACCTTTAAGGCTCCGACTATATATAGCGTTAATTAAATGATCGCAGTACTTAACACGAATACAATATACTTATAAATTAGCCATCAATTAAAATATATAATGATCTAAAGAAGATGCATAGACTGAAAAATTAAAACTTATTTGCCTCAGACAGTCAGATATTTTCTTTTTATCTACATTATATTTTTGGCAGAAATGCCTACCACATTTAGAAAATTCAAATAAAAATATAATGATTTAACTCATTCTTAAATCTCGCATTCCCCACCCCTATCTCCCCCTCTCTCTCTCTCTCTCTTCACCTGTCAAATCATATGCATTATTATGCATACGCGGAAATAATAAAGCAATATATTTTCAAGCATGATACTATCAACAAGATGGTACGATGCCAAATGAATAGAAAGCGAAACTCAACATCCATACTTTAAAAAAAAATGGCCTGAGTGTTGATGATGGATTGAAAAGAAAATGAATATGCTCATTATTTTGCTCTGCGTGTTAGAATCAGGCTAGTCACCTTAGGTTACTGATTTAAGCCCGTGCAACCCGACCCGGTTTGTCAGCAAGAAACATGCACAGACAATGCATACTTCAGATTTTGATATCATTTTGACGGGGTATTTCGTGATGTGTTGATAGTAACGCAAGTATAGTCAGAACAGGAACTCCCTGGTCTGGAGTATAGTGGGTTCGAGAAGGCAGGAAAATATCCATGCAGGTATTATTAAGGAAAACAATAAGGATTTCATGATACTTGCATAGTCTTCTTTTAAAAGAAGACCGAAACAAATATCTAATATTGGCTAATGCTTGTTGATAAAACTATTAGATAAAGATGTGATTTATAGGTAAAAAGCTCACGCAATATTCTATAATATACATTATTAAATGGAGAGAAGATGGTGACATTTTACCAACAATAAAGGTTTCTCTTTGCCAAATAATTGCGTACTTTTGTTTCGAGCGAAGAGCAAAGAAACTAAAAATGAAAAACAGACAAAGCATTGGCATCATCATCGGGATGCTGAATGAGAGATAATTCGATGCAAAGAGAAGATATTGAGAAACTTATAAATGTAGAGGTACAATAATCAAGACACTGCATGTAGGAGAAAATATAACAAGGCAAAGATTCAGGATTGGTATAAAAGTAAAAGAAAAACATTTAAACAGGCAAATATTCTGAAACATAAGAGAAGAATGAAAGGGATAAATACAGGAAAGATTTGAGAAGTAAAGTAAAATGCTATGAGAAAGGAAAGGAAATAAAAAGCTCCGAGAGGAAATGCTGTTCGAGTAAGGGATCGGATAGGAGAATGAGAGATAAGGAGTTGAAACAATAAAGAAAACAGAGGAGGGATGGGGAGGAGGAGGTAGGGAGGGGGAAAGATAGATAGAAGGGTGAACAAAAAAAAAGAAAGGGGGAAAAGAGGTGTTGAGGAAATGAAAGATATCGAATGTTGCTCAAGACCTAAAGGTTATAAATACTTAGTAACCAGCTGGGAGCCCTCGAAATCTAAGGTAGACTCAAGCTGAGTAGAGGGTGAAATATCAAAACATTTCGACGTAATGTAGCCCGCATGAGCTATCCCATAATCATTCCATATCATTATCATTAAGCGAGACAAGAACTCCATTTGGAAAAGGTCAAAAGCCTCACATGAAATATTTTCTGTTTGGTTTGCTGCACTTCAGCCATCGGGATTTATTTATCTTTCTTTCATTCTTTTCATGAAATAATTTTACTATGAAATTTAATTGAAAGGTAAACAGTAAGTTTAAGAGATTTTCCAGATCGATAACATTTAAGCGCGGTATCGATCAAGGTTGGTATAGGGTATCGTGGCCGAGTGGTCTAAGGCGCCTGATATACATGGAAAGTCCGGGGTTCGATCCCCCGGCTCGGCACCTATGCCGTGAGCAAGGCATTTAAATAAATGAAAATGCGTTATTGGTAACTCGGTATGCACTTGCTTAAAGGTCAAGTCCACCCCAGAAAATGTTGATTTGAATAAATAGAGAAAAGTCAAACTAACATAACGTTTGAAATTTCATCAAAATTGGATGTAAAATAAGAAAGTTATATTTTAAAGTTTCGCTTATTTTTCACAAAACAGTGATATGCACAACTCGGTGACATGTAAATGAGACAGTCAATGATGTCCGTCACTCACTTTTTCTTTGTTTTTTATTGTTTGAATTATACAATATTTCATGTTTTACAGATATTACAGCAATAAGGACCAACATGACTGAACCTGACCATATAGTATTAAACAATGCTAATTCCACATGTATGGAGGAATTAATCGTTATTTCACTTGACAATGAAGAGAAAATTAGAATATTTCATATTTCTCACAACAAAATACAAAAGAAATAGTGAGTGGATGACTTCATCAGTTTCATACCGACCAGGATGTGCATATAACTGTTTTGTGAATTTAAGCAAAACTTTAAAATGCCATAACTTTCTTATTTTACATCCGATTTTAATGAAATTGTCAGTGTTATGCTTGTTGGATTTTTCTTTTTTTATTCAAATCAACTTTTTGTTGGGGTGGACTTGTCCTTTAAAAAAAAGAAGAAGAAAGAAATAGGGTATCGTAGTCGAGTGGTCCAAGGTTCCTAACGACACACCACCTGCAAGTCCGGGGTTCAATTCCCGATTGACCATTTTTCATCATTTAAACATGATTGCTGCTTGATTTAATATAATGTATTATTTTAATAAATTAGATGTTTGTACCTGTAACAAATCACTTTTGTAAAAGTTTTTTTGTGATTAATTTCTTTAAATAGTAAATTTGTTTGTTATACATGTGGATGACTGCAATTCTCTGAATCAGAAACAAATAGGAATAATAATGAAGTTGATTGGCAAATATTGTGAGTTATTTGAAACTAGATTTGAACTATGATAATGTCATTACGTATTTTTGGCTGACATCGACTAAAAAGAATTTCAACTATGTTAGCTCCGAGCATTTGTTTAAATAATGTGGTGTACTGCTTCTTGTTAATGTACTTGTCAATGATGTTTGGTAATAAATTCAATGTTATAATATATTGAATATTGAATGAAAAAAATGTTGTTACGCATGACTAGTGTCTTATAAAAGGTTCGAGAAGCATTTAATGTCATGAAAATTCCATCCATGTCTCTTGTCGCTTCGTTTGAAGTAAAAAGGAAAACATAGAGCTCTGTCACAATTTATGATGTCATAGTTCCATTGACCTAATTGATAGTCTTTATAAATTGACCTTTTACGATTCGATATCATTATATAGTCTGCTTGTTGACATTTATATAATGTGCATTTTATGTATGTGACGTTTTCATTAATGTAATGTATAGTCTCATTTGCTTTATATGAGTTTTTCATGTCTAGACCCCCTAATAAGACCAGACACTAAAGCTGAATAGGGCATATCCAGCCCATATGGAGAGAATGAATGAATAAATAAATACATAAATAATATAGGATTTGTATAGCGCACGTATCCACCTTGCCATGTGCTCAAGGCGCTCCTATTACCCCGGCTAAGCCAGTCTACCGATTCCGGTGCGCACAGCTTGTTGAGGAATTACTTCCTGCCGGTACCCATTTACCTCAGCTGGGTTGAGTGCAGCACAATATGGGTAATTTCTTGTTGAAGGAAAACACGCCATGGCTGGGAATCGAACCCACGTCCCTCAGATTGAAAGATGAGAGTCATAACCACTAGACCATGACGCCCCCATCGGTCGGTTGGCATTTGTTGGTGAGATTGTAACATTATACAGACGTCCTATACCAAATACTCTACGCCCAATAGAATCAATTTCTTGCAGGAATGTTCTCTTAATGTTCTATTACTTTAAAAAGGTTTTGATTTTTTTTTTAAACAAATGCACACCTAGTTACCAAGAACGCACATAGCATTTCCATTTGTTTAAATGCAGGATAAAAGAGAATTGTGATTAATGCCTCGATCTCGGGCATAGGTGTCGCGGCCAGGGATCGAACCCCGGCCTTTCGATAAATAGTCAGGCGCCTCAGACCACTCGGCCACGGTACCTTCAATACTGTTACATGGATGTAAATACCTTCATTTTGAAGATGACGTTACCAGGAGACAGCTACGGTTCCTGCACTGGATGTTGGGTGTCTTGAAGTCGGGTTTAACGTAAACTCAGGTTTAAAGTTGTAGTTTAGGTATGGATAGCCAATTGTTACATAAATCACTAACGGTAGAGATATCATATTTCAGCTCATTTGGCTCTCAAATCAATAATAATTGTCTAGGTAGTATAAATAGATGATTGTCTTCACCATCGATGAATCAGGAAAGAGCACAGTAAACATAAGAAACATACAACTTAATAAAAATTTTGACACTTATGGCTTACCATAATTTTAGCACAGGGTTAGACCATGGTCTAAGTTAAACCTGACTTCAGAATACGGGCCATTGTGTTGTTAATTTTTTGAAAATGTATTAATGCTCTTATCTTTGAAAATAAATGTTGAATTGAAATTGATTTGAAGAGGGAAATGAATCCGGTGTCAAGACGACAAAAGGGAAATCAACTCAGTTTATATCTATTTGAAGATGTTTAAGAAAACAGCCAGTTCCTTCCTGTTTCATCTGATCATGAGAGGATCACTTATCGATCGGTCCCTGTCACACTCTGCATGAAATAATACATCTCCCTCCTTCTGATACATCATTAATACCCTTATCACGATATCGCGATATATAACGTGTAACAGACTTCTTAACTTATAATGGCCATTTCTGTCTAACCCAATTGACTGCAATATATGACATAATTGGATTAGCTGCTATAAATCAATGACTTCTTGGCAACTTTTCTGATTGTCTTTAATTAACTGCTTGGAATTTAGCCTAAACACGTTGGTAGATTATCTACCAAAACGTATATACATTCAAAATCAATAATATAGGTCCAATTTGTGGCGTAGGCAAGCGTGCCAGATTGAAGTCACGCCAAGGATGATTTTGATAGCAGACCCCCCTTAACCCCCTACCCCCTCAAACATCAGCAGGTGTATTTCATTTTTGTTGTTGTCATACACTCGGTGGTGAATATAAAATTTCATTTCACTACATTTCATTAACATTTGCTTGTGTTTTGTGTGGGTGAGGGTGCGTGTGTGTGTGTCATTTGGTTGGGAAGTACTGTCTATTTCGTGTGCTATTGCAGCGTTGGAATATTTATATTCAAGGAAGTTTGGTATCTGTTGCGTTGTTGTCTAGAGCTAACTGGATAAATGAACATGCTTTATGCGAATCATTCTCTTGCTCTAGATATGTCATCTTCGATCAAAAATATATATATCTGACAGTACTTGGTTTTTGTTTAACTACATTACAAATACATCACGCACGCGACGTGAATATTATCCTGTTAGTAGTTCGGATGAACTCATTTGCAAACAAAGATTACGACGGGAATTTGAAGTGTATTTGAAGATCCATCGAATTTGAAATTGATATTGTTATTAAAATGAAGGGGAGGTATATTCAACAACCATGATTTTGCGATGTTATTAAAATGAAGGGGAGGTATGTTTAACAACCATGATTTTGCGATATCATTTTATTTTCTCAAATAAAAGTTTTTTCAATTTTCTTACAGACATGGTACTATCAAAATTAAAATATAGACAATGAAATTCACCAAGACCCATATACATTAAACGTAAATGGTAAATAAGCCGCTGTGGTAAGCTGACACGGTAAAATGCGGCATCTCTAAAAATAGACTCTATTTATTTTGACTACGGACTGACCTAGGACCATTCGGTGTCGTGTTATCTCCGGGCGACTTGAGCTAAAAGTTGCGTCTTTTGAGTTTTATTTCATTTGGGGTTAATGACCACATCGCTAGACCAAGGCGAGTTAAGCAGGTATACCGGACACGAATTAATTACTTCTGATGCTCAAGCGCAATAATGCAGCAATATTAAAAGAGCCTTGTTAAAGTTGGTGCGAAACGAGTGTTCTATCGTGACATACATTATCATCGGCGCTGTGCCAGAATAAAAACGTTATTGTTATTGTACGTACATAAGTAGTAGGTACTGTTGTTGATATTGTTTATGTCATCGTTTATTGTCATCATGGTCAGACAGGTCATCATCATATTCATTAACATTATCGTAATTGTTATCCACATAATCATCATCATAGTTATTACCGGTATTGCTACAGTAATTATCAAATTACCATCACTGATTTCAAATATTTGTAAATCTCTGTTTAAACTGGAGGGTTATGCAGGATTACACACGTTTTTGTAAAATGTCTACGAAAATACATTAAAGTACATCAAAAAGAAAAAACAAATGAATTTACACCGAATTTCTCGCAACACATTTATAAAACTAAAACACATTCCAGTGCTACGACCGTTAACCATTTAAAAGCTGAAGGGCAATTTACATGATATACATTTCATTTTTATGTGAAAATTATACTTTATAGCTTTAAGAAAATAGGTCCCTGTCCTCATTGCGTAATAATTTATGGGTTATTACAAAGTATAACCTCGAATGATGTGATGGAACATGTATCTCATTTGACGTAATGAATAATGCATAGAGTGGCATAATGGAGAGCTCATGTTCCTCGTAAAATGACTCCCTAATTGATGATGAAATTCAATATTTAATCATCCGCATGGCACGTTTGTACACGCATGCATGATGCCGCGATGGACTATGAGTGCATGGTGTCTCATTTCTGGCCCCAAAACTCAATCGTATATAATTAGGTAAACGATAAGCAAGAAAAATATCCCGTTTCTTTATTATCTTCCGATAACAATCAATACATTAGAATTATGAAAGTAATCGAGCATTATTTTATATGGTGTAAAATATTTACAAAGAGACAACAGCATTGTGCATGTAAATGCACTCTTAAAAATGTTGGGCAACATACTGTCCACGCAGTTGGTTAAAACTTTATTCAATTCTGGGTAGTTTTAACCCAATAATGTGTGCTTTGGGTGAAAACTACACAGTATTGGTTGAAAACTACCCAGAGTTGGATACATTTTTAAAACCAATTGTTGCGTGGACTGTATGTTGCCCAACATTTTAAGAGTGTTGTCAAATTTCATGCAAATCCAAGAGGCTTGTTTATGCCGTGCACATTAAGGATACCATTTTGCGCCCTTCAAATTTAAAATTATTTTTGAAGAGTGCAATTTAAGGGTATGATTTCGCTTTTTAACAGTTGGATCGCACTTTTATGCGTTACTGACATCTTGCACCCTTGAGATTGCAGAGTTGTGTCCTTGAGAGCTATAAATTTGCATCTGTCACCTTTTCTACGGTGCAAACGGGGTATTTCCCCCATAAAATCAAGATAAAATATGCATCTTTGCACCTAATTTTACTAAGGGTGCTTCTATAGTGTGTCTCGTTTAGGGTGCAAACATTCTCTCCGTGTGCATAACGCTGTTAACAGAGTGATTGCAAATCTTTTAAGAATTAACATGACCCAAATTCATTTAAGTTGGGATCAATCTCAGGCTCTATTCAGATCGATTGCAACTTTTTAATAGGATGCTACGAAACCAATGGGTTTTGAATACGCCCCCCCCCCCCCCCGGTTCGGGAACATCATACGGTTCTATACTGCTACACTGCCCCATTAGCACGTATAGTGAGTTACTAGCTCCAGCGTAAACTCCTTATTTATTTTTTCAAAAGATAAATAGGTATACACGGTGAAGAACGAAATGATAATACAAATCAATAATGACGACAGAAGAAAAATAAGAAAAATTAATGTTGTTGAATCAACTCACCAGGATTCCCGGAAAAAATCGGCTACCATCTCGTCAGATCCTAGTGAATATCCATTTGGTAAAATCTCATCCTTGGAGAGGCAGGAAATACAATTTCACTTTGTTTAAATAACGAATATAACACGAAAGATGTCAATTTCAGCTTTATGGTCTAATGAAAATAGACAGCGGTGATGAAAGTAATCAAATTGCGGTCATCATTTCTTTGTGTTTATGTTTTGTAAATCACAAATCGAATATCAAAAAAGTCCACCGAAGAGTGTTGCTCGCATTAACGATTCTGCATTTCGAGTGGACGCCAGGCCGTCACGTCACATTAAAGTCCAGCCGTCACCGCTGCTACGTAATTGGTGGAAGAAGAAAAAAAATGTGAACTCGTCGAGGAGAGCTTGTTGGGGGGCCCCGACGTCGATTGCTCTGCGTGGGACCAAAGGGAATATCTTCAAGTAATGCGCAAGTATCGCGAGGCCACTAACCATTTACAAGGGGAGGAAAAGAAACTCTTAGCTGCCTGTCTACCCCAGAAACTCACCTCGCAAGTCGTATGAAGGTATACCGTTGGGATGCATGTTTTCATCATGCGCAGCCAATGTTTGTATTCTAAAGTGAAACTCCCGCTCTTTTCGTGACGTACGCGCTCTGTGATACTTTCAGAGTCGAGTTATCGTCTGCAAATCAAAGAGCACCCGCGCTGATGATGTCATAACAGAATAGTGTTTTTCAGGGTCAAGAGGGGCAGAGTGGGTCCAAGTATCATCAAGGGTTGGTGACGAAAAACAATGGTCATCAAGAGAAGGAAATGCAAAGGGCTCGTATACGTAATAGACCTGTTTAATAAGCTGTCTAAATTCACGGTTGTGTCTTTCTTATGGAGCTGAATAGGCCAACAAGGGCGGCGGCAGGATATTCTGATGGTGCGGGGGGGGGGGAGACGACCGAAAGTTGAAGTCATATTGAATAGCAGGGTTAACAACGAGATAATAATAATGATAATACCAACATGCTTAATAGCGCATATCACTGCCAAATGCCTCCCTATGCGCTTGATTGGATATTATTACCCCGGCTTTAGCCCCGCAGCATTTTAAAGCGCGGTGGCATTTCAAGGAATAAATTCCTGCCATGTACCCATTTACCTCACCTGGGTCGAGTGCAAATTACGCCATGGCTGGGATTCGAACCCACGACCCTCTGTTTCAAAGTCCGAAGACTAATCCACTGAGCCACAACGCTCCACACAGGGATGCACGTTGTAGACATTTCCGTTTGATGCTCCTCTTTCTTTCTGTATCCTCTTTTTTTAGTTTTTCTCCTTTTTTCACTACTTGACAAATCATAGGGGGTAGTCGGACCCTGCCCCTCCCTATTGCGCCTCCCCTGCACAACACTAGGGATACGGTTACAAACGGATACAACAAACCTTAGCCCATTTTGGTGGTATGTCAGTCGAACCTCTGCAATAGTTTCAAAGACTGGTTAACAATTAAAAAAAAATAAACGCTAATTTTTTAGAATTAATATAGGCCTACACATTGCCACTGACATGTTATTAGTGATTCCGAGATTATTTGGATATTTGGGTAAATCAAATTAAAATAAAACAGTTCACAGATCATGATATCCCTGTGTCACGTAAGATGATAATTCTTACATTTATTAATCTTTGTCTATTTCTATCAACAATACGTGGGTTTTAGAATAAACCAAAGACACACGACAATCAAAAATTGTTTTCGCTCATGGACCTACCCCCCCCCCCCCAAAAAAAAATAATAATAAAGAGGGAAAGTTTTCTAAAGACCGACTTGTTATATTATCCTGTAATTATTAGTAAGAACATTGCTCGATATTATTTTATGACATTAAAGTTATTAAAAATGACTACCATAATGATTATCCTTACTAGCAACACCGCTACAATTTTCCCGTTACTCATGTCGTATAGATTACCCAACAGAGAAGGTTATAATTCTTTTGGGGTATGAAGTTCACTTTTCAAACAACATACACAATATCAAATTAATATTTCACCCTTAGATGCAGCTAGCAGGGGAAGCACGAATGAGATTTCCGAAAATAACGTTTATGTTTATATTTCTCATTATAACAGGCGATCGTGAAGCGAGCAATTGTTTAATTTCCTTCCTTCAATTTTAGAATCTGACTCGAAAGAGTTATTAAATGTAAACAGTACGGGGCCGCCTAGAGAATACTAGATCCCCCCCCCCCTTCTTTGCTTCTGTCTGAATTAATGCAGAGTCAGGAACGGAAGGCGTGAGGTTTAGATGAAGGCACACTAATGTCTTTCTTTTCCCAAGAGAGGGCTCACTTCAATGCTCATGAAGAGGGTTATTTAAAACAAAAAAAAGTTATTTCTTTTGTTGATTCATCGTATTATCGTTTCCTTCATCTATTATGTCCATTTCTTCAAGCTTGTTGATCATGATTCCCACGTCCACCCCACTCCCTCATTGGCGTAACAGGCAAGGGGGGCAGGCTGACCACCCCCCCCCCCTGGCGGATTTCGCCGGAAAATATTTAAAAAACGGGGGAAAGAGAAAAGGGAGGGAGAAAGAACATGAAGGGAAAGGGAAAAGGGGAAAGGAGGAAAAAGGAAAGGAAAAGAAAAAGTGAAAAGAAAACTAAAAAAAAAACATAAAAAAAATGGAAAGCGGGAAAGAGAACAAAAATGTAAGAAAAACAAACTATTTCGAAATAGCCCTACTAATACATTAGCATAAATAGAAAGGGAAATGAATTAAAAGATGACAAAATGGCAAACAAAAGCGAGAAATGAAGGTAGAATTTAATAAGCCAAAAGCTGAATTGGAAAACAAAGAAAAGGGTTGAGAAAAAAAAGAAGAACTTAATAACATGACCGGGCTGCCGAGGATTGAAAATGAATAAAACGGAAGGAAAGATACACTGCATACAAAATTGTGTTATAAGCTTGTTAAATTTTAGGCAATAACGGTCGCAATCATTACTTTGGCTAAATCTTTAAAGCTACCGGGGGCTTTGCCACAGACCCCACTCAGTAGGGGCTTCATCTGTAACCTTCAAAGGGCTCTATACTGCCCCCCCCCCCTGTATGGACCCTTCCTACATTAAGCTTTACGTTCGATCACTGGCGTACAGGCTGGTGGGTAAATGAAACCATTGGAACACAATGAAGTATGTTATTTGCTGAATATAATGGAAAAATCTGTCACATAATTTGAATTTCATTTCAAAAGACCAATGTTTTTTTCTTCAAATTTCGGCTCTTGCCCCCCTGCCACCGACCTCTTTTACGCCCCTGCACCCCCCCTCTCCCCCTCTGTCTGTCTCCCCCTCTCTTCCTCTCCCTTCTTTCCCTGCTCTCTCTCTCTCGCCCCTCTCTCTCTCTCATTGTAGTTCACCCCTCCTCTCTCACTTCTTACCCCTATCATTAGCTTCCCATACATGGACCATTTTGAAACTCTGGTGTGACTTCAAACATAACCAGAAATGCCATAAAGGTCTGGAAAAAATACGCTGAGCTGAATGTGGTATTATTTCCTCATTTTTTTCCCCCAATTTTTTTTTTGGGGGAGGGGGTGGGTTGAGAGTTGGGATAACAATGGCATTAAGCTCAAAGTCACTTGATTGGGCGTGATAATTACTACCTATTCATTATAATGCTTTACAGTCACAACGGCGAGCCGTAGTTGAAATGATGAATTCAAAGCAGGTGGGTGTTTCATAAAAATGTTCGTAAATTACGAGCGACTTTTTTGTGCAAAGTGTTTCATCCCAATGTAGCTAATTTTGCGTATAAACTCGTGCATAACTTTACGAATAGCTTTATGAAACACCCATCAAGATTATGTTTGCCTGTCTATTGAAAGTTCTAAAAGGTATTTATCAAACGCAATGAATTGTTTGAGAGGCTTACCAGTTTGATGTCTTTATCCTCTGCGAGCAACGTAGTTAACTTGGGTCTGTGTATGCGGCCGTGATGGCTTTCCAAGTGAGAAATTGGTATGCCCAATGTAATCAATTGTCACAGGAAATTTCATCTGATGCAAACGCTATATCCATAACTGTTGCATCGCTAACGACGATAACAACATCTTAAGTAACCCCGGTAATTAAACCATTTTAAGAAGATACTTGTAGAAGTTGTAGTGTAGTGGTTCTCTGGTTAATCACAATGTTGTGTATCCGAATCTAATCGTCGCACTGAGCGGTGCTTCATAAAGCTGTCGTAAACGTAAGTTACGAACGACTTTACGGAAGACCGGTGATCCTTTCTGGTGAGTAGGCCTATGGTTACCTTGGGTTACCTTGAAGTCCACACCTGTTCATCATAGAAGGTATATACATATACATTGTACAGTTTAATAAATTGTGTGGCAGTGTTAAGGTGGTCGCAGGGGACCCATTAAAAACCCAACACCGGTGGTAATAATCATAATGGGGTATATCACATACCACAGGAAAGTGTCACCGGTCGTGCATGAAGTCATTCGTAACTGATTAACGGCTTTCAAGCGCACATGAAGTGTTGTTTTCGTAACGCAAAGGTTAGCGATTAATCGGTAACTGAAGAGCAATTCTTCAGTGGAGGTGGAGGTGCCGTGGCCGAGCGCCTGGCTATTCATGAAAAAGTCCGGGGTTCGATCCCCGTTCGATGCCCGTGAGCAAGGCATTTAATCTACAATGCTCTTTTATCATGTTTTCAAATAAATGGAATGTTATATGCATTATTGGTAACTAGGTGTGAACTTATTTTAAAAAAAATATGATTGGTCATAGTCAGTCTATTGAGCAAAATGAGCGTGCAAGGATGACCTTGATATGCCATTTTCATTTAGCGATTAATTAGTGGGCCCTGGTCTCCTTTGGCAAAATGTGAGTCTCTACTTTGCCACTGTCCACCCAGGTGTCAGGTGTGAACGGGGTACCTGGTAGACGTGGTGCAAGCGGTGGCAGTAAAATGCTCATGGGACGGTTACGGTAATATTACGATAAATAAGTGAAAGTGGTGATAGGAGTCACGGTGGTGTTTGATAGTGGTGGTCAGGGGCGTCGATCCATTTTTCACATTGGGGGGGGGGGGCAAAATCATGAATCAACGTTCCAAAGGCGCTCGATTACACAAAACAAACAAACTCACCCACACACACACACATATGCCTATATTATATATATACATGTATGACTCATGAGAAAGAGACACATATCTCATCAACAAATCAATGCGAGCGCGAAGCGCGAGCTGAATTTTTTGTGTATACTGACATTAAAACAGAAAAAAAGTACCTGTTTAGGACTGTTTGTAGTAACTCATGAGTAGGATAGATACATGTATCTCACTACACAAGTAATGCGAGTGCCGAGAGCGAGCTGAAATTTCTTATATTCTGACCTGAAAGCTTGATATTCTAAGCATTTTTTATATTAATGATTAAGATGGGTATCTATAAAAAAGAAAAAATAGATGCGAGCGCGAAGCGCGAGCTGAAAATTTTCATATTTCGATCTGAAAAAATGACAGAAGATATATATCCAACAAAAGATTATTTCAAATCGAAGCTGGAGTTCTTTTGAGGTTTAGAACTGAAAACGGGACATTCTATTCACCTATTTAATCATGAAAAGTATGGGTTTTTGCTACAAAAATGATGCAAGCGCGAAGCGCGAGCTGAAAATTTTTATATTCCAATCTGAAAAGCGGATATTTTGAGCACGATTTTAAATAAAGAACGAGTTGGTATCTTAATCTCTCTTGCTGATTTCTGTGTAACATTACAATCTTATTTCATTTTTGCACATGCGGAATTATTGGGGGGGGGGCAAACATATCGTTTTTCATTGGTGGGGCGATCGCCCCCCTACCCTCCCCCCCCCCCCCCCAGGATCGACGCCTCTGGTGGTGGTAAGGATGTTGTTGGTGGTGGTTGTGGTGGTGATGTTGGTGGAGGCAGTGATCATGGCGAAGGGATGCAGACGGTGTGATGATTGTGACATTGAAAATGATGATGGAGGCACGTTGGCTGTTGGGAGTGGTGGTATTGGTGGTGACGATTAGTGTTGGCGCTGGCTGATGTGTTGGAGTTTGGCAGTGCCTCTTATATTGCGCGGTGGGTAAGTTTGTTTTTGGGGTTTTTTTTGTCTCAAAATAATGGGGTCTGACCGACCTACTTAAAATTAATGACACGACATGAGGCTATCACAATGATATCATGACTTGTTATCACAGTCATATCGCATAATAGTGACCGGCAATCTAAATGAAAATTTTCCTAATCTGAGCATCTGCCACGGTAGATAGATCAGTTTCGTTGGCCGATTTTAAATTCATGATTTTTATCTGATTGTGAACGATAGTTGTTTTTGATGATACATGAGCGGCAATATAGGCCTCCTCTTTGATAGATGCAGGACTTGACGGATCTCATGCGGGCACTTCAAAGGACTGACGTCACAACAATCGGTGGATGGGAAACCCGATTGGGGCCTGAAACACAACCCCCCCCCCCCTTAGAAAATTAGGATAAACGTGTACAAAAACGTGAAAATTACATTAAATTGAGATTCAATGCATGTTTACCCCCCCAAAAAAAAAAAAATAATAATAATAACAATGATAAAATCATTTCAAGGCCCCTGACAAGTACAGTATATATGCACTGTTAGAAAACACCAGTAGATTTTACAGAAGAACAATTAAAAACAGATTTTACAGAAAGAAATCAGTATAAATTTTTCAGCCGTGCAGACGTGGGTCCAGGGTAAAAATGAGTCAGTTTGTGCCTTTTTAAGAGGGAACCCCCTTCCCCCTTTGAAAAAAAACCAGACAGTTTAAAATATTGTACTTTTTAAGAGAATTCTTTTTCTTTTTTCGCCCCCATATATTGACCTTTAAATAAATGTATGTCGAACAGGGTGTTAACTCTGTCTAATGTATTTTTAATAGAGGGTATAAAGTCTATCAACGAAAGTTAGCTCGCGCTTCGCGCTTGCTTTTTCATTTTGGTAAGTGAATTAGGGCCTGTTCATAAATATGTCCAGACAATTTTTAAGACCCGTTTCCATGGATGCATTCCAGAAAATTGTAGCTAGCGCTAGTACTGTGAGGTACGTATTGCATTCATTCTTGAAATAAAAATGCTTAATTTTCCGGTCAGTATATTTAAAAAGAATCAGCACGAGCTTCACTTCCGCAATATTTAATCGGTCCAATGAAAATATCTATTTTTTTTTTAAACAAAATAAAGCTATAAGGACTAGACCCTCACCCCCCCCCCCCCCCAACCCGGTTTTAACTCTCCAAAAAGTCGATCGGAGAAATGTGGGAGGAAATTCCCTCTTTTGTAATGGACAATGCTGGATCCTTTCCTGCTTAATCCATATCTCGTTTCGGAGGATATCATCTTGAATACTAAGTCATTGCCTTTCTTGTAAAGAATGCCGAATTATGTATGTAACTCGATCTCCTTTCCTAATGATAAGATAGTAATAATTTTTCATTCTCGTTTCTTTTACACATTTATGCCATGATGATGCCTTCATTTTTCCTCCTGTCATACCTTAATCCCAGACACGACATTCGATGTTCCAGCAGGGAATTGTTAATACATCCATAGTTCGAGGTACATTAGCTTAATAGAGCTCTCCTAAATTTAATTCCCTCAAAGTGCCATATTTTTCACAAGCTGGCTATCCAAGTCAAGAAAAACAAGACGTTCGCACCCCCTGACAGCTTACAAAAACAAAATCCGACGAATGTAATTACGCCCGACCCTTTTCGGATACCGTACGACACATCGTCAAGAAAGATAAATCCTTTCTCTTCCTTCAGGGTTATGATTGTATTTTTCCTCCTATGTTTAATGGGGGGTTATATAGCAAATATTACAGGAGCTTGGCGAAAGGCTGGATGAAAACAGATCAGTTTGAACGATTTCCTTGTCAACATCAACGATTCTTCCTCTTTTTCCCCTTTTGCCTTGCACGAAAAAATGCGACACTTTTGAAAAATGAAGTTTCAAAACCTAATCCAACGTAGGAAAACATTGCGACTGCCACTGTTGCTGTATAGCTTTGCCCGAAGGTCCGTTCGTGTTTAGATTTGTCTCCCCGCTCCCAAGATGCCGGGTCTCTAGTGAGATGAAGAAAGCCAGGAAGTTAACTGGTTTTTATTCTCCCTGTCTTACACCCTTACTTGCATCCTTTCTGTTGTCCTCTTTGGAGAATAATGCTTGAATAAAAATGGTTTCAGTTTGGTGGAGATATTTTGTGGACTGGTGAAGAGCAAAGGCATACTCGACGTTCCCTGGGGTACACCACTTAAACAATTAAAGATATTGGTGATGAGCAGCTGTGGGATTTTAAGGATGTGTCATAAGATGTTGAGCATAATCGAAGTGAGACATTATGAAGTTTAAATGTGTAAAGAATGCCCCCCCCCAAAAAAAAAAAGCAATAAAAGCTGAACAAGAATAGCGTGATTGTTCCCAAATGGTGGCAAAATTTAGGGGAGTAAATGAACCAAAATGTTCGGAAAATTTGAAATATTTGTTTATTATGTACGGATAAATTTGACGACATAATAACTATTATGAATTAAAAAGGAAATAAAGCTATCAACATTGTTGTGTAACGTTACACTATTTGGAGAATGCTACCCCCACCCGTTTGTCGTTTGTCGCCAACTGTTACTTGAGTTGAAAAGCCATTACAAAGGAAACGGAGATGTAAATCAGAAAAAAAATTAGATGGGATAATCTTTTAGACTTAGCGTTGAATTGAAGCGTTGAATAGCGTCAAATGAAACTGTGAATAAATAAAACAAAACAAAAATGCAAAGTTATTTTGCAAATAGAAATTAATAACTGTACAGTGGTATCACTCACATTCCTCATTTTGCTTGCGAAGCTTTCTGCCAAAGCGTTTTGAAATTATCACCGGGTCTAAGTTAAATTTCGCATTCTGTGAGTAATCATAGAGATTGGATAACAGTTTATAACGGCCCTTAGGTGAAAGGTGATTTGAAATATGTCTATATATTTTTTTATGCCAGATGCTCTTAATAATAAAATATATATTTGACATCTTGATATGGGAAACGCAGTTTTGATCCGATTATAAAGAATGTAAATAGAAGTTAAGCAGTCCTAAAAACCCTCAAAATTTCCCAAACGATTGGCAACCAGATGAAATCAATCCTTTATATCGTATCGCATCCGCTTTCAATCGCTGTCGTCTGCAAGTCGCTCCGCGCTTGTGGGTGTATTGTAATTCGCCCTGAGGATATCAAAGTATCGATATCAGCAAAGAGAATGAGATCGATCCCTCGAAATTCAATAAAAGTGATACATTGTTTTCGGCGCGTGTTTATCTCGTAAAGAGAATGGTGTCCTCCGTTTATATCAGAGAATTCACAACTACCATTTGGGCTCTCTGAACAATGCATTAAAAGTAAGAAGGAAAAAAAAATCGTTTTTAATACGACGTCAAAAGAGGTTTCTCTTGTTCGTTTGCAGAATCCCTTATTATCATGAATTCTTAGAAGAGAGGAAATAAATTGAAATCAAGGAAAGTTGCCAGAACTGACAACTTGGCAGAAACCAATGTTGATGAAACGTTCACCTGGGCCCCGTAATATAACGCTTAGCAATTGATTGTTGGGATGATTCTGATTGCATTGATTATTATGATCAATCATTAAAATCAGCCCATGATCAATCACTAAGCGTTACATTACAGGACCCTTGTCAACAGTTTTGTCTGGCCTGCATAGTGGAGCGAGACATCAGGTGCCGCTTTTCCGACGGCGGCGGCGTCATCATTGAAATCTTAACCTAAGGTTAAGTTTTTGAAATGACATCATAACTTAGAAAGTATAAGAACCTAGCTCATGAAACGTAGACATAAGAGTAATCAGATATTACTGAACATCCTGCCCGAGTTTCGGGTCATATGACTAAGTTCAAGTGTCATTTAGGGTCAGTAAACTTTGTCGACGTTGGGGGTTTATGTTTAATTGCCATCATAACTTGGAAATTTAATGAATCTAGCCCATAAAACTTGGATACAAGAGTAATCAAGAATCATTAAACATCCCATGCAAGTTTCAGGTCACATAGCATAGGTAGAAGGTCATTTACGGTCAATAAACTTTATCCATGTTGGGGTAATGATTGTTGGATCTAGTTCATAAAACGTGGACATAAGAGTAAGCAAGAATCACTGATCATCTTTCACAAGACTCATATGTCATTTAGGGTCCATGGACGTAGTATTTTTATTATCATATGGCTGATGTTTTTGTAAATGATTATCATTTCATATTCGTTTTCAAAGTCAGCACTGCTGCTATATTGAATTGCATAATGCAGGCGAGACTGCGAGAGGCGCTCCACTTGTTATCATTCTCAAC